>NC_137186.1:32999887-34199887 GCF_951804945.1 Podarcis cretensis
ATGCAGATATAATCAACCCGCATTTTCTCTTTCCATAGAAGTCCACTTTCTCCTTGGGTCTCTCTTTGACAGGAAGGGCCATAGCTCAGTGGTAGAGCATCTGCTTTGCATTCAGAAGGTCGCAGGTTCAATCCCTGGTGTACCTATCTGAAACCCAGGAAAGTTACTGCCAGTCAGTGTTGACAGTTCTGAGCTAGATGGACCAGTGGTCTGACTCGCTGCAAGGGAGCTTCCTGTGTTCCCTTTTTCTAAGCAATGGGACCTAGGACCAAGTTTAAAAATAACGAAAAGCTCAAGATTCTCAAAATAGTGCAATCCAGCCAGATTCTGTGGTTTTGTTGTTGCCAACTAAATACCTGGCAAAGCAAAGTTGGAAATTGTGGGTGGCATCTGTGATAACATTGCTTCTTTCCGTAGCTGTCTGTTATGCTGTGTCTCTTCATTTCTTTGCAAGGATTTTGACCATCACTGCCCTTGGGTTAATAACTGCATAGGACGGAGGAACTACCGATATTTTTTCCTTTTCTTGCTGTCCTTAAGCGCCCACATGATTGGAGTGTTCAGCTTTGGGCTTATCTACGTTTTACACCATGCGCAGAAGCTGGGGGCGGCACCCACAGCCATCACGTATCCTTCCTTCGGTGTTTGGGATGTTCAAGAACTGTGCAGAAGGAACCGGGCAGATGGGGCCTCTCTTAGGACCTGCCCAAACAGCTGACCCTTCGGTCATGGTAGTTCTACGACTTCCCCCAGCCGCATGGCCGGTGATTGGGGATGATGGGAGTTCTGCAGCCCAAATAACACATGGAGGGTCCTAGGTTTCCCATCCCTGGTGCAGATGTTTTACGCAGCTGTCAGCCAACATGGCATGCTGCAGAGTTACAGAGTTCAAAAGGCCTCCTGATCTCCCCTTTTTCTGCTGGAGAAAGGCTGTGGCCCAATGTTAGCTGTACTGACTCCCGGTGGGGTACAGGATCAGGTTTAAGGTGCTGGTTTTAACCTTCAAAGCCCTATACAGTCTAGGGCCCTCATACCTGTGGGACCGCCTCTCCTGGTATGTCCCACAGAGGAACTTACGGTCTTCAAACCAAAACATCCTGAAGGTCCCAGGCCACAGAGAGGTTAGGCTGGCCTCAACCAGAGCCAGGGCTTTTTCGGCTGTGGCTCCAACCTGGTGGAACGCTCTGTCACAAGAGACTAGGGCCCTGCGGGACTTGACATCTTTCCACAGGGCCTGCAAGACAGAGCTGTTCCACCAGGCCTTTGGTCAGGGCACAGCCTGACTTCCTCCTTTGGCAATCTTCACAGAACTATAGCCTAATGGTTGCCATCAATTTGATTTGAATTAATTTTATAATGAAATGATTTTAGAATGTTGTACTATTTTATTGTTGTTAGCCGCCCTGAGCCCGGCTTCGGCTGGGGAGGGCGGGATATAAATAAATTTTATTATTATTATTATTATTATTATTATTATTATTATTATTAGAGAACCTATACTGCCTGCAAATGGCGCCAGGTTCGATCCTCAGCATCAAGGCCCCAAACTCCCATCTGAAATCCTAAAACGCTGCTGCCCATCAGTGTAGGAAATACTGAACTAGATGGCCAAGGAGTCTGACCCAATATAAAGTAGCTTCCTATGTTCGTTTCTCATATTTCCAGCTGGGCGCAAGGCGAGTTGCAAAGCAGTTGCACTCGGCGTATTAGCACACTCCATCGTTCACCCTTAGCCATGCTTTGGCTTAGTGTTGTGTTTTGAAACAGACCAGTCTCTCTCCCAGCTAGTGCAGAGTTTCCCCTTTCTTCCTTCTACCGTATTTTTCGCTCTATAGGATGCACTTTTTCCCTTCTAAAAAGTAAGGGAAAATGTGTGTGCGTCTTATGGAGCGAATCCAGGCTGCGCAGCTAAGCCCAAAGCCAGAACGGTGAAACGGAGCGCTGTGCAGCGCTCCATCTCGCTGTTCTAGCTTGGGGATGACTGCGCAAAGCCTCTATAGGGCAGCGGGGTGCCTTCACCCCGCTGCCCTGCGGAGGCTTCACAGGCTGTCCCCGAAGCCAGAACATCAAGAGGCTATCCCAGAAGCCATATCCCTCTTGCTGTTCTGGCTTCTGGAGTTCAGAATTTTTTCTTCTTGTTTCCTCCCCCCCCAAACTTGGTGCATCTTATCATCCGGTGCGTCCTATAGAGCGAAAAATACAGTAATTCTGTTCCCTTCTGTGTCTTGTTTTCTAGATTGTGAGCCTGCAGGCCCAGGGCCTGATAGTTTTTATTCCTCTAAAGTTCTTAGTGTATTTTTAGGCACTTGTATCAATAATAAATTATGATAATGAAGAAGAAAGCTAAGTAAAATCTCTGTAGTCAAAGGCAATACACCACCGAATGGTATTTGCCAGAGGACAAACAAATGGAGGGAAATAAGTTTCACTGG
Source organism: Podarcis cretensis (assembly GCF_951804945.1). Lineage (NCBI taxonomy): Eukaryota > Metazoa > Chordata > Lepidosauria > Squamata > Lacertidae > Podarcis > Podarcis cretensis. Next base: position 33,002,320 of record NC_137186.1, read on the forward strand.
GTCTTCCCTGCCCCCAAATGGAGGGCGATTATATTCCAGGTTATTTTTTCTTCTCCTTCAGTCATTTCTTCACCCTGAAGTAGAGAATTTCCTTAATGCAAGCATACAGTATGGCTGTCATGTGTGTGGCGGGTTTGTTCTTTATTCCAGTCATTGGTCTCACAGGTTTCCATATTGTTTTAGTGGCCCGGGGACGCACTACTAATGAACAGGTAAGATGGCATTATTATTATTATTATTATTATTATTATTATTATTATTATTATTACCAGTAGTAGTAGTAAAAATGTATACCCTGCCCTTAGACTGCATTAGCCGGGCAGCATACATGTAAATATTAAAGATCACAGCCAATGATCTCCCGGAGACTGAGTGACATTGCCAGACAAGAGGACATAGCCCAGGTAAAACCAGGGATGTTCCTAGGGGACCAGATTTATCGGACCATACCAGCCCCCTACCTTGCAGAAATCCACTATGTGGAATACCGCAGACCTCTTACAGCGGCTAGATTAAATGTCCTTGACTCTGCGATATTGTGGGGAAGGTACAGGGGAGTACCATACGCCCAGAGAACCTGTCATTGTACTATCGGTGTGGTTGAGTCCACCGAACACATTCTCTTGACTTGCCCTTCTTATGCAGAGCTTAGACAAAATTTTATAGACCCACTCCTATGTCAACTTAGCTTCCTACCCGGAGAAAACCAGGTTTTACACTTGCTGAATAATGTTACTAGAGCTATACCCTTCTTGGTGGCCAAATTTCTTTTTTTAGCCTTTAAGCGTCGCAAGACCATAATTGACTGTATTGATATGGGGCTATCTGTTTAGCCCTTTTTAGTGTTAGCTAAGCTGTAAAAGCTTTCTGGATGTTTTAACTGTGTATTGACAAATGTATTTTATTTTTTATTCGACTGACGGTCGAATAATAATAATAAAAAAGATCACATTCAGATTACCATTATTTTGGGCGAGGGATTCAATTGTGTTCTGGAAATTTGGATTTGCACAGTTAAAGTCGCACTCTGCCGCGCTCTGTTGCAACAAACCTGCATTTTCATTTGACTTTTTTCCACTTATGAAAGTGACAGGGGAATGCACAAAAAAGCGTAAGGTAACGATTGATTAGCGTTCAATAAAGAGCAGACATCTTATCATCTCCAAACAAGCTCTGTATAAGCAAATCAGAGATGGATGCTCAATAAACAGTTTGCCTAGAGGAACTCAGCGACACAATAAACACATTCAAAGATGCAAACAGCAGATAGATAAAAGCAGGAATTTGCATGGTAATGTATATTTCCATGGAAACATGTGGCCCTCCAGGTGTGCTTGAACTGCAGTTCCCATCAGCCCCTGCACATGCAGCCAATGGCCAGCGATGATGGAAGGTGTAGTTCGGCAACACCATTTCAAACCCTGACTTCTTTCCCCCTCTTTCTGCAGTTCCTTAAATTTGTTTTTAATATCTTCTGCCTATCCAAATTAACTTAATTTGTTCCTTTATTCATCTACTTTAAATATATACTCTTGCCAAAGTTCTTATCAGTTTACAATTTGTCTGTAAACAGTCAATAAACCATTTCCATTCTTTTATAAAAAGTTTGTTATCTTGATTTCTTATTCTTCTGGTATGTTTCGCCATTTCTGCATATTCCATAAGTTTTTGTATCCATTCTTCCTGCTGGGACTTTTACTTCTTTCCATTTGGGGGCAAGTAACATTCTTGGTGCTATAGTAGCACTCATGAATACGTTTCCGTACAGTTTGGGTAGTTCTGTCCCTATAATTCCCAAAAGGAAAGCTTCTAGGTTTGTTTGTTTTTACAAACGTTATTTTAAACACCCTTTTCCATTCATTATATATCATTTCCCAGTAAGTTTTAGCCTTACTACAAAACCACCACATATGATAAAAATAACCTTCTTTCTCTTTACATTTCCAACACTTATTTGATTTAGATTTATACATTTTTGCCAATTTACTCAGTGTTAGATACCATTGATATATCCTTCTCATATAATTTAACATGCTCTCAGAATTTTTCACTGAACTTCTGCTGCCCACCATTGCCAGTAGGGTTTATGTAAATAAAGCCAAAAAACATCTTTCCCCTACATGTGGGAGGAAAATGGGAAAGGGGATGGGGGCTTTAGGGCAGGGAAATGACAGGCAGGGGAAAGGAAAGTAAGTACTCCCTCGCTCCCCAAGGAGTTTTGCTATTTAAATTTTGTTTTAAAGGCATCTAGGAACTGCTGTGGGCTGCTGGGAGAGGTTTATTGTAGTCTTCCCCCAACTTAGTTGCCTCTAGATGTTGGTGAGACTACAGTTTCCATCATCTGTGACCACTGTCATGCTAGCTGTGGCTGATGGGAAATGGTCCCAACAAACATCTAAGGCAGGCATGGCCAAACTTGGCCCTCCAGCTGTTTTGGGACTACAGTTCCCATCATCCCTGACCACTGGTCCTGTTAGCTAAGGATGATGGGAGTTGTAGTCCCAAAACAGCTGGAGGGCCAAGTTTGGCCATGCCTGATCTAAGGGGAACCAGTTTGGGGAAGGCCAGTCTTTTCTGGCACGTAGAATTTCTGGAAGCACCGAGTTGGCCATTGCTGGAAAGAGAACGCTGTGCTAGATGGATCTCTGGTCTGAGCAAGCAGGGTCCTTCTTAAGGTCTTATGATATGGGGCACTGGTGATCAATGTGTTGTTGGTTTCTAAAGGGTTGATCGATGCTTCACGTACCTGTTCAAAGTGCCCTGAATGTTATAATTCCAGGTGACGGGTAAGTTCCGTGGCGGAGTAAATCCTTTCACTCGAGGATGCTGCGGTAATGTGGAACACGTTCTCTGCAGCCCTCTGGCACCCAGGTAAGCTAGGAGGAGAGACATATGAAACTCTAGCTACTGGCCAAGGGTGAATCCCCACTGTGTTTAGTGTGTGCAAAAGTCAACTTTGGGTCTGGACAGCCTGTTTCAAATCTACCTCCTTGACTTATTCACATGTGGTGGGTGGTGGGAACATATCAGTGGCTCAGAAAAGGTTTCCCCTCTCTTATCTCACATAGGAGGTGATGCCTCTTCGAAGATGGTGCTAACGACCTTAAGGTTTTCTTAAAATATGCTTGTATTAAATGAATATAATCCTGCATGTTTCACCGGAGGTGTCATCTTAGAAGAGGCAGGAGAGAATGGCTCTCCAATAATGATGCCTTTCTCATGGCAGGCGTCATAATCTAAAAACAAAAATTATATCCTATATACTTTCCCCCTCTTTAGAATTATTGCTTTTTCTCCAATTTCCACTGTATGCAGTTTTAATGTATTAATCAACTAAAACCATATACTTTCCTCCTTCAAAATTACTGTCCACCCCCCCACCACCAATTTCAATTGTAAGCAGATTTAATAGATCAATCAACAAAAAACCCATATACTTTTTTCTCCTTTGAAATGATTGCATTTTCTCCAATTCCCAGTGTACGCAGATTTAATGGATTAATCAACTAAAACCATGTCCTTTCCCCCTTCAGAATGATTGTTTTTTCCTCCAATTTCCAATGTTAGCAGATTTAATAGATTAATCAACTAAAACCCATATACTTTTTTCTCTCCTTTGGAATGATTTTCTCCGATTTCAAACATTTTTATTTCACAGCATTTTGATGCTGCTTGATTATTATAAAACCCTAAGCGGTTTAAAGTTCGCAGACGTAATGAATTATCTAAAGCCCATAAACAGATCTGTTAAGGCAGAATCTGATGAGAGTTGCAGTCCAACGCACCAGGTTGGGGGAAGCTGATGCATGCCAAGAAGACTTTGTCTTCAAAGGAGAATTGCTTACATACTTTCTCAGGTACATTGTTGAGCCAAAGAAGAAACAGCCTGTAAGTGTGAAACCACCGTTCCTGAGACCAGACTTAACTGAGCGACAGATCACAGTGAAGATAAGCGACAATGGCATCCAAGCCAATCTCAACCGGAGCAAGGTAAAGCATTCATGGCATCATAGACTTGGGCAGGTATATTCTGCAACATGTCATTGATGCAATAATAGGGCGCGAGTGATGGGTTGTTTTCTTTGTTCCATGATTGTACCTGCTCCGTTTGTTATTCTATAATTCTATATTGTTGTAACCTGCCCTGGGACCTCATGGTGATAAGTAAAATACAGTGGTACCTTGGCTGTCGAACTTAATCCATTCTGGGATTCCATTTGACTCCTGGAACTGTTCAAAAACCAAGGCACAGCTTCCAATTGGCTGTAGGAGCTTCCTGCACTCAATCGGAAGCCGCATCGGAAGTTCTAGTTCCAAAAAATGTTCGCAAACTGAAACACTTACTTCTGGGTTTGCGGTGTTCAGGAGCCGATTTGTTCAGGAGCCAAACTGTTTGACAACCAAGTTACCACTGTAATGCTAGACACTTGAAACTGATAGACATGATTCATTCAGGAGCATTAAGTTAAACGAAATGGAATTTAGCTGGATGCAATCCAAAATAAAATAAATAGTTTGGACCTAACCCTTTAATTGTATTTGCAATCAGAGTGGTTTAAAGACTGAGTTTTCCTTTGAATGCTTGTTTATGGATTGAGCTGGAATTCTAACAGGTACTAGAGATGCAGTCAGAGGGAAATAATAATTTCAGGCTAATTACTTGAAGTAAAAATGCTTGTGTGTGCGGCATAAATATATAATCTCATTCATTAGTTTGTTTACTAAGCATGTTGCTACCTCTCAAAGCTAGTAGGAAAACAGATGGAAATGTGATCAAAAGATTCTAGGACTGTGTATGCACTCCTGTTAATTCTGCATCCAGTGAACTCCACTGCAAGTTTGAAAAGAATCTGTATCTACCCTGTATCTATCTTGCTGTTTCTTATGAAATGCTGCATGCTGGTGCCCACACATATACACACACCCTGGACACAAACCAGTTTTGCTCTGAATTGAGAAGAACAACCACCTAGCTGCTTTTTAAACCAGTAATGTGTTACACAGCTGAGTAATTCAGGGATATGAATTCTGGGGGCTCTGTGCACTTATGAACCAAATCTAGGAGAAATCCAGGCATTAGCTCATAAGTGTTTTCATTTGCATCCTGACAACTTGGAGAAGTAATTTGAAACATTGCCAAATGCCTGCAAAATGGCATGGTTGGAATCGACCCCCTTGCTTGAAGAGATTGTGCAACTTCTATGCCGCACTCTCTGGTATGGTATGGAAGACCTCATTTGCTTTGTGGTTATTTTCAGTCTAAAGTTAGCCTGGAAGGGCTGGAAGATAAAACCATGGATATTCAGCCTCCTCTACCCCCCAAAGGAGATTCCAGCAAGTACAGTGAGCTGGGGAGCAGCGAAGGTAAAGTGCCCTGTTTTGTGCTTTGTACTTTTAAAACCAGGGAAAATATCTTTGGTCTCTTGAAACTTCCTTTCTGCTAGAATGTGAACATAGGTTAAGTTGGTAGCTGTGATCCAGAAAACACTGTCCATTTGGCAGAGGGGACATAGCCAAGCACATGTCTCGTGTGCACAAGGTCCTAGGTTAAATATCAATCCTCTCTGGTTAAAAAGATCTCATTGTGGATATTTCACCCATCCCATTGCAAGAATCTCCTGACAATGTTTTCAGAAAGGAGGGGCAGAATCTGCTCATTGCTTCTTCCGCTCCAGCCTGACTCTGTGGGAGTGTGAGTGGTATCTGTCTAGAGATAAGATGACTGCTTAGGCAACCGTAACACTCATGCAGTCCAGTAGCCTCCATTAGTTTCTAGTTCATTTTTAGTTTGCAGTAGCTGTAAAGGATAAAGAAGTTATGCTTCAGATTCGTCATCCGTGTAGTTCATACTCTGCTGTGCTCTGCTGACTTTGGCACTGAGTTTGGTGCTCACAGCTCAACGTTGTGAGTCCATTCCACTTAGACCTGCTTCCCTGCGGCAGAAGGTCTCTGGAAGTGCTTTCCCAGCTCGCCTGGCCCAGTCGGGGTTGAAGAGGTTGAGCCCAGTCGTTGGCACCGGCTCAAAGTTGAAGCTGACACTCATAGCAGGTGACACTCATAGCAGGTGGCCCAGGTTAGCCACCCCCCACTTTACAGGGAAGGGCCACCTCTCAGTGGAAGAGCACACGCTTTGTCAGGAAATGGTCCCAAGTTCAGTTGCCGCTATCTACAGGGAAGGACGCGGGAGGTGCTGTGGGTTAAACCACAGAGCCTAGGACTTGCCAATCAGAAGGTCGGCTGTTCGAATCCCCGTGACGGGGTGAGCTCCCACTGCTCGGTCCCTTTTCCTGCCAACCTAGCAGTTTGAAAGCACATCAAAGTGCAAGTAGATAAATAGGTACTGCTCCAGCGGGAAGGTAAATGCCGTTTCCGTGCATTGCTCTGGTTCGCCAGAAGTGGCTTAGTCATGCTGGCCACATGACCTGGAAGCTGTACGCCGCCTCCCTCGGCCAATAAAGTGAGATGAGCGCCGCAACCCCAGAGTTGTCCATGACTGGACCTAATGGTCAGGGGTCCCTTTACCTTTACCTTTTACAGGGAAGGTTTGGAAAGACCTGTGTGGAGTCACTGCCAGGCAGTGTAGACAGTACGAAGCAAGACGGACCCGTGTTCTTGCTTGGTAAAAGGCAGCACCCTATGTATTTTATATAAGAGCTAGCAACCTACACTGTTCAAATCAAAATGTGATTCTGCGGGTGGTATTCAGCAGATTTTTACTCAGAGTAGACCTGCTGGCATAAATCATTGCAACAAAGTTAGGCTCATTAAATTCAGCAGGTCTACTCTGAGTAAAGCTTAGGGGGTTTTTGTTGTTTTTTTTTTGAGTAAAACTTAGTTGAACGCCACCCTGCATCCCTGCAGTTTATAGTTCTCCGGCTGGTGTTCTCCGATATCCCTTTGCTGTTCCTCTGGGCCACCCCCTCTTTCCTTTATAGAGTAACAAGATTCAAAGAAAGACAGGGATCTTTAATTGTAGCTATCCCTATGCCAACATCATCCAAATCCCTGTATGACAAAACTGGACCAGCCAAAATGGCTTCTTTGCTTGTACAAATAATAAAAGGTAAAGGGGGGGCATGTTCCCCTTTGGTCTTGGTTGCTTGGTGTCTCCCAATGCTGATATATTTGGTTTTTTTGCCCTAGTATTTTCTCTTGATGAAGGTAGTTGGGTGTCTTGGGTGTCTGTCTGTAGAAAAGTAGGGTATAAATTGAATCACAGAATAGTCTGTTTTCACAGCTTTCCCTAACTTTCCTCAAGCCCCTGATTCATTTCCTAGACGTGCCCCCTTCTCCTCATCTTATTACCTTTTTAACTGCATTGTCCATAAATAGCAACACCCTAGTGGTCCCGGGCCCTAAGGAAGTTAGATTGGCTTCGACCCGAGCCAGGGCCTTTTCAACTCTGGCTCTGGCCTGGTGGAACGCTCTGCCTCATGAGACCAGGGCCTTGCAGGATCTGATTTCTTTCCGCAGGGCCTGTAAGACAGAGTTGTTCCGCCTGGCCTTTGGCTTGGAGCCAATTTGATTCCCTCCCTCCCTCTCTCTCTCTCTTTTTTTCTTTTCCTTCTCCTCCTGCGATGAGGCTGCATTTGAATATTTTAATGTTCCATTATTTTAATGTTGTATTTTATTTTTGTTTTTAAGTTTGTAATCATTCATCTTGTTTTTATTATTGCTTGTAAGCCGATCTGAGCCCGGCCTTGGCTGGGGAGGGTGGGGTATAAATAAAAAATTATTATTATTATTATTATTATTATTATTATTATTATTATTATTATCCCTCTGAAGAGCCAAACAAATCAGCCAATGGCAGCCAGAGACTCTTGCCTGCTTCACCTGCTCTGTTCCATCTATGCCAGTCTCTGCCAAACGTTTTATCACCACCTCCAAATCCTTTTGCACATTGTAACACGAAGGAGCTGTAGCTCAGTGGCAGTTTCGTATGCTCAGTGTAAATTATCCAGGGGAACACCTTGTTTATCCAGTGCTACTACACATGTGCTTCTTTCATATGCTTGCACATCAACATGAACAAATTATTGTCTTATCTGTGACTGTCCCAGCTTGCCTTGAGGTTCCCGGGGGAAGCTGGGTTGAAGTGGTGGAACTTACTAGAAGAGCAGAATCCTATTGTCCAGGGCAGAGTCAAGATAGGTTACAAAGGATTGCATCAGGCAAGCAGAGCAAAGTCTTTCAGGACCCTGGACAGATCACTATGGCAAGGGCTGGTTGGAGCTCACCCAAGGAGAGCTGTTGTCTCAGCAGATGCTGAGGCCTTATGGTCTGGACCTGCTGTTAACCCCTCTCCCTCTGAGGATAGGATTTAAAGGGGCATTACCTGAAGCTGCAGGTACTAGCTCCTATGGCATGTTGGGGGTGAGGACTCCATTAGTGGAAGGGAAGCTGTCCACATCAGGAGCCTAGGAGCCACGTAAAGCCATGTCTTCTGGCCTTGTAGGTCCTGGAGTGAGGAGGCTGCTGATCCTCTACTTCAAAATAGGGCCTCTGTTCTGTCTTTTAAACTTGAGTGGCACTGAATAGTAAAAGACACTATACCTTGTGGAATAATATATGGTGTCTGTTTATATATCAAAACTGAAGAAAGCCAAAGGGGGGCAAGTTGAAGCCAGAGAACGTGACTTAGTGGAAAGAAAGAGAGTAAGTGAGTTTTCTTTCCTCTTCCCCACAACCAGAGAGCAGCCTTTCACCCAAACTGATGAGCCCTCCCACGCCTGCAATGTACAAGTATCGCCCAGCTTTCAGCAACGATCCCAAAGTGCACTACCACGGAGCATCTGAACAGGTAAGCCTATCAATAGTTTGCAGTCTTATGGACATGTAACTGGGAATACGACCCTTTTGAATACAGTGATGCTTACTTCCAGGTCAAGAAGCACAGGGTTACATTGTAGTAATATAATCAAAATGTCTTTCCAAAACTAGCAATCATGCAGGAAAAAATCTGCATGAAGAACAAATTTGAACCTCAGAAATTTTTTATCATTCATTTCACTTCTGTATTACTTTATATTTTTAAGGAGGGGAGATCTCAAAGCAGTTTACAAACTACATTAATTCATCAAATCAAACAATCCAGTATAAAACATTACAGAATAAAGTAAAATATAAAGTATACATTCCAAGCAACATAATTAAAAGGGAACTAAAATATTATCTTAAAAGATTTCCAAATAAAACATTAGAAAAGGAGGTCAAAGACAGAATGGACATTTTACGCAGCAAAGTTAACAAAAAATATATATATATTTACATTTCAAAAGAAAACTTAATTAAAAGAAGTCAAGTATAAAATGCACATTTAAAACAGTATAATTAGCAAGAGAATAAAATATTTTCTTAAGCAAAATACATATCGGCTGCTGTTGCTGCTAATCTCGCCAATGGTGGTTCATGGCAGGCGATGACTTGGCAGCCCAGGCTCGATGACCTGGGTCTGCACTAAGAGACAGCCAAGATTATCTCTGTTCTCTTCAGCAGCCTCAGATTTTGCAGCTGGAGTCAATCTGGGCTCTGCCTTCCCAGGCCAGCAAGGGAGGGAGCAAGTCTTGCAGGTCTCACAGCCAAGGTTGTCTTTATTACATTTTCTAGCAAGAAGAACCAGAGGGGAGACTTCAGAAGTGGACCTTTCTGTCCCTCCCAATTAGCTACAGTGTGGACCATTTTATTTTTTACTATGAGCTGAAGTTTCTTCTCCTTGCATAAAGCAATCCCTCTGTCCTTTTTAACTTTAAAACTGAGGCAGAGACACCGAGCAAGAACTTTGGTTTTAAGAAACATGCAGGGCTTTTGTTTTTTTGGGATTGGAGTTCAGTGTGGTGACTCATCAGTCTCTCTAAGGGGACTTGTCTGCTGGCTGATGGAGGGAGAGCTTTTGAAAGGGAGCCTTGCGGTGCAAGATTACAGCACTGAGTTAGCCTTGGCTGAAAAGCTTATTATCTCAACCGCTTCACCTTATTATCTTGACAAATGGCTTGCTGCTTCCCTCCGCTATTGCTTTATGTGTGCTCCGGCTAGTGCTGAACTTGTAGCCTGGAACTGAATAGATTGAGCCGAATCTTGGTAAAAAGCAGGATTATGTATACTATGTGGAGCTTCCATGCTCATATGCCACAGAAGCAGGATGCTGAACATTTGTCCAGTCCAACAAAGATCTTTTTGTGTTCTTACAACTTTCTGTATATTGCAGTCCTGGGCAAGAAAAGCAAGCAAGCACAGAATTGCAGCTTTTTAGCACAGAATATTCAGCATGATACAAGGGATGCGGGTAGCGCTTTGGGTTAAACCACAGAGCCTTGGACTTGCCGATCAGAAGGTTGGTGGTTCGAATCCCTGCCACGGGGTGAGCTTCCGTTGCTTGGTCCCTGCTCCTGCCAACCTAGCAGTTCGAAAGCATGTCAAAGTGCAAGTAGATAAATAGGTACTGCTCTGGCGGGAAGGTAAATGCCGTTTCTGTGCATTGCTCTGGTTTGCCAGAAGCGGCTTAGTCATGCTGGCCGCATGACCCGGAAGCTGTACGTCGGCTCCTTTGGCCAATAAAGCGAGATGAGCGCCGCAACCCCAGAATCAGCCGTGGCTGGACCTAATGGTTAGGCGTCCCTTTACCTTTATTCAGCATGATGGCCATGTTCCACCTCTGCTGTTGGAGGCAGTATGCCTCTGAATACCGCTTGTTCGTGGGCAGAGTGCTGTTGAGCTTAGGTCCTACTTCTGTGCCTGTCAAAGGCATCTGATTGGCCACTTGCGAGCACTGGATGCTGGACCAGATGGGCCATTGGCATAATCTAGCTGGCTCTTATGTTCTTATTCCACAAAACAGGAGAAATAATGCAGGTTACAAGTGAGGAGGGCTTGTTGTTTGACTCTGGTCCTGCTTCTCACAGTCATCTATTGGCCTGTTGTGAGACTAGGATGCTGGACTGAGGGAGTGGGCCAGGGGAGCTTTGGCCTGATCCAGCAGGGCTGCTCTTATGTTCTTAGAGGGGTTAGATAAATTCAGCAGCCTATGCAGTCAAACAGAGATTGGGAAACAGGTTTTGGGATTTCAAATCCCTTTGGCCCCAGTAGGCCTGAGGGCCCCACCATCTCCACCAAGGACTTAACAATGGGCATTAGGTGTATTTGATGTGCATTTTAATGAACGGAATAGAGTAAAAGGTTATGAGTCTTTGAGTTGTGTGGAGTGTGTATGTATGAACTTAACAGTGCTCAGCTTATTTGTTAAATTGCTGCTCTGTTAATGTTGTCAATATTATTGTTATAGATCATAAAAGCCATATTGATTGGTTAATCATACAGGCAGCCCCCTGTTTGTTCAGGGGCTACGATCCAAGGCACCGCATGCATTGGTGAAATTGTGTATCATTGAAATCCACTGAAAAGCCCGCCTCCATTCTGCTCTTTTAGTGATGTTTCAGTGATGTCTTTATGATGTTTTCGGGTCACTTCCAGCGCAATGCGTGTATGCACAGTCATGTGTATATTGAACACGATTAAACAGGGCACTGCCTGTATAATATTGATTTTTGCTATAATTATGACGTTGATCTTATTTTTTAGTTGCTGCTTTGCTAACAGGGTTTTACAGATTGTAATTGTTTCATTGGTAATTTTTAAATTATTTTATATGATTTATGCTTAATTTGTGGTGTTCTTGTTATGTTACTGCTATTTATTGTTTGTTGGCCACTTTGGGATTTATTTGAATGAAAAGCAGCATAGAAATTCCATCAATCCATCAATCAATCAGTTACCATGGTCAATGGTCAAGGATGATGGGAGGCTAGCAATATCTAGAGCAGCGGTTCTCAACCTTTGGGTCCCCAGATGTTGTTGGACTACAACTCCCATCATCCCTGAGCTCTGACCTTGCTAGCTAGAGGTGATGGGAGTTGTAGTTCAACAACATCTGGGGACCCACAGGTTGAGAAAGGCTGATCTAGAGGGTCATGAACCCATCGTCCCTGCTACAAAACCTTTACTCAGAAGTTGAGATTAGGAGAACTGGCAAAAGAGATCTGTCATAGCTTGAGATGTGGGAACAACCATCAACATTTTACTGCTCCTGACCTGTCTCCCCTCCCTCTTCATATTTACTTTTCCATCAGATCTCCATTCAGGAAGGACACAAGCCAGGATCTGTGATGGAGGAGAATGACAGCAGCCTCGATTACCAGTCAGAGCCCAGCCTGGATATCCCGAACTACCGGAAGAGTTCCCTTCACAAGACTTACCAGTCTTCCCCGCTGCAGATAGATTCCTTTGCTGTCAACTCGAGGTCTTTGAGCCTGAAATCTGCCAGCAGGAGAGGAGGAACAGACAAAATGCCCCTGCATGCCATGAAGTCAGAAGGGGCCACCTCCACACCTTACAAAAGCATCTTTTCCCCCAACTCCCTCTCAAACAGGAATGGGAGCTTGTCGTACGACAGCTTGCTCAACCCTATGTCCCCCTCAGGGAGGAGGTGCATAGCTCATTCCGCCGTGGGCTCCGTTGGGTACCACTCACCGTATTTGTCTGCCAAAATGTGCCACCTGCGGGGCAGAGAGCTTCAGCGCGTGCCCCCACAGAGCTTCAGCCCTGTGCTGGGCAGCTCGGCCCTGCACCCACGTGACCCCTCGCCAGTGCGCTACGACAACCTATCGAAAACAATCATGGCATCCATTCAGGAGAGGAAAGAAATGGAAGAGCGAGAGAAGCTCCTCCTCTCTCACCCAGACTCGGTGTTTGCAGACTCTGGTGTGTACGACACCCCTAGCTCCTACAGCCTTCAGCAAGTCAGCATGCTGTCAGAAGACCCCCGTAGCATAGTCATGAGGTATGGCTCTAGGGACAACCTGATGACCGGCAACAGCTTTAGCGTGAGGAATCCTGTGCTGCAGGCATCCGTTTCTTCGCTCTCAAGTGCGATGACCAGAACGTCAAGGACTTCCACTCCTTCCCTCCAAGCTGACCTAGCCAATAACAATGTCCAGGCCCATCAGGCACTGCAGGGCAGGATGAGCAATGGCCCCTATAAGTCACCCAGCCACCAAGTCCCATCATCCCCCGGGGGGATTCCCAGGTCACCCTCTTATGGAGGCCCTAAAGCTGTCTCCTTCGTTAACACCATGGAGATAACAGAGGCACAGCCTATGGGGACTCCAAGGTACGGATAAGCTTTCATATCATTGTTGTTGTTGACAGCAGGCATGCAAGAAAAAGGGGGAAGAAGCACTTCAAATGAACAAAGAGTGCTTTGGTGCTCACTGATGAAAGACTTGTTATTATAGCTCAGTGCCTCTCAAGTAAAAAAAAAAAGCAAAACTCCTTGAGCTTGACATTTCTCTCTCTCTCTCTCTCTCTCTCTCTCACACACACACACACACACACAGAGAGAGAGAGAGAGAGATTCTTAAAATCTAGCCAACTATAGAAACATCTTGAAAAAGGAGTACTGAAATAACTAAATGATTAAATCTTTGTCCACCTTTTTTCAAGCTGTTTCTGTAGTTGGGTAGATTTTAAAAGCAGAAGTGTCCCCCCCCCCTTTTAATGAAAATAAATAAATTCTCAAGCCTCTGAAGCTTCTAAGGAAGGCACTGAGCAATAATTAAGGGCCTTTTGTAACATCCCATGGAGAAAGAGGCAGGGGTCATTTGAAGTTGCAGGACCATGGATAGCTCCAAGTGAGCAACGTGCTCCAACAAGGGTTGTGGATCAGCCTGAGGCCTTGGGAAATGCTGTCCCCAGGCTTTGCCCCCTGCTGGAGAATGCCATAGCTTTCAAGGGCCAATCATGTGATCTGGAGACGGGCACTTCTCTGTTCCATAGCCTCCCTCCTGGTGCCCTCCTTGCATTGCTGGCCTAGCGGCATGCAAGGGGAGGCATTTGGCTCCAGGCTCTGATCCTATGGGCCCTGCTGTTCTGAGAGGTTCTTCTGGGTTCTCCTGTCTGACAGCCTCAAGCACAGTAGATTTCTGATCTCCAGCAGTCAGTTCACAGCCCTGAACGCTTTAGCTGGTGCCTCTGACTCTGTGTCTGGATTGCTGGTAAAACCAGGGGTTAAGACACCACCTGTGGCACTCCTGATGTCTGCATAGAGGTGCTGCATATAGGATTGCAGTGTTAACCATTAATTAACTAATTATTAATTAATTAATTGTTCTACCTTTCTCCTAGTTCAGGACCTAAGGCAGCTCACAATATGAATTAAAAACAAGATACAGTGGGGTTTTTTTAAAAAAAAATATCACCCACCCGTTATAAATATATTGTGACCTGGATTGAGGATATCTGCCGGACCAAATTCTAACCCTATATGAGCTAATGTAGTGGGATTTCTTTGTCTAAAGATATGCGGTGCAGGCAGCAGCTCGTTTTAAAATTGGAAGGACAATTCCTGGGATAGTTCCTGGGGAATGTAGCAGTTTCATTTGAATGATGCGTGGGAACGTGCAATTTTTTAAAACAACAACAACAACAACTGCATTTTGCCATGTTTGCATTGGAGTAGAATGGCATTTAGGTTTTCCTGATAGGTGTTTGACCTCCTCCTTTCGTCACACTTGTAAAGGGTGGACCTGGAATTTCTGAAGCATTGCATTCTCAAGTAGTATGTTAGAGCCTCTCTTACTGGACATGGAGAAGGCAAGCATGGGTTGAAAGACTTGAGTTGAATCTTCAGCCATGAAGATTACTAGGTGGTATTGGGTCATGTGCTGACCTACCTCTCAGGGCTATTGGGAGGATAAAGTGGGACAACCTCACTTTTGCTGTCTTGAGCTCCTTGGAGGTCAGGCAGATAACATTAAGAAATTACAGTGGCAGGACTTGGTATGTTTGTGTGTTTCTCCTGAAGCTGAAGCCCAGCTTCCCCACCACCTCTGATAGCTAGATGAGACCAGGGCCCTGCAGGATTTAACTTCCTTCCACAGGGCCTGTAAGTCAGAGCTATTCCACCTGGCTTTTGAACTTAGCCTGATCTTTTATTGCTCTTCCTTCCCTCCCCCTCCCCTTTTTATGAAGATTACCCGCTCTGGGATCCCATAGCTAATTCTCCCCTGGTCTCCTCGCTGGCCCAAATAGGACTAATTTAGCCAGCTAGCCCTGGTGATCATCTAATGTTTATTGGATGGATTTCCCCCCTAAATTGATATTTGTATTCTGAATTTATTGTTATTCACATTTTATACTGTATTTTATGCTGTTTTTTGTTGCATCAATTAAGTGTTTTAAATTTGTTGTTAGCTGCCCTGAGCCCGGTTTTCTGAACTAGGAAGGGCAGGGTATAAATAAAATATTATTATTATTATTATTATTATTATTATTATTATTATATCAGTCAGTGAATCAAGTGCAGTTCATTAGACACTGCCTTTTGCCATACTTCAGCCAAGCTGCCCAATTTTGAAAAATAAATAAATTAACATATCTGTTAAATTAAATGTATGCCCATCCTTCTCTCTCTTCTTAAACCAGATTTTTTTTTTTTAAGCGTTGAGTAAAAACTGCTTTGGGTATGTGGGTTAGTGATATTTCAGCCAATTCGTCCTGTACACAGCATGTTTTTCCCCACCATAAACACATGGAACCATTTTCTTCTGAGCTAATTCCATATCACAAAGATGGAGAACTTTTGGCCCTCCAGACGTCGTCGTACTGCACCTCCCATCATCCCCAGCCAGCATGGCCAATGTTCAGGGATGATGGGAGTTGTAGTCTAGCATCTAGCGGGCCACAGATTCCCCATCCCTGCCATAGGAAAAAAAGCTGTCTTCCTAAACAAAACTCAGTGACTACACTTCAACAACGGCTCGTATTAGGTCTTTCTGTCTCCTAAGCAAGTGGCTCTTGTGAATGTGTTCTCTTGGCTGTTCTTTGCAGAACCAGAGCATAAACAACCTTTTGGAAGTTTATGTTGAGCTTTGGCTTCTGTTGCTTTCTGTCTACTAACTCCCAATCCCATTGTCTTTCTTCCAACACAGGGAAGACATCCAGTTGAAGACATCTCACAGTAAAATTAATGGACAGCCAAAAGGAATTTCCAGAGTAGAGTGTCGACTAGGTTCAACGTCTAGCTCTCAGGGGGCCCCCATGAGTCCTGCTAGACACTCAAACGTTAAGAAAGTGTCTGGAGTGGGTGGAACAACCTACGAAATTTCAGTATAAAAAGAAATTCGTAATATAAAGAGCCATCCGCAAACCCGGCCATGAAGCTAGGTGCACTGTGAAGAGTCACACAATAATGCCAACAAGATGAAAAGTAGGAGCAGCAGCTGATGGTGACCTTTCTGTATTATTTTGTGTTGTTTTTATTAAAAAAAAAATACATACACACAATCTTTTTTTTTTTTCCTGGCCAAAAACCAGCTGCAGCCTTATTCTTGAAGGAATCAGACTTTGTACAGCTCATTGGAAACTATCCTGAACAGACAACTGGGAACTAATTTAACATCTACTGATGTATGGCACCACAATTCAGAGGTTTTTTGGGGGGGTTTTGTGTGTGGAAGAGAATGGGAAAGCTATTATGCGTTTGTCTCTGTCCACCAAACCTTGTCATGTGGACATTGTCGTGCTGTGGTCTAAAAACAATTTCATGTGGGCTTAGTGTTTTCTCTTAAACTCTCCAGGGTTGACGGAAAAGAATATGAAGGAGCGGCCAGGCCCAACAAGGGTTTTATATATTTGGGTAGCGGGTTTGGCCTACAAGTGATCAAACTGTTCAATTGTTTGGAGAAGTTGAGTATGTAGCAGACCATTGCTCCCAATCAGTAGGGTTGGTTTGTTCCTTGCCTTCACAATGGTTTCTGGTTCATTTCCGGGGAGAATGCAGATTCCTTGTGCCTGTTCTCATGTTCATGAGGACAGATCTGCTTCTTCCATTGGAATGAATGGGGAAGCTCACAGGTACATTGAAGGTCATGCGCACAAGTGGCCATGTATGGATCTCTGCATTGGTGAGCAAACACATGAGGAAGAACTCCCAAGTGATGTTGATTGTATCCCTCTTCAACTGAAGGAGGCCAGTGGGTTCCCAGTAGTCATCCAGCAACCATCTTGGAGAATGGTCTACATGGGCAAAATAAGGAAAGGGGCAGTTTTTTAGTTACCCTATTGCCATTTGTGGTCATGTAGGAGATTCTGTGTCAACAACTGCATCTGTCCATGTCCTAGAACCGTTAAACAAGGAACTTCCATTCTTCCTTGGACAATTTTAGGTAGGTTTTTTTAAAAAAAGAAAAAAGCCTGTCTTGCTCGAGAGTGGGAGAGAGAGAATCAAATATTCAGATGGTAACCTATTAATGTAAACAGCCATCCTCCTTCCTCCTCTTTTTGTGCTACTGGAGATGGGCTGTAATACAGTGTGTTGTCTTGCACAGGTGCAGTGTGTATAATCTCAATGCAAGGTATTATATGATCTGTTTAAATTTGCTGTGTGTGTGTGTGTGTGTGCGTGTGTGTGTGTACACGCACATGATTGCGTGCGTAACTGATAGTGTGTGATTGTCAGCCGGGCACGTGCCTGTAGGAGATAAATTTTATTGCTTGCCTGATGATCAGTGGACGCTAAATATTTAGAGACAAGTCAGGTATATTCCAGTGCTGGTGCTCACACTGGCTAGAGCTCACATGAATGGGAATTTGGAGACAAAAAAAATTATCCTCGAGCGACTTGTTTACAAAGATTCAAGATGTTCATTCTCTGAATTAGAAAGTGTTTCTTGCCCTGCCGCCCCAGAGTTGTCAATCACGGACACTATTGGATTTGCACGTTTTTAGAGAAAAGCAAGTTGTAAAAGCATTGCATTTAGGGACCTGATGCTTAACGTGATTGCCTTAAACCTTTCTTTTTTATTATTCAAATGATGTCCCTAAGTGAAGGGGTAAGAATTTTAAAAAAGTTTAACCTCTACATCCAAGTGTATAAATGAGAGGGGACACCAGAGACCATTTGCAGGAGACCTGAATGAGATCGTGACTACAATGCAGGAGGTAAATCCTGTTCTATTTACCAATTAAAAATAGCCTCCATTAAGTTTATATTTGCTCTGTGCAGGGAAACCTGGAGGTTTTCCCATGCAGCACAACCACCAGCTATGAGGCAAGGGAGTCTCCAAATAATAACTGAAACAGTGATGTCAGGTGCCAGTCGAACTGGTAGGGTAGAAGGCAGGGAGGCCAACAGTAGGTGGCGCCAGAGCAAATGACAAGCAGAGCCAGCTTATTCTATTTTGTCCCTATCCTCCTCCCTACTGTGTTTTACAAGGGCAACAGTTAGAGTAGGACAGAGGAAGGTGACAGTCGGTGCAACCTCTGGATTGGCTGTAAGTCAGGAGGGAGGCACGTAGGGATTGGCTGAGGGCAGACTGAGGTTGGTGGGGCAGTACCCCATTTGCCCTAATGGACCAACAGCCATTGAGTGGAAAAGTTAGCCCCTGTTTCCTCAGCAGAAGACAGAAAGATGCCTTATGCCTTGTATTTGTTCATCTAGTATTATCTGCCCTGACTGTCAGCAGCCCACCAATGGTCTCAAGTAAAGAGTCTCGCCCACTGGCTGATCCTTCCACCCAAGTCTTTCTCAAGCTGCAGGTGCCTGGAATTGATTCTGGGACTGTCTCTACCACTAAGCTAGGATCTCACTGCAGCGCCAACAGTCCTGATCTTATTCTTGCCCCCTCCCTGCATTGCTGCATTTAATCACGCACATCAAATTAACTAAACGTGGCAATAAATACAAACACACACAACTTCAGCGGACCATGCAGCCAAGTCACGTCCAGTTGACTCTCGAAACAGCTCTGCTTTCAAAAACTTGAGTGTTTTGTTTTAGCATATTTAGGCCCTCTCAGTCGAGAGCCCTTCAGCCGGCACTGGCACCCTGCAAATTCACACAGCTGGTGACAGCCACAGCTGGCTTCCTCTCTGCAGGGTGGTTTTGATAGAAGAGGCATGGATCCTGCTCTGGGGCATGCTTCCGGTTCTTCTGGTCAACCACTGATAACGAATGGGATCTATGCAGGCGGGGAGTGGTCAAGTTAATCCTTTCCTCCTCTGCTGCCACCAAAGGAAAATCCTTAATCTGGAGGTGACGTTTGCATTGGAAGGAAAGTTACCATTGATATCAATGGTGGGATTTCCCCCCCAAGTCAATGCATGCTTCAGAAGTGGGGAGGGCCATACTTCAGTGGTGGAACATATGCTCTCTGTGCAAAAGATCCCAGGTTCAGGCCCCAGCATCTTTGGATAGGACTGTGACAGAGCCCTGTTTATGACCCTGTAGTGCCGTGACCAGTCAGTATAGACAATACTGAGTTAGATGAGCCAATGATCTGACTCAGTATAAGGTGTTCCTAAGAAGGTTTTCTCCCCAGGATGGCCACATCGCAAGAGGAAGTTGAATTCCCCCCTCCTCTCTTCTTAATCCCATTATAAGTGGGTCATATTCCGCCCCCAGCCTCCAACTGATAGATTTTGCATTTGACTAAACCTGCAGATCAGATGCAAAGGTGTATTCAACACCATGTCTGGTTTGAACCTCCAGTGCCTTTTAAGTTTTCTTCTCTCATCCTTGTTTCATCATTCTCCCAACTGTTTTGGTTTCTTAGAAGAGGGGAGTGGGGGGACTGCTAAAAGATTCTAAAGAGGAAACAAAAAAAGGCTGCAAAAGTTCTACGTCTAAACTGCAGACAACCCCCTCCCCCCCAAAAAAAAAATGTTTCATGGGAATGGTACAGGATTTTGCACCTGGATAAGCACATCGCTCTATGAGCATTCTGGATCAGGAAATGTTTCATGGCACCTGTGGGTTTGTTTATTTGTTTTGTCGTTAGTCTTCGTCTTCTGAAGCCAACTAGCCCTGTGGTTCTGTCTGCCTGGGGTTCTGCTAAAGGGTTGGTGCAGTCGAAGCCATTTCTCAAACTAGAATTTTGAGACCCAGAAGCATCATTCTTATGTTCACGGAAAGGTGCAAGGATATTTATTACCGGAATGATGAACTACCAAGCGAAGTTTCAACAGAACATGTGGACAGTTTTGTGCCATCTCCAATTTGGAAACAGCGCAATGTCTAGCAAAACGAATACAATCTACTCAGTGCGCACCAAAATGTGTGGCATCCTCTGGTCCTACCATCTGAGAGAATAAAGGTGGCGGAATCATAGAAAACTGGGGAGGTGCAGATGGAGGAATGTAAGCATGTACAGCTGCATCACATGTTCCATCATGTATGTGGTATGTATGTGTGAGTGGCTGTGCATGCACAGATCCGCCGCCCGAGTGCATGTATGGTTCTGGAGACTTGTGTGAGCCTGCCCTTGCTTCCCTGTAACTGTGCACAGGATCACAGCCTGGGGCTGGACGGCTCATGCCTGCAGACTTCACATGGGTATACGTGCCAACAAAATATATGGAGCCAATTTAGTACCAGAGCATGAACTTGGTCCAAGTGTTTCAGCTGATCAGGGTCATAGAACAGCACATGGAAATTAGACAATGAGTTAGGTAAAGGGACCCCTGACCATTAGGTCCAGTTGTGGCCGACTCTGGGGTTGTGGCGTTCATCTTGCTTTATTGGCCGAGGGAGCCGGTGTACAGCTTCTGGGTCATGTGGCCAGCATGACTAAGCCGCTTCTGGCGAACCAGAGCAGCGCACGGAAACGCCGTTTACCTTACCGCTGGAGCGGTACCTATTTATCTACTTGCACTTTGACGTGCTTTCCAACTGCTAGGTTGGCAGGAGCAGGGACCGAGCAACGGGAGCTCACCCTGCTGCAGAGATTCAAACCGCCGACCTTCTGATCGGCAAGTCCTAGGCTCTGTGGTTTAACCCACAGCGCCACCCGCGTCCCATAGACAATGAGTTAGCCATGTCCATTAATTTCAGTGGGTCTGCTCTGAGTGGGGTTTACCATTGGATACAAGCTGTGGCTTTGCACTGCGCTGGTGAGGTGGTTAAAATTGTTGCAGTTTTAAAATGGGACAGTGAAAAACAACAGTTGTGTGCAGAGGGCTGCCTCGGGATATTGGAGCACCAGTATTGATAGTGCTTAGTGTTCGAAGAGAGGATGTGTGTAATTAGACTACAATGTCACAGCAGGCAAGGGGGTGAGGTCTTCCCTTTCGTTGGCACTGGCAACCTAGCACCTGATCCTTTGCACAATAAGCAAACTCCATGATTTTAGGGGAAAGACAAATGTAATGTTTAAGAAGCAATGTGACTAGCCTGGGAATCCTTTTACAGTATTCAGTCCAACCGTAACGACTCCTTGTCTCCAGGGCAAAACTCTGAAACATAACAATTCTGAAAGTCTGCATCCAAAGTTGGCTGGCTGTTCATGATGCTGATTGGCTGGCTTACATGACATCAGCAAGAAATTTGTCCCTTCCCAATTCTTTGGGGGACGCAGGTGGCGCTGTGGGTTAAAGCCTCAGCGCCTAGGGCTTGCCGATCGAAAGGTCGGCGGTTCGAATCCCTGCAGCGCGGTGCGCTCCCGCTGCTCGGTCCCAGCGCCTGCCAACCTAGCAGTTCGAAAGCACCTCCGGGTGCAAGTAGATAAATAGGGACCGCTTACCAGCGGGAAGGTAAACGGCGTTTCCGTGTGCGGCTCTGGCTCTGGCTCTGGCCAGAGCAGCGATGTCACGCTGGCCACGTGACCCGGAAGTGTCTCCGGACAGCGCTGGCCCCTGGCCTCTTAAGTGAGATGGGTGCACAACCCCAGAGTCTGTCAAGACTGGCCCGTACGGGCAGGGGTACCTTTACCTTTACCTTAATTCTTTGGGATAGTTTTGCACCTACAGTGGTACCTTATGTTGTGACAAATACATTGTGTTAGAAGCATTCATGGCCCCAGGGCCCACTTCTGCCCTGCAGAAGAAGATTAACTGGTGCTTGGAGATTATTAGGGCATATAATTCCAATTGTACTTCATCTGCTTTGGTAATCTGTTTGTTTCCAGGCTCAATTTAACGTGGTGATAATTGGCCTTTGAAACCCTAAATGGTTTAGGACTGGATTATCTCAGAAGCTATAGTACCTGCTTTTGTGTGAATCTGCTCAGGCTTTGTAATCAGCCTTACAGGCCCTGAATCTCTACAATATTGTCCATATGTGAGATCTGGCAGGGAGTGCAGGGCATGAGATACAGAGCCTTTTCTGTGCTGGCACCATAATGAAGAAACTCCTTTTGGGGCAAATTTGTTAGGCTCCCTCTGTGCCTTTCGATGGATGGTAAAATATTTTCATTCAAGCTAGAATTTAATTAGTGATTAGCATTTAGTAATTTAATTCATTACAGTGTGGGTCTTTTCCTGGAGTTTTAGTACTGTTGTCTTTTGATTGTTGTTTTGATGGAGGTATTATTCTACTGTTTTGTTTTCCCTTTTTGGTAAGCTGCTTTTGTTATCTGTTCATGGTTTGTATTCTGTTCTGTTCCTAAAATAACTGTGCAACCCTATGCATGCCTACTCAGAAGTAAGAGAAGCAAGCCCATTGGTAGGCAAACTAAGGCCCGGGGGCTTGATCTGGCCCAATCGCCTTCTCAATCTGGCCTGCAGACGGTCTGGGAATCAGCGTGTTTTTACATGAGTAGAATGTGTCCTTTTATTTAAAATGCATCTCTGAGTTATTTGTGGGGCCTGCCTGGTGTTTTTACATGAGTAGAATGTGTGCTTTTATTTAAAATGCATCTCTGGGTTATTTGTGGGGCATAAGAATTCGTTCATATCTTTTTTCTTTTCAGAATATAGTCTGGCCCCCACAAGGTCTGAGGGGCAGTGGACCGGCCCCCTGCTGAAAAAGTTTGCTGACCCCTGCAAGCCCATTGAGTTCAGTGGGACAATGCAGCTGTGTATGAGCTTGCAGACTAATCTCATCAGATGCATTGTGAATTCAATGAAGAGGGTTCTCAGGGTCATGAAAGTCTGTATCCTAATAAATGTGTTAGCATTTAAGGTGCCACAAGATTTGTTGTGGTTTTGGCTTCAGTAGGTTAGGGATAGCTAAATCATGCAGTTTCTGGACCATCTCACTTCCATAAGTGTTCACGCAAGTCCCTTCTGCTATGCTCTGTTTCTGCATTCATCTTCAATTAAAAAACAACTGCTCAAAGGTTTGCGTTTAAGTACATATTTAAATATGTATCTTTTGATTTTCTATCAAAATATGCATTCCTATTTTGATATTTTTTTAAAAAAACTAAAACTTGAGAGCTGCATTGCAAAATTTGGCAAAATGCAAAGACGAATGGCTAGCTGTGTTCCCAGAGTTGTTGCTATGTACTTAACAGATTTGGGACATGGGCCCAAATACACAGAAATGCATAAAATTAGCATACAGTATGCTGATTTGTATGAATTGAGTCAAATTTAAAATATAAATGTCACAAGCTAGCTAATTTCCCACTCATTCCCACTCATTGCACCCAATTCCACTTCCCTCACCTCCATTCATTAACCCCAAATCCATCTCTAGATAAAGCCACCTCAAATCAATTTATCATCCTCCAATAATAATAATAATGATGAAACACTCAAGAGCACTTAGGAAGAGATCTGAGGCCTTGTCAACCCATCTGTGACAACACCTCTGTTTGTTCAAATCCACACACTAGGTTAGGTAAAGGTAAAGGGACCCCTGACTATTAGGTCCAGTCGTGGCCGACTCTGGGGTTGCGGCGCTCATCTCGCTTTATTGGCTGAGGGAGCCGGCGTACAGCTTCCGGGTCATGTGGCCAGCATGACTAAGCTGCTTCTGGCAAACCAGAGCAGCACATGGAAATGTCGTTTACCTTCCCGCCGGAGTGGTACCTATTTATCTACTTGCACTTTGACGTGCTTTCGAACTGCTAGGTTGGCAGGAGCAGGGACCGAGCAATGGGAGCTTACCCCGTCGCGGGGATTCGAACCACCGACCTTCTGATTGGCAAGTCCTAGGCTCTGTAGGTCCAACTAAATTCTACTCAGAGTAGACACATTGTAATGAAAGCACCTAAGTTAGCCATGTCCACTAATTTCAGTGGGTCTACTCTGGGTATGTCCACAATCCATTCATTCAAGCGTCATCATTCACACTGGTTCATATTGGAACTCGCAAAGATGGAATCTTGCCTCACCACAGACGCAACCAAACTAGCGCAGCAGCCTCCTTTGGATTTTTTTTTCCTTAATGTTTAAAAGCACACACAATAAGGCAGCAAATAACTTAAGCACGTGGGTGCTAATTGCGGTGCTCTTAAAACTTATTTTTAATATGTAAAGGGGGCAACTGGTGCACAGAGAGACTGACAGCGGTGACAGTTTTTGATTCACTGCATTGAACATGTGTCCTTTCAAGCTGTGAAGCCCAAACGGCTGAAAGGCCTTTATCTATTATGTATTGACTTCACCTTTTAACTGATTTAGGATGCAGCCTAGTTTACTGAAATGTCAGTCAAGTGATAGCAGTGCTTACCTGACTTTGTGGGGGAAATATCAGCTACAGATGATTGGTAAAGGTTAATTTCAGTGTTGCTCACTGAAGAGACACACCTGAGACTTCAGAATACCTGCTTAAAGCTAAGACCATGCGTAGGCAAACTAAGGCCCAGGGACCGGATCCAGCCCAATCACCTTCTAAATCTGGCCCACAGACAGTGTGTTTTTACATGAGTAGAATGTACCCTTTTATTTAAAATGCATCTCTGGGTTATTTGTGGGGCATAGGAATTTGTTCATTTCCCCCCCAAAAAATATAGTGCAGCCCTCCACAGGTCTGAGGGACAGTGGACCGGCCCCCTGCTGAAAAAGTTTGCTGACCCCTGGGTAAGACTATGGACAGTATCTAATGCTAGTCCCATGCAGAGCAGACCCATTGAAACGGATGCACATGACTAATTTTGGTGCATTAACTTCAATAGGTCTACTCCGAGTAGCACTTAGTTGGCTAAAACCCTATTTTTATGTGGGGGTTGGGTGATTCTGAAGCTTTCATTGTCAAGCTGCAATAGCTGTAGGGATAGAGGTTGAAAACCGAATGCATTTGGGGGAGACATATCATTAGGTTAAGATGTATGATGGATCCGTGCGCACACAAGCTGCAAACAGTAGCTTGTTAAATCCAGACACAAGACTCCTCTGGGATGGGGAGATACATTTCATATTAATAGGCTTATGATAGCCCCAGATTCCCCCCCTTCTTCTTCTTTGAAGTTTGCATTTAAAATAGCCTGAATGGCCCAGAGACGACAGTAAATTATTCAAATCTTCCTGGAAGTCTGCATCTGCAGATTAGCATTAACCTGAAAAAAGGCAGAGGCACCCAGTTCTGCCCTATTTCTGTCTAATGCTGTGATTCTAAATACATCAGCTAAGAAGAAAGGCCCAGAGAGTTCAGCACGGTTTTGGTGCACGTACAGGTTAGGACGAGCTTGTCAGGTGTCAATCCAGAGATTCCTTCCGTTTTGCTAAATTTGCCACTGAACTGGGCAGATTTATGGTGGCGAACAGGATTGCAGAGGTGTCCGTGGCAGGTGGGGAAGGGAATGGACAAAAGGTGGAAGGTTGTGGAAAGACAGGATAATTTCCCGAATCAGTAATAGATTTAAATAGATACCTTTGGATCAGCACTTAAGCTTTGGGCCTCTTATGGTTCCAATCATACTTATAAAACTTGTGTCACAAACATCACTGGAGCGAGAGGCTGCACATGGCACCCTATATGAACAGGGCTATTGCATCCCATAAAAGTTTACAATTCATAGGTGCCAGTTTTGATTCGCACACAGGCTCTGATCCAGCCAGGCTTGTCTCAACCAAGGTGCTCTGAAGACCTGAAGGGGTTATTTCTCTGTGTACTGATTTGGTCTCTCTCTCTCTCTTTTGTCAGTAATATTATTTATTGCATTTCTTTGTCGTTTTGTTAAAAAAAAAAAAATGCTGCAGGGCAACTTAACAGGAAGATAAAGTACCAACAGATAAAATAAAAGCCAAATAAATTTTTAAAAAAGAACACTGCCATGTGCTTATCCAAAAATAGAATTTAAAAATATGAATCCTATCCCACCCCGATAAAAGCTGAGCACCACAATTAAGGCTAGAATCACGCAGAAGTATGATTTCAAAACTATAAACCACCAATAGCCTGGGTAAATAAAAATGTTTCTTAAGCCAGTGTCTAAAAAGTGACAATAATGATGTCAGGGCATCATTGGCAGTGGGGTGAGCCCTGAAATAGCCCGTTCTCCATTGAAAAGAGCCTGTTCAGCATCAACTGTAAGCAGGGCGATTTTGGGGAAGGACAGAGCAAGAGAAAATGGAGGGAATTGCTTCTCCTCCATTTGGTTACCCATTTACCTGACGATTGCTGAAGCAAAGGATAAAGGTAAAGGGACCCCTGACCGTTAAGTCCAGTCATCTCACTTTACTGGCCAAGGGAGCCGGCGTACAGCTTCCGGGTCATGTGGCCAGCATGACTAAGCTGCTTCTGGCGAACCAGAGCAGCGCACGGAAACGCCGATTACCTTCCCACCGGAGCAGTACCTATTGATCTACTTGCATTTTGATGTGCTTTCAAACTGCTAGGTTGGCAGGAGCAGGGACCAAGCAATGGGAGCTCAACCCATCGCGGGGATTCGAACAGTGGACATTCTGACCGGCAAGCCCTAGGCTCTGTGGTTTAGACCACAGCGCCACCCGCGTCCCAAAGCAAAGGGTATCCCGTATTATATGACTCAGGGCATATGCTCTGATTTCACCTACACCCCATTGGATCTTGGCTAACTCTCTTAACTATCAGGGACACACACACATCCAATCAAGTTCAAGCAAGCTGGTGTGTTTTTCCAGCTCCTGATTGGGTAAAACAAAGGCCGATGTAAGAATGAAGCTACAGTCCTATAATCTGGGAGTCAAGTCCCATTGAACTTGGTGGGGCTCACTTGTGACTAGATATGTGTGGGATTACACAGTCATTTATTCCGGTTGGTTAAATTAGATGGAGTCACCTATGGTGGGGGCCATAACACAACATGCCAAAGATGTAACTTGGGTTCCCTTCATTCTGGTGTTCTACACCAGCCATGGATTCTTTATTATGATCAAGGCAGAATAAGCTGACAATAAATGATCGAGTGCAGGTAAATCTTAGTTTTCTCAAAGCCTGTACTTCAAACACCCTTTCAAGTAAATCTTTGGTGGGAGATGCAGGACAGATGAAAGGAAATGCTTTGCACAGTGTGATGATGGAATATGCAATCGCAAGATGTCTCGGTTACCATCAATGTGGGCAGGGATTGGACAAATTCATGGCAGACCAGGCTATCGGTGGCCAGGAGTCATGAGGGCTAAGTACTACCTCCAGGACAGGAGGTGAGACTGTATGCTGCACTCAGGTCCGGCATATAGGCTTAGAGGTGCATCAGGTTGTCACTGTGAGAACAGCATGTTGGACCAGATAGGCCTTTGGTCTGATCCAGCAGGAATCTTATTACGTTCTTAAATGTGGTCCGTACAATTCAGCTTTTGCATTGAAGTCTCCATCTTACTGAATAAACAGCAATAGGTTTGCATTACAGATTTTGGGGTATGCCATCCGTCTCCTCCCATCACTGTCATTTCACTGAGCTGGGCAAACTGCAGTATTGTAGCTTGAATTCACGATAAAAGATGCTGAGATTTCTGGCATTATGTGGGTTTTATATTTGCAGGGAGAGAGAGAAAGAGCGAGAGATTAGTTTTGATTTTTTGATTATTATTTTTAACTTGAAGCCTTAACATTTTACTTCTTTGTCTGAATTACCAACGGAGAACAGTTTATGAGAGACACTCCATGTACTATGTTTCTGCTTGGGTTGAAGACCAGAATTTACCCTGATATGCTTTTTTTTAAAAAAAAAAAAAAATCTAGTTGATGATGACAAAGTAAAGGGCTCTTGCAATGTTAAGGACGGGAGAACAGAGAACATTCCTTTCGGATATATATTTTTCATGGGAATGGCTGACAAGTTTTCAACTGTGTTTTCAGAGGTATCAAAGAGATTCCCAAGGCCTTTATTATTTTGTATATATATATATATAAATATATATATAAGTGAAATGAATTAATCTTTTTTCGGTAGATAACCTCAACTGTAAAAAAACCCCCAACAACCACACATACATGCACACATGAAAACTATGCAGATGTATGCTTTAATGTTGAAAATCAGATATGCAGCAGCAAAGTTGGCTTGCTGAAGAAGGCAAACCCAGGACTGTGTAAATATTTGCCCAGGTTTATTGTATTATTGGGACTACAAGGGAGCCTCTCCCAAGTGAGGACTACATGCCTGTAGGAGGACCCTAAATCAGGAATGGGGAAACTGTGGCTCTCCCAGATGATGATGGACTACGGCTGCGATCATTCCATGCTATTGGCCATGGCCAACTGAGGTCCATGGGAGCTGGAGCCCAACAGCAACTGGAGGAGTTCCAGGTTCTTCATCCCTGACCAAAATGGTGGCCACTAAAGTGTTTGGAGTGATCTACACCAGAGCCTAAAAGATAAAGACAAAACTGACTGGAAGACTGGAGGCAATGTTGTTACCAAGTGCATGGTTTGAGGACCTTGTCGTTGGGATCTCTTTAACAGTCTGTATTTCACCTGTTCTACTACCTTGAATTTTTGGAATGTATCTGTGCAGGCTTTGTGGACCTCCGTCTGTAATTCTAATTTCTGTGGCTCTCAATACATATGTATATATTTTTCAGCTTCTTGAGTTAATGTGGTTTTTTTTTTTTTTTTTTGAAGGAGGTGTGTAAAATTGCAGCATTTAAGCACTTTGTTTTGACTTATCGACATAGTGGGTTCTGGGAAAGAAGCACAAAAGTACCTCATATCACAATTTTGTATGGGATATAAGGAGCTGTATGCTGAATCAGACCACTGTTCAATCTTGTTAGTCCATTACTGTCTCTTCTCCACTGTTTTGGCTCCAATGTTGGAGGAACTATGCCTCTGAAGGCCAGTATCTGGGAATCACAAGTAGGAAAAGTGCTTTTGCTTCTAGGGCCATCTTGCAGGCTTCCTATGGGCAGCTGCCTGGCCTCTGTGAGAACACAATGCTGGATGATGTTCGTATTTTATGTACTGTGTCTAATTAGTAATAGCTCTTGATTGCGCACTATAGTGTCACCAACAAAACACACACCCTGCAAAAAGAAGAAAAGAGGGTCCATATTTGCATAAAATCTGCGTGTGCCAATCTATGCACGTTTAGAAATAATCACTATAATTTAGGGATCTGCACTGGCCTTATAACATTTGGTTCAGATCTCTCATCACTTCAGGAAGAAGCCCAATCTGTTCTGAGACACTCTGTGGTCTGTCCTAATTGACTCATGTGTCAGGTCTGTAGCAACTTCGTTAAAAACGAAACACCATTTCTTATTATGGGGAATGTTTTAAAAATGTCTGTAACTCCCTCCCACCTTTTAGCAGAAGTAGATGAAATTTGCACACACAGCCACCAGGGTAGATTAAGCCTGCCGAGTTGCAATCAAATAAATCACGGGCCTGTGGAAGCCAGGCACATTATGGGTGAGTGGCTCCTATACATGGCAGAGAACACAGCCTTCACATGTTTAAGAAGAGTGGGATACTCTGGTTGGTCCCAATCCCTCCGTCATGTCACAGCATCCATCCCCATTGTTCTCCCTGTGTCGGAGGGGAAACATTGGTAATGAGCATCCAGCTATCAGGAGCAGACTTTAGTCTTCCACATTTCAGCGGCGCCCTGTGCATGCCCAAAATTTGGCACCACAACCCCACCATTCACCTTCTGTTCAGCTAAATTAACTGTGCCATAGTTGCAATGCCCTGCGTCGCCCCCTAGGCTCGGTGCCCAGTGTAGTAGAAATGGTCGTGCTACTACAGTGGTACCTCAGGTTAAGAACTTAATTCGTTCTGGAGGTCTGTTCTTAACCTGAAACTGTTCTTAACCTGAAGCACCACTTTAGCTAATGGGGCCTCCTGCTGCCACTGCACTGCCGGAACACGATTTCTGTTCTCATCCTGAAGCAAAGTTCTTGACCCGAGGTAATATTTCTGGGTTAGCGGAGTCTGTAACCTGAAGTGTATGTAGCCTGAAGCGTATGTAACCCGAGGTACCACTGTATAAGTCTGCCTCTGCTGCTATACAGTGGTACCTCGGGATGCGAACGAGATTTGTTCCGGAGCCCCGTTCGCATCCCGAACGGAACGCAAGACCTGACGGCGCATCTGCGTTTCGCCGCTTCCATGCATGTGCTTGACGTCATTTTGAGCGTCTGCGCGAGCGGCGAAACCCAGAAGTAACGCGCTCCATTACTTCTGGGTTGCTGTGGAGCGCAACTCGAACGCGCTCAACCCGAAGCACATTCAACCCAAGGTATGACTGTATTTCCATTGGCTCCCTGTCTGGGGAACCATTGCTGCTCCAGATGTTGCTATACTACAACTCCCATCGCTAGTCCATTAGAACAAATGGGGCACAGCCCCACCAAAATCTGTTGGTCTTCAGCCAGCCCCCAGCTACCTGCCTTCTTACTTACAACCTGTCCAGACTGGCTGTCAGCTTGCTCCTCCTCAGTCTTGAGTGTTTCCCTTGCAGAACTCGGCAGAGAGGAGAATGGGGACAAGACCAAAATTGGCTGCCTCTGGCTCTCTCTGTGTTGGGTCAACTATCGGGCTCCTTGCCTTCCGAACTATCGCTTTCAGTGGCCACCTGGCAAGTGTGCCTGATTGGCTGAGAAGATGGGAGTTATAGTTCAACAACATCTGGAGAGTCAAAGGTTCCCCACACCATCGTTGTGGGGCCCCACACTCCCACTGCTGCTTGGGGAGAGTACAAGGAAACTGGAGCACCAAAAAGTAAAAGCATCAAAATGAGAAGACGTGGAAGAAAGCCTCTGTCTGGAAGCTGCATTAAACACGCACACCCTTATGCTAATCCCTGCGGACACACTTTGGTGCTATTGTTAGCATCTGTGTGAGAGATGGCCCTGCACGGCCGCCAAGAAGATAATGGGATGGGGTGGAGCAACCGCTGGGCGTAGGAGTAGCACAACCGCAGCTGAACACCAAGTCCTAATTAATATCCAAGGAAGAGGCACACAATTGATAAGACAGAGCTTTGGCGTCAGTGTGTATGTGTGTCCCTGGACCAAAACAAATATGAGTTGGGGATCGTTGCAATGTGGAGTGTTTTTCTTGTCCAGCCTCCTAGTCTCCCCACTCCATTCGGCCTTCCCTCTGGTTTCACTCCCCCAGCCTGCCACAGTCAGCTTTCCATCCCTACAGAGCATGATCAATGGCAATGAAACATACTTGGAGTCAAGAGTGGACTTTAAGCTCTTTATTGAGCTCATAATGGTGAGGAAGAATGGAAGTTCCCCCAGAATGTCTGCTTTATATACATTATTTACACAATGGGCCCCACGTGATTGGCTAATTCTGGGATTCTCCTGTAGGCCAATCAGGTTGCAGATTCTCTTCCAGCTGGAGCTGGATTGGGTGGCTCCTGTGGATCAATCAGACTGATGCATTCTGGATCCTATTGTTCTAGGACCAATCAGACTGCTGCATTCTGAATCCTATTGTTCTAGGACCAATCAGACTGCTGCATTTTGGATCCTATTCAACTCAGTACATAACAGGCAACACACCCTTTTATTTCCACTGGTGGTCTGTGTTCATTAGGACTGGTAGGGTAGAAAGCAGGGAGCCCAACAGCAGGTGGCGCCAGAGCCAACGACAGGCACAGCCAACTCATTCTAGTTTTGTCCCCATCCTCGTCCCTGCTGAGTTCTGCAAGGGGCAGCAATGAGCAGGAGGAGAAGGAAGCTGACAGGCTATATTGAGTTTGGTTGGAAGCAAGGAGGCAGGGAGATGTTGAACTGCAATTCCCATCACCCCTGCTCATTGGTCAAGCTGACTGTGGCTGTTGGGAGTTGCCCCCAGATGTTGCTGGACCTTGGCTACCCCTGGGAGACAGTGTCAGCCATGGCTCCAACCTTTAGAGAGTACTGCCACCATTAGAACTGTGATGGATTTAAGATGGTGGTAAAAATTCTCCGTAGGGAAAATGCTGGGAAATGGCAACATGTTCATCCAAATTGAACGCTGCCCTTTTTGTATATTCCAAAATATATATACACGAAACTTTGGAATTATTTTCCCTCAGACAAGACATTTGTTTAAAACACAGTATGGTGTCGCTCAGCAGAATGCCAATCAATGTCGGTTTTTTTTAAAAAAAAAATTAAAAAATTGGACAAGGACTTAAAAATTGCTATTAGTGAAAATGATTTCACACGTCTGACAGATCTATTTTTAACGAGGACTCCAATTATGTACTGTCTGATTCTATGAAAGAGACTCACTTGCCATTCATATTGAAATATCAGCATTTGTACAATCTAAATCCTTTACAATTGGAAGAGAACCAGCTATAAAAGGCTCAAATGAGTTTGTGTCTGGAAATTATCTCTCGCCAGCATCCCCCAATCTGTTTCAACGTTTTCAAGCAGTCCAGACAAGCTGAACAGCTCCTTTGAGAGTGGGGAGGGTGCTCTCAGGCACTCATTGTATCTGATTACATATAAAACAGGAGTAGTTTGAGAAGGCTGGGGATTAGATTGTCCTTGCACTGGAGTGATTAAAAAAAAACCCACAAGCGGATTCTTTATCCTATGATTCAAAGCTTTTATGTGTGGCCTGAGATTTTCTGAAACTCCAAAAAAACCTTTTAATGCTTTTAATTTCCATAAATTTGCAATATAATTTGGGCATACAAGTCACATAAGGCAGCTTTAAACACAACCCTGCAGATCCCATATCACCTACGAAAAATAAATGTATTCTCTGTTACCTTCTCCTTCCCTCCTCTTTCTCTGCACCAAATTCTAGATTGTAAACTCTCTAGGGCAGAGCTCTGCCATCTTGTAATATGTTTCATACACATTTATTGCGCTATTGGATTTGGTTGGCATTCATACCTGTGGTATGGGAAAGCAGAGGTACATAAAGGATTCCACAATCATATAATCAGGAAGTCCCTGGTACAGGTATAGTTTTACACTTTCTACCTTTCGGCTTGCCCACAAGGAAGCATTTGCGGCATCTTGTCTCTTTAAAGTTGGGGGTCTGTATTATGTTCTTCCCATCCTAGTGTTGTCCTGGACTTTCGCCCTTTTTAAATGCTGGTGGTTTTGAGCCTTCAAAATGATTTTTTTAAAAACAACAACAAACAACAACCTCCATTTTAAGTGAGAAAGATCAGTGACAACTATGACATGGCAGGGCAGGGCAGTCCACATTTTGCTCCTGTGTGGACAACTCCCATTCTTCCTCCAAAGTGCTTGGGGCGTACCTGGTCCTCTAAAGGACCCCTGGATGGTTAAGTCCAGTCAAAAGGCGATTATAGGGTTGCGGCGCTCATCTCGCTTTCAGGCCCAGAGAGCCAGTGTTTGTCCACAGACAGCTTTCCGGGTCATGTGGCCAGCAGAACTAAACTGCTTCTGGCGCAATGGGACACCGTGACGGAAACCAGAACACAAGGAAATGTTTACCTTCCCACCACAGTGGTACCTATTTATCTACTTGCACTGGCGTGCTTTCGAACTGCTAGGTTGGCAGGAGCAGGGACCGAGCAACGGGAGCTCACCCTGTAGCAGGGATCCAAACCGCTGACCGGCAAGCCGAAGAGGTTCAGTGGTTTAGACCACAGTGCCCCCACACTTTTACCCTTCCTTTCTTATATCCTGACGACAGTCCTATCACGCAGACTAGGTTCAGAGGGTGACTGCCCCCAAAGTCATGCAGCGAAATTCATGATGGGGCCTCAAGTTCTAGTCTTAACACTTGCTACTTCATCATTCTGGCTCTTGCCATCAAATACCATCTCAGACTAGTTGTTCAAACCCTTTGGGGGGGGGGAGCAAGCACAGGTGCCACCACAATACGGCCACCAGCATATACCCCCTAGAATTAAGTATGGAATGACACACAGAGCAGAAGCATGTGGCAAATCGGTGTCCCCCAAGTTCCTTTCGCATGGACCACTTTAAAATTACTGAGGTTTACGGTGGGCCCCTTAATGATTGTTCAGCCAACTGTAGCAATGTAACACTTACAGCAAGATGCTGTAGGGTCATTTAATTAACCTTCTGTTGCTTTTTTATTTCTTATATGCTGCATTTAATTGTATTACAATTTGAACTCCACGGTATTCAAATTGAAATTCAATAAAAGAAACAATGAGACATACAATTAAAAATCAAGATGTCTATTTAATGCAATGCCGTGTACTGCTTCTGGTCTTCAACTGCAAAGTCACAGATATATACTGTGGACCGCTGGGAGGAGCACAGAGAAAATAAACACCTTGGTGCACCTATAGCAGCAAAAAAGTGGATGCCTTCATTTGCCTCACCTGAAATAAAACATGTCTCTCCTGTATCCCTCTCTACAGTCACAGCAGGCGCTGTAATACTCCAACGGTTTGATTTTACCTGAAAAGAATCCTTGTAATACACCAAGCCTAAAGTCTGGCCCGGGGACCTAATATGGCCCGCCAGTTGGTTTAATCCAGCCCCCACAGGCAGTTCCTTCCCTGGGTTCTAAAAAAAATGTCAACAACTTACAACTTTGGGGTAAAATCCTTTAAATGTAATGCAATAAAAGTCAATGAGGCTTTTGAGCATGTTTCACAATTTTTAAATTTTGTAAGATGCTTTGTGGGATAAAGATAATATATCTAATGGAACAGGCTCATGCGCCACAGCTTCAGTCTCATGCATGCTTACCTGGGAGTAAGCACTATTGGACTCAGCAAGCCTTATGTCCTTGCCCCACCTGCTCCTTTCCGAGCTCCTCTTAACACCTCAAAGCCCACTGTGATGCAACAGGAAGCAAAATTTGGCTAAGTACCAACCAGCCGCCCCCATTTGCCGTAGCAACAAACAGACTGCCCCCCTTGCTCCCTACAAATATGAAAGGGAATGAGCCTCTCTTTCAGATAAATTGGAGGTAGTAGATTTCACACAGCAAAAAATCCTTCTGAATGTTTTCCCTCTCCTGTTTGCAATACACAGTCCTTTTTTTCTAAAATAAATGTTTAGGAGTACTCTCATTTGCCTACTCATATTGAAATACTGCTCCTCAATGAGGCCAAACTTAGATTCACGAAATGTTTAGGGGCATGCGTCCCCCCAGAAAAAAAAGCACTGGCATTGCATATATATGCAGCAGAAAATGGCAACTTACTCAAACCAAGCGTTTTGGGTGTGTGTATGGGGGTTTGATATTTAACAGTCACATCATAAATTTACATTTATTGTGGCCTAAACTCTCGTGGATTAGAGGCCACTTCAAGTAAGCCTCAAATACATGGGAGTTTACACCACAGTAAATTAAAATTGTTTATGTGGCTGTTAAATATCAAACCTCTAGGGGTCACTGTTGTTTTTAAAAAGAAGCAAGCGAAAGGAATTCTATACTGTAATTTCAGCTGAATTAAGCTAGCCTCCTGTTATGGTTTATTTATATACAGTGGTATCTCGGGTTAAGTACTTAATTCGTTCCGGAGGTCTGTTCTTAACCTGAAACTGTACTTAACCTGAAGCACCACTTTAGCTAATGGGGCCTCCCACTGCTGCCGCGCCGCCAGAGCACGATTTCTGTTCTCATCCTGAAGCAAAGTTCTTAACCTGAGGTACTATTTCTGGGTTAGCGGAATCTGTAACCTGAAGCGTATGTAACCTGAAGCGCATGTAACCCGAGGTACCACTGTACTGCTTTTTAATCCAAGGCAACACTCCTGAATGAAGAAGGTCTACGAAATGGTTTGATTTTAGAAAACCACTCCTCTTGCATCACCAGTGTTTTGTCATCAACTGTGGTACAGGTCCCTCTCCAAACCCTGTGTTTTGTTTCATATTCTTCATTTAAGGAAGTTTGACATTAGAATACCAAACAAGAGAGCCTGCAGCAGTAACCACCCTGTCTGGGTATCCTATATCATATTCTTGAGTCCCAAATCCAGCAAAGATAGAAAAAAGAACATTAAGAAAGAGAGTGGAGAAAAGGTGGAGCAAGCAACAAAAACACACACACTCAGAAATGCAGGGGTGGGGAAAGAGAGTTGGCCACATCTGCACCATATATTTAAAGCTATCTTATATCAAGGCTTCCCCAAAGGTAACCTGGGAGCTGTATTTGTTAATATTTCCCGTGACATCTATCTGCATCCTTTAAAAAAACTAGAGTTCCCAGGATTCATTGGGAGAAGCCAGATTGTATAAGAGTGCTTTAAATGTATGGTGTGATGTGACATGTTATCATCACACCTGTAATATACTATTTGTTCTTTCACAAGCAATGCAGCAAAATGTTGCAGTGCAGAGCACTCCCGTTCAGGGTTATTCCACTCAGGCTACTGCTTCTCATTTCTTTCTACTCCCCACCACACCTGCTCTAGAGTAAGTCTGTGGTGTGTTCTCACTGAGTCCTCATTGGGCTGTTCTTGGGTTGTCAACCTCTCTTATCCTTCCATAGAGCACTAATAATAATAATAATAATAATAATAATAATAATAATAATAATTTCTGCAAACCTGAGGCCTTCTGCCAAGACTGCTGGCATCTCCCTCTTGTGCATGGGTGGTGCTGTTTTGGCTTCATGAGCAATGGTACCAATGGCACTCACAACCTGAATATTGGGATTTGATGAAATGGTTTATGATTGGCTGATAAAGTGGCTGGGGAAACCCAGTCAGATGGGTGGGGTATAAATAATAAAATGATTGTTATCATTATTATTATTAGAGCTTGTTGACTGCACACACACCACAGATTCAAATCACAACCCCCCAAAGAGCCCTTGAGAAGTGTAGTTTGTTGCAGGTGCTTTAGAACCGTCTCTCTGTCACAAGTAAGTTATAGTTCTCAGGATTCTTCTGGGGGTGAGTGGGAGGAAAATTGCTTTAAATGTGCGGACTTCCGGAGGTGGCGCCTCCGACAATGGTGGATTCTCCCTGATTCAGAGGGAGACAGCTCCACAGAAACCGGGTCTTACCGCTGCAGCGAAGCGGGGACCCTTTCAAAAATCGCAGGCGGAAGAAGCCTGCGACCGTGGGACTCGGCAGGCACCGTTTGCGCCCCTCTGTTTGGCAAAGGAGCTCTACAAAGGGCTCCGGAGTGAGACGGGGGTTGGCGTGGTGCTGAGAGTCAATCGCTACTTCTGTGGAGTGAAGCTGCATAGCCAGAGTCGGAGAGCGCTGTCCTTTTTCCTATGCCAATTCGGATTTCAAACAACAACCCGTGAGTAGGATAATTGAAACTTGTGGATCAAAAGTATACCTTTGAATTAGAGCCGAGACGGGAAGTGTAAATAGGAAGTCCGCCTCCCGCTCTTTGTAGAAAGATCAAAGCAAAGACTTTACAAGCTAAAAGCCGTAAATTGACAGCCTGGAATTTCCTGCTCTTTTAACTACTAAATCCCCCTGACAGCAGGAGGATGGGGGAAAATAAATCGTGACTTTGCAAATCCTGCAGAGAGTAACTTAAGAAAATAAGTCTTCACTGTTCCTGACCTGGGGACGGAATGAAAGGAAAGAAACTGTCGGTGGTGCCTATAACAGGAATATAAAAAATCTGACAGAGTTCGAAGGAAAAAAAAAAAAAAGTCCAATGCTGCCTTCTGCCTGATTGTTTTATATTGAAAGGAAACAAAATATCTGAAAATCGAAAGTAACTTTTATTTTCCCTTGTTGGATACACTGTAAAAATGGATGCTAAAAAGTAACCACACCCCCCAGAGGAGGTCTGCCAGTGCTTTTGTTTTATTCTATAAAGAGAACATAGCAGCTGGGAAAATCAGACTGTGGGACCAGCTTTCTGACCTTGACAGAATGATGAGAGAGGAAGTTTTATCTGCCCTGGACAAAATATATGATGTGCTGCAACAGATGGATGAGAAAGTGTCTCTTATGAATCAAGAGACGGCCCACATTTTAGCTGCAGTTAACAAGGAGGTGCCAATGGAATGTACAGTTACAGAAACTGCACAACAATCTACCCAGGATATTGACTTAGGGCAAGTGCATGAGGTTATGAATGTATCTCATAAGACACAGAGTCTTCAAGTTTTACAGGATCAGAAGCCGCAACATTGGGAGATGGAATTCGCAGGACACTGGTTAAATTGTGGACTTAAGAGAGTTATTACCTTTGGTGGGATTGTGAAACAAGTGGAAGATTATCTTTGGAATGATTACCCTTTGGATTACAAACTAGATATTGGGGAGTGCAACACTGGGGAATGGGACAACTGGATAAA
This sequence comes from Podarcis cretensis, assembly GCF_951804945.1. Classification (NCBI taxonomy): domain Eukaryota; kingdom Metazoa; phylum Chordata; class Lepidosauria; order Squamata; family Lacertidae; genus Podarcis; species Podarcis cretensis. The sequence goes on from NC_137186.1 coordinate 33,040,649, forward strand.
AGGAGATGAAGAATTTTACTGCATAGAGTCCTCCAGAGATTGGCTCCCCAAAGAGAAAGAGAAGAAAATGCGAAAGAATACAACAGGGAACAAGGATCTATGTAACTACAAACAGAAACAAGAAAACTCGCAGAGGGGGCCTGGAGGTGACTTGAGTGCCTCAGATATTAGAACGCCGGACTGACAAGGGTTAAAGACTTAAGGACTGACATTATCCGGAACCAGGAAAAGGGACGTTGGAGAAACTTAAAATGAGAAATGCTTTTGTAATAAATTCATATTTATGGAATTAGTGTAATTCTAATGAAATACTGAGATGCCGGAAAGGAAGTAATTGGCTTTAGCAATGGTTTAAATCTAAGAATTTTAAAGATTTGAGGACAAGATAAAATTGGGGAAATAAGAATTTGTAAGAATGGGTTGATTATAAATGAAAATATGAGGTAAATATCACATGGGGACATATAACTAAGGGTAAGACAAGTGGCTATGAATTTGCTGAATTAAATTTAAAATGGAATACAAGGAGGGAGGTGAGAGGAAGTCAGGAAAATAAGTTAAAGAATGTTGAGAATTTGAAAGGAGAGATTTTTATTTTTATTTTTCTTATCTTTTTGTTTTCTGTGTGGAATTTTTGATTTTTGATTATTGTAATTTTTCTTTTTCTGTCTCTGATGTTGTTGTTTTTTTTTTTGTTATCTTTGTGGTCTTTATTCTTGAGAAAACTTAATAAAATATTATTGAAAAAAAAAGAAAAAAAGAAAAGAAAATTGCTTTAAATGTATGGTGTATATCAGGCTTCCTCAACCTCGGCCCTCCAGATGTTTTTGGCCTACAACTCTCATGATCCCTAGCTAGCAGGACCAGTGGTCAGGGATGATGGGAATTGTAGTCTCAAAACATCTGGAGGGCCGAGGTTGAGGAAGCCTGGTGTATATGCAGTCAACAGGCCCCATCGGCCAAACGTAATAATTCCACTATTCAGCCAAAACTTTACCTGCGTAGTCCAGACTTTTCTGGTGTAGAGTGTCAGAAATTAATTAATGACAATCTTGGGTTGCCAGTTCCATTTTATTTATGATATAGTGGTTAGAGTGTCAAACTAGGAACTGGTACACCAGGGTTCAAGTCCCCACTTGGCTATGAAGCTCACTGGGTGACCTTGGGCCAGTCACTGCCTTTCAGCTTAACCTACCTCACAGGGTTGTTGTGGTGGTGGTGATTAAATGAGATGGGGGGAAACAATGTATGCCACATTGAGCTCCTTGGAGAAGAGGGTGGGATATAAATGCAACAAATAAATGCATTTGCATTATTACAATTTTATCATTTTAACTTGTACGATCCATTGAGACAGATTTGTAATAGTTGGTATAAAGTAAAGGTAAAGAGACCCCTGACCATTAGGTCCAGTCGTGGCCGACTCTGGGGTTGCGGCGCTCATCTCGCTTTATTGGCTGAGGGAGCCGGCGTGCAGCTTCCAGGTCATGTGGCCAGCATGACTAAGCCGCTTCTGGCGAACCAGAGCAGCGCACGGAAATGCCGTTTACCTTCCCGCCAGAGCGGTACCTATTTATCTACTTGCACTTTGACGTGCTTTTGAACTGCTAGGTTGGCAGGAGCAGGGACCGAGCAACGGGAGCTCACCCCGTCGCAGGGATTCGAACCGCTGACCTTCTGATCGGTAAGTCCTAGGCTCTGTGGTTTAACCCACAGCACCACCCGCGTCCCTAATACTTAGCATATACAATGTTTTTTATAGGTCAAATCGGGAAAAATAAATACAGTAAATGGACAAAAGTACAAAGATTCACAAAATGTTTAGGGGTATGCGTACCCCTGCGTCCCCCCAGAAAAAAAGTACTGGGTATATAAATTCACTGATAAATAAATAAATGCAGAGAGACCATAATTACCCAAGGGCCACCCTTACAGCTGTTTTTCTTATTTTTTGTGGGTTTCACAAGCAACTGTAGCTCTTGCCACAAAAGGAAGCAAAGAGGAACTGAAAATAACCACAAGCTCTTAAGTTCTCTTTATTACACGTGTACAATTCCATGCCTTTGCAAAACAAAAAATCTTTCGCTCACGGAGGAAGGAGAGGTTGTAGAAGTTGTGACAAGATGTGGTGAAAGAGTGAGAAAATATTGAATGGGATGGGATATTGCATTCACAGCATTCACCTGCCATTTTGCAATGCTCATTCACAAAACAGTTTGCAATATAAAATCAGTAATTCATAATTGGTAGGAACAGTAATCCATTAAAATCAATATAACAAATGCTACAGTGTATCCACGCTCTCGTAAAATCTCCCAGTTGGATTACCTGGAGCTGCTTGTGAAAACAATCTGGAGACTTGAGACTGGTCCAAAACATGGTAGTAAGATTGCTCACCGAGACTGGAAGATACATCAGTCTTTTGCCATCTGCACTGACTTCCTGTTTATTTCTGGACTCCATTCAAAGTGCTGGCCTTAACCTTTAAGTCCGGCGCCACCTGGTGGCTAAACAGTATATGGCATGAACTGCACTGACTCAGTTTGCCAGCCCAAAGTACTGTAACTAATTTGACAGCCGGCTGGATCAGACCAAAGAGCTATTTCTCTAGTCCCGCTTGCAATTCTCACAGTGGCAAACCAGGGGCTTATGGGAAACTCGCAAGTAGGACCTGAGCGCAACAGCACTCTCCCCACTTTTAATTCCAGGCAGCTGGGACTCTCTGACAGTGGAGGCGGAACATAGTCTTCTTTTAAAGCCACCCAACTTGATGAGCATCATAGCATCCTGTGGCAGGGAGTTCCATAGCTGAACTAACCACGTGTCCTTTCGCCTGCCTTGAATCTTCCACCATTCAGCTTCGTTGGAGACCCCGGTTTCTACTATTATGAAATAAAGAGAGAAACTTCTCTCTAACCATTTTCTTGCTTAATTTTATGCGCCTCTATCACCGAACAGCACAAATGTTACATCAGTGACCAGAACTGAGCACAGTACTGTTGGTGTTATTTGGGGAAATAGGGGAAATTGCATCAGGTGCTTAGAGCATGTCTTAAGCAGCCCACCATCGTACTCCCACGTCCGGATTCTGCTTAGAGAAAGACCCAGTTGCAATGGGGTGGTTAGAAACAGTCGAAGGTTAATGCCTAAAGCATGGCTCATCCACGCACCCTTTCTTTAAGCAATCTGTGTATGTGCAATATCATCGGCAGGAGTGTGAGGTATTAACTGAGAGCAAGGTATTTGCTTTGTGCAAGGCATCAGCAGTGAAGCTAGAGGTAACATGCTATATGGTAGAGAATTGTGAGCTGGTATGGTAAAGTGCAGGGACGCAGGTGGCGCTGTGGGTTAAAGCCTCAGCGCCTAGGACTTGCCGATCGAAAGGTCGGCGGTTCGAATCCCTGCGGCGGGGTGCGCTCCCGCTGCTCGGTCCCAGCGCCTGCCAACCTAGCAGTTCGAAAGCACCTCCGGGTGCAAGTAGATAAATAGGGACCGCTTACCAGCGGGAAGGTAAATGGCGTTTCCGTGTGCGGCTCTGGCTTGCCAGAGCAGCGATGTCACGCTGGCCACGTGACCCGGAAGTGTCTCAGGACAGCGCTGGCCCCTGGCCTCTTAAGTGAGATGGGCGCACAACCCCAGAGTCTGTCAAGACTGGCCCGTACGGGCAGGGGTACCTTTACCTTTACCTTTATGGTAAAGTGCTAGTGGATCTCTGTAAACTAGTACATTTACAAGCTTTACAGTGGTACCTCAGGTTAAGAACTTAATTCCTTCTGGAGGTCCGTTCTTAACCTGAAACTGTTCTTAAACTGAAGCACCACTTTAGCTAATGGGGCCTCCTGCTGCTGCCGCACCGCCGAAGCACCATTTCTCTTCTCATCCTGAAGCAAAGTTCTTAACCTGAAGCACTATTTCTGGGTTAGCGGAGTCTGTAACCTGAAGCGTATGTAACCTGAAGCGTATGTAACCCGAGGTACCACTGTATTTCTAAAACCCAGAGGCGCCAGCTTGTGAAGGCAATGGTGGGGGGGGGGCTATGACATGCACGTGATGTTGGAAGAGTCAGGGTAGGGCTGGCCCCCACCCTAAAAACATTGAGGGGGCTCAAAAGGGCTTGGCCCCCAAGAGCTGGTGCCCTTGCTAAAAGCAGAAGAACTGTGCTATAGGAGATTAGTTCATGATGTACCAGCATCTCAAAGTTTATGTTGCTAGTGTGTTTTAAGCTTGTCTTAAACACTTTATACTTTGAAGTGAAGTGAGCAGGCAAGGAGTTTCTTTAACCAAGAACTCTGTAAAAGATTGACTACTGGAAAGCAGGGGCGAATCTACATTGGTTGGTTATAGTGTTAAACATGTGTTATAAAAAGGTGACACCAAATGGCGCTGTAGAGCAGCAAACCTTCGACAATGGGAAATTGCTTTGAGAGCTACTGTATATTACATTGTTGTTTTTACAGCATTTTTACAGATCAGTGTAGATCCAGCCCAGGAAAACTCTGGAGTTCTGCTGGAAAACTCTGCTGGAGCTGTGCATGCTCCGCTGATCACACTGGTTGAAGTGTGGTGTAGCAGCAATGACAGATGGTTGGCCTAAGTTTAACAGGTTATGAGTCAACCGACTTCTACAAGTCTGACAAATATTGTATTCCAAGAGTACTCACACTTTGTGTAAGGGCATTATGATATGGACAGTCTTATTATCAATCACTTTTGTAATGATCCCTACCACAGAATTTATCTTTTTTTTATAAAAAAAACTACAGCTGCACATTGGGTCAGCGTTTGCATTCAGCTATGAAAATTCCAAGATGTGAAGTTCAGATTCTTTTGCCCTAATGTGAATTACTTTACACTTGCTTACATTTAATATTATTTGTTGTTTTAATACCCTTTCACCTTCTTTGGAAATAATATTTTGGGGCTATGTGTGATATATACACATACATAGAAACATGGCAGGTGAGGATGGAGTTAATTGGCAATGAACTGCTAGAAGTACAGTCTGTGACCCTACAATTGAAATACTTTTCACAGCCAGCAGTGATTGTCAACACAATCGTCTTAGCATTACTGGAGTCAACCTTTAAAACCCAAATAAGGCACAGAAATCTTTTTTAGGCCTGTGGATTGTTGAGTAAATCACCCTCTTAAGCCACTTATCTGAGGGGAATAGGGGTTTTTCAACAACTCGCAACACCTTTAAGAAACTACAGTTCCCAAGTCTTTGGGGGAAGCCATGACAATTTAAAGTGGTATGATACTGCCTTAAATGTATTGTGCTAATAAAGCCTAGAGAGAGGAATTGATTGAGTTCTTTTGTGCGTGCTTTTTTATATTAGTTTTGCACTAACCATGCAGATCCACACAAAGCATTTAAATCGCATTCAGTGCATGTAATTTTCTGTGACACACATTTAAAGCAGAGGATTTCTCTCAAAGAACCTGTGAACTGTACTTAGGTGGCAGAAATGACCGGCAGAATCCGCGACCAAGAGAAAGAGACTGTGGAAGAAAATTGGAAGAAATTTAAAATATATCTTAAGAGCTACTATAAAATTGAGGAGTGCTAAAATGCTAAGGGAGAGGAAGACGTAGAATTACAGCGGTAAATTTTGCTTAGTTTAGGGTGAAATTGAAAAGGAGAATGAATTTATATTTAATTGGCTAAAAGGGTTGTTGAACAATTGTTAAAAAAAAAGGATGCAAAAAGGGGAAGGTATGGGGAAGTCCGAGAAAAGAGGCTTATGGAAATAAGGTTAAGAAATTATGATTTTTTGTGTTTGTTTTCATGTTGTTTTTGTTGTGTTTGTTAAAAATTGGAAAATTAATAAAAATTTTATTAAAAAAAAAATGAACTGTACTTAGGAATGCTACGCATTGCAGCTGTGAGGGAAGAAACTACGTTCCCAAATATTATTCATGTTGTGTGCATTGCATGCATTTGAAACGCATGGCGTGGATACTTTGTGTTTCGATGGAATTGCTTTAAACCTAACCTTGAGAAATGTCGCCCAAAAAACTCCTGTTAGGAGGGGGAAAGAGCAGATGCAAATAACAAAACAAGCAAACAAGCTGGTATAAATTCTTCGGGAAGTAACTGAACGCTAACTTTTGTTTTTGAAGTTATTTTTATCTGCGAGCTGCCTCGAGTCCCGTCCGGGGAAAAAGGCGGCGTATAAAAGAAATATATAATTTCAACAACTAGTATTTTCCTGATTTCGGTTCCCCACCACCACCACCACCCCTAGTCTTTTCCTCACAACTAGATTCGTTGGGGTGGTGTTTTATTCCTTTTTTTCTTTTCCTTTTCCAAAGTGTATATTCAGGTAAAACCGGTATTTACGCTCTCCCCGCCACCCCCGTCTTCATTTTTGTATGCGCACATCACGTACGCGAGGCGAGGCGTTCGTTTCGTTTCCTTTATTCGATTAAAATAAAATTAAAAAAAAAGATTGGAGAACGGGCAATAGAACAGAATGAAAAAAGGAAACGCGCGTGCGCGAGGAGGTTGGCGCCCCCTTCCCCTCCTCTCTCCTCATCAGTTTCCTTCAGAAACGCTTTTCTCCTCAGGGACGGAGCAATCTTGTCCCACGCCGGGCGCCGTCGACGGCGGGAGCCCGCTTCCCTGCCTGCCTTGCCCGCCTCGGCAGGGCGGCGCTGTGAAGGGGGCGTGTGACGCCGGCTGCCGGCCGCTGCCTTTTCCTCCTGCTCCTCCCTCTCCCTCAGTCCGCCTTTCCTTCGCCGCTTATTTAGGCTCGGGCGCCCCTATTCCTCGCGCGCTTTCTTCTTGGTCGCTGCCTGCCTCCCTCAGTTCCTTCCATGGCGTTCAGGCGGGTCGTTGCGGTGGCCGCGGCCGCCGCTTGCGGGTTGGCGGGCGGCTCTGTCTTCTTCTCTGCGGTGCCTCTCGGGAAGCAGCAGCAGCAGCAGGTGGTGGGGAAGAGCTCCGGCGACGCCCCGGTTCCCCTACCTCCGTCCGCGGCTCCCCCGCCGGGGCTGCTGCTTCTGCCTTCGCCGGCCAACGCAGCCTCCTGCCCCGCCACGGCGCCTGGCTGGCTGGAGAAGCCCAACTGCGGCTATTGGGACGACAACTGGGACAGGTAAAGCGAAGCATCTTCAGGCCTCTGAGCGGGCGGGCGGGAGAAAATCCCACCCCCGCACCCCAAAAAAACACCTCCCCAAGGTAATAGGAGCAGGCCAAGATGCCGTAAGTTGGCAACCCTTCAAAAGCAGAGGAGCACGCCAGGCTGCTCTCTGCTGGCAACCCCTCATCCCACCCCCATGGACTTCGCCATCGTCATATTTTAATCATTCGGTTGCTTTCTTATTTATATAAAGTGCTTTTCCCTTCACCAGAAAATGAAATGAAAGTGAAAAATGAAACGCTGACTCTTTCGATTGTCGGAAGAGCTGCATCTCCAGACGATTTCGTGGATTTGAAATGCAGTGTTGCTAAAGTGAGGGGGTGGATTTACCCGGCCTTTGCTTTAAGGAGCTGCTGCCTCTTAATTACATGTATTTGAGTGGGGGATAGATCATGTGCTTTGTAATAGGTGTTTTGTGTTGTAAGGTTCTGGTGTTTTAAGACATCGTGATACAGAAATACTTTCATAAATCAGAGTTGGTGGTACAGCTTTGATTGACTTTATCGTCGTCTAGTACAGGGAAGACAGGCCCTTCCTCATGTTAATACAAAATATGACGAGAAATCCCTCTTGGGGAATAAGGGAGAGACTTTTGTGAGTTGAAACTTGAGAACTTAGTCAAAAAGTGGAACATAAATCTGCTGAAATAAGGATTCTAAAAAGTCATTTAGTCCATGTGTCCCCAAAAAAGTCAGGTAAATGTCTCCAGGAAGCTGCAAAGCCCAAAGGTAATGCATAACTCCTGGGAATGCTATATGGGAACAAGTAGTTGTGGTTTAAAAGCCATTGTCTAATCCTTGTTGAAAGCCATCTAAGTTCCTCACTACCTCTACATCCTGAAGCAGTGTATTTCATAAATGATGTGTTGTGTAATCTTTATTATGGAGTTCTGGCATAATATAAACAGATGCAGGGACTCTGCCCTGGCACAAATGAAGGCTATGTGGGGGGGGGGGGTCTTTGTTTTTGTATGAGCTAGGAGTCCAAATAAAAATAACTTGTTTAAATAGAATTTATCCATTTTGAATGGGGCTTAGTTGATGAAACGTGCATGTGAGTAAATGCAATTCTGCAGGAAAGATGTATGTTTTAAGTTAAGTGCCTGAATTTGTTGCAGTGGGCAATCTTCATTGTGGAGAGATGGGAAATGTCTCTCCTAATATAACACAACCATTCCCTTCAGTACCTCTAATAAAAAAGTACAGTTTTAAAAATATCTGCAGCCTAATTAAACAAAAGCACATTCTTAACCCAAACACTTTGAGTAACTTTACTGAATTGCAATCTTAGAATGGATTATCTCCCTGTTTTTCCTGGAGAGTTACGCAGTCTATACACACAATCTGTTTCCTACCATATTTGACTCCCTGCTTGCCATTCTTAACATTGATTTTAAGGCCCATATTCTCACTGGGAGAGAATCCCAATCAATTCAGTGACTGCAAAATGTTAAAAATACCTCAAATAACAAACTTGTATTTTTTACAAGCAGGCTTTTCTCCCATCTTTTCAGTGTTCAGTTATGGTTGCACATTCTAATTTGCATTAGCATTTGACTACAGCACTAAATGGCTGTAGTTTTTCCTTACCTTGAGTGACAAGAGGTAAATGTGATCCAGTGTGTTTATTGCCAAACATTTATTCCACCGTATCTGGATGCTCAGGGTGCCCAGAAACCTGATGGTCACTTGTACTCAGCACTTACTACCCCACCCACCTCTGTCCAGCAAGCAGTTTTATATTTTGAACTATTTCTGCCACAGGTCAAGATTCATCCCTAGTTGTGGCTTGTATTGGCTTGGATGGCTTCTTACACAGCTTTTAACTACAGGCAGTGCTGAAACGCACATGTATGTTACTGTGAATATGTGATTTAGACAGACTTCTGGTAAATCTTGTGAGATGTGATTGCTGAACTTATATCTGAGAACCACACTTGTACTTCCTGCCACTTCCCTATGTTCACCTTAAGAAATGTTGAGAAATGTAATAGGAGAAGTTGCATTCAGTCTACCGAGTTTATGAAAGCTTAATGTGAACAAACCCTAATGGATGTCTGCCCCTGAACTGGTGTTTATGCTTCACCCTTGTTTGCTGAAGCACAGCTGTGCCTGGGGTGGAAAATGAAAATTGAGGAGTATACCCAGCAATTTTCAGCAGGATGTGGATTCATTCTCTTAATATCCAAGGAGATTTAAATTGGTGATGAGTCAAAATTATGAATTCAGCACTCACATTGTTAATAAACTCAAGACTCTTTACCAAGCCACAACAATGCAAATATAATTCCCCACTGAACATATTTAGGTGGTTATGTTGACTCCTGACAGTTTAGGAGAGTCTTCTACACCAGTATTGGATATGAAAGGACATTTTAATAATTGGGGTTAGAGAACCTTTAGAGAATCTCAAAATAACAGAAAGTTTCCTGATGAGATTGGGTATAAATCTGTTAAATAATATACAGTGGTACCTCAGGTTACAGACGCTTCAGGTTACAGACTCCGCTAACCCATAAATAGTACCTCAGGTTAAGAATTCTGCTTCAGGATGAGAACAGAAATTGTGCAGTGGCTGCGCGGCAGGAGCGGGAGACCCCATTAGCTAACGTGGTACTTCAGGTTAAGAACAGTTTCAGATTAAGACTGGGCCTTTGGAATGGATTAAGTTCTTAACCTGAGGTACCACTGGAACGAATTAAGTTACTAACCCGAGGTACCACTGTATCTGCTTGCACTCTGACATGCTTTTGAACTGCTAGGTTGGCAGGAGTTGGGACCAAGCAATGGGAGCTCACCCCGTTGCGGGGATTCGAACTGCCGACCTTCCGATCGGCAAGCCCAAGGCTCAGTGGTTTACACCACAGTGCCACCCGCGTCCCACGGGGCTGATGGTAGATGTAGTCTAAAACATCTGGAGAGTACCAGGGTAGGGAAGGCTGAGCTAGAGGGAAGTGCTAAGCTTATACTTTTATTTAATTCCTTCCCAGATGGTTCTATCTCTGGTTTAATAACACTAAATCTGAGCAAAAGTCCTCCCACCTCCTAATTTTATAATGGCTTGGCACCACTACACATTGCAGATGTGTGCACAAATAAATGAGAGGCTTATTACGGATATGTCATTTGGTGACATCTGTTCAAACTTGGTTTATTCCCTTCTATGGCACAACACTGCAGTTTCTCAACTGTACCCACCATGGGAAAAACCACTTTTCTGTCTCACTTCAAAGTCTATACTATCTAGCTTTTCTTCAAAATCGTTCTGAGAGCAGTGAATAGGTAAACTCAGACCAGGTGCACAATCATGTGTCAGCTCATATGCTAGAATTGTAAACTTTGGTATTAAAATTTTGCCTTGCTAGCATGTTTCAATTTTTAGCATATTTAACTTTTATGCTGTGAACTGCCATGTGATCTTCAGATGAAGGATGGCATACAATTTTTATAAGTAATATATATAATAAATATTCTTTGGGCCCCTGAGGACTTTGCAGAGAAGTTCGTTGGACTGGTGTGATAGCAATGAACAATTAGTTATATTGCTTGCCAGGCCAATATTTTTCATTTTAAAACTTCTGGTTTTCTTAATTTTGTTAATATTTAAAAAAAAAATTAGAGTTCATCAAAATTAATTAGCCGGGCCAATAGTCCATCTAATTCAATATTGTCAACACTGATAGGCAGCAACTCTTCAGGGTTTCAGGCTTGGACCTCCCTCCCCCACACTATTTAGAGATCCTATATCCTTTTCTGCTGAGCTATGGCCCTTCCCCAAAGCAGTGAAGGCCATACATATCTGTCTTCTGTTCTATATCTCATACCTCTTATCTCATGGTTCTGCTTAAACTGTTAAGTACTAAGATAACTTCTGGGTGTGAATGGGACATAAGACTATCTGTAAATAAATTAAAGGAAAATACGTGAGGTGGGTACAGTTCTGGCTTGTTTCTAACATCCAGACTTCGGAATTGCATTAAGTGGTGCATGTATTTGCAGTGGTATTGTGGAAACTAAGTTGTTCCTATTGTAGCAACTTCATGAAGTAGCGTTTACAATTTCTTCCCTTAAAAAAAATCTGATTCAAACTGGGTCAAGCTAAATTGGGTTAGTTTCTTAAGCACCAAATCGGGGTCTGAATCAAATCTAGTGGTTGGTGCACACCCCTACAAAGTATGTGAGAAAAGAAATACTTGGTGCTGCTATATTGCTGTTGCGAAATGTATTAATAGCATAAACATCATCAAAAAGATGTATCAATATTTAATGTGTTCTGTGTGATAGGGCTGTCTTATACTGTATATACTTTCTTTTGTGCTAGTCCACTTTGTCTTCCAGAAGTTAAAATAACTCTTTGACTCTTCTATAATATTCCAAAACTTTAAAAAACCACATTTGAGTACATAAGCTGATATTTACTTCCAAGAATTTCCCCTTTCATTGCTAAAAGCTGGGACAGCTGTGAGAAATCAGAACAGAAGGGAAAGAATGGGAAAATGTTCTAGATGGATGATGGGAAAACCTACAATCTTGTACCCTGTTGGCAGAAAAGTTCCAAAGATATTGGCTGAACTGGTGCATTAATGGTCCAGTGAAAATACAGTGATTAATAATTTCAGACACTGGAATGAAACTGAGCAACTACAAATGGCTGCTTCAGAAGATGAGTCTTGGTATAGGGCTGGTTCATGTACTAATGCAGTTGTTCCCAAACCCCTACCCACCACAGGCCACTTAAAAATTGCTGAGGATCTTGGCAGACCACTTAATAAATTATTTGCCTGCTGTAGTAGTTGTAGTGCACTGTGCTTAGATGCTATATGTATTTTTACGCATACATTGCAGACTCATGCCTCATGTCTTTGGTATGTCTAAAAGTGTTTCTTTGGGCACCAGTCATACCTCTAAATCTCTCATTGCACTAGACCCCTGAAGCTTTGCATTGCGCCTTTTCTTTCTGGCTTCACAAACTGCCACCAAACTGCCTTTCTCAATGGGTAGAAATGAGACATTATTGAGATGTTGAACTTCTTAATGAGGGATTGCGTGGGGGATATAAAGTGAGCATTGTTACAGTGGTACCTCTGTACCAAACACTTCTGGTAATGAACGCTTCAGGTTATGAGTTCCACTAACCCGGAAGTAGCTGCTCCTGGTTGCGAACTTTGCCCCAGGATGCGAATGGAAATTGCACACCAGAGGCAGGCCCCATTAGCGAAAGCGCGCCTCAGGATAAGAACGGTTTCAGCTTAAGAATGGATCTCCAGAATGAATTAAGTTCGTAACCAGAGGTACCACTGTAAATCTGGTTGATTTTGTCAAGTGAACACTTGGCACTGAAAAGGATGTTGTTGGGTCACTTCAATTGCATGTCCAGTTATCTTATTACAGGGGTATCTTAACATAGAGCTCTATGTATGTTGTTGGACTGCCCAATTCCCAGTGGCCCCAGCCAGCATGACCAATGGTCAGGAATTATGGGCATTGTAGTCAGACATCTGGTGAGCACTATGTTGGCTACCTCTGCCCCATCATTTATTGATACAGAAATATAAACTTCAAAATGATTTTCAGGAGAGAACCACTGGCTCTTATGAACCTGAAAAAGAAAAATGAAGAGACTGGGGAAGAGGAGGACTCATCTCGTCTAGCCCACTACAAAGCAAAAGCTACCAGACACATATTCCTCATACGCCATTCTCAGTACAACACAGATGGGAACAGTGATAAAGAGAGAATTCTGACTAAGCTTGGTACGTATGACTGGCCCTTTCATACCTCAGAGCTGGGGGAGAAAGCAAACTTGCCAGTTTATTTACTGATTTGATTGCTTCTCGTTAAAATTTGGGGTAGGGAAACTGTTCAGTCACCCTTAGTACTTCGTGGCAGAGACCAGAGTGTTGTTCTTAACAGGTAGATTATTTCCATTGTGAATTGGCATTTAGGCATTACAAACTTTTGTTGGTCAGCTGTGTAAATAAATAGTTCCAGTAGCTGTGTCATTTCATCCCCAAGTCTGTTGCCCAGCCTTTTCTGCTCCCGGTGCCTTCTCTGCAATACTGGAAGAGCAATATTTGGCCTAGTTTGCTGTTGCAGTAAAGAGCACAGCTGGACACATTATTTCTTCCCCTCTTCTCCAACATGACTGGCTTTTCTGATGCATAGGAAAACTTTATATTGCAGCATTTCTCTGTAGGTTCACTTGGTCTTGCCTATTAATCAAATCACTAAGTCTAGTGGTTTTCAAATCCCTCTTTCTCTTGCTTCTCATCCCTTTGCTCTTATTTGCTCATTGCCTGTACTTGACTACCCTAATCCATGTGAAGGTTTCCTACTCTGAGAATATCCCATCCTTGCTGATTGGTATGCTTTGAACTGCCTCCCAGAATACCTGTATGTTGCCCCACCCCCCGCTTCTTCAAATCTTTCAAAGCCCTCCTTTTCCATATAGTCTTTGGCTCAGCACCCTAGTTCCCATCTCCTAGCAACTATTCCTGTCGCCAAGGCTAAGCATATGTAACTGAAACAAATGCATATATTTTCTTTACACTTGCCTACTCTACCCTTCCCTTCTACTTATTTATCCTCTGTTGAATTTTAGATTATAATTTTGTACTGCTATAAAGCATCATACATATATATTTTATAGTATATTTATATATACATATATATAAAACAATATTATTAAATAGTTCTACAAACAATGCAACCTTCTTCCTGATTAAACAAACCCTTGATTAGCAAGGAGACCCCATTTGGAATTCTGCTTGTACTTCCACATACTCAGAAATTCCTTGTATCTGTTTGGATGAAGATACAAGTGGAAAGAACAGCAGTGCCAATAACTGTTTGTGCATCACTGTGCTGGGACAAAAGGTCTACATAATGTAGAAATCTTATTTTACCGCCCCCCCCCCCCGGGAATGTGTTAAAAGAGACACACTGCAATTTATACATTGCCTTAATTTTCAGGTCGTGAACAAGCTGAGTTGACAGGGCAAAGGCTTGCAAGCTTGGGACTGAAATTTGATAAAATTGTCCATTCTTCTATGACCAGAGCAACTGAAACAACCAACATCATCAGCAAGCATCTTCCTGGTGAGTGAATTCTCTTGTTGAATCAGGAAACATAATTTGTTCTAAATAGACAGTGTGGCTTTAATAAGCACAGAGTGGGCCATGCAGACTAAGCTGGGTGCATTCTTGAATCAAAGCATTGACATATGGTGCCTGATTAAGCCCTTGCATAGGCATTTTAGATGGGGAATTTTAGTTGGAATTGGGCTTTTTTTTTTGTTCCTAAGTTTCATGTCTTCAGTCTGCCTTTGTGTCATTAAAAAAACAAAACACTACATTTGTGTGTTACATGAATTGTTTGCCTGCCCTGGAATATTCTGATGAAGGCCTGTTAAATGTTTTTGATAAACACCTCCCATGTATTCCTAATATATTTACTGTTTATTAATTTTAATTGTGTGAGAACCAATATTGACTGAAATGTGGGAAATAACACACAATGATATGTTTAAGAAAACACGAGTACATAGAATCATAGAATTGTATTGTACTGTTGGAAGGGACCACAAGGGTCATCTAGTGTAACCATGCAATGCAGGAATCTTTTGCTCAACATGGGGCTTGAACACATGACCCTGAAATTAAATCTTATGCTCTACCGACTGAACTACCAAGGTGTTGCTGCAGAGGTTTTCCGAAATTCTTTCTTCTAAGTTAGTGGTGGGGAACCACTCTGATCCCCCGTGTCTGGATGTTCTGAGATAAGAGCGCAGGTGCACTGGGTTACCATAGCAACAGAGCAAGCTCAAGTGTATGACTTGCTGAGTCGTTCACCCTTCCATTGGTTCAGGAGATATGCCTACGAGTAGAGACAGGTATAATAGTCACTGGGGCATTGCTTTCATTATGTGACATCTTGTCTGGTCCTGTTCTGATGTTGCGCCTGTCCTGATATTGTTCTGTTTGCTGTCAGGGTCTGACTGAATCTGTGAGAGTTGGGGGAAGAGGTTGTGGGTTTTACACAACAGTGTTAGCTAGTATGGTGATATAGCTTTACCTCAAGGACCAGAAGAAATGTACATAGTAGGTAGTAGTGCTTAGCTTTGTCTTGTGTCTGGAGGCAATAAACTCTTTGTTACTTTGAACTAAGTAGGAGGAGTTTTTCCCTTAACTTGGAATTCTAGAAGAAACTGGTTGCTGGAAGCAGGAAATCTCTTAAGACTCTGCTGAGTGCTGCACATACTCTGCTGATACATCACACTGGTTGAGCTGTGAACTACCAACTGACTTCCACAAGTCAGCAACAAGACCCTTTCTCTTAATCTCTGTCTCTGACACGATGCACGTTACTTGTACAAGGAGTACATTCTAGCACAAAACCTTCAGGCCATGCACTATTCTTCCTTGCTTGTCATAACACGAGTTTACAACCAGGGTATTAAAAGATTTGCAGCACCTTTGATATGCTAACTTACTTTGTACAGATGCAGATCTAGAGTTTAATGTCAGAGATGGCCCTGGAGACAAGGCTCTGAAATGCATGTCTTCATTTTTCTTCCCCCAGGGGTGAAGAAATCGAGCACTGACCTTCTGCGTGAAGGAGCTCCAATTGAACCGAATCCTCCTAGCTCCCACTGGAAGCCAGAAGCTGTGGTAAGATTTTTGTACAGTGGTGCCCTGCAAGACGAACGCCTCGCAAGACGGACAACCCGCTAGACAAAAGGGTTTTCCGTTTTGGAGGCGCTTCGCAAAACGAATTTCCCTATGGGCTTGCTTCGCAAGATGAAATGTCTTGCGAGTTCCTGCAGTTCCCCCCCCCTTTTTTTCCCCCTTTTCCTAAGCCGCTAAACCGCTTATCAGCTGATCCGCTGATAAGCCGCTTAACAGCTGATCGCTAAAAGCCGCTAAACCGCTAATAGCGCTAATCCGCTAAGCTGTCAATGGGCTTGCTTCGCAAGACGAAAAAAACCGCTATACGAGGAGCGTCACGGAACGGATTAATTTCGTCTTGCGAGGCACCACTGTATAAGCAATTGCCTTAATGTTGTGTAATCTTTGGCTTTACTTATAGCAATGTAGACAAGTTTCCTCAGGTTTCTTCTGACTGCTAATCCACCCAAAGTGGCACATGCTTATTAACAGAATATTTTATTAAACAACAGCAAAAGGAATGAACATTTCAGTATATCACTAGGGAGAGAACTCTAAAGAATGGGAGCCACAGCAGCAAGGTCCTACCTTTTTTCTTTAATCATTCTGAACTTGGTGAATGAGGAAACACAGAACAAAGCCCAGCTTAATGACCTAATAAACAGGATGATGCACAGTTAGTAGCACCTCCTATAAGTTATCCATTGCCCAGGCGGCCTAGAGTTTAAAAGGCACGACCCAGCACACTGAGTTTGGTCCAGAAGAGGTATGTTCTGGGCAGTCCATTTCTATTGATAAGATGGACTTCAGATGGTGGAGAAAAATAGCCTTCAGTAGGGCAGTAATCCCAGCAGGTTATTGAGGTTGGATAATGACCCCTGTATTTTGATCAGAAATGTCAAAATCCTTTTCTGTAGCCAACACTAATGGTAAATTAAAGATGAAAAGCTTGTGCATGTTTAAATATATACATCAATAACCAATTATCTGCTTTTTAGCAGTATTATGAAGATGGGGCTCGGATTGAAGCTGCCTTCCGAAACTACATTCATAGGGCTGATGTAAAGCAGGAAGAGGATAGTTATGAAATCTACGTCTGTCATGCTAATGTCATTCGTTATATAGTTTGCAGGTAACTATGGCATTGAAACAAACTGGTGGGTATGGGAAACCTTCTGAAATAGTTTAGATTGGCTCTTCATGGCCCAAACAATAATGTGCTGACCCTTAACTTAAGCAGTCAAATGCATTTAGCGGTTCTGAGTTATTTGGAGAGGGTGTGTGCACAGTAAAATGAACAGCTGTCCAGAGAGCATATGACTGCCAGATTAACTTGAAGCTTTGCTCTAATCTCTGTTTTTGAGTAGGGGATTATAAAACAAATAGACCTTCCATACTAAACGTATTATGAAATTTAGAAATGGAAAAATGAGAATGCAGCTTATCTATTGCTCTGCTTGCAGAACTTCCAAATCCTGGACCAAAATTTGGGTTAGCAAAACAAATTATTACTTAAATCCAAAGTAACTGTCTAGCAGGTCTTCTGCCCCCGAGCTGTGAAACTGGATTTCCCTTCCGGTATCAAATAAATGTTTTGAGAGATGTACAGTTGTCCCTCATGTTACATCCTCCTCAGCTCTACCGTTTTTGGTTGCATCTTCTAAGACAGTGTAACCTTGGTTTCTTTGAACTGTGCTGAAGACCTGTTTGGGTTGAAAGAGATGCTGAATTTAGTTAAGTGCTTCTGTTTTGGAAGTGCAGCATGAGAACAGAGCATACAGACTTAAGCCATAACTAAAGTGCACTTAGCCTGCACTGGATACTTGGACTTTTAGTGCTGAAGTTTGAACTCTCTGGAATCAATTACAGTTGTACCTTGGTTTTCGAACAGAATGCGTTCTGGAAGTCCGTTCGACTTCTGAAATGTTCAGAAACCAAGGCACGGCTTCTGATTGGCTGCAGGGGCGTCCTGAGGCCAATCGGAAGCTGCAGAAGCCATGCCATAAGTTTGGCTTCCAAGGCAAAGTTCACAAACCGGAACACCTACTTCCGGGTTTGCAGCGTTTGAGTTCCAAGTTGTTCATGAACTAAGCTGTTCGAAAACCAAGGTATGACTGTACCATCCAAACTCATTATGTTTAGGTGCCTACTGAAGAAATTTCTGTTTAAGAAGGATTTGGCCCAGGTTGTGACCCAGTCATGTATGGAATATCAATTTATTTTATATCTGAAAAGGTAGTTTTGCTGCTTTTTTTTGTAGGCATGACTTTATTGTTTTTAGAGCTTGTTGAATTTATTTTTAGAGATTATGTTTTTATCTTGTACACCACCTTGATGGCTTTATGCTGTGAAGGAATTAATTATCTATTCACAGGTTCCATTGGGGTGGTGTGTGCTCAGAATGGGTTTGCTATCCAGGAGGAGTGGTTGAAAATGTGTGCAGTGGTAGTTTTCTGGGAGGTTTAAACATTTCTGGGAGACATGGAGCCCAGTATGCCATCCATATATTAGAAGAATTGAATATTATGAACTCAGAAAGTTGAGTATGTTTAGAGTTGCTTTGTTTGCGTAGGCAAGAAACATTAGGTAGGAATAGCTAGTATGAGATCAAATATTCCATCACAGCTCAGCTGTTTTGAGCTGGACTATCTTGTTGCAAAGGGACGCAGGTGGCGCTGTGGGTTAAAGCCTCAGCGCCTAGGGCTTGCCGATCGAAAGGTCGGCGGTTCGAATCCCTGCGGCGGGGTGCGCTCCCGCTGCTTGGTCCCAGCGCCTGCCAACCTAGCAGTTCGAAAGCACCTCCAGGTGCAAGTAGATAAATAGGGACCGCTTACCAGCGGGAAGGTAAACGGCTGGCCACGTGACCCGGAAGTGTCTCCGGACAGCGCTGGCCCCTGGCCTCTTAAGTGAGATGGGCGCACAACCCCAGAGTCTGTCAAGACTGGCCCGTACGGGCAGGGGTACCTTTACCTTTACCTTATCTTGTTGCAAACCTCATGCACCTATCTGCATTTGTTTAACAGTGTACTGCAAACAAGTAAGAAATGAGCTGGCAGTCAACATTGCAAAAGCAAATGAGACCTGAAATTTCAAAAGTTGATAAGATCACCTTCTTCTGGATAGGGATCTGCCTTAAGGAATATCATATCATGTAGTGCAAGCCTGATAAGAGGCTGACCCTGTTCCTAGAACCTTCCACATTGAAACGTGACTATTGCCACCTAGAGAGGTTAAAAGCCTTCTTAGTTGCATATTAAAACCTAGGGTGTCTGCTGACCTTTTGCTAGATTATAACCTCCATAACAACCTCTTGTGTAGCTTCCCTTTAATATTTAATATCCTGTCTATATTAGTACACATCTGTTACATTACATTTCTAATAGAGGGTGACATGTGTGCTTGCGCTGGCTAACTAGATTAACAGTGCAAGTCATAACGAGTAGTTTATGTGTGAACCATATTTCAGTGTATGTAGAAACAGATGGTACGTTAAGCTCTTTGTATGGTTTCAGAGTTGTATTGATGTCTTTCTGCTGAACTTCTAACTATCAAGTGATTTGTACTTGAAACCATTGTAGTAACTGACTCTTGCAAAAGATGGACACGATTGTTGGACTTGAGGCAAGGTGGTTGAGTATTACACTAACTTAAAAGAACATTTTAGTTTCTGGGACTACTGTTCAACTTAATGTATCTCTTTGGAATTCGGGTCAAAGGAAAGATCATGCAGGTCTGCCTCTTTCCTCAAAATTGGGCACACTCATTTAAGTATTTATAGCCTGTACTCCTTGAAGCAATGAACCTTTTCTCTCCCCCCCCCCTCCTACATTTCACCGTTCATACAATCCCAAATGTTTGTTTTAATTTTGAAATTTAACAAATGTTATATGGGCACAATGAAATCCCATGTTTTACATTTCTGAAATTACATATTGGTCTATGGTGGGACTTTTCTCCTGTGCACATAACACCTCTCTCTTTTGATATTGTTTTACATAAGAAAGCTTTGTCCTAACGTTTCACCTGGTCAGTGTTTTTTTAAATAAATGTAATGGACGCAGACTTCACCTCTTTGTGTGATGTCTCTGGAAACTTATCTATGGATTTGCTGGGTGAAGTTTAAAATTCCTCAGTAAGCCTAAAAATGAAAAATATCAAGTTGGCCCTGGCTGCTGATTAGGAAGCCCCTCATAGCCACTGGGAGCCTCAGGTTGAAGTTGGGACCCTTGATACTGAAGTGCAGTTCAGTGGATGGCCTTACGCTTTGGATGGCCTTGTGCTCTGTACTGTAGAATTCAGCCTCTTACAGGAATCTCATTCCCACTTAAAGTACCTGCAACTTGCAAAGTGCTATGGTGAATTGTAGGAATGTTAATCAGTTTTGGATAACTCCTGAGGCAAATCAAGGTTCCCTGGAGGGAATTTTCAGCTTGTTAAAAGTAAGGTGGGATCTGTACAAGGCCGCACATGTTGTAGCAGGGAAGTCAGCAAGTTAGCCATCAAAAGCAAGCGGCAGGCAGATGTTTGCCGAAAGTGAAAGTAGTATCTCTAAGCTTACTGTAATGCCAAGTGTGTGGGGTGGAAGCAAGAGGGCAGGAGGACTCCATTGTGACTGAGACTTCAGGTTTATAATCAGAAGGATTTTACTGTGCTTGCAATGTCATTTATTTCTGTTTAAAAAAACAAAACCAAAACCACACCTTTTTTATTTCTCAGTTGCAAAGGGTAGGAGTGTTTCTGTTCTGAATTTGCTATCGTGTACATATTGCAGCTGAAATGCTAATGTGTCTTATTCAAAAAGAACAGTGAAAAGAAGCACAGCTCATTTCAAAATGTTGAAGTAACTGCTTTCCTTATCTTTTTCAGAGCTTTACAATTTCCTCCCGAAGGTTGGCTTCGGATATCCCTCAACAATGGCAGCATCACCCACCTGGTCATCCGCCCTAGTGGCAAAGTGGCGCTTCGATTGCTCGGTGACACAGGCTTTATGCCTCCTGAGAAAATCACACGCAGCTGAGTGGACCTTTTCTGGCACCGCTGGTGCCGCTGTGGTGTACAAGGTTATGGCTTGGTAGGAAATTGTGTTTCACAGTGTACTCAGTGAATGCCTACTCTTTCTCCCACTTCATTTATCTGTAAATAGAAGGGCTGTTCAGCATTGCTGTGTTCATGGTGCATTTGGCACATTCCACAAAGTACTTCTGCGGTACAGTCTCCTACACCATTAAAATGGAGACTTTACAGCAGTACTTAATGAATGAACCTAAAACCAGAGAATCTACATACTTAACTCATGTGAGGGTGCCACTTGCCTGGCTGCAACAAGGAATGTTCCCAGGCTTCTTACCAAAGCATATTGTTATGTGTAGAGATGATTTTCCCCTCTCTTCTGTGGAAAGAGGATACAGAAATACCGCAGGATTAGAAAGCAATTCTTTGCATTGGTAATCGGCAAAATTATTTTTGCTAAATCAGCAAGAGTTGGGGGTAGAGCGGTTTCAGCAACTACAGTTGTGGCTGAGTTTTCATAACTTAATAATTTAGCTCCCTTACATGTCTGTGTTACTTTAGAGCAAAGGTTGGAAACTGAAAATGTGCAAAAGGCATGTATTAGAGGGTGTCCCCTGGCTATACACACCTGTTGGCGGGAACAAGAGTAGACTATGATGCTGCAGTGGCTGCTTGAACAGCCCTTCTCACGATGGTATCCAAGGTGAAGAGAGACTATCTAAAAGGAGACTGGACTTGATTCTTTTCTTCTTGCCCTTCAATATCACATACGATTGTTCTCATATGAAAATGAGTGTTCTCATTTGCTTTACAAATGCCCCTCTCACACGATTAGTGTAAAAGTCTGAATTGAACCACTCCTCAAGGCCTGGACTTATTAACAGTAGTTATGGTTACATGTCATTTGTCATTATTCCCATTGAGGCAAAGCACACCTGGGGACACGGGTGCTAAACTAAATTTAGAAGTGAGCCTCATCCTTATCATCCCCAAGAGCATAGCCTGCACTATTTCTTCAGTATGCTTATTTGTCTTATTTTATAATGTATCAAAACTACTTTTTGAAATGGAATCTGCTGTTGGTGAAATGCTACCTGGAAAAAGGTGGTGGTCTGTCTTTCAATCAATGCAAACAAAGTTATCTTTGTAAAATATCTGCAAATATAGTTTTTTATTAACTTTCATGAGGCTTCCTTGATATCAAGAGTTGCTAATAGAAGTGGTTATTTTCTCTTCAGGTAAATAATGCTCGAACAATTGACCTCTTAGCATTTATGGGCTGGTTTTTAGTCTGTTTATGGTGCTGTAGGTACATGATTTTGCTAATGGAGTAAGTTCTAAGTGTGTGGGGAAGATCTGAAGGGGTGAAACTCATGAGCTAGTGCCAAGCCCTGAATTTAGAGTCCCTTTCAGTGCAGCTGTGGGAACGGGAAGCGGTCACAGCACTGATGGAGCATACCCAAGGGGAGCTACATGGCAATCTTGCCACAGGCGTGGCAGTGTGGAGCCCCTTCCCTACCCACGGGGATCCTTGCACACCCCCAGCCCCATGGCTGGCGCTGCCCGGCTGCATGGATCCTCTTGTCCTGGGCGCTGCTACTGCTCCTGGCTGCTCCACTCTGCAGACCAGGTACTGGGCTCCCACTGTTATTGTTTATTTCTCCTGTTTTGTGTTTTATGTAGGACTATGCAGACAATGGGACGCAGGTGGCGCTGTGGGTTAAAGCCTCAGCGCCTAGGACTTGCCGATCAAAAGGTCGGCGGTTCGAATCCCTGCGGCGGGGTGCGCTCCCGCTGCTCGGTCCCAGCGCCTGCCAACCTAGCAGTTCGAAAGCACCTCCGGGTGCAAGTAGATAAATAGGGACTGCTTACCAGCGGGAAGGTAAACGGCGTTTCCGTGTGCGGCTCTGGCTCTGTCCAGAGCAGCGATGTCACGCTGGCCACGTGACCCGGAAGTGTCTCCGGACAGCGCTGGCCCCTGGCCTCTTAAGTGAGATGGGCGCACAACCCCAGAGTCTGTCAAGACTGGCCCGTACGGGCAGGGGTACCTTTACCTTTACCTTTATGCAGACAATACCAGCTCTAAGGAACTGTCATCAGCAGCAGTTAACGTAAGCACTCTGCTGTTATCAGAGCAAACTAGTCCAGCATTTTCTCACAGCAGATGGACATGAAGGCAATGGCACTCTTCCACTCATAACAAGCAGCTGGAGGTGGCTGCCTTCAAACGTGGTGGGTATATGGGCATTACGACTCGTAGTCGAGAGTCCTATCCTCTATGAATTGAGTGCAAGTTTATTATTTTTGAAGCCTGATTCTACCAGGTTGCCACCAATATTGCTCAGGGGCTGGGGGCAAGAATGAAGTCCAATATGCAAAAGAATATATTTGCAACACACGAGCACTAAATAGAGGCAAGAGCTTTTTAAATAAACAAATTTAATAAGATTGTTAAAAATTCACTTGAACACATTGACAAAAAGGACTCGAATGTGAATTCTAAACATTAATATGTTTCTAACACTAACCCTTTAGACGCCCCCCGGCAAGTGTTACAAACTGATCGGCTTGTGCTGCGGCAACACAGGGTTATATCCAATGTGAGTCTTACTGAGAGTACACCCACTGAAATTAATGAGCATGATTAACTTAGGTCCTTTAATTTCATTGGGTCTGCTCCAAGTATGACTTGGTCACTACAACCCCTACTCTTAAATACAAAAAGGTATGCATAACAAGGATAAAGCAAAGAAGTTACAACAAAACACTGTCAATTTCTTAAAGTTGGTTTTCTTTTAAAACCAACAGTCTGAAGATTCTAAGCAAGAATGCTCTTTATACACCATAGAGTGCGTCACTTAAGGGGCAGCTGTGCCTTGGAACAGTGGCATATATATTAGCTTAAAGATCAGTGAGTGTTGAGAGCTTATTTTCAATATTGTGGAAGGCATCGTACCTCAAGAGTGATAGTGTTTTTAGCAAGCTATTTTAAGTTGGTTTGGACTTCCTAGATAACCATATACCATGGTGACAGATTTATAAAAGCTGACTTCTAAATTAAGCACCTCTAAATATTCCACTACAGAAGTCAAGAAATTCCTTCTATAGTCTCTTGTCAAAGTCATAGAAACCTATATGAGAAGGCAGCTTCAATATGTATATCTGTTGAACGGCACTCTAATTTCTAATGGAAAATTATACAGAAAAGAATAGTCATGTAAGGGAATTGAGGTGCACCCAAGAGAGGCTGTATATTTGCATGCCCATTTAAACAATGGGATAATGATAAAGACCCAGCCACTCTGGAAATATTTATTCTGTAATTTACATTTAGACCACCTACATTAAATATACAAAATAATAAATGGATGGTTACAGCATCTGTTCAAGTCTTTAAACTAAAAGGGAACAGCTTAAAAAAACCTGCATCCAAAAGTGTTGGAAAGTTAAACATGGTTACTGTTTACATAAGAGAACAGCACTTATTAAAAAGCAAGATAAAAATGTTACAAAAGGCACTAATAAAACTGGAAGAATCTTAAGTGCGGTTCTGGAGTTTTGTACCAAATCATCACACTCAGAAACAGTATACAAAATGCTCACACTTGGTATAAGGAAGCCACGACAGCTCTATGTGCAGTAGAAATCTAGGCTACTAAAAAGGCTTGCAGTGAATACAGCCACTAATAACACAGACTTTATCAAAGTCTGAAGGAGTCCTTCCAAAATGTCAAAACTTAAGCTGCCTGAAGTTTTACTATTTTAATGGCAGCTGCATTATCTATTCCAGAAGTCTCCAAAAGGGAATTAGTTTTCCTGTAGCTAACAAACTTTAGCATTGGCCTTTCATTTAAAAGTTAACGTGTCCTGCCCCCCGTGAAGAACAGCAAAATCTGCCCATGATAAGTGGGATTGTGGTAGAGAAATTGCTTGGATACAAAATAATCGTTTCTATCATTAAGAACATAGGACACTAAAGTGTTTGGCTCTTTTAAAATACCTCTAATTAGATAAATTAACAAACTATAAATTTGCAGTCTACATACATAGAAAGGAGCTTTCATCCTTTCAGCTCAACTGGAAGACCTTAAAACTTGACAACTTGCCTTGAGTTCCCTTTAATCTACAGTTGCTACAGTGAAAGGGATCCCAGTGAGAAGCACTGTACAGATAGTAAAATGGACATGGATAAATGTCCAAGAAAAGTAACTTCTAGGTTCTAGGAAATGCTTAAACTCTTCAGGTGCTCTAATTTAATTTACTAATCTGCAAATCACCAATAATCTGGTAAATGGAATAAAAATATTTGCTACAAGCAGCCCTTTCTCTGACAGCAATAAATAAAATGAGTTTGGGGTACATTATTTGTGTTTCAACACCCTATTTTACGCCTTCCTTTTAAAAATACTTAACTGAAATTTTAAAAAGAGTCACATTCTAATGGATGAGCAGGTGCTTAGAAGTGATGGCGCTTAGATAACATAACGTAGTTCACATATGCTGGGCTGTACCATCCAGGGCTCCCAGAATCTGGCGAGAAGCTGGCAGCACCTACATTGTACTTCCCAGGACTACCAAATACTGGACTGCTCTTTCCTGGGCTACAGCATGCCAGACCACTTGAAGGGCTTGAAGCTGTTTGAGACTTGAATCTTCCTTTTAGTGATGGAGTTGACCAGCTGGAAGAAAAGACAACACTTTTTATATATCAGGAAAATGTAACAAGGTGGCGAAGTTGAATTGCTGTGAGAACCTTTATTCTAGATATCAATATTAATGCCCACATATAGTTGAGACATTATATTTAAATGCAAGCATTTATCACCGAATATCATTTGTAAGTAAATTGGCTGTTGTCTTCTAAGAAAGACCTTGTCCAGGTGGTTATGCTTTGAGCACCCAAATACCTTGGGTTAAGAACTTAATTTGTTCCGGAGGTCCGTTCTTAACCTGAAACTGTTCTTAACCTGAGGTTCCACTTTAGCTAAGAGGGCTTCCCACTGCCACCGCTGCACAATTTCTGTTCTCATCCTGAAGCAAAGTTCTTAACCCAAGGTACTATTTCTGGGTTAGCAGAGTCTGCAACATGAAGCGTCTGTAACCCAAGGTACCACTGTAGAACAGTTTAGTTAATTACAGTCATACCTCGGGTTGAAGTAGCTGCGGGATGAATATTCTCGAGTTGCACTCCGCTGCAACCTGGAAGTAACAGAGTGCGTTACTTCTGGGTTTCACTGCTCGCACAGATGCTCAAAATGACGTCACGTGCATGTGCGGGAGCGGCGAATTGCGACCCGCAGACACAGGTTGCGTTTGCTTCAGAATGTGAATGGGGTTCTGGAACAGATCCCGTTCGCATCCAGAGGTACCACTGTAGTTCTTAGTAATATGCAAGACTTAGTATTCTGCAAGCCTAGAGGTCAGCCAGGTTCTGGTGAGAAAGTCTTGGAACTGTGAACCCTTAAAAGTAGCTGCAGAGTTTTGACTTGACCCTGTGCTTTCCTCTGTCCCACCTCCAAACTGGAAGTAAACACTTCTGCTTGTATTTGAACATGACAGGATTGCCAACTGCCTGCCTGTCAGGTACTGAAGGCACTATGCCTCTACCTCATGTTTCAAGCTGAGGAGAGAAGACAGAGCGAATTTCCTACCCTGCCAGTAAGAACTAGCTACTGGGGAAAGGTGGGAAACATAATGGCCAATCAGTTCATTAGCAAGCATTATGCCATGGCCACACTGCAAACCTATAAGCCGTACCACACAGACCAGGTTTAGTCCTTTTAGCAAGTCATACCCATGGAGCACATCAGCTAACTTTTATTGAAACCAAGTATACCTTTGTCGGTCAGAAGGAGAGTAGGACTGAACAGACACACTCCACTTGTAAATAGCAGGGTATTTTTGTGGATCCATCTCTAACCCATGTAATGCTGTTAACACATCATTGTCCAGCTTTGTTGGCTGTTCCCTAGAGACAGAAAGGGAGCTAGATTAGGAAAACAGAATCTGGCAATGCCACAATCCCCAATGATTATTGCCCACAAGACGAGGTCAGTTTGTTAAGCAACAGTTTATTTCATACCCTAAGAGAAACAGCTGCTTGGCTTTTTCATTTGAGGATGAGACTTTTAGGAGACATTGCGAGGACATCTCAGACTGCAATTCAGAATTGCAAGACTGTTTTGTCTCCCCTCCCCGGACATCAGTTTCTGCTGACAGCCTCCCCACTTCTAGTGGTGTTTTTTCTTCTGTCCTTATTTTTGTATCCTCAGCAGCTGCACCTGCCTTGAGAAGTGGTGAATAAGTCTTAGTGAGATGGTCCTTAGGTTTTCTAAGCTGCCTTGTATTTTCCATCTGAGCACTCTCACACCCACTTTTTGTGGTAGCCTGGCTTGGCTTCTCTGGTGAGCATTCTCCTGCCACCATCTGATCCTGACAAGACAGCTTATCAAATTCTTCCATTAAATTGGAGACCGGAGACGGAAGGCACTCTTCTCCTCGACTTGGGTGCCTCCTATGAGGATTTACTGTCCTATCGCTGGTCACAGGGCTACAAAATCCATTTTTACTGGCAGGAACTCCTTTCTCCGAGTGCCTATCAGAAGTTTCTGCTGCAGGCATTATGCTTTCAGTCCGCTCAATGGACAGGATGTCACACTCTGAGCTTCTGATGTCAGTGATGGTTGGTTCATTGGATGCAACAGTTCGGCTGCAATTTCTGGCAGCATTCTGCCTGTTCTTTACTTCTTCCAAACTCATATCATCATCATCAAGAAATGCCCCAACAGAAATAGAATTGCAGCTTTTTTTACTTTTGCCTTTAAAACAAAATAAAAGAGTTTTGGTGTGTGACATCTCATCTGCCTGATTAGTCAGTTTTTAATAACAAAAGTTCTATATTCCACTTTGTATTTAAGGGACTCAGCAAGATTCAAACAAACAATGTTAACCGACCCAGCACTGCAATACAAATAGCATTCTCTCCTCAATACTGGAAATTGGAGGTTTCCAACTACTGGCTCACATCTATGTCTTGGCTTCGTTTTAGTTACTCTCACTCTATACCACAACTGGGAATGCAAGATGGGGCACCACTACCCTTTACCTGTCAGATACCGCTCCCTGAAAGATAAGGGCTGCTGACTTGAAATCCCCAACCAAAATAAACCTGGACTGATGCTGCCTTGGCTAAAGGGGCATGGAAGACAGCTTGCAATCAAGCAGTAGCCAGATGATGTGAAAATCTAATTGAGGAAGCTTTGTACAAAGCCTGAAGCAGCTCCTTAGAGCAGGTCTGAGAAAACTACCTGGGGATGAGGGAGCTGGGCCTTACCTGCACAGATTGGAAAAGTTTTGGGGAAACATTTCTAGCCAGAATCTGGTAATGCTCAGTCACACTTCCCTTATACCCAATGAGTGATATCCAACTAAGTCATATCTGACTAAGAGCAGACCCTCTGAAATTAATGGACTTAAAGAGTGACTCATGCCCATTAATTTCAATGACTACTCTTGCGTATGACTGACTAGATATTGCCAATTACGTTAAGTATTCCATCCAACTATCACATGTCCCACCTCCATCTACAGAATGTACAGCTGGTTCAGTGGCGGCAAAATATGCATTTAGGACAACACAGGGGTGCATTTTCTGCTTGTCTCTCTTCAACTCTGTTGCTTAATCCCTTTGCTCAGTACACTGATATTCCTCATCCAGTTTGACAGTTTTCTGGGTAGCAGTTACCCCACTTTATTGGGCTGGTATGGGAAGAGACTGAACACAACACCAGTATTTTGTCATCTGCACAGCTACAGCAATTCCTGTGCCTCATCCTTGTTGCAGATGGCATAAGCCCAAAGAATCCATCAACAAACCCTTGCCTTCATAAAACTTGGGAGTTTCCCCCCTTAAGCTTACAAACAAAACTCAATTCACAGCTGGGGGGGGGGGAGAGATTTTATAAGAGAGACTGAAGTCTTCAAAAGAAATATTATTTACACTGTTTAGAATACAATCTATTAATTTGTTCAGCACCTCTACTATAAAAGTTTGATACAACTGTCACTTTGACCTGATTGTTCCAAGTGTAACAGTGGGGATATCAGTAAGGCTACGGAGTTCAATTTGTAGCATGGAAGGCATGTTCTAAAAGTCCCGGAACATGAAAGTGATTTTTTAATTCTTTGGCCCATCCCCAAGAACCCGACATCATAATTTCTGCATTTTTTTTATTCCCAAATATACTAACAAGCAGCAACCTTCCAGTTCAATACTGGCCTCAGGGATTGGCATGAATAGGCACTTGCCTAGAGTTCGCATCCCAGCAGGGGTCTCATTAACAGGAGCCCCAGAGACTCTGTGAGAGGGAGCCCCACAGAGAATGCCTTGCCCAAAGGCCCTAGAAACTTATACTGCTCTAACTTATACTTCTAAAGTGTCCTGTGCTAAGCGACTAATCTAACACTGGTAAATCTCAAAACTTGAGAAATTTTTATTAGACTTATTTTGGAACGTCTGAAAAATGATCTATTCAGTAATCAAACATTTTCTAACCTTCAGCTACTAAGAGATGCTTTGCTCTTACCAGAAAGCTGTGGGGTTTTGTATCTGTTGTGGGTTTCATTCTCCCCTTTCTCTTGCTGAGCCTTATAGCTCATTTCCCGTTGACTCAGGTATGCTTCTAGCCTTTGTAACCCCTCCTGGGAAGACAGATCAACAAAACAGCCCAGAAATTCCCAGTATTCAACCCACGGGAACCCCAGTTCATGAGCTAACTCCCTGCAATAAACAAGATAGAACGAATCATTTGTGAAGACATAAAATTAATTTGACAAGTTTACTAAAACACATGTTTAATTAACCAGCCCCAAGTCTGTACATCAACTGTAAAAAAACTTTTAACAAGTAAATTCTGCACCAAGCATGACCATAAGCCTTCACCAAATTCTTTTTAATTGTTATATT
The DNA here is from genome assembly GCF_951804945.1 of Podarcis cretensis. NCBI lineage: Eukaryota > Metazoa > Chordata > Lepidosauria > Squamata > Lacertidae > Podarcis > Podarcis cretensis. Next base: position 33,070,432 of record NC_137186.1, read on the forward strand.
TCCCGCATTTTCAAAAAACAATTCAGAGTAATTTCCATCCCATCTTGCTTTCTACTGTCAAAGCATATGAGCAATCTCAACAGAAATTCTATTACTGAATGAAACCTTTAAAGGCACATAAAATACTCTTAACACAAAATGAATTAAGCATTCTATGAGAAATAAAGAGACAGAAGCTTGCCAAAAACAGCACATATAGATGTATGCACTGGACTGCTAAGTCTACTAGCATTGCTCCTGTTTCTGCAATGTATTTATTTGGCACTTACAAAACACAGATGATGCAAATAAGGCCAGGTGGTAGGAAAAGTGAAAATGTGTAGAAGAAATGGTTCAGGAAAGGCAGGGAGCAGGAAAAATGAGCATTGCCTGACAAGGAAAGGAGGTTCCAACATGGCAAAAGACATAAGCATGCAAGTGAAGGAAGAGGGGGAAGGAGAATAAGATAGGGAATGAGTGAAAGTTGCTAATGGACCAGAAGCTTGACATGGATTTGGAAAACATGGACCCAGGACAAAACAGCGCAGTGACTTCTGCACTGAAGACAGAATAAGCCAATGAGGAAGAGGTTTTAATAAAGTAGGCTGTGTATTGCGTGAGCAGGACCAGAAAGGATAAAAATAACAGTGCAGAATTCAACATTCTTAGAATGTCAAGATCTTTTTCATATGGTTGCAGAAGTCAGCTTTTGTTGGGACGCTATTTCAATTTAAGCACAAAGTGTTCACAATCCTGGGTGCTGTGATCAGAGCACGGGCTAAGAGTTTTAGCAAAGGTTGGACGTTTTAGTTGCAAAACAAAATGATTGGGAGTTTTTGTTTTTTTGAAACATTCTGGGCCCTTAAGGAGTGAGAGAGATGAAAAGCTGCCATAGCTACATGTCATGGAGGTGCAATCAAAGAAGACAGAATGACAGAAGGCATGGAAATCAGGGAACATGATGACAAATCTTAGAGGTAGATTTGCAGTCATCATCAAGTGATCCTCACTGAGTTCATTTTAAATTCATTTTAAGATCCAGAATATGCTTCAAAATGGACTTTTTAAAAAGCCTGTGTAAAATTTTGTTTTGTTATTGTGGTTTTTTGTTGTTTTTATATTGTAAACTGCCCTGTGATCCTCGGATGAAGGGCGGTATAGAAATTTAAAAATAAATAAACAGTCAGTTAAGTTAACAAAACACACTGTCACCTCCAAAGTTCCATTCTCTCTCTGTCCTTATGCACAGATAGACCTTAATAGAAGCTGGGAGCTTTCTCAACAACTGCCTAAGCTTCTCCAGATGCAGTTTGTTCTCATCCATAGCATATTACCAAGTTTTGATATTTAACACAATTGAAATATCTTTTATTCCTGTCGCTATATTGTTTCATGCATTAATTCTGAAGTACCTTCCAACTCTTTCAACGCCTCTTTCCACATCAGATTTTCTGAGATTGTTAAAAAACCCTGCTCGCTCTCGAGGTGGGGTCTTCCAAAGTCTGTGGAACTCTTCTGCCTTTAAGGGAGGAAAATTGCATTCAGTTACTGTAGTTCAATCTAGAACATGCTAATCTTCTCTTCCTAAAAATCTGGAATGAGCATCTTTTAGTCATCCAGAACCATCCAGCTTTCATGCAAACTTCCAATCAACTTAGGGGCCCAGCTGATGTAACCCTTTGTGACGCAGAATTTTCTTCAGCATAGTACAGGTCCCAACACCAAATAGCCTTGGGCCACATGGATGAGGCCCACAATGTAACTTCCAACAGCAACACTGCCCTAGTTTTGGAGAGAAGTTGTGCTAGCACTAGAGGAGCTGCAAGATCAGAATGTCCCAAGAAACATTACTTTTGCAACACAGGATTTCAGAAGCACAACTTCTGTTTCCTACATTTTAACTGACTCTATCTGAACAATTACACAAATGCAGCACAACACCTACTTTATTTGTTTTACCAAGTTCAAGCTAGTCCTATATTGCTTTGTGAAATAGTGACGATCCATATAACCTCGTCAAATGACACAGTTTGCTTCAGTGTGTCCACATTATCAGTGTTACTGTCTCTGTTATGATATTCTACTCATTAAACTATATTCAAAAAGAGTTCATATTCATTTATACAAAATACCAAGAGCAAAGCAAGCTTTACTGACTTTTATAAACTACAGCTTACACTAGTTATCAGAGGTCTAGAACACCATGTAAAGCAGTACATGCATATCTTATGCTAAGAAATTAAGAGCATAAAAATGGGTTGTTCCATTCCCCCCCATCAATATAGCCATTGCACTCTTCCCCCAAATACCTCTTTTTTTGTCTCTTGCTTGAATTTGGTTTTTGTGAAATTTCAGTTTTATATGTTATAAGTCTGAGTGGCATATTTACAGTACAAGGGCAGGACATAAATGCCCCCCAAAAAGATAAAATAGTAATTTATCAATAAGCTTGAAATGAATAAATTAATTGAAAATATCTAATTCTTTCCAACTACCTTTTCCATAGCAGACATCTGAAGACAGCAATTATTTTCTATGTACTGTATTTTTGCATGTGTGCTTAAGATTATGACACTGAAGGGCAATTAATTCCTCTGAGACAATAAGGTGCTTGGCTATACAGATAAAATGGAGACCTCTAGGGAGCTATTATTTTGTTAGTTGCAAAGAGCACCCAGTGTGGCACTTTATAAATTTAGTTCTTTATAAACAAGGTTCTGCTGTACTTTCAGGTCTATGTAATGGCAAACAAACCTAAGTCCAATTTTAACATAACCATAATTAATAGATTGGCTTGGGCTGGAAGACTGCACTACTGGTACCACCTGCACACACTCAACTCCCCCTCCCCCTCCCCACAAAGTGAAATTGTTAGATAACCCATGTTAAAGTAAGTGCCAGACTGTAAAAGGGCCTGCACTGCTGGACGGCACAATGAAGATGCAATGGAGGCAGAAAAGTATGCCTTCTTTGCCGCCTTCACTGCCACTAGGTAGGTTCAGTGATGAGTCCTCACTATGCTTTGATTGTGTTTGACTGGAATTTTCCTCCACTCATTCAATCAGTCTCCCAGCTTTCTTCACAGCAAGTTCTCAAGTTCACCAAGGCTGGTTTTCTTTAGCCCAGATTGAAAAGTGTCACAGGAAATGTTAAACCCACGGGGGGGGGGTTGAGGGGGGAGGGAAGAATTTGCATGTGAGGAAGGTCTTTACAATATCTGGGTTTGAAGTAAGCACACTAACCTCGCCTGTGTGCTCCTAACCTTGTAGACCAGGGGTAGGCAACCTAAGGCCTGGGGGCCGGATGCGACCCATTCCTCTTCTCAATCCAGCCCACAGACGGTCTGGGAATCAGTGTGTTTTTACATGAGTAGAATATGTCCTTTTATTTAATATGCATCTCTGGGTTATTTGTGGGGCACAGGAATTCGTTCATTTCCCCCAAAAAATATAGTCCAGCCCACCACATGGTCTGAGGGACAGTGGACTGGCCCACGGCTGAAAAAGGTTGCTGACCCCTGTTGTAGACTGTTCTACAGAATGTACCTGATTCTGGACTTCTACAGGTGTACTTGATTTCATTTTAATCCAGGTGTATGATAGCCCAAAGTAACACCAAAAAGGAAAAACAAGACTAAATATTTTCTTGGTTTCTATTACCTTAGAAGGGCTCATTGGGCCTCCATAAGCCCTTACTGTCAACACAGGATCTTTGGGGCTGCCAAAATATCTGGGTAAAGAAGCATGAGGGCTATCATCTGTCTGATCAGGTGACCAAGGTGCTCCAATCACAGGTGGTCCAATCACAGGTTGTGAGGCATTGTCTTCTGCTCTGAAGAGTGGCACATAACACTGACCTAGGTTACAAATAATTGAAAATGGTGTTAAGTTTCTAAGAATGTTTATCATACACTTAAATGCTACCCAGGTCTGTGGTTTCAATTTCCCTACAATTCAAAAATAAAATTCTCACTTGATACTGGATCATTCTGTTTCTACTTCAGAGACCATGTAAGTTTTATTTAACACTCCAGTTAGGTACATAAAATAATACATGTCATTTGCTTCTGGTATCATCCAATAAAAAGTTAAATGATGATACAATTTTTTGGTATTACTTCTGCAGAACCTCTAAAGACAACCAAGATTAAATACAAACCTTTCAAGTATTCCCTGATTTTCTCTTTCAGATCCACAGTTTTATTTTTACTTCTTTCACAAACTACCTGTTAGAAAAAAGCATCAAGGTACTGATTAAAGAACAGAGTAGTTGCACATTTTGTACTGATCTATCCATTTGGAACAGCTCAATAGGCAGCACTTCTGTCCCAATAATTTATAGGTTTAACTAATAAAACCTCACTGCAAGCTACAAATAATTTGGGGAGGCTTTTGCCAACTTACATGACAGAAAACTACCAGAGAGCACTAAGGTAAAGAACAGTCACATTTAAACAAAAATCAAAGTGGTCATAACATGTTTTAAGGACAACTTACTTCTGCTGGAGTTTGGTTGTACTTGTTTCTTGGGTTCTTTACAATATCTGGATGTGAAACAAGCACACTAACCACATCTGGGTTCCCAAATTTGCAAGCAAAATGTAGTGGTGTATCAAATCCCTAAAAAAAGAAAAAAATACAATTATTTCCTATTCTGGACCCTTGTTTTCACCTAAGTATATATCTGCATTTGGAAAAGCCTCTTCATTTGCATGGGTGAACAAGATCCATGTGATGCTCACTTGAGGTATGTGAAAAGGTATGTGTATTAATAAATTAAGAGTTGGGATGCACATAACCACATATTAACCCCAATACTGCAGGAGTCCACTGGTTGCCCCATTTTTTGGGTTAATTTCAAGGTGCCGATTCTTGACTTTAACCATTATCCGACTAGACTTCTGGAATAATAATAATAATAATTTATTATTTATACCCCACCCATCTGGCTGAGTTTCCCCAGCCACTCTGGACGGCTCCCAATCAAATGAAATTTGGAATTTCATTACCTCTTGAGATCCACCGCGTTCATAGGCTTGCCCCATTTAGATGAACAACGAAGATTTTTCCTTTTAAGCAGGATATTTTGGGGTTGTTGATTTTTATTTTTTTAAAAAAATCTCTTTGATAACTCATTTAAGTTGCAAAACAGATTATGGTTGTGTTCACCCATCACATGAACCCATAAATTAGTGTTTAACTATAGTTTGATACAAATGAGCAATGCATTGGTGGCCCACTGCTTAAATGCCCACATCTCAGTCCTCTCCAGCTCCTGGGTGCACAGGGAGTAACAAACCACAGACTGCAGCTTGTTCTATCATCCAAACCTGAGCTGGGTTAAGCTGCAAACCAGGCCCATAACTCCCCAATTCTAAAACTACATATCTAAAAACATTACTATATCTTGCCTGACAACAGACCTCCATGGGATAATCAATAGTAACAAAATCAAGAGATAAAAAAATAATTGCTTTAAAAGGCAGTGGTGATTGAGGAAGGCAGGGGGAGGCAGTGATGTATAACAATCACTGTATGTGGAGGTTGCTACTGCTGCCCCAACTGCTAATATGGCATTAAGCCGCACTGGCTTTTAATTAAGTCTGCGCTGGAGCTAGACTAAATTACTTGCACTTTATTTGTCTCAGTGAGACAAATTAAGTCATGACTAACTTTTCACATTAACAGAGCTATCTTTAGGCTGCAATCCAGTCCTCACTTACCTGGGCCCAAGTCCCCTCTAACTCAAAAGGGCTTAATTTCCAGTGGATATGCATTGGTAGCCTGGATCCAACCCCATATGTTCTTTATTTAAAATAAAAGGCTAGCAGTGTTATTCTTCAGTAGCCAACACAAACAAAAAGAAAAAGAAACTCACCACTTTATCTGGTGTGTTAAGATAAAGGTCAACAATGTATCCGATACGCTTCTGTAACATTATCTCATCATCATCAGGATACATCAATCGCATAAATTCAGGATTTTCCAAAGTGTCCAATAGCAACCGGCAGATACCAGGTTGATTCTCCTTGGCCGCAACATGCATGACATTGTATCTACAGCCTTCCTAAAAAGAAATAGGCACATATTCACTAAATATGAAATCTGAACGATTTGCTAGAGAGGAATACGCTTACAGCAATGTTGTTGTTTTCCCCCAGATCTTACATACACAAAAATTCAGGAAACACAAACATATACTGTAAAGCCTTCAGTCTACCTAGAGGACTCTATACTAGCAAGCTGATGGTGTTAGGTCTTGCTAGAGGGGAAATCTAAGAATTTGGAAAACAGCAAACATGGCACATTTGGGGATACTAGTAAAGCCCCAAAACAATCTGCTCAGAGAACAAGCCTCTCTCATATTTATACAAGTTATTGTTACCATTTGAGCCTGTATGTTCAGTTTTTACAGCTTAAAGCAGGCATAGGCAAACTCTGCCCTCCAGATGTTTTGGGACTACAACTCCCATCATCCCTAGCTAACAGGACCAGTGGTCAGAGATGATGGAAGTTGTAGTCCCAAAACATCTGGAGGGCTGAGTTTGCCTATGCCTGGCTTAAAGTGTAGGGGGAGAGAGAGAGAGAGAGAGAGAGAGAGGAGAAAACCTGTTTGTAACAAACAGGAACAAGATCCGTTTTTTTTAGCACAATGTTGATTGAAAGGATGGAAGATCTGCGTCCCATGTATGTGTATTTGTGTGTGCATGTCAGCTGTGAGGTGGCTATGACTACTTTTTTGGCATGTAGCACCCAGAAGGGGATGGAAGGTGTTGGTGGGGCCACAAAAGCTAGTCACTCTTGGTTACAGACTTTCCAAAAACAGCCAGAAAATTTAATTATTATTTTTTTACTGATTTTGTTTTCAAACCTCATCCCCCTCCCAATATCATTTTTTTAAAAAGTGAAGCCCCAAAGTTCTCTACATGAAAGAAAGCCGCCAGAGGCAGCACAGAAAAACACTGTAGAACTAACACTATGCCCATCTCTTGTGCAGATTAGTTTTGAAGCCATTTCCCTCGGTTAGCAAGTTGGGGAAAGGATGCAAAGGGTTTAATTCAAACTTTGTTTTGGCAAAAGCCAAACCATTCCCACACCTGAACAATTGTCGGGTTGTCTCCAGAGCCAATGAGATAGCGAGGATTACTCCAGATAAGTTCCAAGAATGCTGTTTCATCTCCTTTCTCAACCGCTTTCCGAAGCTTGGCAGTAAGATCCTGCGTACGAGGACTTTTGTAACTGTTGGCTCTCTCTTTACTAACTGTTTCCATCTCAGGAGAGCATAAGCCGTCTATCAAAATAAAAATGGTATTCTACTCATGATGTGATCTTTGCTCATGAAAGTGTGTCAGGTTATTTTATATGCAAACTCTGTACACCTATTGTTCAGAACTTCTAGGCAGGTAAATTAAGAACAGATCCTTCAGCATTAATTTTAGAATAAAGAATATTTATAAGCTTTAAACCAGTTTAGGAATTCACATGATCCCTGTCAAAATAAAGTTTTCAGAGCTACACTTTAAAAGCAGAAAAAGAACAGCACTGGCAGTATTTTAAGTATAAACTACAGTCCCAACTCCAAAAGCCACTTAAGTAGTTAAAGAACTGGAAAACATTTAAAAGCATCCACTTACCTCTGTTGAACACGGAACAAACTTTCACAGGCGACAAAGATAAGGAGGGCTTGTTTGGAGATGGGAAATAGTCGCATATGCCTTTGGCAAATTTCTCTGCATCTTCCCTATTTGTGAAAGCTTTAAATCTTGACCCTTTTATCATTTTAACAGCTTGCAAGGCTTCCTTTTTATCCTCATATACATGCACCCTCTCTGGAACAGAAACAAATCAAATTAGTTTATTTCCATCGTGGTAGTCTGCAGGAGAAAATGCTCAAATGAGTTCAAAATTGGCTCGGTGAATTTTACTTTCAGGAAAAGAGACTTAAATTCTTATACATTTTTGACAGTAAATTTGTAATAATATGCCAAATTTGGGGGGTCTTACAGAGAAAGAGAACAATCGTGATAAGATTGCACTAATCTGGCTTATTACAAATCATTCTCATCATGATTATGATGCAACCCTAAACACTTTTCATCAGCAAGCAAAGAAAGGACAAGCCATTGAAAAATTCCCTACCAAACTACACCAATATGACACTGTCAAAAATCTTTATTGAACACAGTTCTCATTGCCTAAGGTATGCATTCTCCCACTCCCATCCAGAATATCCTCTGCTACTATAATAAAAAAATAACAGTATGATATTGAGATAAACTAGGCTAATTTTTCACTGAAGTTCTGATATTTGTACACATCTGGTATTCTTGCAGCTTAAAAATAGTATCTGTATATTCTAGGACTGACTCCATAAATAGCATTAGTCTCCTAAATACTTAATCTCAAATCTAATCCCATACCAAGTAAGGGTGGAACCGAGATCAGTCTTGAAATATTTTGAGCATCCCAAGAGCTGTTATGTCATCCTTGGTTGTTCGGGATTATGCTTCCTCAAAGAGAGAACATTAGATTCTCTAGTTTCAGGCTTGCAGTTCGAAACTCCCATTGTATTAGGCGCATTTTGTGACAGGAAATTTCATTACAGCAAGCAATTTCTGAGCTCTGGACGTAGTACTGCGCCTAAGATTTCAGATTAAAACTGCAGAGTGGAAGGAAAGGAGGACCCTTTTCTGCCTCCCCACTTCCAGCTACTCTCTGAAGACTAGAGAAAAGACCCTCTTAATAACATTAGGGGGTAGGCAGGGGAAGGACTAGACCATGTGAAAAATGAACATAATATTTTAGCTGCAGTTCATTAATTTTCAGCTTTGTATTCTTGTTACAAAAAAAAGTGCGCCTAGACACTCTTGCTGTGCCCATAACTTAGGTTTAAGGTGCCATTTAGCTCCTAGCTTTCATCTTAGTTTCTAACACTGGCTTGCAGTACCTATTGAAAACTGCTTAATTGCAAGAATTTCCTTTCAATTTACTTCCCAATGGAATGCTTAATGGTAGATTACCAACAAACTCTTCTACAGTAATAATGAATATAGGAAAAACCTAAAGCTAGAAATAAATGAAAAGGCTATATGAAAGAATACAGGATTCTGGTTTTTTTTTGCACTTTTAAAAAATTTAAATGCTGGCCACCCTCAACATATTATAAAAGAGTAGGGTATACATTTTAAATAACTAATCTGTAAAATAAATTAACCACAATTACTATTCTCCAATAGCACTCTTTTTCCTCCATGAAAGGTACATTTGCTTAACTTGATCTTTAACTACACTGCAGTGGTAAAAATAAAAATAAATTACCATTTCTTGCCAATATATCATCATAAACCGGACATACACCATAGTATAGCAGAGGCTCCTTAGATGGAGTCTGAGAACTGATCAGAGAATCATTGTCTGCCTTGTGCATTAGGGCTTCCTCTTCTGGGGGGTTCAAACCCATACTGTACCCAAAATCGCCATCCTCAGAGGAGCCTATGTGACCATTTTGATTCCTTGAAGGTTTCTTTGTTTGCAGTTGGCTGGCATCAGCTGCAGCAGTTCCAAGTACACCATTCAAAAGTGAGGTTTCTGCCTCTAATTCTCCTTGCTGTTCCAATAGTGCCTGGGCCAATCTTTTTTCAAAAATTGATCTCGTTGTAAGTGTAAGAGGCCCACATTTCTGTCCAGCTTTAACGATCTCTTCTCTGAGCTCATCAGAAGTTAGCTGCTTTAGTCGTGATAAAATAGCATCCATTGTTACCGTTCCTAGAGAGGAAAAACAAGCACCACCAAATGAAAAGACGACCAAACAGATTATTAGCTTTGAGGGCTCAAATACTGAAGAGCAATTTCTCCTAATAAGTCAGCTCATTGTTATCAAAGAATAGGTGAGTGAAAGCTAAAGGGGTAATTGGGGCTGTGTGAAACCTATGGTAAGTTTTTAAATCCCTAAAGGAGGAACACTTGCTTGCATGTGAACCTGTTCATTCATTAATACCTTCCTCAGAGGTGGTTGGTCCCATGATGTTCGAATCTTCTCCCAAGGGTTGCTTAGCTTGGCTCTCACTGAGACTAATCTAGCTGAAGGTGCAGGTTGAAACAGTGTACAGAAAACCAAAGTCTCCAAAGTCAGATACTAGGTTCTCACACTAGTGGATAGCTGCACCAACTGGGAAGAGAAGGGTTGATAAGGTGCTTGCTGGGCAGATCAATGCACTAACTAGAAATGCAAGGGGAGAATTTACACCACTCCTGCACTCTCCGGTATCTGTTTTGGGCATCTGGCCCCCTTTGCAGCTGAAGTATCTTAATAAACCCAGGTGTATCACAAGCATTGCTCAAAGCAACTCTTAAGAATATTTTGTGCCAATCAGGCTTACTAGCTACTTTGCTTCTCAATATTGTCTGGTTGGCCTCTGTTATTTTCTCCTACCGGTGGAGAACCTACAAAGGACTCTATAAGGGCTCTTGTGTCCCCCATAAGAGAATAAGGGCAGATTTTGTTTATTACACTAGCAATTCTGTTCTGAATGCAAAGGTTCAGATTACAAAGACAACTTTGAAATACATCTTATCTCAATCATGTGCATTGTGTGGGAAGATAATAGCACTGTGCAACTAAATTTAAACACACTATGTAATGTTAAAACTTTGTAAGCTCTCAAGTTTACAAATGTTTACTATCAACAAGGCAAATATGTGATTAGCAAATGTAGCTGGATGGCTCCATTGGTAAAGCATGTTGGTTCGAGCCCCGCACTGGGCTAAAGATTCCTCTTTGCAGGAGTTGGACTAGATGACCCTCAAGAGTCCCTTTCAACGCTACAATGCTATGATTCTAATTCAGTAGAGGGGTACAGCACTAAGGCAGAAACCCCAGTATTAACCCCTTCCCCATTTTTGCAATATTTCCTAATAATTTCAAAATTTTACAGGGAAATATTTAAAACAGTGGGTTTTTTTTCATATATAGTAAAGTTAAAGGAACCCCTGCCCATTAGGTCCAGTAGTGGCCGACTCTGGGGTTGCGGCGCTCATCTCGCTTTATTGGCCGAGGGAACCGGCGTACAGCTTCCGGGTCAGCATGACTAAGCCGCTTCTAGCGAACCACAGCGCTGGTTTAACCCACAGCGCCACCCACGTCCCTTTTCATATATAGCTACTGTCAATGACTTACAGAATTCAAAGCAATGATTCAGTAAGAGCCTCTTAGGAAACCTGTGTATTCAAATATATAAATTCCAGCCTCAAACAATTTACTCTGTAACTTTATATAATTGTAGTGTTGGAAGGGACCCCAAGAGTCATCTGGTTCAACCTCCTGCAATGCAGGAATCTCAACTAAACCATCCATGACAGATGGCCATCCAACCTCTGCTTAAAAACCTTGAAGGAAGGAGAGTCCACAACCTGCCTAGGGAGACTGTTCCCCTTGTATATTAACTACATGCACTGTTTCTCAAACTTGAGTCTCCAGCTGTTGTTGGACTACAGCTCCCATTATCCCAAGCTAGCAGGACAAATGGTTAGGGATGATGGGAGTTGTAGTCCAACAACAGCTGAAGACCCATGTTTGAGAAACACTGACTAATGCTAGCAGCAAGAATACTGAGCACCATTTCAGTACTTAGTCATTAAGCATCTGGCAGGAAGCTTTAGATCCACGTCTGCTCTTCTACTTAAAAACAGAATGAAACAGATGCAAGAATTCAACCATAAAAGGAAAACTGGAAGAAGTTTTAAAATAGATTAGAATAAATAGAATATTTCAGTGGGATAAGAACATCAAATATACTCAACCATTTAACCTACTGCCTCTATTTTTAGGTCACAACAAACTTACTGCCCACGTTCCCAGTGAAGTTAATAATTTCAAACAGATTAGCTACTTATTAACATTCAAAGTAAACTGATTCTCCTGGCATAAGATTGTGTTATGGAGGGTGCAGATAGTACACAAGCCTGCAATTCTCACATGCAATCTGACACTCAATTCTAGGGGTCTTTTGCATTGAGACCTGGCCACTGGCCAGAGGTTGGCACCCCAAGAGTTAACACAGAGAACAGATGAGAAGCAAATGTGAATTTATTCTATCAAGAGGGAAGAAGAAGAAGAAGAAGAAGAAGAGGAAGAAGAAGAAGAGGAAGAAGAAGAAGAGTTTTGGATTTGATATCCCGCCTTTCACTCCCCTTCAGGAGTCTCAAAGCGGCTAACATACTTGTCTCAAAAGGGAATTTACTAAGAAAATATTAGACAAAATCAATAAGCATGCAAATACTAGTCTGAGTTTAGGAGAATTAGAACCAAATACAGTGGCACCTCAGTTTAAGAACACCCGTTTTCAAACTATTTGGTGTATGAACTCCACAAAACAGAAAGTAGTGTCCCGGTTTGCAAACTTTACCTTGGTCTCAGAATGGAAGCTGAACAGTGGAAGGGCACCGGCAGCAGGAGGCTTCATTAGGGAAAGTACACCTTGGTTTAAGAATGGTTTCGGTTTAAGAATGGACTTCCGGAACAGATTAAGTTTGTAAACAGAGGTACCACTGTATAAGAGTTCTTGTTAGAAGCATTCCTAAAAACTATTTAAGAAAACTAGGATGCAATCAGGGAAAGTAGGTAGGTGAGGATGCTGGCTGGTGGTGCTATCAGAAGAGAATAGATCATGGATGAATTATTATTATTATTAATAATAATAATAATTTATACTCTGCCCTCCCTGGCCAGAGCCAGGCTCAGGGCGGCCAACACCAATAAAATTACAATAAAACATAATGGGGGGGGGGGCCAGTTTATTAAAATACGGGTTAAAATACTATTTAAAATGCAGCCTCATTTTAATAGTAGCCCATAAATCAAAACCATAAGGGGAGGGAAACATATGGGTGAGACTGAGTCCAAACCAAAGGTCAGGCGGAACAGCTCTGTCTTGCAGGCCCAGCGGAAAGATGTCAAGTCCCGCAGGGCCCTAGTCTCTTGTGACAGAGCGTTCCACCAAGTCGGGGCCAGTACTGAAAAGGCCCTGGCCCTAGTTGAGACCAATCTAACCACCTTGCAGCTTGGAACCTCCAAAGTGTTGTTATTTATGGACCTTAAGGTCCTCCGCGGGGCATACCAGGAGAGGCGGTCCCGTAGGTACAAGGGTCCTAGGCCGCATAGAACGTTAAAGATCAAAACCAGCACCTTAAACCTGACCCTGTACTCCATTGGGAGCCAGTGCAGCTGGTAAAGTACTGGATGAATGTGATCCCGTGGCAAGGACCCCGTAAGGAGCCTCGTCGCAGCATTCTGCACCCGCTGGAGTTTCTGGGTCAGCTTCAAGGGCAGCCCCACGTAGAGTGAGTTACAATAATCAAGCCTGGAGGTAACCATCGCATGGATCACTGTGGCCAGATCAGGGTGAGAAAGGTAAGGGACCAACTCCCTGATATGGCAGAGATGGGAAAATGCCACCTTTGCTGTGGCTGCAACCTGCGCCTCCATGGAAAGGGAGGCGTGGAAAGTTACACACAAGCTCTTGACAGAAGGCGCTGGCTTTATAGTAAGAGAAAAGGAGGTTGTGATGGTAATAAGGGAGTTTGGGTAATGGGGCTTTTGGAAAGTGTTTAGGTAAAAATCAGAAGAGCTCAGGTAAGATATTTTGAGGGAAGGCTGAGAGAAAAGGGTTAATATTTAGAGTGGATGGCTGTGGATTGTAAAGAAATGAGGACCTGAGTTTTGGAGGTGAAACAACTAAGGGAGAAAAAATGAGCAAAAAAATGGAAGAGAGCAGGAAACAGGAATCTGACTGGAATAAAACAGGATTTTGCCAAATGATATGACTTCTAGAAAAGAAAGGAAAAATCAATCTGTTTCCTTGTTCTAAGAGGCTGCTTTGATGTTTTTTTTAAGTATGGGTACATCTTCAGCAGCAAAAGGATAAGGAGATGTAGTCCAGCCCCCGACAAGGTCTGAGAGACAGAGGAATGGTCCCCTGCTGAAAAAGTTTGCTGACCCCTGGTGAAAAGAATCACCTCTGTTCTACCAAACATTGTGCCAGTTGGTATACGGTATATTCCAACAACATAATCAAGGTACAGCACTCTTGAGTAATATTCCACTGCACTTTTTCCTAGCACCTCAAGGATAAAGGCAATTCTTATTTGGCTAAAAACAAAAGTAGAAAAATATTGTGGAAAACTCAAAACGCAGTAATTGAGTAAAACAGTGTAGGTGGCATGCCCCATACAAGAAGAATCTATTTAAGAGCAAAGGGAAAAGAAATATGGTAAGGAAGAGCAGGTTGAGATCTGAGCTAACTTTTCTGGGCAAGGTTTTTACATTTAAAGAGTCTCAATAAAGTATTCATGACAATAAGAACTCCATGTGTGAAAGACTCCCAAACTGTGAGTCAGCGCTGGCAGCTGGAATTCATCTTAATAAATGTATTGATGAGTAGGCAATTACTCTGCAAGTGGAATGTTCCCAGGAGTAGGCAGGCTTGCAGCGACAGCTCAGATGTATTAATAGAGGTGTAACTATAAATACAGATCTCTTCACATAGGGATGTCCATCAATTTGGGGGAAGAATCATCCACACTTATTTATAAAAGTGCCCAAAATATATACTAGGGTCAAGGTGAAGTACATATGCAGGCTTAAAAAAAAAAAGGCAATTAGGAAATCTGCAACAACTGGCTGGGTGAGACTAAAAAACAAAAATTTAAAGGTTTAAGTAGAAAAACTGAGAAATATTAAAGAAATCAAGTGGAACATCAAGAAAGAAGTGCAAGAGAGAAAATATGACACTACAGGATGTGATAAGACAGGCTATGCTGTACAAACTCATTAACTTTAGTGAGATAAATTTCTGACAGCTTGAAATCTCAAGTTATTAGACCTGAATGAGCAGGGTAAAGTATTTTTCTCTTCCCTAACGCTAGTTCTCTCAATTGTTCTCTCAGGTCCCTCCCCCCTCCCCCCCATTCTTGGGTGCTGGGGTTTAATCAGAGCAGACAGGCTGAGCTTGTTTTTCTGCCAGACAGAATGACAAAGGGAGATGATGGCCTTGACATTAAGGTAAAAGGTAAAGGTACCCCTGCCCGTACAGGCCAGTCTTGACAGACTCTGGGGTTGTGCGCCCATCTCACTTAAGAGGCCAGGGGCCAGCGCTGTCCGGAGACACTTCCGGGTCACGTGGCCAGCGTGACATCGCTGCTCTGGCCAGAGCCAGAGCCAGAGCCGCACACGGAAACGCCGTTTACCTTCCCGCTGGTAAGCGGTCCCTATTTATCTACTTGCACCCAGAGGTGCTTTCGAACTGCTAGGTTGGCAGGCGCTGGGACCGAGCAGCAGGAGCGCACCCCGCCGCAGGGATTCGAACCGCCGACCTTTCGATCGGCAAGCCCTAGGCGCTGAGGCTTTAACCCACAGCGCCACCTGCGTCCCACGGCCTTGACATTAACCCACAGCAAAAGCCATCAAGTCAAAGAGCCTACAGGTAACTGAGGGGTTTTTACACAGAGGGTTTTGGCAAGGTGTTCTGGGAACAAGGAGGAAACTGGGCAGAACTCCATGCGCACTGGCTGGGAGAAACTGAAACCAAGAAAGCAGGGGGCCATGACTGACTGCTGGACCCAACCTTGCTGAAGCTATGAGAGGAGCCACAAGACACTTTTTGGGTGTAACGTTCTGGGGCCCCCTCCACTGCAGGCTTCAGGTGTAAATGTGTGTGAATAAACCATATTTCCTAGACACTGCAGACTCTGATGTGCCTTGATTTCCACTGGAGCACAATGCTGGGTGGGTGCTTGGAACCCCCTGGAATCTTGTTATCGCTGAGCAGAGATTGGGGTGGCAGGTAACAATATAATGACACTCATCTCCAACATGACAACTACTATGAGAATTGAGCTAAATACTAGACACAAATTAAAAGTAAGGTTAGACAACATTATGTTCTTGATTAATTAAAACAACTGCATGTTATTTCCACATAATCTGCATGGTATATGCATACACCAGTCTCCACACCAGCTTCCTCTGCTCCTGCTCGCTTCTCACATTAGAAGGATTTCCACTCTTGCGCTTTGTTAAATACCATACACATTTATGTCATTATTATTATTACTGAGTTTTAACTAGGCTATACTTTCAGTAATCATACTAAAATCAATTGTTAGCCATGGCGAACTTAAATTCATCATTTTAAATGTGTCTATGATCTAACCCAATATGTATCTGCATTCGCTTTGTACACCATCTTGAAGCCCTCTATTGCCCAAAGGCCTACAAATAACAAATGAGACACACAAAAAACCAAAACCACCATATAATCCAGGCACCCCTAAACTCGGCCCTCAAGATGTTTTTGGGACTACAACTCCCATCATCCCTAGCTAACAGGACCAGTGGTCAGGGATGATAGGAATTGCAGTCCCAAAACATGTGGAGGGTGCAGAGTTTGGGGATGCCTGATATAATCCATCCTACGCTTAGGGCTTTTTAAGAAAAACCACCAGGGGGGAAATAAAGAAAACATAAAACCAGAGCCACGTCACAGGAGATAAGGACAATCTTAAAAGATTATTAAATCTATGAAGGAAAACAAAATATTAAAATGTATTTTGAGAAGGGAAAAAGCACAATGGCATTTGTTGCCAGTTGTTGCAAAGCACGGACTCCCCACGCACACCAGGGATCATAACTCTACCAAGGCAAAACGAGATACAGTATGTGTGTGTGTGTGTGTGTGTATATATAAAATCGTTCCGAGATCATTCTTTCCACAAGAAAGCCGTGGCGCTCAGTTGCCAAATGTGCACATGCTATAAGGAGAAGAAGCCGCAGGAGCAGAGAGGTCTGTGGGGCGCCTCTCCCTCTCACCTTGGTGGGGGCTCCCGCGGCAGCGGGGCTTCTCCTCGGCAGCAGGCGGCGGAGGAGTCGAGGCGGCGGCGGCGGCGGCGGACAAGGAGGCCCCCTGGGCGTCAGGTCCGGGGCCTTGGCAGCGGCGCCGGCCGCCGGGCCTCCTCTCCAGCAAGCGCAGCATCCAGCCTAGGGCGCCGATCACCGCGCAGGCGGCCAGCAGCTCCCAGGTCGGCCAGCGGGACCACGAGGCCTCCCACAACCCGGCCCAGCCCGGCCAGTCAGCAGCAGCAGCAGCGGCGGCCGCCGCCCAGCGCTCCATCGCTCCCCTCTGCTTCCCTCTGGAACCGAGCGAGGGAAGGAGGGATGAGGGAGCCAGTACGCGCGCGTGCGCGGACGATTCCCACGGCCCCACCCCCTCCCGCAAAAGGGGGGGAAAAACACACCACACCACGCCCTTTAAGGGACAAGTCCAAGTACCTTAGGAAAAGCCTCCCGGCTTCCGTCTCTTTCCCTCGCGCTTTTTCCTCCCTCCCTCTCCTCGCGGAGGCCGCCCAGTGCGCAGGCGCCTCGCGCGCGAGGACCTCCTTCAACGGCCACTTGCCACAGTAAACCTTCCCTACCCGCAAGAGGGCTGTCTAGTGTACTGCCTGTCAGGGATTTTTATAACAGTTTAGCGCCTGAGGAAAAAAGGAAATGTTTTTCTCCCAAGTAGGGCTTAGCTTAGTTGAAAGGGGAGAGTTTTATTTATACGGACCCCCACTGCAAGATTCCTGCATTTGAAGGGGGTTGGACGACCTTTGCGGTCCCTATGGGGTGACATTCTTATAACGCGGAGCTCCTCCCTGGCATTCACGGGTTTGAGGCTGCCTGTTCTTGGTGCGAGGGGGGAGAAATAAGCGAGGGCAAGGGACTGAGCGAGGATAAAAATGGAAAGGGTTTTGGCAAGACGCCAGGGTGGGTTTCCTGCCCCACCCCCCGTTCCCTGACAGGAATTTTAATCCAAAGGAAAACAGATGAGGGAGCATCGGAAGCGAGACCAAATCGCATCGAGCCACGTCACGGGTGGGAATGTTGCCGCGGCGCATGATGGGAAATGAAGTTTCCTTCGGGAGTCCGACGGCGGCCTTGAGCGAGGCGCCGCCCCTTTAACCCTAAGGCTAGAAGGGCGTTGATGGGAAGGAGGGAGGCGATGTGCCATACACATTCCCAGAAACAGACGGATTGCAAAGTGCCACTTTTGATTTATTTTTAATTTTATGTATCGTTTTCAGTTTTACAGGTTTGCACAATACTTGACCGAATACAAACCATAAATTTATCATTGACTTCCCTTCTCCGTGGTTCATTTTATTAGGCCTTTATTGGTTCAAAATTGGGAAAGGTGTACGACAAGGTTGTATATTGTCCCCCTGCTTAAACTTATATGCAGAATTCATCATGCGAAAGGCTGGGCTGGATGAATCGCTAGCCGGAATTAAGAAATATCAACAACCTCAGATATCAACAACCTCAGATATGCAGATGACACAACATTGATGGCAGAAAGTGAGGAGGAATTAAAGAACCTTTTAATGAGGGTGAAAGAGAGTGCAAAATATGGTTTGAAGCTCAACGTCAACAAAGATCATGGCCACTGGTCTCATCACCTCCTGGCAAATAGAAGGGGAAGAAATGGAGGCAGTGAGAGATTTTACTTTCTTGGGCTCCATGATCACTGCAGATGGTGACAGCAGTCACGAAATTAAAAGACGCCTGCTTCTTGGGAGAAAAGCAATGACAAACCTAGACATCATCTTAAAAAGCAGAGACATCACCTTGCCAACAAAGGTCCATATAGTTAAAGCTATGGTTTTCCCAGTAGTGATGTATGGAAGTGAGAGCTGGACCATAAAGAAGGCTGATCGCCGAAGAATCGATGCTTTTGAATTATGGTGCTGGAGGAGACTCTTGAGAGTCCCATGGACTGCAAGAAGATCAAACCTATCCATTCTGAAGGAAATCAGCCCTAAGTGCTCACTGGAAGGACAGAACCTGAAGCTGAGGCTCCAATACTTTGGCCACCTCATGAGAAGAGAAGACTCCCTGGAAAAGACCCTGATGTTGGGAAAGATGGAGGGCACAAGGAGAAGGGGACGACAGAGGACGAGATGGTTGGATAGTGTTCTCGAAGCTACCAGCATGAGTTTGACTAAACTGCGGGAGGCAGTGGGAGACAGGAGTGCCTGGCATGCTCTGGTCCATGGGGTTACGAAGAGTCGGACACGACTAAACAACAACATGAAAAAGGGACAAAACTGAACTGCTCCTTGTCCTTAGAGGACGCTCAAAAGCCCAGTAGAGTCCGAGAGTTCCCTGTGGTCGAAGATGTAGAACAAACACAGCCATGGCTTCTAGAGTCATATTTCCCAATCATTTTTCTGAGTGGAACAAAGGTGGAATGGAGAAGATCGGTTGGGTGGTTGATTTTCAGTGAATTTATATTAGTTTACCTTCTTCCATGGAAGGTAAGACGAGAAGAAATTTAAAGAATATTTAGTGAGATACTGTTATTTAAGATAATTAGGAAATCCCTAGAAGTAACAGATTAGGCTAAGGTTAATAATAAAGATTAATAATAAAGATTATCATGGATGACAATTAGAAGTAAGGTTAAGAAGTTTGTAATTAAAGAAGATACTGATGTTATAAATATGAAATTAAAGGTAAAGGTAAAGGTACCCCTGCCCGTACGGGCCAGTCTTGCCAGACTCTGGGGTTGGTGCGCCTATCTCACTCAAGAGGCCAGGGGCCAGCGCTGTCCGGAGACACTTCCGGGTCACGTGGCCAGCGTGACATCGCTGCTCTGGCGAGCCAGAGCCGCACACGGAAACGCCGTTTACCTTCCCGCTGGTAAGCGGTCCCTATTTATCTACTTGCACCCGGAGGTGCTTTCGAACTGCTAGGTTGGCAGGCGCTGGGACCGAACGACGGGAGCGCACCCCGCCGCAGGGATTCGAACCGCCGACCTTTCGATCGGCAAGCCCTAGGCACTGAGGCTTTTACCCACTGCGCCACCTGCGTCCCATAAATATGAAATTGGGAACTGCTAAATATGTTATAGGATGAAATCCAGATTGGAGGGTGTCGAGGAAGTCTTTTAGCAATGTAAATACACCAGGGAATAAGAAGAAAAAAATATTCTTTTATTTTGTGTGTTTTTATTGTTAAGTTTTTATGTTGTGTCAAATGTAATGTTTTTCTTTTGTGTTTTTGTCTATGTGTTATAAGAGAAAACTAATAAAAAAAATGGAATATATATATATATATATATATATATATATATATGTTTACCTTAGTCTGTAACCATCTGCAAACTGCCTTGACCTAGACAGGAATTAATAAAAGTTGCTACTTTTAAACCTTGCTGGCTTAATAGGATTTTTTCTCTTGACAGAATGGGTTGAATGGAAAGGAGTGCAATGTAAGGCTGTAGTACCAGCGATATGTACCCTAGGTGGTGCTGTGCAGCAACATTGATTGGCCAAAGCTCAACAGATCATTTCGACAGTGTTTTGTACAAACAGTCTACCCAAGTTATTGAATCAGTGGCACTTCTCCTCTGATCAGCTGACAGTATCGGCTGCCCTTATGTACGGGGGGCTGTGTAATAACTAAGTTAGTAATATTAGCCTTAAAGGTAAAGGGTAAAGGGACCCCTGACCATTAGGTCCAGTCGTGGCTGACTGGGGTTGCGGCGCTCATTTCAATTTACTGGACGAGGGAGCCGGCGTCCAGCTTCCGGGTCATGTGGCCAGCATGACTAAGCCGGTTCTGGCGAACCAGAGCAGCACACGGAAACGCCGTTTACCTTCCCGCCAGAGCGGTACCTATTTATCTACTTGCACTTTTACATGCTTTTGAACTGCTAGGTTGGCAGGAGCAGGGAGTGAGCAATGGGAGCTCACCCCATCGCGGGGATTTGAACTGCCGACCTTCTGATCGGCAAGTCCTAGGCTCTGTGGTTTAACCCACAGCGCCACCCATGTGCCAATGTTACCCTTATCTTAGGGTAATAGCAGGTAAGTGTTCATAAGAAGCATGTTATGAGGCAACTCGTGGTTTCCTTGTGTGTGTAAAGCCTGGATGGGGTTACAGAGTGCTAATACAGTAGTTTTCTGTTTGCTTCCTCCCCACAGGTGTGACATTGCTAGAGGCACTAATTGTTTTCCCTGTTCGGAACAAGTCTGGGCACATCCTAGTGTTTTGCATAACCATTTATCTCAGGCTTGAGCCCACATCCTTGCTGATAGCAGTTGTGAATAAAATGTGTGTTTTTCCTTATCACTGTTCTGCGTGTAGTTATTTCGTCGTGTAGTTATGTGTAGTTATATAACCCTTTTCACAGAAACAATGCTAAGGAGTAGATGCATGGCTACAGAACACTTTAGAACCTATGGTTTTGATTCCCTGCAATAAACTAGGGCTTGGACCATAGCGCAACTGTTCTTCCGATGGCTTAACTGAACATTACCATATAAAATTCCAAAAGGTCAACCCTTCCCCCTTCCCTCCGTTTAGAACACATATTCTATTTTTTCCATATTTTCTCTTTTTCAGTTTGGTTTCAGTATACTTCACACTGCTCAATTTATTCTAATCCTGACAACGTTTTAATATGTTTACAATGATTTTTCCAATTATCTACAAATCTTTTCCAATCTTCCCTTACAGGTTCTTTCATCCTGGTCTCTTAATCTACTCGTTAATCTAGCCATTTCTGGCAGTTGATCTAGTTCTAGTGTATCATAGCTGAGAAATTCACCTCCAGCCAGTTACCAAAAGAACTTCAATAAGGTTCCATTTAAAGCCCCTTCTTTGAAGTTGCCACTTCATTATTGCTTTTGCTGTTCTGCAGGATGTCATCATAAACCAGTTCAGTGAGAGCAACAGAGGTTCTGGTGCCACGTCTCATCCTCACGGTGATATGATCCTACAGATGCAAGAACCTTTGAATTGAGAATTCAATTATAGCCCACCCAGTAGCGTAGGTAACCGAGGGTGGTGTGTGGGTGCAGTCTGCACCAGGTGTGGGGGGGGCAGCATAGGGGGTCTGTACTGCAGCACATTGGCTGCTGTGTGTCGGGTTGGGATTCTGGGCAGCAGAGGGAGCTTGAGGGCAGACGCTGTCTAAAAATTTTTTTGGACTTCCTAAAAAAAGTTGCTATGCCGCTGAGCCCACCCTATTTTTAAAATACATATACTGTAGCTTATAACGCTTGGATAGATACTCTTAACATCTTTCTAACTTTCCTTGTTTAAAACAGGGAAATGGTAGAATTTCAATCCCTAGCTTGATCTTGGACAGCTCTCCATTCTTCTGTTGTCTTGGTATACTGACCTTCATCAGCTTGTGAGTCATCTTCCCCGTTTCCTATCCTTTAAAATGTGCTTTCAGCTTTTTGAAATTTACTGTAATAATAATAGTAATAATAATAGTAATAATAATAATAATAATAATAATAATAATAATAATAATTTATTATTTATACCCCGCCCATCTGGCTGAGTTTCCCCAGCCACTCTGGGCGGCTCCCAATCAAGTATTAAAAACAATACAGCGTTAAATATTAAAAACTTCCCTGAACGGGGCTGCCTTCAGATGTCTTTTAAAAATAGGATAGCTACTTATTTCCTTCACATCTGAAGGGAGGGTGTTCCACAGGGTGGGTGCCACTACCGAGAAGGCCCTCTGTCTGGTTCCCTGTAACCTTACTTCTCGCAATGAGGGATCCACCAGAAGGCCCTCGGCGCTGGATCTCAGTGTCTGGGCTGAACGATGGGGGTGGAGACGCTCCTTCAGGTATACAGGACCGAGGCCATTTAGGGCTTTAAAGGTCAGCACCAACACTTTGAATTGTGCTCGGAAACGTACTGGGAGCCAATGCAGATCTCTCAGAACCGGTGTTATGTGGTCCCAGCGGCCACTCCCAGTCGCCAGTCTAGCTGCCGCATTCTGGATTAATTGCAGTTTCCGGGTCACCTTCAAAGGTAGCCCCACGTAGAGCACGTTGCAGTAGTCCAAGCGGGAGATAACTAGAGCATGCACCACTCTGGTGAGACAGTCTGTGGGCAGGTAGGGTCTTAGCCTGTGTACGAGATGGAACTAGTAGGCAGCTACCCTGAACACAGAATTAACCTGCGCCTCCATGGACAGCTGTGAGTCCAAAATGACTCCCAGGCTGCGCACCTGAATCACCCCCTCCCCATTTTACCATAATAAACAATGGAAACACTTTTTATGAAAAATAGTTTATTGCACAAAACCTGTTCAAGAACTTTTATGCACATCCTAATTATTTTTTTCATTAACATGCTTTTTAAAAAGGTCACAGTCATGAATCCTTAAGTCAAAAACTTCATAACTCCTCCCTTGTTTGGAACTCCCAATTGAACATTGTTATGGAGGTGATGCTTTTCCTTATCAACACAGCAACTGATTGAAACCTTTAAGATGTGACAGAATATGTATGAGAAAATTTCGGTATTATTTCTTCAAATAACTGTGCAGGTTGATTCAAGGCAAGGCAGGTTTTCACAGATAATTTCCTAGTGGCTAGAATGATATGCGCCACTGGGACATAAACCATCTAATTCCAGCAGGTTAGCATTAACTCTGAGTTTTCAGGAGGAAGAGTAAAAAGATCAGCATAATTAGAGCCCTCTTATAAATAAGAGTGACAGGGATTAACTGTTTTTAATTGCGTATCTATCATATCAAAGAAGAATTTGATACATTTTGGTTTATAATGATCAGAGTTATCTACCTTTAATGCTCTCATGCTGATCAGCACACCTGCTTTTAGATACTCCCACAAGTACTGAATTGTACATACTGAAGAAGCAGTAATGCGCAATACATCCAACATGCATATGTCATTCTAGAAAACTGCTTGTCTTTACCGAAATAGCAATAACATTTTCCTGATAGGAAAAAGAGAACATTGTCCTCCACAAGGAAAAGGAAGAAGTGTGTTAACAGAGTACCCAAGTTTCCAAACAACTTGGAAGACAGTGGAATTAACATGCAACATTCTGCAATAATGCAGACGCTTAATTTAGAGAAGCATAAAATGTGCCTTTTTCTTTTTACTGTAACACTGAAAGACTGCAGAAAATCCCTCAAACAATGCTCCAAAAGGAATGCTGAAGCTTTTTAAAAACAACAACAACAAACAAACAAACCTCTGCAATATTCAGACGGAGCATTTTGTGGTTTCTTCCCCATTTTGCAATTAAAAATATACCTTAATAGGTATTGACCTCTAGGGATGAAGAAGCCAACAAAAGAAGCACATTCCAATAATCTTATACACTGGATCCCTTCAAGATGATTCTTCCGATCTCTAAAAACATGCCAGTGTTAAACTGAGGCACCTGTCCACTTGGCTAATCTGTGGTTGCTCTGGAAGCTTTTCCTTGAACTATGGATTTAAAAGACAGCACCTTTTAAAAAGGGCACAGTCTCTGAAGACAGAGGGAGAGAACAATAAAAGTTCTGTAATTAGGTTTGTTGCTAGTTAAGTGTGCTCTCTTTTGCTCTCTCAAGTTTAGACCTATTTCCTTCCTGGTCAAAATGGCATGTTAATAGTAGATATAAACAAGGGAGGGGAGATGTCTTAAAAGAGAGGAAGGAAGCATTTTCAGCTGGGAAATAAGAAGAGAAATAAGATTTCCTTTCCCAAAGGAGAAAGACATACAAGGTTACATACTGCTTTATGAATATACAATCCGGTTCTGTTTTAAAGAGCTGGTCAGGAATTGGTAAAGGCCTGAAAGAGGTGTGTTACCTAATTTAGTATTTAACACATAAACAGAAGTTGTCAAGATTTATAAATACAAGAATCATTCCTGTAAATAATACCGTGTGCTAAGTAGAACAGCAACATGAAAATCCCACTGGTGCAAATTGGGGAGCTGAATATATATTAATCATTACATAGTATTACCTTTGGTGTTTAAATACTATAGAATTTCTTCCTCTTTAAGTTAGCAAGTACATAAGCTTCAAGATTGTGAACAGCAGCAAAAAGAAATCACTCATTACTATTTACTCTGCAAAATAGACTTACTAGTAAAAGCTATTAGCATATCCGGGTTAATCAATAAAGCTTTCAATGTTTCGTCTCGATAACAGTTTGATTAGTCTTATAAAATAGTCATTGTCACATTAACAGAAACAAAAAAAATTTACATTTTAAAAGTACCTTTCCTTCATATACTATATGCAAATATTAAAATGTTTTACTGCAGTTTCAAAATTATGGTTCATAGTATTAAAAAAAAGACTATGGGATGTTTCCAATAAATTATAATCGGAGTAGATCCATTGAAATTAATGGACCTAAGTTATTTATGTCCATTAATTTCAATACATCTGCTCTGAATATGATAAACATTGGGTGCAAACCGTAGAAAAATCAAATCTTCAATATGAAGCCAGGGTTGTGGTGAGTGGGTTTTTTCTTTTCTTTTCTTAAAAGCAACATGGGAATACCATACTCTGTCCCTGATGGGAAGATGGCCTCTATATGTTATCTGGAAGGAAACCCACAATAAAACTATCCTTATCCAAAGACATTCCTTCCCCTCAGTAAGTTTGTTTAAATTCGAGTCTAATGCGGTATGCAGTTTGAGAATGATGCAGAGGCCAAGACCCTCAAAGCCACTTACCCCAGAGTTTTTGTTTTTGCTATCAATCTACCCTGAAAGTCAGGTCAGAACTAAAAACTATGGAAGTGGCAATCATGCATCTAGTACCCTGTTTCCCCACTGTGATATCTAATATAGAAATCTTAAAATTGTTCAAAGCTGGGGTCCACCTTTAACCCCAGCTTGCAACATGGGACACTTAAAAACCCCCACCGTAAGTGTCTATCTTGCTTTCCATTTTGCCTTCCCTGTTTCTCCCCCTTAAGTCAACTACTGCTAAATGTTGTCACTGGTGTGACCCACCTTAGGGTGGGGCATTGATCAGCTGTGGCTCCTGGCCCACCCACGGAAGATCATCAGTCAGTAAAACACACCAACATCACTGATGAGCTGCATTTAATATTGCGGGAAATCAGAGGTTGCCACCATTTTTGGTAGTAGCTAGATTTACACCATAATGTGATGTCGCAGAAGACCAGGCCAGGGTGGTAGTGGTGGTAAGGGCAAGTAGCTATCATTTTGAAAACAGCTTTGTCTGCACCTTCAACTTCTAGTTCCGGACTCTGCAATTGTTACATCCCAGATTTCTATACCTTTCAGTCAAGACTGCTGACAATCCGTTTGTTCTCTAGCAGTATTTTTTCTCTAAAGCAGTGTTTCCCAACCTTGGGCCTCCAGCTGTTTTTGGACTACAACTCCCATCATCCCTGGCTAGCAAGACCAGTGGTCAGGGATGATGGGAATTGTAGTTCAAAAACAGCTGGAGGCCCAAGGTTGGGAAACACTGCTCTAAAGCATCCTGGGGCAATATTCAAAACAGAAAGTAGATTAAGCCAAGTCAATGTGCTTCAAAACACAGCAAAGGTGGCTTTCTGTTGTCAGTAATTGAGCGAGGGGGGGAGATAAAAAGAGAAAACCTAAGGCATGTTGTTTCAGCCTGCTAATTATAGCTCAGCAGGGTCTATCTGTAAAGGCAGCTACATGAACACTAGGCTCCTAACTAGTCATTAGACCAGATGACGTTGGACTCCAACTCCCATCAGCCACAGCCAGCATGGCCAATGGTTAGGGATGGTGGGTGTGGGAGTCTAATGACTTCTGAAGGACTGCAGGGTCTGGATCCCTGCATAAGGAGAGGGGGGATTAAAGCCAACAAACAAGGGTTACAGGCAGTATGACATTCATGTTTGAAATATACAGTAAGTAAATTTCTAAAACTCCGTATTTTAGGGGCTGGCTTTCCTTAGGCCCCATTACATACATACATACATACATACATACATATATATATATATCATTTTCCAACCAAAATATAAGATGCAAAAAAAATTAACAAAGCAAAAATAAAACCCAACCCCTGGTGATTTGTAACCTACAGAGTAAGTCCACTTAAAAACAGATACTCCAGGACAAGAACAGAGTTGAAGTATTTATATACACCCTGCACTGGAGGAGTCCTCAAAAGACTGGAACAACAACAAAAAAAAGGTGCAAAATGCATCTGCCAAAGTGAAATCAAAGCTCTCCACTGGCCTTTGGTTGTGGATCCTCAATCTATTTCCTTTGAAGTCGTCCCAATTGATGCAATGGAACTACTTCAGAGTTGGTGGTTTTGAGATTCATGGCCACCAGTAAGTTATTGGTTAGAACTGGTCGTCTCTATCAATCAAGGGTGTGTCTCTAAAACAAAACAAACAAACAAAAAGAGATTCAATTACCAGCCTAGGGTGTGTGAAAGTTCTGGTTCATATTCTCATGTCTACAGCAGACCAAGTCATTAGTCTTATTTGGCCATTCTGAATTCATATAACATGTACCATGTGAGCAAGGGGGCGGGGGGAGAAATGCACTCAACTCCACCCACCCCTGTCATCCTTCCACTTATGGAGGGTGAAGCCCTGATGCAGAGAGCTCAATTTAGAACCTCAGTCTCTGGCCCTGATTATGCAATCCACAAATAGAAAAGACTCCTTGTTTCAAACCTTTGCCCTTCATGAGTTTGGGGGTGGGGCGGGGGAAGGAGCTTAGTGTGCCCAGCCCTGCTCGCGTAGCTTTGCATATCAGCAAAATCCTCAGCCTTCTATATGACTTTTTTTTTTACTAACAAACAAACAAAAAAAAAGAAGGTTGGAAGTGGCGTAATGAAGCCCACATTCCTCTGCAACAAAAGTCACTTTAACCACTTCTGAACAGATGAAAATGTCTTATTGGAGACCAAACATCACATTTCTTTTTCCTCCAAGACAGATTAAAATGTATTTTAATATACCGTATTTTTCGCTCTATAACACGCACCCGACCATAACACGCACAGAGTTTTTAGAGGAGGAAAACAAGAAAAAAAATATTCTAAACGAAACAGCGGATGTATGATTCTTGTGGTTCATGCTGTGGCCACAGACATGTGATCTGACGGTGAGTTTGGGGTAGCCCAATGCAAAAATCCTGAGGATCCATGTGGATCCATGCTTTGTAACCACGTTTTTGCACCATTGCGGCCCCAGGCAACAGTGGGTGCGTGATTTTTTTGGTGCAAGCTGTAGCCATGGACATGTTATGTGATCTGATGGTGAATTTGGGGTGACCCAGTGCAAAAATCCTGAGGATCCATGTGGATCCGTGCTTTGTAACCACGTTTTAAGTGGGGAGGGGAGGAAAAGCACTCAAGGGACAAGGAAGACGCGTGGGGTGGGTGGAGAAGGATGCTGTTAATAATGCAGAAGAGGGGTATAAGAGGAGAAGGCTCCTCTCCTCTTCCACTTTGCTCCTTTAAAGCAAGCAGGCTCTCTGTCCCTCTCTCCTCCCCACTCAGCGGCTCTTCTCCCGCTTTGCTGTTTCAAAGCAAGCCATGGAGGAGGGAAGGAAGGGGAACCATGGATCCTCTGCTCACGACTGCAGCAGATCCCCCCGCCATCCGTAGGCATTTACTCCATAACACGCACAAACATTTCCCCTTACTTTCTAGGAGGAAAAAAGTGAGTGTTATGGTGCGAAAAATACGGTAGCATTATCTTCAAATGTTTTGGCTCTGACATTTCCCCCCCTACTCAAAAGGAAGAACAGATGAAGATCTCTAAAACTTGGTTTCAAATAGGGCTGATGAACATGTTTCACATACTTCGAACAGCTGTGAAGTGAAGCAACAGGCGAAGAAGTCACTGCATCGGCTCTTCATTTTCCCCAGCACTTAGGTTATTATCCTTTAGGTCTACAACGGAGAGGTTCTGGTTGCCCGTCGTAGTTGCAGCAAAGTTAGATGTAAAGTCCGTTAGTTGCCCTTCTATCTGGGTCCATGAAGACATCGATTCATGGACTGTTATTGTATGCTCTTCCATCTGACGCTGAAGGCTGTCCATCTCCTGCCTTGGTTAAGCAGAAAGGAGCAAAGGGTGGGATAAGAATGTAATATGAGCCCTAATGGATCAAACCAAAATCCCGTCTAGTCCAGCATTCAGTTTTCCACAGTGGCCAAGCAGATGCCTCCAAGAAGCCCACAATGAAAACAGCAACCCCGCTCTCTGTTGCTCAGCAATCAGGATTGAGTGGCAAACTGACACTGAACATGGAAATTCTGATTTGTTGCTTTCATCTATAGCAGGGATGTCCAACAGGTCGATCACGATCTACTGGTACAGCGGTTCTCAACCTGTGGGTCCCCAGATGTTGTTGGACTACAACTCCCATCATCCCTGAGCTCTGGCCTTGCTAGCTAGGGATGATGGGAGTTGTTGTCCAACATCATCTGGGGACCCACAGGTTGAGAGCCACTATACTGGTAGATCCCTGCGAGGTTTTGGTATATTGCGGTCAATCTCTGGCTCCCTTTCCTTAGCGTCGCTAAAACTGACTACTGCCCCGGCCTCCATTGTTGTTTGATCTCTGGGAGGGAAGATGAAAAGAAGCTTTCTCTGTGCTGCTGATTTAATCCAAAGTGATTCCTTTGTGAGTGACCTAAAAGGTAAAGGGACCCCTGACCATTAGGTCCAGTCGTGGCCGACTCTGCGGTTGCGGCGCTCATCTCGCTTTGTTGGCTGAGGGAGCCGGCGTACAGCTTCCGGGTCATGTGGCCAGCACGACTAAGCCGCTTCTGGCGAATCAGAGCAGCGCATGGAAATGCTGTTTACCTTCCCACCGGAGCGGTTCCTATTTATCTACTTGCACTTTGATGTGTTTTCAAACTGCTAGGTTGGCAGGAGCAGAGACCGAGAAAAGGGAGCTCACCCCGTCGCAGGGATTCGAACTGCCGACCTTCCGATCGGCAAGTCCTAGGCTCTGTGGTTTAACCCACAGTGCCACCCGCGTCCCTTTGTGAGTGACTTAATCCCCCCAAAAAAGCTCAACAACTTGGAACTGATCACTGTAGATCACTACCAGTTTTTAATTCTGAAAGTAGATTGCAGTCTCTTGAGAGTTGGCCACCCCTGATCTATAGCATTTGCATTTCTTCTAAGTGCCACTGTTCTTTACGTAGCTAAAATGATACCACCCACACAAGAAAAGTATCAGCAGCCTTCATGGAACACTAAGGCTTGTGGAAACACAAAGCATCTTGGGGAAGGGGGAGGAACCAAAACTATCCAATGATTACTAAGAAGGCTAACTTGTTTGGGTGGGGAGACAAAGGGGAAAGAAATGGAGTACCCCAGGAGAGGTTATGGCTGGCTAGCACGCGCATTGGAGTACTCTAGGCCACAACATTTGGTTACAGGTCTCTCTAGTCATAACCATCGGCAGACTTATTTTCCATGACTTGGGTTTAAAACGAGGATAAGACAATCTAAGCTGGTGGCCGTTGCCACGCTTACGGTACAAAATTCCAGAAATTAAGTTATGTGAAGGTTGTTATTTGGTTGCCCTTGAACCTAGTGTCAGTCAGTTTTCATTGGATGAAATAATGAAGTGAGAAGGCAAGACTACAGATGAAGACTGAGTGGCAGCTAGTGGTATTTCCACAAGGGGGTGGGTTCATATCACAGGATTCACCAAGAGTTCAGGAAGACACATTTCTGGCTGTCATAATGCAGACTTGGGAGAGATTATAGATCTTTATCATCTATAACCTCTCTTAAGTCTGCACTGCGATGACCAGAAAACATGTCTTCTATATTAACATCTATATTATAAGAAAAAATACAGGTTTTCCATTTTCACAATGGTAACATACAAGAGTCTATATCACTTTAACGGTAGCGTTAACAAGGGGGCAGGAAACCAACTTTAGAGGTGTAGTGTGGGGTAATGGTTAGTGCTGAACTAGGACTACTCAGTCATGAAGCTCTCTGGGTGAGCTTGGGCCAGCCAAATGCACATCACAGATTTGTTGCAAGGTCGGAGGTAAAGAACTGGAGAGAGCCATGTACACTGCCTTGAATTCTTTGGCAAGGAAACTGGGATATAAATGTAATAAATAAATATTGTAAAATTAAGGAATGTTAGAAGGATGTTGGAATGAAGTTATGTGGTTTTAGCAGTAATGTTATAAAGGAGTATTTAAAGATGGATTGTTAACAGGTGAGAATGTAAAGTTATAATATATTAAGATAAATTATTAAGATAAAAGCAAAAATGGAAAGGATTTGCTGAAATAACTAATTGAACTAGAATACAAAAAAGGGAGGTGCGAGGAGGTCAGGGAAACAAGTAAATGAAAGTCAAGACATGGAAAGGTTGATTTGTTTTTAATTGTTTTTACTTTTTTGTATTTTGTATTTTTTGCTGCTTCTTTTTTTCTTCTTTTCTTCTTGTAACTTTTTTGAAACTTTAATAAATATTATTTTTTTAAAAAATATAAATGTAATAAATACAAGACAGACACTGTGTTGCAGGGATAAACCTGTGGCCCTCCAGACGTTCTTAGACTCCAGCTCCTATCAACCCCAGCCAGCGTGACCAAAGGTTTGGGATGATGGGAGCTGGAGTCTAGCAACATCTGGAGGCAAAGATGCCCCATGCCCTGCCATGTTGTCTACTTTGGATTGGAAAGGATGACTCCTTTGGCACCCTGTCTTGTCAGTATTTAGCAAGCGAAAAGAACAGTATCAAAAAGCAGAACTGGGAGGAAAACAAAGTGTTAGGTAAGAAGGTAGAACTGAATAGTGACAGAGGGCAATATACACGGCAAGGAAAACAATTAAATTGTACGGATAGAGACTTCTACATTTAGAATCTCAGAGATGGAGCACTTAGCCTGCAACCCTAACCACGTCTACTCAAAAGTAATTCTGAACCAAACATGTCTGCAGAAGTGGATCCCACTGTGGGACTTACCCCTTTGTGCATATGTCTGGGATTGCAGTTCTAGGAGCGCTTTCTTACGAGTAAGTAAGCCCCATTGAACACTCTAGGACTTACAACTCTGAGCAAGCATGCATAGGATTGCGCTGCTAGAGGAGCAACTGTATACTAAATGGGAGTGAATAGAGACGAGTTATGTGCTTATTAAAGATAGTTGTGTCTCTGGGGGGGGGGGGAATACAAAACAAACAAACAAACAAAAAAAGTAATTCTGAACTCCAAAGCAAGTGTGAGTAGGATGGCAACCTTGGTTTCTAACCCAATATCCTACTAGTTGTCATTTGATAATAATATATCTTAAAAGAAAAAGAAAGAAAAAGAAAAAACCCCTAAAAGCAGAACATAAATATTGACGTATTTCCAACACAGAAGACCTGAGCATTTCAGACAAAAAAAAGCAAACACCATCTGTCCATGTCACTGTTCATGAAGCTGCTAAAATACTTATAAGTAGCAATATGCAGGTTTAAAAAAAAATACCAGAGAGACAGCAGGATTTTACTCACTTGAGTTGCTGGAGGCAGCTGTTGAGGTTTTTCAAAGGCTCTTTATTCACAGCTGCTGAAGGTTTCAGCAGCTCTTCCAGCAAAGCTGCTGGGACAGGGCAGTCAGGAATCTTCACTGGAGTCACCGGGTTTGAAGGATTTGACTCTCCCTTCAGTGTTTTTCTCTTTTTGAAAGAAGAAGCAAATCAATCCACGTGCAATAAGCAGCAGCTCTCTCTACTGTGAATACCTGAAGCACAGTTCTTAAGACATGCTTTCCACCAGCAGAAAAAGGTCATTTGTAAGAACTCAATCTTTTACCATGGCAGCAACTAACGCTTTGGAACTCCTGCTTAGTGATTTACTGTACTCTTTTCGGCACCTGTTTAGACAAGCCAACCCAGATATCTAGAATGCGGATTTAATTTATTGCTGGTTTTAAATTTTGAACACCTTAATTAGTTATAATTGTTTTTGCCAATAATATTAATGTCTTTTTTGTAAGCTGGTTGAGGTTTCTTACAATCAAGTGGTAAATAAATTTTATTAAATAATAGATAGATAGAACAAGAAGAAAATATTTTGGAATTAAATAGGGCTGGCATCCTGTTCAATTGACTACACTCTTTAATAAAGTCGCCCCAGACTGCATAAAAATTGTTGTGTTTCCTACAGTTTGGCATGTATGAAGCACATATTTTAATTATTATTTTTCTCTTTTCCTCTTGCCTTTATATAAACTGCTATAGACCATAATTGCTGCCGATACACTACATTTTTGCTGCTTGTTAAAATTACAATGATTTTAGCATATACACTTTGACAAAAGTTTGTTGCTGTATTCAGAGACAATTCTCAGTGTTTGTTGTTTTATTTTTCATTTTCTGTAACTGCGTAATTATTGTGCATTATATTTTTTAATAATAATTTATTAAAATTGACTACGCTCTCACTTGACCCCCAAATATGGTCAGGACATTTAATCAGCCATGAATGCCACTGTATAAATGGCAGCTTAGATTATTTTATTATCTGTTTCCCATTTCATCCAACTTAGAGCTATCAGCTTTGAAATAAGCCACAATGATAAATCCAGGGTTTGGGAGTTAGTTAACATCCTGGCTTGTTCCGAAGCTGGTAACAACTGTTTTTCAGTTCATTAGAAGCTTCTTATTTTAATTGCAGCTTGTGAAAGTTCAATAAGCCAAGACGGATGGTTCAAAGCAACTCATAATGCAATGCATTTGTACTGGGGGGCGGGGGGGACACTCTCTTTCTCTGTGCATCCTACGCTGTGTGCACAATCCCACTTCACTCAATGTACGATAATTATGAACCAATAAAAGCTGGATTCTGTGACCAGTCTAAAATGAAGCACGTCTCAATTTACGTTGTTTCTTCTTTAGCGAAAAGACAACAGCTGCTTCTAACACTTCACCAGGCATTTAAGCTTAAGTTAACAGCCATAAATGCCACTGTGTATTTGTTTCATTTGGTCTTGCTCTTATAGCTCAAGTGTTCTCAGGGAAAAGCCCTTTTGTTCTGCTGTTGTTTCTCAAGCACCATCAATTCCTGGGGCCTTGCCTTTTTTGAGCTTAGAGATAAGACTCTTAATTTCTGAGATGGTTACTGGAGGACAATTTGGAAGGTTACATGTATTTACCCTTTTATTTGGGGTAGTACCCTTTTATTTGGGGTAGTAAAAGGTTATCTATTCTACTCCATCCTTGCTCTCAAAGGAATGAAACAGGGATGCATATTTGCCCCTACTCTTTTTATATAAATTATTTGGCAGGAAGTGGACACGGGTGGCGCTGTGGGTTAAACCACAGAGCCTAGGACTTGCTGATCAGAAGGTCGGTGGTTCGAATCCCCACAACGGGGTGCGCTCCCATTGCTCGGTCCCTGCTCCTGCCAACCTAGCAGTTCAAAAACACGTCAAAGTGCAAGTAGATAAATAGGTACCACTCCAGCGGGAAGGTAAATGGTGTTTCTGTGTGCTGCTCTGGTTCGCCAGAAGCGGCTTAGTCATGCTGGCCACATGACCCGGAAGCTGTACGCCGGCTCCCTCGGCCAATAAAGTGAGATGAGTGCTGCAATCCCAGAGTCGGTCACGATTGGACCTATTGGTCAGGGGTCCCTTTACCAATTACCTTTTACCAATGGAACACACTTATTATCCTAGTCTGTCAAACAAACCCCTGCCAATTCTATTATATGTAGAAGATGTAGTACTTTTGTCTCTGACAAAAAGTGGGCTTGAGGTGATTGCTGAGAGCCTTGGAGAGTTATTGCAAATTAATTATGATAAAACTAAGATTATTGTGTTCTCTAGGAAAAGGATGAAATACAGATGAAGATTGTGTTTCTTAAGTACCTTTTTCATCTTTCCATGCTTCAAGTCCAGCTTCAGTTGCTGGTTCTGCTGCAGTAGAGTCTTCATGCTATTCTTGAGTTCAGTCACTTTTGCCTGAAGCGTGATTTTATCTTTTTGGGTTAAGGACAAATCATCCCGAACCATCTCCAACTCTGTCTTGATATTCTAGAATGAAGAAGGGATTGTTGGAGACATTGACCTTCTGCATTAACCAAAGATCATTCAAAAAAAAGGAAAGAGGTCACTTTTTTTTTTAGATGGTAAGCCTCTGCCTATCTACTCAGAAGCAAGTCCCACTGAGTTCAATGTGGGTAACTCCCATATGGAGTTACAGGATTGTAGCTGTAGTCTTACAAGTCTTATAGAATCTGAACTCTTGTGGAGGCTTGGAACACTCATAAACCTTTTATTTCATTAGCATCTTATTATGTCTCATAACAGATCTTCCATGACAACTGCCTGACAGTCCGATGAAATACCTGTAAAACGGCTTGTACGCCTTCCAACTCCTTCTGGTTGCGTTGCTCAGTCAAGTCCAACTGCTGCTTCAGGGCTTGGATTTCTCTCTCTTTCTGCTCCACTTCCCACTTGAGATCTTCAACCTAAAAAATTGGGGAGTGGGGAGTATTTCAAAATATAATTACATAAGAAGCTGTAATACTGTAGGTCAATTAAATCACAGTGAAGTTCAGTGAGATTTAATAAAAACAGGAGAGGAGCCCAGTTGGGTCAGATTAAATGGTCTATTTAACCCAGCACTCTATTCTCACTGTGCCCAAACAGATGCCTCTGCAAAGCTCGCAATTTTGCATAAAATGTGCATTTGCTAATTTATACATATTGATGCAAAACCTAGAACCTAAAATGCCGCAGGAGGAAGGCCGGCAAATTCCCACTCCAGGTAAATTCTTCAATTATTTTGCTCCCAACTCCAAATCAGTTGTTTTAAATTCATTTACTCTCAATTAATTTCCCAAATAAATTCAGTTTGCTCTCAGTTGATCCCATCCATCCCTCCACCCCCACCATAATGTAATTTTGAATTAAACATATTTCACCCCATTGGTGCCCTGTTTAATAACCTAGATTCACCCATCAAATCATTGCCCACTCAGAAAAAGATAATGTCAAATGTCACACCACTAACAATGCCCCACCTCTTGGTTTTCTGCAGGCTGTTTGCTAAGTTGCTCATCCAGCTGCTTCTGGAGGAGCTGGAGCTGGGAACGAGCTTCTGCCAGCTCTTCCTGGAACTGGGATACTTCTGCTGAATGCTTCCCATCTTCAACTCTAGAACGAAAAGACAGTGTCATGCCACTGTGAGGAGAACACAGCTCTCAGATTGAAGAGCACACCTCTCGGAGGATGCATGGCAAGAGGGGAGATAAACAGTACACATTAAAGTTAGTTCAATACATTATCAACCAAGGTTGCAATTATGCTAGAATGAAAATGGGGGACTGTAACCACCAAAGGACCACAAAGTAGGAGAACTGCCAAGCTTCTTGCAGTAGGAGGCACAGAGCAATCAGCGGATAGAATTCTTTCAGAGCTGCTTCACAGAGGATAAAGATAAGGCAGATAAACGCATCCATGCAGCTTCCTTCAGTTACCAGCTCTCCATTCTGGCTTCCAACACAGCTCAGCCACCTGACTCCATCCCTTGACCTCCACTTCTTGGACGAAGTTCTGCAGGCTCCTCCCCACATATAAAGGCTTCCAAATGTGTGGAAATCAGTGGGGTAGAACCAGGTGGGATGTTGGGGGGCAGGCCCAGAAGGTTGGCCCCAACTCCCGTTACAGTGGTACCTCAGGTTAAGTACTTTATTCGTTCTGGAGGTCCATTCTTAACCTGAAACTGTTCTTAACCTGAAGCACCACTTTAGCTAATGGGGCCTGCTGCTGCTGCTGCCGCGCCGCCAGAGCACGATTTCTGTTCTCATCCTGAAGCAAAGTTCTTAACCTGAGGTAATATTTCTGGGTTAGCGGAGTCTGTAACCTGAAACATATGTAACCTGAAGCATATGTAACCCGAGGTACCACTGTATTCATGTGTTCGTCCTTCATTCATGGTTAACCCATGAGGATGCCTTGCAATTCCTCCTAAAATATATGGGGGTTTTTTTGTCCAAAAACACCAAACTATACATATTTTTAATAGAAATGTAGTTTCAGTTTCTTTGTGATACTCACTGCAGTTTGTCCACTTCAGCCTGAAGCGCCCTGATGAGGACTTCTTTGGCCTGCAGCTCTCGTTTCACCTCGCCAAGTTCAAGGGCAGCTGCTTTATAATGACGGCGATTATGCGCTGCCTCAACTTTGACTGTTGCGACCTACAGCAGCAAAGAGCATCAGTGTGTGGATCATTATATCTCCGCCATCCTACCCCATCCATTTCCCTGACCCTTTCCCCCATGTGTGCTGCATCTCTGTTTAAGGACCACAAGCCTACAACTCAAGATTGCCCCTTCTCCATCTTTATTACTGGGCACATGAGGTTTCTCTCTCTCTCATTCTAGGCTGGGGAGCCTTTGGCTCTCCAGATGTTGCTGGACTACAACTCCCCCCATCCCAGACAACTGGCCACACTGGCTGGGGCTGATGGGAATTGAAGTCCAAAAACTTACATGCAATACCTTGGCAATCATAGCAAAAGCCTGTCATGTGACGATTTTGGCATCCTCCTGCTGCAGATAGAAATAGGGACTAGGGAGGTCTTAGCGTATCAGAGGCCACCCACTGAGCCTGTGGCTTCAGCCAAGATCTGAAATGGAGGGCTTTACAGCTCATTGCCATTTAACCATAATCATGGAGGAGACTCTTGAGAGTCCCATGGACTGCAAGAAGATCAAACGCATCCATTCTTAAGGAAATTAGCCCTGAGAGCTCATTGGAAGGACAGATCCTGAATCTGAGGCTCCAATACTTTGGCCACCTCATGAGAAGAGAAGACTCCCTGGAAAAGACCCTGATGTTGGGAAAGATGGAGGGCACAAGGAGAAGGGAACGACAGAGGATGAGATGGTTGGACAGTGTTTTCGAAGCTACAAACATGAGTCTGACCAAACTGCGAGAGGCAGTGAAAGACAGGAGTGCCTGGCGTGCTCTGGTCCATGGGGTCACAAAGAGTCGGACATGACTAAAGGACTAAATAACAACAACATGCAACAGTCCTTAATGGCTGCTGCTCATTTATATGCATACCACACACAGGGCCCTCTGCCCAGCTGTGCAGGCAAGTCTTAAAATGCTCATGGTGAAAAGTAACACACACACACACACACACACACACACACAGTTCTTACCTGTTCTTTAAGGCTGTTGACTTTTGTCTTCTCCTTTTCCAAGGCCATCTTCAAGGCTTGGATTAGTTGCTTCATTTGCTGGTCTTCCTCCTCTTTGCGCTTCAGAACTGCCTGGACCTGGGCCATCAACAAAACCCACAAGGTGAACCCTCCCGATACAAAGGACTTAACACTGGTGTCCTTGGGGTTGCTCACTGCATTGGCTGATGCTTTCTGAGAGCAGGTGTGCTTAACTAAGGCCCCACATGCTTTTTAAAGCAGCATCATACTTGGAAAAAGTCAACATACCACTTGAAAAAGCCAATGATTCTCCCAAAGAATCATGTGACGTGTAGTTTGTTAAGGTTTCCGAGAGTTGTTCTGAGACTTCCATTCCCCTCACAGAGCTACAGTTCCCACAGCACCCTGGGAAGAGGGATTGGCTGTTAAACCACTCTGGGAATTGTAGCTTGATGAAGGGAATAGGGGTTTCTGAACAACTCTCAGAAACCTTAACAAACTACATTCCCCATGGTTCATAGTGACAAGGAGCTGTGCATTCAGCATTGTGGGACCAGTTTTGTGAAACTCTCTTCCTGTTGAGTTTGATTTCAATTCCTTTCCAGCAGGCTTTTTAATCAAACTCTTTTAGCTCATTTTTAGTCTTAGTGTATTGAGCCTCTTGTGCACCACTTAGAGGTGACAGTGATTACATGTTGTACAAGTGTGTGTTTTTGTGTGTTTATCCCCTGCTTTTTCCCCCTGACGGGGTTCAAGGCAGCTTACAGATAAAAACAAGAACCACTAAAAACATGGGGTGGGGGGGGGGGAATTAAACATTGAAATTATTAAAACTATATACAATCTGCTTTAAACATACAAATAATTACAATAAAAACAGCACAGCACCAGCCTTTCATTAAAAGCAGCCAGTTCCCAAGTTGGAACAAGAAGATCTTCACTGGTCAGCGGAAGAACAAGGAGGGAGCCAGTCTAGCTTCTCCAAGGAGGGAGTTCCAGAGCCTGGGAACAGCCACCAAAAAGGCCCTTTCCCGTGTCCCTCCAATATGATGCATCCCTCCTATGTAATATTCACAGACTGCTGACCAAAATGAATGAGAACCTAAAGAACTGGAACTGATTTACAGCACCAGCCCAGCCCAGCCCAGTAACGGCTCAGAGTACCTGAAGATTCAGCTGCACCAGGTCCGCCTCTCTCTTTGCTAGCGCTGCTTCGAGGATGCGGTTGTGTTCCCGCAGAGCTGCGTTGGACTGGCCGAGGCCAGTGAGCTTCCCGCGTTCATGCTCCAGCTCAAGGGAAAGCTTCTTGTTCATCTCTTCCAGTCGCTTTATCTTTCTCCGGAAGCCCCTGGCTTCCTGAAGCTAAATGAACAATAGGAACAATTACTGCAGCCACCATAAGGAATCACTTTGCAGGCTCACTGAATGTCACCGAGTAGCAAACAATGAAGGAACACTGTTTATAAATCAAGACCCTAAAGTCATCTTCAGAAGCCCTTCTGCTCGAATACCTGTCAGATGGCTTCTAGGGAGAGGGTCTTTTCAGTAGTGGCACCTAGTTTTGGAATGCACTGTCCAGAGAGGCTCATCTAGTACAGATTAAAACCTTTCTGTGTTCCATTTTTTGTGCTTTTAAAGTTATTTGCTTTATTTCTGTTGCTGGCTTTATTCAGATGCTGTTTTATACCCAATGCTACTGCCATAGTTGGAGGCAGGATGCTTCTGAACACCAGCTGCTAGGGACCACAGGAGGAGAGAGTGGTGTTGCACACAGGCCCTGCTTGCAGGACTCCCAAGGGCATCTGGCAGGCCACTGGGAAAACAGGATGCCAGACTGGATGGGCAATTGGTCTGATCCAGCAGGCTCTTCTTAGATTCTTACTCACAGGAGACCCACTGAAAGTAATGGGCATGACTAACTTACATCTAGTAATGCCAATGGGTCTATTCTGAGTAGGACTAAGTGGGAAACGACACTAGAATCATAGAGTTGGAAGGGACACAGAGGATCATCTAGCCCAGGCATCCCCAAACTCGGCCCTCCATATGGTTTTTTGGGACTACAACTCCCATCATCCCTAGCCAACAGGACCAGTGGGCAGGGATGATGGGAATTGTAGTCCCAAAACATCTGGAGGGTTGAGTTTGGGGGTGCCTGATCTAGCCCAAACCTCTGCAATGCAGGAAGATGCAGTTGTCCCTTATGGGAATCAACCCTGTAACCCTGGTGTTATCAGCACCAGGCTCCAACCAACTGAGGTATGACTATGTTTCTTTGTTCATTTGCTTGTTTCACTTCTTGGTTCCACCTTTTGTCTGTGCACTGCCCAGGTAACTTTTTTTGGCTAAAGGGTGGTACAGAAATATAGCTAGTGAAGTAAAACAATCAAACTGTATTCCAGACTTGTATCCGTTTAGAAAACTATCACCTTAGTTGCCCAGATACTTGCACAGCACAGAGGAATTAATTGGTTTTTTCAACCAAGCTTTTCAGGTTGTTTAAATGCAAATCTAAAAGATGGTTTGGGACAGACCGCTGTGGAGTTCCTACTTTTTAAATGGGCTGTAGAAATTTCCAGTGCTTTCAACTCAAAAATTATCACGCGTTAAAAGAAAATCACTTCTCCCCGGAGGAGGAAAGCGAGATAACGAGTATATTTGTGTAACTGCAGAGTTGAGAAGTGTTGTGTATAGCTGCAGACCCTGGAGGCATCCTGATCAAAACAATTTAAGGTACAGCTGTTGCATCAGGTTGACTTCAGCTGGTACACCCGCAAATCTGGTTCTGTCTGGAGCTGAAGGAGGATGTCCTTACATCATCTGCATTCATTTCAATGTTGTCCTATGCTGCACAGCTGAGCTTCCCGCATGGCAAAACTCACAAATCAATGCCCAGTCTAGAGCATCGTAGTGCCTCATGTTACACTGGCTATCGTGCATTAACCAGAGGGCTAAGGAATCTGTTAGGCCTTGAACCCAAGCACCACATATGGCATTACAACAACAAGCATTTGTACAGCTTTTTTCAGTGCTCAAGATGCTTGACATATACGACGTTATTGTAATGTAACAATGCTGGAAGGCAGAGCAGGATTGCCCCCATACTGCAGAAGGGACGTGTAAAGCATAGATTTGCCAAAGGCAGTGCAGGTTTCCTTGGGCAAGAGACTCTCCTAGCAGGGGGGGCCTCCTGCTGGCTGCTGTTCCTGCTGCATATTTACCTCCCTCCTTCTCTTGGCCTGAACAGGCACTCGCCTCCCAGGGGAGAGACAGGGCAGGGCAGGGCAAAGCACACAGAGGTTATACTCATTTGGAGAGAGCAGGTGTATAGCGGGCAAAGAAGTATAGCAGTGGTAGAAGAGCAAGGAGGCTGCTGGGAAATGGTGGAACATGGGCAGTTGGTGGCACAGGGCACCAAGCCGAGGAGAAGCAAAATTGAGAAAACCCATAATTGAAAAGAT
The DNA here is from genome assembly GCF_951804945.1 of Podarcis cretensis. Lineage (NCBI taxonomy): Eukaryota > Metazoa > Chordata > Lepidosauria > Squamata > Lacertidae > Podarcis > Podarcis cretensis. The sequence goes on from NC_137186.1 coordinate 33,111,866, forward strand.
CCATTTGGGGGCACCAAATTTTGGCCTCGCATGGGGTGCCGTATTACAAAAGATTACCAAAGTCCACCCCACCCCTGCATGGGCCTTAGCAGGTGCCCAACACTGTTGACCTTCTGTGCCAGCAATGGCAGAGTGAGCTCATGGCAGAGGTGAATTTTGAATCAGAGCTCCATAGTTCTGGGGTTGAGAACCTCAGGGGCAGGAACCAAATGCAGACTTCCAAGTCTCTCCATCTGACCCTCAGTACTTTTCCAAGGCCACACACCTTACTGGCCCAGCTTTGCACCTGCCTTGAGTGTTTTTATGTCTGGCTGGAACCTATCCTTAAAATCTGATAATGCCTCATTTTTGCCTAGATAGAGAGGGGCATATACTGTATACAGACGTTTTTTCATGTTTAATGTTTCATTATTTTTATATACAGTGGATGCTCGGGTTGCGAACATGATCCGTGCGAGGGGTACGTTCGCAACCCGCAGTGCTGCATCTGCACATGCGCAGGTTGTGAGTCGGCGCTTCTGCGCATGAGCAAAGCGCGATTTAGTTCTTCTGCGCATGCGTGACCGCCGAAACCCGGAAGTAGCCCATTCTGGTACTTCCAGGTTTCGGCGCGTCCGTAACCCAAAAAAACATAACCTGAAGCGTCTGTAACCCGAGGTATGACTGTATATATTGGAAGCCACCCAGAGTGGCTAGGGCAACCCAGTCAGATGGGTGGGGTACAAATAATAATAGTGTTGTTGTTGTTTTTGTTATTTGCCTTGGTACAAACGCTAACATGTACATTCATGGCTCCACCCACTTTTGCCTCTGGCCCCGCCCACCACAGCATGTAGACCCCAGAAGGCTGCCCAGAAAGGAATGTGGCCCTTTGGCTGAGATATATTCCGCACAACTGCTGTAGTTCATAGGTCAGTTTCTGCACCAGTCTGCCTCCACTAGATAGATCTAGACCAGTGCTGATCCTCAGGAACTGGTTACATGCATCCAGCCTACAGAAGCAGCATCACATCAAGGAGATATAGGATAGCAAGAAGCCAACACAATTACCTCGTCCTCAAGTTCAAGGACTTTCTCTCTATACTCCTCCAGCTCCTGGCTGGTGAGCGAGATCACTTCTTGCAGTTCCTTTTCTAGAACCATCTTACTGTGGCCGAGAACCTCCAGTTCTGTCTCCAGTGCCTGAATCCTTTCCTGAAAGCGAAAAGACAAAGTAAGTCTAGTTAGGCATCTCAGTTGGGGTAGGAATTCAATTGCTTAAAGTTTGGGTGTGCAACATTGGCCCCACAAGCAACATTAGGCCCCACAAGGCCATTTCGATGATGCCACACCCCTTGCCATCATATAGATAGATAGATAGCTCAGCCAAAAGGGGTTTTGCAGGCCCTGTGCAAAGCACTCGGCAGAACCTTACCATCAGTTGATTGTCGGGTTGTGCAGAGTCCATCACAAATCACTCTGCAAAATCCAGCAATAAGCTGATTCTCAGAACTTGCAGAGCGCTTGGAAAGGCACTCTGAAAGGTTCTGCAAAACTCAATGATCACTGGGTCTTGCAAATAGCTTCAAGGCATGTTTTGCGGGCTGCACATCTGCCCAAACAGTTTGATTTCAAACTGTGCAGGGCCCCCAAAATGGGTCACCTGGTGTCTTCTGGACGTCAGGTGGGTGCCCTCACCTCCCAGTGGTCTCCAGTGAGGGAAGGAGATAGACAACTGACTCACTGGGTCAGATCCAGTTCCCCACTCCTGTTTTAAGTGAGTGAAGTTAGGCCTGCTCAGGAATTTTGCTTACTAGGCCAGCCTGGCTGTTTTCACTGTCAGAGATTTGTGCCTTCAACTTGGCCAGCTCTGCTTCAGACGATTCTTTTGCTGAGAGGGCTTCCTGTAGCCGGCGACTGAGGATCCCAACTGCATTCTCGTAAGCTTTGTGTTTTGCTTTCATCTCCTTCTGTGCTGTGCTCAAATCTGAGCCCAGTCGTTTCATTTTTTGCTTCTGTTCGGTAAAGGCCCTGAAAGTAATATCAAAAAACTACCTCAAAAAAAGCTCCACATTAAGATGACCACACCTTCTGGACATTTAAAGGTTCCAGCCAGCTATACACTCTTCCATGATGCGAATAAGCACGTTTCAATCTGAACTTATTCTATGGTTTATAAAAAAGTTGACATAACTTAATAGACAGGGAACCCTCCATTACAAACTTTCCTGGCCCTGGTACCAGTCTGATCTCAAAAAATGTAACCTGGAGAGCATTTAGAAACATCCTGAGATTCTCATGCCTTGCATAAAGGTCAGCAGGTGTAAATCTAGCTACCCTGAAAATCTACTTAACACCTGAATGGGTGCCATCAAAATAGCAGTGGGATAAGTTGGAGACAGAAGGCAGACAAAGATGACCAGTCTTAGTCATTGTTCACTAGGATCATGCTCTCTTTCAACTGTTAATTAAGTGAAATGGGCAAAGTGGGAAATAGGCAGGAAACTCTGAAATAAACCCAACAGCACAATAACTAGGGAAATGATAGGAATTACTCTCTCAAAGTCCCTCTTCATTTAATCCACACAACTACCCTATGATGTAGGGTTAGGGCAAGAAGCAGTGATTTGCCCAAGGTCACCCAGTGAGCTTCATGGCCAAGGGTTGAATTGAACCATGGCCTCCTAGGGCCTAGTCTAGCCACTCTACTACACAAGCTCATGCCCAAGCCTCATTGAAAGCGGGACTGCATTAAGCCCCATACGAGAACTTTCCAATGGGCTATATCCCTTAAGTCAGATCAGTCTGTATTCCGAACTGCTAGCTTAAGGACTACCCAAAGCCTGTCACATTTTGCATCAAGGATGTTGCAACAGAGCTGCCCCCCGCTAGGAGGGGCGAGGGGGAGTCTACTTAAGACATTGGTATCACTCTAAATCTAATCCAACCTGAATCTGACCCAAAAGACTGATATGGCATCAGTGGTACACAGCATATGCTAAAGAACAAACAGCATTAAAAGCAGAACACTGGCAACGTTCCCAACAATAATTCCACTGTAGTTTGGCACTAAAGAGGATTAAGTAACAAATGGGATCACAAACATGCACCGCATTAACACAGGCAAGCAAATTAATCATACCACACAATTAGACAAAGGCATATTGTAAGAATCAAAGCCACTCTTTTGGCTTTAATGCTTTTTAATCTGCCTTACATACATTTTTAGTCTCATTGGGCAAGAAAAGCTTATCTTATTTTAAAGGCAATTGAAGCTACTTCAGACTACCCATTTACCTTTAATTAAAAGAGAAACTCCCATATAAATAGTGAATGTTTGTGATCCCAACATGTCAAAAACTAATTTGGTGCTGCTTTGTTCTTAGTTTACCATTATGTGACAAATGACATCAATGCTATAGGAATCAGAAATCCAGATAAAAAGCAAAAAGAAGACTATGCCCCCATTAATAGATTGCAGACTCCCCCCCCCCCCCATAGGCACTTGATGAACAAAATCAATGAGTACTAGTTGCTGTGGCTATTCTAGGCAAGGTGTGATCTGTCATACTCACATTTTGGTTTCCTGCTGCATTTCGTCAACCTGCCGTTTTAATCCTTCATTCATTTCAGCTAGAGCAGACATCTGTTCTCTGTCAAACTGCAAAGTCTGAAAAGCAGGACAGGAGAACTGTAAGCTACATGTTCTTCTGTAATAAAAAGGTCTTGATTTTATATACTTGGCAAAGGCAACACATTCAGTGGGTGAACTCAAACAAAACTAATTTGTGGACCTTTTATGGCCCACAAACAATCCAATTTACTCTGGGATGGTAATTTATGAACTGCCTTTCTAGATCACTCCAACATCTATGCAGGTCAATGTTCTGGCGGCACTGTCATCATAAACCATAGTTTATCATGATGGGAATGAGCCTTGCTTTCCCCATGTCTCATAGTTCTGCCCTTCCCCTCCATCCTACTCCATTGCAGGCACGGGGAATTAGGAAGGTCTCACTTGTGTTTTTTTAATGAACCACAGCTTGTTTTGCCAGCTGAACCGTGGTTAAATTTAACAATGGTTTATCTGAAACAAGGCAACTTCAAGCCACAGTTGGCTGACTTCAAATAATACATTGTTAAATATAATAATCTTGTAGAGTTGGAAGGAACCCCCAAGGGACATCTTGTCCAATCCCCTGCAATCCGGCAATCTCAACGAAATCATATATGACAGATGGACATCCAACCGCTGCTTAAAGACCTCCAAGGAAGGAAAGTCCACCATCGCTCATAAAACAAGTTTCAATTTATACACTAAACAATGATTGTAAAGGAAGTAAAAGCTTATTATTTCCCCATTGTGGCCATGCTGAAGGGAGAAGCAGGAGATCATGAGAGCTTTGGGAAAGGCTAGGCTCATTCCCATCACAGTTTACCAGGGATGGAGGGCTTGTTGCCCTCCAAACAAATGCCCACAGCATAGCTACTGTCTACGTATTCCAACAGGCTGATCTGAAGCATTATTATGGACGTTAAGAAGGACAACAAAGGCTTCATCTGCACCTGCAACTCTCTCTCCATGTCATCTCGCTCTCTTTGGACTGCTTGCAACTGGCTTTCCAATTCCTCCATCTGCTGCTGAACTCGAGACACCTCCTTCCCCAGCCTCGAGTTCTCAACCTCCACGGATTTCTTTTCACCCTGAAGCTGGAGCAGCTCCCGTCTTAACTCTTTCACTTCAGAGTCCAGCCTCTTCTTGGTGGACTTCAGTTCACTGATCAGCTGGTCCTTTGAATTTGCATCTCTCCGGTAAGCTTCCACCATCACCTGGAAAAGAAATTGATATGCTTAGCTTTATTATTATCATTATATATCATTACATATTTATTTACATCCCGCCTTTGATGGGACTCAAAGGAGGCTTACAGTTAAAAATAAGACCCCCCATTTTTTAAAATTGGTAAAATATATGTATACAAAACATATTAAAACCAAACCAATAATTACAATAGAGACAGCACGGCACCAACCCTTTCGTTAAAAGCTGTCAGTTACCAAAAGCCTGTTGGAACAAGACAGTGTTCACCTGCCAGTGAAGGAGGGAGCCAGTCTAGATTCTCTCGGGAGGGAGTTGCCTGCATGTGGGAGCAGACACCGAAAAGGCCCTCTCCCATGTTCCTACCAAGCGAGCCTGTAAGGCTGGCAGGACTAAGAGAAGGGTATCTTCATTTTAGAAGAAGAAGAAGAAGAGTTTGGATTTGATATCCCGTTTTATCACTATCCCAAGGAGTCTCAAGCGGCTAACATTCTCCTTTCCTTTCCTCCCCCACAACAAACACTCTGTGAGGTGAGTGAGGCTGAGAGACTTCAGAGAAGCGTGACTAGCCCAGGGTCACCCAGCAGCTGCATGTGGAGGAGCGGGGACGCGAACCCGGTTCACCAGATTACAAGACTACCGCTCTTAACCACTACACCACACTGGCAATTACACTACATAAGACTACAGCAGGAGTGTTGACTCCTTTTCAGCTCAAGAGCCACATTCCCTTCTTGCCAATATTCCAAAGGCCACATGCCACTGGTGGGTGTGGCCACAGGCAAAAGTGGGTGGAGCAACCATTGGAAATTTTTGCCTTTGTAAAGGAGGCAAGTTTCGACACACACATGCACACAAACCTCTATTCTCCGTCCAGGTTCAAGGATATATTCAAGCACTCAAGGAGGAAGAGAAGTAGGGTTGGTGAGGTGTATGGCATGTGAAGAGTTTTGAGAGCCAGACAGAAAGGCCTGGAGGGTGATATTTCAACCCCCAAGTTCCCCAGTCATAAGCTGACTTCCTTATGAGCCATTTATTTATTTATTTTTATTACCATACTTTTCCGTGTATAAGACAAGGTTATTTTCTTTAAAAATCACTTTTAAAAGTGGGGGTTGTCTTATACATGGGTAGTGCATAGGGTGAACGTTTGATTGGTTGCTCCCGTGTCTGTCAGCAGCTATTGGGCGTGTTATTGGTTGTTGTGTCAAGGGCTGCTGTGGATTGGCTGACACTCCGGCAATTGGGCGGGGGATTTGCAGCCTTTGTTGGTGAGGGGACAGGCGATAGGCGGATTTTGCGTTGCGTGCGAGTGAGCGATTTTCGGCAATCCCCCCTAAAAAAAGCTGAACAACCCTGTGCAATCCCCCCAAAAGTGAAAAAAGCTGAACAACTCTGAGCCACCTCCCCCCATTTTATTAAATTTGAATCCCCCAAAATAGTTGGAAAATATACACGGAAAAATACGGTATTTTAAAACACTTATATAGACACACACCTTTTGCTGAAGGAACTGCTCCTTGACCTTTTGGGTTTGCTTCTTGAGACTGGCACTCTCAAGCTGGAGATTTTCTACCTATGGAGGGTGGGGAATAATAATATCAATATTACTTGGGCACTGAACGAGGACTAGAGAAGTGAACTAGTTTTGTGGCATCCAGAATTTTCTCAGGTGTAATTTCTACAGCACATGATCCCAAAGTGACCCTGCTGATTAATAGCAACAGCCAGAACAGGGGAAAAGTAGGGAAAAGTTGCTTAAAAGCCACTCTGGAACATAAGTGGCATATAAATCAATTAATAGGTTTTTTGTTTTGTTTTTTTATAATGGGAATTGTGGTCCAATAACACCTGCAGGGCACCACATCGGGCATCCCTGTTATAAAAGGTTTGTGAATTTTGCAAGAAGTTCTGTGAGGAATGATATTAGAAATATTGCAAAAATGGAGAAGGAGACGTGATATGTTAAGAGATGTAAAGGCAATATTAAGTTAGGAAATGTGTAAGAAGTGATTAAGACGGAGGATTATCAGAGGTGCTGATGGAAGTCCAGTAAGAATGTATTTGTGATAAATTGTGTGCTATGTTTTATAATTTTGTATGTTAAAAACCAATATATATATGGTTTGTGAACATTTGCTGTGCAGGTTGCCCTGGCCTACAGGTGTGTTGATGATTATAAGTGCAGAAAAGAGCAGAAACGCAATTAAGAAGAGTGTATTACCTGGCTTGACTTTACAACTATTTCTTGTCTCAGCTGCTCCAGAACATCTGATGCCGCCTCAGTGCTCTCTCCTAAATGTTGGACTCCTTCCTTGAGTCCTTCTTTGCCAGCTTTTGCTACCTGCAGAGCCACCTCTAGGACAATCTTCTCGTTCTGCAAATACTGGATAGCGTCGTCTTTTGAGGTGGCTTCCCCCTGCAACTCCGTCAGCCTGGCCTCCAGCTCATCATAACGTGTCTGGAGGTCGCCCAGGGACTGCTCTCGGGTCTGCAGAGTCTCCTGGGTGGAAGTCAGCTGCTTCATGAGGTCCAGCTGCTCCTGCTGCAAAGCCTCGACCTGGAGATCTCGTTGATGCAACGTCAATTTCAGCTGAATAGAAGGAAAAATGTGTTAGGGTGTTCTCCCATTATGAATGCACACATCACATACCCAGCACTTAAGGTCTCTAGAGTGGGAGTGAGGAACCCATGAACCTTCCAGATGTTGCCAGACTACAGCTCCCATCATCCTTGACTGCTTGCCATGCTGGCTGGGGCTGAACGGAACTGGAGACCAACAACATCCAGGCAGGCACAGGTTCCCCATCCCTGAGCCTAGAGCACTATCACCTATGGCAAAGGTAGCCAGCATGGTACCACGAGATGTTGTTGGACTACAACTCCCATCATCTATGACTACTGGCCATGCTGACAAGGGCTGGTGTGAGTCGTAACCCAAAACCATCTAGAGGGAACCAAGTTGGCTACCCCAATCCAAGGGATTAGGACAGCGGCGGGAAGGGACAGAGCATTTCCTGGGGTTGCATTCTATGGAAGTCAAGGTGCAGAATTCAGCAGCCAGGATGCTCACCAGAGCAAGATAGTTTGAGCATATTACACTGATCCTGGTCCGACTGCACTGGCTACCAATTAGTTTCCGGACCCAATTCAAAGTGCTGGTTTTGTCCTATAAAGCCTTTAACGGCTCAGGGCCGCAATACGTCAAGGACCACCTCTTTCCATATGAACCTACCCAGACCCTGAGATCATCTTCTGAGGCCCTCCTTCGTGTGCCACCTCTTTGAGAGATCTGGAGGGTGGCAACACAAGAAAAGAGATCTGGAGGGTGGCAACACAAGAAAAGCAGTGGCTCCCCATCTGTGGAATGCTTTTCCCAGGGAAATTCGCCTGGCACCTTCATTATACACCTTTAGGCGCCAGGCAAAAATGTTCCTTTTTAACCAGGCCTTAGGTTGATTTTATTGACATCCTATGCCATTTTAAAATGTGTTTTTTTTGGGGGGGGGGCACTACTGGGTTGTTTTTTATTTTTATTATGTATTTTGTGGTTTTATATCTTGATTTTATTCTGTGAACTGCCCTGAGACCCCTGGGTGTAGGATGGTATATACATTCAATACATAAATTAATAAATAAATAAATAAATAAGGTGTAATACATTAGAAACAAAAGAAGTAATAAAAAATACAGTTAAAAATCCTACAGCATCTAGCACAGTGCATTGCAATTGCTACAACAGACAAAAAAAATTAAGTGGTTCCCCTAGACCTGCAGCAATTTTCATGCGGCTTGGAGTAGAGGGTCGGAATTTGAAACCAGTGTGGTAGGCAAACAAGGATGATGTGGAATGTAGACGAGTAATTGATGGGGGATGTGGGTGGTGCTGTGGGGACGCGGGTGGCGCTGTGGTCTAAACCACTGAGCCTCTTTGGCTTGCTGATCAGAAGGTCGGTGGTTCGAATCCCCGCAACGGGGTGAGCTCCCATTGCTTGGTCTCAGCTCCTGCCAACCTTGCAGTTCAAAAGCAGGACACAAAAAAAAGTGCAAGTAGATAAATAGGTACCACTCCGGCGGGAAGGTAAACAGTGTTTCCATGCGCTGCTCTGGTTTCAGTGTTCCATTGTGCCAGAAGCGGCTTAGTTATGCTGGCCACATGACCCGGAAAACCTGTCTGCAGACAAATGCCGGCTCCCTCGGCCTGTAAAGCGAGATGAGCACGGCAACCCCAGAGTTATCTGCAACTGGACTTAATTGTCAGGGGTCCTTTACCTTTAGCTTTTAATAGATGGGGGACTCTAGGAAGCAGCAGTGGTGGGAATTAGAAAGCGAGAGAAGAACTGTATTAAAATAAAAATGCCTTTTGTTGCTACTACCAAATGGCTGGTTGACGGGTGGAGGCAGCTACCTTATCCTCACAGCTGGCTCGTCATGATCAGCATTTGCCTTCCAACAGAATTTTCAAAAGCACTTTAAAAAGAACTCCTGTTCGCTGGATTGTATCTCCTGCTTCCAGTTTTGTTTCTCTCCAGTCGTTAAGATGCAAACTATGAATAGGCCTTTGCAAAGCTTTCTGTGAAAAGCTCTTCCCTCTACCAATGCAATTCTGGGCTGCATCAATAGGAGTATAGCATCTAGATCAAGGGAAGTAATAGTGCCACTGTATTCTGCTCTGGTCAGACCTCACCTGGACTACTGTGTCCAGTTCTGGGCACCACAGTTCAAGAAGGACACTGACAAACTGGAACGTGTCCAGAGGAGGGCAACCAAAATGGTCAAAGGCCTGGAAACGATGCCTTATGAAGAATGGCTAAGGGAGCTGGGCATGTTTAGCCTGGAGAAGAGGAGGTTAAGGGGTGATATGATAGCCATGTTCAAATATATAAAAGGATGTCACATAGAGGAGGGAGAAAGGTTGTTTTCTGCTGCTCCAGAGAAGCGGACACGGAGCAATGGATCCAAACTACAAGAAAGAAGATTCCACCTAAACATTAGGAAGAACTTCCTGACAGTAAGAGCTGTTCGACAGTAGAATTTGCTGCCAAGGAGTGTGGTGGAGTCTCCTTCTTTGGAGGTCTTTAAGCAGAGGCTTGACAACCATATGTCAGGAGTGCTCTGATGGTGTTTCCTGCTTGGCAGGGGGTTGGACTCGATGGCCCTTGTGGTCTCTTCCAACTCTATGATTCTATGATTCTACCAGCTGCATATACCTGCTCTAGCTCCTGCTCCAATATTGCTGCAGAATCCGCCATTTTCTGAAGCTGCTCCTTCTCATCCTCAAACTCCTCCAGTTTTCTCTGCAAGTCCTCTTCCACCATGGTCTTAGCCTCTTGGATCTGCAAAAAGGCTGCTTCCTGGTCTAACATGTCAGCCTGTCAGGAAGAAGCAGACAATTCTAATGAGTGAAAGAGGAAGTGGCCAACACAATCCAGGCAGGAGTTTTGGGAATCAAACAATGCAGTCCGTCATTCTCTTAATAAGTTATGTAACCTTAATGAAGACTGCTGAGCTCTGAAGAAATGACTCTTCAGGCCAGTGTTGATGTTAGGCTATACATATGGTTGATCTTCCACTTATTCATCACCCCAAATATTTTTAACATTAAATTAAACCCCACCCCAGATACCCCAAATCAGTCCAATTACTAAACCCACTGCCCCAAATTAATTTCCCACCCAGATGATCCGGAATCTGCTCTAAAAAATCACTCACTTACCACATTACCCCCTACAAATTAAATAAATAATGTGCATTCTTATTTCTTTTGGGTGGTACAGGGGGCAGGGGAAGTGTTTTACGACAAGGTTGTCCTATTATTCATTTAAGAAATATTCAGACCAGAGGGCAAGCTAGCAACTGAACAACCACTGCTAAGCACCACGTGCTGTACTGCAAACTGAGACTGCAAATGCTCCAGGGAGGCAGAAAAATGGTGTTACTTCTTTATTTCCCCTTGGCCTTGCCCCACTAACTATGAGTGATGATTTTAAATCCACACGGAAACAGGCAGTGGCAACTAAAATCTCAGCCCTGGGCTTCTCTCATTAAGCAATGTGTAGCAGACACAGAGCGCCAACTGGGTCTAGCCAAGACCCCAACTTTTATTGCCAATGAATCCATCAGGTACTCTGCCTCCCCCACGGCATATCTAACTAATCTCGACGTCCCTAAGCACCAGAGGGACTTTACCCTGGCACAATGTCGTGCCCTCCCCTCGGCTGTCATTGAAGGTTGATACAGGAAGATTGCTTACTCAGTGAGACAATGCCCCTCCAATTCTGGACAAATAGAAACAATAGAGCATGTGCTTCTCCAGTGCCTATATTATAGAGTATTAGCCTCAGCTCCCCACTACAGTGGTACTTTGGTTTATGAACTTAATCCATTCCGGAAGTCCATTCTTAAAACAAAGTGTTCTTAAACCAAGGCGTGCTTTCCCATAGGAGCGCGGGACTCAATTTACAAATGGAACACACTCAACAGGAAGCGGAACATGTTCTGCTTCCAAGGCAAAGTTCACAAACCAAAACACCTGCTTCCGGGTTTGCAGTGTTCTTAATCCAAGTTGTTCATAAACTAAGCTGTTCTTAAACTAAGGTACCACTGTACTCCGTAAGTACCCAGGACGCACAGGACAATTCTATACCACTCCCCCACCCCCAGCTATTTTTAAGAAAAATCATCCAAAAAATTGGACATTTTAGCCATTCCTGCCCAGACACTGCTTCTGATTGCAATATTCTTGCAGTATTCTAAGCTGACTGCAGTATTCTAAGCTATTACAATTCTGAAGTTTTAGAGATCCTCATATTACAGGAAGTACTAAGAGAGTCCAAAGAAAATTCCTATGAAGTTTACCTCAATATTTTGCAGCTGTGTAGCTATACGCTCCTTCTCTTTGATGGACCTGTGCTGAGTCTCTGTTAACTGATGAGAGAGTGTTACGTTCTCCAACTTGAGATGTTCCAACATGCCCACCTGGGTCATTTGACCAGCCTGTGGAAGACAGTAAGGGAAGAGAAAAAAAGTCACACTAAGTGTTGCTTAACAGCAGTTCAAAGGGGAAGGGAACTGAACCAGTCGGGTTAGGATTCATGTCCTCTGTTCCGAAGAAATATTCAAATATTTTATTTTATTGGATGTGCTTCAGAGGCCCTGCTCTCAGAGACATCTCACGATATTTGAGAGATGGGAACAATCGACAGGGCTTTCTTTGTGGTGGTTCCATGGCCTTGGAATGACATCATGATCAAAGCTCCCTCTCTGAGTGCCTTCTGCCAGAAACTGAAGACACTCCTTTCCAGTGGGCCTTTCAACACATGATATTAGCTGCCACATGTTTGAATGACATCAGGACCAATGCTGGATACCACTGCTCCCAATTGACTGTATCTGGACAACCATCTCTCACCTTCTTAAGAAGCTGGGATATGCATGAATCTTTTCCCTGCCAGCACAGCTTCTCTGCTCCTCTCTTCACCTAAAGCCATGATTAAACCATGAAGCCTATAGTTCCTCATTTTGTCCAATCTTGGAAATACATTACCAGCTTCGGAACATGCCACAATATTAAACCATGGTTTTGTGATGATTTTAATGCCCAACTTGTTCCAAAGCTGGTAATCATAGTTTCCTGGGTCACACAAAACAGGGAACTATGGTTAATCAGAGGTTTCCCTGTCTAATCATGGCTCCTGACAAAGGGAGGAGTGATGGGGCTCTCATTTTAAATAAATAATCTTCAGGGTGTCTAACTAGGGTTGCACCACATCTTAGGTTTCTAGATGGCAAGGCACCAATTGTCCAATTCCATAGTGGCCTAATTTGGCCCCAAGTGTCAAATACACATGGAATCACAGAATCGCAGTTGGAAGGGACCCTGAGTGTCAACTGGCCCAACCCCCTAGATTGCAGGAATCTCAGCTAAAGCATCCATGACAGATGGCCACCCAACCTCTGCTTAAAAACTTCCAAGGAAAGAGAGTCCACAACCTCCCGAGGGAGACCATTCCACTGTTGAATAGCTCTTACTGTCAGAAGGTTTTTCCGCATGTTTAGTTGGAATCTCCTTTCTTCTAACTTGATGAAGAAAGGAATATTTATGTATGGATATACCAAGGGTTGCCAATTTGGTGCTCCTCCAGATGTTTTGGGTCTACAACTCACACCATGCTGGTTCAGGCTGATGGGAGTTGGAGGACAACACATTAGTTTCCCCTGATATACATGCAAATAATGAAGCAATGGTTTCTTGAAATATGTTGTGTGTTGTGGTGGAAGACCACCAGGGCAAATCACCTTTCAGCTGCTAAAGCTCAATAGGTGCATCCTGGCCAAGCCTCTCAGCCTAACTTACTGGGGAATGGATGTAGCTCAGTAGAGGAGAATCTGCTTTGCATGCAGAACATGCTAGGGTTCAACCCCTGGCATCTCCAGGTAGGACTGGACAAGAACCCTGCCTGAAATTTTAGAGAGCCACTGCCAGTCAGTGTGCAAACTACTAAGACAGCTTGACCATTGGTGCGACTCAGTATAAGACAGCTTCCTCCATCTCAATTGCAAGATATTATGCACGCACCGAGAAGTGCCACAACAGCCAACAAGGGAGAGTCCCCCTTACCTGTATGTTTGCCATCTCACTCTGCAGCCTAACCCTTGCCTCCTGGGCCACCACCAGCTGCTGCTGGTACCAGTGCCGCACTTTCTGCAGGGACGCAATCTCTGTTTGAGACGACTTCAGCTTATTGGTCAACGTGGTGCGGTCCAGTTGCACCTGCTGGAGCTGACTTTGCAATGAGGAAAGCTGCTGTCGGAGATCATGAACTAAGAAGCCAAGCAAAATCATTCGAAAGGTTATGAAGGTTGATCAGCAGCAACGATCAAGCAAGAAGCATCTAATTTTATAGACATTTCCATTGCACCTTTAAAAACAATTACTGTAGTTCTTAGCTTTTTTTAATTACTGTTTTTCGATTACATGTTTTATGCTTTGTTGCAGTTAAGTCAACTGCAATAGAGACCTCTCTCTGACTACAGGAGAGCTGCAGAACCTGCAGAAAAGGGCAACCTAAATCTATGATCGCTAAAGTGATTCAGGCACCTGCTGAAAATATTTTGATTGCTTCTATATTTATTTTTTAAAGCTCCTCATTGGTCTTACCTTCGCTTTAATGATGATGGTTTTATAGATTTATTTGCATCTATCTATCTATCTATCTATCTATCTATCAATCATCTATCTATCATCTATCTATCTATCTATCTATCTATCTATCTATCTATCATCTATCTATCTATCTATCTATCATCTATCATCTTTAATCCATTTGTAGATTTTAGCTGTGTTTTCTCTACCACTTTATTACTACACTGCTGGGAGGCCTTTCGGATCAAGCCATTTAATAAATACCGTAGATTCCTGCGTATTAGGCGACTGGGCGTATTAGATGACCTCCCAAATTGGCAGCTGCAATTTGGGGGTTCATCTTATAAGCCCAGTTGCCCAATACACTGGGCAGCAACAGGGGGCAGGCTCTGCTCCGCGCCACCCATACCTGGCGTATACAGCGACCCCCGACTTTGGAGAAGATTTTCCGAGGTTCAAAAGTCACCTTATACACCGGAATCTACGGTATTTTAAATAAATTTACAAAGCGCCGCTCGATAAATAATGATTCTTAAGAATATAGAGAGCAGCACCTACTCACCTGTGCTATCCTTGCTGAGGACACTTTTCTGCATGTCTTCCACCTTCCCCATCAGTCTTTGGTACTGCTCTTCTGCCACCTGCAGGTCGTTGTTGGAGGCAGCCAGGCTGGCATTCTTGGCCTCCAAGGCAGCCTGAAGTTCCGCCATGGCTCTTTCCAGGTCCCAACAAGACTGCTTCAGCGTGGCCACCTCCGAGTTCAGCGAGTCTTGCCTCTGCTGGCTGCTCTGACTGTGCTCCATCTGGGACTGAAGCTTCATGTTCAAAGCAGCAAGCTGGGTTTGCAGTTCCGTCTTTTCTTTGAGAGCCTGAACAAAAAACAATGATTAAAAAATATTAATTTTAAAATTATGGTTTCACAAGGCACCGGAAAAATCAAATGAGGTTCATAGGATTCTTCAGTACCTCCTTAAAATCCAGCTTTTGCATAATCTTCTACAAATGTCACCCCCAACTGAAAAAGAAAACCCCACCCCACCCTAACCCCTCTACAGCCTCTTTTCTCCTCAGTGTAAAACTACAGCTTGCAACCCCACAAACTATTTATTTTATTTATAGCCTGCCTTTCTCCCAGTGCAGAACCCAAGGTGGCTCACAACATGCCGCAGAATTGCACACCAATCTGATATAAATATTGAAGAACAATTAAATAAGCTATCATATAAAAAAAACCAACACCAAATCAAAACAACTTAGAACCATTTACGCCACCCACCCTTAGAAGTAAAAGGTAAAGGGACCCCTGACCATTAGGTCCAGTCGTGGCCGACTCTGGGGTTGTGATGCTCATCTCGCTTTATTGGCTGAGGGAGCCAGTGTACAGCTTCTGGGTCATGTGGCCAGCATGACTAAGCCGCTTCTGGTGAACCAGAACAGCGCATGGAAACGCTGTTTACCTTCCCGCTGGAGCGGTACCTATTTATCTACTTGCACTTTGACGTGCTTTCAAACTGCTAGGTTGGCAGGAGCAGGGACCGAGTGATGGGAGCTCACCCCGTCACTGGGATTCGAACCGCCAACCTTCTGATCGGCAAGTCCTAGGCTCTGTGGTTTAACCCACAGTGCCACCCACGTCCCTTCAGTCTTAGAAGACCCTGCCACAAAAGCCAGTTAGTGGCCAAAGGCCTGTGGGAATAAAACAGTATTTGCCTGCTGGCAAAAGGAAAACAAAGAGGAGGCCAGGCGAGCCTGCAGTGGAAGGGAGTGCCACAACCTGGGAGCAGCGATAGAAAAGGCCCACTCTCATGTCCTTACCAAACGTGCCTATGAGGCTGGCAGAACTGAGAAAAAGGCCTCTCTTGAAGATCTCAAAAGCCGACAGGCTCACAGAGGGAGATGCTGTCCTTCAGACAGCCTGGAATCAAGCTGTATAGGCCTTTGTAGGAAATAATCAGCATTCTGAATTGTGCCCAGAAACAGACATGCAGCCAGTGGAGCTGTTGCAATAAGGTGCTACAGTAAGGTTCTGAAATACAGTGGTGCCTCGCAAGACGAAAAGAATCCATTCCGCGATTCTCTTCGTCTAGAGGTTTTTTCGTCTTGCGAAGCAAGCCCATTGATGGCTTAGCAGATTAGCGCTGTTAGCGGCTTATCGGCTTATCGGCTTAGCGGATCAGCTGATAAGCGGCTTAGCGGCTTAGAAAAAGGGGGGGAAAGGAAAAAGAAGTTGGAAAAACTCGCAAGACATTTCGTCTTGTGAAGCAAGCCCATAGGGAAATTCGTTTTGCGAAGCGCCTCCAAAACGGAAAACCCTTTCGTCTAGCGGATTTTCCGTCTTGCGAGGCGTTCATCTTGCGGGGCACCACTGTAATCTGCCTGCAGCATCTTGCACCACTGAAGTTCCTGAACACTTTCCAAACACATACGGTGTTTAAGAGTATACCAAATAACAACCACAACAGCAACAACAACCATAACAATAATAATTTATTTATATGCCACCCATCTGACTCGGTTGCCCCAGCCACTTTGGGCGGCTGCCAACAAATTAAAACATTAAGCACAGTAAAACATCAAGCATTAAAAACTTCCCTATACAGGGCTGCCTTGTGACTAAGGCATGTGTCCCTGTTCCCAGATCAGACATCTCCAGGAACGTGTGCATATTGTGCATTGGTTTTAAATAGGCAAGCACACGCTCAGCTGCTGCCAAAACCTGGGCATCTACACTCAGGGTTGAATCTAGGAGTACATCCAAGCTGCGAACCTGAGTTGTCAGAGGAATGTCACCCCACCCAGCACAGGTTGAATCCCAATTCCCTGATCTGCCTTTCCACCAATTAGGAGACCTCTTTCTCGCTTAAACTTCAATTTGTTCACCCTCAGCCAGCCCGTTACTGACACCAGACACTGATTTAAGCCCTGAAATAGCATTCTCACGTTTAGATGAAAAAGAGACAGATTGGTGTCATCAGCATACTGGTGGCACCGAACCCCAAAACTCTGGACATCCTCTCCCTGCAGTTTCATATGAAGGGTGCCCATTCCTGCTTTAAGTAGCCTCAGTAACATCCTGTACAGAAGGGGTGACGTCATTTGTACCTCATTGGCTTCCAATGACAGCGCTTCTAGCTGCCCTTCGAGACGCATCTTCTCTTTGAGGACCTGCAACATTTCGTCATGCGTGCCTGCGATAGAACTCTCCATCGATATACTGGGGAGAGACAAAAGCGTGCACATACTTTATCAATGTACATGTTGTGCCAGTGACATACATGGCTATTTCACAGTTCATGATATTGTCCCTATTATTTTCTTTTTTGGAGCATTTGTACCTGGCTGTTCTTTCAAAAAAAAAGGCTCCCAGAGTGGCTTATATACAATGAATTAAAACAAGACAGTCCCTGCGCACTGGCTTACAATCGAAAAGATTTGACACAAAAGGAAAAAGAGGACAGGAGAGGGGAGAAAAAGCAAAAGCAGGGACCAATTCTTAAATTAAACAATAGCACCTTACTGAAATACCACGAGGATGGAAAGAGTACAAAGGCAGGAGTAACATGATGGAGCTGGTTTTTCAGCAGAGCTGACAGGATGGGCCTTGTTTCCCAATAGATTCTCCATAGCCCCAGATGAGATACTAAGGCAATCTGATTGTATTCCAACCCTCCTGGCTGACATGCCACTGCTGCTGCCGCCACCACACTCCATGAGCGCGGCTGCCATTTGAAAACATCAAAGTGACACTGTATCATGAGACTGAAGCGGGATGATGGCACAGGATGATGACAACGATGCAATGTGGGCCATTGCTAAATGCCCTTGGGAACGCTTTACAGCCAACCTACACTTGCTCAGAAAATTTAGTGAGCATGATGGAGAATAGATTTTCTTAGCCCAGCAAATGGACACTTTAAAACTTTAGATGCGGCCACGATGGCCAATTATCGCCCAGTCTCAAATCTTCCATTCTTGGGCAAGGTGATTGAGCGAGTAGTTGCTGAACAACTCCAGGCACGCCTGGAAGAAGCGGACCATTTGGATCCCTTCCAGTCAGGATTCAGGCCTCCTCATGGGACTGAAACTGCCTTGGTCGCACTGGTTGATGATCTCCGGTGGGCTAGGGACAGAGGTGAGAGCTGTTTCCTAGTTCTGCTGGATCTCTCAGCGGCGTTTGATACCATCGACCATAACATCCTTCTGGACCGTCTTGAGGGGCTGGGAGCTGGGGGCACTGTCATACAGTGGTTCCACTCCTTCCTCCTGGGCCGTGTTCAGAAAGTGGTGGGGGGGGATGAGTGTTCAGACCCCTGGGCTCTCACTTGTGGGGTGCCTCAGGGTTCTGTCATCTCCCCCATGCTTTTCAACATTTACATGCAGCCGCTGGGAGAGATCATCAGGAGGTTTGGGCTGGGTGTTCATCAGTATGCGGATGATACCCAGCTCTACCTCTCTTTTAAATCAGAACCAGTGAAGGCGGTGAAGGTCCTGTGTGAGTGTCTGGAGGCGGTTGGAGGATGGATGGCGGCTAACAGATTGAGGTTGAATCCTGACAAGACAGAAGTACTGTTTTTGGGGGACAGGAGGCGGGCAGGTGTGGAGGATTCCCTGGTCCTGAATGGGGTAACTGTGCCCCTGAAGGACCAGGTGCGCAGCCTGGGAGTCATTTTGGACTCACAGCTGTCCATGGAGGCACAGGTCAAATCTGTATCCAGGGCAGCTGTTTACCAGCTCCATCTGGTATGTAGGCTGAGACCCTATCTGCCTGCATACTGTCTCGCCAGAGTGGTGCATGCTCTGGTTATCTCCCGCTTGGACTACTGCAATGCGCTCTACGTGGGGCTACCTTTGAAGGTGACCCGGAAACTACAACTAATCCAGAACGCGGCAGCTAGACTGGTGACTGGGAGCGGCCGCTGAGACCATATAACACCAGTCTTGAAAGACCTACATTGGCTCCCAGTGCGTTTCCGAGCACAATTCAAAGTGTTGGTGCTGACCTTTAAAGCCCTAAACGGCCTCGGTCCAGTATATCTGAAGGAGCGTCTCCTCCCCCATCGTTCTGCCCGGACACTGAGGTCCAGCTCCGAGGGCCTTCTGGCGGTTCCCTCACTGCGAGAGGCCAAGTTACAGGGAACCAGGCAGAGGGCCTTCTCGGTAGTGGCGCCCGCCCTGTGGAACGCCCTCCCATCAGATGTCAAAGCGATAAACAACTACCTGACATTCAGAAGACATCTGAAGGCAGCCCTGTTCAGGGAAATTTTTAATATGTGACATTTTAGTGTACTTTTCATCTTTGTTGGAAGCCGCCCAGAGTGGCTGGGGAAACCCAGCCAGATGGGCGGGGTACAAATAATAAATTATTATTATTATTATTATTATTTTAAAAAAAACTATGGGGTGTTTAATATTTTTATTTCATTCAAATAACTTTCGAGCCAAAAGGATACCTAAAAACTGGCCATCCATTTATAAGAAAGATGAAAGGGAAAGAACAGCAACCACGATCGGCACTGCAATATTGCCCACTTGCCCACTTGCTAATTCTATACTTGACCTGAAAGAGATGGGCACTGAGAAACTCATTATAGTATCATAGGCGAGTAAGCTTCTGAGAACCAACAAATAATCCCATTCTTAAAAGGGCTAAAGTGGATAAGTGCATCTAGGGCAGGAACCCTTGCGTCTCGTTAAGTGCTAAAAGCTGGAAAGATCTGTGCATGGATTAAATACTTAATGGGTTGTGTGAGAAGGATGGCGTAAGGTTCATAAACAGGGGGACACACTGAAGGTCCTCTTCTATGACAAAATGCTGAATGCGATTCAGTCAACCACCTGACATGGAAAGAGGTCAACCCACAGGGGCATCTGGGTGCATTTTGTCCACTTATTACTTAAGGCGTTTATAGCCAGCCCTCTAGGCAAAAAGGCACTCAGAGTAGCTACATACTGAGTCACATCATTGGTCATTCTGGCTCAGTATTATCTACACTGATTGGCAGCAGCTCTCCCAAGTTTCAGAAAAGGAGGCTCTCCTACCTGGAGATGCTGGGGATTGAACTGGCGACCTTCCGCATGGCAAAGCAGTCATTCTACCACTAAGCTATGGCCCTTCCCCAATGCATTGCAACTACACTTACTCCATGCATATCCCACCTTTGTTTCATGATGGATCTCAAGGCAGCGTACATGAGCTGTAGCTTTGGGAAGAACTGCAAGCTCAGTAGCAGAGTGTTAACACCTTGCACGATGAAGGTCGCAGGTTCAACTCCTGGTGTCCCCAGGTAGGGCAGGGAAAAGCTCCTGCCTGAAACCCTGGAGAGATGCTGCTGGTCAAAGCAGACAATGCAGGATGAACGAGGGCCAATGGTCTGACTTGGTATAAGGCTGCTTCCTACCTTGCCAGGGAGTCTCCCACCCAAGCTGCTGCCTACTAGCCATGATGGCTCAACGCTGCCTCCAGGAATCAAAGGCAGCATATGCCTCTGAATACCAGTCTCTGGGGAACGGTAGCTGTGCTCATGCCCAGCTTGTGGGCTCCCCAGGAGGCACCTGGCTGGCTGCTGTGGGGACTAGAGGGGCCTTTTGGTCGGACCTATCAGGGCACTTCTTGAGAGCTGCTGTGAGTCAAGGTAGGCCAGGGATGAGGAGATCAGAGCCTGTCCAGATGTTGCTGGACTCCAACTTCCGTCAGCCCCAACCAGCATGGCCAGTGGTCAAGTGTGATGGAAGCTGTAGCCCAACAACATTTGGAGGGCAACAAGCTCCCCATCCCTGGAGTGGACAGCACTGAGCTTGATGGACTTGCCAACCAAGTCAGCACAGAGCGCCTTCATATAACAGTCCAAGCTAATGCTCTTCATAAGCTGACTGCACACTGCAGAAGACCTTTCACAGCAGAGACAAGCGGTATTCCTTCGCAGACAAGACAGAAAACTATTCCCTGGAGGTTCAAAAGTTTGAAAGCCACTGTAATGCACTTACCTGCTGGAAATGCTGTCCCTCCTGCTTCTCACTTCCCCATTGACTTCCTGATCATCGGGATGGTGCTCTGTCGCAGCAGCAGCAGCCTGCAACACTTCGCTGATGGAAGGAAACTGTCCAACTGCCTCCAAAGGGACCTCCTGGCCATTTACAGTCAGCGAAGCGCCCTGCCTGCTTTCGGAATTGAGCAAAGCGCCATAGGGACCCCTTCCCGATAAACTACTGTACGTAGAACTGTCGCTCTCGTTGCCGTCCAGCCTCAATCCTACTTCACTTCCGTCAATATCAGAGATGCTATCTCCGGCCAGGGAGGAATTCTCCAGCCGGTCATCTGGATCAGGGGTTAGCCTGATCTCAGACACAACAGATGTCAGGCTGCTTCGATTCTGCTTCAGGGAGCCACTTGGTGAATCAAGCGGAACATGCCCTTCTGCATCTTCAGTTCTATAGTCTGCCAGAGACCGGATTCTACTTGACCTGTTAGATTTAGAACTTTTCCTTTCTTTTGATTGTGTCGGAAGCCCCAGGCTTCCCAGTTTCGGTCCCCGCGGGACGCTGGTACGCAAGAATGAGTATTCTTTTGTCATAGACACAGTGCTGGCCCTTGGCAAAGTCTCTGGATGTAACATCAGCTCAGGATCAAGGGTACTGGAGGGACGGCTTTTAGCTGTAGACTGCTTGGACAAGAAAAAGAAGATGACAAGCAGTAGTATAAATGGAATGCAATTTCTGATCACCAAAGTCTTTTATTTGAAACCAATCAACTGCCCGTCATGTAAACAAATGGAAATCATCATAGAACGGCAACCAAGGTTTCTTTTTGAGGTTCCTGAATGCAAAAGTCAGTCTCCTCCTTTCAGTGCGAGAACTTTAAATGTAATACTTCAAGTTTATATTTAAATTTAATATTTAAAGTTACAGCTTATTCTTCCTTCACCACCAGATTTAGGGATGGCAAACACCCCCGCCACATCAGTATGGTTAACACATCAAAATGGCTCTACCTGAACAAACAAGTGTCAGGCCAATCGGTTTTGTGAAAGATCCATGGGTGGACATCAGTCTGGTTTGCAATTCACACGAAGTCAAACCATAGCTAAGAACGTGGGCTCTGAGAGGGTGAATCTCAGCTACTCTGCTCCTCCTCAGTCATTCTGCTATGTGCTGCACTGAGCTGAGCTGAGGCATGGCATGACATGGTGTGTTGTTTGAACAACATGCTACACCAAACAATGGCTTGGTTGAGTGCAGCAGGTGGACACACAAGGAGACCACCCATTCAAGTTAAGCCATGGAACCAGGTCACTGATGAGACAAATACTGTTGTTTTCAGTTATCTGTGATAGTATGAAATAGGGAGCCTGTGGCCCTTGAGATGTTGCTGGACTGCAACTCCCATCAGCCCCAGCCAGCATGGCAAATGATCAACGACGGCAGGGCTTGGGAGTCCAGCAACAGGTTCTCTATTGGCACACCAGAGTGAAAGTCAAAAAAGCATCAGCCTCAATGGCAAATTGTCCGCTAGCTTTTAATATAGATGGGAGGGGAAAGTAACCTTCTAGGGCATGCACACTGTATATGCTCAGAGAATAAAGAGGGTGAATGCATGCTCACTACTTAGCACACTACTGGCATGTCCATGTGATATGGTAGTGTCGTCTGCCACCCAACACAGAGTTATGGCTGGGGCTAGCCACAGCACTTCCAAACTCAGGGTACTGCAGTTAATTATAACTAGAATTAGTGAAAACAAGCCAGGATCAAACCATACTCTAGTCGTACCTTGGAAGCCAAACAGAATCCATTCCGGAAGTCTGTTCAGCTTCCAAAATGTTCGACAACCATGGTGCAGCTTCCGATTGGCTGCAGGAGCTTCCTGTACGCAATTGGAAGCCACAGAAGCTACATCGGGCGTTCAGCTTCCACAGAACGTTCGCAAACCGGAACACTCACTTCCGGGTTTGCAGCATTCCAGAGCCAAAACGTCCAACTTGCAAGGTGTTCAGTTTCCAAGGTACAACTGTATCGGATCCTGGCTTAATGACCAACAAAGGCTTTAAACAAACAACAGTTCCTCGGGTTTAGATGTCACAAGGAACTGTGGTTTGTGTAAAACCATAAGCAAGAGCTTCTGCAGAAGATAGGGGAATGATGGTTGCATAAGCCCAATGTTCACCACAGCTTGTTCATATAGCAAGAGAACATGACATGGCTATCTGTTACTTCTGAATGGGGCCCATTGTCTGTGAAAGCTGCTAAGGCTCCTGGCCTTAAAAAGGGATAAATGGAGATATGTAGATCACACTGTTGCAATTCTGTGACCCCCTCCGCAAACTGAGTCCACCCCACAGCATCACCTCAAATGATGCTTTGCAGCACCAAGGAGCAGTTTACAGGATTTCCCAAGTCATTAGAATTCATAAACACCAGAGAAACCACTTGCTAGGCTCTTACTCTCTCCTGGTGCCTTTTTACACGATACTGTTTGAGCTGTTCTTCAAGGCGCCTTCTTGCCTGAAGTCTGATTTGTTCTTCCTTCTCTAAAGGGAGAGAAGAATCGGCTGAACCTACAGGATGAAAGACAGGTTTTATGTATTTAGATGTGTGTGTGTGTGTGTATTACTAGGCTGGTAGAAATGTATGTTTCTTAGCAAAAATTAGGGAAAAAGTAAAAACAGCAAGAGAGGCAGAAAAGTGACAGATCTTTCATTTCAATTACTAGACTGAAAGGTTACATGCTTTTTGGGGGGAAATGAAGTTAATTTAGTGAGAATCCAATGAGGCTTCTATCTACCAAGACTTAACAGTACCTATTCTGTACCCTGCCCAGAATGGGACCCAGTACCTCAGACACCAACAAAGAAAGACATTTTGGGATGCACCGTGAGATTGTTAACAATTGGTCATGGAGAAGATGCAGCTCAAGGGAACAAGGACATCAATTCCAGCTCTTGGGTTTGACTAGTCAGCAGGACTCACCTCAATGTATAATTTGGTTACATCTGAAGATTCCGCTTGCTTTAAATTGGACGCAAAGCAAAGCAAATTGGACGCGAAGCAAATTCAGAATCCTCCATTTTTACATTCCCACAAGGGTCAGGTCAGCAGAATCTCTTACAAATGAGGAACTGAGGCACTGTGACAACCTCAGGTCACTGTGAGCTGAGCAGAGGCTTGGATCCAGATTCCCAGGCTTCTCCTCCAACTGGCTATCCACTGAAATGCATCATCTCCCAATATAAGTCGTTCATAAAAAGCTGGCTTCAGTCCCGCTTATATGTGAATTGTGTGGAAGGACTGAGCTGGGCGATGCCAAACTTATTTCTGTAACTCAAGGGCTAAGCAACATGGTGGCCTCCAGATGTTGCTGAATTCCAATTCCCATCAGCCCCAGCCATTGTGGCCAACAGTCAGGATGATGGGTGTTGGGAATCCTGCAAGATCGGGGGGGGGGGTATTATTTTGACTACCCCTATCTCAAGACTTACTACAATATTCATGCAGATAAGCAAAGCATGCGGTTTTAGCCAGGTGAGCGTGCAGCTGAAAAAAGTGCCCCAAACCCCAACGCCTTGTGTAAGCACTGATATTAAGAGTGCACAGTTTAGGATCCACAGCTCTTCAAGCAACTTGTTCACAGCTCCCTCCAGATTAAGAATACTGCCTGTTGCAGAACCCTAATTGCCATGCTTTTATTGGGTTGAGGGAAGGGGTGGGCAGCCACAGGACAAGTTGACTGAACTGTGGTCTCGCGGTTAGATTTGAAAACGGATTATTACAATCACTCTCAGTGGTGACATCCCACTTGTAGAAAGCTCTCCACGAGATTTGTCTGACCTTAGCAAATGTTTCACCCCCAAGTATTTTAATTATGTGCTTTTCTTCCCTGCCAATTGATTTTTTTTTTAATGCCGCTTGTTTCATATTTGTTTCATTACATTAACGTTAATATTATGGACCATTTTAAAAAGTGAGATATAAATGCCCACAGATAAATAACTAGCTAAACCTCAAGTGTTTGGGGCTTTTATCTAAACAGGTGGTGTTGTGCAGGGTTACAGGCTTGTAAGTAAGTGCAACAAACAGTTATCAGCCTGCAAAAACATATATACGTACTAATATATGTAGTCTGTATTCTCATGCTGGCCAAGGAAAGGATTCTAGTAGAAAAAATATAGCTTTCTACCAAGTAGGCAATTCATTTCTCCTCTGCCAGCACTTTTATTCACCTGCCTGGAATTCCTGGTCACCTATGGCAAGCTGTTAAAATACAAGCCTGGCTTTATACAATATAATTATTCTGAATTTGCACTTGTCTAACTGGAATGCCAAAATAAAAAAAAGGGAAAGCAATAAGGGTCCTTTGTTTTTGACAGTGTTTTAATGGCAACATTTACTCAGCCCAACAATGTTAAGTAAAGTAAGTGTGTTAAATACAGAGTCACAAGCACCAATTGCCACAGAGCAAAATTACAGTATCAGATCAAGCTTTTTTGAAGTGATATTTGGAGACAGAGTCCGCAGAGGCCAGGAGAGTAATGGAAAGTGGGGGAGGGAGCTTTTTTTTTTTTTTTTCTTGGAGCAAGAGAAAAAAACAGGGGGCTCCGCCATAAACAGATGCTTACACAATTTGGTTTCTTGCATGGGAAGGCTTAGTTTGAGGGACTGCAACGCTTCCTTCCCAAGCACTATGCCCTCAGCACTAGCTCCCTGAGACGACTTTAGGTTGTCATGGAAACCGGGCACACCTGGAGCTGGTACTTCCCCACGTGGGCTGCCGTTGGGGTCAGAAGAGACAGGGTAGCGAAATGCTGGTCCATTCGCACATGGCACCTCGCTGCTGTTTGGAACCAGGCATTCCCCTTCAGCTGGCACTTTGCTGTCATTTACACTAGTCACTGGAAAAGAGCAGAATATTGGGTTGCACTAGGTTCACATCCCTTACAAACTTAGGGGTGGAAGGATGGGTCTCCAGTCTGTTTCCCCTTCCTATAAAGAGAGGATATCCTAGGTCTTTAAAGCATCCCCCGCTATAAGAAATGCCTTGGCAAAGACCCACGTGGTTTGACTAGCCTGGGACCTTTGGCTGTTCAGAAGAAAAGCACTGGGAACACAGGAAACTGCATTATATGAAATCTGTAAAGGGTATTATCTACCCTGACTGGCTGCAGCTCTCTGGGTCCTCAAGCAGAGCTCTGTCAAATTGCCTGCTCCTGACCCTTCAACCAGACCTGCTAGGAGAAGGATGGGGGAATTCAGGCACAGGGGCCAAATGCAGATGGCCATCTGGTCCTATCCAGCAGGGCTCACCTTATTTGATTCGATTGGGTTATTTAATTTCTACACCACTTAATATATTAAAAAAATGTCTCAGCGATGTACAAAAAACTAAAGCAACAACGGGCAACTTAAACAAAATATTACAAAAATACACAGCTACAAAAAATGTACATTAAAAATTAAATATATATTCAGTTTCCTTCTGACATACCACTACCCTCAGCCTCTGGATTCTTACCCAGGGTCTAAACCAACTCTCAGCTCACCAACCACAGCAGTGGTTCTCAAACTTTTTTCTCTGTGCCACCCTTTAGGAATGAAAATTTGCTCACAACGCACCAAATTTATCACTTGATGCTCTTGCTCTCGTTTTGAATATAAAAAACAGATACTATACTATACTACACTGAAACATTTGACTGTTTTTTTGATGGTCCTTTAATCTTCCTGCCACCCTTGTCATCCTCTCCTGTCACACCAGCGTGGCATGCCATGCCCTTTGGGAATCACTGCACTAAAATCTCAAAATGAGGAGAGATCCTGGAAACAGTGGACATCACCTGTGTCTCTCGGCAGGCCCAAAGTGGGATGGCACTTCCTCAGGTTGTCCACTGCCTGCCTTATGTCCTTAGCCTGACTGCGCTACCTTCAGAAACACATTCCTTGCAGCAAGACAAATCTGATCTGCAGAAACAGCTTACCATGAAGGCCATCCCCTTCTGCTGGCCGCTCCAGTTTGGCCTCCATCTCCACAGGCTGCTCAGAGCTGTAGGGGCCCCCGTTGTTGGCTTGCTTCTCCAGCAGGATCACCGAAGAGTCCATGGCAGATGCTATTAAGATGCGGGGGAAATATTTCCCCAGCTGAACAAAACACACTTTTCAAGAGAACTGCTGAGTCCTGGTTCTATCCATCAGAAGAACTGCCAGCAAGGAGGCTGCGCATGAGGACACAATACCAAGCTTCTCATCTGTAGTTTTACAGCAGGCAACTCAACTCAGTCCAAGTCCGGTCAGCAGGCAGCTCAGGATTCCCACGAGATCATTACTGTAGCCTGAAGGGGGTGAAAGCAATTCCTAAGTTGCGTCACTCTCTAAAGCAGGCTTCCTCAGTCTCAACCCTCCAGATGTTTTTGGCCTACAACTCCCATGATCCCTAGCTAGCAGGACCAGTGGTCAGGGACGATGGGAATTGTAGTCTCAAAATATCTGGAGGGCCGAGGTTGAGGAAGCCTGCTCTAGAGACAAAAGGGCATTTTATTTTTTGTAAAAAAAACACACACAAAAACCCAACCCATTCTGTTACAGGGGAACAATCACATGCAGTATTTAAACCAATAGCTAACTCATTCTCTTTATTTGGACTCTCTATATAGGGAAAATGGCACCATCCATACACAAGAGGGAAATAATAGCTGGCTTGACAGAACCCAAAGGTTTCTGGAAGTAGGAAGATTTTTTGGGGGGAGGGGGGACCATGGGGAAGAGGGAACCCCAAAACAGTCTAGTGAGGGAATGCACATACTCAGCAGCCCCATAACATGTTGGGGAGGGGTTGGTGTTTGAGCTGGGAGGGAGAACAGAAAATGGAGAAAGGGAAGGAGAATGAAATGGAGTACAGTGGTACCTCGGTTTACAAACTTAATCCGTTCCGGAAGTCCGTTCTTAAACTGAAACCATTCTTAAGCCGAGGCGCTTTCCCCAATGAGGCCTCCCGCTGCTGGTGCCCTTCTACCGTTTGGCTTCCGTTCTTAGACCGAGGTAAAGTTCGCAAACCGGGACACTACTTCCGGTTTTGCGGAGTTCGTAAACCGAATAGTACATAAACAGGGCTTTCTTAAACCGAGGTAACACTTTATCTTGGGAAAGATTATGGCTGGCTAGCTGCAACTCCACACTGCGACATTCTGTTCTAGATCACACTTGTGTCCATCGAAAACCTAGATACAAACATTCTTCTTGCGCTCTAGCATGTCCCAGACACAGAACCCTTGGCAGATCTACATGCAGATGAAGGGGCAGGAAATGCCTTACATGGGATTCACTGCCACAAGATATGTAGGTGGCCACCAAGATGCCTACAGGAAGCCCACTAGCAGAAACAAAGCTCAGCCGCACCTCTCCCCAGTGGTGATCCCATTAACTGGTATTCAGAGGCAAGAAGCAGAGCTTAGCCTCCATGAATTTGTCTACTCTTTTAAAGCCATCCAAGTGGGTGGCCATCAGCTTGTTGGTGTGAATTCACTCCTATGGAGAAAGAGTAAAAAAAGCACTGAACTGAAAGGGGAAATCTGCCCTCTCTTCTGAATTCTGCATGGCAGGTCCATCATAGACAGGGATCCTATGGCTGACTATTTGTTTATCTGTTTATTTCATATATATCTCTCTATCTACTTATACATACACATACAAATTTTCCAATTCCAAAATCTCAAAGTGCTGCACCATCCAAACAAAAATCATTAAAATAAGCAAACAACCCAGATAATCATAGAACATAGTTGCAGCAACTGCAGCAGCCAGAATCAACAATAACAAAACACCCTCCTTGAACTTGACTTGGTGGCTAATTGGCAGTACAGGTGTTGTGCAGCAGATGCCCCACTGAGCAACCTAGCTGCAGCTTCTGAGCCAATCTCAAGGGTAGCTCTTCACAGAGCACATCACAGGAATCCAGTTGTGAGGTTACTCTCAAGGTTCCTAAGCGTGAGTCACAACAGCTTAGACTATCCCAGCCCAAGAATGGTATTAATGACTGGGTGATCATTATCATAGACCTCTGGCTTCTTTAGATGTTGTCACACAACCTCCTCTTTAAGGGTGGCTGGAGTAATAATGCATCCACCACTCGCTTGACCCACCTGCCTAACCTGAATGATGGGGAAGAACTGGGAGGACCCACGATACAGCAAATAGCTACAAGTACTGTGTCCACGACCTTAGGCACCATCAACTGAAACTGGTACCACAGAACTCAATCAGGGGATCTCAAACGGTGGTCCATGGCAAGCTTCATTCAGACAGTTCTGGGTCTGTGAAGAACAGTGGGAGCAGCAATTGTGGAAGGTGAGCACAGTGCATTAAATATCAGATTTTAAATTGTATTCTTATTGCTCTCTCTTTTTCTTCTATTATGTTTTATGGTTTATTATTGTATTGTATTTTATACTGCACTATACAGCATTCGAAATGCAATATAAAAAAATACAATACAGAAAATGAAAGAAGCAATAAAAATGCAATTTACAAATGTACAGCTTGGTCTAGCTTGACTGGTAGTGGTGCTTCAGGGTGAAATCTTGCCTATTATATGCCATCTGACCTTTTAAAGTAGAGATGCCAGGGATCAAACTTGGGATGTTCTTCATGCCAAACAGGTAGGCTCTACCACTGAGCTACGGTTGCCCAGGAGGACACAGAACCAGCTCTGATTTTTGCAGGTGTTAATAACCGCTCAGCTTGCGTAGTAGCACAACACTCCCAATACTTAAACAAATAAGCTTCTGATAAAAGGGCACTCCCTAGAAAGCGAGGTTTGCTTAGCCCACGTGTAGTATTCAGAGCATACCAGCATTCCTCTATGTAAAGAAACAGCTAGAGAAATAAGCAAAATCATTCTAAGTGACCAGGTGGCTTGATATGACCCACTTCCTCAAAAACTCAGCTTCCCTGCTCTCCGTTCCTTAGATGCAATAAGGAAATAATACTTACTTGCATTACAAGGTTATTGTGAGGTTTACATGGTAACATATATGAAGCACCTAAAACTAAACGCATACCAAGAATGAATAAAGAAGGTACTGTACAAAAGCAGCCAACGTAAGGTGCCTCCAATAGCTTTTTAAAGCATAACCAGAGTGTCAGCTATCATAGGACTGCACTAAACAACCAGATTGGAAACTGCAGCACAGAGCTGTATCTGGAGTGTAGATGGTGAAATGAAGATGTAAGAAACAAAGCACCAGACAGGTGCAAGTCCCAAGTAACCCACCCACACAAGAATTATGAAGTTACTGTGCATGAAACATATATCTGTACACTGACAGCACTAGCTGGATCGGAGCAATGATAAGGCTGCCCCTTGCAATAGGCATAAACTATTTTCATTTGCAATTTGTACCACCAGTTGCCTTTTATTTTCACCATTCCCACCGACAGCTAGACTATTTTATCCTTCCGTGCCCAGACAGTTTCACTTACAGGACTAAGGACTTGTTTATTGAAGTCTTGTACATCTGGCAGAGCAACCAACACTCATATCATATTGCAGACGAATGAATTAGGACAAGAGTGGGCTGTGAGGAGGGTTCACTGCCGTGCAAGGATGGTCAGATTGAAAAGAGAGACATGATAGCAAAAGTTGCTTTGGAGAGGAATGAAGAACCACGGAAATCAAATGCAACCTTTAGACCAGCAGAGTTTAAGCATCCTACTTTAAAGGGAGCCTTTCCTCATCAACTAGTCCTCTAAGGCAGTGTTTCCCAACCTTTGGGCTCCAGCTGTTTCAGACTACAATTCCCATCATGCCTGACCACTGGTCTTGCTAGCTAGGGATGATGGGAGTTGTAGTCCAAAAACAGCTGGAGACCAAAGGTTGGGAAACACTGCTCTAAGGAACCTCTGGGATACCAAAGAACCTGTGGCCCTCCTGCTGTGGTTGGACTACAATTCCCAGCATCCCTGAACACTGGCCATGCTGGCTGAGGCCAATGGGAACAACAGCTGGCGGACCACATGTTCACCAACTCTGTTTTAGAGAGATCAAATTGAATGAGAAGATAGATCATGCACCAAAAATAGCAATCCCTGTTGAAAATAATAGAGCACTATTATGTGACTTTGTTGTTTAGATATGGTTTGTGTGATCAAAAGCCTTGCATACTCATACTTTTCACCAAGAATTCAAAGATCACTGCCATTTATAAATATTTTAAGTCTCTGGGACTAAAACAGTTATTGTTGCCTACAAAGATATACACACATACAATTGAGGGAGGGTACTGAACAAAACAGAAAAACACAGGCTTTGTATCATTAAACCAGTAAAGTAGGTTTTCAGGAAATTTAGAGAAATTTTCATAGAGTAACTTGCATCAAAATGTTTTCTGGTGCTCTAGGGTGATCTAAATTTAGCATTTTACTCAGCTGCTGACTCCCAATAATTCACTCAGACCTAAGGCTATGGTCTGAACCTCAACAGGTTTGGATCTGTTAGAAAAAGATCATTTTTCCTGAATTGCCCAATAACCCTGATGAACATTGCCTCAGGGTTCATGAATGAAGATACGTGAGGCAGAAATGCAATGAAAAACCAACAACATACATTCAGCTCCGATACACTCAGACTTCCAAACACCGAGTTCCTTTCCATCCTAAAAGTTAATAATTCGTTCCAGCCAGGCGCAGAACTCGGCCAAAATCTTCTCATGGAGCAACCTTGGGCCAGTTGCTCTGTTTCAACCTCTCAGGGTTGCAGTGCATATAAAAAAAGGGAGGGGCCATGCACAGTGCCCTGAACTCCTATTCAGAAGGCAGGAAAAATCACATATAAGGGCATAAATACATCTCCATTGCTTAAGTCTCCATCCTCTTCCTTTTAGCCAGCTGGATGCCTCTCTCTCACACACAGAACACACACTACATTAGATTGTTTTTGTGCAGAGATCTAAGAAGAACTTCAAAGCATATTACTATTACTATTACTATTATTATTTTCATTCCAGGATACATAGTTCTTAGGCTGCAATCCTATGCCTACCTTGACGAGGGTTAAGTCTCACTGAATTAAGTAGGGCTTACTTCTGAGTAAGCATGCATAGGATTGGGAATCAACATCTTAGATTTTTTAAACGTATTTATGCCACTGAGCATTCGAATGTTTCCTTAAAATGCACAACATCCACTATTGCATTCTCTCCTTCATAGACGCGCACACACAAATAGGATCGGTCTGCCCTGGAATTCTAAACACAGTACCAGAGACCATTCGAAATATTTCCCCAAATACATTATATGCACTAATATGTTCCCTCTCTCTCACACAGAGAAAGAAACAGAGGCTCCCCTCCCTCTCCAGCTCAGCTGATCTCCTCCTCAAAAACAAACATCTGCCTCCCACCTCCAGCCACCACTGTCCTCCCCCTGGCAGCACCCACCAGCCCCAAGACACCCAGCTGCTGTGGAGGGGCGGGGGTCAAGCCAATCCCCCTCCCCCCAGCCAGGCCCCATTCCCTCCCCACTGACCTGCCCGAGCTGGACTCCCATGTTTTCTCTCCCTCCCTCCTGCCCGAGACGTGGCGCTGCTACAGCATCTCCAGCCCAGCCAAAGCGGCGCGACGTTTTTCCCCGCCCCCCCGGAAACAACCGCCCGGGTTGTTGGGCCGAGAACCGTCGGCGCGGGGCTAGGTGTGTGATTATCTCCCCTTCCGCCAGCGAAAAAGCACCTCCCGGATCCCGCCCCCGTCACAGTGCGCCAAAGCTCGGAGGAAAAGACGGGGGTGGGGGGTGGGAAGGAGGGGAAGGTTAGGAGTCCAAACAAGGGTGGGGCCGTCCCGAGGGCGGAACCAGGAAAGGGAATCGGTGTTTCCCCACCACCGCTACGCACACGGCGGCGGACGGTTTATGTGGTCGGACCTGCCGGGAGGGAAGTTGCTCTGGGTGGTTTTGTGACGTTTGAGTTTCTGCCACCCCGCCTGGTGCCAAATAACTTTCTTTTGTTTTTGATTTGTTTTTTTGGCACGGGTGGGGGAATCGCAGAATAGGAGCGGTTCAGTGTTTAGGGAGCCAGATGCATAAGAGGACAGGGCTTTTAGT
Source organism: Podarcis cretensis (assembly GCF_951804945.1). Lineage (NCBI taxonomy): Eukaryota > Metazoa > Chordata > Lepidosauria > Squamata > Lacertidae > Podarcis > Podarcis cretensis. Next base: position 33,144,883 of record NC_137186.1, read on the forward strand.
AGTGGTGTACAAAAGGGAATTTCAGAAGGTGCGGTTCGAAGGGCAGCAATTCGCTTTTCTATGCAGCTGTTTAAATGTGCAGGAGCGCCTGGCCTCCCCTACTCAGTGGTCATGCATTGCTTTGTGTTGTTGTTTTTAAATATCTTTTATAGATTTTTCTATCCCCTCCTCCCCATCCAACATTATGCACTTCCCACTCCATACCCTCCAAACACAGGGTCCTTATAGGAAAACATTGTCCCAAAGTTGTCAGGTGCAAGTGAGGTGGGTGGGTGCCACTGTGAATGATAATCCGTTGTGTGTGCAATAAAAAATGATGTCCTGTCATCAAGTTATCCTCTTATCCTTTTCCAGCTAATCCCTTGTCTTTAGTTTTTCAGAGACTTCCAGTATCTGCGTTTTCTGTTTCCACTGTGATAGCTGAAAATGTTCCAGTTTTGAGTACTGGTTCATTTCGGGTGCTGAGAATTGAAGCTCTGTGAGGGGTAAACTACAATTCCTATTATTCTTTCTGGAGTGAGGAGTATGCAGCCCCAGAGTCCAATACATCTCTCCCAGCCAGCCTTCAGCTAGCCTGCCTAAAGATGGATCCCAGACCTTCTTACTCCTAGCAGCCCCTGCTCAAAACTTTATTTTCCTGACACCTCACACCCAGTTACCCTGGCAACCTTCCAAGCCCAGGAGTTCCTCTGCAGTTTATATTTCTCCCTTCACACCTCAAATAATCAAAATCCTATCATTTATTAATTTCTAGAGTTTAGGGGGTCCCCCCAGGCTATCACAGCATGTAGAAGATCCCTATTGGAGTTTTTGTTCTTGTTTAATTATGTACAGTGGTACCTCGGGTTACAGATGCTTCAGGTTACAGGCGCTTCAGGTTACAGGCCCCATTAGCTAAAGTGGTACCTCAGATTAAGAACAGTTTCAGGTTAAGAACATCTCCAGAATGAATTTAAGTTCTTAACCTGAGGTATCATTCTATTTTGTGTTCTCATTTTGTATTTTTATGTTTCTGAAATCCTGGAGAGCTGCTTCCAGTCAGTTTACGTAACACTGAGGTAGATGAACCAGTAATCTGACTTGAGTATAAGGCAGCTTCCTCTTTTCCTATGACTCACAATTTAAAAGCAGTTTTGATTTTATATTTCCTGCTGTAGGAATGGAAATAGTTGAAGTGTGCTGTCCAGGAGCAGGGGGAGGCTACAAACCCCACCCCTATTTTCCAGAGGACCTTTCTTCAAGTTAGAAGATTGCTTCAAGCCAGAGATGCATTTCAGAGGCAAAAACAAAACTAACCCCAAATGGAAGCCTAAAACAACTCACAAGTTTGGGCATAACAAAAGCAAATACAATCATTTTGCTTCAATTCAAAGTTTACAACTCCTGTAGACTTACTAGATTTACATGTTCCTACTTTCCTTTATGTTGGCTGGGCAACATGGAACAGAAAAAGAAAAAGAAAGGAAAGGTGAACCCCAAAGTGCTGAACATTGGTTTTCTTTGAAAAGCACTCTAGCAAATGTGTTGTGGTGCCTGACCCATTTTGAGTAGCTGCTGTCCATCAAAGGCAATACAGTGGTACCTCGGGTACAGACGCTTCAGGTTACAGACTCCGCTAACCCAGAAATAGTACCTTGGGTTAAGAACTTTGCTTCATGATGAGAGCAGAAATTGCGCGGCGGCGGTGTGACAGCAGCAGCGGAAGGCCCCATTAACTAAAGTGGTACCTCAGGTTAAGAACAGTTTCAGGTTAAGAACAAACTTCTGGAACAAATTAAGTTCTTAACCCGAGGTACCACTGTATTATCAACAAATGCCAGATCCGTCTGCCTGAAAGCAAAGATGAGCGCCGCACCCCATAGTCGAATTTGACTGGACTTAACCGTCCAAGGGTCCTTTATATTTACCTTTTACCATCAGAAGCAATATTGTCTTATTTTCAGAATCTTGTTTTGATATGAGCATGTTTATTATTTCTTATAAGGAAAAACCTGCTCTTTTCCCCTTATGGGGTACCCAAGAGCCCATACAGAGTCCTCTTTTTAGGTTCTCTATCGGTAGGAGAAAATAACAGAGGCCAACCAGAGAATATTGAGAAGCAAGGCAGCTAGTAAGCCTGATCTTTATTAAAGCTGTTGCAACAGGGTGCTCCCCTCACACACAGTATGAATAACCACACCCTAGGCCAACCCCAACCTCTCTCACCACCAAAGGAACACAAGCGAACAGCAAAGAACCTGCACAAACAACCCTGACACCAAACCCAACATATAGGAAGTAAAATAGAAAAATCGCCACCCGACCCCACCCCCACCCATCTTTCCCTCCCCCCTCCACCTCTTTCCCCTTTGCTTCCTAATGTCTCAACAAATGAAAATGATTTGTAAAAATGTTACATGGGGGGAGAAAACATGAGAGAGAGACATTGCACACTTTTGTAGATCAACAAAATCTTAAATAAATAAATAAATAAATAAATAAATAAATAAATACTAGTCATAAAAAAGTGGCTTCCTCACCTGAAGGACATCAAAGCCCACCTGAAGTCCCAAAACAAAACTATAAGATCCTGATCCACGCAGATCCATGCATGTATGGAGCGATCTGTGTGGATCTGAATCTGATAGTTTATGACTCCCTGTTTTAGGGAATCACATATATAATCGTATGTTTGGGGACATTAGGTGGGCTTTGATGTCCTTCAGGTGACCTTTGGGGTGTATGGCTTTCCTCCATCTCAACCACGCAGGATTCCTCCGGAATGACAAGATCACTTGCCCAGCTTTCCTCCATCTTAACTGCGCAGGATTCCTCCGGAATGACAAGATCACTTGCCCAGCTTTCCTCCATCTTAACTGCGCAGGATTCCTCCGGAATGACAAGATCACTTGCCCAGCTTTCCTCCATCTCAACCACGCAGGATTCCTCCGGAATGACAAGATCACTTGCCCAGCTTTCCTCCATCTCAACCACGCAGGATTCCTCCGGAATGACAAGATCACTTGCCCAGCTTTCCTCCATCTCAACCACGCAGGATTCCTCCGGAATGACAAGATCACTTGCACAGCTTTCCTCCATCTCAACCACGCAGGATTCCTCCGGAATGACAAGATCACTTGCCCAGCTTTCCTCCATCTTAACTGCGCAGGATTCCTCTGGAATGACAAGATCACTTGCCCAGCTTTCCTCCATCTCAACCACGCAGGATTCCTCTGGAATGACAAGATCACTTGCCCAGCTTTCCTCCATCTCAACCACGCAGGATTCCTCTGGAATGACAAGATCACTTGCACAGCTTTCCTCCTTCTCAACTGCACAGGATTCCTCTGGAATGACAAGATCTTCCGCATGGGTTTCCTCCATCTCCACTGCGGAGGATTTCTCTTGAATTACCAGGTCTAGCAGAGAACCACACCTCGAACAAATAGTTAGACTCTCACTTTTCACTGCACTTCCTGGGGTAATCACTACTACAGTTCCTATTTGAGATGTATCTGTTGCGGTGGTCCTGATGCAACATCTCTCCATCCCAACCAATGCTGCACTCAGCAGCTGGAAACCCGCAGCGATATAGCCTAGATAAATAGAAGGTCCAATATGCTGCTCACTGGGAATTTGAGGCAATTCAAAAGCTTCTGGGAAGACAATTTCCCCATTTTGTAAGACAGCAGACATGTTCCATGTCACGGAAATCAGGACGAGTATCCCTGCAACTAAGTTCAGGAGAGCTGCAAGCCTAAAAAAGGTTGACACAAAATCCTTATGTTTTCTGGGCTTGAATACATTGTACAAGGCAAACGAAATTAATCCTACGGCCGCTGAATTCATGATGGAAGCTAGGGCCATTAAATCCTGTGCAATAAAAATTTCCATTGGGAGGGTTGGATGTTGCTCATTGAGATTTTCACAATGCCCAAAAGACTTGCCGTCGTTAGAAGGGTCTTTCCAAAAACAGACCTGCCAGATTCCTATCCAGATGTTTCCAGACCCTATTCCTTTGATGTTGTCCACACGCCACACTCGCCAGTTGACAATGGCTGTTGAGGCAATGCACAACGGCAAGGCCAAAATATCCATTAGGAATGCGGATAATTGGAGGCCGGAAACTAATCTCAGCCACCTGACCACCAGGGAGCCTTCTTTCACCTGCAGGCGGGGTTTGGAGAGAAGGGGAGCAGGGGAGACCTTGGCAGACATTCTGGAAACAAAAGAGAAGACAACATGCAGTGAGAGAGGGACTAACAAGCATGTCTAGTCATTGAAGGACATCCTCCCTCCTGCATTCTTCCTTCCATGCACAGAAAGAAGCAGCAAAAGAAAGAGTTCCTGCTCTCTCCCACCCCCTGGTTAGGTATAGACATCTGATCCAGAGAAGCTGACACTCATACTTTCTTCCAGCACACTGCTACTGATTTAATATACTCTTGCATTGTTCCTGTGAAGATGGCCAGAACCTCAGCAACCTGTTGTGGATGGGAAGCTGCTCATGATTCGCTGTTCTGCTATCTGCTACTGCAGCTATCCTTTTCCACTGAGCATAAACACACCTGATGGCATAGTGAGGAATGTTTAATCCATAAACTTACGTGAAATGCCTTCCTCAGCTAGAGTCTAGCGTGCCAGGAACAGAGCAGGTATTTGCTAGGTGCTCCTGAGCTTCAAGAAGACTGAGCTGTTGGCCAGTGAGCTGACGTTCGCCTGAGCAGCCAGCCAGCCACAGCAGCAACTGCTCTGCAGAATTCTTAGGTCAGTTACAGGCCAGTTAGAATCCTGACAACAACACAAATCATAACTCCAGGGTACTGGTCGTTTGGAACATCAGGAAAGTGGAAAACGGGAGGGAACTCAGTTCCCTTCTTTCCCAATGCAGAGTGTCTATTCCAGGACACTGCGCAGTTAAAACGCGTTCTTCCTGAAGTCAGATTCAGAGCAGTTCCAGCAATAAAAATGGTGATACAGTGTGTGTATCTCAGTACAGATTTGTTTGATAGGCCTGAATGCATTTCATAAAGGATCTCCATGTACAAGAAAAGCTAATAGCATGAGGCCCTGAACCATAAGAATTTCCTTGGCAAAATTATTGAAGACTCCTTACAAACCTATCATTCTTCTTTCCCATCCCATCTTGTTTGGACATTATAGTAAGGGAGAAGATCTTAGCTCTTTTCCTTTGCACTGGGACCACATGGAATTTGTGCCATGGGACCCCATCACTCACACCAATACAGGCAATACCATTTTCAGAACTTAGGTGTCCATGATTTAAAATCGCTTTCCTAAGACACTTCCATCAAAATATTTGAGTTGCTTTCTTTCTGTTCCTTTCTGTGTTGATGCTCCGAATGTGAGCTGCTCAGCTGCATGCAGTTTCCACTGAAGTGTGAGTGTGTGTGATTAACATTCGGCCAAGCAATGGGCCTAAATCCATCTATTTCACCTGAAATAACTTTGGGAGCTAGCCATTAAAAATCTAAAGTACTGTATATTTTGCTCTATAAGACTCACTTTTTCCCTCCTAAAAAGTAATGGGAAATGTGTGTGCGTCTTATGGAGCAAATGCAGGCTGCACAGCTATTCCAGAAGCCAGAACAGCAAGAGGGATTGCTGCTTTCACTGTGCAGCGATCCCTCTTGCTGTTCTGGCTTCTGAGATTCAGAATATTTTTTTTCTTGTTTTCCTCCTCCAAAAACTAGGTGCGTCTTGTAGTCTGGTGCGTCTTATAGAGCGAAAAATACGGTAGATATCAAATTCAGAGGAATTAAAAGCTGTCATCTTTTTGACTATTTGAAACATCTTAGAACATACACAAATGTTAATGTTTGAAGGAAGGCAGCAAATGGATCATTGGAGCCATCCATTCATTTCAGGAGTTGTGACCATTGATAAGATGAAGCACTTTCACATCGCATGGCAGTGTGCAGTGCTTTTAAAAAGGTAAAGTTAAAGAACCCCTGACAGTTAAGTCCAGTCGCGAACGACTCTGGGGTTGCGCCACTCATCTGGCTTTACTGTCCGAGGGAGCTGTCGTTTGTCCGCAGACAGTTTTTCCGGGTCATGTGGCCAGCATGACTAAGCCGCTTCTGGCAAAACCAGAGCAGCACACAGAAACGCCGTTTCCTGTCCTGCACTTTGACGTGGTTTGGAACTGCTAGGTTGGCAGCAACTGGGACCAAGCAACGGGAGCTCACACCGTCAAAGACGCAAGTCCAGTTCTGTATCTGCATGACATCATCCACACCCAAATGCTCTCCCGTTCTGTTTCCCCCACATAATCAGGATACACCATCTCCATTGAAAACTCTGCTCAGTGACACCCATCCAATAGAAAAGTGCTGACCGTCTTCATGCAGATACACTTCCGTACAGGGGTTTGGCCGACAAGTTCTTAACGAGTGTGGGGATGTTTTCAGGGGCTCTTTGCTTTTCCCTGCCTCCCCTTTCATCCTCACCTGAGGAGATCTTGGCCATTCTCTTGACAGGGACCTCCGTTTTCTTCATTCCTCCTTCTCCCCGTCTGGTTCACTGAGCAAATAGAGAGGAGGTTTCATGCAAGTCAAGGTGTGCAATGGATCTTCAGGGCATTTGGAAAGAAGAAAAGGTTCAGGAACAAGTGACGCAACAGCCCCCCCCCCCCAAGCGTAAAAACACATTTGGACATATTGCTCATGAGATTTGCCCCAGTGAGAAAATAGCAAAACACAAATAGCTGTCATGTTGGATGGCAAAAAATGGCTGAATCTCAGAAGCCAGAACAGCAAGAGGGATCGCTGTGCAGTGAAAGCAGCAATCCCTCTTGCTGTTCTGGCTTCTGGGATAGCTGCGCAGCCTGCATTCGCTCCATAAGACACACACACATTTCCCCTTACTTTTTAGGAGGGAAACAGTGAGTCTTATAGAGCAAAAAATACGGTAATTCCTGAATCTAGGTTACAGGTCACAGGCCCACACCCTGTTCATATCTTGAATGTGCCCTTAAGACAGGATTTGTGAGGACAGGATTTGTGAGGAAAGACAATGGGGAGGTTTCCCACTTTGACCTTGCAGAGAAATATTTGAGGTCAATTTGTTCAGGAACTCTTCTGTGGGGTTTCAGACATGTGGTTTATATATACAGTTATGAATATATATATATATATATATATATATATATATATATATATATGACCTTAAAATTCTTATTATTATTTATTGAATTTATATATTGAAAATTAGAGAACACTTTATTCTTTCCTGTGATGAAGAACAATTGCACTTGAAACTCATTATGTTACAATACATTTAGTGGAGTGTTTTTCAAATAAGTTGGTCTTCAGCACCTTGGACTTGGCTCCCTTTTGGTGGTGTTGTTTAGGCTGAGTTTTGGTTGCTGGTTTTTGTTAAATTGATTCATCCCCATCTCCTTTTTACAGCATGGAGCAACCAAGTGCTTGATTAACAGTTACAAGGACTAAATAAACTGCACCACAGAAACCAGGCAATGTTCACTGGCATTCATCAAATGAGTCAAGTGGAAAATACCATGTGTATATACCATGGGTGGAATATATGAAAGAGCTAGAATTTATGTTTTAAGATGACCCGTGACCTTTTGGTTCTGAAACAATAAATCCACAGCCTCCCCAAATGGGGTACTGAAATTGTCATCTTAACAACTAATAATTTGTTGCCTTTTAATTTGCCGCTTGAGGCAATCCACTTCATGGCAGAACCAGCCCTGACTTGTGTTTACAGCCAACTTTTCCTGCACTCTCAAATTCATGCCTTGTGCTACAAAATGTGGCCAGTAGAGAGCATCGTAAGCCTCTCAAATAAATTGTCATGCATCTATTGAAATGGACTTATGCCTCAATAAATGTAGTACAGTGCAGTCCTAATCATATCTACTCAGAAGTCCTTTTGGGGTTTACTCCCAGGTTAAGAGATGTTTGGATTGCCTTGGTCATTTTTGCAATAATAATAATAAAAAAAAGGTGGGCTGGATATAAGTAGGAGAGAAAGGAATACATTAGCATTCATTTAGAATGCTTTGGGACACTTACATAGCAGAGGCCATGCCCTTCCTCTCAATTTCTAATGAAATCTTCATGATCCATCAAGAGAAGAGTTCCAGTTCATATAATTGCTACGCAGGTTAGCTCAGAGAGAGATGTAGCGTTTATACTTTGCAGGGAAAAGGTCCCAAGTTGTCTCTGGCACCTCGATATAAGAGTGGGGAGAGCCAGTGTGGTGTAGTGGTTAAGAGTGGTGGACTCATAATCCACCCTAAACCCTACACTTAACCCTAACTACTCCCCTATGTAAAAAATAAAAATATACAAAATATATACAGAATATGCACAGTTGTGCACAAAAATAAATAAATATTAAAACAAAGAACAGGAGACAAGACTTGCTTTGAATGGCAGCCTCAGAGAGAGCTACACCTTTTGTGGCAAGGAGGGCATCCCGAAGATTCATGGCCTAAGATTTGCAGCAAGGGACTCCCTTCTGTCTCTGATAGAAATGCTAGCTGAGGGCTCAGAATGCTTGCCTTCTCTCCATCTCTCAACTACCTCCATTCCGGTTAACATATTGAGTATTTACGCTCTGTGTACTGTGATATACAGATCAAGAACAAGTTCTGCGAGGAGCCTGCAAATACCTTCTTGGTAGTGGCGCCCGCCCTGTGGAACGCCCTCCCAGCATATGTCACGAACATGGTATGCTCTACCAAGGCAAAACACTCCGTGTCCTGGAGACATCTTAGATCTCAAGTCACTGGCACCAGCTGGACTGGATTGTCACCAGGCGATTGCACTGAACTGTGTTGGGAGCCAGTGTAGTGTAGTAGTTAAGAGCGGTAGTCTCGTAATCTGGTGAACTGGGTTTGCATCCCCGCTCTTCCACCTGCAGCTGCTGGGTGATCTTGGGGTAGTCACACTTCTTTGAAGTCTCTCAGCCTCACTCACCTCACAGAGTGTTTGTTGTGGGGGAGGAAGGGAAAAGAGATTGTTAGCTGCTATGAGACTCCTTAAGGTAGTGATAAAGTGGGATATCAAATCCAAACTCCTACTACTACTACTCCTACTCCTCTTCTTCTTCTTCTTCTTCTTCTTCTTCTTCTTCTTCTTCTTCCTGCCACACGGAGCTACCACAGCACTGACTGTGACATGGTCAATCCCTGGTGGTGAGCAAAGAGGACCTGTAGCCAATCTAAGGTTCTGCACTTTGGCAGGAAGAACCAGCTGCACCAATATAAGTTGAGGGACACTGGTTTGCTGGTAGGGAAAAGGATCTAGGGATCTTAGTGGACCACAAGCTTAACATGAGTCAACCTGAGAGTGATGCAGCAGCAAAAAATGCTAATTCTCTTTCAGGCTGCAACAACAAAGGTGTCCAGATGAATGGAAGACAATAAGACAATGAAATTCAAGACAGTAACAATTTATTGTGCATTTATTCATAATCCTTTTTTCCCTTTTATTCCATTCTCTTCCAGTTCTTTTTCTTCTTGACACGTGGAGTTACACAGAGAGTAGATCATATATCTTAAGGAACGGAAAAGCCCAAAATTCCGTGAAATCTTTTGAGGCAAAATCATGTTAACAATTTTCGGATCTCTCTGTCCCCTGCTCTGTCTTTTGCCAAAACAAAGGTGCCAACCCTGTGCCCGCAAGTTGTTGAGCCTTCCCACTTTCCCCCAGGGCGTATCCTCTGAGGTCCTGCAGGAGGAAAGAGCATTTCAGAGTCAGGGGCCAGTCTGGGACAAAGCGGCCCCCACCACAGAGTCCCTGGCACTTCTGGACCATGAGGGGTTGCCATCTTTGGTCTTGGACCAAATTGGGGGCCAAACAGGCTCTGTGCCCCAGAAATGGGGCAGTCCGTTGGGTAAGGGATGGGGGGACGACAACCCTAAAACCACCCCGGATGCCATAGGGACACTTACACTGAGAAGGTGGAGGAGGGTGCCAGGGTTGGGTGCTTCCATAAGAAGACTGCCCAGCAGAAGCCAGTAGTGCCTCTTCAGTTCCTGCGGGAAAAGAGAGAAGAGAGTTGGATTCTGCAAGGGTGTGACGAAGAGGAAGAAAGAGCCTGTGAAGGGAAGTCAAAACAAAGGACATACGTCTCTCTTCTCCTCCTCCTCCTCCTCCTTAGCCCCACTCAGCACCGCCTCCAACATCCTGTGCAGGATGGTACTGATCATGTCAGAGGTGAATTTGGGCCTCATCGTGCTGCAGAGATGAAAGGGAGAGGGTTAGAGTCTCCCTTGCCCCCTTCTCCCTCCCGCCTGCTCTTTCCCCCTGGAGTTCTGCCCCCCCACCCATAACCCCATCCACGCCAAAGACCCCACTCAGCTGGAGGAGGGCCTCCAAGGCAAGGGCCAGGGTCAGGGGCCAATCCCTGAAGTGCTCCAAGGGCCCCAAGATGTCCTGGAAAAGAACAGGGGAGGAAAATCAGCTCCGACCCCAAACACCAGGCTTGGCTTTGCAGGGGAATGGCAACCCCATGGCCTAAGCCGGCAGGGTCCTCCTCCCTGCAGATGCACAGCCCCTTCCCCCCACCTCCCCGTGGGGGTCCCTCACCCCCCCCCCATCACTCACCAGAAATTTTTGAGTCGTCTCCTCCTTGGAGCACTTCAGGGATCGGAGCCCCCTGAGCTCAGCTGCCTGGCAGCTCTCGATGACGCCCAGGATGTAGCGCTGTTCATCCTCCAGCAGCTGAAATGGAAAAGTCAGACTGTCAGTTCCTTGTGAGGGGAGGATTTCTCCGCATCTGAGAGTGCAGAGTGGGGGGCAAAGAGCCCGGGGGCAGGGGGGGCAGGTCTGAGGGATCCAATAGTAATATTACTATTACTATTATTATTTTCATTCCAGGATACATAGTTCTTAGGCTGCAATCCTATGCCTACCTTGACGAGGGTTAAGTCTCACTGAATTAAGTAGGGCTTACTTCTGAGTAAGCATGCATAGGATTGGGAATCAACATCTTAGATTTTTTAAACATATTTATGCCACTGAGCATTCGAATGTTTCCTTAAAATGCACAACATCCACTATTGCATTCTCTCCTTCATAGACGCGCACACACAAATAGGATCGGTCTGCCCTGGAATTCTAAACACAGTACCAGAGACCATTCGAAATATTTCCCCAAATACATTATATGCACTAATAGGTTCCCTCTCTCTCACACAGAGAAAGAAACAGAGGCTCCCCTCCCTCTCCAGCTCAGCTGATCTCCTCCTCAAAAACAAACATCTGCCTCCCACCTCCAGCCACCACTGTCCTCCCCCTGGCAGCACCCACCAGCCCCAAGACACCCAGCTGCTGTGGAGGGGCGGGGGTCAAGCCAATCCCCCTCCCCCCAGCCAGGCCCCATTCCCTCCCCACTGACCTGCCCGAGCTGGACTCCCATGTTTTCTCTCCCTCCCTCCTGCCCGAGACGTGGCGCTGCTACAGCATCTCCAGCCCAGCCAAAGCGGCGCGACGTTTTTTCCCGTCCCCCCGGAAACAACCGCCCGGGTTGTTGGGCCGAGAACCGTCGGCGCGGGGCTAGGTGTGTGATTATCTCCCCTTCCGCCAGCGAAAAAGCACCTCCCGGATCCCGCCCCCGTCACAGTGCGCCAAAGCTCGGAGGAAAAAGACGGGGGTGGGGGGTGGGAAGGAGGGGAAGGTTAGGAGTCAAAACAAGGGTGGGGCCGTCCCGAGGGCGGAACCAGGAAAGGGAATCGGGGTTTCCCCACCACCGCTACGCACACGGCGGCGGACGGTTTATGTGGTCGGACCTGCCGGGAGGGAAGTTGCTCTGGGTGGTTTTGTGACGTTTGAGTTTCTGCCACCCCGCCTGGTGCCAAATAACTGGTCTAAAACTTTCTTTTGTTTTTGATTTGTTTTTTTGGCACGGGTGGGGGAATCGCAGAATAGGAGCGGTTCAGTGTTTAGGGAGCCAGATGCATAAGAGGACAGGGCTTTTAGTAGTGGTGTACAAAAGGGAATTTCAGAAGGTGCGGTTCGAAGGGCAGCAATTCGCTTTTCTATGCAGCTGTCTAAATGTGCAGGAGCGCCTGGCCTCCCCTACTCAGTGGTCATGCATTGCTTTGTGTTGTTGTTTTTAAATATCTTTTATAGATTTTTCTATCCCCCCCTCCCCATCCAACATTATGCACTTCCCACTCCATACCCTCCAAACACAGGGTCCTTATAGGAAAACATTGTCCCAAAGTTGTCAGGTGCAAGTGAGGTGGGTGGGTGCCACTGTGAATGATAATCCGTTGTGTGTGCAATAAAAAATGATGTCCTGTCATAAAGTTATCCTCTTATCCTTTTCCAGCTAATGCCTTGTCTTTAGTTTTTCAGAGACTTCCAGTATCTGCGTTTTCTGTTTCCACTGTGATAGCTGAAAATGTTCCAGTTTTGAGTACTGGTTCATTTCGGGTGCTGAGAATTGAAGCTCTGTGAGGGGTAAACTACAATTCCTATTATTCTTTCTGGAGTGAGGAGTATGCAGCCCCAGAGTCCAATACATCTCTCCCAGCCAGCCTTCAGCTAGCCTGCCTAAAGATGGATCCCAGACCTTCTTACTCCTAGCAACCCCTGCTCAAAACTTTATTTTCCTGACACCTCACACCCAGTTACCCTGGCAACCTTCCAAGCCCAGGAATTCCTCTGCAGTTTATATTTCTCCCTTCACACCTCAAATAATCAAAATCCTATCATTTATTTCTAGAGTTTAGGGGGTCCCCCCAGGCTATCATAGCATGTAGAAGATCCCTATTGGAGTTTTTGTTCTTGTTTAATTATGTACAGTGGTACCTCGGGTTACAGATGCTTCAGGTTACAGGCGCTTCAGGTTACAGGCCCCATTAGCTAAAGTGGTACCTCAGATTAAGAACAGTTTCAGGTTAAGAACATCTCCAGAATGAATTTAAGTTCTTAACCTGAGGTATCATCCTATTTTGTGTTCTCATTTTGTATTTTTATGTTTCTGAAATCCTGGAGAGCTGCTTCCAGTCAGTTTATGTAACACTGAGGTAGATGAACGAGTAATCTGACTTGAGTATAAGGCAGCTTCCTCTTTTCCTATGACTCACGATTTAAAAGCAGTTTTGATTTTATATTTCCTGCTGTAGGAATGGAAATAGTTGAAGTGTGCTGTCCAGGAGCAGGGGGAGGCTACAAACCCCACCCCTATTTTCCAGAGGACCTTTCTTCAAGTTAGAAGATTGCTTCAAGCCAGAGATGCATTTCAGAGGCAAAAACAAAACTAACCCCAAATGGAAGCCTAAAACAACTCACAAGTTTGGGCATAACAAAAGCAAATACAATCATTTTGCTTCAATTCAAAGTTTACAACTCCTGTAGACTTACTAGATTTACATGTTCCTACTTTCCTTTATGTTGGCTGGGCAACATGGAACAGAAAAAGAAAAAGAAAGGAAAGGTGAACCCCAAAGTGCTGAACATTTTCTTTGAAAAGCACTCTAGCAAATGTGTTGTGGTGCCTGACCCATTTTGAGTAGCTGCTGTCCATCAAAGGCAATACAGTGGTACCTCGGGTACAGACGCTTCAGGTTACAGACTCCGCTAACCCAGAAATAGTACCTTGGGTTAAGAACTTTGCTTCATGATGAGAGCAGAAATTGCGCGGCGGCGGTGTGACAGCAGCAGCGGAAGGCCCCATTAACTAAAGTGGTACCTCAGATTAAGAACAGTTTCAGGTTAAGAACAAACTTCTGGAACAAATTAAGTTCTTAACCCGAGGTACCACTGTATTATCAACAAATGCCAGATCCGTCTGCCTGAAAGCAAAGATGAGCGCCGCACCCCATAGTCGAATTCGACTGGACTTAACCGTCCAAGGGTCCTTTATATTTACCTTTTACCATCAGAAGCAATATTGTCTTATTTTCAGAATCTTGTTTTGATATGAGCATGTTTATTATTTCTTATAAGGAAAAACCTGCTCTTTTCCCCTTATGGGGTACCCAAGAGCCCATACAGAGTCCTCTTTTTAGGTTCTCTATCGGTAGGAGAAAATAACAGAGGCCAACCAGAGAATATTGAGAAGCAAGGCAGCTAGTAAGCCTGATCTTTATTAAAGCTGTTGCAACAGGGTGCTCCCCTCACACACAGTATGAATAACCACACCCTAGGCCAACCCCAACCTCTCTCACCACCAAAGGAACACAAGCGAACAGCAAAGAACCTGCACAAACAACCCTGACACCAAACCCTACATATAGGAAGTAAAATAGAAAAATCGCCACCCGACCCCACCCCCACCCATCTTTCCCTCCCCCCTCCACCTCTTTCCCCTTTGCTTCCTAATGTCTCAACAAATGAAAATGATTTGTAAAAATGTTACATGGGGGGAGAAAACATGAGAGAGAGACATTGCACACTTTTGTAGATCAACAAAATCTTAAATAAATAAATAAATAAATACTAGTCATAAAAAAGTGGCTTCCTCACCTGAAGGACATCAAAGCCCACCTGAAGTCCCAAAACAAAACTATAAGATCCTGATCCACGCAGATCCATGCATGTATGGAGCGATCTGTGTGGATCTGAATCTGATAGTTTATGACTCCCTGTTTTAGGGAATCACATATATAATTGTATGTTTGGGGACATTAGGTGGGCTTTGATGTCCTTCAGGTGACCTTTGGGGTGTATGGCTTTCCTCCATCTCAACCACGCAGGATTCCTCCGGAATGACAAGATCACTTGCCCAGCTTTCCTTCATCTTAACTGCGCAGGATTCCTCTGGAATGACAAGATCACTTGCCCAGCTTTCCTCCATCTCAACCACGCAGGATTCCTCCGGAATGACAAGATCACTTGCCCAGCTTTCCTCCATCTTAACTGCGCAGGATTCCTCCGGAATGACAAGATCACTTGCCCAGCTTTCCTCCATCTCAACCACGCAGGATTCCTCCGGAATGACAAGATCACTTGCACAGCTTTCCTCCATCTCAACCACGCAGGATTCCTCCGGAATGACAAGATCACTTGCCCAGCTTTCCTCCATCTTAACTGCGCAGGATTCCTCCGGAATGACAAGATCACTTGCCCAGCTTTCCTCCATCTCAACCACGCAGGATTCCTCCGGAATGACAAGATCACTTGCCCAGCTTTCCTCCATCTTAACTGCGCAGGATTCCTCTGGAATGACAAGATCACTTGCCCAGCTTTCCTCCATCTCAACCACGCAGGATTCCTCCGGAATGACAAGATCACTTGCACAGCTTTCCTCCATCTCAACCACGCAGGATTCCTCTGGAATGACAAGATCACTTGCACAGCTTTCCTCCTTCTCAACTGCACAGGATTCCTCTGGAATGACAAGATCTTCCGCATGGGTTTCCTCCATCTCCACTGCGGAGGATTTCTCTTGAATTACCAGGTCTAGCAGAGAACCACACCTCAAACAAATAGTTAGACTCTCGCTTTTCACTGCACTTCCTGGGGTAATCACTACTACAGTTCCTATTTGAGATGTATCTGTTGCGGTGGTCCTGATGCAACATCTCTCCATCCCAACCAATGCTGCACTCAGCAGCTGGAAACCCGCAGCGATATAGCCTAGATAAATAGAAGGTCCAATATGCTGCTCGCTGGGAATTTGAGGCAATTCAAAAGCTTCTGGGAAGACAATTTCCCCATTTTGTAAGACAGCAGACATGTTCCATGTCACGGAAATCAGGACGAGTATCCCTGCAACTAAGTTCAGGAGAGCTGCAAGCCTAAAAAAGGTTGACACAAAATCCTTATGTTTTCTGGGCTTGAATACATTGTACAAGGCAAACGAAATTAATCCTACGGCTGCTGAATTCATGATGGAAGCTAGGGCCATTAAATCCTGTGCAATAAAAATTTCCATTGGGAGGGTTGGATGTTGCTCATTGAGATTTTCACAATGCCAAAAAGACTTGCCGTCGTTAGAAGGGTCTTTCCAAAAACAGACCTGCCAGATTCCTATCCAGATGTTTCCAGACCCTATTCCTTTGATGTTGTCCACACGCCACACTCGCCAGTTGACAATGGCTGTTGAGGCAATGCACAACGGCAAGGCCAAAATATCCATTAGGAATGCGGATAATTGGAGGCCGGAAACTAATCTCAGCCACCTGACCACCAGGGAGCCTTCTTTCACCTGCAGGCGGGGTTTGGAGAGAAGGGGAGCAGGGGAGACCTTGGCAGACATCCTGGAAACAAAAGAGAAGACAACATGCAGTGAGAGAGGGACTAACAAGCATGTCTAGTCATTGAAGGACATCCTCCCTCCTGCATTCTTCCTTCCATGCACAGAAATAAGCAGCAAAAGAAAGAGTTCCTGCTCTCTCCCACCCCCTGGTTAGGTATAGACATCTGATCCAGAGAAGCTGACACTCATACTTTCTTCCAGCACACTGCTACTGATTTAATATACTCTTGCATTGTTCCTGTGAAGATGGCCAGAACCTCAGCAACCTGTTGTGGATGGGAAGCTGCTCATGATTCGCTGTTCTGCTATCTGCTACTGCAGCTATCCTTTTCCACTGAGCATAAACACACCTGATGGCATAGTGAGGAATGTTTAATCCATAAACTTACGTGAAATGCCTTCCTCAGCTAGAGTCTAGCGTGCCAGGAACAGAGCAGGTATTTGCTAGGTGCTCCTGAGCTTCAAGAAGACTGAGCTGTTGGCCAGTGAGCTGACGTTCGCCTGAGCAGCCAGCCAGCCACAGCAGCAACTGCTCTGCAGAATTCTTAGGTCAGTTACAGGCCAGTTAGAATCCTGACAACAACACAAATCATAACTCCAGGGTACTGGTCGTTTGGAACATCAGGAAAGTGGAAAACGGGAGGGAACTCAGTTCCCTTCTTTCCCAATGCAGAGTGTCTATTCCAGGACACTGCGCAGTTAAAACGCGTTCTTCCTGAAGTCAGATTCAGAGCAGTTCCAGCAATAAAAATGGTGATACAGTGTGTGTATCTCAGTACAGATTTGTTTGATAGGCCTGAATGCATTTCATAAAGGATCTCCATGTACAAGAAAGGCTAATAGCATGAGGCCCTGAACCATAAGAATTTCCTTGGCAAAATTATTGAAGACTCCTTACAAACCTATCATTCTTCTTCCCCATCCCATCTTGTTTGGACATTATAGTAAGGGAGAAGATCTTAGCTCTTTTCCTTTGCACTGGGACCACATGGAATTTGTGCCATGGGACCCCATCACTCACACCAATACAGGCAATACCATTTTCAGAACTTAGGTGTCCATGATTTAAAATCGCTTTCCTAAGACACTTCCATCAAAATATTTGTGTTGCTTTCTTTCTGTTCCTTTCTGTGTTGATGCTCCGAATGTGAGCTGCTCAGCTGCATGCAGTTTCCACTGAAGTGTGAGTGTGTGATTAACATTCGGCCAAGCAATGGGCCTAAATCCATCTATTTCACCTGAAATAACTTTGGGAGCTAGCCTTTAAAAATCTAAAGTACTGTATATTTTGCTCTATAAGACTCACTTTTTCCCTCCTAAAAAGTAATGGGAAATGTGTGTGCGTCTTATGGAGCAAATGCAGGCTGCACAGCTATCCCAGAAGCCAGAACAGCAAGAGGGATTGCTGCTTTCACTGTGCAGCGATCCCTCTTGCTGTTCTGGCTTCTGAGATTCAGAATATTTTTTTTCTTGTTTTCCTCCTCCAAAAACTAGGTGTGTCTTGTAGTCTGGTGCGTCTTATAGAGCGAAAAATACGGTAGATATCAAATTCAGAGGAATTAAAAGCTGTCATCTTTTTGACTATTTGAAACATCTTAGAACATACACAAATGTTAATGTTTGAAGGAAGGCAGCAAATGGATCATTGGAGCCATCCATTCATTTCAGGAGTTGTGACCATTGATAAGATGAAGCACTTTCACATCGCATGGCAGTGTGCAGTGCTTTTAAAAAGGTAAAGGTAAAGAACCCCTGACAGTTAAGTCCAGTCGCGAACGACTCTGGGGTTGCGCCACTCATCTGGCTTTACTGTCCGAGGGAGCTGTCGTTTGTCCGCAGACAGTTTTTCCGGGTCATGTGGCCAGCATGACTAAGCCGCTTCTGGCAAAACCAGAGCAGCACACAGAAACGCCGTTTCCTGTCCTGCACTTTGACGTGGTTTGGAACTGCTAGGTTGGCAGCAACTGGGACCAAGCAACGGGAGCTCACACCGTCAAAGGTGCAAGGCCAGTTCTGTATCTGCATGACATCATCCACACCCAAATGCTCTCCCGTTCTGTTTCCCCCACATAATCAGGATACACCATCTCCATTGAAAACTCTGCTCAGTGACACCCATCCAATAGAAAAGTGCTGACCGTCTTCATGCAGATACACTTCCGTGCAGGGGTTTGGCCGACAAGTTCTTAACGAGTGTGGGGATGTTTTCAGGGGCTCTTTGCTTTTCCCTGCCTCCCCTTTCATCCTCACCTGAGGAGATCTTGGCCATTCTCTTGACAGGGACCTCCGTTTTCTTCATTCCTCCTTCTCCCCGTCTGGTTCACTGAGCAAATAGAGAGGAGGTTTCATGCAAGTCAAGGTGTGCAATGGATCTTCAGGGCATTTGGAAAGAAGAAAAGGTTCAGGAACAAGTGACGCAACAGCCCCCCCCCCCCAAGCGTAAAAACACATTTGGACATATTGCTCATGAGATTTGCCCCAATGAGAAAATAGCAAAACACAAATAGCTGTCATGTTGGATGGCAAAAAATGGCTGAATCTCAGAAGCCAGAACAGCAAGAGGGATCGCTGTGCAGTGAAAGCAGCAATCCCTCTTGCTGTTCTGGCTTCTGGGATAGCTGCGCAGCCTGCATTCGCTCCATAAGACACACACACATTTCCCCTTACTTTTTAGGAGGGAAACAGTGAGTCTTATAGAGCAAAAAATACGGTAATTCCTGAATCTAGGTTACAGGTCACAGGCCCACACCCTGTTCATATCTTGAATGTGCCCTTAAGACAGGATTTGTGAGGACAGGATTTGTGAGGAAAGACAATGGGGAGGTTTCCCACTTTGACCTTGCAGAGAAATATTTGAGGTCAATTTGTTCAGGAACTCTTCTGTGGGGTTTCAGACATGTGGTTTATATATACAGTTATGAATATATATATATATATATATATATATATATATATATATATATATACATGACCTTAAAATTCTTATTATTATTTATTGAATTTATATATTGAAAATTAGAGAACACTTTATTCTTTCCTGTGATGAAGAACAATTGCACTTGAAACTCATTATGTTATAATACATTTAGTGGAGTGTTTTTCAAATAAGTTGGTCTTCAGCACCTTGGACTTGGCTCCCTTTTGGTGGTGTTGTTTAGGCTGAGTTTTGGTTGCTGGTTTTTGTTAAATTGATTCATCCCCATCTCCTTTTTACAGCATGGAGCAACCAAGTGCTTGATTAACAGTTACAAGGACTAAATAAACTGCACCACAGAAACCAGGCAATGTTCACTGGCATTCATCGAATGAGTCAAGTGGAAAATACCATGTGTATATACCATGGGTGGAATATATGAAAGAGCTAGAATTTATGTTTTAAGATGACCCGTGACCTTTTGGTTCTGAAACAATAAATCCACAGCCTCCCCAAATGGGGTACTGAAATTGTCATCTTAACAACTAATAATTTGTTGCCTTTTAATTTGCCGCTTGAGGCAATCCACTTCATGGCAGAACCAGCCCTGACTTGTGTTTACAGCCAACTTTTCCTGCACTCTCAAATTCATGCCTTGTGCTACAAAATGTGGCCAGTAGAGAGCATCGTAAGCCTCTCAAATAAATTGTCATGCATCTATTGAAATGGACTTATGCCTCAATAAATGTAGTACAGTGCAGTCCTAACCATATCTACTCAGAAGTCCTTTTGGGGTTTACTCCCAGGTTAAGAGATGTTTGGATTGCCTTGGTCATTTTTGCAATAAAAAAAAAAAGGTGGGCTGGATATAAGTAGGAGAGAAAGGAATACATTAGCATTCATTTAGAATGCTTTGGGACACTTACATAGCAGAGGCCATGCCCTTCCTCTCAATTTCTAATGAAATCTTCATGATCCATCAAGAGAAGAGTTCCAGTTCATATAATTGCTACGCAGGTTAGCTCAGAGAGAGATGTAGCGTTTATACTTTGCAGGGAAAAGGTCCCAAGTTGTCTCTGGCACCTCGATATAAGAGTGGGGAGAGCCAGTGTGGTGTAGTGGTTAAGAGTGGTGGACTCATAATCCACCCTAAACCCTACACTTAACCCTAACTACTCCCCTATGTAAAAAATAAAAATATACAAAATATATACAGAATATGCACAGTTGTGCACAAAAATAAATAAATATTAAAACAAAGAACAGGAGACAAGACTTGCTTTGAATGGCAGCCTCAGAGAGAGCTACACCTTTTGTGGCAAGGAGGGCATCCCGAAGATTCATGGCCTAAGATTTGCAGCAAGGGACTCCCTTCTGTCTCTGATAGAATGCTAGCTGAGGGCTCAGAATGCTTGCCTTCTCTCCATCTCTCAACTACCTCCATTCCGGTTAACATATTGAGTATTTACGCTCTGTGTACTGTGATATACAGATCAAGAACAAGTTCTGCGAGCAGCCTGCAAATACCTTCTTGGTAGTGGCGCCCGCCCTGTGGAACGCCCTCCCAGCATATGTCACGAACATGGTATGCTCTACCAAGGCAAAACACTCCGTGTCCTGGAGACATCTTAGATCTCAAGTCACTGGCACCAGCTGGACTGGATTGTCACCAGGCGATTGCACTGAACTGTGTTGGGAGCCAGTGTAGTGTAGTAGTTAAGAGCGGTAGTCTCGTAATCTAGTGTACCGGGTTTGCATCCCCGCTCTTCCACCTGCAGCTGCTGGGTGATCTTGGGGTAGTCACACTTCTTTGAAGTCTCTCAGCCTCACTCACCTCACAGAGTGTTTGTTGTGGGGGAGGAAGGGAAAAGAGATTGTTAGCTGCTATGAGACTCCTTAAGGTAGTGATAAAGCGGGATATCAAATCCAAACTCCTCCTCCTCCTCCTCATCCTCCTCCTCCTCCTCCTCCTCCTCCTCCTCCTCCTCCTCCTCCTCCTCCTTCTTCTTCTTCTTCTTCTTCTTCTTCTTCTTCTTCTTCTTCCTGCCACACGGAGCTACCACAGCACTGACTGCGACATGGTCAATCCCTGGTGGTGAGCAAAGAGGACCTGTAGCCAATCTAAGGTTCTGCACTTTGGCAGGAAGAACCAGCTGCACCAATATAAGTTGAGGGACACTGGTTTGCTGGTAGGGAAAAGGATCTAGGGATCTTAGTGGACCACAAGCTTAACATGAGTCAACCTGAGAGTGATGCAGCAGCAAAAAATGCTAATTCTCTTTCAGGCTGCAACAACAAAGGTGTCCAGATGAATGGAAGACAATAAGACAATGAAATTCAAGACAGTAACAATTTATTGTGCATTTATTCATAATCCTTTTTTCCCTTTTATTCCATTCTCTTCCAGTTCTTTTTCTTCTTGACACGTGGAGTTACACAGAGAGTAAATCATATATCTTAAGGAACGGAAAAGCCCAAAATTCCGTGAAATCTTTTGAGGCAAAATAATGTTAACAATTTTCGGATCTCTCTGTCCCCTGCTCTGTCTTTTGCCAAAACAAAGGTGCCAACCCTGTGCCCGCAAGTTGTTGAGCCTTCCCACTTTCCCCCAGGGCGTATCTTCTGAGGTCCTGCAGGAGGAAAGAGCATTTCAGAGTCAGGGGCCAGTCTGGGCCAAAGCGGCCCCCACCACAGAGTCCCTGGCACTTCTGGACCATGAGGGGTTGCCATCTTTGGTCTTGGACCAAATTGGGGGCCAAACAGGCTCTGTGCCCCAGAAATGGGGCAGTCCGTTGGGTAAGGGATGGGGGGACGACAACCCTGAAACCACCCCGGATACCATAGGGACACTTACACTGAGAAGGTGGAGGAGGGAGAAGAAAGTTGGATTCTGCAAGGGTGTGACGAAGAGGAAGAAAGAGCCTGTGAAGGGAAGTCAAAACAAAGGACATACTTCTCTCTTCTCCTCCTCCTCCTCCTCCTCCTCCTTAGCCCCACTCAGCACGGCCTCCAACATCCTGTGCAGGATGGCACTCATCATGTCAGAGGTGAATTTGGGCCTCATCGTGCTGCAGAGATGAAAGGGAGAGGGTTAGAGTCTCCCTTGCCCCCTTCTCCCTCCCGCCTGCTCTTTCCCCCTGGAGTTCTGCCCCCCCCACCCACAAACCCATCCACGCCAAAGACCCCACTCACCTTAGCTGGAGGAGAGCCTCCAAGGCAAGGGCCAGGGTCAGGGGCCAATCCCTGAAGTGCTCCAAGGGCCCCAAGATGTCCTGGAAAAGAACAGGGGAGGAAAATCAGCTCCGACCCCAAACACCAGGCTTGGCTTTGCAGGGGAATGGCAACCCCATGGCCTAAGCCGGCAGGGTCCTCCTCCCTGCAGATGCACAACCCCTTCCCCCCACCTCCCTGTGGGGGTCCCTCACCCCCCCCATCACTCACCAGAAATTTTTGAGTCGTCTCCTCCTTGGAGCACTTCAGGGATCGGAGCCCCCTGAGCTCAGCTGCCTGGCAGCTCTCGATGACCCCCAGGATGTAGCGCTGTTCATCCTCCAGCAGCTGAAATGGAAAAGTCAGACTGTCAGTTCCTTGTGAGGGGAGGACTTCTCCGCATCTGAGAGTGCAGAGTGGGGGGCAAAGAGCCCGGGGGCAGGGGGGGCAGGTCTGAGGGATCCAGTCCCTGCTCTTGTTTTCTGTAATACTGTTATGGAATAATCTATTTATTTGTAACAGTATTGTAAGTTACTTTGAGACCTTTGGGTAACACGTGACTAGCAAATCTAATAAATAATAATAATGTCACCATCATTATCATCATCATCATCTGGGCCTTGGGACTCTCCCCATGTCACACACTCTTACATCCCTCATTAGCCTTACTTTGGACCCTCCTTGGGTGTTTTTGCCTGGTTGGAATCTGTCCTTGAACTCTGATACAGATCCTTGCCTGCATGAATGGCATATAATAGTGGCTCTGTGTTTGTAGAAAGTAGCCTACTGTACAAATGTTAATTTTACATTCTTAGCCCTACCCACTTTCACCTCTGGCCCCATCCACCCCTGACATGTGTTCATTGCAAAATGGTCCAGAAAGGAATGAAGCCCTCAAGCTAAAACTTCCTTCTCCTCTGGAGTAGACAATACTGAGCTAGATGGACCAACAGTGGGTGACTCAGTGCAAGTTAGTTCCTTTTGTTTGTGAGCAACTTCTACAGGCAAATTGTGCATGAATTTGTGATGGTGTCTTAACATACCAAACAGTCCAACTGCAAAGGCATGTCAGCATAAAAGGATCTTTAAGAGAAGCTTGAAAGTCAAAAGCAAGGAAGCCTGTCAAATCTCTTTTGGAAGAGATTCTGAGGCTGGTCTGTAACCCCGGGGGACAACAGGCAGTGCCCCTCCATATGATCTCCATGATTAAGCTGGGATATAAGGGCTCAGGTGGCCCTTAAGATATCCTGGACCCAGGTTCTTTGATGGGCAGTTGTATATCAACACAAGAAACTGACCCGGTAGGATATAGGCAACCAGTGCTGATGTTCTGGAAGCAATGTCACATGCTGTCAGCTGTCTGCCTGAAATGGCTCAGGAGAAACATGCTACTCTCTGGAATCCATAACATCTTTTCCTACTGAAGGCCAGTTGAAAATTACGCTCTATGAGCCTGTTGAGCTGCTGCTATTTCCACTTGCTGACCCAAGGTAAGTTTTTGGGGAGAGGATGGTCAGCTGCAAAGGGACAAGCATAATCAAGGCAAATTCAATCTGCTTATAACAGGCTATGCCTCCCTCAATTTTGCTAGCAGGATTTCAGTCAGAAGTATCCAGCTGTGCATGTTCCACTGCTTGAATTCATCTAACTTTCCTAGTAATCAAACAGGCCGCCTTTCCAGTTCTTCGTTTCTAAACTAAACCAAAGGCGAAGAGGCATATTGTGGATTTCTCGGAGAGCCAGCAGGTGGCTACCTTTCCACATTAGCAGTTTGGGATTAAGTTTATGCTTTGCTGGCAAATAATTTCCCTTTTCAACAGGGACTAAGCAAACAACCCAGTCAAATTTAAGCCTTTTTAAGCCCTATTTATTTCCACTGGAGACTTTTCAGCATGAATTTCTTGGTAAACATTTGTAGAATCAAGTAGCAAATCAAGGGATGGGGGTGGAGATCCTATTCAGTTCTCATTTTAGGAGAACCCTAATTCTATTATTATTTTTTATGTCCTGAAACTATTCTCAGAATTTGTACTTCTCAAAATTCTGCAATGCAGTTCTCCAGCCAAATCATGTGTACAAAAATGTATTTACTAAGGTAAAGTGTGCATAAAAATGCATTTATTTGGTAAAAAATGCATTTATTTGGTAAAAATAGCACACAAAGATATATTATTTTGCTGTACAGAAAAGTGCTTGAAGAAACAAACAGGTGTCAAGGAGCATGCTGGCAGTAAAGCACACCATTCAGAGTTAAAGTTAACTATTAGCAAAAGCTCAATCTTCACAGACTTGGCTGCATGAGCACAGCAGCTCATCCCTGGTAGGTCTGAACCCATGAATCAGTTGCCAAGACTGAAAGCCCCTGTCTCCCTACAAAAAGCCCTCCATGGCTTTTCCCAGGCAATCAGAGACTGGGCCAGCATGCAGTCTTCCACTGCTCCGCCTGTTTATGCCCTCTGCTGGTTCTGGGAGACAAGGTAGGAGAGGAGCTTGTTGAAGCAGGAGGAGGAGACACCCATGACACCTCTGCCTCCCCATCACCTGCTTCAGCTTTGAATTGGGCCTGGCAACTAATGGGCAGCCAGTGCAGAGTCGGGTCAAGCAGATCTTGCCTGATATTAGCTCCATGTGGGAAAACAGATAAGGACCATGCAGAGGCATTTTAAGTCTACCAGTAACTGTAGGACGTGAACATAAGTAGAGTCCCAGTGGATCAGACCAAAGGCCTGTCTAGGCCAGCATCCTGTTTCTGAAAGAGGCTAACGAGATGCCTAAGGGAAACCCACAAGCAGGGCATCTGCTGGCCTTTAGCTAAGTGGAATTTCTACCTACTTCTGCATCAGTAGAAAAGGCCTACTGCCTTCAAGTGTTGCTCATGGGCCTTCCAGAGAAGTCTGTTTGGCCACTGAGTGAAATAGGATCTTGAATTAGGTGGACATTTTGGTCTGATCCAGCAGGGGTCTTTTTATGTTCATGAACTGAAATGCTCCAATCTTCATGGCTGGCCACAGATCCACAAACAACCAGGACTGGCATCCGTACAACATGAAAGTGAAACAATGTTTGTTTCAGTTAAAACCTTCTGGTTTAAGTATATTGCACTGCTAAGGTGGGGAAACATTCCCAAAGTAAAGCCGAAACTCAACTGTCACATTGCCAACTAATGTGATTATTACAATGTCATGGCGGCTTTGAAGTTAGCTCTAAATCCTGGGAACAAAAAATAATAATAATGAATCTTAACTTCTAGTTATAAATATGTTTCTTTTACAGAGGAAGGAGGGCAAAGTTTGAACTGTGCCCCATTTGTACCCCAAATGTAAGCAGAAGTAAAAGGCTGTTCACAACACCAAGCAACACAGATGGTATTGAACCCCTAAATATATTGTAATCATCTTCATGGTGTGAAAGATTGGTCAAAGGTGAAAAAGAGAGGAAAGCCTACAACATTTGAGGCTCTTTTAGTTTAGATAAAATATGAGTAAGAGGAAGCATGGATGGCTTATGAGAACATGAGAACATGTTGACATTCAATGAAGCTGAATACTGGAAGACTCAGGACAGATGGGGAAAAGTACTTCTGCATGCGACAAACCTAGACAGCATCTTAAAAAGCAGTGACATCACCTTGCCAACAAAGGTCCGTATAGTAAAAGCTATGGTTTTCCCAGTAGTGATGTACGGAAGTGAGAGCTGGACCATAAAGAAGGCTGATCGCCGAAGAATTAATGCTTTTGAATTATGGTGCTGGAGGAGACTCTTGAGAGTCCCATGGACTGCAAGAACAAACCTATCCATTCTTAAGGAAATCAGCCCTGAGTGCTCACTGGAAGGACAGATCCTGAAGCTGAGGCTCTAATACTTTGGCCACCTCATGAGAAGAGAAGACTCCCTGGAAAAGACCCTGATGCTGGGAAAGATGGAGGGCACAAGGAGAAGAGGACGACAGAGGACCAGATGGTTGGATAGTATTCTCGAAGCTACCAGCATGAGTTTGACCAAACTGCGGGAGGCAGTGGAAGACAGGAGTGCCTGGCGTGCTCTGGTCCACGAAGAGTCGGACACGACTAAACGACTAAACAACAACAACTTCTGCATGCAGCACATACTGTAGTTAAACTATGGAACTCATTCCCACAGGAAGAAGAAGAAGAAGAGTTTGGATTTGATATCCCGCCTTTCACTCCCCTTCAGGAGTCTCAAAGCAGCTAACATTCTCCTTTCCCTTCCTCCCCCACAACAAACACTCTGTGAGGTGTGTGGGGCTGAGAGACTTCAAAGAAGTGTGACTAGCCCAAGGTCACCCAGCAGCTGCATGTGGAGGAGTGGAGACTCAAACCCGGTTCCCCAGATTACAAGACTACCGCTCTTAACCACTACACCACACAGGAGGCATTGATGGCCACCAACATGGATGACTTTAAGAGAGGGCTAGACAATTTCATAGAGGTAAAGGCTGCCAATGTCCTACCTCTGTTGTTAGGGGGCAGCATGCCTCTGAATGCCAATTGCTGGAAAATAACAAGCGGGGAAATAGAACGGATGAGCCTGGGAAAACCTTCCACGATCAAGGTATCTCCCCTTCCAGGTAAGTAATGTGCTGCCTTTGGCACACTGAAGTGGATGATTCAATAAGACCCTGGTTAATGAACAGCTGTGTCTGTGTGGAGCTGGAGCAATAATATATGTTGAACGTGTTCTTCTGTGCTGTAATGGTTGATTCTCCCTCTACCAAGAGTTTATCTGAGAAGACCTCCTACAAAATGGACGAGTTGCTCTAAGTGTCCAGTGCTTCTGGTTGACCTTCTTCTTCTTTGGCGACCACTCGTAGCCAACTAAGATTGTCTTCCATGAAAATGGTCTTAACAGTGACTCCGTAAGTGAGAACAGTGGGGACATAGGTTTCTGGGCGGGAGTTGGTCACGGTGAGGGTTTGCCAAACGTGCCTTCCTCCTAGCACGTTTCTCCCTTTTGTCCTGAGTTCGAGCATCTTCAAAGTCCACTCTGAGCAGAACGAGCCCACCCATGAGGCAAGGTGAGGCAGCAGGATTCACAGGGCCAACAGATCCAGCCTCCCAAGAAATGCATTGCCCGTTGCTGCTGCCACTCTACAGTGGCCTCTTTAAAAAAAAAACAAAAAACAAATATTGAATGGTTTTATATTACAAAAAACAATACAGCCATACTACCACTCAATATAATTAAGAAATAAAAATTACATACATCGATATTTAGTTTGTTATTTTTTATTTACCATCTTATTTCCTCCCAAACATTGCATACAACAACACACATATGTGCAGACACCCACACACCCACACCCGCACAGAAAATGACAATAATGAAAGTAAATATTTTCCCCCTTTTATCTTCCAAAATCTTTTCTTCAACTTTGACTTCCTGTCAAGTCCCTTTGCATATGTTTTATCTTACATTTGAATGTACACAAAACAATAAACTTTTCTATATAATTTTTCTAATACATTCTGAAAACATAATAAATCCTTAATCACTCTACAGTGGCCTCTTGGCGAATAGGAGGCACTGATGTAGATATTTATTCCCCCTTGTGTCTGATGTAGATCTTCACTCACCAGCAAATCCCTGGCAGAAGGCAGGTACCATTTTGTGGTCCTCCTAAGGCAGGGGTCAGCAAACCTTTTCAGCAGGGGACCAGTCCACTGTCCCTCAGGCCTTGTGGGGGGCCGGACTGTATTTTGAAAAATAATAATGAACGAATTCCTATTCCCCACAAATAACCCAGAGATGCGTTTTAAATAAAGGCACACAATCTACTCATGTAAAAACACATTGATTCCCGGACCGTTTGCGGGCCGGATTTAGAAGGCGATTGGCCTGGATCCGGCCCCCGGGGCCTTAGTTTGCCTACCCATGCCCTAAGGTGCCAAAATGTCTTGGGATGGCCCAGGATGCTGGATGGGGAGGGGGACAACTTTGGTCTGATCCAGCAGGTTCTGCTTTTGTTCTTATGAGAAAGTGGACATATTCACAGTTCTGAGCTGTGTTAAATAAACAGATTATTTTCCAGTGCCTCTGTACTTAGCCCAGGTGGCAGTAAGGTGAGAGAGGAGGGCTTATCTCCCTAGGTGCCCAGCCTCCCTCCTCAGCTGAAACCCCCCTGAAAATAGTCTCCAAAAACAATTAGGCTTGAAAGCAGACTCCTATTGGAGCCAGTGAGATTTTTACCTCCCCAAGTCTAATTATTATTATTATTATTATTATTATTATTATTATTACATTTATATATAACCTTTCTTCCAAGAAGCTCAATGTGGTAAAAATTGTTCTCCCTCTCCACAGTTTGTCCCCACAACAACAGCAGAGGCTGAGAGATACTGGCTAGTCCAAGGTCCCTCAGTGAGCTTCATGGCTGTGGGGGGGATTTGAACCCTAGTCTCCCAGGTCCTACCTAGTCCAACACTCTGGTGCTGTGGTGGGGGAGGACGGAATTTGTCCTCGGAGCGTTGCAGCACACAAATAAGAGTTTGCCCTTAACTCCCCAGCTTTAAGCTTAAATAAATATCCCCCCCATACGTTAAGGAGGCTTTGAAACATGAACTCCAGTGGAAGCTTGGCTGCATCCATATTATGTATTTAAACCACTCAGAAACCAGGGAACTTGTGTGCTGTCAAGATACCAGACGACAACCCCATATATGTTGCTCTTTGAAGGAAGATCTTCGTGGGAACATTTGCTCAGGAGTTCAGCGATGCTCCCTCAGAACCTCTCTTCTGCAAAAAAAAACTCTGCACATGCTCTGACACTCAAGATTCTGTTGAAATGGAGCAATGTGAGCCATTCTAGAAGCTTGGGGAGGGGTGGAGAGAGAGAGAGAGAGAGGATTCCCAGAGTTTCCTGGGGGAAAAGGTTGACTTTTCAACCACTCTGGGAACTATAGTTCTGCGAGCGCAACAGGGGACTCCTACCAACTATCAACAAACTACATTTCCCAGGATTCTCTGAGGAAAGCCATGGATGTTTGAAGTGGTATGATACTGCTTTAAATGTATAGTTCAGATGGGGCCTAAGTCCCTTGGGTACTCCTATGTGCCAAGAGACTTAAGGAACTGAAATAATGGCTTGTGAATACCGTGACTTATTGCTTTTTTAATCCTTAGGAATGGCCAAAGTGAAACTGGGTGGCTGGTGGAAGTCGAACCTGGTAAGAGGGAAGAATTACTGGAGAGGTGAAACTGGGTCTTTGGCAGCTTAAGCAAAGAGGGGGAAACAGCATGTGTTATATCAGTATGTAGCTCAATTTTAGTACAGCAGCAGAATTGGCATTTTCTTGAAGGGATTATGGGTGACTGTACTCAGATGACCTCTACAAAGGAATTCAGCTAACGGGGAGTCATAAGTTCCTAAAAAGAACGGCAATTTTAAACCTGCAGACTCCCCTCATCTGCTCGCGCTATGTGCTTGACAGGTTATTCCAAGCACATTATGTGCTTGTCTGAAACTCTCTGCAGGCTTACATCCTAAAGATGTAAGAACACTAATCAGAATCTTTGCTACTGTCAGATTAAGGCTCTTGTTCAGAACTCCGTGCGTTCTTGTGGGTTTTTCTTTCTTTTCTAAATCCTTTTGAATTCCTTGTCAGACAGATTTCCCCCCACCAAAAAAAAAAAAAAAAAAAAACACATCCAACTTGTATTAACATTGACAATCACAGGGGGATTTAACTGTGAGAGCTGAGAAAAATCACAACTCAACTTCTCTTTCAAAATTCAGATTAAGGGCTGAGAAGAAGGGCTATGTTTCATAAAATGCCATTGTCAGATGACAGCAGTTTGGTAGCCAAAACAAAATAAAGTGTATTTTGAACGATAGCCCTTGCACAGCAGGTGCAAGTCCGAAACTGTGTTGCTGGTTATACACCATCAACAGACAATGGGGAGAGAAAGTTAAATAATTGTAAGTTTTAAGAACTCCTTTTGATCTTTGTGTTTTCCTCCTCCCTCCCTTTTCTTTTTCCTTGTATGCCATGTCTTTTCTTATTATTATTTTTATTGATTTTCATGGCTAACAAAGGCACATATAGCACCTCCGTTTTCAGTTTGTAGAGTCCTGTCTACAAGTCAGTTACGTTTGGTGTGACACACTGCTATCATAGGCATTGTGGAGTTGCGGGGGAGAAAGATGTGGGGAGAGATTAAGTTATTTTGAGATTAAGAGCCTGAGGGAATAGCCTGAGGGAAGGGACATCTACATCTGCACCATATATTTAAAGCAGAAGATTCAATCTCTAGCTGGCAGGCAACTCTAGTTGAAACTGGGTAGGTATAGAAGTTTGAAACACAGCAAGATCATTCCTGCGCCCCTCCATTTCAAGTCATATGCTATACAGACCAGAGAGAGGGCAGGGATTTCTTCTTCACACAATGCCCATTTCCTGATTTGTTTCCCTGTGCTGAAATCCAATTCACTGAAGCTGTCATCTGAGCACGTGCAATGGTTATCTGAAATGTACACACCTCATCTTAACTGACGCTTCCATTTTCAGATTGGATGGAAGCTGGTTTGAGGGAAAGTACATAGTTTTTTGGGGTTTTTTTTGTTTTTAACACATTTTTATTAAAGATTTATTAGTTTACAAAAGTATGTGCAATGTCTCTTTTTTCAAGTTACATTTTCTACAGATCAGTTTCATTTGTTGGAGACATTAGTGTTACATTAGGAAGAAAAGGGGGAAAGAGGTGGAGGGGGGGCATGGTGAGTGGGGGTGGGGTGGCAATGCTTCTATTCTACTTAATGTATGTGTGGGGTTTTGTGTCAGCGTCGCTTGTGCTGGTCCTCTTCACTATTTGATTGTGTTCCTTTGGTGGTGAGAGAGGTTGGGGTTGGCCTAGGGTGCAGCTGTTTGTTTGTGACTGGTTGTGGTGAAAGTTGTTTTCATGTGTGAGTGGGGTGGGAGTACATAACTCAGTTGATTATACAGTGGTACCTCAGGTTAAGTACTTAATTCGTTCCAGAGGTCCGTACTTAATCTGAAACTGTTCTTAACCTGAAGCACCACTTTAGCTAATGGGGCCTCCTGCTGCCGCTGCACTGCCGGAGCCCGATTTCTGTTCTTATCCTGAAGCAAAGTTCTTAACCTGAAGCACTATTTCTGGGTTAGCGGAGTCTGTAACCTGAAGCATATGTAACCTGAAGCGTATGTAACCCGAGGTACCACTGTACAGAGGTCAGCAAACTTTTTCAGCAGGGGGCTGGCCCACTGTCCCTCAGACCTTGTGGGGGGAGGACTATATTTTGGAGAAAAAATGAACAAATTCCTATGCCCCACAAATAACCCAGAGATGCATTCTAAATAAAAGGGCACATTATACTCATGTATAAACACGCTGATTCCCGGACCATCCGCAGGCCGGATTTAGATGGTGATTGGGCCAGATCTGGCCCCCAGGCCTTAGTTTGCCTACCCATGTGATAGAACATGAGAATCTTAATCTCAGGGTTGTGGGTTTGAGCCCCAAGTTGGGCAAAAGATTCCTGCATTGAAGTGGGTTGGACTAGATGACATTCGTAGTCCCTTTCGGCTCTACAATTCTATGAATCCATGAGTATTTCTCAAGAAGCTACAGGGTACCTATTGACCGTGGCTAACATCCAGTGTACTTAGCGGTGGAAGCATGCTGGAGCCAGAGCAAGTGGTAATGTGTACGCAGCCATGATCAGCTAGCAGATGATGGGGAATATTTTGCCTGAGACTGTCAACATGACTGGGCTAAACGGACAAATAATCTGACTTGGGGTGGGCAGAGGTTGATTAAGATCTATTGGTGTATCATCAAATGACTTGCTACAGTTCTGCAAAGGATTTTGCCTCCACAATATTTGAGCAATTAGTACGTAAACTTTATTAGCCCAGTTAATCCAAACATAAATTTTATTAATTTCCCCCGCCCCTCCACACTGGAGATCAAAGCCGTTTTGTGCATGCTCAAAGCATCAAACAGGCTAATAATGCACCAGGCCTGTGTTTTTCATTATACGGTGCTAGTTTTGACAGCGATGTGGCGCTGAAGGGGGAAACATTACTTTAGGGTTTGTTTTTTTATCCATTGTATTAGAAAGGCAAGAATACAATTATTAAAATATCACTTATGTGCTTTGATTCACAGAACAAATAAAACAATAGTTTATTAAGTAGGCTACTGCGGCTTTGAGCAATTTTTAAGTGGTCCATGGCCATGCACACATAGAAGTTTGGAAGCTGCTTCCTCCTGTAACTTAGGAACATAGGAAACTGCCTTATACCAAACATAGGAGCCAATATTTGAGGGGGTCAACTCCCCCCCAAGTTGAAGGCCATTGCCATTCGAATGGTGTGTGCATGCCAAGTCATGTGATTAATTATTCAAGGCGTTGGTTACCTGAGCCCCCCCCCCCATATTTTAGTCAAGTTGGTGCCCCTGATACCAAGCCAGAGCGAGTCAACATTGAGTGGCAGTGGGTCTCCAACATTTCAGGAAGGTAATCTCTCTTAGTTCTACCTGAAGATGCTGAGGACTAAACCTGGACCCCCATGTTCCTTTGACAAATATTTATCAGAGCTGAAGGTGGAAGTCCAATAGATACCTGTTTTGTTTGTCCCTGTAAGACAAGGCAAGCATTGGGTAAGGTAGATCATTTTGGACAGTTCTTCAATAGGGCAGGGAGATCCTCAGCTTGGTAATTAAGACTGTAACAGCTGCTGGACTTATAGGGGTGACTGCAAAAATAAATAAATCTCCTCCTCTGATCTTAACTTTTTTTCTTTTCAAAGTGGACTGGCTCAGTTGTGGAAAACTGGCTTTGGGGATTGGATGGGAAGAGAAGGGAAGAAAGAGAACCCTTTATAGACCTCTTTTTTGGTGGTGGTGGTGTTTTGACGACACCACACAACAACAACAACAACAACAACCATCCATGAGTTTCTCCCACGAAATCAAGGCTGCTGGCTGTGTGCAGCTCCCACGCCCAGAAATCTTCCTGGGACCTAAATGGTGTCTGAGCAAAGGGAGGAAAAAACTCAACTTTCCCCATCGTCTTCCACCCATCCCTGCTGCAGGTGATACACACCCTGAGGGTGTTTTGTGCGGTTTTTTTTGGGTGGGGTGGGGGGAGTTTAGAGCGAAGAGAAAGGAGATGAGGGGAGGGAGAACAGGAGGAGAGAGTGAGTGGAGGAGGAGGAAAGGGGGAATGAGAGAGAGAGGGCGCAGAAGGAGGACCAATCTTGGGAGGGAAAGGTATTAGGAACAGCTGCTCTAGCTCTTGCTCCCGCTCCCTTCCCAACGCACAAACCCGCTCCAGGAGCCAACAAGCATGGGCAAAAGTCCCCCTTTACCCCTGAGATCAGGCTGGCTCCATCTGCTGACAGCGGCGGCGTTCTGCATCTGGGGGTCAGAAGCCAAGGTAACCCCGTGGGGATGTTTACGTGGTGGTGGGCAGGCGGGAGGGGAGGGGAGGGGAGGGGGTGCTCTCTTTCGGGTCCCCCTCCTTCCTTCCTTCTGGGTAGATTTCTCCCTCTTAGTGAGGGGTGGCGGGGCACCCTTAAAACTCCCAACTCCAGCGGTAGGTGATGCGTGGGGAGTGGGGGGGGGGCTAATAACGCCGAGCCACAAAGTGTGGGGTTGGTGCGTAATTGCGTTTTCTCTTCAACCGGGGGGGGGGGACGGGGAGTGGGGGGGGGGTTGGTTGGTGGGTTGGCTTGTCCAGACATGCCAGGATGTTTTTGTTTTTCCAGCGAGTGGTGGTTGTGCTGGGGGATCGGGAAGAGAAGGAAACGCTTTGATTTGCAAATTGTGCCCATGTGTGAAAAAAAAAAAAAAAAGGTGGGTGGAGAGCGGGAGGCGGCTACCGCCTTTCAAGTCAGCGAGGGGAGATGTTTATGATTTTCTCTGCCCCAGAGTGGAGAGCAGCGTACACGATCGCCTTTTATTCTCACCCCGTTGACTCTGGTCTTTTTCTGTTTTTTTGGTTTTTTAAACTATGCTACGCGGAAAATTTGGAGACGGGGGGTAGGCTATAGAGCAAGGACAGACGAGTGTGTTTTCCTCTTTGATCTGTCACGTGTACCCCTCCCCTCTCTCCCTCCCTCCCCCGCCCGCCCGCCCCGCTCTCCTTTTAATTAAGTTGCAAGGAAGGACCTGACCACCTCATATCTAAAAGGCTTTTCACGCTCTGGAATCGGTGCCTTAGATGGAAATCCCGATTAAAACAGGTGAGGGGCGGCGGCGAGGCAGAGCTGCTCAGATGAGCCTGTTGAGCTGATTAATTTGGTCCTCTGGCCACAGATAACAGAGGATGGCTTTTGCTTTGTTTTCAGGGACTTGGAGGTCTGAAACTGTACCTGCTACCTCCTGCCTTCCTCCTACTTTCCCTTTGTAGGCAAACAGGTGCTTCAGGCTTTTGTACAGTTGCAAAAACCTGTGTGATCTGTTTGATTGCTCTTCTCACACTGTTGCTGTCAACGTGGAGTGAAGTCTGTTGCTCACCAGGTATTTTGGTTTCCATTATCCCTGACTGTAAGTCATGCTTTATGAGGCTAATCAGGGGCGGACATAGGTCATCTTTTGTAACATGGCGCCCTGTGCAAGGCCAAAATTTGGCACCCCGAAATGGATTTCCCCCCCAAGTTTGCACCCCTTGGCTTGGTGCCCTTTGCAGAGGAACAGCCTGCACCGCTCTAAATCTGGCGCTGGACCAGTGAAGTGAGGAGTTGAATAACATCTGAAGGGCCACTGGTTCTCGATTCCTGTCTTTAAAGAGATTGTAAGAGGCAAGTGTCATAGGCTAAGCATTTGTTCCATCGCTAAAATTTGGCAGTGAAAATGGCAGGGTTCGTGAGTGTGTGTGTGTTTAATTTTTATGCCATGTTACATTTCCAATAAGGCTTTCAGAGGCAACAGAAATAAAACATTACAAATAAAAATCAAAATACAATAAAGATCCACGTTTAAAGCAGCACGATTAACAGGAAAAGCTACAGTTCCCAGGATTCTTTGGGGGAAGCCATGTGCTTTGAGGGTGTGTTGGGTGTGCTATAAAATGTATGGTGTGGATCAGCCTACGTTCCATTGGTGCATATCATTTTGTCAACAGAACAAGTGTACTACTAAATTACTTTAACTTAGCTCTACCTTGGACCTAATGGTCCAAACTATAAATGATGTTGATTACATTTTTAAAAAATAAATATGCAGATTAATTCATGTAAACAATAACCTCGGGGAAGCCTTAACAACTTTGGGACTGTGAGGAGTAAAATTTTAACTCTTTTCTATCCCTGACATGCTCCTGACAAAAATCCTCACTCCAAAGCTGCTGTTTGCATTTGTAGTGTCCATTGGCCCTGTTCAGATGAAATGGTAGAAGCAGCTTCCGAGAGCCAATTTTGTCAGGATTTGGAAAGAAAGAGTTAAACTCCACTCCCCAGGCCGAAGAAATATCCCTGTTCAGGCTTCCCCCTCTGCTACTGTTGATATAAACAAGCACACATGTCAATTGCATTAGCACAAGTAACACCTTGTCTCCATTGGCCTAAAGTTCCTTGATTTTGACCATGTATGCATAGGAACTCATTGGGTCTGCCTCAAGGGCACAACCTGCTTTAAGTTTCTAGAGCTGAATTTATTATCCCAGAGGAGAAAGTGAGTGAAGTATTATTGGGTGGTAACTGAAGTTGTGTTTCTTTGCTGTCAAGGGTCAGAGTCTGGATTATATTTTCTGAAGGGTTGTAAGGTTTACTAATACGACTTGGTGTGAGAGACTGAATCAGTTTATCGTGAGAGGATGTTTAGGGCCCACCCAATTTTTTTGATTGTACGTTGTTTCAAACTGTTTTTTAAAATTGTGTTTAAATTGTTGTGATCTGTCCCATTAACCTGCCCCAAGACCTTAGCGTGAAGAACAGATTAACAACAACCAACTATGTTCAACCGGGTGGGAGATGAGAAGGGAACATTTATATTGCTGTCTGTATGATGCTGTATTGCCCTAGATAGAGGTGGGTGAATTAACTGGTTGTATTTAATGCTGCCTAGGATTTTTTGTGTGCCAGATGTTAGCCTTGCAACAAATAGCTGGCTGCGTACTAGCTGTATTATGGGTACTGTGGTAGTTGGGAATAGTTGAGGGTGAGGTTTGTGTGCAGAGGACTGCCAATGATGTATTTGGGAGATGTTTTTGTGGGTGGGTGACGTGTGGGTGCAGCTCCTACCTCAGTTATTTTGTTTACCCACGAATGGAGTTTGTGCTGTTTTTTCATATTTGATTTTTATTTTTTACTTTTTCTGTTTAAGAGAACATTGTATTCCCCTTCACAGAGCTACAATTCACAGTCACCTAAGAAGCCACAGTTCCCAGGATTTTTTCCAGGGAACTCATTGGCTTTGAATGCGCATTGCACTCTATCAAGCGTCCATATGACTGGACAGATGGCTTTTGAAGAGGAGAAAGTAAGCAGTCTGAGGTCTTTTTTTGGCCTTCATGGTTTTGACAAGAAATAACATTGGCTTTTTCCTTTTAAGACTTCACAAGCCATTAATCTTGTGGCTGTGAAGTTTTCTTTCTTTTTCTTTTTCTTTGTTGGAAACACAATCATTTTGAGTCATGAATATGATTTCAACATTGGTCTGTTTAAAGACCATTGCACAGCTTTGCAGCACACCTAAGCATGGTTCTGAGAGCTAAAAAATTAGTTTCTGTCAGAGCCTTCTGATAGAACTCCCTATCCCTATTCAGACAAAAAAAGTATAATTTCCTGCCTTGGAGCTTTGATTGGACAAACCACTAAGCCTGCAAATTTATTTGTAAAAGATTTATTGGCTAGGCCTTCTTCCCACAGAGGTGGTAAACCTGTGACTGGACTTTACTACTTTCAGTTGCAGGCAGGGACGCATATGATAGGATGTGAGGGTGATCTGGCAGTGACATCTGTCACCCCACTGATCGCCAGGGTTGGTTTGGCTGATCTGACTGGCTAGGCAGGTGTCCCCACCCTCCTTCCCTGCTCCATGTGTGTCCCTCCCAAAACTGCGAGCTCGGTGGAAGAGGAAGACCATCCCAGATAGAAGGAGCCTACTGTTTTTCAGTCAAGGGTGTACGATAGAATGTGCCTCCATGTAAAAATAAAAATCCTTTGTGTGCACAGAAAGCTAGCAGATCAGGGAGAAGACATGGTCAGAAACTCCCCCCCCCGAAAGGCTACTGTTCTGTATGCATGGAGTTTTATATAACTGAACTTTCATTTATGAGAGTCCTCATCTGCATATCTAGGAAAACTGTAGCCCCCCCCCCCTCACGGGGCTAGAATTTGCAGTTCCCTTAGCAGACTACAGTTCCCATGATTCTTTGGAAAAGTCATTGGCTATAAATATTGCATGGATCTGCCTGTTATTGCACAAGAGAATACATAAGCAGGTTTCTGGCTGTTGCAAATAGATTGTGGAATCTTCTACACAACAAGTTTCGGCTAGGACAGCTGTTGTGCTGGATACCCATCCACTAGTTTGCGCAAGTCTGTATAGCACCCTTCCCCAAGTTGATGCCCTCCAAGTGTTTTGGACTGTAACTCCTCACTGGTGGAGACTGTCATATATGATAACACTGTACACCCCAATCTTATATATGTGTACTTGGCAGTAAACTCAGTCAAGCCTATTCCCAGGTGCATTGGAGTACAGCCCTAGTTATATCACCTAAATTTGGCTCTGAATATTGTTGCTTGTATATCTTTCCAAATAATCTTTGCTACATGAGCTAGATGGATCCTAATGAAAGATGAGGAACGGCTAAGGGAGCTGGGCATGTTTAGCCTGGAGAAGAGGAGGTTAAGGGGTGATATGATGTCACATAGAGGAGGGAGAAAGGTTGTTTTCTGCTGCTCCAGAGAAGTGGACACGGAGCAATGGATCCAAACTACAAGAAAGAAGATTCCACCTAAACATTAGGAAGAACTTCCTGACAGTAAGAGCTGTTCGACAGTGGAATTTGCTGCCAAGGAGTGTGGTGGAGTCTCCTTCTTTGGAGGTCTTTAAGCAGAGGCTTGACAACCATATGCCAGGAGTGCTCTGATGGTGTTTCCTGCCTGGCAGGGGGTTGGACTCGATGGCCCTTGTGGTCTCTTCCAACTCTATGATTCTATGATTCTATGATTCTAAGATGTATTTGGAGACATCATCAGAGAAACCAGTCTCAAAGAACTTATCACATTCATCCCAGGTCATTGTGAAAATAAATTTGGCCAATAGATTGTACTGTAGAGAGAGGGTATCTCCTGTATGTGCAGAAAGTCCCAGGTCCATGTCTTTGCATCTCCAGGTCGGACCAGGGAAGATTCCTGCCTGAGTCCCTGGACAACCAACAACAAGCCATTGCTTCAGCTTGTGGTTTGTTGAAAGTAAACACACTATTGTTAAGCCACTGGCAGCATTCAGGCATAATGCTAAACCATAGTTTTGGGTTATGTGCAAACCAGACCACTGTGTACAAGACCCAGAAAATCCTGTTGACACCACATACTCAGTGTAAACCCTGACAGCAAGAGTCAGAGTTTATTTCAACCCACTCCTTGCCCAAAAAAATGTCAGGTTAAATTTGTGGCTATACACATATATGCAAACTTGGCCACTGCCCCAAGTCTATTAAGGGAGACCCTCCACACCCCAGGAGAAACAAGTAAGTCCCACAGAGATCCAGTCGGGCTATACACTAGCATATGTATGTAGTTGCATCTTTATAAAAGTGAAAATATCCTCACAATTTGTTTAGATCTGTGGTTCCCAAACTTTTCTTCCCACAGACCATGGGGAAATTGTTGAGGGTTTTAGTGGACCACTTGATGGTTTTTCTGGGTGGAATTCGACTAAGGTTTACTCAGAGTAGACCCATTGAAATTAATGGGCCCAACTTAGCTGTGTTCATTAATTTCAGTACATATGTAGTTGCATACTAACCTCTGCCTGTCGTAGCAATTGCAATTCTCTGCAACTGTATTTTATTGCTTGTTTTGTTTCTTGACTGTTACTTTGCTGTATTTCAAATTGAATTCTGTAGCGTTCAGGTTGTAACACAGCAGAATATTATGTGAGAAGTGGAGGAGGCAATGGATGAACAACTGCAAATCTGTATGAATATTTGATGTGATGGATAGTCTCCTGTCTTCATCCACAAAAACAGCACGGACCACCATTGGTCCACAGACCACAGTTTGGGAACCCCTGGTTTAGATGGTCTGGTGTGGTTTCTCATGCTCACAGTAGCCATATGATGTGGGTTAGGTCGAGAGGTGGGTGATCCTAAGGACACCCAGTGAGGTTGACAACCGAGCAGGAATTTGAAACCAGATTTCTGTATCTATACGTCTCGTTTTCCATATACCATGCTGCCTTAATTAGCAGAAGCAGTGCCATAATTATGGAGCATAACGCTCTCTCTTTTTATGATCATGCCTCAAGGTTCATTCTTCCATCCTCTGCCCCACTGAATGGCTGATTTGAAAACTGGGTCCAATTTATTTTTGGGGAATTCTGTTTTTTATTAAGAAAAATAAAATAAAAATAAAACCACAGTATGTTGTTTCCAGGAGGAGGAAGCACATATGCATAGTTGAAATTAAATGCTTCCTGCTAGCTCCTAAGTGTGGGGCAGTGTGTTATCTAGAGTGCAGGCTTTTAAGAAGCCTGAATTCAAATCCCACCAGGGACATCACTTAGGTAGGGCAGGAAATGCAGTCTCCCCTCCACCTCCTTTCTTTCAGACCACATGCAATGGCTTCTTAAAGGAGTCTGTACCTCTTTCTCCTGCTGTTGTGAACGTAATAGTCACTATAAAGAAGATTGCAGAACTACCGTAAATATATTTGCTAGGGAGTAAGTTCAATTGGAGGGATGCGGGTGGTGCTGTGGGTTAAACCACAGAGCCTAGGACTTGCCGATCAGAAGGTTGGCGGTTTGAATCCCCGCGACGGAGTGAGCTCCCATTGCTCGGTCCCTGCTCCTGCCAACCTAGCAGTTTGAAAGCACGTCAAAGTACAAGTAGATAAATAGGTACTGCTCCAGCGGGAAGGTAAACGGCGTTTCTGTGCGCTGCTCTGGTTCGCCAGAAGCGGCTTTGTCATGCTGGCCACATGACCCGGAAGCTGTATGCCGGCTCCCTCAGCCAATAAAGTGATATGAGCGCCGCAACCCCAGAGTCAGTCACAACTTGACCTAATGGTCAGGGGTCCCTTTACCTTTACCTTAAGTTCAATTGGAGTAAGGGGTGACATGAGAGAAATGTTTCTTTTCTCTTTCTCAAAGCACTAGAACTCATGGACATTTAAAGAAGCTGAATGTTGGAAGAACGTCCTGCAGCACAGTTAAACTATGGCACTTGCTCCCACAGGAGACTGTGATGGCCACCAGCTTAGATGGGTTTAGACAAATTAATGGCGGAGAGGGCTATTGATGGCTGCCGGTCAAGATGGCTATGCTCTGCCTCCACAGTCAAAGGCAGTAATGCTTCTGAATACCATTTGTTAGGAAACGTAGGAGGGGGAGAGTGCTCTTGTGGGTCGTGCTGATGGGTTTCCCATTGGCCACCATGAGAACAGGATGATGGACTATATGGTCTGATCCAGCGGGCTCTTCTTATGTTCGCAGACCCTCCAGGTGTTCTTATTTTCCAAGGACGTCCTTGTTTTAGAGAAGCCGTTCCAGATTCTGATCTGATTCTGGAATGTCCTACTTTTCCTTAGGATATCCCTATTTGCATTGGAGGAAAGTGGGAGGGTATGGAGTTATCCTGTACAGTGGTACCTCGGGTTAAGTGCTTAATTCGTTCCAGAGGTCCGTTCTTAACCTGAAACTGTTCTTAACCTGAAGCACCACTTTAGCTAATGGGGCCTCCTGCTGCTGCCGCGCTGCTGGAGCACAATTTCTGTTCTCATCCTGAAGCAAAGTTCTTAACCCGAGGTATTATTTCTGGGTTAGCGGAGTCTGTAACCTGAAGCGTATGTAACCTGAAGTGTATGTAACCTGAGGTACCACTGTATATGAAAACAATGGTCAGGGTTGATGGGAGTTGTAGTCCAAAACATAGGGCACGGCACAGGTTCCATATCCCGGCCTAAGGCAAAGGATGGGATAAAATGTAAATAACATGAAGCAGAAGAAGGAGAGAGAATGTCGCAAGCAGTCTAGGGCTGGTTGCGGTTGAAGCAAGAGAAAAAGTCTGCTGTGTATTTTTTCCATGACGGATCACTCCCGAGCTCAGTGAAGTATTAAAAAATTTCAACTCCGAAACTATGTCCATCAATTAGCAAAGAATGCAGTCTGATTAATAAAGTCTATGACATTTCAGCTATTAAGTCTGTAAAAGCAACTGGCAGTGGAGCCAGAATCACAGCTTGCCGTACCGAGGTCTCCTGCCAGATCAACCGACCAAATAATGCAAGTTGAATCCGTACAGTAAATGATGCAGCCGGGGCAACAGAATTGGTGCCTTGGCATGCAACTGCTGAAGCACTGTTTATAGCCAGGAAACATTACCACAATTAGGGGGGCGGGCAGGGGAGGAATGGACGCTTCTCTTCCAGTATCTGCTGCTACACTAGTGAACTCTACTAAGCCGTACTGTTTGGGGTTGTATGCAATGTACCACTACCTTGAAATCACTTAGGGGTATAGTTGTGCTAACAGAACATTGTTGCACAAGGGAAAATACAAGTGCATTACCAAAGTTTACTGTTAAGCAGATTACACAACTGTTGTGTTGGATTCCCTTGTTGCACAACCTTTAAATGTTGCAGTCTGCTGGCGCAACAAATGGACATTGGATACAGACCTTTGTACATCTATCCCTATACTGACTGGCATTGACTCTCCAGGGTCTCTGACAGTGGAGGATATTACAGCAGGGCAAATAAGACATTGCCCCAGCAACCTTTGTCTGCCGGGAGCCAACCGCTGTCACATTTGCCTTCTTGCAACCATTGCAGGAAATCAGAGCCAACTCCTAGGGGCTGAGGAATCTTCGCACCCCCAATAAAATATTTGAGGGCTCATGGACCCCCCCACGTTGATAGATGTTGTTGTTGTTGTTTAGTCGTTCAGTCATGTCCGACTCTTGGCGATCAGCCTTCTTTATGGTCCAGCTCTCACTTCCATACATCACTACTGGGAAAACCATAGCTTTAACTATACGGACCTTTGTCGGCAAGGTGATGTCTCTGTTTTTTAAGATGCTGTCTAAATTTTAAGATGCTACACACAAATTGTGTATGTGCACTGTGTCTCATGTGATCAATTATGTGGGGTGGGGCTTACCTGCCCACCCCAATATTTTATTCAAGTTGGCACCCCTGGTGCAGGGGGTGGCTCTGCTTATCATTCGCTCTGGCTCCACCTAGTGGTTGGTCTTCCTGCCTTTTCCCCCTGCCAGTTCCAATTCCATTGGCATTGGTGTTAGAGCTGAAGAGTCCCCAGATACAGCAGGACTAGCGTACCACATTTTTTAGTAAAGAGGGGAAGGACAAAAAAGACCTAAGTCAAGCATTGCCTTCTGCATGCAAAACAAATATAAAATCCAGGCGTAATTAAAATTCACAATTTAAAAAATCAGTCAAGGTGTTAAAAGGATCCATAATTTAAAAATGCAATAAAAAAGCCAGTTAAGAAGCATAGTAAGGAAAACGGTGTAAAAGGCAATTAAAACAATTAGATCACAAGTTCAAATTCAATGAAATGCTTGCCTAAATGGGCATGTCTTCAGGAGCCGGCAGAATGCCAATACTGATGTGACCTCTCATATTTAAGCACCACTAGTTAAGAAGTTCAGCTCTTTGTTATCACAAGCCAATAATTGTCAATCTTTGGCAAAACTGACTGGGTTCCATTTGATATGGCCCCAAAATTGTAAAAACACAATCATCAAGCCAAAGGACCAACACAAGCATGGTGTAGAATGGAATTGTAACGCCTTCCCCTCCCCAAAAGCAGAAGACTTCTAAAACAAAAACCTTGGGGTTACACCAGATATGTTGATACCTCCCTCTTTTCTCCCCACGGCCTTGTTTTGGCTGCAGTCCTGTCAGCGCTCCCCACCTGAATTTGTTATTGGCAGGAATGATAAGGAGCAAATACCAATGACGTTCACTAAGGTACATTATCTGGGGAGGAAAAAACACAGAAAGGGAGTATTTCAAATCTGAGGCTGCAATAGGGAGACCCGCAACTGGGAGCTGGGAAATGAAGACGCTGGGGGTGCTTTGTACAGGACAGATTAAAGAAGAAACATATTCTGCCTCCTTCTGGTTGACAGTTCTAGATAGGTAGATTTTTGCATCAACCACTGGCCTGTATAATTTAAATATGAA
This sequence comes from Podarcis cretensis, assembly GCF_951804945.1. Classification (NCBI taxonomy): domain Eukaryota; kingdom Metazoa; phylum Chordata; class Lepidosauria; order Squamata; family Lacertidae; genus Podarcis; species Podarcis cretensis. The sequence goes on from NC_137186.1 coordinate 33,188,554, forward strand.
ATACAAACAGAATCATAGAACTGTAATAATGATGATGATTGATTGTTGTTGTCATTTAGTTGTGTCTGACTTCGTGACCCCATGGACCACAGCAAGCCAGGCACTCCTGTCTTCCACTGCCTCCCACAGCTTGTTCAAACTCATGTTCATAGCTTCGAAAACACTGTCCAACCATCTCGTCCTCTGTCGTCCCCTTCTCCTTGTGCCCTCCATCTTTCCCAACATCAGGGTCTTTTCCAGGGAGTCTTCTCTTCTCCTGAGGTGGCCAAAGTATTGGAGCCTCAGCTTCACGATCTGTCCTTCCAGTGAGCACTCAGGGCTGATTTCCTTAAGAACGGATAGGTTTGATCTTCTTGCAGTCCATAGGACTCTCAAGAGTCTCCTCCAGCACCATAACTCAAAAGCTGCTGGTTTCCCCTGGCAACTCTGGGCAGCTTCCAGCACTTATAAAAAGATAATAAAACAGCAAACATTAAAGATTTCCTGATATTGTAGAGTTGGAAGGGACCACAAGGGCCATCATGTATAAACAATTAAGCAAATAAAATTATCAAACTAAAAACACCAGCTGTTACAATCTGTGTACAAATAAAAACACTACTTCACAGAGAAAAGTACCAAACTCAATTAGAATTCTGCTGGCAATGTAATTGACTATATAGCAATCTTACAACTGGCATATAGGCATGACATTGATCATTTGACATTGCCTCCAACACAGAAAATGATCATCTCCCACCAGCTATGACACTTGCATGTTTAGTGGACAGCAATGCCCATTGAAAATTCCAGTTTCTAGATGTGACTGTTGTTGTTAATAATAATAATAATAATAATAATAATAAACCTGAAGTTGATCAACGTTTGGCTCCTCTCTGGTTATACCAAATTTCATACTCTGGTTTGAGAATGGAACTGGCGGTGTTCACTTTTTTAGAATGTGGATTTATGTTTTGGGTTTTCTCTCAAAGCTTGTTCATAGGAAGCCGCTTTGTACAGAGTCAGACCGCCACCTAGCTCAGTATCATCTACACTGACCTGCAGCAGCACTCCAGGGTTTAGGCAGGAAGTCTTTGCCAGCTGGAGATGCTGGTGATTGAACCTGGGACCTCTGGCATGCAAAGCAGACTCTCTACCACTGAGCTACAACCCTTCCCTTGATAAGTGCCTAAGCATAACTTCCCTATGTACAGATGCCTGATGCTGATTTGCCGTGACAGCTGCTTTAGGGAACGCAGTGTTTGGGGTATTCATGTCTCTGTTTTGGTGCCTAATGATTTGAGTGCATGAAGCATAGCAATACTCTCTAATGACGAAGGGAAAGGAGAATTTCTAAAATTGCAACTACTGACATGTCTGTGTATTGTTATAACATGCTAATTGCCTTTTTTACCTCAGAAAGGGTAGCCGGTGTGTGTGTGTGTGTGTGTGTCGGGGGGGGGGGCGGGAGAGAGAGAGAGAGAGAGAGAGAGAATTTAAAACAGCTAAAACAACTCTGGAGACAAGAGCAGCATCAAAAACTCTGCAGCAGTTTCTTTTTAAGTCTGAGAAAATATAAATCGGAAAAGTTAATAGTGTGAAGTTGAACACCATTCAGTAAAGCGTGTGTTGGCATGCCTCTAGCCAGCGATAATAGTCAGCATCCTACTAAATAGATCTGCTAGCACAAGGACTTCAGGCAGCATGAAGAAGTATTCCCTCCTTTCCAATGTCCCCCTAAATCTGTTCTGAGGGTCCCCACAAACCCTTGGGGAGGGCACAGAGGAAGTACCACTGGGCAAGCAAAAATACTTGCACTAGCAGATCTATTTAGTCGGATACAGCTCAGTGAGTTTCAGAGCTGGGAACCATCACTTAGAACTAGGGATGTAAGAAGGCATCAATTTCCATTCCAACTATGTTCCAACTGTGCAGTGCTGTTTCCGTTCTGCTGCAGTTCAGTTTCTGGCAAAATCCACGTTATTTGTCTTGCTGTCTCCAGTGGCGGAATTTAATGTAAATAATTACATTGTTATTAAATTATTCCATGCCACTCATTTCAATTTGAAGGAAACACAATGCAAATGTGTGTGTGGGGGGGGTGGCATCATAAATTACATATCATTTGCAGGCTGAAAACAACAGCAGCAAATACTGTTTGTATTCCTTTCCAGACCATGGGACAAATTCTGCAGACGTTGGCAACTTCTGTTTCAATTTCCATCCTAATTCTCCAAAATCCCTACTTAAAGCAGGGTTAATAGGGAATCTGCAATCCTTCAGGTGTTACATAAAACTAAAGAATAGTCTACTGTCCTGGAATCTTGCAACATTCAGCTTCATTGGAGCTCCACGAGTTCTTGTGGGAGAGGGAGAAAAGCTCTACATAAATTTACAGTGGTTACATACGCTTCAGGTTACAGACTCCGCTAACCCAGAAATAGTACCTCGGATTAAGAACTTTGCTTCAGGATGAGAACAGAAATCGTGCTCTGGCAGGCCCCATTAGCTAAAGTGGTGCTTCAGGTTAAGAACAGTTTCAGGTTAATAACGGACCTCCGGAACGAATTAAGTACTTAACCCGAGGTACCCCTGTATAAACTTCTATCATGTTACCTCTAACTCACCTTTTCTCTAAACTAAAAAGTCTCTAACACTTAAGGTTGCCATACATCTGGAAGTTCCCAGACATTGCTGGGATTTGGCTGTTGGAAATCTCTTTAATGTCCAGTCGGAAGTATAGATTTTGGCAAAATTCCTTAAAAATAGCTCAAAAAATTGCAAAAAACAACAACCCCCTCAACAACTTTTGTGTCTGGATTTTCACTTTTTGAAATACGGCAGCCCTACCAGCGCTGCAACCTTCCGTTATAGGGCAGTTGTTCCATCCCCCTGATCATTTGGGTGGCCTTTTTCTGAACCTTTCCCAACTCGACAATATCCTTTTTGAGGTGAGGCAACCAGAACTGTCCACAGTACTCCAGATGTGGTCATAACATATACTTGTATGATGGCATTACAGTATTGGCCATTTTATTTTCGATTCCTTTCCAAATAATCCCTAGCATGCAACTTGCCTTTTTTAAAAAAAACAGTCCCTGCACATTGGGTCAACATCTACTGTGTCCCCCAAGTCTTGCAACTGATCTGTCATCTCCAGTTCAGACCCCATGAGTGTTAGGGGTCAACAAACTTGTTCAGCAGGGGGCCGGTCCACTGTCCCTCAAACCTTGTGGGGGGCCGGACTATATTTTTTTTTGGGGGGGGGATGAATGAATTCCTATGCCCCACAAATAAACCAGAGATGCATTTTAAATAAAAGCACACATTCTACTCATGTAAAAACACCAGGCAGGCCCCACAAATAACCCAGAGATGCATTTTAAATAAAAGGACACATTTTACTCATGTAAAAACACACTGATTCCCGGACCGTCCGTGGACTGGATTTAGAATGCGATTGGGCTGGATCTGGCCCCCGGGCCTTAGTTTGCCTACCCATGATGTATGTGAAACTAATGATTTTTGCTCCAAAATGCATCGCTCTACACTTGCTTACATTGAATTGCATTTGCCATTTTACCACCCTTTCACTTCATTTGGAGAGGTCCTCTTGGAGCTCTTTGCAACCTCCTTTTGTTTTAACAACCATGAACAATTCAGTATCATCAGCAAGCTTGGCCGCCTCACGTCTAACTCTAACAGTGGTTCCCAATTAGCTAAGTAACGCGGACCCCTTGTTTTTCAAAAGCCAAGCTATGGACCTCCTACTTTTGAAAATTTTATTATCTCTATGGTAGTTTTTGTTATGTGAATGGTGCCATGGAACCCTTGGGGTACGTAGACCACTGACTGGGAACTACTGCTCTAGATCATTTATGAACAGGTTAAAAAGCACGAGTCCCAGTACTGATCCTTGAAGCCTCCACTTTCTGCTTCTCTCCATTTGGAGAACTGTCCATTTATTCCTACACTTTGCTTCCTGCAATTTAACCAATCCCTGATCCATGATGTTGCTAATTTCCAACTGTATAACGAATCGCCATGGAAAACTGGAGTTGTCATCTAGCAATATTTCTGTTATAAAACCTTTTATATTTCCAAAAGTCTTATTTTTTTGCTAGCTGACTCTCCCACCGTATACAGTAATAACCCCCCTTTTCTTTTTGACATTTCCAGGATAAACCTGGGTATTTTCTCTGTATTGTTACTAGGGTTAGATAAAACCACATCACTACTTTGTTACAATCTCCCTTTATTGCTATACATAAGGCGATCTTTTCCATAAGCTTTCCCATACTTCCATTGGGGTATTCTTTCCTTTATTTTCTGCATCAGTTTAATCATAAAATCCTTTACTTGCTAGAATTCTGTATCATATTTCAATACTAAATGGTATGATTTTGACAATACACAGTCATTTTGATAATTAATTTTTCATAATCCATTAACCTTCTTGAATTATTATTAATCATGGGATTTTTGATGTTTATGAAAACCTGGATGTGCTTAAAGGGTTTTGCTGGTTTAATCTGCTCTTGATTCTTTAATAATCAGGCTTCCTATCCTGAATAACCAAATCTCTATATCTAAGGAAGTTGTTTTTCCTCCAGATGTTAAAAACAAACAGAAATCAGCTCCAATTCTTAGGGCACCAAGCACTGGTTCCAGAAGAGAGACAGCTGAATTCTTTAACTTTCTTTATATATTTTTATATTTATCCCATATTCTTTACCAGTTAGATGTAAGAAAATTATGATTATGAGGGTGGCAGGGTTAAGGGCTACCCTTGAGAGATGATTCTCTATTTGTGTGATGTTCTTGTATTTTTAGATACACAGTTGACCAATACACTTTGGATCTGGCACAGCAGAACAATTTGGGGAAAATAAACTGCTTGCTGGTGAGCACTTTGCAACAACAACTCTCCTGATTGGTCTTTCCTGTGACTGATGAACCAGGGCCCTTTTCTCATTCCCATCCCTGCTGAGTCTCCACGCTTTGCAGTGATGCACAGGCAATGAAGGGAAATTTACAAGCACCCTGCCCCCTGAAGTCCAGATTAAAGCAAACGTCCCAGAATCTCCTCATCGTCCCCCACCCCCCAATCCCCCTTTACGATTTTCTCCTTTGAATAAGTTAGATTTTGAGGGCAGTAGTCGCAATTTTTAGCAATGACAGACTGATTTGCATGTTCTCTACTTCATGAGTGCAAGATCCAGGTAGTGACTCAGTTGTGTGAACAAGCCAGATGACAGTCTAATTTGCATCATTTTCAAATTGCCAATTCAGCTTTTTGGTGTAGGTTTTTCGTTTTGTTTTAAAAACTACCTGTGTAGGGTGTTGCTTTGTTATCATGCATGGGTAGCCATTCCCTCTTGTTGGACTCCTAACTCCCAGTTAAGATCACGGGCACAGGGATGTATTGGGATCATAGCTGTCAACCTTCCCTTTTTTTTAATGGGAAATTCTCTTATTCCAGCGCTGTTTCCCGCTGCTTCCTGCTGCTATCCTGGATTGTTAGATATCCCATAAACTGTCCCCGGGACAGGTGAGGCTGCTGATCCCTTATTTTCAAGGCTGCTGATCCCTTATTTCTTATTTTCAAATCTGAAAGTTGACAGCTATGACTGGGATATAAGAGTGGAGAGGTAAGCAATTTGTCACTGAGCCCATCCAGACTCGTGTGTGTGTGTGTGTGTGTGTGTGTGTGAGAGAGAGAGAGAGAGAGAGAGAGAGAGATATTCTGTAACGTGTCATAGTGAATTAGTCGAGGATTTATTCTGGACCATCCACGCATCATACTGCAAATAGTATTGAAAGTGGACGGTGAAGTCCAGTCAAAGGCAACTATGGGGTTGTGGCGCTCATCTCGCTTTCAGGCCAAGGGAGCCGGCCTTTGTCCACAGACAGCTTTCCGGGTTATGTGGCCAGCAGGACTAAACAGCTTCTGGCGCAATGGAACACCGTGATGGAAGCTAGAATGCACGGAAATGCCATTTACCTTCCCATTGCAGCGGTACCTATTTATCTACTTGCACTTTTTGGTGTACTTTCGAACTGCTAGGTTGGCAGGAGCTGGGACAGAGCAACGGGAGCTCACCCCATCGTGGGGATTTGAACCAACCAACCTTCTGATCGGCAAGCCCAAGAGGCTCCGTGGTTTAGACCACAGTGCCTCCCGCGTTGTGTATAACTGCCTTGATATCATCGTAACCACAAATAACCATGAATGCACAATTCTATTTTATTTTTTAAGAAGAGTGTCTGGAAGAACAGCATGGTTTTGCTCAAAGTATTACCAGATGCTTTTGACAAAAGAACGAGATATTTTCCTTAATGACCTGCAATCTCTGCCCACTCTTTGGAATAGGACACCCTTCAGTAGGTGAGAGGCATCAAGAGATTAGCTAGAAGCAGTTGGCAGATTTTGGGGCCAAGATGGTTTGAAGATATTACATTGATCCTGGTCCTGATTGTACTGGCTGCCACAGGGCCATCTTAAGTATATCTGGCACTGTGCTGCAAAGATCCCTCTGATGCCCCCCCCTCATTTCCCAGATTTGCTGACCTTTTTGTGGCACTGCCAGCAGCTTTGTGGGGCTGGAGGAGGCGGGCAGTGGCTGGAAGATGGCTCCTCTGATGAGAAAGAGGCGGAGGCTCCGGGCACGGTGCTGCTTCTGCGTGGCATGGAGGAGGTGGGCGAGGGCAGTGAGCTGATGCTGGGAGGCACCGTGTCCAGCCTCTGCCTCTTCCCTGGCGCCCTCCAGAACTTGGTGCCCCGCGCCACTTGCCTCTATGGGCAAGATGCCCTGGGCTGCCAATTAGTTTCTGGGCCCTAGTCAAAGTGCTGGTTTTGACCTGTCTACATTTTCGTACACATTTACAGTCATACCTTGGGTTACAGACACTTCAGGTTGTGTTTTGTCAGGTTGCGGACTGCCGAAATCCGGAAGTACCAGAATGGGTTACTTCTGGGTTTTGACGGTTGCACATGCATAGAAGCGCTTTGCACATGCGCAGAAGTGCCGAATCGCAACCCGCGTGTGCGCAGACGCACAGGCGCGGGTTGCGAACGCTGTGGGTTGCGAATGTGCATCCCACACGGATTCACAACCCAAGCGTCCACTGTACTTGGCTGGAGAACTGCATTGCAAAATTCAGAGGAGTGCAAGTTTTGAAGGATGGGTGCATTTCAGTTCTATTGTTTTAGAAAGCACAAATTAGCTAGGTTCACCTTTCAATGCAAAGTGAATCAAATTTCTCTCCACCCGTAGTATTACAGAGATTCTAGTACTGTCTCATCCAAACTAATTTAGTGCCAGTATCCCTGGACTTCAGGAAAGTGAGAATCACTTAGCATTATAAATGGTTACAGATAGGTAGCCGTGTTGGGCTGCCATAGTCAAAACAAAAGCTCATACCACACGAAAGCTCATGCCAAGAACTAACTTAGCTGGTCTTTAAGGTGCTACTGGAAGGAATTTTTTTATTTTGTTTTCATTATAAATGGGACAGGGAGGGGGAGTATATGGAACTGCTTCAAGGCTGGGGGATATTCTGGGAGGTCCACAGACTGAAGTAAGTGGTGGGAGAGATTTGTCCGCATGCTCTTCTTCCACATATGGATTGCTTTCAACCTCATATGGCTTTTTGCAGCGCAGACATCCAACATGTGGAACATCCTACGAGTTTGCATAAAAGAAGATTTGCTTTGTAGTGTTGGAAAACAAAATTCCAAGCTGTTTTCATCTTTGGGTTTAAAACAAATAACTTTTTTTCAAAAGGAATGAGAAGCCAATTCGGCTCTGCAAAATTAGCCAACTCCACTCATTCTGTCCAGGCTAGGAAGGCTGGAAAGAAACTTTCTCCTACAGAGCTCAACCCAACCTCATAGGATTATTTTCTGAGTGTGGAATTTAACTTCCCAGAGGCCAAAGTTTGGATGTGAACTCAATTCTGGAATTTCTTACTTGGTTTAGGAGAAGGAGCTGTCAACAACCCACTTCACCCCATCTCCAAAATCCTTTTTCTCACTTAGCTCAAAACATTCCATCAAATGGCTTTATTTTTGTCCCTGAATTCTTGACCCTTTTGCTCATCTTCTGCAAACATCCATTCCCATGTACCATTGAAGGTCCATATAGTTAAAGCTATGGTTTTCCCGGTAGTGATGTATGGAAGTGAAATCTGGACCATAAAGAAGGCTGATTGCTGAAGAATGGATGCTTTTGAATTATGGTGTTGGAGGAGACTCTTGAGAGTCCCATGGACTGCAAGAAGACCAAACCTATCCATTCTGAAGGAAATCAGCCCTGAGTGCTCACTGGAAGTACAGATCCTGAAGCTGAGGCTCCAATACTTTAGCCACCTCATGAGAAGAGAAGACTTCCTGGAAAAGATCCTGATGCTGGGAAAGATGGAGGGCACAAGGAGAAGGGGACAACAGAGGACGAGATGGTTGGACAGTGTTCTCAAAGCTACTAACATGCGTTTGACCAAACTGTGGGAGGCAGTGGAAGACAGGAGCGCCTGGCGTGCTCTGGTCCATGCGGTCACAAAGAGTCGGACATGACTAAACGACTAAACAGCAACAACAACAATGTACCATTGAAACATCAAGAAAGTGGGGTAAATATTATTTCTGGAATGGGATAAACCAACGTCAGTAATCTGTGCTCTGATAACCTCCCAATTGGATAACGTCAAATGTGCTGTACATGCGTCCAAGATTCTGGCCTAGATTGACCCAGCAGCCTCTTCTTATGTTATTAAGTGCCTTTCCACTAAATGTTCGGGTGTGGGCAGGATGATCTTAGTGGAGATACTAGGATGCGTTCGTATAATGAACTGTTCAAAGTGATTATCTCACTCCCACCCCATTAACTCAAGCAAGGTAAATCCAGCAGTGTCAAGGGCTTTTCTGCAGTTGCAGTATAATTATGGGTATCTAGTTTCATCATTTTAATTATTTAATGCAGAATTGGCAAATGCCACTCGTGTCTGATAGTCGTTGTTGTTGTTGTTTAGTTATTTTAGTCGTGTTCGACTCTCCGTGACCCTATGAACCAGAGCATGCCTTGGAAACTCTCACTTCTCAAAGCTGCTCCTTTTTTATGTCCATGGAGTTTTCTTGGCAAAATACTGCAGTGGACTGCCAGTTCCTTCTCTAGGTGGATCACATTTAGTCTAAACTCTCAGCTATGACCTGTCCGCCTTGGGTGGCCCTGCACGGCATAGCTAATAGCTTCTCTGAGTTATTCAAGCCCCTTCGCCACGACAAGGCAGTGATCCATGAAGGGGGATAGTCATTATAGTCCCTGATTATTGGACACACTATCCTTTAGTTTTCAGAGCAGGCCTGGCAAGGTACCGTATTTTTCGCCCCATAGGGCGCACACACATTTCCCCTTCATTTTTGGAGGGGAAAAAGTGCGTCCTATAGGGCGAAAAATACGGTAGATCAACAACAGTGGCGAGCGCAGGCGTGGACGTGGCTGGCGCACATCCCGGAGGGCATAGCATGCCACCCACAGGGGCGTGGCACGTGTCCTGTGGGCGTGGTGCACCGCCTGTGGGGGTGTGGCGCCCAGTATGTAGGGGGCAGCCGCGATGGTACCCCACCGGGATCGTGGCACCAGGGGCGGTGCGCTCCCCTGCCCCCCTCTTCCTCCGCCAGTGATCAAATATGCTCTCTATTTTAATTAATTAATTAATTAATTTTAAGAAATGTCTACCACCACCCCAATCCTTACGTGTGTTATGACAGAAGATGGGAGCTGGGTAACGTGACTGATTTTCTGAGTGTTTTAAAAAATCGGACTCTTCCCATTAACAACGCTGGAGCGGTCTGTTTTGACTGTTTGTGGTAAGGTTTCTTTATTAAACTAAACTTGGGGGTTCTGCTTGAGCGAAGGATGTCATGCATCCACTTATCCCAGAAAGCAATGAGGAGGCACTTCTGGAGCAAAACTAGACTTTTTATTGATTTGCACTTAGTGGGGGTTTTCAACTCATGTGAGGCACAAGTACTTAGTTTAAGGCAAACACTATTTACCTGAAGCACTATATAATCTGAAGCAGCACTCTTGCTTAAATCTAGTCTCAGAATAGACTATTTCCACCTAAAAGGTAAAGGTAAAGGTACCCCTGCCCGTACGGGCCAGTCTTGACAGACTCTGGGGTTGTGCACCCATCTCACTTAAGAGGCCAGGGGCCAGCGCTGTCCGGAGACACTTCCGGGTCACGTGGCCAGCGTGACATCGCTGCTCTGGCGAGCCAGAGCCACACACGGAAACGCCGTTTACCTTCCCGCTGGTAAGCGGTCCCTATTTATCTACTTGCACCCGGAGGTGCTTTCGAACTGCTAGGTTGGCAGGCGCTGGGACCGAGCAGCGGGAGCGCACCCCGCCGCAGGGATTCGAACCGCCGACCTTTCGATCGGCAAGCCCTAGGCGCTGAGGCTTTAACCCACAGCGCCACCTGCGTCCCTAACCTAGAATGGCTATTTGTGTTTCTACAACAGCAATAATCTCAAAGCCCCTTCTAAGACTTTTACTTTCCTCTCAGGGGATCAGATGGGGTTAACCTGCCGAGCTAACCCTAGTCTCTCTCCAAAAAAGGTCCCTATCTAAGTGATAGGCAATCCCTGTCTAACCATTTAACTATAAAGTTCTGAATTTTTTAATTGTCAGTCCTGATTGGCTGATTTTTTAAAAACGCACAAATGGGACATAAATGACATCCTGCATATCCGCTTTTCCAATCTTAAATTCAGTTCTCTGCCTCAGCAATTTTGCATTTTAAAAAAATCCTCATGAAAATTCTTCAGTATCTTAGGGCACATTTCTCTTAATGAATGTATTTTATATGCTGTTATGGCAAATGTAATTTTTTTGGCAAGCAACTTCTCCCAATGTGATGTCTTTTTGTGTGTTATTTCCACAAATATTTTCATTTTTATGCACAATTTCCCCCTGTATCAGCTGCAGTCCTGCTTGCAGCTTAGAGAGTGTTATGTACTGAAGTTCTCACCCTGGGCCAGCAGGGGGATACTGTAGATAGTTATGCAAATAAGGGATCAAAAGTGACGTTCAGTGATTGGATAGTTTTAGAAAGTTGTTACAGTAACGTTGTACTGGAGCTCTATATAAGCAGGCTGACTGAACCCTTCAGTTCAGTTCTGTCCTGGCCTGTGAATAAACAAGAGTTGTTTGAAGAATTGCTGTGTCGTCTGATATGTTCACCCACAACTTAATAGAGAGGAAGAGCAATGGCTGGGAGAGTACTTGGAACCACCTGTCTACAACCTGTCCATGACATGAACAAACAAATTCCCATAGTGGAAAAGCACAACTCCTTAAGTCAACAGGGAGGGAGGGAATGCATTTATTTATTTATTTTAGCCCCAAACAAATTACTCAACCAGTTACGTAACAGCAGTTTTACCATATGTAAATGATTATGGGAGTTAGCAATTTCCACACTATAAAACATCAGTTCCAAGCAAAAGTATAACATTTCAGCATGAGCTAGCATTAAAGGCTCTGGTTTCCTTAGGACCTATCCGATTTTGGGTTGCATGTACACCATATATTTAAAGTACATGACTCCCACCCCAACCCCAAATAATCCTGGGAACTGTAGTTTGTTAAGGAAGCCCATGTAGTTTTGCCATTGCCTGATGATTATTGGCTTGTGGTAACATAGAAGTTGGCATTTTCAGTGGTGGCCCCCATTTTTGGTAATGCCCCATCGATGATGGCATTCCATTGGCTCCTGAGGACACACCTCTTTAAGCAAGCATTTCCCTGAACTGAACAGCAGGTTTATTTGTTTATTTATTTATTTATTAATATGCACATACAACCAAACATATACTCACTCATTTCAAAAAACTTGAGTACAAATAAATACAAAGAATACAAAAATAAATACTACACCTATGTGACTTCCCTCCACCAGTGTACGTCATTTCATATTCCTTAATATGCTTATTTACCTTGCAATTTCAGGTTTTCTTGTTTTGACTGTTTGCTTTATGGCATAGCTTAACTAAGGATGTTTTAACGCCCCAGTGGATTGTTATCGTGTATTTTAATTATAGATTGATTTTTACAGTTGTAAACTGTTTAGAAGCCATTTGGGTATATAGGTAAAGGTAAAGGTACCCCTGCCCGTATGGGCCAGTCTTGACAGACTCTGGGGTTGTGCACCCATCTCACTTAAGAGGCCAGGGGCCAGCGCTGTCCGGAGACACTTCCGGGTCACGTGGCCAGCGTGACATCGCTGCTCTGGCGAGCCAGAGCCGCACACGGAAACGCCGTTTACCTTCCCGCTGGTAAGCGGTCCCTATTTATCTACTTGCACCCGGAGGTGCTTTCGAACTGCTAGGTTGGCAGGCGCTGGGACCGAGCAGCGGGAGCGCACCCCGCCGCAGGGATTCGAACCGCCGACCTTTCGATCGGCAAGCCCTAGGCGCCGAGGCTTTAACCCACAGCGCCACCTGCGTATTTGGGTATATAGGTGGTATATTAATATATCAATTAATTAATGATAATTGAAGTTGCTGGGAGTCGTAGCTCTGTGAGGGGTAAAATGCAGATGCTTTGGGACGCTTTAAGTGCATGGTGTGTACATAGCCTTGATTTATGACAAAACAAGTTGGAATTGAATCAAATGGCTGGAACCCTAAACCAAAGCACTCCATACTGCAACACTGTGTTGCAGATCCTACAAGTAGCAAAATATTGTAATAATAAATTTTAATAATTTTATTATTTGTACCCCAACCATGTGACTGGGCTGCCCCAGCCACTCGCTGCATCTCTCTCAGACTGTATTATTTCTGCATGCAGATTGTCGGGGGGAGCACCTGCACATAGGATACTTTAGCACAGGGGTCAGCAAACTTTTTCAGCAGGGGGCCAGTCCACTGTCCCAAATACCTTGTGGGGGGCCGGACTATATTTTTTTTTTTTGGGGGGGAATGAATGAATTCCTATGCCCCACAAATAACCCAGAGGTGCATTTAAAATAAAAGGACACATTCTACTCATGTAAAAACACGCTGATTCCCGGACCATCCGCAGGCTGGATTGAGAAGGCGATTGGGCCACATCCGGCCCCTGGGCCTTAGTTTGCCTACCCATGCTTTTAGCACATCAGGGAATAAACTTACAGTATGGCATACCCCACTAATTTATGAAGCTACCTCCCTTCGTGAAAAGAGCTACCTCACCCCACATTCAGAAGTGGTTCAGTCCTAGGATGCTTCTGCAACAAGGCTCTGCTGATTTGCGTACCCCAGTTTAAATTGTGGATAATGCTCTTCAGGGTTTAAAGGAAAAGCAACTGCAAGGGGGATGTAAGAGGATAAGGCTAGGACCAGCTGCCTCATTAAGATAACCACAGCTGTGGACTATCAGAAATAAGGAGCCTTTACCAGATTGCACAATTACTCCATGAAGTCACCATCCATCACATGGTCTCTTCTTTGGCCAGAATTGTAGCTTGTAGGAATGAGGGTTGAAGCAAAAAATAAATAAATGACCAAATAAATATGGGCACTCAAGTAAAGACCAGGAGAACCAAGAAGGCACCAGATTTTGCACAGACAAAAATATGCACACGCAAACGTAACAAGACAGTTCTTGGTGCTTTCTCGAAAGGAGCACTTTTTCCAGCTTGCAAGCAAACAATCTCATGCTTTTGAAGACTCGCAGACCATTTCTCTGTAATTATCTGCAGAGCCCTATGGCACCCCATGCTATAATCAGCAAATGCAAAGCATGACAACTACACATGAGTAATTTGGTATATATTATTATGATACGCATTTACTTGCTGGTATAATGAGAGCCAAACAAAGGTCAGGACAACATTCTAGGTTATGGGATGTATCCAGCCAAGTCCAACTCAGAATAGACTCATTCAAATTAATAGACCTAAGCTAGTCAGGTCCATTAATTTCGACGGGTCTACTCTGAAATGTATTGGATTGAATGCAACCCTATACTGAGATTTTTCCGAACACAGAGGCTACAGCTGCTCTGTAGATGGTCTGTACATTTTAAGCCTTTAATTGGACATTTGCTGGTTGCCGCCAGGTTGATGATTGCTAGATACTGGAATGATTTGGAGGAGTGTCTGTCATGCCTTGGTAGTAAAAGTTCTGGCAGATTACTCTAAATGAAAAACTCAAATATAAGTTAAAAATGGCAGTGGGGGAGGGGGAAGTCTACAGACAAGTAGTGGAACAGTATCTCTTTATTGCATATATGCACAACAAGGGACTCCCTGTAGCGTACAGAATTTTTTGATCCATTTAATTCTGGACACTAGGACATTATTTTAGAGAGTTTAGGACATTTTCTTTTGATCCTAACACATGTCGATCAGGTAGAACATGACAGTTTTTATTCTTGGAAGAAGGGGTGTCTTTCGAGATTTTGTTGTTTCTGTTATTGTATGATGGCAATCCTTTTTGTGTGGTTTGGAGAAAATCAATAAAAGCATAATTAAAAACAACACAGCTGGTTAAATGGAAGTGGGTGTTTGATCCAAAGATACATTGGGACTGAATTTTAAATGCCCAATATATTTATTGGGTCCCTTTCAGACAATAACCCCCAAAACACACACACCAGTAATCTAGGGCTAGCCCCAAATCAGCATTATCTTGTCCTTATGCAGTGATTGTCTAAAAAACAGATTCAATGACTTAAGTAAAACATCTGACTGGCGCCCCCTTGAAGCAGGCTGTTGGTCTGATCCTGTATGACTCTTCTTATCTTCTCCTCTTGTTGTGGCTTATTGCTTCCTCCACCCCCCCCCCCCAAGCATGCAATTCACCATTTGCAGTCAACAAGCCATAAGTATGCACAGGTCAGTCATCTTGTGGACACCCAGCTGATTTCCTGGATCTGCTTCCGCCATCGCGATCAGGCAGCCTCAGCCTCTCCACGTATGTTTTCAAAATGGAAGCCAAGAAATGTGATGCTGGCCTCAGCCCGAAGCACCTCCCTCAAAATCCCACTGCGGTCCCTGTACTATTCACACCTGTGTCTTGACTTACACAATTCTGTGTTCTTTCAATTGATCACTTTAATGAGCCTCCATTCTGATTTGTTTGTAGGGAGATGAGACGATGTTGCTTATTGAATGAGGACGCATGATGATTTGTTTACAGGGAAGTTTGATGATCATGTGTCACTGAGCAAGTGGGAAAGGGTCATAGCTCATTTGCACAGCATCTGCCTTGCATGCAAAAGGTCCCGGAAGGAGGTAAATATCTGGCATCGGTTAGGTGAGGCTGGGAGAAAAAAACTGGAAAACCTGTGCCAGTCAGTGCAGACAGTCCTGAGCAGGATGGACCAATGGTCTTACACAGTAGAAGTATGCTGCTGTGTGTTATATCACACTTTCCACTGCATTTTCCCATCACAAGATACGCATGTTCTTTTGGGGAAGTACCGGTACGTTTGTTGTGCAAGACCTTGCAGTCAGTAATAATTTTGCAACCTCTATTTGCCAATATGTGATTGAATCCTCTCTGAAAGTAGTGACAGTCTAGATGTGCCAACAGCCGCCATAATAAACTGTTCACATTCAGTGGGACAGTTTCCTTTCTCATATTTAGTAACACTTTACAATTCAATATTATCAGTTGACCCCTCCTTCTGTATCTCCTCCAGACACTCCCCTTTCAGGCTTTAAATTTCTTTTTTTCTTTTTAAAGCAGTCTTTTGATCTTCCTTGCATTTCCTCCACCTTTGTCTTGTTGATGGAATACATTCATGAGTCTGCTCAGCCGTTCTGGCTATAATGAATAAATCATTGACTGCTGAGGTGACCTTTTCAGATATACTTTTTGTGAACAGAGCAGATTGTTGGGTTTGGCTGGTTTCCTCCCTGCTTCCTTTTGTTCCATCACCCCTTGCAGCCTTTCATATCAGCAGTTAAAAGTATTCCTTCTCAAATAAAGCCAAACAGCCTGCCTTCCAGATATGGGTGGGGGGCCTCCATCCCACAGGCCAAATTTGGCCCGACATAGATCCCAGTTTGGCCCATTTCCTCAATTCATACCCACCTGCCCTGCAACTGGCATCACACAAGACCTCAGGTGCACGGTGGTTAGAGATTCAAGTGGTTCAAGTACATGACTGTCCCATAAGGAACGTGATAAAACAGCTGATCGCTGCTGGAAGCAGGCTTGAAGTCACCACCTATCAGCTGATAGGTGGTGATTTCAATTCCGCTAGTCAATGTAAGCCCTATGTGGTGCTTTGAAGTTCCTATGATCATCACCTGATGTTATTATGGTGGCAGGTGAGTCTATTCTGTCCTCCCCACCCCAACCCCGGGGTAGGAGAGATAAGTATCTGGCCCACTAACCAGATCTGGTTCCCCACCCTGTCTGAGATTCTAGGAATGTGAGAAAAAAATTAAAATTTAAACCTACATCTCTCATTTTACAAGTTTTCCACTGGAGAAAAGTGGAGTGGGAGGAAGAGAGACTTTAAAAACTAATTTATGGTGTATTTCAAAGCCTTTAATTTCAGTGTGAGCCAAAGAGGGCCTGTTAGTGAGAAGGAATCTAGAATATTTTGACATCTGTGCCTATACACAGACTCTGTAAGATTTGTCTGTTGTCCTGCCAAGATCCTTTTTGTGTTTAAACAGACTAAAAACGACTTAATCCTTTTTAGTTTTGTTTTTCAAATAAATCCCCTTTCCTCCCCAATTAATGCCAGGGAATGAATGGTGCCTGCGTAAGAGCGACTGCCTTATTAATTTATAACTTTCCTCTTTTCAAGGCAGCAGGGAGGCGGCAGGATTTATATCCCTCAAGTTAATGCAGGGATTGCATTGATGTTTTCTGAATTGATTTATTTCCCCTAGATCCATGCATCACCGTGGACCTGAAGGTCAACACGTCCTACTTCCTTCAGAATTAAGGCACGCTCCTCCGCACGAAAACATTCCCAACAAACATACCAGCTTGATTATACCTTTAATCAAGAAAACTATGGACATGGCAGCCGCCTCCAATGTGAGCGAGGCAACAAGTAACATATCTAGGCCATTCACAGTACAGTTGAATCCCAAGCAAGGCAAAAGGTGGTGTGTTGATCCATAGGGGGAAATCCTATAATCCTGTCATTTTGCATTTCTTAGTGCAGAGAGTATCGATCTGATGTGTAGAGATCTTTCCTGTTCTACTTAATTCAAGAGGGTTCTGGAAGCTTCTGGGAGTTTCTCTGTGTGAAAGAAACAAGCAGAAGGGTTGTGATGTTTGGGTTATTCCTTCAGATAAGCTGAGTACAGCTGGTTTAAACTGGTTCTGTTATCTCTTTCTGTCAAGATCATGCAGACTATAATAATAAGGCCAGAAGAAGCCTGCGTTTCACTCTTTCTATCGCTCTTCCTTCTGGTGTGGTACATTATATGCTTAGTGTTAAGGTTTAGTCTTATTGTAAGTTATTGTAAGTTTAAGTTAAGTCTGCTGCAACTGGATTTCTTATGGACAGTGCCAATCCTGAATGTATTGGATTTGTGACCATTTATACTCATTTGCCTTCAGTAGCAGTAAAACTCTGCTGGATGAAATGCAGTTGCGTCTGATCTATTTTTTGGGGAATCCTGCAACGTGTTTAAGTTTTTGCTCTGCTAACTATACAGTCGTACCTCGGAAGTCAAACGGAATCCATTCCAGAAGTCCATTTGACTTCCGAAACATTTGAAAACCAGAGCACGGCTTCTGATTGGCTGCAGGAAGCTGTGGAAGCCCCGTCGGACGTTCAGCTTCCAAAAATCGTTTGAAAACTGGAATACCCACTTCCGGGTTTCGATTGTTTGGGAGCCAATTTGTTCAGGAGCTAAGGCGTTTGAGATCCACGGTACGACTGTACATTGGAATCTGCTCTGGATCAATACTGAGTAGAATTTCAATGACAAATCCACCACTGGGCATATATTTATCAGGAGCAGCCACTTCACAGTCTAACAAGCCTTACTCTGCCTAATGGTGCCAGTTAAAGCCCATCTTAGTTCAGTGCCCTGTTCTCACAGTGGCCAACCACATGTTTATGGGATGCCTGAGTGCAGGGCCTGAGTGCAGCAGCACCCTCACACTTGCAGTTCCCTGTGATGGCAATCAGAGGCATATTCCTATGGATCCTGTTGGGCCGGAGCCCCTCCGAGATTTGGGGTTCAATATTAAGGACTATCAAAAAGACCGGCAGAGAGGAACTGAAAGAGATTTAAGAGTCTCGGACGTGAGATCGCCAGGCTAAACAGTATATTAGATTGATGAACACTCGTTGGGGACTGAAACCGGGAAAGGGGTGGGGGAGTCTGGGAATCCAAAGGGTATATAAGTATAATTTGTTTTGCTTTAATTTGCTTTGTTATTTGTATGGAAGTTGGGAAAGCCGTGGAAGGGAAATTTTGGTCGACTTTAGGAAATATGTTCAAGAATGAGTAATGATGTATAAATATTGATGTCTAAGTTTGGATAAGTTAAAACTGGTTTTTAGAATGGTCAAAATGAAATGAAAATAAGGTCTGCAAAAATAAATTGAGGAAATGGAAGAAAGAGGAAAAGTAAAATATGTTCAAGAATGAGTAAGGAAGTATAAGTATTAATGTTTAAGTTTCGATAAGTTAAAATTAGCTCTTTAAAATGGTCAAAATGAAATGAAAATAAGGTTTGCAAAAATAAATTGAGGAAATGGAAGAAAGAAGAAAAGTTAAACAACAACATGCTAAAATAAATTATTAAGTTAAAGTTGAGAAATAAGTAATAAGGACTTGCTGAGTTAACAATTTAAATTGGAATACAAGAAGGGGAGGTGTGAGGAGGTCTGAGAAAGAGGTTAAATGAAAATAAGCAATTGAAATTATATGTGTTTTTAATTGTTTTTAAGTTTTGTATTTTTGTATTTTTTTGTTATTTTTTGTCTATTTTTTGTTATGTTTTGTTATTGAAAATGCTAATAAATATTCATAAAAAAACAACAACAGAGGCATATTCCTTACAAATATTCTTCATTGCACAGGCAGGCAGCTAGATGAAGTTTGCAAAGGGGTGGGAAGAAATGCCAGTGATAGAGTGTTGATACTTTTTTTATTCAAAGCAACTAAGAAGTAATATCCCTTTTAATTTCAGGTATACTATTCTTGTGGCGCACAGTTCAACTTGTTGGAAAGAGGTCTTATTTTATCACCTGGTTTCCCAAACAATTACTCATCGGGAATGCACTGTATTTGGCAGTTCTTTATCCCTGCTGGAACATACCTCATGTTGGAAATTTTTGACTTCGATGTGTTTGAAAGCATCAGCGAAAATCCACATGTCTGGGGTGGTTTCCTTTCTCTTCCAAAAAACACAAACGAGGAGCTTCTCCCCACTGAGGAAAATGCAGACTTCCCCACCACCTTTCCTACTAAGGGTATAATTTTCGAAGAGTCTCACTCAAAGGATTTTTATAATCTTCATGATGATAGATTTCCAGAGGCCACCTCTCAGAAACAGGAATTCAGGCAAACGCAAGAACCCAAAGAGTTAGCAGTTACTCAGCCTAGTGAGCTGCCGTTAATGGGAGCTACCAGTTCCACTTTGCCAGGACACATTTTTGGTGGAGTACAAGGGGATCAAAACCCGAAAGACAAGATACTGTTTGCTCACCTTGCTGCCAGAGGAGGAAGCGAGGATTCAGAAGGCCCTAAACAACATTTAGGAAATGTGACTTTTGGAGAGGACATGGCCATTTCAACGGTGGCCTTGCCAACAGATGCTTCCTCCACACCACCCTCCTCAATTGATGTTTGTCCCCATGATGTCTTGTACGTCTCTGACCTCACTGCCTTCTCTTCTCGCTTCTGCGGAACAAATTCACCGCTGAACAAGAACATGACTTTTGGGTCTTCTCTGAAGATGGTGGAAGTCATTGTGGAGCTGATCACGACCACGGATCGCGGGCGAGGCTTTGCGATGCTCTTTGAGTACAAGAATGATACAGAACTGGTTGCTGTGAGTGACTCAAACGAGGGGATAGAAAATATTATGATGCTGATGATAATAGCAGGGATAGTCTTCTTTGCACTTGTTCTTTTGTCCTCGCTCTGTATAGCTTGCAGGTAGGTGCTGCCCTTGTTGACTCGTTTTTGAATCCTTAACTGGGGATGGGGAAGAAGTTCAATTTGGTTCACATTTCAAGACCGACCTGCTGCATTTGCACTTTCTGAAATAATATCTGAACAAAAGCACAGCCATCCTAAATTTGCATTGCTCTGAATTTTGTGATGCTGTTATCCAGCTAGGTAATAATGTGTACCAAAAATTGCATATACAGTGGTACCTCCGGTCACAAACTTAATTCGTTCCAGAGATCCGTTCTTAATCTGAAACCGTTCTTAACCTGAGGCGCACTTTCACTAATGGGGCCTCCCGCTGCCACTGGGCCGCCGGCGCGCGACTTCCGCTCACATCCCGGGGCAAAGTTCACTACCAGGAGCATAGGTTACTTCTGGGTTAGCGGAGCTCGTTACCCGAAGCGTTCATAAGGAGGATGGTACGTAACCCGAGGTTCCACTGTATATTAGGGGAAAGTGTGCATAAAAATGCATATATTAGTGGTAATAACATACAAAGTGCATTATATTTAGGGAAATTGCTTGTAAACCTGTGTATATTACTCAGCGTGGATACAAAAATGTGGTCATTAGGATACATTTGCACTAACAAGCTGACAATTTTTTTTAAAAGATGTTTTAAAAATGCAAATTGCTGCAGAAATGTGGAGAACTGAATTTAAGATTGGAAAAATGAGAAACAGAGAACTGAAACTGAGAGATTCGTCGATCCCTACCCCTAAATTTCATTTAAGAATTATCGCTCTTAGCTGAGGGATGCCAGCCGATAAGAATATTACTAAGCCACGTTGCTTCATAAAAACATTTTAATTGCTTTAAAAGGTACTCCAGACTAATGGGGCAGTAGAGTTCTTCTTAATTAAAAAACAGGTGCTTATATTAAACAAAAACCACCTGCACGTACTATCTTTGAACAGACATTAAAGAGAGAATACCTCTTCAGAGACGATGCATGGTGAACTATGCCTATTGTCTAAAAACAAAAAAAGTATACTCTTTTCCCCCCTGTAGACCCTTTTCTTTCCTTGTAGGCAAATTTGTGCAGATTTTATTGATTTAATAAATTGACTGAAATTCATACGATTAATTTAGTCTTTCCTTCATTGAGGGACAGCTCCAAATGTCATCTTTGTGTCTGGTTGCACAGCCTGCAAAGACGGAATAATTTACAACCAAGTGATTTTTGCTGTATATCAGTCATGGATGTCATAGAGCATTTATTTATTCTTCCTACATTTTTATCCTACCTTTTATTTAAGGAGCTCAAGGTGGCATACATACTATTCCTCGCCATTTTATCCTCACAAAAACCCTCTGAGATAGGTTAGGCTGAGAGCGAGTGACTGTCCCAAGGTCTTCCATTGAGCATCATGGTCAAGTGGGGATTCGAACCCTGGTCCCCCAGGTCCTAGTCCAACACTGCAACCCCGATGCCACGCTGGCTATCTTAATCCGGATCCAACCTTACATCCTTTGCACCAGGCTCCAGTTGGTGAATCTCTTCTACAAGGCTGGTAAAGTGAATTAGCCACTTCAGGAGGCAAATGCCAAGGGATGGAGAAGCAGGCAGAACCACGTGAGCCATGTGGCTTGCTCAGCAACTGCTAAACTAGCATGCTGCCCCAAGGTGCGGTGGAGGACCCTGTCGCATGACTGGTGTTGAAAAAAAAGAGTTGGCTACAATTTGGGTCATATTTTACACAGTCGTACCTTGGATCTCAAATGCCTTGACTCCAGAACAAATCGGCTCCCGAACGATCGAAACCTGGAAGTGAGTGTTCCGGTTTTCAAACGATTTTTGGAAGCCGAACATCCGGCGCAGCTTCCGTGGCTTCCGATTGGCTGCAGGACGCTCCTGCAGCCAATCAGAAGCCGCACCTTGGTTTTTGAACGGTTCTAGGTGTCAAATGCATTCTGCTTGAGAACCAAGGTACGACTGTACAGTTGACCCTCAGGATATGAATTTAATTCGCTCCGGGGGTCCATGTGCACCCTGAAAATTTTGTAAGGAGAGGCGCTGCTTCCATGCACGCACACAGTGCGATAGAGTGCTTCTGCGCATGTGCGAAGCGTGCAGAATGCTTTTGCGCATGCGTACGTGGCAAACTCCGGAAGTATACACTTCGGGTTTGCTGCGTTCGCAGTCTGAAAGTTACGTTACCAGAAGGTAACATAACCTGAGGGTTCACTGTACAGTGGTACCTTGAGTTACATACACTTCAGGTTACATACGCTTCAGGTTACAGACTCCACTAACCCAGAAATAGTACCTCGGGTTAAGAACTTTGCTTCAGGATGAGAACAGAAATCGTGCTCTGGCGGCGCGGCGGCAGCAGGAGGCCCCATTAGCTAAAGTGGTGCTTCAGGTTAAGAACAGTTTCAGGTTAAGAACGGACCTCTGGAACGAATTAAGTATGTAACCCGAGGTACCACTGTATATGGAATTGGGAAGGTGCTGTTTTGCTTTTTTTGCCTCAGGTAGCCAAATGTCTTGGGCTGGACCTGGAAAAAACAACAACCCAAAGTAAACACTTGGCAAGCCCCAAACCACTGCTGTAGGGTGTCTGAGGGGAAAGTGCTGTAACATAAACACTAATTATTAGTCTCTGTTACTGAAAACTGACTCTGGGCCCGCAGCGTTCAACCTCAGCTCTTCTCTAGCTCAACATCCCAAATTAGCTGACGACCGTTTCTGGTGTAAAAGCCTGCACAAAAGAAGCGAATAACCTGTTTTCTGAACGTGCCCTGCTTTCTTCTTCTCCTCACCGTGGCCTGTCCTTAGGAGAACCAGAACTTGGCTACCCCTCGCCTCATCTCTCCTATTCTTTTTTATCGTTACCATCCCTATTATTACTGCTTTTAATCTGCCGGTTGCTGGCTAAAAGTAGCAGCTCCCCACCTCTGCAGGCAGCCCGAAAGGCGCAGGCCAAATCTAGCACCCTGGCACTATTCTAATTGAGTGTGTGTGTGTCTGTGTATCTGTGTGTGTCTGCTGTAGACACTCATTCCCTTCAGCTCTCTGGGAAACTCCAAGATTTTGCCACACTGTTGTCTTTGTTTACTGGTTGGGGAAAGGAATGAAAGCCTCAGTTGTTGGTTGGCCAATAATTCTAATTACTTTTGGCCATGAGGCCAGGCCTGGGTTAGCAGCGAGGCTGTTTTTCACCCCTCTTCTTTCCCAAGCCCCCAAGAACAAGAGGCTCGTCCACCTTATTTAATTTGAATCGTGCCCTGCAGAGTCCTGAGGGTTTGGGGGTCCGTCCCCCCCAGCCCCACTCTGTGGCTGTGAAGTATGAAGAGGCCTTGCAACAGAAACCAAGCTCTGTTGCAGCTCTGACCTGCCAAGGAGCCGTTTCTGACGGCAACCACTGTGCTACCCGCCGCCTTGCCAGAAGAGAATGAGCTTGTTATTCCCTCTCGGCTCCTTGCAGGCAACCCCGAAGGCTGCCACCCCTCCTCTGTTTTTAAATTTAACCCAAAAAAGAGGAGCGCGGTAAGGCTGTATTCCTTGGAGCCCAAGCCGGCCTCACTCTGTGGGGTTGTGGAGCTCACTTGACCAGTTAAGAGCCAATGACTGTCTGTATCTTTGGTGGCCGACAACTTGTGTATCCCTGTACCCAGAACGTGTGTGTGTGTATTTGGGACTCAAGTACCAAAAAGGGTCCCTTTCACCATTGTCAACCATCTTGGACCCTACGATCAGCAAGTGAGGCCTTGTTGGTGCTGCCACCACTGGGGGGGGCGGATTCATGGTTGCCATTAACCTGTGACGGGGCCTTCTCAGTGGTGGCTCCCCATTTGTGGAATGCCCTCCCTGGTGAGGAGCTTACCTGCCCCTCATTACTGACTTTCAGAAGGAATTTAAAAACATTCCTGTTTTAATGGCCGAACCTGGCAGCCCTGTCTGAGATAATGTTTTAAGCATGCTTTTGCTATTGCACCGTTCATGTGTTCGCTGCTTTGGGCTCCTTTGGGAGGAAGGATGGGATATCAATTGAATAAATAAATGAGTGTGTGTTTGTGTTTGTGTGCATAGTTATTTCCATGAGTAAGACAACTACTACTACTCAGTGCTCGCCCCCCCTAAAAATGTTTAGGGGTACTCTCATTTTCCTACTCATATTGAAATACTGCTCCTCAATGAGGCCAAACTTAGATTCACCAAATGTTTAGGGGGGGGTGTACCCCTGTGCACCCCCTCCAGATAAAAGCACTTCTACTACCACTACTTCTCAGCGATAACTATAATATGTCCAGATGCTACAAACAGTGCAGAATTCAGCTGTGAGACTGAAGCAGGTACGAGGAATCCCCTAATACTGACTCAAAAAGATCTTCATTAGCTGCCTGTTCATTTCCAGGCTGAATTTTATGTGCTGGTGTTGACCTATAAATCAAAGCTGGCACTTTTACCAATGACCCTTCAGTGTGATAGCACCTAAACTTTGGAATTCCCTGCCCTTGATATTAAGCAGGTTCCTTCACTGTACTGCCCTCAGCGCTTGCTAATTATTATAATTATCATTATTATTATTATTATTATTTATTATTATTAAAGCAAGCATATCCAGACGTATAAATACAACATTCATTTCAAAATGTAATTTTATTTCAGTGTGTGTGTGTGTGTGTGTGTCTGTGTGTATCTATATAGATATATTTTTTATTAATGTTAATTTTAATCTGAAAATTTTAGCCTAACTTGTTTTTAATGCTGGTTTTTATCAGTAATTTTAATGTATGTTGTATCTAAACTTGCTTGGAGGTTTTGATATTTAAGTGGTACATAAGTTCTGTTAAATAAAAACAAGTAAAATTAACATAAATGACTTGGAGCAGAGGTATCAAAATGAACAAATCTCACTGTGTCAGCCGGCCCAGGTTCTTAGATCAGTGTGAAAGGCCCTTCTCAAATCCCATCACCAAGGGAAACACAGCAGGGGATGGCACAGGAACTTCTGTTATCGCACCACCATTACTGAAATCCTTACCCCCAGAAGTACACCAAGTGGTGACATTTTTGATGCAAGGTTAAAGCATATCTGTTTGCCTGTGTGTTGTTATTATTCTTATTAATCACCCACACTTCACCCTAAGATCCCAGGGTGAGTTACAACATTAAAACACAATATTAAAAACTATTTAAAACAAGTTACCATTACAAAAATAAGGTGTATTCTGAAAAATAGACACGTGTTGAAAGCCAGGGTAAAGAGATGCATCTTCAGCATTCTCCGGAAGCTGTACAATGAAGCTGCCAGATGAAGCTCCTTCCCCTGCGGGGAGGGAGTTCCACAGCTTAGGGGCTTCCACCAAGAAGGCCTTCTCCTGGGCTACCACTCTCTGCGCCTCTGAGGTTGGAGGAACTACCAAGAAAGCACCCTCTGCTGATCTTAGCACCCAATAATGTTTCTAGGGAAGGAGCCAGGTCTTTCAGATATTTATTCATGACATATTAATTCGTTGCTGTATTTGGGCATTGTATTTTACTTCTGGGAATGTAATGTGCAATTTTGCCTGCTCCAAAAATGGAACACCACTGTGGGTAGCCTGAATTTTTGGCTGTCTTTTTTTCCTAAAAAGAGTTGCAGGACCTTTTTCAAGTGTGAGGGCCACATTCCTGTCTGAGCAGTCATCTGAGAGCCACATGCCAGTGGAGGGCGGGACCAGATGCAAAAGTTGGTGGAGCAATCCATATACAGTAGGCTAGCTTCTACAAACATACACCTCTCTCTATGCTCCACCCATATAAATAAGAAACATTATCAGAGTTCAAGGTCGTATTCCAGTCCAGCGAAAAGCAGAGCCTGTGGTGGGTTGTGGCCTGGGGAGAGTTATACGGCCAGATAGAATAGAGAACCCCTGTGTCAAAGGTTCCCATCTCCTGGTCTAGTAGATTATGTTGAACTTCCAGCTGCAAGGGCTGCTGAAATGTGCATAAATGTGACGTTTCCTCTTGCCTCTTTCCCCCTCCCTCCCCTGCTCCCCCCACCCAACCCATTCAGGAAGAATTTGTGTCCCAAAAGGAGCTCTTTGAATGCACGCAGTGACCAAGAGGTTAGTGCTAATAGTTTGTAGTCTTGCTGGTTTGTGCAGGTTCTGGGTTTTTCCTGTCTTTGATTCTTGTTGTTGTCTCCCTGAAGATAATAATAATAATAATAATAATAATAATAATAATAATAAATAATTTATTATTATTTATTATTATTTATCATTTATACCCCGCCCGTCTCGCTGAGTTTCCCCAGCCACTCTGGGCGGCTCCCAATCAAGTATTAAAAACAATACAGCGTTAAATTTTAAAAACTTCCCTGAACAGGGCTGCCTTCAGATGTCTTTTAAAGATAGGATAGCTACTTATTTCCCTCACATCTGAAGGGAGGGCGTTCCACAGGGCAGGTGCTACTACCGAGAAGGCCCTCTGCCTGGTTCCCTGTAACCTTACTTCTCGCAATGAGGGAACCGCCAGAAGGCCCTCGGCGCTGGATATCAGTGTCTGGGCTGAACGATGGGGGTGGAGATGCTCCTTCAGGTATATAGGACCAACGCCGTTTAGGGCTTTAAAGGTCAGCACTAACACTTTGAATTGTGCTCGGAAACGTACTGGGAGCCAATGCAGATCTCTCAGATGTTGACTTGGGAATGTTTTGAGTTGTAGAATGGAATCCAGAATGCCGCTGTTGATATCAATGAGCTGCAACTGGTGATGCCGAGTCAAGAGAATGAAAACAACAACCACTCTGTTGACGGGAATGGAGCCGGTAAGCAGCAAATGTATAGGGTTTGCCACGGTACTCTGTACCCAACAGTACTGCTGCAAAACCAGCAACACCCTGATGGTATTAAACTATAAATAATAATAAGACATATTTGTGTTTTCTGTAGTCACTTCCTACGATGGCAGCATGGAGTGCTCTCCTCGGCAAACAGACCAGGATATACCTTCTTCAGTGTCAGCAGTGACCACTGAGTCTGGAAGCGACGAGGTGTTTATTATTTCAGCCAGCCCTGGAGCTGGTGGCTTAAGTTTCACCTCCTACAGAATACAGGTAGAGGAACCTTTGGTGTGTTTTCAGTGAGACATTTTCAGTGAATGCGATCTTGGGCTGTGTTTTTAAGCATGTTTTTCCCTTCCAGTTGTCTCAAGGTTTGATTCACATGTGCATGTTCAACCAGTAGTTCTCAGATGTTTCAAAAGCTTATACACACCTATAACCTCAAAATACAAGATGGGACCCACTTAACAATGTTTAGCTACAACTTTCAACCTTCAACTCCCATCATCCCTACTCATTTTCCATACTGATGGGATATGGGACTCCAGCAACATTTTTGGGGCCACAGGGTTAGCCACCATTAAATTATCTTGTTCTAACAAAAGGTGTAGGGGACGCAGGTGGCGCTGTGGGTTAAAGCCTCAGCGCCTAGGACTTGCCGATCGAAAGGTCGGCGGTTCGAATCCCTGCGGCGGGGTGCGCTCCCGCTGCTCGGTCCCAGCGCCTGCCAACCTAGCAGTTCGAAAGCACCTCCGGGTGCAAGTAGATAAATAGGGACCGCTTACCAGCGGGAAGGTAAACGGCGTTTCCGTGTGCGGCTCTGGCTCGCCAGAGCAGCGATGTCACACTGGCCACGTGACCCGGAAGTGTCTCCGGACAGCGCTGGCCCCTGGCCTCTTAAGTGAGATGGGCGCACAACCCCAGAGTCTGTCAAGACTGGCCCGTACGGGCAGGGGTACCTTTACCTTTACCTTAACAAAAGGTAGCACATGTTTTAAACCTGTGCTAGCTTACCTACCTACCCACCCACCCACCCACACACACACACACTAGGTGTAGCCATCTTGGTGCCCTACAGCAGTGTTTCCCAACCTTGGGCCTCCAGCTGTTTTTGAACTACAATTCCCATCATCCCTGACCACTGGTCTTGCTAGCTAGGGATGATGGGAGTTGTAGTCCAAAAACAGCTGGAGGCCCAAGGTTGGGAAACACTGCCCTACAGATGTTGTAGACTACAATTCCCATTATTCCCGATCATTGGCCTTGAGAGACCAAGAGAAAAGACACAGATTTAAATGAAATTCTGTGAGCTTTTCGTCGTACAGGAAAATACTGAAATAAATTCTCCAAATTCCCTGGTGGTAGAATTGTGACTATAGTCTACTGCCTAGGATAGGAACATGCTCCCTATCCTAAATTAAGTCAGAACTTCGCAAATAAGTACTTGTTTTCCACTCAGTTGCTGTCGTTCTTTTCTTTTCTGGATGTTACGCCTGTGTTTATGGGGTGTGAAATTTTGAACCTTGACAGTAAAAAACGATCCCAGGATCACCCTCGCTTGAAATGCCTGTCTAGACAATGTGAACCCATAAGCGGATTTGGAAAAAAAAAAGATTATCTAAATCCTTTTACTGAGAAGCAACTGTTGGTCAACAGTGGCTCCAGGATTCCTAGGGAGTGTGAGTCTGAGCTGTGATCATGGCAGGAGCCCAACGCTTCATGGATGAAAATAGGGACATGCTTGTAATTCCACTGTGCTCATAGCCAGAGTCAGCATCCAGCTGTCCTCTGTTACATTTTTTTTTTGTTGTGTTTTCATACCACCTTTCTGCGTAACATTCAGTGGCAGCTGGATCAAGCCGCCATTTTAATTTCCCACAATGCCTCCAGTGAAAAATGGTGGTTAGGGCAGCCCCATGGTATTGCTTGGGCACTGCTGCTCTCTGATGCTGTTGTCTACACCAGGTAACCCCCCCCCCCAGCAGTATCCACTAACAGAGGAAGGGGCTCACCAATGGAGCATAGGGTGGTCGGATGTCTTTCTTTATAGAGGTCAGTCATCTATTTTTACAGCTGTCCATGATTTACCATTTCTAAAGAACAGGAAATAAGAGCTGTCTCTAGTAACTAAAGGTGGGATCTAACTAAATGCTATTTAGAACAGACCCGTTGAGATTATTGAACCCAAGTTAGCAATGTCCATCAATTTCAATGTGTCTATTCTGAGTAGAACTAGCATTGGATACAACCCATTCTTGGCCGCTTAATGGATTGCCAAAAAAGGGGGACAAAATATTTGCATAACCTTTGCTAGTACATTTGGCTGCTCAGCCTCATATCCAGGAGCTAATTGTTGGTGGGAACTTCAGATCCCCTCCTGCTCTCATTTGTTACGGTTATTGATCTTCAAACTGGACTTAGACTAGACAGCCCTTCAAACAGAGGACTTTCGCACAGAAGCCTGTCCTCTGACATCTCTACACACAGAGGAATGTCCTCTATAAAGCTTGAGACCCTAAACAGGAGCAGTTGGGAGTTTATGCTTCCAGCAAGAAAGCTAATCCACCACTGTTGAGAGTCAAGAGTGTGTCTGTCCAGGAAATGAGTTTTGAAATCCATGTAAAAACTGATTCTGTCTTCTAGAGATTATTCCAGTAGTGTTTCACTTCTGGGGCATAGGGGGAGCCAAGCTGGCGATTCCAGACTAATTCTCATGGCATTATAAGGTGTTAATACAATTCCAGAGATATGCCCAAGCCATTTGATGTATTTTCAGCTTTCTTTCCTTTTTTATTATTTTAAGCAATTCACAAGTGTTTGTGATTAAGACCATCGTTACTGCAAGAATCAGTACTGGAACCAGCTTTGAGATGTAGGTCCCTGAGGGGAATAGGGGTCTCCTAACAACTCTCAGCACCCTTAGCAATGTACAGTTCCCAGGATACTTCAGAGAAAGGCATGACTGTTTGAAATGGTATAATACTTATTCAAATGCAGAGTGTAGATGGGGCTTGTGTGTGTGTATACTGCAATCTTTAATCTGCAACCACTGTT
Organism: Podarcis cretensis; assembly: GCF_951804945.1. Classification (NCBI taxonomy): domain Eukaryota; kingdom Metazoa; phylum Chordata; class Lepidosauria; order Squamata; family Lacertidae; genus Podarcis; species Podarcis cretensis. The sequence continues at coordinate 33,218,520 of NC_137186.1, forward strand.
TTAGGACTGAAGGTACATGTGCTTGGCATGTAGAAGGACCCTGGTTCTATGCTATTTACAGGAGCAGGTATCTAGAGAGACTGGTGCCTGTGAACTTGGGAGTGGAGTTGCCAGTCTGAGGAGTCAGTGGTACAGCTAGGGCCCAGCCAGTATGGTCAATGTTCAGGGATTATGGGGACCGCCTGCCAACATCTGGAAGGCACCACACTGGGGAAAGCTGATCCAAAAAAGAAGTATATGTTTTTGAGTCAGAACAATTGCTTTCATTCATATGCAAAATACTGTCAATTTAATCAATTGATTAATCAAGTAAAAGTCACAGAACCATAGAATTGTAGAGTTGGAAGGGACTATGAAGGCCATAAAGTCCAACCCCCTGTAATTCAGGAATTTTTTGCCCAATGTGGGGCTTGAACCCAAAACCCTGAATTTAAGAGCCTCATGCTCTACCCGACTGAGCTATGGGATTTTAATTGGGTCAGAGCTTCAAGTATGGATTTTAGAAGAAAATTCACTGGCCAACTGGATAAAGCTATCACATGCAGTATTTTCGTTTTGATTTATCTGTCTTTTTTCAATTAGGACCGAAAACTGAAGAGAAGCATCACAAGTCCAGGCTCAGTTTCTGACTGGCTGACAGCAGGTCCAGCGGAATCTGGCATCAGTGCTACAAACATAGGGGTGGCACAGACAGAGAGCCATTGCCCAACTCAGCGAACATGGCGTGCTCGTACTTTTCATGACTTACTAGCTCCATTGCCTCAGCTACAGAAAAAGTGGTGCAGCTGGGCTACTAACAGCCCTTTCACCAAATTGGTTAACAGCAGTGTAAGTATTTGTAGAAAGCCCTGGGGATGCAAGTTGAATGTGTCCTGCAGATCTGCTGTCAAAGTTTGATCCAGTGGCTTCAGGTCTAGCCTGTTTCCCCTACTAGTACTGTCATGCCTGCATGCTAATAAGAATCTAGCACCTGCAAGTCAAGTAAGGCCCAGTGTGGGTGGCCCATGGGGTCATTTTCACAGAGCCATGCCCATCTGTCGCACATGTAATGCCATCTATGGCATCAGGTGTGGGGCAGGTAAAGGCACAGCTGCAAAAGAAGCCTTTAAAGGAAAAGGGACCCCTGACCATTAGGTCCAGTCGTGGCTGACTCTGGGGTTGCAACGCTCATCTCGTTTTATTGGCCGAGGGAGCCGGCGTACAGCTTCTGGGTCATGTGGCCTGCATGACTAAGCCGCTTCTGGCGAACCAGAGCAGCGCACGGAAATGCCGTTTACCTTCCCGCCGGAGTGGTACCTATTTATCTACTTGCACTTTGATGTGCTTTCGAACTGCTAGGTTGGTAGGAGCAGGGACCGAGCAATGGGAGCTCACCCCGTCGTGGGGATTCGAACTGTCGACCTTCTGATCAGCAAGTCCTAGGCTCTGTGGTTTAACCCACAGTGCCAACCGCATCCCTAAAGGAAGCCTTTACAGGAGCCTTAAAAGTTCGCTCCCAATTGATCCTTGGCAAACGTGGCTTGCTGTCAACACCCAACAGCTGATAGGCACCAACAGCAAAGCCTCACTTGAGAACTCTGTAGGGCAACCAATCCCTGCCCAGCTAACCAGTACTAACCAGCTGAGTGACACTTATAGCAAGCCCTGCATAGCCTATGGTCAGGATTGATGGGAGTTATAGTCCAGCAACAACTTGTGGGCCAGAGGTTCCCCATTCCTGACTTTGATTCTGTAATAGAAAAAAAAGAAAAGAATGGTGGAGACCTTGTGAAATATTAACAGGAGTTTTCTTACCTTCAGAACACTCCTGCCCCACATGTGCATGCGTGTCTCCCCCCTTTTTTGCTTTGACCTTTAAGTCGTGGGAAAGGCAACCATGCACAAGGCAGAGAAGGAAATGACAGTGAAGAAATTGAGCAAAATGACCTCTTGCTCCTTTTTTTTACGACTTCTTAAGAAATATTCACTTGTAGTTCCCTCAGATCTGATTATCAGAGTTGACGTTATGATTGCTCCTGCCAGGGCTTTTCTGCATCCACGAAAGACCAGACTGCAGCTACTCGGAAAGTAACTTCAGCTGCAGAAATAGACGGCATCTCTGAACCGGCTTACTTGGACTCATCGGCCAGCGCTGCATCTTACCCACTGACGTATTCGGCACAGAAACAACGCAAGCTAAGCAACAGCTGCAACTTGAAAAGATCCCGTTTCAGAAACCCTTACTTTGGGTTTTTAACAAGTTCTCCTGACTGTAACCAACCAAGGCTGTCTGATCATGCAAAGCACATTGGCACAAAATCTCCAGTCAACAGTCCAGGCCAGGGAACCAAAGACCTCCTTGATGCGCCCATCCAGTTCACAAGCAACATAGTCAATGGCTCAAAATCCAAGGAGCTCTCATTGGAAATGGATAAACCCAAACCTGTTTTTGTTATTTCTGAGGAAGGGGATGATCAGCAGCCTTTGGTTTTAGCAGAGCATGTGAATCAATGTGCAGATGCTTTATCTGAGCCAAATGTTATCCATAATAATATGGGGATGACCATGGCAGATGAGCAGCCAGTGGACCTAACTCTTCAAGAAAGCTCAGTTGAGTCCACCAGTATCAGAGCAGACCTTGATCTTTGGGGAGAGTACCCAAATTCACAGAGTGATTCCCTGAAGAGCTGCAGTGGTTACAAGGATAAAAACTATGGGCCTGTTTCAGACACTGGCACCACTAATTCTCATCCGAATTTTGATTCCTTGGCCTCTCACCGGTTGTGTCAAACTTCAGTTCAGTAACTCCTCCAAATATGGGTATCGGAACTGACACTGAAGGTTGTAGGTTTGTGCAATTGGAAGCAATAAAGACACATGTTCCTTTTGAGACTGAATGGAAGCTGCATTGCACGTACAACGTGGAGAATGTGCTTGGGCAGCACTGACTCTAAATGTTGGAATAGATTGTGTGTTAAGTTATACCCTATTGCATTGCCACCTCTCACTGAGCTGCATCTAATGACTGTTAGTTTTTTGTTGGCTTATTGAGAGCTTAGCAAGACTACCTGACTGGTACTTCTTACAAAGAAGACAGGCTTTCTTAAAGTTGCTGTGATGAATATGGAAGCACTGTCTATTCCCACACCATACCAGGAAGCAAATGGTCAGGCTTGCATTGAAAAGAGGCATGCTGTTTTGGACATAATACTTTGAAACAGATCAACCAAATTCTAGTCACAGCTGGAGGAAATCGCACAATTCCTTACTGAAGTTTGATTGTGGCTTGGACAGGGAAGTGGCAGTGGGTACCAGTTAGAACTGTGTTTAGCAGAAGAAACACACACAAAGAAGTAAATGGTTAGCTACATGAGCACAAAACAAAATGCACAGCACCTTTGCTAGGTTTTTTTTTACTGCATTTGTGTGTAAAACTACATTAGATGTGAGACAGTTAAGATTGTCAAGAGTTTCATTAGCGATGGTAGTTCTGGCTATTCTTAAGGACCACTTTATAAAAGGATTGCTTCTTTCCTAAATCCTGCAGAAGGCTCTGCCACTTGGGGTAGGAGGATTTTCTCTGCATGTGATGCAACATACAGTAAGTACACTAATAGTATCATCTGGGGAAAGTCCTGGCAGCTTTGGAGAGATAAATGCACACTTTGGTAAAGCACACACTCTCATTGCACATTATTCAAAGAATACCAGCTGCAAGGAACGAGAAGCTCATCAAACCTAGCTAACTATTGTTAGGGCAATTCACAGTGGCCAGGGCCAGTATGCTTGCCTCATATATGCCTGTTCTCACTGCAGCAATAAACACAGTTCCAAAGGCTGTCCCCTGCTTTCTTCCAACACCCATTTCCCCCCATACACACTGGTGTTCATTGTTGCAAAGATCATAAAAAGTGGAGATGCAACTTAAGAATGGGGGTGGGGGAAATCCCAACTGGCTGCAGTTCCCCGGCACGCACATCCGTCCATCTCCATTTCAGAGTATTTTACCCCGTGCAAATATATACATGGCAAAACGCTGGGTGGTAAATCATGAATAAATCTGCTATTACTGGGTAAACTACAACCAAGCTATGCACTAGTGTTGTCAAAAACGCATTGCCGCGCACACATTCTCACAATCCCAAAAATAAATCACCAGGGACATTGCAAGTTCAACTTCCTGTTGAGTTAAACATCCATACAGATTTTGCAGTCCTTGGTCTGGTGGTCTAGTTTTTTCAAATCATCCTTAGACATTTGTCAAGGGTTCTTGGGCGCCTAGGAAGTAAGTGTGTCTTTGAGGATATTTGGGGTATGCTTTGCTCACAGCCACAGCTGTCTCAAAAAGTTGCTTTGAGGTCCCCAGTATTCCTTGAGAAAGCAGGTCATGTTTGTCAAGTGCTTTAATAAGTTGCACCCTGGAGCTATTTTTAGCATGTGATGAATATTCTGTTTGTACTGTGTTGTTTTTTAAACATCCAATCTAGCTACTTATTGCTGATAAACACCTATTTGCTTCTTCAACCATTTTGTTTCCATTACTAAATAATGCATTTCTGTCACCACCAGGGCAGTCTAGAGACTTTTCAGCTTCAAGCAGCTGTGCAATTCTGATTCTAATGAAGTGTGTATTTTAAGGCTGAATGAAAGGAAAGCCTGCTAGTTTGATTATACCTAATAGCCCCTTAAGGATTTTAATTGCTTCCCAATGGTAACCTGGTAAGAAATGTATAATTACTTGCATTTCTTCAAGGGGCTTTTGCTATACACGAATGGAAGGGATCACATCTTGGGGAGCTCTCTGGTTGCACCTGGTTTAGACAGCTGAGGAAGGCTTCCAAATATTTATTGCAAAGCAGATACCCAGGGAGGAATGGGAAAAATCTAACCCACCCTATCAAATGGAGCAATTTTTCATTTTTGCTATGCTTAAGGAGTCTTAAGTCTGGCTCCTCCTAATATTCTTAGCCTTGATTTTGCCCAGACTAATTTATGGTTTCACCTGCTGTTTAAATTTCCATCTGCTCTATCTTATCAGTATTGATAGCAGTTGTGGAGCATTTTTGGTGTGCGTGTGTTTTAATCATGCATGTGGTCTCTATAGAAATATGAGCAGTGGCGTTTAGCCATGGCTATGGACCAAGTATGAACCACATTTACAGTGCCTTTGAACTTGGAATTTTCATACATTTCTCTTCTTCATGATTAATGGGTAACATCCAGAAGTCAACAAGCAGTCTTTAGCTTTTTCTTTTTTAACAAACGAATATTGTATGGCTCTGCAAAAACAAAACAAAACCCACAACTGTTTGAGATACCAAGGGGTCTATTACAGTTGCAGTCCTATGTTAAGGACAAGACATTCCACTGTTGCAGTGAGGACAGAGGGAATGGTATTGTGTCTTAGAAAATGGCTCAACAAATGGATTTGAAACTAGGCAATGAAGGTAAAGGACCCCTGACCATTAAGTCCATTCGTGACCGACTCTGGGGTTGTGGCGCTCATCTCGCTTTATTGGACGAGGGAGCCAGCTTACAGTTTCTAGGTCATGTGGCCAGCATGACTAAGCTGCTTCTGGCACACCAGAGCAGCGCATGGAAACGCCATTTACCTTCCCGCCGGAGCGGTACCTATTTATCTACTTGCACTTTGACGTGCTTTTGAACTGTTAGGTTGGCAGGAGCAGGGACCGAGCAACGGGAGCTCACCCCGTCGCGGGGATTCGAATCGCCAACCTTCTGATTGGCAAATCCTAGGCTCTGTGGTTTAACCCACAGCGCCACCCGCGTCCCAATGTAGGAGAGGTAGGTCTAAAACTTAACTGGTGTCAATCATATGCAGTCTACCTCCCACTGAGTTCAGTGGCGTTGACTCAATAGGATTGAGGTTGCAATCCTATACATGTTCTTAGCCCAACTGAACTCAGTGGCATTTACTCCATGACTGTGCTGTAACTAAACTATATGCAAACTGTCTTTTTGACCTTTCCAAACAGTTTAGTCTTGCTTCTGCACTGTACATTAAGGTTGGCAGCTATGCGAAGCATGGGGGACAGCGTCACTTGGAATTATGAATGGGAAAGAGTGGGGCTCGAGATTAGGACCACAGTGGGGTGGGAAGTGGGGTTCAGACAATGGAGGCAAAAAGTGTGGGGTTGCCACCCATCAGCTTGCCTCGGGTACTTGAATGAATGAACTAAGTTGGTCAATAAAGGTCTTTCCCTGCTCCCTTCCGACACGCATTCTGGTCCGCAGAAAAGAAAAGTAGCTTCTAGATTCATCTTTTTTAGCTTTTTACCAAAAGATGTGGTTTGAAGAGTCAACAGTGTGATGCAGCAGCAAAAAAGGCTAACACTATTCAGATCAAGGGAAGTAATAGTACCACTCTATTCTGCCTTGGTCAGACCACACCTGGAATATTGTGTCCTGTTCTGAGCACCACAATTTAGGAAGGATGCTGACAAGCTGGAACATGTGCAGAGGAGGGGGAACTAAGATGATCAAGGGTCTGGATACCAAGCCTTACAACGAGCGCTTGAAGGAGCTGGGTAAGTTTAGCCTGGAAAATAGACTGAGAGGGAGATATGATAGCCATCTTCAAATAGCTTAAGGGCTGTCACATGGAAGGGGGAACAAGCTTGCTTTCTCCTGCTCTGGAGGGTAGGACTCGAACCAATGGCTTCATGTTGGAAGAAAGGCGATTCTGATTAAACACACAGAAAATTTTTCCGACAGTAAGAGCTGTTTGACACTGGAACAGTCTCCCTTGGGAAGTTGTGGACTCCCCTTCTTTGGAGGTTTTTAAGCAGAGGTTAGATAGCCATCTGTCATGGATGCTTTAGCTGAAATTCCTCCACTGCAGGGGGTTGGACTAGATGACCCTTGGGTCCCTTTAGATACTATGATATTGGACCTTTCCTGAGAACTCCTGCAGCAGCCAGTAGCTCAGTTTGGGTTAGATCTTGGAGCTGAAGTCCAGAGCCACACAACAGAGGGCCTCAAAAAATGATCACCCACAGATGGGGAAAGCAGCAAACAGGGCCAGTATCTGCACCTGGGCTGCCTTAGGTACCCGCAACAGTCACAGTATCATTCCATTATTATTAAAAACATTTTACATCTGAGGCCAGGTGGTCACACATGCCTGTGTGGAATCATGGTTAGAATGTTGGACGAGGACCTGGGAGACGAACTGACACACAGCCTAGATGCTCACTGGGTGTCCTTGAGCTAGTCATTGCCTCTCAGCCTAATCTACCTCACATGGGTGTTGGTGTTGCAGGGATTAAATGAGGAGGGGGAGAACCATCTACACCTCCCTGGAGGAAAAAAAACTGGAATATAACTGCATTAAAAAATGTACACCACCACAGAAGCCCTTGTCCCCACTCCTCTCCCTGCCATAACTCTGTGTGTGTGTGTGTGTGTGTGTGTGTGTGTGTGTGTGAAAGGAAATTAGATGTCATCATACACAGTTCAATATCACATGTAGTAGTCCAAAATTTGAGCTTTAATGGCAAAAGAAAGGAGGGAACCAAGCCAAAATAGAAACTCAACAAAGAAAAAGAAAATAGAAGCAGTTTTCATGAGTAAACTTTTTAATCCTTGACATTGCCACAAAAAAGTTGGAAGAACTATTTGCCCACCTTCTTTACAGAAGAATATCCCAGAGAAGGAGACTAGGCCTTATTTAGCAATACACAATCCTCCCTGTTTTCCACATCTATCCTAAGAACAGACTATTCCCCAACTCCCAGTGTTTTGTCTCTCTCTTACAGAAGGGAGGTGAAGCCTGTACTTCAGAGAGGTTAAAATATGCCAAACCATTTACAGTTTTTAAACATCAAGTAAACTTTTAGAAGTTAACACATTAACTAAAAAATATCACCTGGCCAAACCATACAATTTGCTTTTGTTTGCTTTTTTGCTTTTGTTTTTTTAAAAAAAGGACTAAAACATGTAAGAGTATGTAATACCCATGAACAATGGTGCTCTTCAACACTTAAAAGAGCATATTAAAGATTAAAGGTCAATTCAGCCCCACCAACATTGGCAATATTAATTATTTTCATTCTTTTAAAAAAGATACAGCGTACGCACAAAAAAACCTTTTCATTCCATTGCAATACTTCAATCGCCTAATGCATAGAAAAAGTAGATTTATTGTGTGTGTGTGTGTGTGTGTGTGCGTGTGTGTGTGTGGAGTGTGGTGGCATCAAATTCACAGCCCTCTGATGTGCAGCACAGCCGATTGCTTCAATTTCTTTTTACTCATAACATGGTATTGATGTGCCCAGAGCAGGAATATATGTTCCTAATGTAAACCATTACAAGTCAAGTATAAAGCACCATTTTTTCAGGGGAGTGGGGAGCCCATAATTTTCAACCCATCCAGCAATTGAAAGAAACTCTTTGCTGGAAGCCAATTCTGAATACAGGAAGAAGCAACAGGGAATGCAAAGCATGTCCTGGAGACAGATGTGCAAGGGGCTCCCTTTTTTCACATATGCAAAAAATGTGCTCACATGCACATGCTGAGCTGAAACAGAGACCAAGCAGCTGGAAATGCTCAGCCTTAGAGGATTCCGTAACTGCAGACTTCTACGCTATTTTTTCCCAAAGCTTTAAACACACGCACACAACAGAACTCAAGTGTCAGAACTTAAACTAAATGCACATTTTCCATTTGTCAACTTCAAGGATTATTCCAGACCAGCTTTCCCCTTAAAAATAGGCCATTCCATACTATATTTTATAGGTACTAAACAGGCATCTTAAAGCCAGATCCACCCATTCTTCCTGCAAAAGCTTTACAGATGAAAGTTCAAGATATACACTTCACTCACCCTCTTCATCCCTAATATACTCACATCGCTAAATGTTAGTAACTACCCCACTGATTGTAAGCTGGCAACTTGGCAAGTTATAGGCTGCAGTTTAAGTGAATCCTGTTGCCACAGAAGAGTTTAAGTGCAAGCTGCTAGGTGACCTAAAACCAGAAGATAATTCCACTTTTAGTCCCCTGACTGCATGTTTGAGTATTCTCCCACAAAAAAAAATAAATTAAAAAAATCTCTTTATAAAGAAGAAAAGGTTAACCCCGACTTCTGTCATGCTAATATTTGTGATTATGGGAGAAGCATTCAGACATGGAAGTCATCATTGCAACCTGAAATGATACATGCTTGGAACAGCATTACCCAAATGGATTATCCCGATAGTAACAAACTTGTCCTTATGCTCTGGACTGACTTCTACTCTACCAAGTACAACAATACAGATATGCAGACATGTAAATTGGGTACTATTACATAATTTATAATATTGCATATTTGTCTATCGTTTTCCTGGGTAAGTTTTAAGTCAGATGGGTTGGGAAGCCTGTTTAAGCAAGGACTGCTCTAAATTTAAATGTATGCATGAAGAAAAAGCTGTTATTTCGCTTCTCAAACACCATGCTATTTCCAAGACTGTAAGCTGCTTCTTGCTCTCTGTTGACGATAGTTGCCAGATTTGTGGTCCAGCACACCAGCAACAGTTCTTTAAGTGTAACATCTGGAGAGTTTGAGTTAAGACAACAGCAGTAATCAACTAAAAACATTCTTCTGTCCTGTGTATGTCTTCACCCTTTTCTTTCAGAATGAAACCCAGCAGTAATTCTGATTTCCCAAAAGGTAACATATTTTACATTGTGCAGTATTGCCTTTTGGTCTTTCCAATGCCAGTACATGGTTAACATTATTTCAGGAAATGAAAGCACCATATATTCTAAGAATACAACTTGACATCAGGCTAGGCTTGGGAATCTGTTTCAAACTTACTGATAACATAGAAACCACTTCCCCGTAGCAGTTTCCCATGTTGGACTGGAGATATGTAGGAGAGGTGGAAAGGACCTAAAATAGTGTCGCAGGCCAAACTGCAGTGGATAGCATGTGTTCTTCCCACCCTACTCTCCTGCGTCTTCAAGTCAGGGAAGTGGATACAGTAGTACCTTGGTTCTCGTACTTAATCCGTTCCGGGAATCCATTCGAGTCCCGAAACTGTTCGAAACGTCCTGCACTCAATCGGAAGCCATGTCGGACGTATAGCTTTCGAAAACTGGAACACTCACTTCCGGGTTTTTGGCGTTCTGGAGCCAAAACGTCCGAGTTCCAAGGCGCTCAAGAACCAAGGTTTGACTGTACAGGGAAATGGCTCCTGCGCCACTAACAGGATGTGTGGACAGGGTCCCCAGATCATGAACCCAGATTTAAACCTACTAAGCCATGTTTAGGATGCAGTCTAGAGAATCCAGTCAATTGACTGCATCAAGGTTTAAGGGCATGCCACTTAAAATTTTCCTATGGCTACAAGTGAGCAGGCGCTCATTATGTTAGGTTGGCGTTTTGGGGTGGGGTGGGGAATAAGTTTCTCTTACAAGTGGTTTGGATGTGGTTAGTAAACCATAACACTTTGGAAGCTCTACGTTTTTAAAGCCAGGAGTGAAAGAACGACGTTTTTACACACTTAAAAGTGACAAATCCTTTTGCAATACCTTTGACCCACCCTTAAAGGACACTTGGGTAGGCAAACATCCTGGATTAGCCTGTTGGCTTTCTCTTTGGGTGAGTTCCCACATTACTGTTTTAGGGTATGGGAAGTTAATGTGTTGCACCATGCCCCATTATTACAAAAAGGAAGACTGTGCTCTTGGCATTATTAAATCTACCAGCACATTGATGTTTTTAAAAAGCAAACTTGCGTTGTAAAAATGTACAGTGCAAAGCATCACCTAGTGTATTGCTGAACAGCGGCATTGCTAATTTAGCAACATAATTCCAGAAAAGGAGGGGGGGCTGAGGAAGCAACTTATTTCTACATCCTACCCTGCTCAAGGCTGCCTTGATCCAACTGTTACAATCTGCAGGGTAATTTGCAAAGTAGAAATGTATTCATGCACAGATAATTTCAAAGGCAATTCCTATTATTTGTACTGCTTTGTGTGTAATTCTAAAGTCAAAAGGCGAGCTTAAAAATGCTTAGAATAAGATGCGCGATTCTACCACCATGCCTATCATATAAGCGGAGACAAAAACAACTTTCCTCTATGTGTAATGAAAAGAACGCAGGAAATATAAGAATAAGGGGAGGTCCAATCAAAATAAAAAAACCTTTTAAGTTCTACTGACAGCACCGGCAACTAAAAGTTATTGACTTTGCTTGGATTGTGCCCATTCCGTACAACAATCTAGAGACCACCTTTATGGTCTAGGGTAAGGAATAATAAGTCTCCAGTGTAACAGCTGTAAGTAGGGGACAGCAAATGTCAATAATTGGTGGGGTTGCTCTAAAATATTACCTCCACTTCTCTCCCAATGGCTGTTAAAAAAGAAAAGAAAAGAAAGACTTGCATGAACACATTTGCTTCGTAAAACGAGGTCCAGGATTACTGTTATTTTGATCTCAAAAGTCCAATGGATATCAAAACAAGAAGGTAGACTGTCTTGCTCTGGTCCCAAGACTGAAAAGCAAACATTATCTAAGGGGAGGAGAGGGGAGCAGAGCCCCAGGGATTCCAGGAAAGCAAAAGACCTGACCAAAAACAAAGAGAGATTGCTCCCATTTATCTCATCACCACCACAAATAAAAAGGGTACATTTCAGCTGCGCTGATTGGGCATTGCAGCAGTCAGGAGCAAATGTTGCAAGAAAGGGCAGGGTATCACAAGTCGCCCCTGACAACTGAATGGGCCAGGCCAAATCCAGCTGTGATCTTTTTTGACAGCCATGTTGATTGAAGGGCCATGCAACCAATCCCCTTAGCAAGACCATGTAGACACAGCCCCAACTGTCCTCTACTGTACCACTTGGGTGGAGTGGATAACTACTGCTGCCCATCTATTTTTCAAGAAGGAGCTTATCACTTGCCTAGCAACTTTTTGCACCCACCCTGTAGTCCTACTTCACCCCACAAACCATAGCTCTCAATATATTTGAACAGCGCAATTACTGCCACACAGTGTAGACTCCCCCTACTTTATTCAATGCCATTAGAATCCTTCAATCCAATGATGATGTCATTAAGTCAAAAACATGATGAAGCAGGGGCAGACTAATCATGAATGAATTGCTTGTTCCACACTGTCTATTGAAGGAAAAGAAAAGGAAAAAAAGACACTGACCTGCTCATAAACTGTGAAAACGTTTTACAAATCAAAAATATACACCAGAGCATCTGATGTAAAAAGAGTAACCAACTCCCTGCTATGAGGGAACAATGAAACAATAACTGTACGGTCAGTATTGCAGATTTAATTTCCCCCTCCTTTCTTACAGGCTGCGAGTATTCAGGCCAGTTAAATGCCTCAAAAAACACCTTCAGTTTTTGAATCGTGTTTGTTCACAGATGTGATTGAATTTCCTGGAACAACAAAAGACTTGAGTTAAAATTTAAAAAACACGATAGAAAACAAGCAAACAACAGTTGATACGATTTTTTTGGCAAAGTTGTTGAGCTTCTTCTTCTTGGGCGGGGGGGGGGGGGAGTTTTTGAGCTACTTTTAACGAAATTTGCCTTCCAATTTCTGGATTTTCCTGGACACAGTTTCCAGCGAACAAATCCCAGCTATCTCACCATTTTATAATCTTGAGTGCTATCCCCCACCTTTTGGTTTTAAGTGAAGGCTAGCATTTTTAGGGTGGTTAATGTCAAATTTAAAGAAAAATACTATCCCCACCCCACATGTGAACTGTTGAAACTGTTTATAGCCCCTGGGCAGATTTCTGGGCACCTCATGTTCTTATAATGTTCAAAGTGAGCTAGCACTGTCAAGTTTCCTTCCCACATTAGATGGGAGTTTTTGTTGTTGATAAATTAATATTAAAATATACTAGATTCAAATTATTAGCTGTTTTGAAATAATGCACTGGTTTGAATGCAACACTAAACCATAGCATTGTGCTATGTGAATGAGTTTACCTGTAGTTTGCTCTGTAGTCCAAACTTAGGCAAACTGTGGTTAATATTAACTATGATTAGTTAAACCACTGAGCCTCTTGGGCTTGCCAATCAGGTCGGCGGTTCAAATCCCTGCGACGGGGTGAGCTCCTGTTGCTTAGTCCCACTCCTGCCAACCTAGCAGTTCGGAAGCACACCAAAAAGTGCAAGTAGATAAATAGGTACCGCTCTGGTGGGAAGGTAAGCGACGTTTCTGTGTGCTGCTCTGGTTTCACTAGAAGCAGCTTAGTCATGCTGGCCACATGACCCAGAAAAACTGTCCGCATGCGCCGGCTCCCTCAGCCAGTAAAGCGAGATGAGCACCGCAACCCCAGAGTCGTTCACGACTGGACTTAACTGTCAGGGGTCCTTCACCTTTAATTCAAAGTTGGCTTGTTTCCACTAATCACATTTAAAACTAACCACAGTTTAGGGTTTCAGTGACATGATAAGCTGTGGTTAATCTAAGGCAGGAACTTTCTATCACCTTTTTGTATCTCTGCACTGGAAGACAGGAGAGCAGGCACGCAAGCCCAAGGAGATGCTAGTTTCATTCTTGCAACAGGGTTTAGTGCTATTCTTGAATGCAACCAATATCTAATACCTACACAGGGCTGCCTTTGAAGAGTACTCTAAAACTTCTGTTGGTCCAGAATGCAGCTGCCAGAATGCTGACTGGGCTTAGGTGCACAGAGCATATAATTCCAGTGCTGGTGTAACAGTTAGCATCATGGAGGAAAATGATCTCTCATCAGAAGTATAGAAAAAGTTATTCATGCGTTTTTTTCTGGCGGAACTATTACCCTGACCCTGAAATGCAGACAGATTTAAGCTCCTATAGAAAAATATCGAGGGGGTGAGGGTAGGGGTGGGGGCAACTCACATTGCATGGTGAGCTTTGACCTGAGTCCGGCAATTGCGCCCCCAATAGCAATCAGGGCGTGACGTGACAGCCACTGTAAGAAAAAACACCAACACATTTGATGCACAATTGACGTTAATTAAAAGCAGAGAGATTTGAGGGCGGGTGGGTGGGCGAATCAGTCAATCATTGTTGTTGTTCTAAAATAAGGTGCGGACAATTATTTGGTAGCAAGTGCGAAGCCATGTAAGTAGATTATCAGTTGGGGGACCAAACCAAACAACAACAACAACAACAACAACAACAACAACAACAACAACAACAACATGTATAGGTGGAAATTTTTGAAATTTAAGAAGATATAATAGAAACAGCAAGATGCATTTTAAAATATTGAAACAATGCTAGCATAGTGCATGCTAAGCTGTTACTGATGTATATGCACATGGGATAGTCTTGTCCTGGAATTTTAACACACACCATAAATATAGTCCCAATGCAGAACAAAATGAATAGTCCTCCAAAACATTTGTACAGTGGTGCCTCGCAAGATGAAAAGAATCCGTTCCTCGAGTCTCTTCGTCTAGCGGTTTTTTCGTCTTGCGAAGCAAGCCCATTGACGGCTTAGCAGATTAGCGCTATTAGCGGCTTTTAGCGGCTTATCATCTTAGCGGATAAGCGGATAAGCGGCTTAGAAAAAGGGGGGGAAAGGGGGGGAAAGTCGGAAAAACTTGCAAGACATAGGGAAATTCGTTTTGCGAAGCGCCTCCAAAACGGAAAACCCTTTCGTCTAGCAGGTTTTTCGTCTTGCGAGGCATTCGTCTTGCGGGGCACCACTGTATTGTGGAAGAGAAATAATGGGAGAGAATTACTGTAGGTCTCTTTTGCCCTTTGGTATAAGATTTAAAGATTCTCTCTACAACAAGGACAAATGACATACTTTCCAGCTCACATATGCGAGGGGAAAAGTTGTGAACATGGGTTAGGGATGGGCAGTCCTCAGCCATCTAAAACTGCTCAGAATACTGCTGCCTCTACCTGCCCTTCCCAACTTTAGAACAGTAGCAACTTTTTGTAGGTGTGACACAGCTAATTGCCATCTCAAAACACAGACTGACTGGCTACTGAATCGCTCAGGAAATATAGATAGAATTATTTAACCAATGGTTCCAATTTTATTTAAAACTGATTTATTTCTAATGTTGTTTGTTGCCTTTTGTTATAAACCGGGGGGTGGGGTGGGGGGGAAAGGTAGGGAATGAATGAAAGAATTAATAATAAATACAGTTTTTCCATACCTGGCAATTCAGCAACAGGAATATTCTGCCTGTACTGATAAGCGAGCTCTCGGAAGCTGCGGAGGCCACAACAGTAACAGAGAACAGTTTCTCCAGTAATGCGATAATCTGGAGGGCAGAGGGGAATCAGAGTTGCAGATAGCCAGGGGCCAAAAAAGCCATTTCATGAAATATTCCAAACAGGCAATAACTCGTCAAGAGTACATATGCTTGCTGTAAGTTATCTGAAAGGTCTTGGTGAACTGAAAGGTGGTGAAAGGACCACAAAGATGGCGTCAGGCCAACATCTCTGGGAAGGCTATCCCATAACCAGAGTGCCACCACTGAAAAGGCCTTCTCTTCTGTCAGGTTAACCACAGCTACTTCACCTGGTGGAGATAGTTATGGAGCAGGGTTTCTGAAGAGGATAGGATCAAGGTTGGGTTGGTACAAATGGGGATGTGTAATTTGCTTCCCTGAAAGCGCACAATGCAGAAGATATGCCTCTGGAAAGCTCAAGTCAGAGAGAAAAGATGGGGCTTACCTGGTAAAATAAAAACTCCTCTTTGAAGAGCTAGGAGACTTTCGTTTAACATATTTTTCCATGTTAAACCCCTGGATGCCAGGTAATCCTCAGATGAGAGAAAAGGGTAGTCAGCAGCATGTAAAAGAGATGCACTAAACAACTTGACCCACCCACCCACCCCATGGAAAGTAGTACAAATGTATTCTGCAAACTAGGTTTAAGCAGCTATATTCTCTCAACTGATATACTTTAAAACTGAATATACCTTTAGAATATCCGATTCATAGTTATTGCCATTAAGGACGCCATCTAAACACTTGTCACCAAGATTTATTTCTGTAAGGAAATTAAAAAGAGAGGGGAAATTATCGTTGCTCTGAAATACCCAAGAGGCGTCTTCTCTTTTCTCACCACAAGGATGACCTTCAATGCCTAGAGGTCATGATTTCAAGATCACAAAACTGGAATACAGTGGTACCTCGCAAGATGAATGCCTCGCAAGACGAAAAACGCGCAAGACGAAAGAGTTTTCCGTTTTTTGAGTCGTTCCGCAAGACGAATTTCCCTATGGGCTTGCTTCACAAGACAAAACATCTTGCGAGTTCTTGCGAGTTTGTTTCCTTTTTCTTAAAGCCGCTAAGCCATTAATAGCCGTGCTTTGCAAGACAAAAAACCGCAAGACGAAGAGACTCGCGGAACGGATTAATTTCGTCTTGCGAGGCACCACTGTATTGGCTTCCTTGAAATCAGACGTATTCGTTTCCATGTCAAGGGCTGGAAATTGGATGCATGGGAATCCCCTCCTGCAGAAGGTAACATGCTCAACCAAGGGCTAAAAAGTGTCTATCAACTGCTACTAGCCACAATGGCTATGTTCTCCCTCCACAACTGGAAGCAGGAAGCCTCTGAATGCCAGTTGCTGGGAGTCACAAGTGGGAGAGTGCTGTTGTGCTCACGTCCTGCTTTCAGGCTTCCAATAGGCACTGGGATGGCCACATTGAGAACAAGATGGACCAGACAGACCATTGGCCTGATGCAGCAGGACTATTCTTAAGTTCTCAAAAAGGATGCCACTGGAGTCCACATTAGGGATTGTGCATTGGAGCATAGTCAGACAGAGCTTAGAATGCATGAACAGAAATTGGAACATTATAAATGGAAGCCATCGTGGATCTCATTCATGGTTCTCTACACCCCAAGTCTTGAATCTACCCTTCTCAGGGTCTTCTGGGGAGCACAATTTAGCTTTGTTCAGGGGCCTCGATTTCCCAGAGACCAGAAGCCTCCACCTGCCTGCAGAAGTTGCCAGCTCCAAGAATATTTTTTAGTGCACGCTCTGGGAATGCTTCCTTCCAACCCTCTCACTTGCAGTGTTCTTTCCCACCTGGAGAAAGGCATCACTGTCTATGGTAAGCCACCTCTTCCTGCACAGTTTGTCTGAACCAGTAACCTCCACAAGGAGACAGAGGCTTCTCTCTGTAGGGTGAGTTTAGTAAAATATTACAGCCTCAACCAGGACTGTGTTTTAAAATACGCCAAGGCCAACTTGGGTTGTGAAAAAACACTTTAAGGTTGATTACATTTACCAAGGTATGTATCAAACAGCTTAAGAGAAATTTCATGTGTTTGCTAATATTGCTGGGAGACAAATTGTCTCAGCTTCTAATGGTCAGTGCTCCCAAATTCCTCAAGAGTTTTTGAGAAAATTCCGTCAATAGCAATTCCGCCAACAGCAATAATAATAATAATAATAATAATAATAATAATAATAATAATTAAAAAAAAGACTCCTGGAGTGAGACAATGGGCCAACCTACCACAGAATGGTGCCAAGCAACCACAACATGCCACGCGAGTGCAACCCCAGTACAAGTGACAGAAGGGTTGGAGACAGATGGTGCCTGTGAACACAGAGAGCAGAGAACATGTTGTGGCACCAGGCATCCAGAATATCAAGTAGTAAAGGACCCCAAATTCCCTATTAGCTATCAATGAACACACTCCCATTATATCTGTTGCATACAGTGAGCATCTTCACCCTCACTCAGCCAGCCAACCACTACTTATAGGAAGTTGGGGGTGAGCATACAGGTAGCATCTCCCCAAAGTGACATCACTTCCTGATCAGCCAAGTAGAATAACTGGAAGCGGAAAGAGGGGAGGCAGAGGACCAGAAACAAAGGGAGGAGTAACTCCCTTAAGGATGGGGGGAAGTGGTGCTCTGCAGTGCTCTTTCTACAGCGGGAAGAAAAGGCGAAACTGCACTCACCCCACTGGTGAAAAAGGAAGGGCTTACACTCCCTCTTCAGTTCTTCATACTGCACACTCCCCCAGCTCCCTTTACATAAATTTATCCACAAGTAGCAGCCACCCACTATTTGAATCCCAAAGGAATTCACGCACTGCCATGCGAGGAGAAGGAATTGGGTGGTGATATCTATTTAAACATAGAGACCAGGCATCCCCAACCTTAAGCCCTCCAGATGTTTTAGACTACAATTCCCATCATCCCTGACCACTGGTCCTGTTAAGGATCATGGGAGTTGTAGGCCAAAACATCTGGAGGGCTGCAGGTTGGGGATGCCTGATATACTGCCCTGTTGCAAACGTACACATCGTCATTAATATTTTTTTAAAAAAACAGAATTCTTCCCAACCCTTTGCTGGCTTAACTCTGCCCTCACGCCTCCATGGCAAAATCATCCAAAAGACAGCAGTTTGGAACAAACAGCAAAAATGCCTAACAGAGTAGGCAACCGACTACTAGCTCACATTGCTGGGGGGCGATATGCGGATTCTGTTCACGCTCTGCTCTGCGGTCCGGCATCGGCTGGAAACAGCAAGTGCATATCACGTGGCTTCCTTGAGAAGGACACACATACTCCTGGACAGCTAGGTTGGGAGAAAACGACAGGGAGACACGGAAAGAGTTGGAATAAAAACAGGGCATGGACAGTGAGATTCATAGAATCTCAGTGGTCAGGATCAGGACCAGGGGGCCACCCAATCCAAGGTAAGTCAGACTTTTAGCGAACCCTTTCTGCATCAACCGACAGCTCTGTGCAACTGGCACAAAAACCCTGCTTGTTGCAGATTATTTGATTTTGATTGTTTAATTTCTATCTCGCTTAATATTTTAAAAATATCTCTAAGCCGTGTACAAAAAGCTGAAGCAAAAACAGTCAGCTTAAACAAAATATTACAAAAACACAAAGTTAGGGTAATATAAAGTTACTAATATATAATTATCAATTAATATAAATTCATTAGTCCATCTAGCTCAGTACTGTCTATGCTGAGTCCCAGCAGCAACCCAGGATTTCAGATAGGGAATCCCTCCAAGTTGGTTCTAGAGATGCTGGGGACTGAACCTGGGACCGAGTCAAGGCCCTTCCCTAAAGACTGATCCAGCTGTGTGCTTGAAAGGCAGACCTATGAAAAATCAATATAACACCCTCAGCAAAGAATGCCAAGATGCTCAAACATGACACTCTGGCTATATGGGGAACAAGTCAACAGGCGATTACATCCTATCTGGCCTGGGGTGAGAGCCCATTGATAGTATTGCCCCATCACAATGGGGTAATAATGGGGAAGGAAGGAAGAGGAAACCTATTGGGGAATGGGAGCAAAGAATTTGCCAGTCTAGACACAGCACGAAGGCCTCGCGTTGCCACCCATTGACTGCATTCTTTCACCACACTGACCTGTTGGAAAGTTGGCAGAGGTAGATGGTGCATCCCCCAAGGGCTGCCGGGCTTCCGTTTCTCCTTCCTGGCCCGGGGAGGCAATGGCCGTAACGGGTTGCCGACGATACCCCGGACACTGTCGGCACACAATGTATGGCTGACTGAAAAGACGGGTGCAGGTAGGTTATTGGAACTCGTGTGAAAGCCAAAGTGAATTCAATCAGATTCAAGAGCCCCCACTGGACTGGGCCAGGAATTCCCACATCTTGTTTTCAACCGTGGCTTCCGAGAAACTCAAGCAGGGCATGAAGACAGCAAAGCTGAACTACAGGACAGCGAACGATCATAAGAGGCTCAAGTTTAAGAGGGGCATGGCCCTGACTGTCTAACTGGGATGAAAAAAATCAGGTAATCCTGGCACTCTTTAATAGGCAGCACACAGGTGAGATGTGAGCGTGAGAGAGAGATTTCTTTCATGGCTTTTGTGGACCCTTTCAAGAGCAGAAGGCTGAGTAGCTCCTGCAGCAGCAACAAGCCCAAAGAGAGGAATTTTTTACATCACTGGCCTCCTTCAAGTGCCATGTTGGGCAGAAGATTCCTGCGTTGAAGAGTTGTACTAGATGACCCTTGTAGTCCCTTCCAACTCTACAATTCTATGATATAATGCCCAGGATGAGAAGCGAACATGCCCCTGAACATTCATTTTGGGCAACAGTAGTGAGAGAAGAATACTACCTTCTGGCGGTTCCCTCGCTACGAGAAGCCAGGTTACAGGGAACCAGGCAGAGGGCCTTCTCGGTAGTGGCACCTGCCCTGTGGAACGCCCTCTCACCAGATGTCAAAGAGAAAAATAACTACCAAACTTTTAGAAGACATCTGAAGGCAGCCCTGTTTAGGGAAGCTTTTAATGTTAAATAGGTTATTGTATTTTCCCCTTCATGGATCACTGCCTTGCCGTGGCGAAGGGGCTTGAAGAACTCAGAGAAGCTATGAACTATGCCGAGCAGGGCACCCAAGATGAACAGGTCATAGTGGAGAGTTTTGACCAAACGTGATCCACCTGGAGGAGGAACCGGCAAGCCACTCCAGTATCCCTGCCAAGAAAACTCCATGGACAAAGACAACAGGCATATAAAAGTTATGACGCTGGAAGATGAGCCCCTCAGGTCAGAAGGCGTCCAACATGCTACTGGGGAAGAGCGGAGGACAAGTACAAGTAGATCCAGAGCTGATGAAGCGGCTGGGCTAAAGCCGAAAGGACGTTCAGTTGCGGATATGCCTGGAAGCGAAAGGAAAGTCCAATGCTGTAAAGAAAAATATTGCATAGGAACCTGGAATGTAAGAACCATGAACCTGGGTAAGTTGGATGTGGTCAAAAATGAGATGGCAAGAATAAATATTGACATCCTGGGCATCAGTGAGCTAAAATGGACGGGAATGGGTGAATTTAGTTCGGATGACCATCATATCTACTACTGTGGGCAAGAAACCCGCAAAAGAAATGGAGTGGCCCTCATAGTCAACAAAAGAGTTGCGAAAGCAGTACTGGGTTGCAATCTCAAAAATGATAGAATGATCTCGATACGAATCCAAGGCAGACCTTTTAACATAACAGTAATCCAAGTTTATGCACCAACTACTGGTGCGGAAGAAACTGAAATTGACCAATTCTATGAAGACTTACAACACCTTATAGAAGTGACACCAAAGAAGGATGTTCTTCTCATTATAGGAGATTGGAATGCTAAAGTAGGGAACCAAGAGATAAAAGGAACAACTGGCAAGTTTGGCCTTGGAGAGCAAAATGAAGCAGGGCAAAGGCTAATAGAGTTCTGTCAAGAGAACAAGCTGGTCATCACAAACACACTTTTCCAACAACACAAGAGACGACTCTACACGTGGACATCACCAGATGGGCAGCATCGAAATCAGATTGATTATATTCTCTGCAGCCAAAGATGGAGAAGCTCGATACAGGCAGCAAAAACAAGACCTGGAGCTGACTGTGGCTCAGATCATCAGCTTCTTATAGCAAAATTCAAGCTTAAACTGAAGAAAGTAGGAAAAACCACTGGGCCGGTAAGATACAATCTAAATCAAATCCCTTATGAATACACAGTGGAAGTGAGGAACAGGTTTAAGGATTTAGATCTGCTGGACAGAGTGCCTGAAGAACTATGGATGGAGGCTCGCAACATTATACAGGAGGCAGCAACGAAAACCGTCCCAATGAAAAGGAAATGCAAGAAAGCAAAGTGGCTGTCCAACGAGGCCTTACAAATAGCGGGGGAGAGAAAGCAAGCAAAATGCGAGGGAGATATAGAAAGATACAGGAAATTGAATGCAGATTTCCAAAAAATAGCAAGGAGAGATAAGAAGGCCTTCTTAAATGAGCAATGCAAAGAAATAGAGGAAAACAACAGAATGGGAAGAACCAGAGATCTGTTCAAGAAAATTGGAGATATGAAAGGAACATTTCATTCAAAGATTACCATAATAAAGGACAAAAGTGGTAAGGACCTAACAGAAGCAGAAGACATCAAGAAGAGGTGGCAAGAATACACAGAGGAATTATACCAGAAAGATATGGATGTCTTGTACACCCCAGGTAGTGGGGTTGCTGACCTTGAGCCAGACATCCTGGAGAGTGAAGTTAAATGGGCCTTAGAAAGCACTGCAAATAACAAGGCCAGTGGAAGTGATGGTATTCCAGCTGAACTATTTAAAATTTTAAAAGATGATGCTGTTAAGGTGCTACACTCAATATGCCAGCAAGTTTGGAAAACTCAGCAGTGGCCAGAGGATTGGAGAAGATCAGTCTACATCCCAATCCCAAAGAAGGGCAGTGCCAAAGAATGCTCCAACTACCGCACAATTTCACTCATTTCACACGCTAGCAAGGTTATGCTTAAAATTCTACAAGGAAGGCTCAAGCAGTATGTGGACCGAGAACTCCCAGAAGTGCAAGCTGGATTTAGAAGAGGCAGAGGAACCAGAGACCAAATTGCAAACATGCGCTGGATTATGGAGAAAGCTAGAGAGTTCCAGAAAGACATCTACTTCTGCTTCATTGACTATGCAAAAGCCTTTGACTGTGTCGACCACAGCAAACTATGGCAAGCTCTTAAAGAAATGGGAGTGCCTGATCACCTCATCTGTCTCCTGAGAAATCTCTATGTGGGACAAGAAGCTACAGTTAGAACTGGATATGGAACAACTGATTGGTTCAAAATTGGGAAAGGAGTACGACAAGGCTGTATATTGTCTCCCTGCTTATTTAACTTATATGCAGAATTCATCATGCGAAAGGCTGGGCTGGATGAATCCGAAGCCGGAATTAAGATTGCCGGAAGAAATATCAACAACCTCAGATATGCAGATGACACAACCTTGATGGCAGAAAGTGAGGAGGAATTAAAGAAGCTTTTATTGAGGGTGAAAGAGGAGAGCGCAAAATATGGTCTGAAGCTCAACATCAAAAAAACGAAGATCATGGCCACTGGTCCCATCACCTCCTGGCAAATAGAAGGAGAAGAAATGGAGGCAGTGAGAGATTTTACTTTCTTGGGCTCCATGATCACTGCAGATGGTGACAGCAGCCACGAAATTAAGAGACGCCTGCTTCTTGGGAGGAAAGCAATGACAAACCTAGACAGCATCTTAAAAAGTAGAGACATCACCTTGCCAACAAAGGTCCGTATAGTAAAAGCTATGGTTTTCCCAGTAGTGATGTATGGAAGCGAGAGCTGGACCATAAAGAAGGCAGATCGCCGAAGAATTGATTCCTTTGAATTATGGTGCTGGAGGAGACTCTTGAGAGTCCCATGGACTGCAAGAAGAACAAACCGATCCATTCTTAAGGAAATCAGCCCTGAGTGCTCACTGGAAGGACAGGTCGTGAAGCTGAGGCTCCAATACTTTGGCCACCTCATGAGAAGAGAAGACTCCCTGGAAAAGACCCTGATGTTGGGAAAGATGGAGGGCACAAGGAGAAGGGGACGACAGAGGACGAGATGGTTGGATAGTGTCTTCGAAGCTACAAACATGAGTCTGACCAAACTGCGGGAGGCAGTGGAAGACAGGAGTGCCTGGCGTGCTCTGGTCCATGGGGTCACGAAGAGTCGGACACGACTAAACGACTAAACAACAACAACAACAACAAGGTTATTGTATTTTAGTGTTCTGTTGGAAGCTGCCCAGAGTGGCTGGGGAAACCCAGCCAGATGGGCGGGGTAATAACAATAAAATAACTTGTTGTTGTTGTTGTTGTTGTTGTTGTTGTTGTTGTTGTTGTTGTTTATTATTAATGTCCTCTTTGTGAGCTTCCCACACACCTCAAGTTGGTCACTGGGAAGAACAGGCTGCTGGACTAAACTGACCTTTAGCATGATTCAGCAGGGCCCTTATCTGTTAATTTTTCCTCTTATTGTTAGCCACCTAAGATGTATGTAGGCAGGCAAAAAAGTGGAATAGTAATCTTTCAAAGGAGGTGGGGAACTTAGTTCAGCCCAAGGGCTGCATTCCTTCATGGGAAGCCTCCTGGGGGCCGCATGCTAATTGGTGGTGAGTGGGGGCCTAAGGAAAAAAAACAGCAGGCCAACGGATGCAATTCTTAGCTTAGTACAGTCCAACCATGCTACAATAAAAAACTTGCGCACACACACAGTTTCCTGTGTCAAGGCAAACAATAGATATTACCACAATTCAAGGGCAAATTCTAGGCAAGCAAAGGCACTGAAGGAGTCACCATGGCCTGAGAAGCATCTCAAAGGCCAGATTCAAAATGTCCTGGTAGCAAGGCTGTAAGTCCCACAAAATCCTATTGCCACAACCACGCTCACCTAATATCAGAGGATTCGCTATCTACATCAGACAGCTCCAGCAGATCTTCAGAACTTCCTTCTTCATCCGAAAAGGACCTCCGCACCTTTGGCTGAAGCATGTCTTGAGTGATTTTGTTCCGGGCATCCATGCTTCGCACATCTTCTTCATTGCGACACTTATCTACAAACAGAGGAAACTCGACTAGCCTTTTGACCAGGAGTTGGTCCTAAGCTACACAGGCTCCCATTCAAAAATGCATCCATGATCATTTCAGAGTCACAGAACTTTCAAGGAATCCACGAAGTCCTCTATGCTGGCTCTTAAAAGTGGCTTTCAGTTCAAATGCACGGAAGAAGAAGAGGAGGAGTTTGGATTTGATATCACGCTTTATCACTACCCGAATGAGTCTCAAAGCGGCTAACAATCTCCTTTCCCTTCCTCCCCCACAACAAACACTCTGTGAGGTGAGTGAGGCTGAGAGACTTCAGAGAAGTGTGACTAGCCCAGGGTCACCCAGCAGCTGCATGTGGAGGAGCGAGGACGCGAACCCAGTTCACCAGATTACGAGTCCACCGCTCTTAACCACTACACCACACTGGCTCGTAAATAGTTATGAAAGTGAGAGACAAGTATGGCATTGTTTTATGGTCACTGGCAGTTAGTATCACAGCCCAGGTTTCCAGCTTCTCCCTTAGAACCAGAGATGTGGAACCTCTGGGCCCTCCAGATGCTGTTGGACTCCAGCTCCCATCATCCCGCTAGGTGAAGCTGATGGGAATTGGAGTCTATCAGGTATCCTGTCTCCACTCTAAAGGGCAGAAGGAGCTATGAATGGATTATTAGTATTATGATTTATTAGATTTCCCTGTTTAGGGAAGTTTTTAATATTTAATGCTGTATTGTTTTTAACACTCAATTGGGAGCCGCCCAGAGTGGCTGGGGAAACTTAGCCAGATGGGCAGGGTATAAATAACAAATTATTTTTTACTATTACTATTACTATTACTATTATTATACCCCGTCTGTCATCACAAGATCTCAGGGTGGTTCACAGGATAATGGGGTTGGCTGATGATAAAGATACCAGCAGCTCTTCAATCTGCAGTTTTCTGGTGCCTGGCCCGAAACTGACAACCTAGCCCAGATTGCAGTCTTTTCTCTCCAGGGGTAGCAAAAACAGATGCATTTAGAATCAGGAACCGGCTGAGGGTGGAGACGTGTGTTGAACCAAAGGCAAACTGTTCCAGAAGCTCTGCAAATGCCTTCTTGGTAGTCAAGATAACCCCACAATTAATTGGCAGTTGTAACAATGAACTCGTGTATGTTTATATTCATTTGCTTTGATATAAGCTAATTAACTTATTTTGATGTTA
The DNA here is from genome assembly GCF_951804945.1 of Podarcis cretensis. Classification (NCBI taxonomy): domain Eukaryota; kingdom Metazoa; phylum Chordata; class Lepidosauria; order Squamata; family Lacertidae; genus Podarcis; species Podarcis cretensis. Next base: position 33,244,028 of record NC_137186.1, read on the forward strand.
TCCTTATTTGTGGGCTTGGGGTGCTGGGCTCTGAGACCAGAAAGCAGAACTATCAGTAAGCCTTGGATAGTTGCCACTTACAGCAGGGGTCTCCAAGCTTTCCTTGCCTCGGGCTGGTGTCTCCAGCGATGATTGTGCAGTGGGCCAGAGGGCGGGGGAATGCGTGCCCGTACGCACGTGCACACGCTATTTCTGGCGCACTTCTGGGTCGGATGAGCACCGGAAATAGCTTGTGTGCATGCACATGGGCCTCCTCCAGCACGGATGTGCACCGGAAAGAGCGTGTCCTCTGACCCGGAAGTGGGTCCCCGCACCGCACCGGTAAGAGCGGGCAGCAGTGGGGGTTGCTGCAGGCTGGATAAACGAGTCCCTCAGGCCTTATCTGGCCCCCAGGCCGTAGGTTGGTGACCCCTGACCTACAGCCTCTAAGGCATGGGTAGACAAACTAAGGCCCGGGGGCCGGATCTAGCCCAATCGCCTTCTAAATCCGGCCCACGCACGGTCCGGGAATCAGCGTGTTTTTACATGAGTAGAATGTGTCCTTTTATTTAAAATGCATCTCTGGGTTATTTGTGGGACATCGGAATGCATTCATTCCCCCCCCCCAAAAAAAATATAATCCGGCCCCCCACAAGATCTGAGGGACAGTGGACCGGCCCACGGCTGAAAAAGTTTGCTGACCCCTGCTCTTAAGGTCAGGTGGCTAGATGGGAGGTTCTGGCCAAACTGACGTGTGCTGCTTTGTGTATAAAGGATGTATAAATGCTTGCTTGAGAGTGGACAAGCCATCTCCTTTCTGCAGTCCCGCATCTGTAAAGGCTGGGAGACCTGGAAGGCTGATTTGCTGTGAGTCTACACCTTTAGGAAAGCACTAGAACTCATCCCTCTGCCGTTTTTGACATCCTTCTTTGGTTTCCCTGAACCCAACCACTCCACAAGACGACAACCTGAATTAATGGCCCAACCAATGATCTGGAGAGTCTTCATTGCATACATTATATGATTAGCCCTGTGCCCCACACCTCCCTTTGGCAATATTTCCCTGTTAAAAGAGCTGCAGCACTTGAGCTGGTGCATGCAAAGCCTCGCACTAGGCATACTGGACCAGGCTGCAAGACTAGTACAAGCACCACCCGCCCCTTACATAGGAACAGAGGCACAGGCATGAGCAAGCCCTGTTCAGTCATTTGGTATGTGTGGGTACTGAATGCATGGAAGGGGTTTCAGAGAACGCGCCTGGCTGGCCCTGCATTCCAGATTTTGACTCACATTCCGCCACCAATCCACACACCCATCTAGCCAACGCACAAATTGCAACAAGCTCACCCATGTGTGCCTGTGCACTTGGGAAGGGCTCGATTCATGGAGATGCAATTTCTAGTGGAGGGAGCCCTATTTGAATACATCCACATGCGCACAGATTGATGCCAATCGTGTCAGCCGAGGGGAATGGTTTGCATGCACGTCAGTGTCTGGGGGTGGGGCTAGCCAAATGTGTTCTCGGAAGCCCCTTGATGTGTTTGGTATCCCCAGCTACCAAATGACTGAATAAATTCACTGTCTGCAAGTGGAGTCGACTCACTACAGTGGTGCCTCGCAAGACAAAATTAATCCGTTCCGTGAGGCTCTTCATATAGCGGTTTTTTCGTCTTGCAAAGCAAGCCCATTGACAGCTTAGCGGATTAGCGCTATTAGCGGCTTTTAGAGATCAGCTGTTAAGCGGCTTATCAGCGGATCAGCTGATAAGCGGCTTAACGGCTTAGGAAAAGGGGGGAAAAAGGGGAAAACCCCCACAGGAACTCGCAAGACATTTTCGTCTTGCGAAGCAAGCCCATAGGGATATTCGTTTTGCGAAGCGCCTCCAAAACGGAAAACCCTTTCGTCTAGCGGGTTTTCCGTCTTGCGAGGCGTTTGTCTTGTGGGACACCACTGTATTTCCGAATGAATGCAGCTCATCTTGTTAGCCTGCACATGATTACAGCACTATAGTGTTTGCCCCCACCTCCAACTGTGGTCTCTGGTGTGACCAATTTTTTGATTACGAGCTCCTTTGGGCAGGGACTTGTCCCCCCCCCCGCCCCTCTCTCTAAAGAGCCATGTAAATCTATCATCAGCATCAACAACAAATATCTGCGGACGGTTTTCCACTTGCCTGGGTGCTGGATGAGGTAAGCTTCCACCAAATTGTTCAAAATATGGTTTTTACAGATACGTTCCACTGGACAGCGGCAGGTTGGACAGAGAGAGGAGCGTTCCATCCATCCTGAGTAACAAGCGGCACAGAAAGTGTGCATGCAGGGCTGCAAGCTGGAGAGAAAAGGGGAAACATTGATATGGAGAGGAGGAGGAGCAGGAGGATGTGCCTACAATCAAATGTGATGTGTCTCATTCTATGCAAACCATGGTTTGTAGGGCTTAGGAACAAGCCTACTCACAGTGAGCGGTTCCCTCACTGCGAGAAGCAAAGCTACAGGGAACCAGGCAGAGGGCCTTCTCGGTAGTGGCGCCCGCCCTGTGGAACGCCCTCCCATCAGATGTCAACTGATAAACAACTACAGTGGTGCCCCGCAAGACGAATGCCTCTCAAGACGAAAAACCCACTAGACGAAAGGGTTTTCCGTTTTGGAGGCACTTTGCAAAACGAATTTCCTATGGGCTTGCTTTGCAAGATGAAAATGTCTTGCGAGTTCCTGCGGGTTTTTTTTTTCTTTCCCCCCCTTTCCCTAAGCCGCTAATCTGCTTATCTGCTAAGCTGATAAGACGTTAAAAGCCGCTAATAGCTCTAATCCGCTAATCCGTTAATGGGCTTGCTTCGCAAGACGAAATAACCGCTAGACGAAGAGAATCGCGGAACGGATTCTTTCCGTCTTGCGAGGCACCACTGTACCTGACATTTACAAGACATCTGAAGGCAGCTCTGTTCAGGGAAGTTTTTAATGTGTGACATTTTAATGTATTTTTAATCTTTGTTAGAAGCTGCCCAGAGTGGCTGGGGAAACCCAGCCAGATGGACGGGGTACAAATAATAAATTTATTATTATTATTATTATTATCTTCTTACTTTGTAACCCTGCTCCGGAGTGTTCCCTCAAGTCATCAAACTGTGGTTTGACCAAACTAGAAAATGATTCATTAAGCTGATAATGTGCAGGCAGGAGGAAAGGGGAAGAGGAAGTGTGCAAATGCAAGGCTTCCTCCCAGCACACCAAACCATTGTCTGTAGGATCAGAAACGCTACATCTCAGGCTGTGTTTATACTCCTGCTGGCTGTGCGTTCACCGATTTCGCAGTGCTGCAATTTTAATCTGTGTTCGCATGACATTCTTCAAAATGTATAACACTATCCCATGGCTTTTATCCACATAATCAAATGGCAGCAAAGGTTCTGGGCTTTTATGTCGGCTCCAAATGCATTTCAACACGTATGGAAAAAGGAATCAGTTCAGCTATCTTGAAATCAGCGACAGCTTTGGCCACATCCACACCACACATTTCAAGACCCCTGTGCCACTTCAATAGCCACGGCTTCCCTCAAAGAATCCTGGGAATTGTAGTTTGTCAAAGCTGCTGCCTTCACAGAGCACCTGTAACAAACCTCAGTTCCAAGAATTCCCCGTGACTAATAAGACATAAGACTGCTTTAAATCTATGACGTGCATGGGTTAGAGGAGCTGGATCCTACTCAGTCTTGCCTCTCTGCGCTCTCCTGCTGGAGGCGTCATTCTCCCCATCCTCAACCTTCTGTTTGGTGCTGAAACAGACAGCTCTGCTGAATTGCTCCCAGGGCAGCAGAACAGTGCAATATCGTTGGCTGAGCGAGTACAGTGGCTCGGAATGCTCATTGGCTTGCGGAACTGATGCAACAAGGGATGGATGTGGAGAAGGTGTTCTGAAGGAGCCAAGAGGGGCTGCACTTTCAGGGGCAGGAGAGCAGGAAGAGAAGAGAGGAGAGCTCAGAAGACTGGGCAGTGAAAGGAAATGGGATGTGGGGAGAGGAAGAACTTAATGCAACAACCGGATGTTGGAATCACGGAGTTAAAGGAAGGGAGGAGCCAACCACAAAGTAGGGGCTGGGGCAAAACAAGAGACAGGGCCCCGAATCAGGAACAAAGGGGTGTGTTATTGGTAGGAAGGAAGCCCAAGGGGACAGACAACTGCTAGATCTAGACCCCCCAGCAAAGTGAGTTCTGTCCACTGTGAATTCTACGGTCGCCACAGCAACGTGACCTGGCAACCCTAAAGGGGTAACAAGAGCTGAACAGCAACGTGTGTGTAAGGGGCGGGGGATGAATCTCACACAACAAATTGAACTAACCCACCAAATATTGGGCTCCATGCTCTTAAAGGGTAGGTAATGTAGCTGCGGACCATGGTGATTGGAAGCAAGAGAACTCAATCCATCCTGGAGTATATAAAGTTCCATTGTGATTGCCTCTGTGTGTGTGTGCTTCTCAGCGCTCGCTCTCCCACCAGCAAACATTTTCTCCCTGGGAGAAAAATAGCTCGGGAAGGGGGGGGGGGAGCAAGTGTGCGCAGGGGGGAATAGTTCCCCACCATTTCCCCTTCTCACCTGCCCCTAATGAGTTTTCAATCCCCCGCCACATGCATACTCTATACAGGAACTCAGCGGTGAACTGATTCAAAGACATTGGTCTGCTGCCATTACTTCTGGTCTGGCCCACAGACACCCGCCCCCCCTTACCTGACACAGTCATGCAGCAGCTCTTGGCAGATGATACAGGTGAGTGTTTCTTCCATTTTGTCTGGCTTCACATTTGGTGACTTCGTGTCTTCGGTCCCCGTTTTAATTGCACATACGTTTGGAGGAATCACCTGGAGATACGTGCTGCCTTCGCCACCTGCAAGGGGCGGGAGGGAAACAAACATCACAGCGCTGGCACACACAGTGGAACCCAAGACATTGTTGCTCAACAAACAAGACGCTGCCCAAGCCTTCCCTGCCCATTTTGAAGGCGCGGAGCTTCTCCATGCCCTGCAGGGGATCTTCCCAGGCTAGGCTGGGGAAACGGTGGGACCTTTCAGCTGGGTTGCAGAAGTTACACCAGGAAGGGGTTTCAGGGAAGGGAAGATAAATTGCATGGCAAGTTGTGGGGAGGTAAGGGACAGTAAGGAGTGCCCAAAGTTACTAGGATGGGAAACCAGCCAGATCTTGGACCACAGACCTCTTAAAAAAAGAAGAAGTAACAGTTATTTATTAACCTGCTTTTATTTTCTTCCTGGCAGGCTCCAGGGCTTCCTCTTCATCCCTGCTTTTCAACTTGGGCATAGTCGACGCGGTTTTCTCTTTATCCCCTGAAGAAGTTTCAGTATTTACATTTGGCTGCTTGTGTTTAAGTGATGCTTCTGGACCACATGGTTCTAAGCCAGGCAGGGAAGGTGCAGGAATAAAGGCGTACGGTTGCGACCCTGCCCCCAAAAGAAGAAAAAGAAAGAAAGGGAAGTGCAGCACATCAGCAGAAAGCATTGCTGACTGACTGACTGCAAAGCGTTCCTGTACGCAAGGCAAGCAATGGCAGCTACGGTATTTCTCGTTTGGCCAATATAGAGGGGTAGAACCGCCCCCTATTATAATAGATGTACTTGCTTGGTCTTGGGCAAGGGTTGGCAAGGTTTTACCTGCCTGGGCCAGTCAAGTCCCATGGAGATCGCTCTGTGGGCTGGACCACCTGCACGTGCGCAGATGCAATTTCCGCCGCTGCACTGCGCCAGTTTAGCGCAGCGGGCGGGGACTCGCCAAGTGGGCGGCTCGGTTCGGGGGCGGCTTGTGGGCCAGTTAAACTGTCCCATGGGCCGCAGGTTGCCGACCCCTGGTCTTGGGGTATACAGAAAACCTGAAAAATGGCACTCCTCCTCCTTCTCCAAAGACTATTCTGGATTTCCACCCCCAATTTTTGAACAGCTTAGGCTTCAGCAGGAAGGCCAACGTGAAATGATCATTAGACACATGGGGCCAAGCGAATTGAGACTTTACCAGATGTTGAAGGATTATCCTGCTCCGTGGATATGGCCTCAGCGAGAGAGGTAGAAGCAGCATTAAAGAGGTTCGACGTGGAAGTGGATGGCTGTGGTTCGTCATAGCTAGCCTGGTTAGCCGACGGTGGCAATGCCGCTGAGGTCCCATCTTTGCTTTGTCTGGTACTTGAGGTATCTTTGGTCATATGGCACATGCTTTTGACAGTGGCTTCTGCAGAGGGGAAGGGAGCAAGGGGGAACGTTCTCTGGTGCTGCCTCAACAGCTCGAGAGGCTTAGAGAAATCTCTGTTAACGGGATTCTGCAGAGCCCGGCAGCTTTAAAAGGGATGCAGCTAATCTTCACTGCTCATTCTCCCCTGCCTCCACTGGCATTGAGCTAATCACTTTTACTTACCTACTGGCTCATTAGCTGGGTCCTGTTTTGGATTCAAGGATTCATAAAGATATGCAACATCTGAAGAGAGAGAAAATCGGTAAGGCCAATGGTTCCCAACAGGTAAGAAGATAAGTTGAGCTACCTGGAAAAGGCCAATGGCCCATCTGGTCCAGCATCCTGTTCTTAAACCAGATGCCTATGGGAAGCCCACAAAAAGGACTTGAGTGTAATAGCACTCTTGCTGCTTGCGATTGCCAGCAACTGCCATTCAAAGGCAAACTGTGTCCGGCAGCTAAGGTAGAACATAATCATCATGGGTAGTAGCCACTGAGAGCTTTATCCTCCACAAATTTGTGTAATGCACCATTTAAAGCCATCAAAGTGGGTGGCCATCACTACTTCCTGTGAGAGTTCCCTAGTTTAATTACAGGTTGTATGAAGAAGTGCTTCCTTTTTTCCTGTCCTGAATTTTTCAAAGAAAGATGGGTCTCCCTAAAGACAACTGCCTGGGGAGGTTCAGACGCCTCCCTGACACTCCCTCTTCCATTTCCAAAGTGCACCATTTCTGAGGCAGGAGGCAGTCTGCTACCCCCGTTTCCCTGCTTCCTCCCAACCAGCGCCATTGCAGCAGCTCTGTACTTCACTTATTGTTAGTGCTGGAATCTAACAAAAGCCAGTGTGTTCTAGTGGTGAGAGCACTGGCATAAGAGTGGGTAGGCCCAGATGCTAATCCCTGCTCAGCCATGAAGCTCACTCCATGACCTTAGGCCATTTTTACACACACACTCCCTCATCTACCTCACATGGTTGTGGTGAGGATGGCAAGACAACCCTCACGTTTTTGGCCATGTGGCCCACATCTTTAATGGCTAGGCTTTTGGCCCGGGACAAGAGTGTATCCCATATAAGCTTCACTTGGAGAAATGCCAAATGTTTTTTTCCTTTGTTTCTGCGCACATGCGTGCACACACTAACCCAGGGGTGAGGAACTCGTGGCCCTCCAGATTATGTTGGACTCCAACTCCCATCAGCCCCAGCCAGCAGGGGCAATGGTCAGGGGTGCCGGGAATTGTAAGCTGGCAACGTCAGAGGGTGGTGTCGGCACAGGTTCCCTCTTCTTGCTCTAACCCAGAGATCTCCCACCCATCAGCCCCTGCGCCCAAGAAGCCCATTAAAAAAAGAAGCAGCAGCAAAATCCCCTTACTGTTTTCTGGCTCATTTTTCCTGTAAATAACATAGATCACATCTCCAGTCTGTAACGGGTAAGTCTGCTTCTTCACCACCTTCTGTTTGTTAATAACCGTTCCATTAGTACTATAAAATACAAACAAGGCCTTCTGGTGAGTAACAAGTGATTAGGAGTGGGGTGGGCAAGAGAGAGGAGGTCTACATAAGTGGCTAACCAGAAACCTGAAAGGAACTCTGAGGGTCATGTAGTCCAACCCTGCTACTCATTGCAGGAATCTTGCAACGACAACTTCCCAGATGGTTATCCAAGCCTCTGCTTAAATACCTCCAGTGGGGAAGAGCCCACCACCTTCTGAGGAATCTCATTTAAACCAGCTTAGTCAGAGCTAGCATTCAGACAGAGGATGGAGCACACACAGGGCTCACCTGGTCACAATCCTGCCCACTATGGCAAGATGTACTTTATTTAAACTACTGCGATTGTTATATCATATTCTGGGAAATGACATATAACAAATTGAAAAGGATGCTTAAAATAGCGTTTGTAAAAAAATATTATAGGGACAGAACTATCTAAACTGTACAGAAACTTATTCATGTATGCTACTACAGCGGCAAGAATGTTACTTGCCCCAAAATGAAAAGAAGCAAGGAAGAATGGATACAAAAACTTATGGAATATGCAGAAATGGCAAAACTTACCAGAAAAATAAGAAATCAAGATAAACTTTTTATAAAAGAATGGAAATGGTTTATTGAATATTTACAAATAAATTGTAAATAGATAAGAACATTGGCAGGATTATTGTAATAACCTGCACTTTCATAAGAATATATATTTAAAGAAAATGAATAAATGAACAAATTAAGTTAATTTGGATATGTAGAAGATATTAAAAATAAATTTAAGGAACTGCAGAAAGAGGGGGAAGGAAGTCAAGTTTTGAAAATGATTGTAAAATTATTGAAATGTATAAACCAGAAAAGCATAAATAAAATTAAAAAATAAACTACTGTGATTGTTTCTAATTTGGCACCTACACAGTATAAGTCAGCATATGTAAATCTGTGTCCTCTTTAGTCCCCTTTTTTAAAAAACAACAATGTGTCTCCTCTTATTTAGCTATGCCTAAACTGGTCACCCTAGCTGTAGTCAACTAATATGATTACTATTTTATTTTTTTACTTGACAGGTCACAATTAACTTTTGGCGGGAATTTTATAACATTCCTATTCACCCAGGTATTTTGATGGTTGAAAGATAACTGTTCCTGGCAGCCTGGACAATTATTAAACTGCAAGAGCGACAGTTTTATACGATTTAGATGTTTTTAATGTTTAAATTGATTTTAAATGTTTTAATCTTAGTTTAAATTGTAATGTTCTATCGCCCAGGCTCTTTGGGGAAGAAGGGCAGGAGGTCGTCCTCAGAACAGCAGCAGCTCTTGCACACAGTGATTAATATCAAAGTCTGGATGATAAAGCCTATTTAAGAAACACCAACGGCCGTTGCTGCCATCGGGTGGACAAAGCCTGTATTTACAAGACACTGAAGGGAAAGTGGTAGAATTGGGTAAGAAGAGCTGATCCTAAACAGCAAGGGGGAGACAGAGGGAACCTCACGAATAAAATTTCGCCCCCCAACAGCATCCACGTTATCTTCCTCATCAAAATGCCATCCTGTATTATATCCATCCCCATTTAATATAGATTTATGCAAGAAACCTGACAAATAGAAACTGTAAATCCAAATTAAAGTCTGGGGGAAATATAGGACGGCATTTTAAAGAGGATAATATAATTACCGAACAAAAACCCCCACCCTTGCTCTGCTCCCTCCTCTTCCAGAGCTTTGATCTCAAAAAAAGCCCGCTTGTCTCATCCCCCTGGGGTCCCAGAGAGTCTGATACCAAGCATTGGGAAACACCAGAGTTAACACACTTTTTGCTCAATGCACAATTTAATAAGATGCAAACTGGATTTTTCACTGGGGTGTGAAGAAGGGCAAGCAACTTTGCTAGACAAGAGAGACCCTGTTCATTTACAGTTGCTGATTAAGGGAAAAGTGGGGGGAGGGAGTTGCCAAGTGAGGAAAACCATTTGCTAGCCTTTTTGATCCAGAAAGCCTTTTCTCCAAACTGGGAAACTGCAAAAAGGTTCACTGCTTTTGCATAAGGCTCCCAATGCTAATTTTATGGGCCTTCTAAAAGAAATTGTATCCCCTTCCCCCAAACATAAGACTCCCAATTCATGTGCAAAATAATCCTAGTACTTTTTTTTTTTACAGAAAGCATTTAGCAAACTGTTGACTTTCTGCAGTAAAAATGCATATTAAAGCTGCTTCCTAAACAGAGAATTGGGGGTGAGGGAAGATGCAAGAGAAATATAGAACAGGTATCTCAGCTAAATTTGGAAACATTTCTCTTGCTTTTTTTTTTTAACATTACAGCTTGATCCTATGCATGTTTGTTCAGAGGTAAACACCAGCTCTTTTAATGAAACTTCCTCCCAATCAAACGTGTATGGGATAGTAGCTTTAATTAGGCTGCCCAACCCTGTTTTAGTAGTGCTGGAAAGCTAATCATTTAGCAACAAACAGAAAGGCACTGCCAATGGTCAGGGGTGACAGAAGCTGTGGTCAAACAAAATTGGGAGGGTCACAGGTTTCCCACCCTTGTTCCAAAGGGTACTGATGGATCTTTAAGATGGAGAGACAAGTGTAGGGGCTGTGTACCAGATCCGGGCAAAGCCTGGATCCCATGCCCATTCATGTAAATCTGGGCTTCAGCTGGATCAAGATGCGAGTGATTACACATGTGTCTGTGACTATTCCATACCCAATTCTTCTGGGCCACCCTACCTGTAAGTGTTCCAATTACTAATGCTCTCCATCAAATCTTTTATTGTCCTGCCAGCAAAACAGATTGTACTTTGGCTGTAATAATGTTGGCAGCTTGCTAGCTACAAAAGCCTGTGAGACCTCTTACTCTCTTATGGCCTGTTTTCATTTTTGCAAGATGATGTCGAAACAGTTGAACAGATTACTTCAAAGAGAGGCGATGTCACAAGTCGTGCACACAGGAAAGTGTATGCAACCAGAGAGAGACACACACCCACCCACACACAAAATCAACATCAGGGCAGTTATGGAAATCCCTTCTATTGGAACAGAACACTAGAAATAGTTAAAAGCTCTGACATCACAAAAGGGGCGGGAATTAATACCACAGGGTATCAAGCTTGAGGCAACCTAAGGCGCAATCGAGTCATTACCATCCAAGGAATCTTGGGAACTGCAACCTCAGTTAACAATTTTAAGGATTTGTTGATGGAATAATCACTACCCTCACAAAATTAGAGTTTCCCATGGGGAAAGCAGATAAAAAAAATAAAATCTGGTTTTAAGTGTGCAAGCTGGACAGGTCCCAAGAGAGAAGCGGGATGCAGAAAATATCAACATATTGCCTTGTAGTCAAATAAGGACAGGCAGGACATTCCCGCGTGAACACTTAACCAGAACATTTCACTCAACAGAACCAGGCAGGGAAAGCAGAAAGGGTTCAGGCGAAACTGACCTGGTATCCTCCAGCGATACTTGACCAGATTCTTCATCCACCCTTATTTTACAGTGATCTCCAGACACCAGTTTGTTGCCAGGAAAGGACAGGTCGCAACCTTTGTGACAAAAATGATAGTGTCATTAGATTTGCAGATATTTCTGGAAGAATTTGGCCTTACTGAGGCCATCACAATTTCTGCGATGCTCACACACAGGGTATGAGAAGGCTGACCATCCCCTTTTATTGGGACAACTTTGTGCTCCTCAGGTATATACTGTTTCTGCATATGAAGTTTGTATTTTCCTATCACGGACAATAATAATTTGATAGCCCACCCTCCACAAATCTGTGACATCCGTTTTCAAAACCAGGACAAGTTTTTCATTTATCACCAGAATTCCAGGATAGCCAATCACAGCTTTCTCCAGCCTCCATACTATGGCTTATTGGATGGGGCTGATGGGAACTAACTACATCCCATCCCCCCTCCCAAAAAACCTTCAGCCTTACATATCTAAGTCTGTCATCATAAGAGTACTTACCATGAAATAATTTCCATAAGGATAGCAGTGTGTAAGTCTGTTGCAGCAAAAACAATGAAAGGTCTTCTGGCACATTAAAGGCTAGCAAATTTATTATAGCATGAGCTAGTCCATGAAAGTGAAGCAGCACAGGTGAGGTTCCCACTTCCTGAACATAGCAGGCCACTGGCGATTATTGAGAAGGGAGAATCAAGGCATGGAGTGCTCAGTGTTGTGTGGCAAAGCCAATCCAGTGCTTCTGCTGCGATGCACAGTGCCATGCTTTTCCGTCTCAGTAAGTGCCAGCTTACCATTTTATTGAGAAGCCAGGAGAGCAATGGAGTTCCACCCATGCCACCTCACTGGTCACTACTGAGCTCATTCTATAATAAATGTTTCAGGCTCTAAGGTACCACAACACTCTTTTGACCATGAAGTAAGTCCCACTACATGTCTGAGGACTTATACCAAGCAAATATGTGATCAATCAGGCTCTGAAAGGCCATCTTCCCATCAGAGAACATACATCATGCAAAGGTCACATGCACACCACACATTTAAAGCACATGGCTTCCCCCAAAGAATCCCAAGAACTGTAATTTTATTAAGGGTGCTGGGAAGTAAAGTAGCTATGGTGGGGTAAAATACAATTTCCACACTACCATTTTTTTTTGGGGGGGAGCCATGTGCTTTAACATACATGTTATTTGGATGTGTTCACAAGTTAACACTCTAGATTTTATGTTTAATACATGATCATAGTTTCTATATTTGTATTCATGCTTTCATGTATTTGCATTTGTATATCATGTCTGTTTCTTCTATAATATATATTGAAAGCAGCTTATAAAATAAGGAAACATTTCCTAACTTTTCCTAACAGCATCTTACAGAGAAAGGCTTCATTAATTATATCAATGAAAGAGCACAAGTGGAAAGATTAAGTCAGAACTTGTATCCACATCAACAATTTTGACAGTTCTTATAATGATTTACTATTCTCTCATACAAGCTGGAGGGTTTAGTACAACATGTGCCTAACAACTACTTAGGCTGCAATTCTTTATGCAATTACCTGGGATTATGTCTAATGGGGCCTACTTCTAAAGCAACATGTATCAGATTGCATGGTAAGCAACTTTCACCTTTTTATATAAAAAAATTGAAATGAAAACAATGTTCTGAAATGCAGATGTCTTGCAAAAGCAATCAAATATTGCAGCTGTGAATCACAGAAAAATTGAGTATTATGTCAACTTAGAAAAAATGTATTACCCATGTTCCTTGACTCATAAAGGACTTTTCTTGAGAAAGTAAAACATGGAGTCCTAGCTTATTTTCGAAAACATAAAAAGCAAAACAGCTTAGTGTACGAAACAGGAAGCAAGATAAAAACATGCCCTTCCACGTAAAGCTGTAAGTCTGTTGATTATTAACAAGAAACTAAGAAAGCCTTCTCAGCTCACCCTAAGAGAATACCAACACAGAGACACAAAAATCCTCAACTGTGGGTTCCCTATGGCTGGGTAGAAAACTATAAACAAGGGATTGAATAGACAGCTTCTGCATACCTCTCTGCCATTTTATAGCCCACACATCCACTGCATGACTATTTCTGGAACCATACCTTTTTTCCTCCCAATTGTCAACTCTTTCTTGAGCAACAAGAGGTGAGGCTCGGCTTCCTCAGCCCCCAAGCGGATCAGCTTTCCCCAAGGCTTCCGCTGCCTTTGCTGCTGTATTTGTCCTCTGACTTCCGAGTGCTCCATCTGGATTCACATCTGTAGAGTTTGGGACGAAAAGAAAAATTAATCGGCCAGGTGGGGGAAGTTTCATTTTAGCTCCAACTGGCAGCTTATTGCAATTTAAGTTGTTTTTCTGGGGGGTGCGGGGTTGGGGAGAAAAGGAGCATGCGAGTTACAATGAGACAAAATAAGAAACGAACTCCTAAGGAAGCACGTGTTGTAGGTTTGCAGTAAAATCTTACCGTCTGATAAAATTATTCTTTTCAGGGGAGGGGAGGGAGCAGCAGCTCTGTAGAGGTGCATTTTCACTCCCACCTGCCTCCCCACCTTCTGAGCAGTAAGTCAATGGGGGCTTAAACCCCCCTCCCAAAAAAAAACTGTTCAGAATCTCGGCTTTAACCCTCTACATTCCTCCTTAGCGTCTCCTTTGGGCGGTGGGTGGTTCTTCCTACTTTTCAGTTTCCTCAGTTGCTCAACTCCTCCGCCTTCTGTTGCGTTTCTAAGTATCTTTTTTAAACAACCTCCCTTTAGGCTTAGAAACTGGGGGAGGGGGTTGTGTGTATGTGTGGGAGAAGAGCTTTCTTTTAAAAAAAAAGGGTGGGGAGGAAAACGGGGAAGTGGAAGAAGAAATAATAGGGGCCTGTGCCAAATACCTCCCCCTTGGTGGCATCCAGGCTCCTCCAGAAGGCCTCTGCGAGGTCTGGGGGGAGAGCTGAGCCCGTGAGGCGGGTAGGGGGGGCCTTTACAAGACTGGAGGAACTCTTGCACAGCGCCCCATATTCACAGCGCCAGGATCCCACCTCCCTTCGCTCCCCCACCGCCCAGCCCGGGAGGGAGGGAGAGCAATGGGGAGAAGAGAGCCCCACTCAGCCCCCTCTCCTTCCTGCCCCCTTCCACCCCCTGCCCCAGCCCCACAGGCTGAGCTCCCCCCCCCCCCGCAGCACCAGCCCCACCAGCCTCTTACGCCCGAGTCCCGCCGCTGAGGCTGCTGCTGTCAACAGACATTGCCAGCCCTCAGCTGATCAGGCCCTGGGCGGAGCTCGCCAGGCCTCTTCTGGCCAGCCATTGGCCGGTCTAGGTTCGAGCGTCACCATAGAGAGGGGTGCGGGTGAGGCCGGCAGAGAGGAAAGGAGAAAGGGGACCGGAAGGAAGAGGGCGGCGGCGCTATCTATGGCAGGAGCGGCAGCTAGAGAGTCGCTCGCTGTGCTTACCATAGAGTCCTTGCCTATTGTTTGTTTGTTTGTTTGTTTGCCCGCCCTTTTCACTGACAGGCACTCAATGCAGCTTACTAGAAACAGGAAATAATCATTAAAAAACAATCAAGGCCCATAAAGTCTGTTTTGAAAATCATTACAGTGGTGCCCCGCAAGACGAATGCCTCGCAAGACGGAAAACTCGCTAGACGAAAGAGTTTTCCGTTTTGGAGGTGCTTCGCAAAACAAATTTCCTATGGGCTTGCTTCGCAAGACAAAAATGTATTGCGAGTTCCTGCGGGGTTCCCCCCCCCTTTTTCTAAGCCGCTTATCCGATAAGCCGCTTATCCGATAAGCCGATAAGCCGCTAAAAGCCGCTAGACCGCTAATAGCACTAATCCGCTAAGCCGTCAATGGGCTTGCTTTGCAAGACGAAAAAACCGCTAGACAAAGAGACTCGCGGAACGGATTCTTTTCGTCTTGCGAGGCACCACTGTATCTATATATATTTCTATTTTTTTTAAATAATATTTATTAAGAGTTTAAAGATTACAAAAAGAAAGAAAAAGAATTAAATCAATATAAAACAATACAAAAACAAAAACACTACATAAAACATTGAGTTAACAACACAAAACAAGAACAATTAAAAACACTTCCAATATTTTCAAACTTATCTTTCATTCACTTGTTTCATTGACTTCCTCACGCCTCCCTTTTTGTATTCCACTTCAATTAACTGTTTCAGCAATTCCTTTCCATCTTCCTCTGTTTTCTGTCCTGTAATTAATCTTAACGTATTCTAACCTTGTTTTTTCCCTTTAATACATTAACAATCTATCTGTACCTAATTCCTTATAACATTTCTGCCAAAGCCATATAACTTCATTCCACCATTTTTCTAAAGCTCATTAATTTTACAATATTTCTGTAAATAATATTTAAATTTTTTCCAATCTTCTTCCACCGACTCTTCTCCCTGGTCTCGGATTCTGCCAGTCATTTCCACCAATTCCATATAGTCCATCAACTTCATCTGCCATTCTTCCCGGGTGGGTAAATCTTGTGTCTTCCAATACTTCGCGATGAGTATTCTTGCTGCTGTTGTTGCATACATAAAGAAAGTTCTGTCCTTCTTTGGCACCAATTGGCCGACCATGCCCAGGAGAAAGGCCTCTGGTTTCTTCAGAAAGGTATATTTAAATACCTTTTTCATTTCATTATAAATCATCTCCCAGAATGTCTTAATCCTTGGGCATGTCCACCAAAGGTGAAAGAATGTACCTTCAGTCTCATTACATTTCCAACATTTATTTTCGGGCAAATGGTAAATTTTTGCAAGCTTGACTGGTGTCACGTACCACCTGTAAATCATTTTCATTAAATTCTCTCTTAGGGCATTACATGCTGTAAATTTCATATCTGTGGTCCATAACTGTTCCCAGTCAGCCATCATTATGTTATGTCCAACATCTTGTGCCCATTTAATCATAGCAGATTTCACCGTTTCATCCTGAGTGTTCCATTTCAACAGCAAGTTATACATTCTTGACAAATTCTTAATTTTGGGATCTAACAATTCTGTTTCCAATTTTGATTTTTCCACCTGGAAGCCAACTTTTTATCCAAGTTATATGCCTCCATTATTTGGTAATAATGGAGCCAATCTCGCACTTTGTTTT
Source organism: Podarcis cretensis (assembly GCF_951804945.1). NCBI lineage: Eukaryota > Metazoa > Chordata > Lepidosauria > Squamata > Lacertidae > Podarcis > Podarcis cretensis. The sequence continues at coordinate 33,260,287 of NC_137186.1, forward strand.
TTAATTTTTCAAAGCTCTGCAGTTTCACTCTGTCTCCATCTTGTTCCAAAATTTCCCAATATTTCGGCCATTTGGCCTCCATATTAATTTTTTTCTGTGCCTTTGCTTCCATTGGTGACAACCATCTTGGGGTTTGGAAGGAAACCTATATATATTTCTATATATATCATACACGCATCCCTCTGTGAAGGATTGATGCACAAGCCCAGTTTGGGGTTTAAATAGAGGTTTTGCCAATAGAAAGAAGCTGCAGCTATACACCCACCACAGATAATTGGGTGGGATTGATGGTCGCTGTGAAATACACAAACACACTATTAATACAAACAATTAAAAACAACAGCAACAGTTGAATCTGAGAAGTAAATTAAAATCTGCTAAAACAATGCAATATACATATGACATATGACTGGGTAATTAAACACAACTGGGGGGCCAAAAAGAGTACATGGTTGCTAATATAGGTCTGGGGAATCTTCTTCCAAGTGTCATGATTAAAATGCATCTTGTATCTTTAAACTTTTTTTTTTTAAGTTGGAAACTGCAATATGCAGAAGCACGAGGGCCAATTTCTGTATTTGTCAAGCTAGTAAGTTAATGTTTACTAGTGACATTTATGCTTAGTATATATTCACATAAAACTGCCAGAGGCAAAGGTGGGCAGAGCAATCAATGCAGATTTCACCCTCCCATAGTAGGTTAGTTTCTGTACCAACAAAGAGGTTGGGGGGCTCGTCAAGACCTCGAGTCAAGGAATTTCAAAGGAATTTCTAATTTTGTACCGCTGCATTACAATTCATTAAAATGTTGAATGCAAGTAATTTAGGTCAATTCCTGTCCCATTGCAATTGTCAATTTAATCATAACTGCTAAAGCTGATTATTGGGTATCTGGAGAAGTGGACTCCAGTGCTTTGGGCGGTCCAGAAGTGGTCCAGCTTCTACTCCAGCCAGTCCCAGCCAGCATAGCCAATGCTGGCTGTGTGGACGCTATAATCTTAAAGCACTTGCTTCCCTCAAAGAATTCTGGTTGCTGCCTTATGAATGGTTGAAGGCAATTGTAACTCTGCACGTTAAACTAAAGTGCCCAGAATTCTCTGAAGGAAAGAATGTATTATGAATGTGCTTTAAATGTATAGTATACACACAGCCCTAGTCCAACCACATCTGGAGGGCCAGAGGTTTCCCACCCTTCATTTAAGGTGCCATTAATACAGCAATCTTAGCCCTACTACCTGGGAGTAAACCCCACTGAATTCAATAGGATTTGCTTCTGAGTAGCTATGGTTATGATTGTGATGTAACACAGCTATCCTTCTGGAAACTCTGTAAATCTCTGTAACTGTGTTATGTGCTATATACACCTGAATGTCTCATACAGAATGAAAAAAGCCTCATTATTTATCACAGTTACGTACCACCTTTCTGTCATAGCACCTAAGGCAATTTTAAAATACTAAAACAAATGAGTAAAAAATGTAAAGTTTGGCCATGTGAGAGGGAGGGGACAGTCTGACAAGAGTGCATGATTATTAGTCACATAGATTTTAAAATGTACGGTATGTTATAACTGATATATTTTATGTATGAGGGCCAATGTGGTGCAGTGGTTAGAGTGTTGGACTAGGATCTTGGAGACTGGATTCAAAACCCCACTCAGCCATGAAGTTGACTGGGTGACCATGGGCTTGTCAGCCTTTCTCAGCCTGTAGTGGAAATGCTGAAGAATTGTAATTGAGGAGGTGTAGGTAGCATTGAAGGGACGCGGGTGGCGCTGTGGGTAAAACCTCAGCGCCTAGGGCTTGCCGATCGCATGGTCGGCTGTTCGAATCCCCACGGCGGAGTGAGCTCCCGTCTTTCAGTCCCAGCTCCTGCCCACCTAGCAGTTCGAAAGCACCCTTACGTGCAAGTAGATAAATAGGTACCGCTTTATAGCGGGAAGGTAAACGGCATTCCGTGTGCTGCGCTGGTGCTGGCTCGCCAGAGCAGATTTGTCACGCTGGCCACGTGACCTGGAAGTGTCTCTGGACAGCGCTGGCCCCCGGGCTCTTAAGTGAGATGGGCGCACAACCCTAGAGTTGGACACGACTGGCCCGTACGGGCAGGGGTACCTTTACCTTTACCTAGGTAGCATTGAAAAAGGGACGAGGGTGGCGCTGAGGTCTAAACCACAGAGCCTAGGACTTGCCAATCGGAAGGTTAGCGGTTCGAATCCCCACTACGGGGTGAGCTCCTGTTGTTTGGTCCCAGCTCCTGCCAACCTAGCAGTTCGAAAGCATGTCAAAGTGCAAGTAGATAAATAGGTACTGCTCCAGCGGGAAGGTAAACGGCGTTTCTGTGCGCTGCTCTGGTTCGCCAGAAGCGGCTTTGTCATGCTGGCCACATGACCCGGAAAAACTGTCTGCGGACAAACATCAGTTCCCTCGGCCAGTAAAGCAAGATGAGCACCGCAACCCCAGAGTCGTTCACAACTGGACTTAACTGTCAGGGGTCCTTTACCTTTTAGGTAGCATTGTGCAATTAACCCTTCATTTAATACAGACTTAAGTGCTTGCAGGTGCACTCCTATTCTTGGAGATGGCCCAGTTGTGGGTTGATTGCTTTAAAGCCAAGTGACGGTAATACCAATCAAGCCAGGTGGAAGTAGCTGAGTTATTTAGCCTCATACCTGGAACAGATAAAAATCATAGGGCTTCAGCCAGGAAGGGGAAGGGGCTTAGAGATAAAACCAATAATTGTTTAAAATGGGGTGGGGTGGGGTGGGGGGGATCATTAGAAAACAAACATTAAAATAATTAAAACTATATGCATATAGAAAGTCTGTTTTAAAAATACAAATAAGTACATGTACAATAAAAACAGCTACAGCTCTTTGGGAGTCATTTTGGACTCACAGCTGTCTATGGAGGTGCAGGTTAATTCTGTGTCCAGGGCAGCTGTCTACCAGCTCCACCTGGTAGGCAGGCTAAGACCCTACCTACCCGCGGACTGTCTCGCCAGAGTGGTGCATGCTCTACTTATCTCCCGCTTGGATTACTGCAACGTGCTCTACGTGGGGCTACCTTTGAAGGTGACCTGGAATCTGCAATTAATCCAGAATGTGGCAGCTAGACTGGTGACTGGGAGTGGCCGCTGGGACCACATAACACCGGTTCTGAGAGATCTGCATTGGCTCCCAGTACGTTTCCGAGCACAATTCAAAGTGTTGGTGCTGACCTTTAAAGCCCTAAACGGCCTCGGTCCTGTATACCTGAAGGAGCGTCTCCACCCCCATTGTTCAGCGCGGACACTGAGATCCAGCGCCGAGGGCCTTCTGGTGGTTCCTCATTGCGAGAAGTGAGGTTACAGGGAACCAGACAGAGGGCCTTCTCGGTAGTGGCGCCCACCCTGTGGAATACCCTCCCTTCAGATGTGAAGGAAATAAGCAGCTATCCTATCTTTAAAAGACATCTAAAGGCAGCCCTGTTCAGCGAAGTTTTTAATATTTAACGCTGTACTGTTTTTAACACTTGATTGGGAGCTGCCCAGAGTGGCTGGGGAAACTCAGCCAGATGGGCGGGGTATTAATAATAATAATAATAATAATAATTAGAGCCAGTTGAAGTTCCTGAGTACTTTCAGAGGCAGACCCATGTAAAGTGCATTACAGAAATCCAGTTTATCAGACCCTACATACAACAAAAAGTCTCAAAGCGGCTTAACAAAAACATTTATAGCACAATCTGAACCATGTTTAATCAGAAATAAGTATCAATGAATTTGATGGGGTTAGACTAGCAGGTTTAGTATGCCCCTCTTCATTTTTACCTCTACGTCTGCGCCATGAGCAAAGAGCCATGTATTAGAAATCAAATACATCTCTTCCGGTTCTCAAATGCAGCTGCTGTGAGTCTCCTCCATTGGCGGGGCAAGGGAATAATATGACAGGAGTTAAAGAAGCCAAATCCCAAGGGGAGTTTCTGCTGTTGCTTTGCGACACTCTCATTGGCTGCCGAGTAATTGAATTCAGGCTATTGAGAGTGGTTTTCTTTTATGAACTAGAGGTACAAAGACAATATTTTTTTCTTTCTTTCTTTTTACCCACTGCTCCTGTCTCTTCTTGGTCCAAGTAAATTGTTATTCAATTGACAGAATTTTTGTTTTTGTTTTATTATAAGTACTTTAAAAAATCCTGCCTTTTGGCCCACCAAATGGTCCCCCAAGGCAATTTTAAATAGCGTTTTTAATTATATTTCAAGGTTGTTTTTATTACTGTTTTACGATGTATTTTAATTTTTTTGTCACTTGGTGAACTGCCCATAGAACTCTTGTTCTGATGTGTCTGTTTAAATGTTAGAAATAAAATGAAAACAAACTAAAGCTCCAATAAAATTCAAAATGCAACAGAAGAACAAAAGCAGAGAGTGGAAGTTTATATACTCAGCTAGCAAATGAAAACAGACATAGCAAGGGAGATCAAGAAACCAAACAACCTTTTAGATTTGCTAGAAAACAGTTACTTCGTTGGTGGCAGATGTTATTTTTGTCATTTAATCAGGGTTTTTATTTCCTCATTAGCAGCCCAGTGAGAAAGGAGGTAAAGTGTATAATAACCAGTGATAAAAGACCACACACTCAAGATTTTAACTGTAAACCCTTTAAAAAGCCTTAGATAGAATATAACGATATTATTAAATGTGAAAATAAAGAGCGATATAGTACCTTTAGAAAACAATATGGATTAATAATAGCATAAAAATAAAAGCTTGTTATTTCCTCTGCTAACAGACTATTTCAGCCCCTTTCTATTTTGATACAAACTCAAATCTTTTTAAGTCTCTAGTTCCTTCTTATTTGGGTGTCATTGCTTCCATGAGCAAGGAAGAATCAGCTCATTTAGTTTGGAGCCAAGGGCTCTCTTCCTGTCACCTTGTCCTTTTATTTTTTCTCTTTTGGGAGGCTGGGCCCATCCTTTAGTGATGTTCTGAGCACTGGGTTGTGTGTGTGTGTGTGTGTGTGTGTGTGGTCACAACTAGTAAATACACCGCTGTGGCCATTAAAAAGAAAAATGGCTGTAATTCAGGATGCTATATGGCTTCCACGTGCTGGAAGATTTCATATTAAAACCCCAGGAGGCCAAAAAGAAAATTGAAAATCTGAAAATGTTGGTTGACGGGGGGCTTTTTCACATTTAATCACAAAGAATCTTGAGCTTTGTAGAGCTCTGAGGATTTGGTGGGGGGGGGGGAGAGAGAAGGACATTAGAACACTGAGTTTGAAAACAGCTTTATGCAAACAAATATTAGGTTTGTGGCTAACCATATCCTAAATGTGGAGGAAATGATTTAATTGCTTCCATGTTAAGGGATTAAGGATCTCGTGGGGAAGACAACAGTTTGAACTGCACATAGCAAGCAGGTTAGAAGACAAGCCACATTGCTGTTACGAATAAGCAGATTGGGCATGTTTTGGGTGCGTACTATGGCTGCAGTCTGTGGCTTACATAGGAAACTGCCTTACACAGTCAGACCTTTGTGCCATCTACCGTTTTCCCCCAAAAGTAAGACATCCCCGATAATAAGGCCTCCCCTGAACATAAGTGTTAAGTTGTGGGTGAACATATCAGACGACACAGCGATTCTTCAACAGCTCTTGTTTATTCACAGGCCAGAACAGAACTGTACTGAAGGGTTCAGTCAGCCTGCTTATATAGAGCTCCAGTACAACGTAACTGTAACAATTTTCTAAAACTATCCAATCACTGAACGTCACTTTCGATCCCTTATTTGCATAGCTATCTACAGTATCCCCCTGCTGGCCCAGGGTGAGAACTTCAGTACATAGCAATAAGGCCTCCCCGGAATATAAGGCCCCCGAAGCTACCGTAAGGCGTCTGACTCCTCTGGACTGTAGTGGCGGGTGCCGCCGCGCAGCTCACTGATTGGCTGCAGTGCAGCTGGAGCTGTTCAGGCAGTGCAAGATCTCTTTAAATCAGAGAGCCTGTGCTGCTGCCAGGACAAGCTGCCGCCTGCTGCTTGCTCTGCCCTGACGGAGTCTGACTGACTCACAATTAGACAATAAATGTGCACTGTATTCTTCTTCATGGAAAAATAAGATATCCCCTGAAAATAAGACCCAGCGCATCTTTGGGAGCAAAAATTAATATAAGACACTGTCTTATTTTTGGGGGAACAGGGAAGCTCTGTATTGTGCCAGCAGGGGCTCTTGTGTTTCAGACAGTCTTTCCTAGCCTACTTGGAAATGCTGGGGATTTGAACCTGGGACCTTCTACATGCCACCTTATGACTAAGGCCACAATCCTAACCCCACTTACAATAGGACTTACTTCTGAATATACAGGGTTTGGACTGCACTGTTCCTCTTCTTCCTTTGAATCAAGTTTGTCAGAGCTAACTGAACTGGCAGGCATTCTGCAACTACTTCACTTGCCAATAAGTGAGGCTTTACTTAGTTCTGCCACGAGAGAGGCTCCTATTTAAAATAAATGGCAGCCAGTTCTATGATTAAGGCAGGTCTATTAAGGCCTGGAGACTCCAGTTTCTATTTTTGTTTCATCTGGTGGCGATGTGCAGCCAGACGTTCATCGTTTTGAATTTTGGTGAACACAAGAGTACTTGATCGCTGCGGTTTTTGACAGATGGATAGAGGGAAAGGCACCTTCTTGTAAGTGATGGTATGTTAATCAGAGCCGCAGCTGTCTCCGTGAATACAAATTGCGGGCATCAAGGAATCGCCTGCCTCCATTCTAAATATGGCACAGTACTCACAAAGCACCGTGTTGCCAGCAACTCGCTTATACAGATGGGTCAATTCAGGCTCTGTGTCCCCGTTACGCTTCAAAAATCGGATCAGGATGACCCCCTTATTAAAACCTCAAGGCAGTTTATTTAAGAGATTGGTTGGAGATAAACCTGTTTCTGTCCTAATTTTTCTTGTGGCAGAACCAATTCATCCTTGTCCTTCCCAGGCCGGTCTTTTCCATTTGATTTCAAATTGGATTTGGACCTCCGGGGATTTTTGATGTCAACCTCCCTAATGTAGTGTCAGCAGGAAGACACAGAGAGATAAAAAGTCAGTTTCACTTAAGAGCAGATTTATCCTTCACCCCTCCCTCTTCCAGCAGTCTAACCTGGATTTTCTTGGCCTCTCAATCTCTTGCATTTGTCTGCTAACAACCAGAGTAAATAGGTTCAACAGAGATAAGGGCAGTCTTTGCTTATGGTGAGGCACGGAGAGCTTCCTACATATTTACAGTATGTTCAGAGAACCAGGCTATGTGCTTCAGTGTTTTTTAAATTATCGATTGATATTATGACTACTGTTGCTGGAAATTTGATTTCTTACCCTCCCTTCACCATAAGGGCAGATGAAAAAAATTTAAAATTCAATGTTTAAAACAGTGTAAAAAAAAATTACAGACACAGGAATAGGGTGGGCCCTGAAAATATATATCTCAGGCGTCAGAAGGCCAACATAAAGAGGCACGTCTTCCAAATAGGAGGAAAGAATATAATGAAGGTACCAGACACACTTCTGTGGGGAGGGAATTCCACAACCTAGCAGCTGCCACAGAAAAGGCCCTCTCCCAGCCCATGATCTCCCCACAACCTTTCAGGGTCATGGAGCTTGAAATATATCAAGAGTGGATTTCATGCTCTTTATTCAGCTCATAGTGGTGAGGAATGAATGAATGTCCCCTCAAAGTATCTGCTTTATATACATTATTTACACAATGGGCTGCACGTGATTGGCTAATTCCGGAATTCTCCTGTAGGCCAATCAGGTTGTGGATTCACTTCTATCTGGAGCTGGATTGGGTGGCTCCTGCCGACCAATCATACTGCTGCATTGTTCTAGGACCAATCAGACTGCTGCATTCTGAATCCTATTGTTCTAGGATCAATCAGACTGCTGCATTTTGGATCCTATTGTTCTAGGACCAATCAGACTGCTGTAGTTTGGATCCTATTCAACTCAGTACATAACAGAGCTACCAAGAGTAAGCTTGCCATACGTTTGCATTTTCCCAGACATATCCAGAATACAGCAGTCGGCAGCAGCGTCCGGGCAGAAATCAGGTAAATGTCTGGGTAAATGTCTTTGACGATTTTCCATAAAAATAGCTCAAAAATGGCATTTTTTGTGTGATTTAGATTTAGATTTAGATTTAGATTTAGATAAATTTATTGTCATTGTCCGTATATACACAGTATACACAACAACGAAAATCAAACACCCAAGACCGGATTCACATACACATTTGCACGTATCTCCAACACTCTCATCCTATTCAGACATAATCTATTAAAACATACATAATCCAGAATATAACACAACCTATTAGAAGCATAGCATAACCTAAAACCTATCTCATTCCTTACTACTCACTGCTTGCTATTTCTTACAACTGGCCCTGAGATCATTGTTTAGTGCAATCAGAGCTCTTGGATAGAAACTATTCAGAAGGCGTGTAGTTCGTGTTTTCATTGTCCTATATCTTCTGCCCGAAGGCAACAGTTCAAAGAGGTTGTGAGCAGGATGGGTGGGATCTCTCAGTATATTGTGTGACTTCTTCAAGCTGCGAGACGTGAAGATCTCATCCAGGGTTGGTAGTTGGAGCCCAATAACATTCTGGGCAATTTTAATTATTCTCTGTAAGGCTTTTTTATCCATTCCAGAGCTGCTCCCATACCACGATAATATACTATAGGTTAAGACACTCTCAATGGTACTATGATAATAGGACAGAAGTAGGTGCTGGGATAGATTCAATCCTCTGAGCATTCTCAGGAAATACAACCTCCCCTGCACCTTCCTCACAACCATATTAATATTTGCAGTCCATGAGAGGTCCTCAGAGATGTAAGTGCCCAGGTATTTAAAACTACCAACCCTCTCCACCTCCTCGCCATTTATGTGCAATGGTAAAAATACACTTTTCTTTCGCCTAAAATCAATTATGAGTTCTTTGGTTTTTTTTTTGGTGTTAAGCATAAGATTATTTTCTTTACACCATTGAATTAACCCCTGTACTTCTTTCCTATAAGCAGCCTCATCATTCTCACTAATGAGCCCCACCACTGTTGTATCATCCGCAAATTTGATGATTGTGTTGGACTTATACAGTGGGGTGCAGTCAAATGTGTACAGGGAATAGAGGAAGGGGCTTAACACACACCCCTGAGGGGCTCCTGTGCTTAATACTAGAGTAGAAGAATGGTAAGGTCCCATTCTCACTGTCTGCGGCCTATCGGTCAGGAAATTCCTTACCCACAAGCAGATCTTCTGGTGTATACCCAAATTGGTCATTTTAAGGAATAACCTGTCTGGTAGAATTGTATTAAAGGCAGAACTGTAGTCCACAAACAACAGCCTTGCGTAGGTTCCCTGTCGTTCTAGATGACTCAGTACAGTATGGACAACAACGTAGCTCAACAACGTAGGCAAAACAAAAAACCACTCTCCTTTCACTCAGCATGCTCAATCTGCCCAACCAAAAACACTATGGCATGGCTAGTTTGGAAAGGTGCCAGCACAGAGTAACACCTGGCATGCTGAGGAGTTTAGCACAGGAGGAGGGAAGGAACATCTCTGAGAATAAATGGGTGGAGGTGCTGAAGGAAACTAGACAGTGAATAATAATAATTATTTATTTATTCCCCAGCCGCTCTGAGCGGTTCCCAACAGAATATTAAAAATGCAATAAAACATCAGACATTAAAAACTTCCCTAAACAGGGTTGCCTTCAGATGTCTTCTAAAAGTCACATAGTTGTTTATTTCCTTGACATCTACAGGGCAGGTGCCACTACCAAGAAGGCCCTCTGCCTGGTTCCCTGTAACCTCACTTCTCGCAGTGAGGGAACTGCCAGAAGGCCCTCGGAGCTGGACCTCTGTGTCTGGGCTGAACGATGAGTGTGGAGATATTGTTATTATTAGGTGCGGCTTGTGCATGAGGCAGGTTGAAGCCATTTGCCTCAGGGGGCAGATTCAACCCACTCCCTGCCCTCTTCCTGCCCCTGCCATTGCACCACTGCCCTCCCCACGCTGCCAACACTGCACTGTTGCCCTTGCTGCTGCCATACCCTCCAACATTTCTCTGGTGAAAATAGGGATGCCGTATTCCCTAATAATAATTTTACTATTTATATCCTGCCCATCGGACTAGGTCACTCCAGCCACTCTGGGCAGCTTCCAACATATTAAAAAAACCCATAATAAAATATTAAACATGAAAAAACTTCCCTATACAGGGCTGCCTTCAGAGGTCTTCTAAAAGTTACGTAGTTACTTATCTCCATAACCTCCAACATTTCTCTGATGAAAATAGGAACATCTTATGGGAAAATTTACCAGGCTGGCCCTGATTATAAGCCACATATTTGCAATCAAGAGGCTCAAGGCAACTGGCATAGTAAAAATAAAAGAACAGAGACATTTAAAATGGGTGGTGGTGGGGTTATTGTTTTGTTTTGTTATTGTTTTTACCCTGTATTTTTGTGCTGTGAACCACCCTGAGATCTACGAATGAAGGTCGGTATATAATAAATAATAATAAACAATAAACAATATAGGGACAGAAGAAGGGGGAAAGAGAGGAAAGCTGTTACGGAAGTGAATTTAAAAGGACCACGGAGGAGGGATGAAATAAACTGGCAGTTTTTGTTTGTTTGGTGGGGAGGCAGGAGGTACGAGGTGAGAGTGAAAGGAAAATGGGAGGAGAAATTACAGGAGATGGGTAAAAATACTTTGAGTGGTATGCAGGGGCAGGAAGGGAAAATATAAAAGAAAAAGCCCTTTCCGGATCAGCAAATACTGCCTAAAGCAGAGAGGCTTTCTGAATAGCAGCAGAACACGTGTCTGAAATTCGCTTGAGGAAAGCTGAGCTATGGACAAAGAGAATTCAATGAAAAAAAGAATTTAGCGTTTCCCAAAGATGGGATTAGATACCAGCGCAAGACGATGTCAGCTCATTATGCCAAACTAAGCCTCCAGTTGCCACCATTTTGTGATTGGCTCTTGCCCTTGCGCCACCATTTTGTGACTGATTGGCCTCCATAATTCTCAGTCATCTCAAATGGGCCCTGGAGGTAGAATGTTAGACAAATTCACGTCTATACTGATGTAGCAAAAGAAGCAAAAGCTGTAGAATTTATATTGTTTGGGGCAACTTTTTGGAAGTATGAGCCCAGAGGTTTGTGCTTCAAAGCTCATCATTGATTGGGCTTTAATAAATGCAGTCGTACCCTGATGCTGTGTTTATCCAGCGTCCCTTTCTTGGGGATAAAGTGTTCATCCAAGGAAGAATTGGGGAGCTTTTCCTCATTTATCTAACACGGACTGGCAGCAGTGTTTTGGGTTTCAGGCAGGAGGCTTCCGCACCTTTAACTGGAGATACTGGTTACTTAACATGGCATCTTTTCTATATAAAGGATATGCTCTACCGCTAAGGCACTGTGTCAGAACTTTGTGTCAGAACTTCACAACCTCTGTAAATTAGAAAGAATTTAATAGCTGGGTATCTGGGTTCTACTGAGCGGTGTGCATGGATTGTTGTAGGGGAAAAAAATCTGCTTCTTGTTTTTTTTTAAAGAGCTTTTTGTTTGTGTGTGTGTGTGTGTGTGTGTGTGTGAGTGTGAGTGTGAGTGAGAGAGAGAGAGAGAGAGAGAGAGAGAGAGTTCCCATAGGAATAATTCCAGATATTTCACTGTAAAAGGCCCCCAAAGCTACCATTCCCACCCCTCACCTCCATTCTATCCCATAAATGCTGTGCAAGTGGTTGGAAATTTTTGGCACAGCTTCATTTGTAGATCTGGAAATCATCCAGATACGAAGATTAACACCCTGATTCTTACTTGGCACTTTGATGGGATGATTTAACACAGCGCAAGCACCTATAATGGCCTTCTGAGCCAAGTATTTGCTGAATACCCACCCTGTTTGGCATAAAAGATAAGGCTGCAAGCTGTAGAGATAGGGAATGGGTGTCATTACAGCAATTCACAAAGCTCTAAAGGCACTGTGTCAATAGTAGGTGCTCTAAAAACAACTAATTAGAGAACACCAACAGCAGATTATGCCTTTTTGATTCAGGCTCCCCAAGCAATTGCAAGGCATGTAATTTTAAAGGCCTGACAAGCAATTTGCTGATTGGCAACAGTGGCTCTGCTTCTCACCTTTGGATTTTGCAGGATAGGCAGTTCCTGCCAACTGGCTTGTTGGCGCAAACTTCCTCTCACACCAGCTGGTCTACTCTGGTGCAGGCTCGATGTTCCAGCCTTTGCTTCCAGTGCGGCCTGCCCACCTAAAACTGGCTCTTGTAGTTTATTTCCCACAGAATGGCTTCCAGCTTTTCACTTACTTCCATTTAGGATTGCCAATTTATTTTTATATACAGCACTTCTATATGTATTTTGACAACTTCAAAGCAGGTATAAATCAACAGCGAACCTTTCCCCATGTTATGCAGACATAGCACTAAACCATGGTTAGCACCAAACATGTTTGTTGCCTTTAACCTGGGTAAAGATACAGTAAGACTATGGTTTAGCATAGCATGTCATGCTAAGCCTCCAGAGGACCCATACAAAGAAATACGAATAAGCTACTGTTGCTTTAGAGGTGAGCAAATGGAGTACAGTGGTACCTCTGGTTACGTACTTAATTCGTTCCGGAGGTCCGTTCTTAACCTGAAACTGTTCTTAACCTGAAGCACCACTTCAGCTAATGGGGCCTGCTGCTGCTGCTGCGCCGCTGCTGCATGATTTCTGTTCTCATCCTGAAGCAAAGTTCTTAACCCGAGGTACTATTTCTGGGTTAGCGGAGTCTGTAACCTGAAGCGTATGTAACCCGAGGTACCACTGTATTTAACAGTCAATCAAAGCAAGCAAACCAGGGTTAAGGCATCTACACAGGTGCCTGCGTTATTTTAGATAGTTTTGACTAGTTTGGCACAGGCCAGTGATCCTGTGCCTTTAATAAAGAGACTTCTAGTATATCTCTCTAAGCAGAATTGATATTGCTATAACATTTAACATGATAGAGCTCTCAGATCTGAGGTTCAAGCTATTGGCAGGTTTTGTTTATTCGTCTCATTTAGACCTCATCATGTAATTAAGCTGCAGGAGCGGGGTGGGGGGTGGTACTTTTTGCGTTGTAAATTTAAACAGGTAAAACAGGTAGAGAAAAACGGGACTCCACGTCGCCATCTGGTGTCACAATGTTATATCACACATAACAACTTTTTCTTTACCAGTCTAGCTGGGAGTTATTTCTGTCCATCTCCTATGCTGGCCAATGATCTCAGGACAGCACAGCCAATTGCAATCATCACTAAGTTCCCACCCCTGTTTCCAGGGTTTAAAAAAGCCACCAAACCTGGGATGTTAAATAGCAAATTAAAAACCCTTCTAGCAGGAATGTGCCTCCATTTTAATTCCCCCTTTAGCTTTTCTCCCTTGGTTAGTCAGTCAGGAGTACCTCAGCAACTCATTGAAGGTGCTAGAAGGTTTGGTTGGGATTATGATTGTCCTCCCCAACCAATCAAATGTGTACATTTGCCACCTGTTCTTTGAGGCTGTGCTGGTTTTTACCTCCTTTTGCAAACAGCAGGCGAAAGAAGCATGATACTAACTTCAGCTCTGTGAGTTTCTGGTGTTTATTACTTCTATAATATATGTGTGTTTGTGTGTAATGTGTAAATAGAGCTCTATAGGAATGATGGTATACTAAGGTATGGCTAGAGGCACGTGGGGGAAACATTTTAAAGCTGTTTTTTTTTGGGTGGGAAGAGCAGGTGTAATGTTGTTTCTACTAATTTAGCTTGTGTGGAGGCTGCGCTGTTAATATTTGACTGTACTTGCTTAATTGAGCTCTTTTTCTCTTTTGTGGTGTAAGGTTTTAAAAACTAACTTTGGGAAAGGGCAACTGCGCTTTTCATAGCAGCATAATAAATTCAGGAACGAATTTTGACTCATACATAGAACAGGGTTTAGGAAAGCTGAGCAGCACCCAGAGCAAATTAAGGAATTGCAAAACAAGAGCAAGAATTCTATACCTGCATTTGTGTCCTGCTGGATTCAGTGGGACTTACTCCAAAGTAAGTGTCTGTAGGATTGTAGCACCACAGCACAATGCTAACTATGTCTATTAGAAGTAAACCCTATTGACTTCAGTAAGGCTTACTCCCTGGTTAAGTGGAGTTAGGATTGCAGCCTTAGTATTTTATTATATTGTAGATGCCTTGTGGGCAGCTGTTAGGTTGTTTTCTAGCCCTTCATATAGATTTTTCTATGCTAAAGCAGTCTGGAATGGGCTAGACGTCGTTAGTGCTGGATTTTATTGAACTTGTCCAGTGAACTAATGTTGTTCGGATTTTCTGCTTATCCGTTAACTCTGTTACTTCAAGCAACATACAACTTTTATAAGCGACTTTTTATTGCCTGGTGTTTTAGGTTTTTTTTTAGTATTCCTGTATTTTTTTTAAAAAAGGTACCAGTAGTGTTGGGAAGGAAAAGGATAGAATAATTAGTAGCTATTGAGCAGAGGCAGTTTAGGAAGGGCTATTTGACATGGCAAACACCTTATTCCCAAGTGGCGGAAATACCATCAATGGCACCATCTAATGTCATAGCTCTTATATGGACTTGAGAACGTTTCCAAGAAGTTGCCAGTCCTTCTGAGACATCCTTCAAGTATTTTTATGGATACCCTGATTGGGCCTGAACGAAGATAAAGTTAGCAAATTTGCGCTGTAAACCCCCCCCCCCCCCAAATCTCCTTTGCATCACCAGCTTTCTGCCTTGTTCTACCTGTTGGTCACCAACTGCTACTGAAATAGGGCAAACATGTCCATCACATCAGCCAGTGAGTCAACAACAACTGGTATTGTCAATTACATCTATAATTCAGATGCCGCTGCAGAAAAAGGCCCTTGGAAGCCAGCTACTTTGCTATGAAAGGTGAGGGGATTCAGAGAAGAACTTCTGAAGAAGATCCGGATTCACATCCACATTAAAAGTACATTGCTTTCCCCCACCCCAAAGAATCCCAAGAACTGCAGTCTGTCAAGTGTGGTGGGAATTGTAGCTCTATAAATTATAGTTCCCAGAATCCTTTGGGGAAACCAGGCGTTTTAGATGTATGGTGGCCGTTAGTGGGCCCATACCTTTGGGGAAACAGTGTTTCTCCCTCCAGTTGACATAACGTCAATTATTTACTCAGTCGTAAGACTCCATTGAGAGTGGATGGGTCTGGGACCACACCTCCACCCCCAAGCACTAGCAGACCCTCCAAGTCTCCTTATTTTCCAGGGACAGTCCCAGATTTAAAGAAGCCTTCCTGGTTTCTGTCCTTGGGGTGTCACTATTTTCATTGGAGAATTGTTGGAGGGTATGGAGATATGGAGAGATGAGCGCCGCAACCCCAGAGTCGTTTGCGACTGGACTTAACTGTCAGGGGTCCTTTTCCTTTACCTTTATGGAGTTACCCGACCCCTGAGTCAAGAAGATAAGTAACTATACAACTATACAACCTTTAGAAGACACCTGAAGACTGTCCTGTATAGGAAAGTTTTTCAGTGTTTAACTATGGTTTTATATATGTTGGAAACTACACAGTCAAAATTGTTGTTGTTTTTATTGAATATGACATCACTATTTTCATTGGAGAAATGGTGGAGGGTATGATGAAGTTTATACAGAGCCTAGGACTTGCCAATCAGAAGGTCGGCGGTTCGAATCCCTGCGACAGGGTGAGCTCCCGTTGCTCGGTCCCTGCTCCTGCCAACCTAGCAGTTCGAAAGCACGTCAAAGTGCAAGTAGATAAATAGGTACCGCTCCGGCGGGAAGGTAAATGGCGTTTCTGTGTGCTGCTCTGGTTCGCCAGAAGCAGCTTAGTCATGCTGGCCACATGACCCTGTACGCCAACTCCCTCGGCCAATAAAGCGAGATGAGTGCCGCAACCCCAGAGTTGGTCATGACTGGATCTAATGGTCAGGGGTCCCTTTACCTTTACCTAACCCAAGGTACCACTGTATCTATTGTGCCATGGGTGCTGACTGGGGCTGATGGAATTTAACTGTCACAAGATGACAGCCTAGTGATAACCTCAGATTACAAAGCTGAGTGAAGTCTGGCTGTAGTGCTTTGACACTAGATGGCAATGTTGGTCTTTAGGAACAGCATTTCTATTTCTCCCTCCCCCCTCCCACCCATTTTCTCTGTCTGAAAATTTGGCACAGGCAGATAACTTAGAGATTTCAGTTTAGCTGCTTTGTGCCTGCCACTGTTATCTCCAGCCGTCCCCCTCCCGGGCTCTTGTAAACTCTTTGTAAGCCCTCAGGCTGTTTTACAGATAAAATGTGGAAAAGGGGGGGAGGAAGCCACAACGGCTTTCATTATCACACCTCTCTAACAACTACAGCTTTTGCCTTTCTTTTCAAATTGGATTTTACCCTGATTGTCTGCAAAATAAAGCTTGAGCCTCCAGACTGACAACTGGACTGACATGCATTAATGGCAAGCTGCAAAAATAAAATGGAGCCTGGTGCATTGGAGATGCACACAAAGGGGCCAGCGATGTCTGCTTGGGCTGCTGTGGAGCTGTGTAGCGATTCAAGGAAGACCCTCACTAGGGCTGTTGGCGGCTGTCTAGCACAGCATTTTGTCAGGGTCGGTGCTTGCGGTACAGCAAGTGATGTAAAGGTCTTTCCCAACTTGGCAGGACCACCTGGGATGGCTAGAACAGCCTTTGCACTCCAAAGGAGGAGGATAAGGCTATGTTCTTCTCTGCGTTTGAGGCAGCCGTGCCTCTAAATGCCAGTTGCAGGGACTTGCAAGGGGGGGGGGGAAATGCTTTTGCTCTCAGTGGCTGCATCACTGCCTGCGTGTGGGCTCCTCGTAGGCATCTGGTTGACTATTTTGAGAACAGGGTGATGGACTTAGTTGGGCCTAGGGCCTGATCCAGCAGAATCTTTTGCTCTAAATGCTTATGAGGCTTCTTTCTTTTGGAGGTTTTTGGCACAGGAGGGTGTACAGAGTCAGAGTTAAGTGTTGGGGAAGTATTCTGGTTTTAAAAATTAAGAAAGCCTGTTCTTAATTTAAGGGGTTTACATTGTCCACACACTTTGAGTCTCCCGTCACTGTAGAGGAGAGAAACTGGTTTTTATTAAAGTGAAACCTGAAATTCCTAGGACATCTATCTATCATCTATCTATCTATCTATCTATCTATCTATCTATCTATATCTATCTATATCATCTATCATCTATCTATCTATCTATCTATCTATCTATCTATCTATCTATCTATCTATCTATCATCAGTCATCTATCATCTATCTATTTTGCCCTTCTCCACAAGGTCCCAGGATGGGTCACAGCAATGCAAAAACACATTAAAATCAGTATAAATGGTTTCTGGGTCTGACTGATATCCTTTTTTTCTGAAATGAGGTATTACAACTTTCTTGTTGCTGTTGAAAACCTTTCTTTTGACTGAAAACAAGATTCTTACCAAGCTGACTGCATGGTTGGGTCCCCCCGCCGTCCCCCCCCCCCAAAGTAAACTAGCTTTATCTCTCTGCTCACAAGTGCAGCTTGTTTTTGTTTTCACCTCCGGACTCCTTTTTAGCGTTTCCAGGTTTCATCTGCTTAGCGAACATCTGGATTGTAGATTATTCTTCCTCTCCCCCCTCAGAGATGCAGTTTTTGCCATTCTATTGCAACTTGAATTTCATTTCTGTCCTACTGTATAGCTTCCTTAGTTGCCAAGGTGTTAATCTTCTCCCCTTTTAGTATAATCTGCACATTTCATCAGCCTCCTGACTCTACCCCTTGGTGCCGAAATGCTGCTTTTAAAATAACAATAGGGAAAGGCGTTTTGTACTTGCAGTGGATGCTGCAAGTCATTTAAGCATAGTCATTGGCCCTGAGCGCCCCCCAAATTAATTTCTAAGGTGTACACAAATTTTCTGCATAGGAAGCGCTTCAGCATGTGAGAGCATACTGCATTTTTAAAAGAGAGGAAAATTTGAGTGAGGGCTGTAGCTCAGCATAGACAATACGAGGCTTTATGGTTTGACTTGGTAGAAAGGAGCTTCTTGTTAGGAGAAGAGCTGTAGTAGCTCAGTGGCAGAGCATCTGCTTTGCATGCAGAATATCCCAGTTGTTGTTGTTGAATAATAATAATAATAATAATAATAATAATAATAATGGAATTGCTATACCACCCTCCATCCAATTTAATGAAGAAGTAATACTGTGGGTAGGTGGGTGGGTGGGTGTTGGCCGTTTTGTTCCTATGCTGTGTATTTTTGTGTGTTTTATATTGTATGCCGCCCTGCAATCCTCGGATGAAGGGTGGTGTAGAAATTTAATAAAATAAATAAATAAATTTCCAGGTAAGCTGCAGGGGGGAGGGACACGGCGGCCCATTTCTGAAATGCTGGAGAGCTGCTGCCAATCAGTGTTGACAATGCTGAGCCAAACTGGCCAATTGTTTTGTTCTGTAGAAGGCAGAATCCTGCTTTCCTCCTGTTTTATCACTTTAGCCTCATACTGGCATTCTGTAGTGCATCAAATGTATACCAGTGAGGATTAGGCATCAACCCAAAATATGCAGGGGTCTCTCCATCTGCATATAGTCCCATTCCCCACGTTTGTGGATTACTGGGGGTGGGGGGTGTTTCTTCCCTATCCATCAGTCTTCTGTTAAGGGGAGGAAGGTATTAGTTGAGGAATCTGGGAGGCCTGTTGCGATAACAAAACAAACAAGAGATCAGCGATAAGGTAGAGCCTCTTTGGTACATAATTACCTTAAATGAAGGCCTGTTGGAGTCTAATGTCGGTGTGTGTTTTGATGTGCTCTGTGGCTCCCTGCTTCGCCACCCCAGGCCGACATTAATTCCCAGTGATGGCATGCTGGAATGACAGACATTGTTAGGAAGGGGCAGTGGGGAAACTGAGAGAGTACGATTGGGGGTGGTTTGGAACGGACAAGTTCCCCTGTTATTCTTTGTGGCAGGCAGCGAACTTGTCCATACAGCCGGATCCTCTGTCAAGACAAATTTAAGAATCTCCTTCAATGACACTCCCAGGCAAGCTGACGACTGCCTCAAAGTCACCTTCCTTTCCCTGTAAATGATGTGCCGTGTCTCTTTGCCGCTCCATCAGGCGGAGGAGAGCCGCTTGTTGCCTGCCGCCCCAATCCTGCAGGATTAAGCTGCAGCAGCGCAAGAAACCCTTTGTTGCTGCCTTGTCGCTGTAAAGCAGAGCTGGGGGATCTCAAACCCAGGGGCCACACAGACATACAGCCCTTGTTGGCTTCTTTCCACGCGGGTTATTGCTGCTTGGAGGAAGAGGGGAGTAAAAAGGGAAAGGTGGTGTTGGTGGTCGTGAGCTGGGTTCTCAGGGCCGAAATTAGGCTTTCTGTCACCCGGGTCAAAGACCCAGTTTGGCACCTCCCCCCTGAAGCGTGTTTGCATACATGCATACAAATGCATACACACACACACACACACACACACACACACACACACAGCCCTCAACACATTTATTCATAAAGGGCATAAAAAGTAGGCAGTATATCATTTGAATACAAAGGAATCCTTAGAAGTATTATGACTGTATGACCAAAGGGAAAAAATGAGCATCCCTTCCAGTGAAAGCAAATTGTTTGTCAAAAGTAGAACTTCCATGTGCAGCAATTGTCTACACGAGGTCAGGTTTTGAATTGGATTCATTTGGTCACAGGATCATTAAAATATTGCATTTCCATAAGATCAGCCAAGACCTGCTGGTTTCCTTTTAAAATGTAGCCCTAAGACTTGTAGCCCTAAGGATTAGTCCTTGTTTTTTGTTTTTTGCTGTGATTCTGAGGATGCCAAGTTCAGACATTTGGGCTATCTGTGTGTTGCATCAGAGCCTTTTTTGGGGAAGCAGTACTGTGTTAGGAAACTCCGTTTCAGAGGTGGCCTTGAAAGAGCCTTTGCTTCCAATACTGTATTAGTGAAACAGATTTGTGTTTTTTGCAGGAAAGGAAAAAGAAAAATTCTTCCTGGAAGCATCTCCTGACCTGATTACAATGGCTTTTTATCTCTCTTTAACTTGCCCTGCTCTCCGTGTAACACATGAATAGGGGGAGCCCTGTAGATGCTTTCTGAAATTAACTAACGGCATATGACACGACAAGGGTGTCTTCTGCCCCCCTCCCCCCTTATTTTTTTAAAAAAACAAGATTAAGAAATCTCCTAGGGTAGCAGGAATCCCCCGGAGATGCTATTAACTCGTGCTAACCACACCTTTGAAATTGCTTTATTGCTTTAATAACGAGGAGGCGAAAAGTAAGCGGGGTGGGGATGCGCCACATTTATTATTTATGCCAGTAAAAGGTTACCATTTTTTCTAAAGACTTCAGCAAAACGGGAAAATGCCTCGTATTTACTGCATCATCTACAGCATCTATAAACTCCCCTGTCCAGCTTGGCACGGGGCAAATTAGCAAATCGGCTTCCTTGACCCTTGTAGGAAGGAGCATGGCTCAGCGGTGGAGCCTCTGCTTCCCATGCATAAAGTTTTAGGTTCAGTCCCTGACACCTGCGATAGCTCAGTCAGTAGAGCATGTGACTCTTGACCTCAGGGTCATGAGTTTGAGCCCCACGTTGGGCAAAAGATTCCTGCATTGCAGGGGGTTGGAGTAGATGACCCTCCTGGTCCCTTCCAACTCTGCGATTCTACCTCTAGGTGATCCTGGGAAAGACTCCCTGCATGAAACCCTGGAGAGGCACTGTCAGCGTGCACATCACTGAGCCCAATGGTCTGAGTCAGTATAAAGCAGTTTCCTGTGTTGTTTGGTGTCAAGCTGGTGCACAAGGGAACCCGTTTTAATCTCTATCTCTAGTAAAAATAATCAAGTGGCAGCTGATGGCCATGGCATCTTCACAGAGGGCCTTATAGACAACACTGTGCTGTGTTGCCTGGTGTGGTCAAAGGCACCACCCAACATTCCTGGTTGAAAAGGATCATTCCTTCTTTGGAGCAGCTTGCTGTGCTATGTGGGTAGCAGAAGCATTTGGATGGGGTTGTCTCCCCGCACAGTTCTTTAGCATAGCAAATTGCACAACCAGTCTGTGGCACAGCTGTTACGGATGAGCAGGGCTGTCTTAAGCATATGCAGCGGCGGGGTGCAAAGATCTGCCCAGCGACCCCCCCCCCCAGGTTGCCCAGTCCCAGGTGCGCAGGAGGGCAGAGCCAGCCGGCCTTCTCAGCATCTCACTGGCTCAGTCACCCCTGAACATGTGGCACAGAGCCGCCCGCAGCAGAAGAACCTGCTGCGGCGCTCCGACCGACGGGCGGGCTCTTCCCCAGACTCAGCTCTCAGACCCTGGACTCTCGGCCTGGTGCTCCTGAGAGTTCAGTGCCCGGGTGCCCCACACCCCAGCACCTAAGGCAGCCCTGCGGATCAGGTGCTCTTGGTCTCCCAGAATAGCCAAATGCTATACGTTATTTGTGCCAGCAATAATAATAATAATAATAATAATAATAATAATAATAATAATAATAATTTTATTATTTAGCTCCCACCCATCTGTCTGGGTTTCCCGCCCAGCCACTCTGGGCGGCTTACAGCACATATAAAAACATAGTAGTACTCAACACTAATGTCTCATAACAGATGTAACTGATTTGTAAGAAAGACTGTACAACCTGAAAAAAAGAGACAAGGTTTGTACTTTTGTAAACCAAGAAAATCTTTAATAAAAAAAACAAAAACAAAAATAGTAAAACGTCAAACATTAAGAACTTCCCGACACAGGGCTGCCTTCAGATGTCTTCTAAAAGTTGTGTAGTTCTTTATCTCCTTGGCATCTGATGGGAGGGCGTTCCATGGAGAGGGCTCCACTGACAAGAAGGCCCTCTGCCTGGTTCCCTGTAACTTCACTTCTCACAGTGAGGGAACTACCAGAGTGCCCTTGGTGCTGGACCTCAGTTTCTGGGCTGAACAATGAGGGTGGTCCCTCCTTCAGGTATACTGGGCCGAGGCCATTTAGGGCTTTAAAGGTCAGCACCAACACGTTGAATTGTTATACGGTCCTGGTGGCCACTCCCAGTCACCAGTCTAGCTGCCGCATTCTGGATTAGTTGTAGTTTATGTGTCAGCTTCAAAGGTAGCCCCACAAAGAGTGCATTGCAGTGGTCCAAGTGGGAGATAACCAGAGCATGCTCCACTCTGGGGAGACAGTCTGTGGGCAGGTAGGGTCTCAGCTGGTGCACCAGATGGAACTGGCCCTGGACAGATGGAAGGAGCTGCCATTTGTAACCGTAACTGTACCTTAAGCTCTCAATCAGGAGTGATATACTGACCCCAAACCAGAGCGCTTCTGGGTCCTTGCTATATCGGATGATATGAACACTCCACTCCACTCTCTCAGGACAAGCACCTCATTCCCTTCCTCATTTTGCTGCATGCATAAATCCTGGCTGAATCGGTCTTTCACTGTCTGGGCCTCTGTGTCATACTTGGTGCCATGGCAAATAGCAAGTGCAAGGTGAAATTGACTTTGAACTTAGCTAAGTAGAGGAGCTTCCTTAATGGGCAAGACAATAAAAGTGGTGTTGCTTTTTGCTTTTATGTATTTATTTGATTTAACAATATTTTTATTACACTTCATCAACCAAAACCTCTAAGCATTTTGCAATAGTATGAAATAGTACGAAAAGCCATAGTGAACCCCAAAATCAAGGAGCGAGGTCGCTCTCCCTTCGGTCATATTCTTAATGGAAGCCATCCGTCAGGACCAAAGCCAGGTGTGAATCCACATTGGAAACTTGTTTTTAAAAGCTTCATTTTATTAGTGTTTTCTTATGAATACTTTATGTCTATACTTTATATGAACCAGAGGCTTTTCTTGACTAAGCAGTATATAATTCTTGTTAAAAAAAATGAATAGTTTGTGTCACCCAAGAATACTTGCAGCTGTCCCACCAAGACAGATAAATAACATAGTGATAATCTATAAGATTTTGAGATTTTCTTTTTCCCCCTTTCTTTTTTTTATTCACATAATGTACATTCTTTACAACAGACAAATCCAAAATAAAATAATATATAGCAAAACCATAAGTCTCATGTTTTCATTTACACTGATCTCCTCTCCGATACCTTTACTTGATACTTCTTGCTACTTCTTCCTTATTTTAATTCCTTATTTTAAGTCTCTTAAATCCTATGCCAATCTTTAACAATTTCAATTAATACCTTCACCTCCCTCCCCCACAACCCAGGGCTTCCCTCCACCTGTCTGCAGTCTTCTTTACCTACTACAGTGGCGCCTCGCAAGACGAAATTAATTCGTTCCGCAAGTTTTTTCTTCTTGCGAGTTTTTCGTCTTGCGAAGCACAGTTTCCCATAGGAATGCATTGAAAATCAATCAATGCGTTCCTATGGAGACCGTCCAGGGACAGAGGGGAAGGCGCGCGCCTTCCCCTCTGTCCCCGGACCTGTTTAAAGCAAGGGGCGGCGGGGAGAAGATTGCTTCCCCTCTGTCCCCGGAGATTGCGGGGCAGGCAACGGGGGGAAGCAATCTTCTCCCCGCCGCCCCTTGCTTCAAAAGAGGTCCGGGGACAGCGGGGAAGACGCGCTGCGCTTCCCCGCTATGCCCGGAGCCTGCGGGGCAAGCTTCGTTTTGCGAAGCAAGCCCATAGGCAGATGCGTCTTGCGAAGCGGCTAAGAAAATGAAAAACTCATTCGTCTAGCAAGTTTTTCGTCTTCCGAGGCGTTCGTCTTGCGGGGCACCACTGTATTATTTTTGTATTATTTTTGTTATTGTTATTGTTGCGTTACTCACATTATTCGTTATTCCATCCTTAATATAATATTAACCTTGTAAACTTTTGCATATTAATTTTTAAGCTCCAGCACTAACTATTTTCATGTATTCCTTAACGCATTCCCACTCTTTGTTAATTTTTTTATTGTTGCTGTTAATTTTGCCATCTCCACAACTTCGAGAAGTTTGGTTCTTCAGTCTAATAATTCTGGTATTTTATCAGTTTTCCAATTTTTCACCGCTATAATTCTGGCTGCCGCGGTTGCGTAAAGGAATACATTCCTTTTATCCTTGGGGATGTCACTCGATACTAAACCCAACAAAAATGCCTCTGGTTTTTTAGAGGTTGAACTCCTAAATGTCTTTTTAAGCTCTTCATGTATCATAATCCAGAATTGTTTCACCACTTTGCACCCCCACCACATATGGTACATCTTCCCCAGCTCTGTTTTGCATCTCCAATAGAGCTTTGACTGTTTTTTGTACATCTTTGACAGTCCTTCAATGGCTGCGCTCGTTTCTCTCTGGTCGGGGACAGAGGGTGGCGCTTGGGGGGGAATTGTCATCCCGCCACTCCTTGGTGTGTGGTGTGCCTCAGGGTGCAATACTCTCCCCGATGCTTTTTAACATCTTTATGCGCCCCCTCGCCCAGCTTGTCCGGAGTTTTGGGCTGGGCTGCCATCAGTATGCTGATGACACCCAACTCTATTTGTTGATGGACGGCCACCCGGACTCGGCCCCAGACACACTGATCAGATGCTTGGAGGCTGTGGCTGGATGGTTACGTGGGAGCCGGCTGAAGTTAAATCCTTCGAAGACAGAGGTCCTCTGGCTGGGACGGGACGACATGGGACTGAGGGGGCAACTCCCATCTCTTGCGGGGGTGCAATTAGTGCCAGCACCGTCCGTTAAGAGTTTGGGTGTAATCTTCGATACCTCCCTCTCCATGGAGGCGCAGATTGCAGCTACAACAAAGGCGGCATTTTTTCATCTCCGCCAAGCTAAGCAGTTGGCTCCTTACCTCTCTCGCCCTGACCTAGCCACTGTGATCCACGCGACGGTCACCTCCAGACTGGATTATTGTAACTCGCTCTACGTGGGGCTGCCCTTGAGACTGACCCAGAAACTCCAGCGGGTGCAGAATGCCGCAGCGAGACTCCTTACGGGGTCCTCGCTTAGAGATCACATTCATCCAGTGCTATACCAGCTGCACTGGCTCCCGGTGGAGTACAGGATCAGGTTTAAGGTGCTGGTTTTAACCTTCAAAGCCCTATACGGCCTAGGGCCCTCGTACCTACGGGACCGCCTCTCCTGGTATGCCCCACAGAGGAACTTACGATCTTCAAATAAAAACACCTTGAGGGTCCCAGGCCTCAGAGAGGTTAGGCTGGCCTCAACTAGAGCCAGGGCTTTTTCGGCTGCGGCTCCAACCTGGTGGAACGCTCTGTCGCAAGAGACAAGGGCCCTGCAGGACTTGACATCTTTCCGCAGGGCCTGCAAGACAGAGCTGTTCCACCTGGCATTTGGTCAGGGCGCAGCCTGACCCCCTCCTCTGGCAATCTTTACAAAGTTTTAGTTTATGGTTGCCATCAATTTTGATTTTAATTCATTTTTATAATGTTTTATAATGTCACACTGTTTTAATGTTGTTAGCCGCCCTGAGCCCGGCTTCGGCTGGGGAGGGCGGGATATAAATAAAATTTATTATTATTATTATTATTATTAGTTTTACTGGAGTGAGGTACCAGCAGTAGAACGTCTTCATTATGTTTTCCTTAATCAAATAGCATGCTTTGAAATTTATATCAGTTTTCCATAGCCTTTCCCATCTATCTACGTGAATTATCTGGCCCAGCTCTTGTGACCATTTTATCATTGGTTCTTTTATTACCTCATCTTTCAGTTCCCATTCAAGGAGCAAGCCGTATATTTTTGATATTATTTTCCTATTTGGTTGCAAAAGTTCACTTTGTAATTTTGATGGTTTTTGTTCAAATCCTTTTTTTTATCTTGGTTGAAGATATGCAATACCTGGTGATATTGTAGCCAGCTGTTACAATAGTTCTTAACCTCTTCATAAGGTCTTATTTTTACCTCACCGTGCTCTTTTATTAATAACTGTTGACAAGTTGGCCAGTCCTTCTCCATATTTACTCTTTTCACTGCCAATACTTCTAATGGGGATACCCACCATGGTATCTTAGGTTCTAACAACCATCGGTAATTTGCCCATACTTTATATAGAGACTTCCTGATTATGTGATTCAGGAAGTCCCTGTTGACTGCCACTCTATCATAAATTAAATAGGCATGTGTGATGGGATAATGAGCTGCTTGTGCGTAAAAGCTTGATCCCTCAGAGATTACTCAGTGTAGTAAATCTCTGCCTTGAGCGGAGCCCTTTGGCATGGCTCCGTCAGTCGCTGGTAGGATCTGACAGTGGGTGTCTGCGGAAACGTTTCCAACATAAAAGCTGTTTAACGGAAACGCGTCTCCTGGATTCTCTGCGTGACAGTTTCCGGCGAGGGATGGGGGTCCCTAAAGGGGGTCCTGATACCTCCTCACTGTTCTCACTGGAAGTATCCCAGAGCCTCCCCTCCGACTCCCTTTCCCTTGGAGCTCCTGCACCCCCCCTACTGGTTCCCTCTTCTGATGTAGTGTCTCTGATATTCTCCTGGAGCCTTTCCACCACCTGTTCTTCCGATGGCAGTTCCCTGACATCCACCTCACCCCCAGGGCCCCCTTCACCCCCTCCCGCCTCTTCTCCTACTGGCGGTGAGGATGGAAAGCCCCGGAAGGAACTCTCCTCATCCTCAGAGGATTCAAACACTTCTAGCCATGGCTTTCCGTCTCTTTCCCCTCTTCCTCTCCTTCGTCGGAATCTGTTTCCTCCTCCACCCCTGACTCTGGGAACCCTTCAAACTCCCCTTCCTCATCTGTGGTCCCGAAGTGTTCCCTCCTAAATCGTGCCACGGGTTGTGGTTTTCTTGGAAAACGCCGATGAAACGTTTCTATTAAAATCTCGTCATTGACTTCCTCTGCCGGTACCCATGTGTTTTCTGACTCTTCCTCCCCCTCCCATTCTACCAATTATTCCACCTGATTTCCCTTCCACCTGGAATCAATGATTCCTGCCACATCCATGTTGCGTTCTCTCTCTTCTATGACGGGTGTCTGGGTGACCTCCCTCTCATGTTCCCCCCACTCACGTCCCTCTCTGTACGGCGACAGTAATGACCTGTGAAATACTGGGTGCAATTTCATGTGACTGGGCAATCGGAGTTTGAATGCTACTGGGTTGACCTGTTGTATGACCTCAAAGGGTCCCAACCGTTTGGGTCTCAATTTCTTACACCCTCCCTTGAACGGCAGTCCTTGGGTGGATAGCCACACCCGGTTACCCACCCTTATTGTTTCACCTTCCCTCCTATTTCTGTCTGCTTGCTTCTTATATTCTTCTTTGGCTTTCTCTAAGTTGAGTTGGAGCTGACGGTGGATCGCTTCCATCTCTTCAACAAAATGTTCCACCGCCGGTACACTCCACCTCTCCCCTCCTTCTCCTGGAAATGCCCGAGGATGACACCCATAATTTGCCAGAAAGGGACTCATCCCTGTGGACACGTTCTCCGCGTTGTTGTAGGCAAATTCTGCCAGAGGTAACTTGTCTACCCAATCATTTTCTCTGTCCTTTACATAACACCTCAGGTATTGTTGCAAAACCCCGTTTGCCCTTTCTGCCTGCCCATTTGTTTCTGGGTGTCTGGCGGTGGGAAAACTTACCTCCACGTGCAGCAAGCTCATTAGCTTCCTCCAGAACCTGGAAGTAAATTGTTTCCCTCTGTCGCTGACCACCCTCAAGGGGGCGCCATGCAACCTGAAAATATGCTTTACAAACAACTTTGCGGTTTCTTCCGCTGTGACTGCATGTGAACAGGCTATAAAATGGCACATCTTAGTTAATAGATCCACCACCACCATGACAGCTGTTTTTCCTCTGGATTTTGGCAGATCTGTCATAAAATCTATGGATACCATCTCCCATGGTCTTTCTGGTGTGGGTAAGGGTTCTAATAGCCCCGCTGGTGCCAGTCTCTCTCCTTTTGCTCTTTGGCACCTGTCGCATCCCCAGACATACTCCCGTACGTCTTCCCTCACCTTGGGCCACCAAAACTCCCTGGTAACCAACCACATGGTTTTGTGCTGCCCGAAGTGCCCCGCCGTGGGGCTGTCGTGTAACTGTCTGAGCACTCGGCCTCTTAGTTCCCCATCTGGTATGTAGAGTGCCCCTTTGTAATACAATTTTCCGTTCTTTTCCTCAAAACCCCCTGTGTTCTCCCCTGTTCCCCTGAGTTCCCTGAGCTTTTCTTGGGCGTATTCATCGTTCTCGGTACCCTCCACCAGTTCTCTTTGCCCCACCAATGCTGCCCCACAAACCCAGTGGTCCTCGGGGATGATATGTCTTTCCTCCGCCGCTCCCTCCCCCTCCAAGTACTCAGGTTTTCTGGAGAGAGCGTCCGCCCTGACGTTCTCTGGCCCTGGCACGTAGCGAATTTCAAAATTGAACTTGGAGAACTCTTGCGCCCATCTTACTTGTCTCTGGTTCAGTACTCGGGCCGTTCTCCAGTATTCTAGATTTTTGTGGTCTGTCCGCACTTGAACCTTGTGCTGCGCCCCAATCAACAGGTGTCGCCATTTCCGAAACGCTTCATGGATGGCGAGTAATTCTCTGTCGTACACTGTATAGTTCCTCTCAGATTTGTTCAACTTCCGCGAGAAGAAGGCACACGGTCTCCATTCTGACGTATCTTTTCCCGGCTGTAGGAGCACGGCGCCCACCGCTCTGTCTGACGCGTCGGTCTCCACTCTCATTGGCTGCTGCAGATCCACGTGTAAGAGTTGTTCTTCCGAAGCGAACGCCCTCTTTAACCTTTCAAACGCTTGCTGCGCTTCTTCCGTCCAGACAAATTTCTTCTTACTGCTGAGACAATCCGTGATGGGCGTCGTTAAGTGGGCAAAGTTCTTGATGAACTTCCGATAGAAGTTTCCGAAACCCAAGAACCTTTGCACGTCTTTCTTAGTTTTCGGTGGTTTCCATTCCAGTACCGCTTGAACCTTGCTAGAATCCATGGCCAGTCCCTTGTCTGACAACCGGTACCCCAGGAATTCCACCTCTCTGGCGTGAAACTGACACTTCTCCAGTTTCACCCACAGCTGGTTTTCTTGCAGTTTGCTCAGTACCTCTCGTACATCTCGCACATGCTGCTCCTCATTCTCTGAGTACACTAGTACGTCATCTAAGAACGCTGCACAGTTCTTGTAAAGCAATGGTCCTAGGACGTGATTCATGAATGATTGAAAAACGGCCGACCCCCCCTGGAGGCCGAAGGGCATAACGAGATATTCAAAGGCCCCCAAAGGGATGAACATAGTGGTTTTCCACTCGTCTCCCTTTCTCATACGTATCAGGTTGTACGCCCCCCTTAGGTCCAGCTTGGTAAAAATCTTCCCTTTCCTCACCCTGGTCAGAATGTCATCGATCCTGGGCATGGGGAAAGCCACTGGTTCGGACACAGCATTTAGGGCCCTGAAGTCTACGACCAATCTCGGTTTATCTGTATTTTTTTTTGTCCACAAAAAACACTGGACTACCCCCCACCGCTCGTGACTCTCTGATGAACCCTTGCTTGAGGTTCTTGTCTATAAACTCCCTTAACTCCTGCATCTCCCTGTCTGACATTGCATACAGCTTGCCCACTGGCAATTGTGCTCCTGGGAGTAAGTTGATTTGACAGTCAAAGGGTCTGTGCGGGGGTAGTTTATCTGCTTCTCTTTCGCTGAAGACGTTAGCCAAGTCGGCGTATTGTTGTGGTACCCTCCCTGGGTCTGTTACTTCCATCCTTGCTAGCGTGGCTTGGGTGCCTACTTGGCTCTCCCTCTCCGTGCAATATGCCAGGCAATGCGCTGACCCAAAGGAAACCACCCTCTGGTGCCATCCCACTAGCGGATCATGCAGCGCTAGCCAGCTCATTCCCAAAATAATGGGTGCTCCTCCCAAGGTGGCTATATTAAACGCTATCAGTTCTGTGTGCCTTGCCACCCTCATTATCATGGGGACCGTCTGCTGGTTAACAGCTCCTCCCAACAACTCCCTCCCATCAATCGTGGTCACCTGCAGAGGGTTATTTAAGGGTATAGTCTGTATCTGGTGTTTGGCTGCAAACTCCTTACTCATAAAGTTGCAGGAGCTGCCTGAGTCCAATAGCACTTTCACCTTTAGTGGGTGTCCGTTTGCCAGCTCTAGCAACACCTCTATTACAAGAGCTGGTCTTGGGGGTTCTGGCGTGGGCACATTCACTGTTCCTTGGCCTGGCTGCTGTGCCCCGATGGTGGCAGCCAGGCGTTGGCTTTTACTTGCTCCTTAGCTCCCTCTGCCTCCTCCCCAACAGCTCCCGCCATCCCTTGCCATTCCTTTCTTTGCGGACAAACTCTGGCAAAGTGACCTGGCTGTTGGCAGAGAAAACACTTCTTGGTGCCTTTTCCCTCCTTCTTCCGCCCTTCACTGGGGTTTGAAACTGTGCGCGCGCGCGCTGTTCCAATTTCCATCGGCTCTGCTGGCAGGGAAGGCTGCTCTGGAATCTCTGGAATGCGGAAATCCCTCCAACGCTCCCCTTTCCCTTCCCGCTTCTCCAGGGCTCTGGCCTCCTGGCGTGCTCCTATGGCCAGCGCGGATTTAGTCAGATGGTCCATAGACTCCGCCCTGGGCGCCCGGGAAAGTTCGTCTTTCACTGCCGAAGATAGTACTTCTTCGAACAGCATTTGTATCGGTTCCGCTGACAAATCCCAACCTAATTTATGGATCAACATGGTGAACTCAGTCCAGTACTCACGGACAGATCGGTTCCCTTGTTTACACGCCATTAACTGTCTGCGCGCCACTCCCTGCTCAATCTCGCTGGAGAACATCAGATCCATGGCGCAAAAAAACTTCCTTGTGTCCTTTAGGACCTCATTATTGGCTGCCATTAGGGGTCTCACCCAGTGTTTAGCCCCCCCTTCGAGATGGTCAATCACAAACGCTACTCTCGATTCCACATCAGGAAAATCATCAAACTGCAGATTGAGGGCATATTGCATCTCTGTCCTAAAGGCTTGATAGTTCCTGGGATCACCCCCAAACTTCTGCACCAGTCCTGGCACCTTCCTCGAGAGTTGGGTGGCTTTTCCCTTTTCTGCATCATGAGCCCTCCTCTCCTCAAGCCTAGCCGTTTGCAGAGCTAACTGGACCTCCAACATCGTGTACCTTTCTTCCAGGCTTGGACCGGCTGCAGCTGCTCCCCCATCTCCGGCTCCGGCTGGGTTGCTCATGATACCTCTCCTTGCACAAGCTGCTTTCAGTGACTGTCAGATTGCTGTGATGGGATAATGAGCTGCTTGTGCGTAAAAGCTTGATCCCTCAGAGATTACTCAGTGTAGTAAATCTCTGCCTTGAGCGGAGCCCTTTGGCATGGCTCCGTCAGTCGCTGGTAGGATCTGACAGTGGGCGTCTGCGGAAACGTTTCCAACATAAAAGCTGTTTAACGGAAACGCGTCTCCTGGATTCTCTGCGTGACAGTTTCCTGCGAGGGATGGGGGTCCCTAAAGGGGGTCCTGATACCTCCTCACTGTTCTCACTGGAAGTATCCCAGAGCCTCCCCTCCGACTCCCTTTCCCTTGGAGCTCCTGCACCCCCCCTACTGGTTCCCTCTTCTGATGTAGTGTCTCTGATATTCTCCTGGAGCCTTTCCACCACCTGTTCTTCCGATGGCAGTTCCCTGACAGCATGCCATCCAAAGCGGTTGTTCCATCCTTCCAAATCTGGAATCACTGTTTTGTCTAGCATGACCCAGTCTTTTCTCCATCCTAAGCATGCCGCCAGATAGTAAATTATCCAATCCGGAAGTCCAAATCCACCCCTCTCTTTGATGTCTGTTAACAGTTTATATTTATACGTGGTTTTTTCCCTTGCCATACAAATCGGGATATGTCCTTTTTCCATTTTTCAAATCTATCATATTTACTGATTACGGGAATCATTTGGAATAAAAAAAGTATTTTTGGTAATATACTCATTTTGATTGTAGAAATTCTCCCCCACATTGATAATTTTAATCTCTGCCAAGTTTCTAATTGATTTCTTATTTCCTTCCAAGCTTTTATGTAATTATCCTCGAACAAATTAATATTCTTCATTGTTATATAAATCCCCAGATAATCTTTTTTACAATTTGCAGGCCACTTGTTTATTCTAAATTATTTTTCTCCAATTCATTCATATTTTTGACCATTATCTTTGTTTTATCTTTATTTAATTTGAATCCTGATACCCTTCCAAATTCTTCCATCTTCCACCATTACTATCATATCGTTTGCAAATGCTCTGCTTTTGTACACATTCCTGCCCAATGTTATACCTTTTATTTCGTCTTCATTTCTTATAACCTCATTTAATACTTCCAATGTTAATATAAATAAAAGAGGAGAAAGTGGGCACCCCTGTCTTGTTCCCTTCTGTATGGGGAAATATTCTGTCATCTCACCGTTAATTACCAGATTGGCCTTTTGGTCTTGGTATATTGCTTTTATTCCATTTAATATCAATATTCACAGTTCTAATCCTTCCAATATTTTCTAAAGAAATCTCCAGGATACATTATCAAAAGCTTTCTCAGCATCAATAAATACAAAAGCTGCTGTTTTCCCTGGATTCATGTCTAGGTATTCGATCGAATCAACCACTAGTCTTACATTGTCACACATCTTCCTCCCTGGTAGGAAACCTACTTGATCTTGATTAATATATTTGTTCAAAACTATTCTCAATCTTTGGGCCAGAATATCGGCATATATTTTGTAGTCATTGTTGAGTAGGGATATAGGTCTATAGTTATTAATATTTTCTTTATTTTTGTCTTGCTTTGGTATTATGATAATATGTGCCAAATTCCACGACTCAGGGGTTTTCCCTTCTGCTATAATGCTATTTATAAGTGATTTCAAAGGGGTTGCTATCGCCTCCACAATTTTATTGTAATGCATTGCCGTGAGCCCATCTGGGCCTGGTGCTTTGCCTTATTTTGCTTTTGAGATTGCTTCATGCAGTTCATGCGAAGATATTGGCACATTTAAATACTCTATTTTTTCTTTCCCAATCTTGGGTAGCCATTTGTCCTGTAAATAATTTATAACATCTTCCTCTGTTTCCTTTCCCACTGTATATAATTTATTGAAGTGCTATATAAAACATGTGTTTATTTCTTCTGTATTATCTATATTTTTTCCGCCTTCCTTTATTTTATCAATTTGCATTTCTTCCTTTCTCTGTTTTAATTGCTATTTCTTTTCTATTTCTTTTCTTATTTCTTCTAGCTTCCTCTCTCATATACTTTTCTTTCTTGCACTTTGCTGTATGTAATTTCAACCTACGCTTTGCTGGCATCCCAGATTGTTCTAATATTTGTATCCGAGATTTTTAGATTTTCCTTTCCTTTCTCACCTTCGTCAACGTGGCAAAGCAGCAAGTTCACTTCTGTAACTTAGTTTGCGGACTCGATGCAAAATTCAGTTGCTTGACTGGTATATGTGACTGTTTGCCGAGTGTTCAGTGTCCATCTCAATACTTGGCCAAAGCTGCAGCAGCCTGAATAGATGAAGCAAATTAGCTGAAGCAAAGGGGGAGAGGTAGAGGGGTGTGTGTGTGAGAGAGAGAGGGAGAGAATGAGAATCTGGTAGAATTTCACGATGGATACTGTTCTGAGTCGTGTCTATCTTGCAGAGAAGGAATATGCTGTTTAGGGCTGCCTTATCAGTATTTATCGGTGTAGGCGTTCTGCTCCATGTAGCAGAACCCCAAGCTCTTTTTAAACCTTGACATCAATACAGGCAGTGATAAGATAAGACCTGCTTATCCTGTCCTGGCTATTCTGAATAAGATAAGCCCCCTTTTAAAAATCAAAACAAGTCTCATAGTTTTTGCGCTGTGTGTGCTGGGCAACCTCCAATCAGGCTCAGAGCCAACAAACTGAGGTCCCCCCAAAATAGCAGTCTGGGAGTCCTTAACATTGCTTCTGAGACCAGTTCTGTCAGCTCAGGCAGGGAGACTGCTGAGCAGTGAGGTAGGCGCTAAACCAGCAGAATACCTAATATGTCCCAACTGCCCAACACCAGGAACACACACTCTAGATTCCACAACTCCCCTTCCCTGACCCTCAAGTCTGTCCTGATGCTGCACCAAGTATCCAGGTGGGCACAGCTGGGTGAGACCAGCTCCACCCTGCTCACCTGCCCAAGTCTTAGTGATACAGACCAGATCAGCCTCTCCGCATCCATAATCAGATAATGGATATGAGAGGTCTTACTCAGAGCTAACCTGGCATTCAGCAACAGCAGCTGCAGACCTGAGGGCTGGCTGATGGGACAGCCACAATTTCCCGGGTTGGAAAAGGGACTGGCACATGGCACAGTCAATGCCTGTCCCGTGTGCCCCTTATCTGGCCTGCTGCACCCTCCACACCATCCCTCCCTTTGCCCAGAACCACTGTGATTTGGGTCATCCTGCTCTACCCAGCTCCTCTCTTTTCCAAGCACATCCTAAGTCCATTTATTTAAAACTACAACCTGCCCCTATTTAAGAAAACACAATATTTTTTTTAATTTAAACATTTTAATCCCCCTGGCTTCTTCAGCAGCCTGCCTGATCTTTGCCTCTTGGCCCCCCTCCTCTCCAGCCTCCACTTCTTCCTCTAATTCTGGACTGCCTTCTGCCACTGCCTCTTCCTGCTCACTAAACCCTGTTGCCTCTTCTCCTTCTGACACCTTCTCCTCCCAGTTTGCTCCTCCTTCATTCTCTGAACCACTCATCTTTGTCCCACCACCAACCCCCAGGCTCTGAGTCATCTTCCCTTGGCAGGGGGGGGGGGAGGGTTCCCCAGCTGGTGCCTCAAACCACTCCTCTGCGTCAATAGTGATAATACACAGTGTGGCCATTTAAAGAGTTTGTGTGGCACCTTTGGCATACTGTAGCATGGCTTATCCAAACAGAAAAAAGAATGGAGATGAATGAATGTGGAATGGCCTTTTTGGTGAGGAAATAATTTTGATTTTAATTAGGGAAGAAGAAGGGCCAAAAGGGAAGGGGAATGGTGGAGTATTTTCTCTTGCAAGGAGGCAAGACTAATGAATTTACAGCTCTGGGAGATGACCTCTGAGCAGTTCTCCAAATCGCTTGTGCAGAAGTGTTTTCCTTTGTTTAAAAAGTACAACAGCCTTGTATTTTTCTTTTTTTAGAAAACCACAGCAGAATAAAGGGAAACATCTGATGAGGGAGGCTTCAGGCAGTCTGTTCCAGTAGGCTCTAACAGTCTGCAGACACACCAGTACAGCTTTCCAAAAGGGGGAGAAAAGCAACACACATTTCTCTTTCTTTCTTGGGCTGGAATAGCGCTCTCTGTGTGTAAATAATGTCATGATGAAGCTTTGCGTTCTGCTTCCTCTCATCATGCTTCCCAGTATTCAAGAAGGAATGTGTGGGAGTGCATCTCAATCACTATTAGGGATGGGTGAATCTGTCATTCTCCCCAATCTTAAATTAATCTCTCTACAATTCCACATCATCTTGTACATTTTTTTTTTCTTCGAAAACACCTTACAAAAACTCACCAGCTTTTTAGCATGAGTTTCTCCTAACATACACATTTTTGTGTGTGCAAATTTGACCAACATACAGTGGTACCTCGGGTTACATACGCTTCAGGTTACAGACTCCGCTAACCCAGAAATAGTGCTTCAGGTTAAGAACTTCGCTTCAGGATGAGAACAGAAATCGTGCTCCGGCAGCGAGGCGGCAGCAGGAGGCCCCATCAGCTAAAGTGGTGCTTCAGGTTAAGAACAGTTTCAGGTTAAGAACAGACCTCCAGAACAAATTAAGTACTTAACCCAAGGTGCCACTGTACACACTTTTGCAAACCAATTTCTCAGTGTGTTTTTGTATGTTATTTTCACAAATACATGCATTTGAGTGTGTGCTTCACCATTCCTATACAGTGGTACCTCGTGTTGCGCAACCCCCAGGTTACGGAATCTTTGGGTTACGGTCGCGGCAAACCCGGAAGTGGGCTTGCTGCTTGCACATGCACAGAAGCGGTCCTCCGGTTACCAAATTTTTGGGATGCGGCCGGGCCTCCGGAACAGATCCCATTTGTAACCGGAGGTATATGCATTTGGTACTAGAGAACTACATCACAAAATTCAGAGAAGTGCAAATTTCAAACGAAGGCTGTGTTACACTTCCAAAATTGTTACGGAAATTGAGGATTAGGGAGGTTTGGATTAAAAAGTGAACTGGATTGAATTTTTACCCTACCCTTGATGGAAGCATTTTTATTGTTGCTTTTGTTAGCAATTTGCAATCCCCTCAAACTTACCTGTCAGTTTTGTTGTTGCATGCAATACCACCATGTAGCTCTTTTGGGGACTGGCTCTGCCTTTGTTTCCACCATATTCACAGCACCTGGTTCATTAGGATGCTAATTAGGACCCACTAAAATTTGGGTCTTGCTGGGTGCAGTACCCATGCGTGGTGGTGGTCTCTCTTCAAGTATGTTGCTTCCCATATATATTCAGCCATTTTTCTCTATGGTTGTGGAATCTTAACACGGCCCTCCTCTCCTCCCCTACCCCATAAAGCTTTTCTGGTGTTATATTCTAAGCCATTGTTTCTATAGCTCCGGCATTGGGAAGGGGGGCACCCTGCTGAGCTGACAGCTGTGTCGCTTGAAACAATGGTGGGAGTTAATGGGCCAAAAGGCTCATCAGTGTTTTCCCCATTAAAAGTATTTTTAAAAATACATATAAATAATGTGATGACCATAACTTTTCTCTCTCCACTCAAGTATCGAGTAAATTATTGCTGTGTTATCCTGTTGTAAATGAGACCACAGGATCATAAACTTTTGTTAGTTTTGGCTGCTCTCTGGTTTGGCAGCCCATTAAACCAATCCATTATTAGTGCAAGTGCAGAGGTGCAGGCCCTTTTTTTTGGGGGGGGGGAGGCTGCATGAGCTAGTGCGGAAGCTTTTGTCGGTCTGCCAAGTGAGGTGGCTATAATCTTAATGGCTTTTTGTGCACGTGTCTTTGACAGTGTGGGCCACAAACAAAGCTTGGATATGGATTTCAGATGCTTAGGTGCATGTGTCCTCTCTGGCTGTTGAGCAGCCCCATGAGCAGGTGGAGCATGTTGTAGAGTGACAAAGACTGTACCATTTGAAGCTGCCCGTTAAGGGGCTGTAGGGGAAAGGGATCATATAGCTCAGTGGCAGAGCATCTGCTTTGCAGGCAGAAGGTCCCAAGTTCAATCCCTGACATATCCAGGTAGGGCTGCATGATGGTCCCTCGTCTGAAACCTTGGAAAGATGCTCCCAGACAGTGTAATGAGCTTGGGGGGGGGGAGGAGGAGGAGGAGGAGAAGAGGAGGGAGAAACCAGTGGTCTGACTCTATAAGCCAGCTTCCTATATCCTTTGGGTTTTTTTTTACCACACCCTTCTTGTAGAAGGCAAGCATGTAAAGGGCGAACCTGGATAGCTCAGCTGGTTAGTAGAGCATGGTGCTGATAACACCAAGGTTGCAGATTCAATCCAGGTATGGGACAACTGCATATCCCGGCATTGCAGGGGGTCAGACTGGATGATCCTCAGGGTCCCTTCCAACTCTGCAATTCTGTATCAGCTAGATAGCTCAATTGGGTAGAGCGTGGTGCTAACACAAGTGTTGCAGGGTTGATCCCTATAAGGGACAGCTGCAAATTCTTACATTGCAGGGGGTTGGACTAGATGATTCTCAGGGTCACTTCCAACACCTATTCTGTTCTAATCTAATCTAATCTAATCTCGTAGTTCTGGGATTCTTGGGGATTTTTCTTCACATTACCCTTCTACTTTGAACCACTACATTCATCTGCATGTGGAACTCAGTTAGGGTTGCTGTATTTCAAAAAGTGAAAATGAAAATCAGGACACAAAAGAAGTTGTTGAGCTCTCTCTCCGCCCCCCCCCCCCGAACATTTCAGCATTTTTGTCCCCACACACCGGTTCCGATGGCCTAATCCTGGCTATGTCTGGGCAATTCTGGATGTATGGCAACCTTACGATTAGTACCCCATAGTTCCCCTGTCTTGAGGCTCCCCTGTGGGGTTGGGCTGCTGGTGGTAGGAGGGAGCTTGTTTCGTCATCCCCTCGCCGCTGCCGCCGCCTAGGTGCCATGCAAATCTCCCTCCTCCTGTTGTAAAACACAGTCTGGCACTCGGAAGATCTAGTTAGCATGTGCCTGTAGTAAAATGTGCCTGACTGAAATGAAATGTGAAGTGTAACTGCCTACCCCAAAGCATGCACTGCTCCATCATGTCCCCCCATCCTGCCCTCCCTGAATAAAATGCACACTGTGGGGTGTGTGTGTGTGTGTGTGTGTGTGTGTGTGTGTATGTGTGTGTGTATATATATATATATATATATATATATATATATATATATATAGGCTGTTGTCTCCTATGACTGCTCCTTGTCTTCCCTTGGGAGGAGAGATAGTGTGTGTGTGTGTGTGTGTGTGTGTGTGTGTGTGTGTGTGTAGCCAGGGTGTTGACAGCTGGGCATTGGGATTTCTCCAGGAGCTGCTGCTCCAGCTGCTTCTTGTTGGAGGAGTACCGGTAATCCTTGTGTCACTTGTCAGGATGTCGGCTGCTCGCCACCACAGTAATAGAGCTCCTGGGTGCAGCTGGTGAAAAGCCAACCTTTCCCTGTCATCTCCTGCAAAGTGCTCCAAAGGATCAAATGTTTCAGCCAGCAATGCGAGAACAACAGAAAAAACTGAAAGGGACCACGCGGCCCTTCTGCAAGAAAGGATGGCACTCACATCCCACTGGGTGACAGCGTTCCATTACCCAGGAAAAGGGGCCAGCCACCGCTTCCACCTTTTTGCTGGAAAATGGTCATTCACAGACCCTGCTAGGAACTCTGATTTAGCAGCAAGTTTTCCAGCAGGCAACAGGGTCTGGGGTGGGGCAGCTCCATCACCACAGAGTTGGTTATCTGTTTGGTAGAGGAAAGGAGCATTTGGAGGTGCCTTTGTGGCAAAGAGATCTGCGCTGCCTGAGCACAAGCAAACAGGCTGACTCAGCTAATTGGCTTTGGCAGGTGGATCCAGTAGCTAACCCAGGCGAACTGAAAAGCCAGGCAGGGCAATCTGTGCCCAGCCAGTTGGCAACCTCACTGCTAACAGAGACGAACTGATAAATAATTAGCAAGGTGGCATTCGTGTCCTATTTCACAAGTTCTTCCAGTGCTCATTACTCTGGGGCTGGCTCCGGTCAGGGGCTGTTTGGTGAGAGTTTTGCCGCAGCTCTTGAAAGTCAAAATGGACCTCGCGGAAGTGCCAGTAAATGAACACAAAATGAAAACAAGATTGCACCCAGATACATAAACAAACCGTCTACCAGTGGGCCTCAAATTGCACGTATCTTGAATCCCATGATACATGTTTTAGTTAAAGTACAGCAAAGGAGGGGATAACTGTGTAAGCCCGAGGGAGGAGAGACTCTTGTAAGGTGACCTCACTTGCAAGCTTTGCCAGCACATGTTAAAGGATCAGTCTGCACAGATTACTTTTAAGTGCTCTTTCAACAGCAGGTGCCAGAAGTAACAGAAGGTAACTCCTTTTCTTAAGCTTGCATGTGGCTTTGATGGTTTATGTTTTTACAGGCCCCTCCTGCTCTCTTTCTCTCCCTTCTGCCCACCCCCCCTCCTTGCATCAGTTAAGGCCTCAAACCACAGTTTGGACTTTCCATTATGTTCTGAAATGGTAGTCTGTAATTTCACCTTGTCATTTCCACACAGACACACGCAGCCCCTCTCTTCCTTGTAACACAGTGTGTTGCTAGAAAACGGCGTATTGCTGATAAAATATTGATCGTGGCAGCTTTACGGGGTTGTGAACTCAGCAGGGGCAATGTCCTTTGAAGTTTCTCTGATTTCCTTCAGGATTTTCTTGGGCAAAAAAACTAAGCGGATTCCAGATGCAGAATTGCTCAGCCTGCAAAAAAACAAAACCCTACCCCACCCCTTAAAAAAACCGCCACCCTCTTTTTGTGAGGACCCTGCACTGTGAATTCACGTCTGTCTCTCTTTGCAGAGGGTAATAATAATGCAAACACAGAGCAAATGCCTACGATAAGAACTGTAGAAAAGGTGGCTGGACATGGTGTATATTATAGTTCACCGCTGTTAGTGTCTGTCTCTTGCTACACCTCCTCCCAATTTTATCTACTTCACAAATTAGACCAAATGGAATTGTAGGACAAGTTAACTCTCACCCCACACTCCAGTCTGAATACAACTGCATAACAGGTGAGGCTACTCTTAGATGTCCTTTAGGAGGGGGTCAGCAGCTGGAAGTCCATACAGTCTGGTTGTGTCTAATTTTTTTGGGTGGAGGGAACTTAAGATTAATTGCCCCCTTCCCCCGCAAACCAGTTGTTCATTGGAAACTTGTGCTTAGGTGAACGGGGACAGATACATGGTTTTTGTGCCTCCCCACCCGTTCACCCGTGTGTAGCACACAAAACTCTGCCCAGATTCCACGACTCTCCCACAT
Organism: Podarcis cretensis; assembly: GCF_951804945.1. Classification (NCBI taxonomy): domain Eukaryota; kingdom Metazoa; phylum Chordata; class Lepidosauria; order Squamata; family Lacertidae; genus Podarcis; species Podarcis cretensis. Next base: position 33,300,786 of record NC_137186.1, read on the forward strand.
GCAACATGGGCCATGAACATCTTTGAACCAGGGAGACTGCAAGCGAAGAACCAGCAGATGCTCAGCTGAGCCACATGACTCTTTAACGGTCCAAATTCGCCAAAGGTTTAGTGGCGTTAATAGGCTGAGCACGTTCATCAATAAACCATTTACTCTCCCTCTCCCTCCCGGCAGTCGCTCTGACTAGATCTGACACACAAACACTTAACTACCTTTTTCATCCAAAATCAATGTTGTATTTATCTTCAATGATCTACAAAGAAACCAAATGTTTAAAATTACAAGGCAGGGAAAAGGATATTTGCCGGGTGGGGGTAGGGAGGAAGGAAAGGAAAGGAAAGACAGAGTCAAGAGAAGAAAACATCAGCAGATGTTTGAATTAACTAGAAAGCAGAAACCCAGAATATCAAAATGTGAATACTGGATATATATATTTTTGGAAGGAAGGAAGGGAGGGAGGGAGGGAGGAAGGGAGGGAGGGGCACAATGCCCATATATATCCTTAGCAGGATGAGGGGTCTGGTCTGGTGTAAATACAAGTAGGGGCTGCATATGTACGGTACTTTCCTTCTCTGATCCAAATCTGTGCAGAGCCCTTCTAAGCAAAGTCTAAAGTTTTCCACTTGGGGGTTCCATCTCCCTGCTCTGCTTTTCCTGCAAATGAAAAATCTGAGGGACTGCAGCTTTTTTTTTTTTAAAAAAAGGGACTCTGTATATGCCCCGTTGAACTGAGCCATAGCAAAATTCACATACGAAAAGTAATATTATAAATCAAATGGTGGCCAAATAGAGCAGCAGCAACACAACTCCAAACGTCCAAGGCCAAACTCACATGGGAACAAGCGACTATGGTCATTGCAAACTTCAGGTGAACGTGTCAAGTATCTTAAATTAACCCTTTGGACTTCTTTCCCCCAATGCCTCATGTTTTTATAAACCCATAGGGATCCACAGGAGAGAGTACTTCCTTTCTCATGTGCCTGACATCAACAAAGGACTGCAGCCCACTTTCCCCACTCTCTGGCAGGGGAGAGAAGTGGGGCCAAGAGAAAGAGATTTGTCGCATACTGCTGTATCAGTTGTGTCTGTGTAGCAGAAACTTCAGTAATAAGATAACCTGGATCTTTTCCTTACGTTTATTGAACATCCGTGTGTTATGCACACAAAACAAAAATTGAAATTATGATTTAGATAAACACTGTAGGGTTTGTTTTGCGGTAGAACAAGTTTCCTCTTCCCGTAACGATCGCCCTTTTCCTACGAAGCGGCATGCTTACACTGAATGCATCTGGGGTGGTTTTTCTGGGTATATGTGTGTAGTTTTGTAAATGCTTTTTTGCCTACCCTCACATCAACCAGGACCTGCCTCCAAGTTATTTTGCATAGTTGAAGGTTTTGTGCCATAGTTGGGGTTCTTTGTTTTTAAAGACAGTGACAATGATGCGTTGGAATAATGTTAACAAATAACCAGAGAGTGGTTCTAAAAACCATTTTTTATAAAGTCTACCTATGTTAAGAATTCAATATTGGTGTACATTTATATTAACAGAATATTTACATATTGTTTTCTTTTTTGTTGTTTAAAACAAGAAGTCAAAAAAAATTTCATTTCTCCATAATATAAGGCAAAACCAAACAATTTTGTACATTATTATTATTATTATTATTTTAATATATATCTGTAACTTCAGTTCCAAAGTACCAAGAGAAAGTGAGTGGCCTCAATTCGGGAACCTCACAGTGGACTGTACAAAACTACAGTATTTCCATAAATAATACTTTCAGAAACCCTGGGTGTGTATTTTGTATTTACTTAAGGATCTGAGGCCATTAAAATTTAAACTAAAAAAAAAAAGCTCTTTATGTAAATAAAGAGCACACAAAATTTAACAAAAAATACAAATTCATTAAAAATGCTTCTCACATTTGGGAAAAAATGTACAAACCTGGTAATATTTTAACTCAGCACAGAAGCAAAAACAAAACAAAGAAATAAAGACCTATATATTAAATTTCAATTTTCAGCAACCATTTGCTTGGAAGGTTCGTAACCTATAACCCTCCCACTCCCCAATTATTTATGGAACTGTGCTTAATTTCTACAAATTTTACAGTTAAAAAAAAGTTTACAGCAGTGCATTTTTAAAAGGTCTCTTCCCCCCTCCCTCTTTTATATTTACAGGTGAGTTTTAAAATTCATCCTGTTTGTTTGTTTGTTAGGGACTATCGTGCCTCTACTTCTTTGGGGTTCCTAGAAGGAGAATAGTCTCTCGATTCAGAGTTTGTGAGTGGCGTAGTCCGGCGGGGGGAGGATGGTCTTGTACTACTAGCTGGTACCAAAGGGGGCGGGGCACTCAAAGCGGCTGTTGGTGGGTTCCTATTCAAGATTCCATTGTGCATGGCAGCCGAGGGGCTGAGTCTGGGATAATGCATCCCACTGAGATGAGGCATGAAAGATGGCACATGGGCCAGGTGGCTTTCAATAGGGGACGAGTGCAAGTGATGCATCCTGGCACGCTCAAGTTCTTCCCGTAAGTGCAACCTCTCTCTCTCCTCCGCTTGCCTGAGTCGCTCCTGCTCACGCCGTGCTTCAAGAAGATTCTCGTGGTTGTAGTCGTGGGGTTCTCTGTCTCGGTAAGAGCGCTCGTGGTCATAGAACCCAGCGGCGGTGGGGAACCTATGGATGGGATCAGCGCGGAGCTGAAAGTCCATCCGACGGTGCAGGTCCAAGCTCCGGTAGGCATCTCGCAACGGGTCCCTCACGGGGTCCCAGGAGAACCCAGGATGGGGCAGTCGCTCCCTTCCCGGCAATGGATTCATGCCCATTAGAGGGGTCATCATTCTGCTACGATCCAGGACATTCATATTGCTCATCTGATGGACAGCGCCCATGGAGATGGGCATGGTGGCTGCCATTGTATGGGGCAATGGTAATCCATGCAAAGAAGGTGGTGGTGGGTGCTCCACAGTTCTGGAATGCTGTGATGGTTCTGAGCTCACAACCAGCACGTCACTGTCCTCCTTGCGCTCCTCTTTGACCTTGATATCGTTCTTGATCTTCTGAAGGTCTGCTGGAAGCTCTGGCTTTCTTTCAATATCCTTGTTCATTAGATTGCTGAGTTTTAAACTCTCGCTCAGTGCAGGTTTGCTATAGGGAGATACGGACTGGATTACTGGCTTTGTGTTGTCCTCTGAGGATCTTTTTTCATGGCTTGGTGGTTCTTTCACTGGGGAGCGGCTCTCTTTGATCTTGTGCTCCACAATTGGAGGAGGTTCCCTCAGCCGGTCAGAAATATCTCTCTCCGGTTCTTTAGGCCTTTCTCTTTCACTGAGTCCAACTTGCCTAGTGAGATCACTGGAGGTCTGACTGTTGCTGCGAATGAGGTTGCTAATCTGGTGAGTCACTGGGGCTGAAGCTGGCGAGGATCTATTTGAATGCCTATTTTTATCCAAAAGGTCCCTGCAGGAAAATATATCATATTGTGAATATGTTGCTGTCTTCTAACAATTTTGTGTTATTTTTATGCATCTTTGGTAATACCGTCATTATTTAACAAAAGTATCTGTCATTTCATCATCAGACCGTGGTTCAAATTTCCACTCAGCCATGAAACTCACAAAGTAACCTCGGACCAGTCACAACCTCTCAACTGAACCTACTTCACAGGGTTGTTGTGAGGAGAAAGGGGGGGGGGGGAGAACCGCTGATGCCACCTGGAGCACCTTGGAGGACAGGTGGGATATAAATGTAGTAATAATCAATATGTCACATTGTCTGGAAATGCTGAATGCCGGATGCTTTCAGAAAGATTAACATGGAAAAAATGTCCTCTATGCAACTCTGGATAAATTTAATAGTTATTTGTTTGTCTATTTGGGCCTGGAAGTTTTTCCAATCACCCTTAGGCTACTGCTTCTATCCAATTCTTACAGACCCTTGAGCTTTTTAAAGCCTTCTAACTAATCAAGTGATGCCAGCAATCCATGAACATCCTGTATCGAACAAGCAGATGGTGAACCACAGAAACTTTACCTACGTATCCTCAAATACCCTTTCTTATTTGGCATTTAACTTTCATCATTCACTCTGATCACAGCAGTTGAATTTCCTTAGGAAACTCAACTGCTGTGATCAGAGTGAATGATGAAAACTATATGCCAGGTGAGTTATTATGAAATCTGTTTAACTTTACTCTGCCAGTAATATTTTTGTGTTTTGCTGGGTTCCCTTTGAGAAAGATCAAGGCACAGTCACATCACTGACACTCATGCTTTTAAGATGATATGAAAAGCATGGGTTGTGGGTTCGAGCCCCACATTCGGCAAAGAGATTCTTACATTGTAGTGGGTTGGACTGCATGACCCTTGGGGTCCCTTCCATCTCTTAACAATTCTATGAAATCAGAGAAGTTCCCAACATTTTGCAGGGAAAAAAGGGCCCCAGAAACCCACAAAATTTCCATTAAAAACACATACTGGGTAGCTATACAAATTATGTGATGCTGTGAATCAGGGCCAAGTGGGTTCCAGCACCAGGATTTTGCTACAGGTTGACTCAAAGGACAGTGCCTAATTAAGTCCTCAGAAGCCATATAGGAAGTCTGGGCTCTGCTTCCTAATGGATCTCATGGGACGAATGTTGGCTATAGTATCAGCAATGCCAAATCGGTATCTAAGGTGGCACCAGTTGCTGAAGCAACCAGATGTTGATGGAGGCAAGAACAGTGGGGAGGCTGAGCCCGGGCACCACAAGCATGGGGATCCCAGCTCCACAGGGATCAGATGACTTTCAGGAGGGGACCTGATCAGAAGGATGAAAAGCAAGTTGGCTGGCATATAAACCTTGGGCCAATTTGGGCCAATGGTGCTCCCTTCATAGGTGGAGCGTAAAAGGATATCCTAGCTCTCTCTCTCTCTCTCCTTAGTTACTGGAGGGCCTGGCAGGAGAACATTGCAGCAGCACCCAGGAGACTGCCACCTTCACTCTCCTGACCAGAAACCTTTCAGGAGGAGCTGAGTTGTGCTCACCTGTCTCTTCTTCCACCAGTTCCTATCCTCATGCCTTTCCCCCTCCCTTTACACCCCGTTTATGGGCCGGTTAGCATGCTACAGCATATGGCGGCAAAACTGTTGTAATAACTCACCACGTGACTGCCTGATTTTTACCTACAGCAGCTCGCTGTGTAGATCGGGCAATTTTTCATTATGTTCTCCAAATGTTTCCTTTTGGATCGATATGATAGCAAGGGGAACTGGCCAATCGGAAAGCTTGCTGTATATCACTGACAGGGAACCTGCCACCCTCCAGTTGTTACTGGACTCTCAGCTCCCATGCCCATGGGATATGCTGCCTGGGGAATGATGGGAGTTGAAATCCAGCAGCAAGTGGAATACTCACAGGCCTCGCACCCCTGGCAAATGCGAACTATACACCCCATGATGCTTCCACACCACTTTAAACGTTGGATTCAGGCTCCTGACTATTAATTACACCATATGAGATTTCTGATGTGGTTCTGCTTAATAACACTCTAAGTGGAACATATCCGTTTACAGAGAGGTATGTTTCACTCTGTCCGATCTGCAGTAGGTGGCCTCCCCTCCTCACCTGTCCTTATCTCTGTCTTCTTTACTTGAAGATATCTCTCTCTTCTCTGACTCCCGGTCTCTGTCATGATTTGTCACAGAGGAGCTTCGCTCGGAGTCGCCGGGCTTTGGCCACTGCGGAGGTGTTGGGAAGGATGGTGGTGTCCGGTGGAGCCTGTTCCATGGCTCATGGGGGTTGTTGAAGCTCTGGACGTTGGGCCCTTCTTTGTGAGCAAAAATGCTATTGTGACCTAGAATCCGGAGGAAAGGGGAAAAGACTAGGTTAGTTCTCTTTGTGTGCCCCTCTTCGAACAAAAGACTTTTTGTCCCAAATAAGTTCTGCACAAGTGCCAATTATGAGCTCAGTTATCCTTTCAAGGCTGGATAATATAAAAAGAGGGAGAGAGAGAGAGACTGAAAAAACAGTAATTAACTGTGGAATGAAATAGTAGCCGTTTAAAGTCTCTGCAGAAAAAAGGCTAACTGCAGATCTGAGTAACTTTGTGGAAGTAATGAGGCCGTTTGCTTTGAAGATAAGAGGTGACTCCCAAATCACCCTGTTTCCCCCGCTGTGATATCCATGGCTCAACTGGCACTGTTGCCACAGCCACTGAGATTAACTAAGAGGATGCAGCTAGTTAAAAACGATCAGCCACCTGCAGTGGGAAGCAGTGAGTTGAGATCTTTGATTAGGGAATGAACAGGCTGAGCTTGAATGTAGCAAATCTCCTTGGGCATATTTCAGTCAATCTGATTAGTTCACCAACAATGCTCCTCTACAAAAACTCCCATCAGCAACTGTGTTCTGCGTGTAGCTAACTTTTTTTTAAAAAAGAAAATGGGGGTACTCTTTTTAATTCTGAAACCAACCTCTAGAATGCACTGAGTTCTGTGGTGTGTAAAAGTAATGGAGCGCCACTTTCAAGGCGTACAAGATAATGCAAAATTGTTTAAAATTCACATTTTTTTCATTGTGAATCTTTGACTAAATACAAAGCAACAATTTCTAGCAATTTTATACATTATGCAAGAGACAATGCATGTTACAATACTCTTCCCACCCCCACCAACTTCCCTTCTTCCAGTGTAATGCATACCAATCTAGGAGGCTCTCTGTCCAGAAAGGTTGGTTCAGCTTAGTGAATCGTCTTGTATCACCTTTGTGTCTCAAGGTGCTACTACAATCTAAATTTGGAATATGCAGATTTGCTCTATGGAGCACAGAGACAGTTTGAAGGCCATAAATACGTAAGACTGAAATTAAAATATCCTTGCCCATCTTTGTATGATGCTCTCAATGCAATTAGCAGTTGTAGGTTCCATTTCCCAAGGAACATAGAAATGTTGCCTAAGGATGGAGATGAATCTGAGTAGCACTAGGTTTTTAGTGTGAGGAAAAAATGGGGGCTCAACCATTGCTTGTTTCTTTGTCTCAGCAGTCCTAAGTACACCTCGAAACCTACACAGTGCCTAATAGCACGTAAACAAGTCATTTCCCACAATCCATTTTAAGACTGTGACTAAATGCAGACCCATAGTGTCAATAAGAAGGCAGATTTCGCTTTCTCCCTGCTGCTTTGGTTGGTGGAGGACTCAAATTGTTGGTGCAGGACATAATTGCATCAAGCAGTAAATTGCACTGGATTAGCCAATGGAAATGCCCTAAGCTCAGTTGCAGGACACATGCTTCCCATACGAAAGGTCCCAGGTTCAATCTTTGGCATCTCTGTGTCAGGCTGGAAAAACAATCCTGTCTTGAGATTCTGGAGAGCTGCTGTCAGTCAATACTAAGACAATACTAAGATAGATGGACTTCAATAAGCAGATTCCCATGTTCCTATGATTGCTTCCCATAGAAGTATCTTGAAAAAGCTACATAAATAGCCCATCTTGATGTACTTTCCCCCTGTACTTTTATTCATGTGAATAAAACCACTTTGAGGTTTTATTACAATCAAATGGTATATAAATGTTGTGAAATAAATAAATAGTACAAAAAGTCACTGCATGAGCACCAATCATTAGCTGTGATCTGAAACAGGGAAACAGATGCAAAATCAGTGCTTCACATGGGTGTTTCAAAGAACTGAAAAGTCCAGTGCAGAAGCCATCTGGCTACCTTGATTACTGGGGAGGAGGAGGAGAATTTAGCTGTCTATAATCTTTCCTGCCTCCAAATAAAATGACTAGTGTTATTCAAGGTGCTCCTGGATCGTAGGTGTTCAGCTCCGAGAAATGCGTCACAGCACCCATTTAGTGCTCTTTTTCCCTGTTGGATCTGAGCTTGATGTGTTTGAATAAACCCTTAAAAAAAGAGAAGATGACGCATGTATGGTAAGAGTTAGCATGTCCTCTCTCCAAAATGGCATTTTCAGGGCTCTTTGTGGTGACTCCATGCCTTTCACAAACAGTGAGAGAAGTGGCTCTGAGACACACGAAGAAGATTAAGGGGATTAAGGTTTTACTGGCCCCTGTTTTCTCTGGAAATAGAGTGCAAGCAACCAAGTATGGTTGCCACTGGGTGGGGGAACAAATTATGGGAAAGCTCCTGCCACAGAGACCTGGAACACTTAGGTGCAGTGTTTTGTTTTGTTCTCAAAAGGAGAATGGAGGTTAGGAAATGAAGGTTTTGCTCTATTTTAAACAAACTACCACCAGCTGCTTTCAATGTGCGCATGTGGTTTCTCTGGAGAGGAGGTTTGTCTACAGAACCCAGCCAGTACTTACTCAGAGTATGACTGCCTAATCCTCCAAAGGCATTGCTGCCTAAGTTCCCAAGGCCGCTGAAGGTGCTTGACCTGCTAAATGGATCTGGAAAGGCAAACAGGGTTTTTAGCCGGCATTTAGCCAAGAATGTTGGAGAATGAAATGCACCCCTTTCTCCCCTCCCCCTCTTTATATATATATATATTTTAATGGTCTGAATCCAAGTAGGATTAGGCCAGACTTTAAGCTGATCCTTCTCACTGCAAGGTTCTTTGCACAGAAAATTCCCAGCATGTTAAAAATGGAGAAGGGATTTGAGAACTTGCTCTGCAAAACAGGTGCTGGAGTTAAGCTCTGTGCGTGCCAAGCGAGAGGGAAGCTGAAAGTTAACAGCCCAGGAGCCAAAATTGATGGGCACAGCTACCAAGCTGATACCTGATCCACCTGGAATAGCAACAACAAAATGAAAAGCTGAAAGCTGATTTCTGACGTGATTGTGATTATTTTTTTAGCGGGGAGGTGGCAAATAGATAGGAGGAGATGCCAATGCAAGAAACTCAGGCACGCATAAAGTGGCTTTTTTACCCCTTTGCTTTGGATTATGTAGGCTAACAAATCTTATACATATCTACTCAAAAGCAAGCCCCAGGGACTTGCTCCCAGGTGAGCATGTCTAGGAGTACAGCCTTCATTACACTATATAGGCCCAACTATGAAGCTAAAATTTGACATAACCTAGGAACTCCCACATCAAAGAGTTACTGCATTAATTTGACACCTCATTCCCTGGAAATATGTGTTAGCTATTTTCATCTAACTGTATATTTTATTTGCTTTCCTTGTCCTTTGCCTATGGAACCCACATGTTCTGAGATGAGAGCTGCTAAAACTCTGCAAAGGGCTGCTTGACCTCAGAGGAAACCATGGGCAAAAACATACTATTTGCTCTAGCAGAACAAATAGGCAGAATATGTGAGTTGTATACTCTTCTTTTAATGAGTTACTAGCGAAAATGGCACCATGACCTGGACTCCTGATTAAATACTTTTTAAAGTTATAAAACACTACTCATGGACAAGAGTGAGAGTCACAGAAACCCAATACCACCCCCACTCCCCACAACGGCATACTATGGGCATGAATATAGTAGCACCTCTTGGTCAACCCTAGAACCCTAAATGGATAGCTCTAATAATGTGTAAAGGATTATCTAGGAGTTGAGTTCACACCATCTCAGCAAACTCCATGAGAGACTGCAACCGACTGACTGGTCACTGACTGATTGACCGGGAAGATTTGTGGATGACTCAGATTAGTTTAATTGGTCTAGCAGTGTGGGTTAATTACTGTACTCCATTGCCTGCCCCATACTGGTAACAACTGGAAAAGGCTCATGTGTTGGCTAGCAGTTTTTACCAATGTGGCCACTAGCTCAAATCAGAATGAGTCAACACAGCTACAAGTGTGAGTTTCTATCTATAACAGAGATGGGTGACTTGCTCAGCACTGAAAACGTTATAGCAAACTTCAAATCACTTGCTCAGATCTGCTTCTTCCAGTATGAGGGCATGAAAGTGTCTTAAAGAAATCAAGATGAAGATTATCAGAATTCTAACTTGGCAAATTAATACAAGGATGGGTGCAGCCATGGCTTTTTTTCAGAGGCACCTCTCAGGTGGGCACCACTGCCATTATAAGAGAACAAGGGAGGTGTTCAGGGTGAGTTCCGGCACCTCTTTTTTCTAGTAAAATAGCACTGGGTGCAACAATGGCTACTGCCCAGGAGAGTTAAAAACAGGGAGCTCCAAACTGAGAGGCAATATATCTCTGATAACCTGATGCTGGAGACAAAGCAATAAGATATGGCTATCCCTGTCATGTCCTGCTTGTGAGCTTCTCACAGATAACTGAGTGGCCAGAGGCTAAAAGGACCTTTTGGTCAAATCTGACAAGGCAATTCTTTGGTTTTTAGTTCATGGTGTGTAGTGAAGAACACGCTATGGGAGCTTGTGTACAGTCCCTGCATTGCCCACCCTGATCTTCAGCAAACCTCCAGGGGACAACCTAGGGAGCACAAAAAAAGCCATTTGTGCACCAGCTAATATTTGTCTTCGGTGATTTCAAATGTTTTCGTTTTTTCCTTGCCAGCCCTGTAAAAACTGGAAGATGGCACAATTGAGCTGATTCATCCCTGTTATCAGTCCTGCATGTCCTGTTGGGAGATACAATGCCCGTCTTGTTCTCTCTTCTGTCCTTTAAACATTTGAGTTTTTCCAAGAAAAAAACTCATGGCTCTCTTGTACTGCCTGGCAAATAATAACTGGTAACACTATTATGGAGGATTCTGCAGTTGAAAAGGACACACAACCCAAGTATTTCAGCTTTGGAAGGACAGAAATTGCCACTCTGGGTTTCTTGGAAACACTGGTGGATCTTCCAGTGGTAAATAAATCTGATTTGACATAAAACTGCTATCTCTGAAACTTTTCTCAGATGTATATTGAAGGCAGCCTGAAAATCATTGCAGCTTAAGAGGATACTTCTGCCTCTTCCGATTCTCTTATATAAACAGCACCCCCTCCCATCCGATTTCTTGTGGGGAATGTTGCTTAGGCATTGCCCTTATTGTAGAGGCTAAACCTCCTGCTCTGCTTCTATACAATTTTTTTTATAAAACATTGCTAATGCACAGGAAGCCAAGACACACATAAAGCATTATTGATAAAAGGTGAAAGAGTTTACTTACACCTACCTGCCAAGTGGTTAGTAGGCAGGAAGCTGCTGTGATGAGGCGAAGGGCCGAAAGGAGTGGCGGTTGGGTGGGCAGAGCCTGTGGATGCAAGAAAGAAGAGACCTTTGTATTTTAAAAATGTCAGCAGAATACTCACAGGAAGAAAAAAGTACCTAATGGGTCAACTCTTGAGTGTTACTAACGTGGGATACAACCCCAAGTCAGCTGTTGCCATGCGTCTGTCTTGAGAGACAATGGAGTGTGCCTTGGGGACTGAAGTTGGCACCAAAGCGACCTCCTCAGGGCACAAGCCTGGGCAGTAGGTATGTGCTGCCCAGACAAGAAGACCTCCTCCTTGGCCTCGCTGATGCAGAGTGGCACCAATGTGGCTGCAGCAAGTTAAGAACTGGCATATTAGCTGGGTAGGCTGGATCACTTTCTGTGTCTGTATGTGTGCGTGCGCAAGACCCACTGCAACATACACAGACAAACACGGGGCCAGGCCGATGTCATGAAGTGAAGCTTTCATGACAACACCACATTTATGTCATGATTTCGTGTGTTCAAAGTGCTTTTACAGCAACCATTGCGGTAGCATTCAATGGTAGACCAGTATCCGCATGTGACAAATTGGGGTAAGGTGATTTGGGGCCATGTTGAACTAACCTATTGTGTGAGTGGAAGCCAGTGCAGCTCCCCAAATCTGTTCCAGTGCTTCAGGAGAACCTCCAAAACAGTGTGCTGAGAGGAGAAGGGAGATCATTCCAGCAGGCAAGCAGAAATGCAATCTCCTTAATGCTATGTTGAATACAACCCTAGGGTTTGCCTATGACCACTTTGAATTTGTAGCTGGTGTGTGATTTGAAGCAGAAACTCCTTCCCTGCCAGCACCATTTTTAAGCCACTCTACTAGTATCATCAGCTCCGGTTGCTGGCTGGCGTAGGGTTCCAGGTTACATTTTTGGTATTTTGGTTGCAGAGAAATAGTTGGGAGAAATGATATTTCTGCTAATGCTTCATGTAGTATGGGGCAGGGAAGAAGCATTTTGCGAAAGTTACAAAAATCATGAGAGTAAGGCATTTCTGAGCACAGGTTCTGTTGGCGTGGGATGGGTAAATATGGACTTGGAGGGCCCAGCAACTAAGCATCCCTCAGTTGAGTGATATTGCCTCCTCCTGCTCAACTAGCTGAGAATTCCTGTTTGCCAGGCAGAATTTTACTGGGCTTGAAAAATCCCACGACACCTAACATCCAACAAATCTGAAAAAACTTTGGGTTCTCTCCAATCTATCCCCATCAAGGAGATGGGGTGTGTGGTACACACACCCACACCCCATGTATATGTATGTATATTTATATTTAGCCTTATCATTTACTCATTAATCTGCTTTCCGACACGCAGTGTGTTGTCTCCATTCACAGTCAGCTGCGTGCTGGAGCTCTTTCCACACCCCTCCTGGCTGCCAGAAGACCATCGTGTAAATCTAGCAGATGTGTGGAAATGCCTTCCAAGATCAAACACAATATTCCTACAGTACATACTGTGAAGTCATGCAAAATGCAGTTTACAGGAGGCCAAAAGAGAAGTTGGGCAGCTCTCACACTGGGAATGGTCATATGTGGGTTTTGTTTTATTATTCTTAATTTATCATATGGTGAGACTTCAAATGAACAGGATCATGGCACAGGCATTAGTGGAAAAGGGAAGGCTGTTCAAAATGGAGAGGGAAGCACTTTTCTCTTATTCCTGTTGGAAAATGGAGGTGGAATATATATATATATTTGGTATGCCTTTCTGCGGCTCCTCTAACACTGCACTTTGCTATGTGAGGTGAAGCAGGATTTCAACTCAGCAGGAGGAGTGTCAAACCAGCACCCTTTTATCAGCATTAGGCAGAATCTGATATGCAAGTTAAAAAGCATGGATGCATAGATGATAAATGGTACATCATGCTCAGTAATCTTTTGGCGCTCTCTCTTTCTCCCTCCCTCCCTCCCTTCTTGCAACTTTTTGAAGTTTATCTACCATCTTGTACTCTGCATTTATTCTGGTCATTTCCATTTCTCTTTCTCTTCGTGGAGATTCCTAAAACAAACGTTGGCAGCAGTTCAGGTAAGTGTGAACAAGTAGCAAGAAATGGAGTAGCATTCAACAAAGTTGTCTCTTTGCACAGACACTTCATCTTCTGCAGTGGACCTCCCCCCGCCCCATCTCAGGAGGGTCAGAACAGAATTGAGGGGGAGGCAGGAGAAGGAGGGGAAACTCCACTGTGCAAAGCATAAATTGTTGTGTGAATGGGACAACTTTGTTGGATGAAACCCTTTTGACTCTTACAAACAATGGTGACGTGCAGTGCAGACCTAGTTATAAACATGTATCTAGCCATTTCAGTAAGATGGAAGTGGTGTAGTCTTGGGCAATTCAAATTTGTAGGCATGAGATTAAAATGGACTGCTCTGAAACTTGTCATTCTAAATTTTGGAGTGGGAAAGGGAAGGAAGGTCAGGTGACTATTTCAGTTTCGTTTGCTTCTTTTAATTACAATAGGCCTAGAGCCTGCTGGATTGGGCCACTTGCAAATGTACTCCAAGCATCCTGTTCTCGGAGTGGCCAACCATATGCCCACGGAAAGTCCGAAAGCAGGATCTGAGTGCAACAGCACTCTTCCCCTCTTGTGATTCTCCACCAAGTGATTACATGTATGTGTGAAAGCTGTAGTTCAGCAGTACAGCACTTGCTTTGCATGCAGAATGCCAGAGATTCAATCCCTGACATCTCCAGGTATGGCTGGGAAACCCAGCCTGAAATCCTGGAGAACCAGACAGTCTAACTTGGTATAGGGTAATTTCCTGTGACCGCATTTTTAATTTAGGGTAATCCACTACTGAATAAGTCAAGTGATGTATATGCATCTGTGAATCAGCCCCCAAGTTTGGAGCTAAAAGGCAGAAGAAAAGCAATAGCTAAAAAAGCAGAGATAGCCAACACAGCTTAGCCCTAGTAATCAGTGGAGATAGAACACATAAAGTTGAACTCCATGATTAATCACCTTGGATTGTTTCACGTTTGTTTTCAGGTAGAAGCAAGACTACAGGTTCCCGCTTAGAAATTGGATTACATGTTCTGTTCTATCTGTCTCTGTCTCAAGAAAGTCTCCAGACTTGACAACTTGCATTTTTGTTATTCTTGAGGAGATTCTGCACAGCTGTGTCTGCACACCAGAGGCGTGAATATCATTTTTTGTGCATTCAGTACAATGCCTGAAATGGATACATACCAAGGTTGGTGTCCGTTATTGGCCAAGCATGCAAGCTCATATTCTAGAGAGGCAGTCTCTAGCAGCGTGAGACATTTTAGGATATCTAGACTCTACTGTCTGCTCAGGAGCAAGTGGGTTTCATTAGTGAAAAGAAGAAGGTTGGTCTAGGTTTGGATGTTGCCAAGAGTTCCCTCAAATTGGAGCCAGTTTTGGGTACAAACAGATTTAAGCTGTCTGCCCTAGAATATACCCAAGCTTTTCCAGTGGCTGTGTGTTGCAGGGGAAGACAGTTAGGAATGTGTGCTTGATAAGCATTCTGATGAACCTCTGGGTTTCTAGGAACATGATGTGGAAACCACTGGCTCACCATGAAATGACTGAAAAGTGATCGAGTGAATTGGCTCTAAGCAACCAGAAAACGAGTTAAGGAAACTCCAGAGAGAAAAGCTGCCATGGCTAGCGGGATGCAGTGTTATCTATAAACATAGCAACCTGCTCGACTGCTTTGAGACGGATGGAGGCTGTCATCTCTCTAATCCTGTAGGATTTCAGAAGGTGTATAACGGATGGGAGATTTCTTCAAATGAGACAGCTTACAAACTTGACTACATGGGGCTGATAATAATAAGAATTAAAAAAAAGAAAAAGAAAGAAATCCTTTGGAGAAAGCCAGGGACAATATTGTGGGCTGTCGGGGAGTTATTAAATATAATGTCTGCCAGGCAGCTGAACATTCATCCCAAAGCCAGGTGGGCCTAAGATAACTTAAGTATTTTTTCAGTAACAAGGCAATACGGCAGAAACCATGATTCACCCCAACTATACTCTTGTTCCATAAAGTGACTAGAAAGCCTTAGATACTGTAAAGTAAAAATTTATTCATTTCTCTATAAGAGTCACAATGTTTGTTCATCCTGCTCTCCTCCGATAACCAACTTTATTGAGATTTACAGTCCAATCCCTCTTGTGATTAATATACTCACAGGTGGGTTGGGTCATTTATCTGGGACTGAAATAAAGGCATCCTTTAATCTGTTGCCTATGCTCTGCAACCCCTATACATGTTTACTCAAATGTAAGCCTGACTGTATTCAGTGGAGCTTATTTCCCAAGAAGTGTGCATAGAGCTGAAGCCTTAATAGATCTATTTCTCTGTCAAAGCACCCCAACTGTGGAAATCCCTTCTCACTGGAGATACGAATGGGCATCCTCCATATTGTCTTCTCATAGCCATCTGAAAATATGTTTACTAATTTAGGCTTCTGGAAGAAATTAACAATCTAGGCCAGACAATATTCAGAATTCATTGAGACAGTGTCTGTTTTAAGTTTGTATGCCATTTATTCTTACTTTAGGTACAATGTGTGTGAGAGAATTACTTTGATTTGTGAAGTAGGAAAGGATCCAGCCAAACCTGAGTCTGCACAGGCCATTTGGGTGATTGGGCGTTTCGGCCCCAAGGCTTCAATGTTTATAAAACTAGTGGTCTTAAGAGGAAGAAATCTTTCTGACCGTGTCTGCACACGTATTAATGATTACTAAATTTTGCACAGAATAAAAGGGAGGGGAAGGGAACAATTAAATGCATATGTCCATACTTATTCAACACTCACTCCTCCTCACCTGTGGTGGAAAAGAGTGGCCGGGCGAGATCTTGAGGATAATGGAACCCTGGGAACACACCAGGGGCAGGAGGTCTGCTGAACAGGTCAAGTTTCCCACCTATCTCTAGCTTGTGGGGATCCAGTTGCATTTGCTGTCAAAGGATACAAAAAAACATCTCATTATACATTTTTCTTTCCTTTACTACAGAGAAAAGGGGAGGGGGGAGGAAAGCAGTAAAAGGGCTCATACTTCACGCCTGCGTTAGCACCGCCAGGGAGAGTTAGCCAGAGTGATGGCAGCATCTGTGGTCTCATACTGAGAGTCATGCTCTGACAGTAGCCTCTATGAGGCCATTTCACTCCACAGCTTCTCAGCTGCCTGCCTGCCTGCCTCCTCCTCCTCCTCCTCCTCCTCCATGAATAAGTTCTGAAATGAGCTCTTAGCCCCATGGCATTAACTCAGCAGGAGAATGCAATGTGATATGCTGAGTGAGTCGTGCGCCCCTCGGATCAGTCTGCAGCCTCAGCCCGGCACAAACATATTCCACAGGCTGAAAGCTGCAGACAGAACTAACCCTCAAAGAGTTGGATGACAAGAGTCGCATGCTTGGTTGCTTCAGTTCAGTTCACAGAGAGAGACAGAAAAAGACAGAGGTTTGTGGAGGCTATCCCTTTCCTGGGGCAAAGAAAGCGCAGCATGAAAGACTCATGGAAAAGGAAGAGGATGAGGAAAGAATCTGCTCCCTGCATTCAGAGTGCTACACAGCCCCGTTTATTTCAATATGCTTTGAGGACGGAGCTTTCTTTCGCATGCTGATAAAAACTAGCCTAGGACAAAGTGTGCGAAAACAGTGCCCATTTGTTAGGAGGACACTCCAGTGTATCCTTGGAGGTTAAGCAGAAGCTTCATACTTTCCTCATAAGAGATAACAGCTATAAATGACCTATGAAAGGATGGCATATATTCCATGACCGCAGAGAGCATAAGTAATGGAATAATAAACAAAACTTTGCGGGAGCTGAAAGGCTGCTACGAAAAGGAGCAGTGCAACCTCTCTTCTTCCTCTCCTGGTTATGTGAAAGGTAGGGGTAATCAATATGGTTCCCTCCTGATGTTGCTGTTCTCCTACTCCCATCGGCCTCAGACAGCATAGCCAATGGAAAGAGACAATGGGAGCTCCAGTTCACAGCTTCTGGAGGGCACCACACTGGCTACCCCTGGGGTAGGAAAACGAAAAACATGAACTGATGACATTTCACTTCGATTCCCCCTCACTCTACTGACTGTTCTTTACAAGGGTGGGGAAACTCCCAGCATGATGATTATCCTGTCATACAATTTTTATTATACGTTAATTGGGGAGGCGGCAGGGAGAAGGAGCCACAGAGCCACTGTTTTTGACATCTGCACATTGCCTGTAATGTCTAGTTCCACCCAGACTGTCAAGCAAAACTATGTTTGATACTATCTTACACAAAATCAGCATAGTAAGGTATCTACTATTAAAGAGCCTCAGGTGGGGGTCTTGCTCAGCCCAGCCACCTGACAGCATGTAGCTAGAGCTATCAGGAAGTCAAGCTGTGGCACCTCAACCATGCAAAGGAAATGGTTGGGCACTGAGTTATGACTCTGGCTGCTGAACATATTGGTTCCGACACTCCCTTAATATATAAAAGCTAGTGTACCTTAACCACTCCAGCAAGACTGTAAAGCAGGTAATATTGAAGTATGGAAGGTTGTTAGAAAAGCAGATTGAGCCATTTCCAGGCTTATTAGTTGCTACCAAAGTGTGTGGCTCTTAAATGGTTTCTGCTTAAAATAACGGTATACTCATTGAACCTGATTAACGTGTGCAGTCCAGCTCTATTAAAATGAAGGGATACTTGCCACTTCTGTAACACGTTGTGGAATGGCCACATTTCTGCCTTTTTCCCTGACACTAGTTACTTAGCTATGGCAGTAAATACCTGTGATGGATTAATGAGCAAAGCACAAGGTGGTTGTGGTGATGATAATGAAGAGAGGGGCATAAAAACAAATAATTTGGCTCTTAAATCAAAGCATCTATTCAAGGCATCTAGGATCCTGTGGTTCTGCAACTCCCAAATACACGTGCCTTGTAAGACTTCTGCAGAAATTAATTGACCACAGAGTGTTAAGCATTTGTATCCGTGGTTGTTGCTAAACCAAGATTTTGAAGCACAGGTAGTGTTGTGGCCGATCTATTGTTTAGTTTCTTCTGTTAGAAGCTAAGAACATCCTCTTAACAATTCCTGCTAATGGACTTCCCCATTTGCATGGACACTACTTCTGCCTCCCCTATATCACCCGAAATATTCATAACTGCCTCCCAAGAGCTTCACCAAAATTCTGCAACATGGTAATGAAATGTCTATGGCTTTGATTGCGCTTATTGATGCATATTGTAAAAGATGTGCTAGCTAGCACACTTTGGGTCTCCGTGTGGAATTTAACTCACGTCTGACTCAATAAAACCCCCCGTGAGAAGTGGCTTTAGCATCACTGAGATCACTCAAGACTTAAGTGCCTTGAAAACTGACATCTGGACTCTTCCAAGTGCCGGATTCTAAGGGCTTTAGACGAATTGCTTGGGCAAAGGTGAACCATCTATCCCTAACATTCTCACCTCTCCAGTTCCAGTCTCCCCCCATCCCTCCCCTCCACACAATACCGCAAAATAAAAAACCCCAAGCACCTCTGACACAATGACTGTCATTCTACTCGCCTGCTCTATGTTTTGTAAAATGTCCTTCACCGTACCGCTCATTTCACTCTGAACAGGATAACACTCCATATTCCACAGGAGGTACTAGTGCAGAAGGGAAATGATATTAAACATGCGTGCTTCGTACGCCCCCACCGTCCCCACAAGCCTCCCAGCTGATCTCCTTTCGGTTGCATATTTTATACCTTTGACTCGTTTTGCTACCAGTCTGCCCTGCCCCACCAGACAAGCACAACCAATTACAGCTCTACGATAGATGTTAAAAGACAGAAAGGCTTAATTAATTTCACACCTTACAAACAAAAGCTACACTGTGAGAAGCTACTTATTTATCAGGTGGGAGTAGCAGTGGGAACACATCATGTCAGCCGAAAGACTCATAATCTCTGAATAAATATGCTCATTTACCTTTATCTTCTGCTGGTGATGGTAGATCTGCCAGGCAATCTGTACGTGAACAGCACACCACTTGCCAGGCTTCTGCAAGCAAATGGATTTTAAAAATGGAGGTTTAACTTAAAATACCAGCAATCTGGAGCCATTTTTTCCCCTTGACAACACTCAGCTCACAAAAAGAGACTAGTCATTCATGATTGTTTTGTGGAAGAATGGAAGCCTTTTTTTTTTTTGGAGTATTTAAAGAAATATTGTAGTATGATAAATTCGTGAGCAGGATTTGAACTATGAGCAACAGAAGGAATGAGATTGTACGGTGGTCATGATATAAGAGAGAGAAGATTGAGTGCATCAAGGGGGAGAAACACCACGGAAAACGGGTGGGGAAGTCAAAAAAATCAAAGAAAAAATATGTTTTGGAGTGTATATGTGATTTTTTAAAAAATTTAATAGAATATAATAATTAAAATGACTAGTCATTCACAGTGCTGGATATTGATTTGGTTTGTATAATTTAGAAATATGCAGTATTGTTTTCATGTGAGGGAAGATTACTTGTAACAAATTCCTCCTTTGTGGAGCTTGGAGAGCATCAGATCATATGATGCAATCCCACCCTGTTCAAAGATCTGTTAGTGAAGCCTGCTCGGGATATCATGTGTGTTTTGGATGCAATATTAGCATCCTCAAGGTACAGGGACTTTTTAGGTTAGGTGCCCCTATGGGCTTCATTTACAACCCCCCCCCCCCCAGTATTTGCCTCCCTTAGGAGACAGGTAAAGCATTTTGTTATTCTCAGGCCTTTGAAAAACAGGCTCCTGCTTATGAAGGCCAATCACACCATTGCTGATCTGTTGAATTTAAGGGGCGGGGGGAGAGTTTAAAAACCATGGTAAAACCATGGTGCATGAATAAGAAGAGCCCTCCTGGATCAGGCCAAAGTTAATTTAGTTCACCATCTTATTTTCAGGAGCAGGACATGAAGGCAGTAACTGTCACTGTTGTCCCCCCTGGAACTTGTGTTCAGAGGTACAGCCATGATGACTAATCACTATCTCTTCTTCACTCTCAATGGAAAATCCCTTTATTAAGTAAGAGGAAAGAGCATGGATAGGCCTGATAAATATATAAAATAAACGTATAAAGAAGCTCGAGTCGGGAGAACCATATTTTATTCTTCCCACAATCCAGAGGATTGCACATGCATTGATTTTTTCATCCTTAATTCATGAAGGAGAAGCCTCCTTTGGATTGCAGGCTCTAAGAAACTGTGTGATTGAAATCATGAAAATTTGTTTAGCACTGCAAATGCTTCATTTACATAATTTATGCAGGTAGCAGAATCTAGCTTTTCCTACTGTAGAATTTGGACTAACTTGGAAAGTTGAAGCAGAAAGTGAATGCAAGGTACGAATCAAGAGTATTATATAATCAACTTCAAAGGAAGTGCCAAGACAGATTTATGTCACATGCATGTACATTTCTACATTTACACAAATTATATTTTAAGAAAAGGTAGATTAAAAAAAATCCCTGACAAACCTTACTTACTCGTACTGGAGCCCGATAGGGGTCAGACACCTAAGGAAAATGTGGAAAAACAGATCAGTCTTGGAAATTCAGTCATACAGAGGAAAAGGAATTTAATTTGAGAGAATAGATGACAATAAACAGAGAAAATAAATCAGAGGAGAATTGTCACAGAGGTAAACCTCCTTCCACTAATTTGCACCAAGTTAGAAAGTGCCAAAGGGTGCCCTGCAGTCTTAGCACTGATGGAAACATGCCTTTATAAAAGCAGCTAGCAAGTAAGAATGTGGATTCTTTCAAGTTCAAAGTCAACTACTTGAAGCCATCCAAACTGGCACAATAGTTTGCATGACTGCTTGCACTGGAATAGTGCAGGTGCAACACATTTGGTGAACCCCCTATCCAGTTTGAGAACAAGCAAGACTCAAAACATAAATTTATGTGGTCCAGTCGGTTCAGCTATTTACCCATTAACTTAAAATTCGGGTCTGCTAACCAGATCTGAGGATCCAGTTCTTTCTCCATCTTGTTTTTTTTTTATATAAAAAAACAGCAATAATATAACAAAGGGTTTTTTGTTTACATAATGATAACATTTCCCATTTTTAAGTCTTCTACTCAGGAAAACCCGAGTCTGGGAAGCAATAGCACAGCCAAAGGTTGTGCCATTTTTCCTCTCTTTTTCTGCAGGAAAAATATACATTATGTTTGATTTTTAGAGGGCTGAACCTTTAGTTGGAATCAGACAAAGACAGAGGTTTCACGTGCTTTACATACCCCTGGCGTCTTTTGCAGAAGAGTATGGTGTACTGCTCCAGGCCTACTCGCTACGTCAATAGGATTTGAAGTCTGCAATGAAAGGAGAAGACAATAAATAAAAGTTCCACTGCTCCAGCCATGATTTAATGCGACCCTGTTAAAACAAAAAGCTTGTAAATATGCAAAGTTAGTTAAGTTTAGTATGGTAGCTTAGTATGTTTTTGTAGGTAGGGTTTCAGTTAAACGCCCTATGAGAAATCATACTTGCTATTTGGTGCTCGTGGACCTAAGCCTTAGGCCTGGATTTTTAGGCCTCTGTTGTAGCCAGGAGCACCTTCGCATAAGCAAAATGGGTTCGCGGGCTCTGTCCTTTTTTGGAACCTCCCAGCCTGGCCATTGTGATTCATGCTTTAGTTGACTGTTGTTCGGATTATTGCTAACAGCCTGTGGGACTGCCTCTGAAGAGACGTGGAAACTTTAGCTGGTTCCGAATTCTGCAGCCAGACTTCTTATGGGGTTGGGATATAGGACATGTGTTGTACTAACTCCTTTGGCTGCCTAGTTGCTGTCACTACATAAATAAGCGAGTGGCTCCTGAACTGGATGAATGTAGGGCTGCTTTTAATTCACTCTGTGTTGTTGCAGAATGTAAAAGGTAAAGGATCCATGACAGTTAAGTCCAGTCAAAGATGACTGGGGTTGCAGCGCTCATCTTGCTTTACAGGCCAAGGGAGCCGGCATTTGTTTTTCCGGGTCATGTGGCCAGCATGACTAAGCCGCTTCTGGTGCAACAGAACACCAGAAGCAGAGCAGCACATGGAAACGCTGTTTACCTTCCCACCAGAGCAGTACCTATTTATCTGCTTGCACTTTTTGGCGTGCTTTTGAGTTGCTAGGTTGGCAGGAGCTGGGACCGAGCAACGGGAGCTCACCCCCCTCGCGGGGATTCGAACCGCCGAACTTCTGATGGTCAAGCCCAAGAGGCTCAGTGGTTTAGACCACAGTGTCACCTGCGTCCCTTGTTGCGGAATGAGGTGCTCACAATAAATGATATGACTTGCTCAGTAAGTGGCAGAGCTAGGGACAGATCCTGTTCTGACCAAGGTGGGGATGAGAGGTGTTCTCACCCCCTGGCATGTTTAATTGGGTGCATAGTCTTTATCCTGAGAATCCCAATTGTAAAAGCTTTCAGTGCTCACGACTGTAGAGATCTTGGAAATATGGTAGAAAAGTGGAAACAGAGCGTATGATGGTAAATGCTTTGTGTGTCTGTGTCCCCAGCGTTCTGAAAGTTGACTTCTGAATAGGTTCATCACGGGATAGGGACCCATCATACTCTGCAGGATTGAACGGAAGCAATTTGCTGCCTCAGGCGGAACAGCAAAAAGCACCCTCAGAACAGTCAAGGAGTGCAGTAACCAAGGTCAGTTAAGATATTTAGGCAGCCGAGGCTGAACATCTCTCAAGCTCCTTTCCCCCTCCCTGGTGGTATCAATACAAGAACAATAATAAAAGTAAATAGCAATTTGCTGCCCTTTCATAACCCCCCAAGCAGCTGCCTCACGGTAATTTGTGCAACATTCAGTGCTCTTCCCTCAGTTACCATATAGCCACTGGCTAGAAACCAGGGATGTGAAACCTTTATTAGTCTGCAGGCCGCATTCCCCTTGTGTGCCACCTTCTGGGGGTCAGATGCTAAAGGGGGGGGGCAGAGGCAAAAAGCTGGTTGAGCAACCAATGCAAATCTTTGCTTTGTACAGTTCCAAATGTACAAAAGTTAGGGGTTTCTACACCCCACCCCACCTCTCATCCAGGTAAGCAGGAGGCCTGAGAGTTTGGGTGAGGGGTTTGTGGCCTAGGGTTGCACAGAGGTACAGTCCTAGGAAGGCTGCATCTGGCCCCAGACTAGAAGTTCCTCACCCCTGCTATAGACCCTTAGAAGCAGCCACATTCGTTTTGCTTTTTTTTTTCTCTTTTGGACATAAATATAATTTTTTTAAATGATTTATTTTAGCTGTCAGCTTTGGGTGGCAGAGCCCATTCTACATCTAAGTCATGGGTGTGTGCTACACTTTCTGGCTTCTTTGTGCAAAAAAGATTTTGCCTCATTAAAGGGAAATGAGCGCACATATTCTTGTGCATTCTTCTCTTCCTAGCAACAATGCTGCCCCTCCTTCACTGAAGACACATTTGCCTTTTATACATGTGAAATTGCACCACTGAGCTTGTACGTCCATTCGCCTTGGAACCTTGCTAATTTCCTCTATTATTTTAGCAGGAGCAATAGCTGTTTATGGATGCAACTGTGCATGTTTAAAGGCTGTTGTTTTGAAACTAGGGTTTTTTTAATAAAAAAAAGCCTGTAAATCTATGAGGAAATAGGAAAACCAGAAATCATACTATAGTGTACGATTGGATAGAACACCAAAAGGTGTTTTTTTTTAATTTTTTGCCTGGGGTGCAATTCTGCACAGTAGTTAACCAAGCCCTGAGGTTATACCTCCAACTTGGCGCGATCGGTCCCAGGAGAGCCCTGTCTTGGCTTGTTGGAGGGAATGGGGCTCTGAGCCAGCAATCAGTCTTTTCCTTCCCATGACACTGCACCTGTTGTTCTTCAAGATGAGTGCAGAAAGTTTGGCTAATTCCCTAGCTAGGCAGTTAACCGATTAAACAGGCCAAATTGCTGTCAGATTTCAAACAAGGAGGCTTAAGGAGCAACCTGCAAACATACTTCTGTAACTTAAGTATGAGAGGTCAAGGATGGTTTTAAAAGTTGAAAGAAAAAGAACAAAAGGACGCAACGAAAGAATCCTGAGTTGTGTGTGCAAAGGAGAGGGTGGGGGAGATTCTCCCATGAGCGGAAGGGCTGTCAGGCCCCTTTTGTGAACTGATGGGTAGGGAGGCAAAAATAACAGCTATGATGCATTTTAAGGTCACATCACATTAATAGTGTGAGTGATAGAGTGCCCTTTGGTCCTTCTGTCCCCCTGAAGACAGATGGAAATGCTTCCTTCGGCAAAGTAAATTGAATACTTTTGACCTTTTCAAGTTCTTAGCTCATGAGAAATGGCCTTTGGGAAAGTAGCTAAGAAGTTTGCAGTCAGGTTGGATTCATGTGGTGGGGATTTACATATGAGGCCTCGGGGAAGTGACATGAGAAGTGGGGAGGGAAACAAAAACAAACTCCTTGCTTCACAGGGCAAGGAGGACAGAATTCATTATGCCACGGTCAGCCACCGAATGCGTCTGTCATGATGATCTAGGGCTTAAGGCAGCCACATGGGAGGAAGAGGAAAGTTTGAGAAGAAAAAGGTTAGGATGATTTGTGTGGATTTCAGCTTTATCTTTTCTCCAAGGAGATGAATCATTATCGTTGCAAGTTGTGGATAATTTAGGTGCGTCCACATGCTCCCCATTCAGTCAAATATAGCAACACAATGTTGTAAATCTGGGGGACTGCTTTCCCCCTTGGGGAAGGTTCATGTGCTGTTAGAGAAGACTAGCCAATTTTGTTGCTATGCATCTCCTGTACACACAGTACAGCAAGGGGGTGAGGATCCTACAAGCTTGGGGCCAAACGCAGCTCTTGCTGGCCTTTGGGACTTCCCCCAGGCCATGTCACTGACTGCCCTGCTCTGTGTCCTCCTTGGGTGCTTTTGCCTAGTTGGGATATGTCTTTGAACCGAGAATGCAGCCTTCCACCCAAAGGCCGGTGTTACATTTCTTATTTGTCTGTCTTTTGCCTCTGGCCCCACTCACAGTTGATACATGCTCCCCACTCTGAAGGGTACCCATGAGGGAATGTGGCCCTCGGGCCAATAAAAGATCCCCCATCCCTATGGTACAGAATCGTTCAGAAATAATGTATCCACTGACTACATTCATACAACCAGCTGCCTCTGGTTGTTGGGAACTGGGGTGGGGTGGGGTGGGGGAACTCAAACTGACTAGATAAAAGCCCTAAAAGGCTGTCAGAGTTCCATCTATTTAAGAACACCAGTATCCCACCATTTCAGTTCAAAACTGAACCAACCAAGGCATCTTAATGCACATTTAGGCAAACAAGAAAACACAAGCCACTCTGGTGGAGTGACCACACGGGAGAGAAATGAGAGAAGAGCAGAGCAATAAGGCAGCACAGGTGGTGGGGGGGGAGTGGAGTGACCAAGGTGGCATGGAGCAGGGGAGCAGAAAGACCAGGGTGCATGGACATAACCCTAAATCAAGTACATAAATAGAAATACTTAACTAATTGAGATTCTGCCCCCCAAAAAATCAAAGCTTTGCCCCCCAACAGAAATCCTGGCTATGTCCATGCAAGGGTGCATGGGGGGTGGAAAGAGAAAATGAACTGGACAGGGTGGCAAGAGGGGAAGGTAGCCTCACAGGCGGCACCTTGACCAGGGTCCTTCAAACCTGGCAATAATACTGGGGTGGGGATTGGGGACCCACTCATCTTATCTGGACTGTTCTCATAAAATGGAGTCTCACAACGGCTGGAGCACGTTGCAGAAGAATATGGAAAACAGTGGTTGTCTTGGACCAATTTTATGAGGTGTGAAGAGGGTGGTTTTTCTGGTCAAATTCCTTCCTTCTAAATAGTGGCTTACGTGAAATTGCAAGAAATCCCTAGACCCACTCTATATTGCTGGTGTGCATCTAATGATGAAATCAAGCAGAAAACAGCAATCTGGAGCAAAGAACCGTGCAATCAGGCTGTGAAGCAGCCCACAAATTTGCAAAATTAATATATAAACAAGAAAATTAAAAATAGCAAAAAACTAGATTCAAAGTCCCAATGACTGCACTAGGTTTGCTGAACAACTGGTCTGACTTAGCATAAGATAGCTCCTTCCATGAAACAGCTTGGTAATAAAGACAAAAACCAAAGGATGACTATTGTCTAGTGCAGGGGTTGTCAACCTGGTCCCTACCGCCCACTAGTGCGTGTTTCAGGATTCTAGGTGGGCAGTAGGGGGTTCTATGGCACAAGCTGAATCCTCCTTCCATCGAGCACTGGTGGGCGGTAAGGAAATTTTACCATCAAGAAAGAAGCATTAGTGGGCGGTAGGTATAAAAAGGTTGACTACCCCTGGTCTAGTGCATTAGCTGTTGTCCTAAAGGTTTTGAAGCTGCTGTATTAACTGGCATTACTCCATCAAGAAATGAAGATCCCTGATTGAGTTAATCCAGTTGGTTCTGCAAGGAAGTGCAACCACAGTTGTTTGGAGGCATCCTCTTCCTCCAAACCCACAAAACTGAGTGGGGAAATGGCTGTACAAAGATCATCCCTTTGGGCACGCATCCTCCGCATGCCAGCAGAGGGTAAACAGGGTTACAACCAGTGAGGGACAGCTCAAAATCAGACCCACTGTGTCACAGCAAACAGAGCGTTGGATTAGGACCAGGAAAGCCTATGAACAAACCTCTGTTTAATCATAAGGCTCATTAGGTGACCTTAAGCAACTCACCATCTTTCAGTCTAACCAATCCTCACAGGCTTGCTATGGGGGGAACTGCCCCACAAGCTCCTTGGGCAATAAATGCACAGAAAGTTAGGTTAAGATCAGGAATGCTTTTGAATTCCCACTCATGTATGCAAGTTCACAAAAGAAAGGCTCCACCTGAACCCTAAGCTTATCATTCGAACTGCAGACTACATTTTATGTATATTTGCAACGCAGATAGTGAAGCTGCCTCTTTGGCAAATGCTCTTCCTTTTATCTCTGCATGGAGATATGTCTGCAGAAGCCGCTGGAGCTTTGGGGGGTTGCATTTCCTTGCCCTTCTAAAAATCTACAATCCTACACTACAATTCTATACCCACTTACCCAGGATTAAGTCCCACTGAATTCAGTGGGGTTTACTTTTTACAGCTCGGATGACATTGCTCATGTTTCTATAAAGAACTTTACAAATGGAAAGAAAGGAATCTCAAGCTTGGCACCATGAGAGCTTTTAAGCAACAAACGCTGTAAGAGAAACAGTAAAAACTAGCTGAGCCTACTACTACAACACCATTAGGGCCACCCTTCATGCTATATGTAAGTTTCTTTGTTTGCTAACTGGGTGGGGGGTTGCCAATGTTTAAGGGGTACAGGGTCACCCTCAGAAGCCTAAAGCTACTATGCTATTGATCTCAGCTCCCTAAAAAAAAATAAATCAAAAAAATCTCTGTTTTGTTTGTTGGGTTGTTAAGGGGTTTCTGCTATAGCAGTGGAGCAATACCACTGCTTTGGCCTGGCCCAGTTTCCAGCTCCAGAGCATGGAGTTATCTCTTTACACCAATACTAGAAGCCTTACTGCAGAATAATGTGGCCTTTTTCTTCTGCACAGCAATTTCAGAAGTTGTCCATTATGAGCTGTATTTTTGTGTTAATATAAACATGATATCCAGAATTTTAAGTATCAGTTGACATGTCTGCAAAACTGCTTCAGGATTTGAGTGTCTGCAAGAGACAACAGGGATGGGAACAGATAAGCCACACAGGCTAATCTGACTAAGCACATATTGCGTTTGCTTAAGTTCTAAAAAATCTTATTTGAAGCGTAGCACTCTCCTGATAAACAGCCAGCATCTACTCCAGCCCCTCCAAGCCACATTTATACAAAACAGTTGGGGCTGCCTACATTATTTTCACTTGGCTTCCCTATATGATGCTAGTTACCCAGTGGTAAGGGAAAGGCTAATTGCAAACAGAGGCTGCAGCTTAGCTGATCAGTTTCACAGATGGTGTAGTTTCTGCTGGTGAGTTTCATTGCAGCTGTCTGATGACCGATTTGAGAGTGGCTGCAGTTTCAGAACCATTTGGAACGCACAGTATCCTTTGCTGCAGAGGTGCAAGGGGGGAAAAGTTGGGTGGTAGGTGTCTGCATGGGCCCAAAGATTCGCCTTATATGTGCATCTGTGTGTTTTAAAACTGTCAACTGTACAGGCTGCATTTCAGTCTGTAATTCAGGCTCAAAGGCACTTTGTATAAAATGAAGCTTTGCATTCCCCATTCACTATAATGGGGAATGTAAAAATGGCTATGACACTTTCCTGTTTGACAAAAGTGGGTGAAATGTTTGCAGAGTTCTGAAGGGTTCTGCTTTGTTTTTTGGATAGAGCAAAGCAACTTAGGATTTAAAACAAAACAAAAACCTCTGAAAGGAATCTTTTAATTCTCCATGGATGTGCTTTAGCAAAATAAACGAACAAATCCAGACCCTCACACAGAACTGATGCACACCCTATTGTG
Organism: Podarcis cretensis; assembly: GCF_951804945.1. Lineage (NCBI taxonomy): Eukaryota > Metazoa > Chordata > Lepidosauria > Squamata > Lacertidae > Podarcis > Podarcis cretensis. Next base: position 33,329,347 of record NC_137186.1, read on the forward strand.
TACCCATATGCAATGCAAAAAGCACCAAATGCACCATGCAAACAGACTGTGCACTATTTTTCCCCCATGTGCACACATCCAGAATTCTTACAGTGTATACACACAATAAAATACTCACATGAAGAAAAAGAGCTCCATTCCCCAAATACCTGCCTATAGAAAAAAGGTACTGCAAAGCAGCTGTGGAGCCCAATCCAGAAGCGATTGGGGAGACCTGCTTGCTGCCCACTAACATCACCCATGCAGCTTCTAGTACAGTGGTGCCCCGCAAGACGAACGCCTCACTAGACGAAAGGGTTTTCCGTTTTGGAGGCGCTTCGCAAAACGAATTTCCCTATGGGCTTGCTTTGCAAGACGAAAATGTCTTGCGAGTTCCTGTGGGTTTTTTCCCCTTCCCCCCCCTTTTCCTAAGCTGCTAAACCGCTTATCAGCTGATCCGCTGATAAGCCGCTTAACAGCTGATCGCTAAAAGCCGCTAAACAGCTAATAGTGCTAATCCGCTAAGCTGTCAATGGGCTTGCTTCGCAAGACGAAAAAACCGCTATACGAAGAGCCTCACGGAACGGATTAATTTCGTCTTGCGAGGCACCACTGTAAAATAATTGTGTTAGGTCATCACAGTCAATGCTTCCCCCAAATGACCCCCAATTCTCTTGCCACTTGCAAGAGAGGGGCTGAGTGCAATGACACATTCCTTTATTTTTTAAAGGCAGGTGTGGGGAACCTTTGGCCCCCCAGATTTTGCTGAACTACAACTCCCATCGCCCCTAGCATTGGCCATGCTTGTTGGTGATGATGGGAGATGCAGTTCAACAACATCTGGAGGGCCAAAGGTTCCCTGCTCCTGCTTTAAAGAATATGACTAGGGCAGAAGTAGGCAGTGTGGTACCCTTGAGATGTTGCTGCACTACAATTTCCACAGTCCTCAAACACGGGCCGATGAGAGAGACGGAGTCCAAAATATCTGGAGAGCACCACAATGGCTACCTGGGTACTAGGGAGACCTATGTCAGCAGCAGCAAGAGGTTCCACCTCCCTCCCTGAAAAAAAAATATGGGTAGGCCTTTAGGGAGCTACTTTCTTTAACTATCAAGCAAATTGCACAAGGGAAACAGATGTGCCTAGTGAAAATAATAATTTGATCAAGAAATACACGTGTGTTTATATTGCAGCTACATTTTAATCATGCTTTCTTTCGTATGGGCAACAACAACAAAAGTGAGCCTGTGGAAAAAATGAAACCATAATAAATTTGTACCTTCGGCTGAAATGCTCCCTGAAGTGACCCAAAAGGACCTGAATGTGGAAGCAGAGGTGGCATCCCAGGCATTGCTGGAGGATAGCTTGGAAAGAACTAGGAAGGGGGAAAGGGGCGTGGGAAGAGAGAGAAAAGGAGAGGGGTGATTACATTACAGATAACTAACAGATGTGAGAGACAAGTTTGGTGCAAATCGTAAGAACCTGTTCCAAAACAAAAATTACCAAATCAATTTCAACCCCTTTATTGGTTAGACGCTGGGGGAGCTTGCCTAACTCATGATTCCTTCAAGAGCTCATTTTTAACAAACGAACAACAAACCCACTTTAAATTTGCTGTATCGTTAAAGGAATATTCCATTTTCATGCACTCACTCATATCATATTTGCAAATATTTTGATTGCAAGCTTGGTGACCTGCTATCCAATCTCTAAAGAGATTTGTACTTCTGAGTAACTCGCAAGTCTTCTGCATTTGGCTGCTTCTGAGAGACTTGGTTTGTATCGAGGGTGAATTTACCCAGTGTGTTAAGCAGCTCCCAGCACTAAAATGAATGTGGCCTTTCTAGTGAAACACAAATGTTACCCTTACTGTGGATCAGGGGTGCGAAACCTTAAGCCAGGAGCCTAAATCTGCCTTTCTAGCTGGATGCTGGGAATCTCTATAAGCCTTGCCCCCTCCCGAGGTCACACCCCTCTGCACCCTAGAATAACAGAATTGAAGAGGTGGAAGGGATCACGAGGGTCCTCTAGTCCAACCCCCTGCCGTGCAGGAATCTTTTGCTCAACATGGGGCTCAAACTCGTGATCCTGAGATTAAGAGTCTCATGGTCTATCAATGGATAGAAGCACCCTCCTTGAGTGCTTCTGCCTTGCTGGAATGTGTCCTTGAACTATAATAATGCCTTTCATTTCCTGGATGGAGAGGTGTGTGTGTGTGTGTGTAGAAAACTACTCACTTTTGCATAGTTTTAATGCAGCCTATCATGTCACATGTATTGACCTGCCCACTTTGCCTCTTTCTCCACCCATCAACCCATCAATGTGATATTGCTCCTGGAAGGTTCCCTTTGACAAAATGCGTCTCTTGGGCTCAAAAGAGTTTCCTACAGTTCACCTACAAAATCCTTCATTGGAATCATGGCACCAGCAAGAGGTGTTCAGGAAGGGCTACCACAATCAGTGTGTGATATGAAGGACATATTGCATTAGCATTATACGATGCCCTAGACACCATCAAGGCAAGCTAGCTGTTGAACAAGAGTATTGCCTTATTCAGCTCGAGAGACCTAAAGAGAAGGATGCGGTGCTCTAAAGACTACACTCCCATCCTTAGACCAGTGTTTCCCAACCTTGTGCCTCCAGCTGTTTTTGAACTACAATTCCCATCATCCCTGACTAGCAAGACCAGTGGCAAGGGATGATGGGAATTGTAGTCCAAAAACAGCTGGAGGCACAAGGTTGGGAAACACTGGAGGCACAAGGTTAGGAAATAAGACAATGGAAGCAGGCCTGCTGTGTGCCGCTACTGTAGTTTATCCATATATTTTTTTGGTTTTATCTTCGGAGCATTAAGTGTTAGAAAATTGGTTGTTGTTTTTAACAAACAAAAGCAGAGATTCTCAGAATGAATTCTGTGTTTGGGATTGCTGTCCAACTGCACAGAACTGCACAGCTCTGCTTATGCACCTGATTATACAGCCTGAAACTTTTTGTAATGGTCTTGCTTTTGCCAGAGCAGGATGTCACTGTAGTAACAGCTGTCAAGCCTCTTTTCTACATACATATTTCAGGTGGGGTTGCCAGTCCTCAAGAAAGCATTAAATGCTTTCCTGGGGGGGGGGGGGGAGAGATATTTCCAATAGATGTCTATAAGAAGCAAAAGGTCCATGGGACAACGGATGCTCTTTTGAGAAGAATGGAAAGCTTTCATTTTTACCAGGGGGGGAAATTAGCCTCTGCTACCATTCTTAATTCTGCTATTATAGCTCTCCTGCAAAACATGCCACTTTAGCAAGTGTGAAAGCAGCCTGCTTGGGATCTTTAATCTTTATCTGCCTCCCAGTTACAAGGTAATTACCACAGTTGCCAACCATGAAGTCCACTATTATCAGCACACACTTTTAATTTTCCACAGTATGCGGTCCCAGAACGCTGCTTCTGATGCAGCAACTGATAAAAAGGAACAGCAGAGCAAGGGCAGGCAGTAAGTGTACCAACAGGCAAGCAATTCTAGAGTGTTGCTGAAAGGCTTGAATTCAGACACTATCCTTTATATCAGGATGACTGGCTGAAGAATCATGTTTAGCGTGAAAGCTCATTTATTTTTACTGTGACAAAACTGGCCCAATTAAAGAAACAACAACCAGACATGCCATTATTGCTTTTGCATAGAGTAGTCTCTGACACTAGCATGGCAGTGGCTGTTTGCATCATTTTTTGGCTTCTTATCAATGAGTGTTTTTGAAATGACAGGTGAGAAATCTTCTTTTTTAGGACTGGCAGGATATTTTGGTGTACAAGCTAGTTCCCATCTTGAGAGAAGATTTTGATAATGAGTTGTCACAATGTAGGGAAAGCTGATAACGTATTTCCATGTGGCATTCTGTTATGGTAACTGAACAGAACTGGACTAGACAGCAGTGGCTATGTGGAATGGATTCACAAATGTCTGAAAGAATCAGCTTAAGAAATAATTACAATGCATGGCTGTCATCTCAGAAAGAGCTATCAACTGGAATTTCACAAGTGTCTATTATGCCCATGGACCACTTTTGTTCAATCTTATAATTAGAGATTTACATATATAGTTTTATCAAATGTGCCGAGGATATAAAGCCAGGAGGTGGTGCATACACTATGGATGACAGAATCAATAATTCAGAACACCTACACTAAATTTGGAGAGAAAAAAGAGCCGAAAGCGACAAAAAAATCTTATAGACAAGTTACTGGAATTAGGCGAGCTATGTCCAGTAAATAAGTAACGAAAAATGCATAAAATGGAGAATAATGGTGACAGATCTATTCCTAGGGAATAGCAGTACTGAACAAGGCCAGCAGAGTTAAAATATATCCAATTTTAACTCTGCTGGCCTTGTCTGGTACCGAGCTTGTTCAGTGACTTGGTGCATGCCTGTTTGGTCTTCTAACACTTTCTAACTACAGGACAAAAGTGAGCCCCTTTACTTAGCCCTGGCTAGTCTACAGCTGATCTACTGTGTTATGCCTGAGTCACTAAATTTGAAGAAAGATGTATGAAGACTGGAAGACACTAGCTTAGTTCTCATTGTGGTGGTATAACAGGTGCTGGGCTGTAACACTTCAGCCTATAGCTCACATGATTCAGAACTCCTTCACGTCAAAGACTAGTTGCCAATGAGAAGGGTTCTAGCATAGTCTTCTTCTGGATATGTTAGTTTTTATATGTGCGGGGAATGCTTTTGGATGAAGAGGTATTCATGTGAGTTCCAGCTCAGAATCAGCAGTGGTATTGTACAGACACAGACTTAGCATTTCTTTTGCAATCCTATTCATAAGCAAGTTTCAATGGGCAATACTCCCAAGCAAATAGGTATAGGATTGTAGCCTGAGAAACAGGTGTCAGAAAGCAGCAACCAACACGGAATTAGAGGAAGAACATTTGATGAATGATTGAATTAAAGGAATTTTATGGTGTTATTGTAGTAGGTAAAAATAAACCTAAGGGAAGGGAATTCGCTTAAAAACAACAACACAGAGACAAGAGCTAAAGCTTGCTACATCAAATACATGCAAGGAAAGCCACCAGCAAGTTCAAACATAGAAACCAAAGCCAAATAAAAAATAAAAACCCAAACCCACAAATGCACTCACGTTGGAATGTCGAAAATAAGGGTTATCAAGTTTGGGAGCGTACTTGTCGAACTGGAAGAAAAAGAGAAATAACACAAAAACAAATGAGAATATATTTCTTCAGCACTGGGTTGCAATCTAAGCACAATGAAGCATGCTCCCAGGTGTACAGGATCCAGTTTAGCTAGTGGGTTTTTTTGGGGGGAGGTGGCAGTGGGGAGTTTTATTTTAAGGGCACATGTATATTTTCCAAACTTCACAGCCTCTTAAACCTGCACCTTTGCAAGGGGAAGCAGCAAGTTCAGGCATCTAGCACATAAATCTTTACCATCACCTACAAACTTCCTCAAGAAGCCAGTCAACACCCTAAATCATTTCTAAAAGTTAGATTTTATGATACAGCTGTATGTGCTGGAGCAGAACTCAAGCAGTCATCTCATTTTTTTAAATCACACAGCCCTTACTTAGCTCAACCAGCTCCTTGAAAAAAGGTGTAAGAAAGATCAGCCAGGATTGCAAGATCGATCCACCCACTGTGGATCTGCCCTGTTTTTTGTCCTGGCGTTTTGTCCCCTTGCACTGTGCACCTGACCTGTGCCCCCATCAGTATTCTTTCCATGCCCCGTGAAGAATGTGCACATTCCAATCTTAAGCAAAAGGGAGATGTGCTGGGGGAAGGCGCAGAATGGTGAGCAATGACCCCTTTGAAATGCCACTCGTTCAGCAAGCCAGCTGTTGTGTGCTCTCCTCCATACAGGAGAGCAGATTTGCAATTGTGTTAATTACAGTTATTACCGGAGTCATGTACCCTCCAGTGTAAATACTATAAATTACTAAAACACATGCAGCTGGCGGTTTCAACGCCACCCGCTCTGGCATTAGGATTAATAAACCCATTTAGTGGAATATAAGAAGATGGGAGCTCAAGCACAACAAAAGAGGGTGCGGCAAAGCTGTTTTCACTCTTTAGCTTGACATCAACAGGGCGTGGGTGGGCAGGAAGGGAACTCTATTTCCAGCAAGATCAGATATCAGGATTCTTAAACAACATGCCAGGCCTTCAAGGAAAAGTTCTGAGATTGCTTTATGAAAGAAGGGGAGTAGGGAGGTATTTGCACGTTGCTTAAACACCTGTGGATGGACATTGGGGGAGGCAGAAATCATTGTCCTGCAGTTAAGCGGATTAGAAGCAAACAATGTAGTCATACCATCAGCCAGTGTGGTAAAGAAAGGCAAGAAATGTCATTTCCTATGAGCTTGCCCCACAATGCCTGTTTTGGAACATTTGCTGCGTTCCTTCAGAAAGAGAGAAAATATTGAATCTTGCTTTATGCAATGTACCAAAAAAATAAAAAATAAACATTGCCTTGTGTGAAAAAAGGCTGTTTGGAGAATTTACAAAACTGAGAACAGCAGCAGTGGAAAAGGAACAAAACCAAATGGCATCGCTGTAAAACCTGAGAGCCAAGGAGGCAGGATTTCTGCAGGATTGTGACCCTGCTAAAGTTTTGTTGTCCCATCAAACAAACCCTTGCTGGAACGGCCAATGAGCTCTGAGAAGTTGGTGAAGGGGTGGAGCTTTCAGCCATGGGTGGATGGTATTATTTAAAAGCAACTTGAATGTTTCAGATATCCTGTCTGGGAAGAAACTGTAAAACAACCTTAAAGCCTGAAGAAGTCCCTCACGCTTGCCATAAGCAAGCATAGCCCATGTTGAAAAATTGGGTTGCCCAGTGAAATGTTGAGTTAGTGAGTGGGTGGTATAGCAATAGATGGCAATGATGCAAAAATATTGAAACCAAGCAGACCAGGCAAATTATAATGGCAAGGCAGGAGTCAACCAGTGTGGCCATAGGTTTATTGCATAATGATGTCGACCGCTCGTGTGTTAACAAAACAATCAATTTATTGAAATAAAAGCTATTTCCTGCCCTCTCAACTCTTACTTTCATAGAAGATTCTCGCTTTGCTGCGAGTCCTGCAAGATCTGCTTCTTGCTTTGCTGGCCTATTTCCACTTGGCCTGGGAAGGGTGGGGGCGAGACCAGCTACAGCAACTGCTGCTTCTGCTTCTGCTTAAGGGGCCAGAGACCATCCTACCTGTGAGTCCCGCAGGACCTGCTGCTCAGGATGCTATTGTATGTATTGCTGGGAGTTTTAGTTGGAGTCAATATTTAATTTTGGATATATTAAATTTCTGCTGTTATGAACTATGTGGGGATTGTTTGATTTTATTGTATACCTACTGAGCTGTTTCCATTTATTGTTTGTGACTATGAAAATGTTGCTGCGTTCTTCTAATTATGTAAATCTTTTCATGCCATAAGCCATTTTGAGCATGGTTTAACGATGTAAAGGTGGCATACAAATACACAGTGATGATGAAATTTTTATACACTGCCCTTTCTGTCACAGTCAGACATGCTTATATGTGGGGTGCCCTTCCCATCTTACTTTCAAGATATAAGCAGTGCTTTTTTTCTAAAAAAATGTTTAGGAGTATTCTCATTTTCCTACTCATATTAAATAATAATAATAATAATAATAATAATAATAATAATAATAATAATAATAATAATTTATTATTTATACCCCGCCCATCTGGCTGAGTTTCCTCAGCAACTTTGGGCGGCTCCCGAGTATTAAAAACAATACAGTGTTAAATATTAAAAACTTCCCTGAACAGGGCTGCCTTCAGATGTCTTTTAAAGATAGGATAGCTACTTATTTCCTTCACATCTGAAGGGAGGGCGTTCCACAGGGCAGGTGCTACTACCGAGAAGGCCCTCTGCCTGGTTCCCTGTAACCTTACTTCTCGCAATGAGGGAACTGCCAGAAGGCCCTCGGTGCTCGATCTCAGTGTCCGGGCTTAACGATGGGGGTGGAGACGCTCCTTCAGGTATACAGGACTGAGGCCGTTTAGGTCTTTAAAGGTCAGTATTACAATATTGTAATACTACCCCTCAATGAGGCCAAACGTAGATTCACAAAATGTTTGGGGGTATGCGTACTCCTGCGTCCCCCCCAGAAAAAAGCACTGGATATAAGAATATCCAATGCTTTTTTCTGGGGGGTGGGGGACGCAGGAGTAAGCATATCAATGCCCATGTTGCAATAAGTGTGTGAGAGATATGAAATCATGCCTGTATGTTCCCTCCCATATGCCCAGATGCTATTATGTCAGCTGCCTGAAACGCCTAAGAGGAGAAAATCAGAAACTTGCATGACCATCCCACATTACATGTCGCACCCCCTTCTCTAGAAACAGAGCTTGGCAAAAGGTTTGCAGAAAAGTAGCAGTGTGGTGGGGCCCATTGAGAAGAAGAAGCAGGTTGCAACCTACGGAAACTTACTGTACTAAATACTAGTTTGAAAACAGTGCAACTGAAGGTGGCAACTTTAAACAAACGCATCCGTCCAAGGATGCACTTTTCACAGAAAAGTGTCCGTCTCAAAGAGCTGGTGCTGGCATGGTTGTTTTGGCCAGAGGTGTCTCTACTTATCCTCACATTTTGGGAGGGAGTACGCACCAGGGGAGGTGCAGTGGGCGGCATCTGGGGCAGGCTGGATGGAAAATGGCTGAATGTGTGCTGGTGGGTGTGTTGGTGTTGGTGGGTGTGTTGGTGCTGGTGGAACTCCGCCCTCAGCAGCGGCACCGGGCCAAGAGAGGCACCGGTCCTGTCCGAACTCTGAACCAAAAAACGATTATTCAGCTCTTGCCTGAGCAGCTCGTGATCTAGAAGAGGGAGAGAGAGAGAGGGAGAGGGGACGGGGAAAAGACACAAGGGCACAACGGCCTGTGAGTTTCACAAAAGACGTAGAAGAAAAAGAGTCAAGATATTCACCTGGCATTCCCTGTTTCTGCAGGTCATGCTGTGGTGGTTTTCTACGTGAGGACTCATTGGTGGAGGTAAGAGAGATGCCTGTGACAAAGTACCAATCAGAATCCCCGAATGAGGCTGGCAATACATGATTGGTTGGTTGAATGATATCAACAGGCTGGTATCTAAAGACAAGAGAGAACACCATGAGTCATCACAGCAGAAAACATACTGGGGCGTTATCAACAAAGTGTCCCTTCCCCATCCCTCCTCCCACCCCAAAAAACATTCATGATAGGATTTATTAGACCCTAAGCGAGGGGTGGAGGGTGTCATCAACTTTCCCCATCTTCCTTTCCACCCCACCAACATGTCTATCTCTACATTCAGAAGCATTTCACACTGACATTTTCCATACACATATATAATCTCCACGTAGCAAAACTCTCAAGCACACTGCCACTTATGAAGCAAAGGACCTGCAGTTTGTGTACTGTGGATTTAAGGGCTGGAGGAACTGCTGAATGATAATATTTTTTGTAAAAAAAAAGAAAACATGAATACAAAGGTAGACCTTCCTTTTTTAAAAAAACAAAAACAAAAACCCCAAAACACCCACAAACCTGTCCCCCACAATTGAACAGGTTCCCAGGGAAGCTTATAAAAAGTCAAAATTTATAATTAATATAATAAAACACATAGGGATCAGGATTCGAAATTAGCAGGGCGCCAGGTGCATTATGTGCCTAAAGATACTCCATTTGCGAGCACCTCAAAAAGTCTGGGTGCCATTTTTTTTGCACCTGGCTGACACTCAAGGATTACGGTACTTAAATGTATGCGCTTTGAAGCCTCAAAGTACAGTGGTACTTTGGCTTACAAACAGTCCTTTTTACAAACTATTTGGTTTACGAACTCCGCAAAACCAGAAGTAGCGTTCTGGTTTGCGAATTTTACCTTGGTCTACGAACGGAAGCCGAATGGTGGAAGGGCACCAGTGGTGAGTAACCTCATTAGGGAAAGCGCACCTCAGTTTAAGAACAGATTTGGTTTAAGAATGGACTTCAGAAACGGATTAAGTTCGTAAACCGAGGTACCACTGTATACATTAAGGATAGACAATATGTTAAGGAGTTTAACAATAAAGAGTAGTGTGTTTTGAAAACTGAAGTATGGTGCCAATATTTTTATTGTAAACACCAAATTAAACATGTATTAACAATTTATGCTAAAAATGTGATATTAACAATGTGTCTCTTATATGAATTGCGTATTAGTTAATTCTTATCAAAATAATAAGCAGAAAATATTACTGACCCCACCCAAATGGTGAGTAGACATTCTGTTTTGGCGCCCAAAACCCAGGTCCCAGAAATGATTTGGCTCCCAGCTTTTCTATCCCAGTTTCTAACATTGATAGGGATGTATCCAATGTTAGAACAGATCAACTGAAATTAATTGGCACGACTCAAATAGGTCCACTAATTTCAATGGGTCTACTCACGAGTAGAACTTAGTTGGATGCAGCCCATAAAAATATTTAACCTGTCTTCCAGGTTAAATTTGTCAATATTATATCAAGTCTTTTGCTGCCAAGCCATTCAATTAGTAAAGGAGACCAATTTACACCTATGATTTAAGCTTCCCTTGGGCTCCTTTGAGAGGAAGGGTGGGATATAAATATAATAAATAAATGAATGCCACCATTTATTCCTTTAAAGCAGGGCTGGTGAACCTGTGGCCCTCCAGATGTTGCTTGACTACAACTTCCATTGTCCCTGATTTTTGGTCATGCTGACTGAGGCTGATGGGAGTTGGGAGTCCAATAGATCTGGAAGGCCTCAGGCTGCTTTAATGCTTTCAGTACTCAGTAGGTATCTGAGGTGTAAAATTCAAGAACAGGAGCCTCGCAAAGCAAGTGGTGTTCCCCTAAAGGAAGTACAGTGGTACCTTGCAAGACGAAATTAATTCGTTCTGCGAGTTTTTTCGCCTTGCGAAGCACGGACTTTGGAAAAGCTTCAAAAATCACCAAAGTCTTCAAAAACCTCAAAAAAGGCGTGCTATGAGTTGCTCCTCGAAGTCAAGTCACAACTGCACCCCCTGAATGCACGGTTTTAAGAAAAAGGAAACAAACTTGCAAGATGTTTTCGTCTTGCGAAGCAAGCCCATAGGGAAATTTGTCTTGCGAAGCAACTCAAAAAACGAAAAACTCTTTCGTCTTACAAGTTTTTCGTCTTACGAGGCATTTGTCTTGCGGGGCACCACTGTATTTAGCGCTAATAATAAACAGTGATCACTGTAAATTATGATAGTGAGGGTAAAGACCATTCATTCTCAAGATCCAGGGTAAAACCCCCCATTATAAATAGATAAAACCTAGTTTACAAGGGAAAAACAAGAGCCAAATGAAATGTCACAACAAAGAGACTGCTTAACTTTAACCCGGGTCAACAGAAATCGGTACACAGCAGGGGTAAGTGGCTGAGGGCAAATGAACGCTCTCTACACTGGGAAGGTAAGTTATGGTTGGTGAGTGTGTTCAGTTCCCCCCATACTCTGCTTTTGCTGTTTACTTTCAGTATTATTTATAACCTAACCTTTTATTTTTAAGGTCCTCTCACCACCTTTTTATGTGTTACTAGGGCAAAATTTTACTATTTTTCTCTCAATGTATTGATTATTAACTTATAATAAAAAAAATTGTGTGTGTGTGTGTGTTTGGGGGGGGGGGGAAATCTGCCCTGTTTTAAGACACCAGATACTTCTGTTTAGATTAAAGATAATCCAATTTGTTTTTCCCCCGCGGGGCATTGCCGGAGAGGAATGGATTTAAAAGTGGGCAGCTGGGTATCAAGTTTCCTTAAAAGACTTGGAGCTGGCCTGGTGGATCTGCAGCTGACTCCAGACTTCAGTGTGACACAGCAGCTTCGTCTTTATCAGCAAAGAGAACAAAAAGTGAGTGTCCGGGGGGGGGGGGGGGCACAAATAGCAGCAACTGCAGTGGCAAAGCAGTTAAACCAAGGGATTGTAACAGGAATGCAACATGGCAGGCGGAACACACACTGTCCATCTGTTATCTAAAGCGGCTGACAGTGGCTTCTTCAGAGACTGTTACCCTCACCTGCTGAACTGATTTCCAGCGTCTGTGCTGGAGCACATGCTCTGTATCCTTTTAACTAATGGTGCCAGTGCTTGAACCATATGCAATGAAAGCATGCCTTCTACTTCTCCCTAAATACAGCACTGGTTGTTGAGTATTGGGACTGGTAGGGAGGCTGAGGGCAGGTGGAGCCAATGACAACCAGATCCAATTCAAGCTTTATCCCCAACCTCTTCCCCCATGAGGGAGGTGCTACACAGGCAACACTGAGATTGAGGAGAAGAAGGAAGCTGCCTGAGAGCAAACGGAAGTTGGTGCGGAAGCCCCATTCACCCTAGTGGGCCAGCCTCCACTAATTAAACATACAGTGGTGCTTCGCAAGACGAAAAGAATCCGTTCTGCGAGTCTCTTCGTCTAGCGGTTTTTTCGTCTTGCAAAGCAAGCCCATTGACGGCTTAGCGGATTAGTGCTATTAGCGGTTTAGCGGCTTTTAGCGGCTTAGAAAAAGGGGGGGAAGGGGGGGGAAACCTGCAGGAACTCACAAGACATTTTCGTCTTGCAAAGCAAGCCCATAGGAAATTCGTTTTGCGAAGCACCTCCAAAACGGAAAACTCTTTCGTCTAGCGAGTTTTCCGTCTTGCGAGGCATTCGTCTTGCGGGGCACCACTGTATTATCTTTCTGTAACCTTGCAACAGCTCTCTAAAACGCATTAGTATCTCTGTCTTCATATTGCACATACGGTCTGAGGTTTAGAGAGAGAGGCATACCTAAGCAAACCTAGTGCATTCACGACTTTTTGGTCACAACCACAGACTAGAGATTTCCTGGTTCATACAACAGGTGTCAGGACTCTGGGCTTGAACTGGGGACATCAAGGTCTGGGGCTGGAACAAAGCCTAGTGAGCTCCTGTAAAATATACCAGCTTCAGGGGCTCCTTCATCAACAGAAAAGGAATGGGGGTGTGCAAGACTGACCCCTGTGATTGGCCAGCAGTATGAAGCCTCTTGATTGGTCAGCCCTGCTTATAAATATTAGAAGAAACTTGTGTTGTTGACATTTTGGTCAGAGAAACAGTTTCTTCTGCTTGCTGAACTCATCCAGGCAACAACATATCCAGCTTGTATCTCAAAGTCACTTTAAAGTATTATTTAAATTGAATTAAAAGTAGTTATAAACTGTCCTTCACCTGAAGGTTCCAGGACACAGAAACATTAAAATCAAACTTAACAAAAAATATATCCTAAAAATAGCATGAAAAAACCAAAATTAAAGGACTGCGGCACTGATCCCAAACATACAAATTCCCAGTAAACCTCCCCCACCCCCGTCCCCTTGGGAGGCCTGGATCTCCCTTGCAGATCTTAAAACTTGGACTGGTCAGAATGGAAAGAGATATTTGGGCCTAGCATTGAAAATGCCAGCATAAGCACCTTCAACTAAGCCTGGAAAATAATAGGCAACCAAGAATTGATGTTATGCCCACTCACTCCCTGGCACCATATGCTGAACAAGTTGCAACTTCAGGACAGTTATCAAAGATTTATGCTGGGAGGGCAGGTTTTATGTTGGGGTGGGTGGGTCATAATCTCAGTTAGTTAAGTATTTTTTAATAGATTTACTTGATTTGGGGGTGGGGTAGCTGTCCTCCCTGCCTGTGCCCATGCTTCTCACAATAGCTCATTACAGTAGCCCAGCACTGAAGTTAGCAGAGTATGGGTAACTGTGGCTAGACTATCTCTGTCCAGGAATGGAGATAGCTGGCAGACCAGCTGTAGCTGAGGAAAGGAACTTCTAGCCACAAAAGCTACCTGGACTTCAAGTGAACTGGATGATTCAAGTGCCCTCAAGGTTCCTGTTCCTTCAAGAGGAATGAGCTCCATTTAGAACAGGGTGCCTCACCAATTCCTAGACCCAAAAACTGCCAGTCCAGAGCATCTCTGTCTTATCTGGATTCAGTTTCAATTGAGTGGCCCACATCCAGCCCATTGCTGCTTCCAAACATTGGTTCACCACCTGCATATAGATATCAGCATGACTCTTGTGGCTTTGGCCCAGCCCAGCTGCATGATAAAGTCTCGGTTCAGAAATCATGCCAAACCAAGGTATGAATTATAACCACACTATGTGTTGAGCAGCTAAGCCGTGGTTCACAGCTGCCTGTCTGCTTTTATATGCCATCTGCTCAGTGCTCAGTTTCTCAAGTTCATTTTTGTCTCTATGATGTGCAGCAGCCCCCTGAGGTGGAGCCTCGGCCCTGACTGTGGTGGGTCAAAGGTTTGTGAATTCAGACATAACAGCAAACCTCAGTTAGAATGAAAACATTGGCTTGCAAACCAGCTTCGAACTGTGGCAGATATTTCTACCATTTTTGCCCCACACCATACATTTAAATCACATTTAAAGCAGATGGCTTTCCCCAAATAATCATTGGGGGCTGTAGTTTGTTATGGGTGCTTGAAAGAGTAGCTGTGAGTGGTAAACTAGTTTTCAGGTTTCTTTGGGGGAAGCCTTGTTCTTTAAATATATGGTATGGATGTGATCCTAGTTATAACATTCTCTAGTAGTTTTTTTCTACTAAGTTTCTAAGCCTTTTTTGCCTTTAACATACAATCAAGTTACTCCAGCTTCTCAGTCTCTGGAATATCGGACAACAGCTTGAAGCCAGTTCCTTGATCAGATGGTTTAGCCTAAAGCAATATTTGGCCAGTTCCTTTTCCCTTTTCACATGTTTTACATTTGGAACTTTCCAAAAGGAAAACACAGGACAAAATGGAAGGCACCACTGCTTTCAACAGCTAGAAATCCCCTACCCTCTTTCTTGTTTGTTAATTGGATTTTGTAGGAAACAGAAAGGGGGTGTTAGTGTAAATGTGTGTCCACTTTAATCCCTGTTGGGTTAGTTACAGAGTCAAATGCCAGATCAAAAGGGGTGAAAACACCAAAGAAATCTCCAGCTGCCACAGGAACAGCTGTGGGCAAATGAGAAAACTAAACGGTGTGTTTCAGAGGCTGAAGCAGAAATGTATGTATATTTAAGGATATACAGGGAACTTCTGAAATGTAGCTAGGAAAAAAATAAAAGTTATTAACCATCTGTGATTGCTAGGCTCCCTGTCCCCTCCAGAAAGTGTCCTGATATGTAGAGGGGGCGGGATTATCTGAAAAAAATTGCACAGGACATTACTACACACATATAGAAGATGGGATCCATTTGTCTTTTGCTGGTAGTATTATTGCCTGCTATCCTGGGTTTTAATAATAGGGGTTTTGCTTGCTCAGCTGTGCCTATACTTCAGGGTTCTCCCAGATGCAAATTCCTTCTTCCCTACTTAGTGGAAGGAATGTCTCACAGGACAATGCACCCTCTGCTCCTTTCCCTAACTGGATCTTCTTCCAGAATCTGCTCTGCAACCGAAAACGCATTGCAAAGAGCACTGCAGCTCTCTTTTGTGTGATGGTGAAGCAACAAGTGAATGCAAAGAGCAAAATTACTGATGAAAACTCTTGAAAAAAGACATTAATAAGAAGTATGTTTGGGAAATGTGGGGATGTTTCCAAAGAAATGTTGTGCACCCAACACCAAGAGTGGAACCACAAGATAAGGTCTTCTTGTTGTTGGTGGTGGCTGCCCAGTGCACTGACCCATGACAGGGCTTTTTCAGTGGTGGCCTCCCAGTTGTGAAATGCCCTGCCTGGTGGTGTAGGAGGCTTCTGTATTTGATTCACGTGCAGTTCAGGAAAGGACATAGCTTGCTGCTAGAGACCATGTTTGCCTGCAGAAGGTCTCAGGTTCAATACCTGGCATCTCCAGTTAAAACAATCAGGGAGTGGATGACAGAAAAGGCATCTCTTTGCCTGAGACCCTGGAGAAGCACTGGTACTCGGAGGAGACAATCCCAGGCTAGATGACAACTAGGCTGACCTGGTGCAAGACAGCATGCTCTGCATTTCTGTCTTCTCTTTTCATTTTTTCCTCCCATATTTTTGAGCCACTTCTAATATTCTAATATAACCATCTCTCTCTCTCTCTCTCTCTCTCTCTCTCTCTCTCTCTCTCACACACACACACACAATTTCAACAGAAAGATAAACACTTCTATTTTAAAAGGATTAATTTCATTCGTTCTTTTTGCCCCTCTGTAACATTTAGAGCAGGGATAGCCACATGTTGCAGAATGCAACTCCCATCAGCCCCAGACGACATGGCCATCTGTCAGGAGTTGTGGAAGTCATAGTCCAAAACAACGGGAGGGCACCCCCTGATTTATGGGGATGGCTTCCGCTTGAATTCCTATCATTCTCCGGAAGGAGATGTTCTCCGGTTCATGGGCAACGTACAGAGTGAATACTTGTCTTGGGGGTCTAGTTTAGTATCTGTTACCAGTTACAATCATGCACCTGCTGCTTTTAAAAGACCACCAGAGCAGGTGGTTTCCTTTTGATTTTGTCTCACCTTAACCACACCCTGCAAGCAATGGGTTTTACAGAGCGTGACAAGGGGAATCAATCTCAGTGCAAAACCCAGATGAGGGATGACAGGACCTACCTGCGGGGTGACCAGGGATCACAAGGCTGTTGGTGGGTAACGCTGGAGGAGGTGGCAGCGTAGGAGGGGTGGCAAACATGGCCGGATGGTGCTGGTGTTGGGACTGCGATCTGAGAGGGAAATGTGAGGCAGCAAGGTTAGAGATGGAGAGGGGTAACGCTGGGCCGGAGGAATGATGGGGAGGGATCTGGGGGGAGATGGGGAGGTGTTTTGGAAGGCTAATACTTGTTGCACTGCTGGCGCTGCTGCTTCTGCTGTGGAAATAAAAAAAATGCAGGGAGTGGGGAGAGAAAGTGTCATTAGAAAGGCTGCAGAACTGCAAAATAACCAAAGCATTTGTAAAAGTGTCCTGGCAAAAACACCGTCAAAGATATTTTGACCCATCTACTATCCAGCAGAGATCCCAAGGGATGTTCCCAATCTGAGCTAGGGTAGCAACCCCTGAATGACATTCAGTTTCATTTTCACATAAGCTATCACTGGGCTTCTCCTCCCTCTTCAACATGTCTTGAGATATTCCCTGCCCACCCCAATGTCTTCTAATACACTTTTCAGGCACAATGTCCTAAATCTCCTGTTGTTGAAGACTACTGCAAACCACTCCTCATTGTCTCCTTCTGAAATAAGTAATTGCAAGCATGAACAAAATGGGAATTGACCCATATCACAACAATATGTGGCCCTGCAGTTATTGCTGGACTGAACACACTGGCTGGGGTTGATGGGACTTGGAGTCAAGAGATTCCCCATCACTGCACTCAAAGATTATAGAGATCAGAGCATTAAATGAGCACGGTCTACCCACCTGATATTATTGAGTCCGTTGTGGGCCACCTGGTGAAGCCCTGGATAACTGAGAGGAGGGGGGATGTGGCTTGGAGGTTGGGTCCGGAGCTCAGGCAGCAGCTGAGGCTGTGACTGAGGTCGAGGTTGAGGTTGCGACTGAGGCCGAGGCTGCGGCTGAGGGGTGAGTCTTGGTGGTGCTGGTGCTGAGATCAATGGCTCTTTCTTCAACAGCGGGCTTGCCCGAGCACTTGACGTGGGTGCAGAGGAGGTGGAAGTCACTACGACAGTGTTCGGTGGGGGGCTGTGGATTGGCAGCACAAAGGGCACGTCAGTGCTCAGTTCCTGGCTGCGCTCCAGCCCGGACACCTTGGGGATGCTCCCTGCTTTCGTTTCGGCCTTGTCATTCAAGGCTGGACCTTCAAGAACAAGGAACAAGGCAAAAGTTATGTGGTAAAACATCCTGATGATGCATTTGGATTTCAGCATGCTAAGGTGGAAAGGATTTTAAGCGTATTGTCTAGCAGTAGCATGTTGTTATTTACCGCCAAGACCATCTCAAGGGCTCAGGCATGAATTCTGGGTTTACGGACACTTCCGGTCGGCGCCAGCGCTTAATGGCGGTCCGAGCCTCGAGCTCCGAGGCAGGACTGCTCCGTTAGTTCGGGTCTTACCCGCTACGGCAAGCGGGGGACCCCTAAAATCACAGGCGCGGAGCCTGTGAACAAAGGAGATTCGGTGGGCACCTTTTGCGCCCCCCGGTACTGTGAGGGAGCCTTTTTAAAGGCTTCTGAGCGGCATCGGGGTAAGCGCGGTGCTGAGAGTCGTCACCCAGCTAGCGGAGTGAAGCCGCGTCGCCATGAGCGGAGAGCGCCGATTCCTTCCTGCAATTGGAATTTGACCACAACACCCGTGAGTAAGATTGGAAAAGTAATGGGACTTTTAAAAAATAAAATTGGCTGAAAACGGGAAAGGCAAAAATTAAGGAAGTCTGCCTCCCCGGAACTGCAGAAGGAATAAAGCAACGAAAATCAAGCTGCACTTAAAGGGAACCTTTCTAATTTTTTTAAGCTGTCAAACTGACATCGGACTTAAAACCTCCCCCCAGACTGGCAGGAGAAGGGGGGAAGGGATTGGAACGTTGTTAATCTGCTGGAAAATTAATGGAAAATTAAGAACTTCCATTGCCAAATCCCCTGGGGTCGGGCTGCCCAAACAAGACACCTGGGACGTGGTCTGTCAAACTCTGAGAAGTGGGGACTTGTTTGCAAAAAAGTTATCGGACCTTAGATGTACTTTGTTGCATTTTGGCCACATAGAAAAATAGAGACTTTACAATTTGGATATTGGAAACTTTTGGCTACTGTTGTATTCCCTTGCTTCTTTGTTGTTTTTCCATCTTTGCCATTTGGATACAATTGAATGCTCCCTCTAGAGGGCTCTATCTGAAACTGTTGCACTTGAAAAAGTAACAGTGGGATTTTCCACTTGGGAATCAACTCTGTGAGAACGACCTTGAGGATATGAGTGCCCCTACAGATGAGATAGTAACAAGGCAGAAAGCAAAACAAGCTCACAAGAAAAGGGCCTCTATATCAGGAACTGCAGCTGTGCAGGAAAAAACACCAGCTTCTATGGATCCTATGACTCAGGCTCTACTTAAAATAAATCAATCCCTGGAAGCATTGACAAAACTTTCGACAGAGAACTCTAAAAAATTAACAGAGTTGACAACAAGGTTGGATGTGAATACGGCTAGTGTCGCATCGAACACAGATTCTATAAATAGATTAATTCAGGAAAATTCAGAAACACGAAAGATTGCAGAAAGTGCAAAAATAACAGCTGAAGAGACAAGGGAAAAATTTGGGCCTATTGTTAAAAAAGTGAATGAGCATGATGCAGCCCTCTCCTTACTGGAACTTCAACGTAAAGAGAAGAATTTAAAATTTAGATTGGTGCCTGAAGTGGAAGGGGACAACCTTGTGAAATTTCTCACAGAGAACATTATAACTTTTTGGCGGGAAGAATGGGAGGAAGATGAGGAACTTGAGATAATTTCAGCCTTTCGGCTGGGCAGAAGGCAGGACAAAAAACCAAGGGATTGCTTAATTACATTGAGATCAAAAGAAGAAAGAGATAGAATACTGAATTTGCATTACCAAAAGGCATTGGTGATCCAAAATTGTCAGATACAGATTTTTAAGGACATTCCTAAATACATTTTAGAGGTGAGAACATATTACAAGAGTTTAGTAGACCTGCTGAAGAAAAACACCATACCATTCAGATGGGAATTTCCACAAGGATTGTCCTTTAACTTCAATGGAAGGAAGATTAAAATAAAAACAATTCAGGACAAAGAACTATTTCTAGAGAAGTATCTGGAGGACTTGCAGAAAGGAACCGTGGAGGAGAGGGAACCACCCGATATAGCAAATTTGTCATTTGGACTTTCACTACCACCATCGGAGGAAGAGCAGAAGCTTGGAGCAGTTGGAGGAACAGCTACCTAAATACAAAATGTCTCTGCAACTCCTTAGTTGGAACTGTAATGGTTTGAACCTTCCTCGGAAAAGAAGACAGGTTTTTCACATTCTGAAGAAAGAACAATTAGACATAATATGTTTGCAAGAAACCCATATTGCCAGGATACACAGGAAATTATTAATAAATAAGAGACTCGGTCAAGAATTCATCTCATCAGACAAAGTAAAGAAAAGAGGTGTGGTGATCTATGCAAAGGAAAAGTTGGCTCCAAAATTAATATCTAAAGATGAACAAGGAAGATACCTGGCAATTGAAATACAAATTCAAGGAGAAAAGATATTAATTGTGGGAGTTTATGCCCCAAATGAAGGGAAGGCCGAATTCTTTAGGAAGTTGCATGAGACATTAGTTGACTTTTTAGACTATAAAATCCTAATGATGGGAGACATGAACGGAGTTGTTTCAACAAACATGGATAAAGCACAGAGACAAGTGATTTCAAAAGAAGGGAGACTACCAAAGATCTTTTTTGAAATGACTGAAACTATGGACTTGATTGATATTTGGAGAATAAAGAATCCTCTAGAGAGAGAGGGAACCTTCTTCTCTGAAGCAAAAATGACATGGACAAGAATAGACCAAATTTGGATTTCTAGTAGTCTGGCGTCAAGAACAAAAAAAGTAGAAATCTGCCCAAAAACGTGCTCCGACCACAATGCGGTCAAGATGGAGATGAAACTAACAACAACTGGTTCCTTTAGATGGAGAATGAATGACACCCTATTCAAGGATGAAGAGATCCATAAGAAGGCCCTTAAAATATTAAAAGATTATTTTGAGATCAACAGGAAAACAGATGTGGAAAAAAGAATAATCTGGGACGCAAGCAAAGCCGTGATGCGAGGTTTCCTAATTCAACAAAATTCTATTAAGAGGAAGCAACAAAATGAAAAGAAGGAAAAAATTTTAGAAAAAATAAAAGAAGGAGAGAAGAAGTTGAGGTCTAAACCAAAGTCTCATGAGATTTTGAGAGAAATAAAGTTTCATCAGATGCAATACATGGAACTTATGAACCAACAAATAGAATGGAAGATAAAGCAAATGAGACAAAAAACTTTTGAGTCAGCGGATAAATGTGGGAAACTTCTGTCATGGCAATTGAAAAAAAGGCAGAAAATGAACACGGTAACAAGTTTAGAAATGGATGGAAAGATTATCCACAAACCCAACGAGATCAACAATTGTTTTCAAAGCTTTTTTAAGAAATTGTACGCACAAGGGCCAACCAATGAGCAAGAAATAGAAGAATTCATTAGAAAATACGGTTTACCAAAAATCTCAGAACAAAGTAAAAGGATCTTAAATGAGGAAATAACAGAACAAGAAATAGAGGGTGCCATTCAAAATATGAAATTGGGAAAATCACCAGGACCAGATGGCCTGACGGCCAAATACTACAAATTGCTGAAAGAATGGCTGATACAACCATTGAAGGAAGTCTGCAATGAAATTTTAAAGGGGAAAAAGGCACCTGAATCGTGGAAAGAGGCTTTCATCTCACTTATACCGAAAACAGAGACTGAGAAGAACCAAGTTAAAAACTACCGCCCTATATCTTTACTTAATGTGGATTACAAAATTTTTGCAGACATTTTGGCAAAAAGATTGAAAAGAGTGTTGGCAGATGAGATTCATAAGGACCAAACAGGCTTTCTCCCAGGTAGACATATGTCAGACAATGTGAGAAACATTATAGACATTTTGGAGCTGCTGGACGTTGACATTAACAGGAAAGCAGTTTTGATTTTTGTGGACGCGGAGAAAGCCTTTGACAACATTTGTTGGATTTTTATGAAAAAGAATCTCCAAGGGATGGGGGTAGGACAAGGTTTTGAAAACGGTATAGGTGCAATATACTCTCAACAAAAGGCCAAATTAATTGTAAATAATGTGGTAACAGAAGAAATACCTATAGAAAAAGGTACACGACAGGGCTGCCCAATATCCCCTTTGCTTTTTATATCGGTCCTGGAGGTTTTGTTAAACATGATTAGAAAGGACCAGTTGGTTAAAGGAGTTCAGGTCGGAGTTAGACATTATAAATTAAGAGCATTTGCAGATGACCTAGTATTGACTTTGCAACAGCCAGACACTAGTACTAAAAGAGTATTAGAATTAATTGAAACATTTGGTCGAGTAGCAGGTTTTAAATTGAACAGACAAAAAACGAAAGTGTTGGAAAAAAATTTAACAATGGAAGAAAGAGAGAGTTTCCAGAATGAAACAGGTTTGGAAATTACAAAAAGGGTAAAATACCTGGGGGTAAACTTAACATCCAAGAATGTGAATTTATTTAAGGATAATTATGAAAAATGTTGGTCAGAAGTTAAAAAGGATTTGGAAATATGGTCAAGGCTGAAACTTTCCTTGTTAGGCCGAATTGCTACCATTAAGATGAATGTATTGCCTAGAATGCTGTTTTTATTCCAGACGCTGCAGATTGTGGACAAGATGGATTGTTTCAAGAAGTGGCAGAAAGATATATCAAAATTTGTCTGGCAGGGCAAAAAGCCCAGAATTAAATTTAAGATTTTAACTGATGCAAAGGATAGAGGGGGGTTTGCCCTGCCGGACTTAAGACTCTACTATGAATCAGCAGCTTTCTGCTGGTTGAAACACTGGCTACTTCTTGAGAATACTGACATTTTGGATCTGGAAGGGTATGACAATAGTTTTGGTTGGCATGCATATTTATGGTACGACAAGGTAAAGGTGTATAAAAGTTTTAAAAACCATATTGTAAGGAAAGCATTGTATAACATTTGGATTAGATACAAAGATTTGTTGGAAAGCAAAACCCCTAGGTGGGTGTCACCAATGGAAGCTAGGGAAGTAAAAAAGCTTAATATGGATTCTAAATGGCCAAAATATCATGAGATTATAGAATACGATGGCGAAAGGGTGAAACTTCAGAGTTATGAGAAACTAAAACCTAAGGTTCGAGATTGGTTGCATTACCATCAGATAAATGAGACGTTTAAACAGGACAGGAAAATAGGATTTCAGAAAGAGAAGTCAAAACTAGAAATAGAATTGTTGGAACCCAATACTAAGAATTTATCAAAAATGTATAACTTGCTGTTAAAATGGAATACACAGGATGAAACGGTGAAATCAGCTATGATTAAATGGGCACAAGATATCGGTCATGATATTATGTTTGCTGACTGGGAACAGTTATGGACCACCGGTATTAAATTTACTGCATGTAATGCCTTAAAAGAAAATATTATGAAAATGATCTACCGGTGGTACATGACCCCAGTCAAGCTTGCAAAAATTTATCATTTGCCTAATAATAAGTGTTGGAAATGTAATGAGACTGAAGGCACTTTTTACCACCTTTGGTGGACCTGCCCAAAGGTTAAAGCTTTCTGGGAAATGATCTATAATGAAATTAAGAAGGTTCTTAAGTGGACTTTTCCTAAGAAACCAGAGGCTTTCCTTTTGGGTATGGTGGGCCAAGTGGTGTTAAGGAAGGATAGGACATTCTTTATGTATGCCACTACAGCAGCAAGAATTCTACTGGCAAAGTATTGGAAGACGCAAGAACTACCTACTCTGGAAGAATGGCAAACAAAGGTGATTGACTTTATGGGACTGGCTGAGATGACGGGCAGAATCCGGGACCAGGGGAAAGAGACAGTGGAAGAGGACTGGAAGAACTTCAAGATATATCTTAAAAATAATTGTAAAATTGAGGAATGTTAAGATGTCAGGGGGTAAGAAGTAAAGAATTGCAGCAGTAAACAAAAAAAACTTAAGAAATATTTATGAAAAAGAACTAAGACAATGGACTTAAGGGTTGCTAAAGAATTTTAAACAAGGATGCAGGGATAGGGAGGTATGGGGAAGTCAAAGAAAAAAGGCTATGAACTGATGATTATGAAGTAATACTGTGTTACATTGTTCTTCATTTTATGTGTGGAAAATTAATAAAAATCATTATAAAAAAAAAAAAAAATGAATTCTGGGTTTACATGGCTGTTTTTACCATTGACACAGAGATTTTTTATCCAATTGCAGCATCCCTTGTTGTCCCCTCAAACTGAGGTGCAGAACAAGAGGCTGGGTCAAGTTTCCCTCGGTTGGGCCCAGGGATTCTTCTCCCTGCTGCACCTCTTATGGCTGGCTCAAGTGGTTCTAAGCAACTGGAAAGAAGCAAGTTCTGCCTTCAACAGGAGGACGGCAGAAAAAATGGTGGCAGAGAACTGAAGTAAACTGACATTATATTAACTATCCCAGATTCTTTTATAGTAAGAAATTCACTGGGGAACTGGTACCATTCCTTAGATAATGGAATACAACCAATCTATTTGAAAATGTAAGTCAGGATTTGCCCAATGTGGTATATAATGCTGATTATGTTAAACAGATTATAGGAGAGAATTCTGATGATTGCTAATGCTTTGAATCCCATTTGATGGCTATTCTTTTTTAAAATAATAATAATAATAATAATAATAATAATAATAATAATAATAATAATAATAATTGAACAGCCCTGTTACCCTTCGTATGTTTTGTCATTTGGTTTTTTTTTGTTTTTTAAATAGACATTATAAAACTGCAGAGTTCCCCTTTCCCATACCACCACGCTTGAATTTTCCAAAACTGGTTTTTAGTATCTCTTCAGTGAGACTAACATCCTATTTTAGACTTCACTTGCGACACCGCTGCCTCGCTAGGTCTACCACCAAATTCCATTTTAGGTAAAAATAAGTAGCAACACTAGACAAGAGCTGCTTGGAAGTGGGTAACTTTGCAGGTATATGTTACAAAATTTAAGACACACACATTTCCTTTCCATCAGGAATGCCCACTGCTCTTCTAGACAGCTAACATTGTACTGTGTCAGTTTCAGTAATGCTCACATTTACCTTGGATTTTTGAACCCACCAATAAAGTGCATTTTATTAAAACGTACAGTTCTAGTCTTGATAATAAATATAAATGGCACCAAGGACACTTTTTGTTTGGCTGGCCCTTCAAAAGCTGTAATTTTTAAAAAGAATCTGTATGTAATATATCAAACTTCAGTGGCATGGTAACTAGCAGCTACATAAATATATTTTCCCAGCAAACATTTTCTTGATGTAAATACTCATTCAGCTATGGCCACAATGAGCCAGACTTATTCAGTGAACCAAAGATTGGACCTTGCCTGAACTCCCACATTAGCCAAGGACATGTTGGGAGCTTTGGAATACTCAGTCTTGGTTCCCAACCTGTAAAATGGGAATTTAAAGACCCATTCCTTAAATTTGTGGTGTTGATAAATGAGATTATGCCTAATTCCTGCTGGGTATGGGGGATCCCCTAATTTAACCACCTGAATCAATTCACATACTGAAATAATAGAATTGTAAAATTGGAAGCGACCTTGAGGGCCCAACCCCTTGAAATGCAGGAATCTCATTTGAAATTTCCACACCTCAAATTCTGTGTTCTTTTTCTTCAACTTAAAAAGTATATATTGGGGGGAAATGCACTAAGAAATGTGTATGATTTATTTATTTATGCTTATAAAAATGTTTATATACTGCTGTATCATAAAAAATATATCAGCAGTTTACAACAATATAAAAATTTATGGACCTAAAACATTTTTTTGTTTAGGGGGCTGCAGATAAGGAAATTAGAGAACTGAATTTTAGACTGGGAAAATGAGAAGCCACATCTGAAAGATTCGTCCATCCATCTGTCCTGGTGACCGTAGGTGCAATATGACAGAATGTTCTTCCCTAAAAGGTGAGATTTTTGTTCAATCACAGCATTCTTCCTCCATACAAAAAACGCTTAGAAAATGAGCAAGTTGTGGAGAACCAGTCTTCCTACAGCAATTGTTTCTCTGGTATGGATCACCATTCAGATACGTTATGTGAGCTCCTACCTGCTGTCTGAACTGGGAAAGCTCAAACACCATTTTCCCACCTCAGCAATGAATAGACCAAAGACTATGACGGAAAAAACAGATTTAAATGATTCATTAAAAATTCAGTGATGCCTATTTGGGTGGTTTGAGAATGATGCTGTACAAGAAGAGTAGCCATGTACAGTAATGTAGCTTTAATAATCTCTAATACTTTGGGGGACCCAGAAACATGCCAACAGCTATAATAGAAGGTCCCTTGAAAGTACCAGTAACACAATCTCTTGGGAAGTGTTTATTCCCACCCCCTTATTTTAACTTTGCCAATCATGCAACCCACACTCACAGATATCAGGCTGCTGTATCTTGGTGGGCACCTATCTGGTGTCTTACTGTTACCACCTGTCATTGGCACTCTCTATTCATAACCAAACAGCTCCAGCTTGAGAACTGAAGGTGGAGGTTGAGCATGATTCAACGTGGCTAACGCCACTGTACACAACCACTGCAGCTATCAGTAAAGATTTGCTACAAATGAATCGGCATAAGCATTCCACATGGAAAACCTGATGAGCTATTTTTCACTGATGTGACAAGAGTCCCAGAACAGGTAAAATTACCATAAAGAAGAGAGGCCCTCTGGGCATGTTCCTTCATGATTTGATAAGCACAGGCAATGCTAATGCATAGGAAGCTGACTTATACTGAGTAAAAGAATTGGTCCATCTAACTTAGTATCAGCTGTACCAGCGGTTCTCAAGCTTCCTATTTTCCTTGAAAATGGCTGAGGGCCTCAGCAGACCACTTAGCAAACCCTGCGTCAGATGTTGACCTTTGGCCCCTGATATAAACAACCATGATATTCACCACCCTATACTGGAACATTCCAATGATAGAAATGTG
The DNA here is from genome assembly GCF_951804945.1 of Podarcis cretensis. Taxonomy (NCBI): domain Eukaryota; kingdom Metazoa; phylum Chordata; class Lepidosauria; order Squamata; family Lacertidae; genus Podarcis; species Podarcis cretensis. Next base: position 33,356,014 of record NC_137186.1, read on the forward strand.
TTTATTTTTACCAAGTTCTAGAGTAGTTAATTTTCATGCCTCATGATAACAGGCTGAGCCAATTTGCCTAAGACTCAACAGTCAGCTCCAATATTTCAACCTTAATTAAAGCTGAACTCACGTCAGCTTAGCTCTTTCCTTCACAGAGTATCTGACATTTACAATGATTTGTGTATCTGCCGAGCCACACTGAAGGCTAGATCGCATTAGGCCTTTCCCACTCCCCCCACAACCAGACACAACATTGTCCCCCTCCCACTTTTTTAGCATGCTGACTTTGCTTGTTTTCTAACTAGAATCCCAGGATGTAAAACGTTCCTTAACAAAGGGCATAACAGTCTCTCATTATCAGTGGCGTAGCGTGGGTTGTCAGCACCCGGGGCAAGGCAAGTAATTTGCGCCCCCTAACCCGTGGATTTGCGCCCCCTAACCCTAACCCCCAGATGTTGTGCCCGGTGCGGCCGCCCCCCCCTGCACCCCTCACGCTACGCCACTGCTCATTATAGAAACATTTGTGTACAACAGCCCACGAGGTATCCATCACACAGTCTTACGTGATCCTGCCTCTTTTTATTGCAATATCTGAACACTTCCAAACCATTAATGCATTTGTCCTTGTGACACTCCTGTAAGGCATAAAAAGGCTATAATTCTTATTCTACACATGGGAGAACAATGGCATACAAGGCCATCTCATCCGCTGCATGAATGGGGCCCATGTCCTGGGTGCTAGCCTTGAGACGGATGCCCAGCTATCATAATTTATTGGACGTGCTTTGCTGTATTTTCTGAATAAGGCTGAAACCGCAGCAGCACTCCTCCTCCTAAGTACTTTACTCCTTTGATAAGGGCACCAGCATGGAAAATGAAAGATGGAGACGACATGAAGACCAGGAGCCAAGCCGTACACAGCCAAGAGTGGAAGAACCATCGTGAAGAAGATAGCCCTGTAGACCAGGTCCCACTGAGTAACAGTCATGCATCGCATGAAAGACAAAGCCAAAATTGTGGGAGTTGAGCCTGCATCCAGTTCCAATAGGAAACAACAGAGGGAGAAAAAAAACACCTGTAAGTTTCTCAGTGGCTTTACACCTGTTCACAACGCCCCCACCAGAACAATAATAAAATAATGCAGCAGTTAAGATAAAAGCATGCCAATGCATAAACACAATAATGCATAAAAAGGCAGCATTTAAACCAGTTGCAAGATGTCGTTAAGTTCAACTGAGCAGACAAGGTGGTGGGGAAAGGCAACCAATGCCAATACTTAAATTATGCCACTAAAAGCCCAGATAAACAGGGCAGATTTTCCCCTAGTCAGTCCAAAAAAGGTAAGACAGAGAAGGCACCAGAGGGTAGGGATGGGATTTTCTAGAAATCTCAGTTTTGGGCTTATGCACACAAATTCTTTTTCCAATTCATGTCTCACTCCCTGATCTGGATGAGAAGAGGGTTGTTTTCTAACCAGCTCCACTAAAAATAGGAACATTATTTGGATATAATTTTTGTATATACATGTAAATAATATACAATAATGTTTATGTATAATACATATGCAATGCTCAGCTGGGTTGTAACTGCTGAATTCCATATATAGTCATTTAAAACAGATTCCTTTTCCATCCCTACCAGGGAATCTAGAGGGAGTTTCATTAAGAGTGCCACCACAGAAAATGTAATATAGTGGACCCTCAGGTTATGTTACCTTTGGGTAATGTAACTTTCTGGTTGCAAACGCGTCAAACCTGGAAGTGGGTTTGCTGCGCATGCGCCGAAGCGCTCTGCGGCGGCGCATGCATGCGCAGAAGCAGTCCTCCAGTTATGGAATTTTCGGGATACGGCCGGGCTTCTGGAACAGATCCCATTCATAACTGGAGGTACCACTGTATCTCTGGTTGTCACCTAATTTTCACAGGTGATGGCACCTAGAGATTTCAGCTGCTGAGGAGGCTCATATGGGATGCAGCTTTGTGGTCAAAGCTAAGGAGCTTCAGTCCTGTAAATTGCCTATGTAGCAGAGTGCATGGGAATCATGTGTGCCAGCTCCTCAGAAGAACAGTGGGGTACAATAAAATAAGCAAATATCTACTATCCCTACTGATGTCTGTGGCTTAACCCAAGAGGGTGTGCATAAATATGTGCTGCAATGAGGAATATGCTGCCTCCTTTTGCAATGCCTCTGAACATTGGAAGCTGCCTTCTATCAAGTCAAATTATTGGTTCATTTGGCTCACTGTAGGCCTTACATTTTTGCAACATGCCCCGAAGTCAAGATCCTTGGCTTGACTTGTCTGAACAGAAATAATGAACAAAAACTATTATCCTAACTTAGAAGTGCACAAAGCGGATTATGCTATTACTTTCAAGGACATTCAGTAACTCTGATTTAAGATTCCACAGATTTGTGAGCGGAGGATGGACGCTAGCTAGCCTGTTATGCTGACTTCTCAGCAGAAAGCAAATTCTTCAAGGGCTTAGCTAAGTCTAAAGGAAAACTGCTGAGTGCAGCTGATGGGAAATCAACTTGGGGTATTTAAAACTGGCTCTAAACGAGAGAGAGGGGGGGGCACAAGTCTTTCCCTGCCACTGGTACCCCCTCCTGCCACTCTTAAATGACATGCGCCAACATGTCATACACACCAGTAGACTGAGCACAGTGCCCCTCCCAGAAACGGGCCTGACACAAATTAAACCTGTTCTGTTAGAGGAATTTGCTTCAAAGCTGATTAAGTGTTGCTCAAGTGCAAGAGATTAAAATCCACAAAAGCTGCTCTTTGAGGACTCCTATAAGCAGTTACTGAGTTATGCAAACAACACTTGGGGCAAAATCACTTCCAGACCTGCAGCCCTTTCTCCCTCTCACTCACTTGGGAGGTGCATGTTCTTTGCAATCTGTTTATAAATGCATAAAAAATCATGATTGGAAAGAATCAAATATTTTCTTCCTTGTTTCTTGATAAAAGGAAACACTGTGCCTCTGCACCCCCCTGCATTGCACTACCTTTTACTCTCTGCAATGTGTGTGTGGCCTTCGCCGCTTCCTTAAAACTACTGTAGCTGCAGCACACATCTAAGAATGGACTACACTGGTGTTAGTACTAGATAGCCAAAGAAAAAAGCAGGCTGTGGCATGACCACTGTCATACGTTATACGAAGACTCCCTGCCCTTTGCCCTGGGTGACTTTGAAATTTATAGCTTCTGACACACTGTGCCTTACTATAAAGAAATATTGGAGCTCATAAGGAAGACCCTAGCAGTTGGTCAAAGAATGGGCCCAGGTTTGAAGAAGGTATAGGCAAGGTGCCCTTTGGTGCCTCCCAAAGTTTATCAGAGTAGAGAGGGCAGATGTGGATGAATGGCAGTGGGCACAAGTAGGATGGATGGTGATAAAACAGTGTATCTTCAGCCTGGCACTATGAAGAGAATTAAGTGGTTAATTCCCAATGCTTCTTGGTCTTGGCCCTGATATGGTGCCTGCCAGGAGTAAAGCTCAGTGGCATGATGGTTAATGAAGACTGTAGCTATATCTGCCTGGCTTGGTGTTTCTTTTCACAGAGATGGGCCACCATGCTACATGCTGGACTGGATCAACTTTAGGGGAGGGCTCATAGCTCAATACTGGAGCTATGCCTCGCATACAGAATGCTTCAGGCATACTTCTCAGCATCTCCTATTTAAAGGGATCTCAAGTAGGACAAATGGGAAAGTGTAAGACCTTGGAGAACTATTGCAAGTCAGAATACCAAATATTGGACTAGATGGATCAATGGTCTGATTCAGTGTTGTTGTAGATGCCAATATTTATTTGCTTTCCCCCTACAGAAGTGACTCAGAGCAACTTACAGTGTAAAAACAAACACTAAAATCAAGTGTAAGAAGAATAAACTGAGAAGCTAAAATACAGTACAGTGATACCTCAGGTTACATATGCTTCAGGTTACATATGCTTCAGGTTACAGACTCCGCTAACCCAGAAATAGTGCTTCAGGTTAAGAACTTTGCTTCAGGATAAGAACAGAAATCGGGCTCCGGCGGCAGCAGGAGGCCCCATTAGCTAAAGTGGTGCTTCAGGTTAAGAACAGTTTCAGGTTAAGAACGGACCTCCGGAACGAATTAAGTACTTAACCCGAGGTACCACTGTATAAGGCAGCTTCCTATACTCTCTCAGAGTAAGGGATATGCTAGTTATTTAATGACTTGCTGAAACTTTGCATTATTTTCTTTTTAGAATGTATTTACTTTAAGACCACTCTTCCATAACAAAATGCCAAAAGTAGCATGTTTTTCATAACGTTTATTGAGGAATTAACCAAACATGGCAGTCACTTTTTACTGCCCAAGTTATGCTGCTTGATTTTTTTAAAAAAACTTTCCTTTAATCATTGGAGATGTTTGAGAAATGTCCAAATAATACGACATCTGGAGTACCATGACCCTTTTGCATTTAGGCAAAATGACAAGTACAACAATAATCTTTCTGGGAAGCAAAAGAGAGCAGCTGCCTTTTGTGGGAGATTTTGGAGGGGGTACCACTTTTTCCTTAACTCCAACCCCCACCTCTATATTGTGTTTTAAAAACAATGTCACTCAAAAGCAGAAAAGGGCAAATGTGTGTGTAATTTTGGCTTTTCCCTTCCAGTGCAAGAAGTCTAAGGCTCACACTGGAAACACAGAAGTATCTTAATTTTTGAAAATCATTCTTTATCTCACTATTTAGGTATCACACCAGTCATAGACAGAACAATAACTACTATTAATGTGGAGGTTCTAATTTCCCTTGAATGGTTTTGTTATTTCATAGAATCAAAGAGGGTTATCTAGTCCAGTGTTTCCCAACCTTATGCCTCCAGCTGTTTTTGAACTACAACTCCCATCATCCCTGACTAGCAAGACCAGTGGCAAGGGATGATGGGAATTGTAGTCCAAAAACAGCTGGAGGCACAAGGTTGGGAAACACTGATCTAGTCAAACCTCCTGCAACGCAGGAATCTCAACTAAAGCATCCATGACAGATGGCCGTCTCACCTCTTCTTAAAAACCTCCAAGGAAGGGGAGTCCACAACTTCCCGAGAGAGACTGTTCCACTGTCGAACAGCTCGTAGTGTCAGAAAGCTTTTTTTGTATGTTTAGTCAGAATCACCTTGCTTGTAATTTGAAGCCATTGGTTCAAGCCTTGCCCTCCAGAGCAGAAGAAAGCAAGCTTGTTCCCTCTTCCATGTGACAGTCCTTTAGATATTTGAAGATGGCTATCATATCTCCTCTCAGACTCCTCTAATCCAGGCTAAATATGTCCAGCTCTTGCAACCATTCTACATAAAGCTGTTTCCAGACCCTTGATCATCTTGGTTGTCCTCCACTGCACATGTTCCAGTTTGTCAATATCGTTCTTAAATTGTGGTGCACAGAACTGGACAAAGAACTCCAGGTGTAAGTCTCACCAAGGCAGAATAAAGGTAAAGGTAAAGGTACCCCTGCCCGTAGGGGCCAGTCTTGACAGACTCTGGGGTTGTGCGCCCATCTCACTTAAGAGGCCAGGGGCCAGCGCTGTCCGGAGACACTTCCGGGTCACGTGGCCAGTGTGACATCGCTGCTCTGGCGAGCCAGAGCCGCACACGGAAACGCCGTTTACCTTCCCGCTGGTAAGCGGTCCCTATTTATCTACTTGCACCCGGAGGTGCTTTCGAACTGCTAGGTTGGCAGGCGCTGGGACCGAGCAGCGGGAGCGCACCCCGCCGCAGGGATTCGAACCGCCGACCTTTCGATCGGCAAGCCCTAGGCGCTGAGGCTTTAACCCACAGCGCCACCAGACAATTACTTGGCTTGACTGGGACGCTATACTTCTTTGATGCAGTCTAGAATAGCATCAGGGGTTTTTTTGCTGCTGCTGCTATTGTCTCAGGTTAACCTTGTGGTCTACTAACACCTTCTTTTCACATGTACTACTAGCAAAGCCAGATGTCCCCCAACTTATATTTGGGCTGCTGATTCATCCTAAGTGTAGAACCTGGCATTTGTTCCTACTGAAATTCATTTTGTTTACGTTTGGGCCCAGTTCTTCAATCTATTAAAATCATCTTGAAACCTGATTCTATCTTTCTGTTACATTGGCTACTCCACCCAGCTTAGTGTCATCTACATATTTGACAAGCACCTCTTCAAATCCTTTATCCAAGTCCAAGAATTAGGGGTCAGGTTAATAAAACAATTAAGCAAGTGAGCCAAGCCAAACTAAGCAAGCAAACCTGCTCATCAGACCCTTTTAGATAACCCATGTAAATCTTCCAAATAGTGACTGGAAGACTGATTTTGAACATGAGAGGCTGGTTCATAGCAGGCATTAGAACCGGTGGTCAAGGGGAAGGGCTGTAAATCAATGGCAGAACATCTGTTCTGGAAGCAGATGGTCCCATGTACAATCCCTGGCATCTTCAGATAGGGCTGGGAGAGACACATGTCTGCAATCCTGCCAGTCACTGTAAACAATACTGAGTCTGATGGACCTATGATCTGACTCAGTATATGGCAGTTTTGCATGCATGAACAGCAGTAAATTTTGCATGCATAAACAGCAGTAAAGGTAAATGCACAATAATCTGCTAATGGCACCTATTTCCCCCAATGAAGGTCAAACTCGCCCCTGCAATTGTGGTTTCATTCTCCAACACTTGCAACACCCCAATTCTAATACACTACCCAAGCCCCTCCTCAGACCGTTGGACATTCCTGAAACCTCTTATTTGTTGGTGTTTGCTGTATTTGTTCATTCTACGACAGACTGCTCATCAAAGTCTGAAGAGAAAGTGCTTGCTTTTTCTGGCTATACTTGAGAAAGACATTCAATATGTTATCAGCAATTTAAAATATACCTCGGAAGCTGCAGTGTGTAAAATTAACTTCTAGAGAGCCTGGGACAGAGGGGAGATGAACCCTGAAGAATGAAAACATTAAGCACTCACACTAAACATTTTTGCAAGCCAGCCCACAAAGACAAAAATATGGACAGTGGTTTACCAGGAACAGGTGCCAGAAAATAGGATTGTTTCTGGAAAATAAGGGTCAGAAAATATGGACAGTTGGATCATAGGAGCTGTAGCCAATGCTAGTCCTACTCAGAGTAAACTCACTGAAATTGATGCACACAACTAATTTAGGGACATTCATTTCAATGGGTCTACTCTAAGTAGAACTCAGTTGGATACAGCCCTATGCTTACATGTACTCCACAACCATTTAGGTATCAAACAACATTCAGCATCTTACATCTTGAAAACAAAACAAACATTGAATCACAATTTGGAGCAAAGGGCGCTCTGCAACGCCTAGCGTCACCAGATCCAAACTTAGGCCTTTCCTAGCATTTTTTTTGGTTTTTTGCTTGCTCTCTTTTTCAACAGGAAGCTCCTTCCGCAAGGACTTGGATCCAGCCTCTCTCACTTCAGTTCGTTGGTACGGAGCTGTCTGTCAAGTCAAATCGTCTTGCAACAATCTAAAACACCCTCAGAACAGCTGCCACTGTCAATTATTCTCTCCGACAGCCTTGACTATAAGGAAAAGAACTGGAGCGAGCACTTGCCAGTTTTAATAAACTGTGTTGCCCAAGTCATTTAACCTGCTAGATTGCTGTACGCTGGGGCTGTAACAAGCCTTCAAGCTTCTTGAGGAAAGGAACCGTGGCAAAGGGCTGGCAGCTTGGTCCTTGGAATCTGCTTCCAAGTGCACCCATTTTCTTTCTCTTCGGAGGCACCCAGGTTTTGAAAAAACATAATTTCAAGACTTCTGCACAGTGTTTTGTGATGCGAAAGTGGCTACCGTTTATCTCTATTACGTCTGCACCTTCCCCTTCCTCCCAGTAGCTCAGAGCAGTATTTTAGCCTGAAAACCACTCTCTGAGGTGGGTTAGAATGAGCGAGTGTGATTTGCCCAAGGCCACCCAGGGAGCTTAATAGCCGAGTACAATTTAAAGTTGAGTTTTTCAACACTCTAGCCAGTACCCCATACTGGTTTTCAAAACAGCTTTCAAAATCACCTAAGTGAATTAGGACCCTGAGTCTGCATGCTTCAAAAGACTGTATTTTAGAATTACCCCACTCACTTAAATCACACTATGTAGGAGCATGTGGTTTTTGGAGAAACACACCAGATTTTAAATTAAGGCCACAATCTTTACTTTAATAATTGCTAAATCAATTAAAACCTTTTTAAGGTTTAGGTGTATTAGATAAACTAAACCAATTTTTAAGTTTACTAAAAGGATACCTGATTCAGACAATTCCTCCTCCTTAAAAAACCAAAAAATTAATTATTATTTTCTTAATTTTTTTAAATGAAATCTGCAGGTGGCAGGAACATCTTCTAACATGGCATCATATACATGCACCATCTAGAAACAAATAGTGCTTTTTATTCAAAACTACTGGCTTAGTCACAAAAATTATGATTAAATGAATTTATTTAATTAACTGGATGAAAGCCTCATGTTAAATGAGAGCTTCCCTTGTGGACAATCTACTCAAAGAGAAAAAGAATGCTTCACAATTTATTTCTGGGCCCAATTCAAGATGTTCAAGGTGTTCACATTAATGCTATCGAGTTATATCCAGTCCTGCTCCAAGTTGTTGGCATCCATCAGTCTAGAAAGACAATGGAGTGCAGCCCTGGGGGCAAAGTCAAACTGCTGGAGAATCACAGCACCTGCTGTGGCTGCAGAGACCGGTAACTGATAACTGCTGCCTCCTGCGTTGCTTTTGCTGTGTTAGCAGCACTGAAGTGACCTATCTGGGGCAAAGGGCAGTGTGTATGGACTGGGCTACCCAAACAAGACGCACTCACGGTCACACTGCTTGTGGTTGAAAGGAAAGCAGAACAATACATTTGGCACCAGCTTGGCTGCCAATGGAATTGGACGTTAACATCAGCAGAGGGAATTCCGCCACCTTATGATGTGTGGGGAACGGTGGCCCAGGAGAGGGTTTTCTCTGTGGCAACTCCTAAATTCTGAAACTCCTTTGCCACAGAGGTGTACCTACCACAAGGGTCAGCAACCTTTCTCAGCCATGGGCTGGTCCACCATCCCATCCTCGGACCATGTGGTAGGCCAGACTATATTGGGGGGGGGGGATGAACGAATTGCTATGCCCCACAAATAACCCAGAGATGCATTTGAAATAAAAGCACACATTCTACTCATGTAAAAACACACTGATTCCCAGACTGTGCATGGGCCAGATTGAGAAGGGGATTGGGCCGTATCCAGCCCCCGAGCCTTAGGTTGCCTACCCCTGACCTACCATCTTTGCCCTACAGTTTATGCCATATGCTGAAGATGCAAGTGGCCTTAGACCATCAACTTATTTTGTTTTGCAGGACTCAACTCTTGTACTGAATTTACGCATTTTGGAACAGTTTTACTTGTTTTATCATGGTCATAGATTTATTCATTTGCTTCATAGCTGTATATTATATTGTCATCACCTGCCCTGGGACCTTATCGTGAAGGGCAGACAAATAATTGCCAATAAATATACAAACAAATAGCCCACCATTAAACCATTTCCTCAAATTCCTACTGCCTGCCCCCTTGAAACTTTGTTTTATTCAATGGGTTTTACATGTGGTGCTTGGTAGTCCCAGCTTGAGCCATCTGCATTAGCAGCCTTGAGCAGACTAAAGTATTTTAAACCCCACTGGGATTATGTGTCACAACGATCAAATATGTATCACTTCTTTATAAGCTTTACCTTTGAAACAACGAACAATTAAATATGTTTGCAACCTAAATGGACAGCAACTCCACCACCAAGCAGCTTTGAGGCAAGTCACTATAGAAAACTGAAGCATTTCAGAGTTCTTTATTCCTAAAAAAAGAAGAAGCTTGATTGGATTGGGAAAATGTCCAGCACAAAGAGTGTGAATTTCTCTGCAGAAAAGGACCCCGACAGTGTTAAAACCGAATCCACGGGATGGTGATTTGTTGCTTTTGTGGTTCTTTAATAAGATGGTTTGATTCCTGGATTCTGACATGCTATATCTAGGAGTGTTAGCTATAAGCATGCATGACGACATGCCAAAGCTACAAAAAGATGAATGGAAATGGGCCCTGAACTGAAGGTTTGGGGCCAAGAAATAAAGGTAAGGATTGCCGTTAAATCCCCAGAAAAGTAAGTCATGGTACATTTGCATAGCAAGGCGGCTGTTGGCAGTGGTCCAAGGCAAAACCGAAACAGGATTTTCAACCAAGGCACCTACTGTGGATGCTGGTTCTGTAATGAGATTGGAAGTTTCATGCAGGCTTTTAATCTTGGGCTCTAACACTGGATCAAACACAGCAGAGTTAAATCCCTTCAGTCCTGCTCTTAAGCCTGACCAATGACGTAAGAGGCAATCTATAGCCTTGACCACAAAAAGATACAAAAGCTTTTTTGTATTTACTAAGGAGGGCCTTATGCAGTGCAGGCAAAACAATACATGGAGGAGGAGGTTCTTAGACCCTCTTAAAGTAACTGAAGCATTTTTAAAATCCCACCTTATTCAAGTATTCAGGCCAATGTCTGGACCTTTTAAAAAGACATAGCGCTCCTATATATCAAATGATGTCGTGCTTTTAATTAGTCAAGTAAGTGCAAATAACAAACTGTCAGTTGCCACATTATAGCAGGAAAATATGCTACTTTCTGCTGTTTGAAATCCATATTGATTCCTGCCCCACTGCTGTGAGTTATTAATCACTCCAATTAAATCCCAAACACAACTCTTTGCTCTAAAATTGAACCCACAGCACTTGATCAATAGCACAAACCTCCAAGAGCAATTACTGCTCATCGTAATAGAACAGACTGTTCTTTGGGAAACCTGAAGGCAGCCATTCTTCAGCTGAAACTCGAGCCACTTTTTACGCACATAGCAAACAAACTAGGCCATCTGTTCTCTTAAGCAGATGTAGATGCATGCACACACAACCACCCAGGGAGGGAGGGATATATCCTTTACTAAACTGAGACGTGTGCGTGCAGGGGCAATGCTCCCTTGGAAATGAGCCACTGAGTGACCTCAATTCTTAACCCTGAACTTTCCCCTGGCAGAACCCATTGCAGAGTTGGGATATGGAAGGACAGGACCGTTTTGAGGGGCCCTTTGACAAAGCATCCTCAGTGGGTGAGCTGACCTTGTAACACAACAGAGGAGTATGCACACAAACACACACACACTTTTTAACAGTAAGGGACCCCTGACCATTAGGTCCAGTCGTGGCTGACTCTGGAGTTGCGGCACTCATCTCGCTTTATTGGCCGAGGAAGCCGGCGTACAGCTTCCGGGTCATGTGGCCAGCATGACTAAGCCGCTTCTGGAGAACCAGAGCAGCGCACGGAAACGCTGTTTACCTTCCCGCCGGAGCGGTACCTATTTATCTACCTGCACTTTGACGTGCTTTCGAACTGCTAGGTGGGCAGGAGCTGGGACCGAGCAACGGGAGCTCACCCCGTCATGGGGATTCGAACCACCAACCTTCTGATTGGCAAGTCCTAGGCTCTGTTGTTTAACCCACAGCGCCACCTGCATCCCATCTTTTTAACAGTAAGGAGGGGCAAATATTCTGTGAGTAGCAGTCTTCCAGCATCTGCCATTCTGTTTTCCCCATGATGCCGTAGCTGCACTGCTCAAGGGGATTGTGGGAAATGGCAGTGCTCTCAGAATTATTTTGCAGAAAGAGGGTTCCAAGTGACACATGAGAGACACAGTTGAACGGGGAAGAAGTGGTGGCCCATAATGTAACTAGAGCCAAAAGAAGAGAAAGAAAAGGCTGTTTCAGAATGGAAGAGTTTTTGAGAGGGTCAGAGGTATGGCAGTGGTTAGCTGGCTCAATTGGCATGCTGTTCGTTCGTTCGTTCTCTCTCTCTTTCTCTCTCCACTGCCCCCACCCCCACAAATTTAGCAGATGGTAGTTCTTCAAGGTCAGACCGGTATATTACAGAATTCATATTGGTTCAAGGATGTGCATGAGTCTATGATTCACCCCCGACCACCACCACAAAGGTAATATAAGGAGAAACACAAGTAACTCTTACATCTGAAAAAGTAATGTGTGAACTTGTCCTTGTTTGGAATGTGAATGAATAAAAAATAAACACTTTTCAAAATAAACAGGCGTCTGTCAAGGCTCAGCTAATTTCTAGCATGTAGGAGGAGGAAAACCCCCACACAACCACCATCCGCCTCCCAAGGTCAATCAGGAGACACAACTGTACATTTATCACAATTTGTTATTCCGGTAAAGCTCCGATAAGACTGAGCTACTGATGTTAACACCTGGTTTAATTTTGAGAGGTTAAATGCTAAATCCTTTTCTTATTGCTACACTGAACAGATCTGCCAGGCTGTCTTAAAACCCAGTGTGGACTAAAGCAGCAATTCTGTTCCAACTGATGATGCCTACTCAAGCCTTCCTCCCCCTTTAATGGCATCAGGAACATAGGAGGTTCAGCACTCCAGAGAACAGCAGCATTCCCATTACCAGAAGACATCCTCATTGGAATTTTTGTATTTATCATCTTGAGGAGCATACACTGCCTAAACAAATCTCAATCTGTCCTCAGAAAGCCCCCACCTGCCTGCTTTCGTACTGATAACCAGCCTCCTCCTCTTTGGTCTCGCTGTCACTCTTGTAGGGTGGAGGATGGGGACAAAACAAAAAGAAGTAGTTGCCTCTACCCGTCATTGGCTATGGCTTAAATTACTGTTTGGGCTCCCTGTCTTCTGCCCCACCAATCCCAATGGGCACCAGCTACCTCTGGAAGCATATGGACATACCTTTAAAATAAGACACTACATCCGTTGGGTTGAGTTCATCTCCTCATGCCCTCTCCACTTTCTAATGTTTTTGACAAATGCACTTATCTATTTAGCCACATATTGTTTTCTCTGATAGGCAACAGTTCTCCAGGGGCTCAGGTTGAGTGTGTTCCTCATCACATGCTATTTGATTCTTTGTAATTGGAGGTGCCAGGGATTTAACTTGAGGCCTCCTGCATGCACAGCATAATAGTGGATGATCTTTCCACAATTCTGGTGAGTATACTGTACGTATGTGCCTTTGGCTGCGCCCAAAATCCACCCCAGGTAATCTAGCAAGCCCTGTTCACGCAGCCTGACTCTTCAGTGCATCAGAGTAAACATCTGGCAGTGAGACCTAATCTCTGCTAGGCAAATTGGATTTTATGGCCTTCCTTTGACTACATCAGGGGTGCTTACACCACAGAGTCCTGGAAAGCGACTGGCAAAAGGTGTAAAGTCCTCCCCATGTGCTTTGACTCTTGCTCATGTATAGGCAGCCCAAGGACTGCACAATGCTTTAGTAATATGCAACCCACATGCTGATAGTAATATATGACATTTGCACATGTGGGTGTTTTTGTGGGTTTTGTTTTGCTCTCTATCATCTGCTTAAATGTTGGGGCCAACTGGAGTTCCTTGATAAATGCACATGCATTATTATCACTTATTAAGACATATGCACAGGTTGCATGATATTTACTATATTGAAATGCCTTCCATGTAGGAATTTCAATAGCAAGTGAAGCTGCCCTAAGATGTAAGCTGCTGCCACGCTGCTTAACCTCCAGGAATCTTCATGATGGTCACATTGCTGCAGGCTTTCCTTCCTGCCAGCTTCTGATTGGTTCATCCTTCTCAGCAAACTCTGTGTTCCATCTATCATCCTTCATTAGGAAAGCTATTGGCAGCCAATTAAGTAGCGATGGACGTAAGCCATGAAGCTAATCAAGATGAGTTCAGGCCGCAGGCGGCTGGCTCACCGCAATGAGGAGTGTCACATCGATTTTTCTTACCCTTTGTGGGTTCTCCTTGGGTCTGTCAAGACAGATTTGGAAAGAACTAGAGTGGAGTTGCTGAATTCTAACAAATTTCATTGATGACAAAATCAGACCACAGGAAGGTAATAGGATAAAGAGCTTGGTTTGTCTACCACAATACGCAGGAGGTCTGAATTTTCAGAGAAGGAATAAAGGGGGGGGGTGTGAGGAGAGGCTTTAGAGACATAAAAAAATTAGAATGACATTTTAATTAATTTTGCATTATCTCTGCCGTGCCTTTCTGCTATCTGTATGAAGCTCAGTCCTGGTTTCTGTACTATCCTAACCCACCATTTTGAAGTTTCTGTGTTATATCATTCCAGGTGAAATAAAAGTTAATAAAACCCAAGAATAAGGAATGTATGAAGCATGCGTTACAAATCCTATGAGAGCATACGGTTGTATCCAATACAAGTCCTACTCAGAGTAGACTCATTTAAATTAAACATATGACTAACTTGGGTCCATTAATTTTAGTGAGACTACTCTGAATAAAAATTGATTGGATACAACCCACAGTGTGTAAATTGGCAATGTGTGAAACTGGTAGTGTTTGTTTTATAGTTGTTGTTCCATAATTTTATCTTCTGGGTTTATTTATTTTCCTCTAGGAGGAAGGAGATTAAATGACAAGATTCATGAAATTCCATGTTCATGCTGCTATGTTTTTGGGGTGGGGACATGAAGCTTATATTCCAACAGTTTAGTTTTAAAGGATTTTAGTTACAAATTGTGTAACAGAACTGGATTTCCTGTTCCCACCACACACAAAAAAACTTAGCCAAATTTTGAATGACATGAATGACAATATGATATATTTATGGCCAGAACCAGAGGATTATATATCCCACCTTTCTTATTAGATGTTTTAAAAGGCATAGGATGCTTAATTTTTATCTGGTTACTAACAAGAGTTGGTCAGATAAACATCTAATAATAACCTCCCGTGACAGCATTTCTCTCAAGCCTTTAACAGCACAACACTTATCTCTTAATTGATTGACTGCAACATGACTACATGGTTATTAGTCTGCTTCCTAACATAGCATTCACAGCTCTTTCTTTCCTTTCTGTTCCACCCAGTTCCCTAGTACAGGGGAGTGAGAGATCTCCCCAAAGTTCAAAATGTTGCCAGAACAGTGCAACTCGTGTAAAACACTTCAATAAATAACTACCTGACATTCAGAAGACATCTTAAGGCAGCCCTGTTCAGGGAAGTTTTTAATCTGTGATATTTTAGTGTATTTTTGGTTTTTATGGAAGCCGCCCAGAGAGGCTGGGGAAACCCAGCCAGATGGGCGGGGTACAAATAATAAATTATTATTATTATTATTATTATTAAATTAACATATCTTCATCCCAAACTAAAAAGTCTGGAATAACTACCGTATCTAGATTCTGCATTCACAATCAATCATGACCAGCATTGCCATCACAACCTGGAGGGTGAACAATGCCAATCTTTGCTAAGTGGTGTGCAGGTGGAAAGGTGGCTGTCTCAAGCGGTCATCCACATCCAATTAGAAATATGGGGAAATGAAACTTCCGGTGTCCTGAGCGGCTGCCTATCCACAGCTTTCCATGCTGCTTGCTTCATCCTCCTGATATACCCTGCTGTGAGCTCTAAAGACAGAGGATTACCATACCTTTAAAGTGGTAAACTGCTGGTCTCTATTTCTGTTTCCCTGGCGAGAGAATAATCACTTTATCATGCCACCCAAAGTTGATAAAAAGAATGCTACTGAGGAAATATCCAGTTACCTGCCTCCCTGCCCTCAACCTCCAAGGGAGAATCAGATGAAAGCATTATCCAACTCCTTTAAAAGATAGTTGCTGATTTAACAAACATCCAATCCTCACCATTTCTAGTTCTATTGATACCATCGCCATATCTGATCATGTATCTCCAATTGGATAACTTTCCCAGAATTGAAGACAGATGGAAACCGAAGATGTACTGTACCTCCTCAGTGAACTGGTGTTTGTAAAGAAAATGGAGAAGAGACTGGGGGGGGGGGGTTTGAAGGTTACTTTAAATGAAGGCTCACTATTCTCCAAGACCACAACATGAGAATTGTGTAAAGCAGGCATGGCCAAACTTGGCCCTCCAACTGTTTTGGGACTACAACTCCCATCATCCCAAGCTAACAGGACCAGTGGTCAGGGATGATGGGAATTGTAGTTCCAAAACAAGTTTAGCTATGCCTGGTGTAAAGCATATATGTGTTATATATATGAGGCTCTATTATAGCATATGCAACCACATAAAAATAAATAGCAAAACAAACAATAATAATAATAATAATAGTATTTTTTTATTTATACCCCGCCCTCCCCAGCCAAGGCCAGGCTCAATGACAAGAACAGGGAAAAACAGGTAATAATTCTGTTGACACACTATGCCTCACATCAAACTACTGACCTACACAAGCCAAATATGATTTAAACAGACACTATGCTGTTCCCTTGTGGAATTCATGCTGGCATGTATAAAACAACAATACTGTTAAAGGGGTGACTGTGCCAGGAAGTTCCTGGCACATTGTCTGGAACCTCTGAAGAGATGACATTTTACTCCAGCCAGTAAGGATGCACAGAACAAAATTCATGTCACTCCGCCAGACATAAATACACAATTCCTACAGTTTTATTCAAAATAATATCCCAAAGAGATTAACCCAAGTGACACAGATACTGCAAACTTCCTGGATGGCATCACACCAACTCATATTTCAGAAATACAAAGGGATTTCCCCACCCCCTACAGCTGGAAGAAATTCAAATGGTAATTATATATTTGTCCAGTTCCAAATCACAAAAGCCTGATGGATTTCTAGTAGAATGATATATGCAGTATTCTGAGATTCTAGCACCCAGACTTTGGGAGATACATACAGAGGCACTAGAATCATAACTCACTCTCAAATAGAAGCAAAGGTATCTATTCTCCTTAAACCCCATAAAGATCCTCTGCTCCACCTGCAGGCCAATATGTCTTGTAAATGTTGAAGCTAAGGCATTAACATCAGTCTTTGCAAACAGATTGCAGAGAGTAATCTCTTTCCTAATCCACCAGGACCAGGTAGGATTCATCATGAAACAACAAGCAGCAGATAATATTGTTACTTGCCACCACCAATTTCAGAGCGGCGGGGCCTAGGCACTTACCCAGGGTTCGTGTTTCCTTTGGAAATGAGATACAGCAGAGACTGTGGTACCTTTATGATATATGGTTAACTAGAATCATAGAATTGTAGAGTTGGAAGGGACCCCAAGGGTCATCTAGTCCAACCCCCTGCAATACAGGAAACTCAGCTAAAGCATCCAATGACAGATGGCCATCCAACCTCTGCTTAAAAACCTACAAGGAAGGTCCACACCTCCCGAGGGAGACTGTTCCACTGTCGAACAGCTCTTGCTGTCAGAAAGTTTTTCCAGATGTTTAGTTGGAATCTCCTTTCTTGTAACTTGAAGCCATTGGCTCGAGTCCTACCATCCAGAGCAGGATAAAACAAGCTTGTTCCCTCTTCCGTGTGAGAGCCCTTGAGATATTTGAAGATGGCTATCATAACTCATCTCAGTCTCCTCTTTTCCAGGCTAAACATACCCAGCTCCTTCAACTGTTCCTCAAAAGGTTTGGGTTCTAGAACCTTGATCATCTTAGTTGCCCTCTTCTGACAGACATAAGTCTAAGGTATAATCGTAACAACAACAACAACAACAACAACAACAACAACAACAACTTATCTATTAGTCAATGGACTAGACCTACACTGCTGGTCTTATGCCATAGGACTCTGCTTTCTCAACTGCTATTCTCTGATTTACAGAGGGATGGGCCTTGGCTCAGTGGTAGAACACATGCTCTGTATGTGGAGAGTGCCAAGTGAAATCCCCAGCACCCCCAATTAAAAGGATCAAGTAAGTTGGTGGTGGGAAACCTCTGGCTGCTACTCTGGACAGCTGCTTCCAGGCAGTTCTTCATATGCATTTAGACTTCTTACTGGTTTTAGTAGCTCTGCAAAATGATGAGCAAGAATGTCCTGGGGCAAGGTGAGAAGTAAAAAGCTTCTGCCAACTATGTTAGAAAGAAGAGAGCTTAGAGTGATTTGCATCCAGTTTCTATAACCTGATATACTGACCAGTAAGTGCTTGGGAACAGCTATGTTGGGGCAAGGTCAGAAACCACAAGGCTCTAATGATAGCACAATGATACTGCAGGCAGGTATGCCAAGGATTTTGTTGGAGAGAAACCTGTTCTGCCAGGAAGCAGTGATGGGGAAAAAATTACTGGAGAAAGGCAAGATAGTTTAATGGACCTTGAATTTAAAATATTGCCATTACTGAAGCTTTCACTGATGCAGTGGGAATTGTATAAATAAATAATACAGGGTCGCACCCTTTACAATCTCTTGCCACCTTAGACAAATTGAGTTTCATCGTAGGTTGGATGTTTATTTGAATTTTTGAAAATGAATAACCACCTCTGGTCTCATTATGGATCTCAACATTTCTTTGAGAAAATTGGAAAGGCATGTTTACTCAGCTGCGTAACATCATATAGAGCTGAAAGCTGCCTCTGTGTAATCATACTCTCCTTCCCTTCACCATGCTATTCCCTCAAATTCTCCAGAGTTTTGATGGTTAATACTTAAAAAAAAAGAAAAAGGCACCCAGACTGGGCCTTTATGAAACAACTTGCAGAAGTGTTTTTGTGTTTTCTTTCTTTCTTTCTTTCTTTCTTTCTTTCTTTCTTTCTTTCTCTAGTGCTAGTTTCTTCAATTTCTATCCTGACTCTTGGGTACATATGAACTCCCTTACTCTGGTCAGGGCCAGTCCAAGAAATGTTGTTGCCTGAAGCAAAGGGCAAAATGACACTCCATGTACACAAGCCAACTGGGCTGGAGGATGAATCTTACCTCCACACTGAAGATGAGATAAACCACTTGAGGCCAGCGGCTAGTTAAGGCAGTTCAGGATAGGCCACAGAGCACATGCAGCTTTTTCTTCCATAGAGGATAGTGGCCAGGGGGCTCAGAAAGGACTGCTATTGCTCTCCCTCAGCACCTGCTACTTGAGACAACCACTTCACCCTACCTAATAGTAGGGCTGGCCCTCGGTCCATCTTACTCTGACTGGTAGCAGCTGTCCAAAAGCTCTGACCGACCCAGCCCTGAAACCTATGAGTTTCAATTGTGGCATCTCACATATGGAATGCCCTCTCTAGGAAGGCTTGCCTGATGTCAAATCTGAGGTCCTTTTAATGCCAGGTGAATACATTTTTCCCTAGTCCAGATAGAGATGGAAATTTTCTAAAAGTTTTGAAGTCGTGGAGAAAAATTACCACCCCTGGGGAAAATGGGATTTTTTGGAGAAAAGAATGAAAAAAAATGCAATACTATATATCTTTCAATATGTAGAGAGTAACTTTGTTACTTTAGGAACATAAAATACATTATGCGTAGCTTTGTTTATATATCATGCCTGGTATATTAAAAGTAGTTTATTCAGACCATGACTACAAACTAACTTTATTCTTTAAAGTTTTTGTTACAAATGGAACTGCAAGGTGCCATATAGAGCCAGCAACTCTGATAGTTTATGAGCTAATAATTATTTATTCTGAAAATTATGTCTCCTCTAGTCCTCCACAGTGTTAAGCAGACATAAAGAACTCATTTCCTTAAAAAAAAACAACTGGGAAAAAGAGGGGAAGGGAAACAAAACTCAATGTACACTCTCATGAATTTTAATCATTCTCTTTTTCTAAACTATCACTATCAGCTTCTGTTTCTTCACACTGGTCATATTTATCATGGACGTCTAAAAACAGGAGGTTTGCCTAGATTGAAACTAGCTTTTAAACTTTCACATGTCAGTTTATTTCTTGATTTGGTGTATATCAAAACATAGACCTTTCTCCTCCCCCCTCCCGCCCCACATGCTACAGAAGATGGAAGAATCTGAAATAAGCAGCAAGAGGTGCCAGAGGCAGTGTTGTTAAAAGGCCTGGCCACCATGTTGCATTCTTTGGCCAAATACCTGAAGATGTTCTGTATTCTGCAATGTTAAAAAAGTACCTTTCCAGCATCAAGCCCTAACTATGCTGCTTGTTTTGTAATCCAATAAAATGCTGGCACAGTGCTATCATCACTTACATTTCTGCCTCTGGATCTTGGATCCAACAGATGTGCAGCACCATGAATAGGATGGCAGCAAAATTATGTTGCCCTGTGCTTTCAGAGGCCTAGTCAAGAGTACAGAAATATCCAAAAACTATACCAATAAGAGGAAGGCACTGTTTTAGATGCTCTAGCTCAGAGGTGGGGACTACAAATCCCATCAGCTTTGATAAATAGCTATGCTTGCTGGGTTTGATGGGGGATGTAGTTCAGCAACAACTGGCCGACCAAAGGTGCCGCAGCTGCAATCTGCAGAAACACATGTATACCAGGCTATTACTGTACACACATGCAACTCAGGACCTCTCAAAATCTGGGTGTAAAGGTTCAAAGAACCGTTCATGTCTTCCCTATTAACTGTTTGTGCTCTGTAGAGAGTCCTAATATGTTTGAGAATCCTGCGGATTGGACAAGGCCATCCACTAGCCTCCTAAAAACAGCAGTGTTTAAAACATTCAAAGGGAAAGCTGGAACTTAACTACACACATAACAAGGCACCAAATTGTATGTGCCCCTTGCAGTCAGTTCCCATGGCAACCAAATATTCGATCCAAAAGGATGCACCAGAAAGATCATGTCAAATGTTCCTTGTTGTGATGCCTCAATTCAACTTAGCAAGTTCAGGATATACTTGCATCTATCAACAAACGGAGGAAACTGGGAAACATTTGTTTAAAATGTTTATTCTGTAGGGTACATAGGAAATTTAGAAAACCTATGGCCCTTCAGATTGGCACCCACTTCTTATCATCCCTCACCATTGGCTGGGGCTGCTGTAACTTAGGGTCCCAGAACACACAGAGGGCTAAAGATTCACCACACATGCCTTCTGCATGAACTGCAAGCAAGAAAACTCGAAATAGCTCTTTGTGACAGATAGGTAGCCGTGTTGGTCTGCCATAGTCAAAACAAAATTAAAAAATTCCTTCCAGTAGCACCTTAAAGACCAACTAAGTTAGTTCTAGGTATGAGCTTTCGTGTGCATGCACACTTCTTCAGATACACTGAAACAGAAGTCACCAGACCCTTCTATATAGTGAGAAGGTGGGGAGGGGTATTACTCTATTTTTCAGAAATAGACTGGAAAGAGAAGCTGCTGAATTGCAACTTATTACCAAACTTAAAACCATGGAGAGACCTGGTCTGAACAAAGACATTGGATTCTTATCTCATTATACATGACAAAGCCATTTTTCACCTTTTCACCCCTTGCTTTTTCCTGTAAGACCTATTGCAGTCGTTAAGAGTCGTCAACAGGCTCATCACAGCTATCTGCCAATCACCCAATCCCACCACCCTTCTGAGTAATACCCCTCCCCACCTTCTCACTATATAGAAGGGTCTGGTGACTTCTGTTTCAGTATATCTGAAGAAGTGTGCATGCACACGAAAGCTCATACCAAGAACTAACTTAGTTGGTCTTTAAGGTGCTACTGGAAGGAATTTTTTAATTTTGTTTTAGCTCTTTGTGAGGGTGAGAAAGAGAGTTAGATGCATTCATGGAGGATAAAGCAATAAATGGCTGCTACTGTATGGAATCTCTAAGTTCAGAGGTAGGGTGTCCTGAACGCTAGATGTCCGGAAACAGCGGCAGGAAGGGGGCTACTACTTTCAAGGGTTGCTCATGGGCTTCCCGGGGGCATCAGACTGGCTACTGTGTGCAGGAGGATGCTGGAAGAAATGGGCCTTTTCTTATTGTTAACTCTGGGTGCCCAGTCTTCTACAGCTGAGTGCCTGTTGTATGTTTGGCTTATCTTTATCTTATTTTCTGACACAGCCCACTAGATTGCTCCTGGGCTGGATCACAGCTTCCCACAAACTACTCCCCCAAATCCGCAAGTAGCAGTTCTAGCAGCAACAACAAACAATCTCTTTCACATCCCAAATGACAGGGTCTGAAGTATAAGTAGGTGGGCACTCTGGCCATGCTGACTGCGTTCCCAACTGGTAAACCAAGAAAAATAACAGTACATTAGCGTGCAAGGTAAATAAAAGGTTTCTGGCTAAAGTATAATCACAGAATGCACTTCCAAGTAAATTGATGCCTATTTATTTATTTTGGATGAAAGGAACATGCTGGAAAACCAGTTGTTTTGGGCTCCCAGAGTGGTCTCAGGATGATAATTTCAGTGCAATATGAATGGTACACTCTTAAGTACAAGTTGTAAGTAGGATCAGCTGTTTGCCGCATGAGCTAACAAATTATATTTTGGTTGAAACATTTGAAAATACCAGAGTTTTTAAAATTCAGTTCTGAGAAAACAGGATGACAAGCTTGGATGGTAAGATAATTAACAGTATGCTGAACTCAGAAGCTGTGAGTAAATGGACTCATTATATAGCCCTTCAAAGGCTGCTTACCCAGGCTACTGTTTGTTTTCATTACATCCTGAGGTTCTGAGATAATTCTTCTACCATTCATCATTAGCAAATTCAACCCATCTTGTGCTATGTTGTCTGATGTAAGGCTATGTGACTGTTGTGCTACACCCATTGGCAACTGCATAGTATGGATTGCCAGTGCCTGGAGGGTGAAAAGAGCCTGCCACAGTGGCCCAGCCTTTGCTGCTGAAGCACCTCCTCCCCCCACCAGAGCCAAGTGGGGCTGGGCTGCACCACATGTGCAGTGGGAAGCCCAGCTGACATGGCCCTTGGATCATTCCAGCCTTGCAAAGTGGCTCGCGGCTGGCAGAGTGGCATGAGAAGGATGCAACAGCCATTATTGCCTTTGCTGCTGAAGCACCTCCTCCCCCCACCAGAGCCAAGTGGGGCTGGGCTGCACCACATGTGCAGTGGGAAGCCCAGCCAGCTGACATGGCCCTTGGATCATTCCAGCCTTGCAAAGTGGCTCGCGGCTGGCAGGGCGGCATGAGAAGGATGCAACAGCCATGTGCCCTTTGATCCCAGCCTCAAAAGCAAAGGCGAGGCTGGAATAGAAGGTGTTGTGTCCTTCACACGCTGCCCTGCCAGTCCTGAGCTGCCTTGCGAGGCTGGGATCTGATCTGAATGATTCACCTGGCTAATCCTTCAGATCAGATCCCAGCTTTGTAAAGCAGTGCAGGGCTGGCAGGATGGTGTGAGGAGCCAAATTTGCAGCACCCCCTAAAAAAATGCACCTGGGGCCAATGCCCTGGCAGCCCCCCCCACTATGCCCCTGCCCGTTGGATGTTCCTATACTTTCCAAAAGCCCATTTCTCATTTGTAGCTCAAAATCTTCCCTGCAAGTTACGGGCGAGAGATGATTTTTCAAGAAACCTTGGTTGTCTAAATGATTCCAGCTAGAATTAAACTATGCAGTCCTTTGAATAAGCTACATAAATCTAATCTGAGCAAACCACGATGTCTGCAGACTCTTTTGCACTGGATTCCTGGTTTTCTTGGATCCCCCTGCCCCTAATAAAGAATCATAGAATTGAAGAGTGGGAAGGGACTCCAAGGGGGTCCTCTCATCCAACACCCTGCAGTTCAGGAATCCCAACTAAAGCATCTATGACAGATGGCCATCCAACCTCTGCTTAAAAAACCTCCAGTGAAAAATAGTCCACAAGCTCCAAGGGAGTCCTGAGACAATCAAAGCCATTTAGCAGTTCAGTGACAGAACACACGTTTTGCATGAAGAATGGCCTCAGGTTCAGTCGTTGGCATCTCAGGCTAAAAGGGATCCCAAACAATGGTCTAGTTCAGTATAAGCTGTTAATCACATGCTCATTGCAGGTATAGGGAAAACGGTTGCCTGAATTTGTGTTTCTTGTTGAGACGAACATTCAGGGAGCTGATATGGCAGAGCAGATAAGAGTATTGGGTGAATGTGGGAGGCCAAGCTTCACATTATGGTTTGGCCTGTATGGCCTTGGAGAAACCACACTATCTTGCTCTAAAGCAGGAATGAGCAACCGTGTGTTGCTACCGCTACAAATATATAGGTAATCCAGTTTACACAATCCATGCAATCTGTCTCTCATGCTTCTAGCAATGGGAGCTGATCTCTGCTGGGCAAATCAGATTTTATAGTCTTTCTTTGGACTACACTGGGGAGGCCTGTAAAGTGGTTGGGTAAAAAGTTTAAGCAGCTCTGTGTGTGTGCCTTGACGACATTCAGTCTCATCAGGCAGTAGAGGGAACCAAGTTCCTTGAGTATCATGCTCCTTGGGCAGAAAAATGCAACAACTCTCTCATTTTCTGATTGCTCTGCCCTCCTTGCCTCTTTGCAAGTCCATACATGGGCAGAGTGGGCAGAAATATATAAATCTGCTGTCGGATAGCATGGCTCTCCTTCTTTCCATTTCCTCTCACCCACTGGTTTTCAAGCAGCGTTCCAGGGTATGAAAAGCTTTTTAATCCTAGGATTCATAATCTACAAGACAATTTGCTCATCAAGTCCGGGCTTCTTCTGTGATAGGTTTGGAGCACATTCACAGTTCAAAGTCCTAGCATGCATCACCAGCACCATGAACTGAGTATTTATTTGGAATACATATATGCTGCTGTAAAGTCCCAAAAAGCTCTAAAGTAGCCTTTCTCAACCTGTGGGTCCCCAGATGTTGCTGAACTACAACTCCCATCACCCCTAGCTAGCTAGCAAGGCCAGAGCTCAGGGATGATGGGAGTTGTAGTCCAACAACATCTGGGGACCCACAGGTTGAGAACTGCTGCAAAGGAAGCTTGAAAAAGATCCTCAGTATAAAATCACACTCAAATCCAGTACAGGAGCAGAAAGTTCATGGTGTGACCACTGGCGTTCAGTCAGCTTTTGAAGAACCACTTATTTCATTTACAATACTATGTTGTTTCAATGGAGTTGTTTCACTGTCTATTTAAATGATGTGTGTTTATATTTTTATGTTCATATACTTCTATACTTTGTAAACCACTTGGAAGCCTTTCCTGGCATTAAGTGGTATATAAATTAATAAATAACAATAGGAATATGGAACCAGGTTTATTCAGGCAGCATTTCCTACCCTTGATCTTGTTCACGGGTAGGCAAACTAAGGCCCAGGGGGCTGGTTCCGGTCCAATCGCCTTCTAAATCCGGCCTGCAGGCAGTCCAGGAATCAGTGTGTTTTTACATGAGTAGAATGTGTCCTTTTATTTAAAATGCATCTCTGGGTTATTTGTGGGGCATAGTAAGTAAGTAAGTAATTTTATTTACGGCCATAGGCCCATACAGGTAAAAACGAGACATAAATAACAACTTGTGCACGTGGGGAAAACAGCCACTAAAGCACCACTATAACAATAAAATACTATAGAATAGAATGGCATACTACGCCTTAGTTAGCTTGTAGTGCCCCTTGGCGTCGCTTTTGGGTAAGGACAGCGACCAGGAACCTTGCCACTTTGAGGGTCGTATGAGTATCCTTATCCTGCAAGATTTGGGCAAGGTGGAATTTTGATGGGGTGCCCTCTAGTTTCTGTATGATTGATCCCAACAAATTTGCCCGTGGCACATTAAACAGGGGGCAAGTGAACATAATGTGCTGGAGCGACTCCGGTGTCTCCTTATCACATTCGCACATGGCGGGGGCTTGGCCCTTTGAGAATCTATGTCTCAGGACGTTGGAGGGAAAAACGTTGAACCTCGCTTTGGTGAAGGCCAGTCTATGGGCAACAGTCGAAAGGGAGGAGAGGTATGATGGAACGCAGTAAGTTAATGTGATACCAATGTTCTGAGGCGAACAAACACCTCCCCCCAGCATATAATTTCGCTGTAGATCGATGTCATCCAGTAGGTGTTGAATTTGAGCTTTCCACCCCAAATTGTATTGAAAAATAACTCCTAGGTATTGAAATTTTAGAACTTGCTCTATTTTTGCTCCACCAAGCTTCCATTCGTATAATCTCCGGCTTCTGGAGAAAATCAGAATCTTGGATTTAACATGGTTGATGGTTAATTGGTTGAGTTGACAATACGTGGCAAAGATCTTCAGAGCTCTGATTAGTCCAACACGTGTATAAGATAGAATTACCGCGTCGTCCGCATAGGTGGGGCATAGGAATTCGTTCATCCCCCCCCAATAGCCCCCCCCAAGGTCTGAGGGATAGTGGACCGGCCCCCTGCTGAAAAAGTTTGCTGACCCCTGATCTTGTTCTTCCCTGCTGCCATACAAGGCAACGGTAGCAGCTGAATATTTCAAAGCCCCTTGTTGGTAGTTTCCTGGAAGCAGCTCCTACTGAAGCCCCCTGAGGTAAGGCTGTGGGATTGAACAGCTGGGTATTGCTGAGTAAGTACCTGATACTTGGCAGGTAAGTTCATGTGCAAAGGGTTCCCCAAGCATTAAAGGTCTGAAAACTGCAGCATTTCTTGACAAGCAAACCACCTTCTTGACATGCAGTCCTCTTGACATGTAAACCAATGTTTCCTTAGCATGCAATCATAATATGAGCCTTACTAGGAGAGGCTTAAATACTAGCCTGAGCTAGGGTGGGTAGCCGCTTCTGGCGAACCAGAGCAGCACACGGAAACGCTGTTTACCTTCCCGCTGGAGCGGTACCTATTGATCTACTTGCACTTTGACGTCCTTTTGAACTGCTAGGTTGGCAGGAGCAAGGACCGAGCAACAGGAGCTCACCCTGTCGTGCGGATTCGAACCACTGACCTTCTGATTGGCAAGTCCTAGGCTCTGTGGTTTAACCCACAGCGCTACCCAGTTAGCTGGAAGAAAATTAGGAAGTTTAACCCAAACACTTAATAACAATGTGGCACAATGGCTCTGTGTGGTTCAATGCAGGGGGCTGGACTAGAGTTCCTATCCAACTCTACAATTCTGTGATTCTACCGTTCCTGAAACCCAATGCCCTCCACATGGCAGATGGGCACCTCAGAGGCTGCCTGCTCCTGTCGTAACCTAAGCTGCTACAGGATTCTTGTGCATGAATTAATGAATAAGAATGATGAAGTGCCAATAACAAGCATGTGAGCAGGTCATGTGAATAATAACACCATGAAGTTGCTCTCCCCTTGCATTTGAAGAACTGCAAAATCTCGTAACACGAATGGCTTTTCCAAAGCCTGTGCTTTTAAAACTGAACTGAGAAGGGAAGGGCTCCTCCATTTCACAGATGGCAAGTGGTCAGAACGCAAGTGATTATTTTTCAAAGATGACAAAGCAGGGACAGAATCAAAGCATTACCGTCTCAGCCTCATTGCAGCTTTCACGTAGAAAACGTAGGGAGACTGCTGCCTCATATGAGGTTGGACTAGCTATTCGCATAGCCACACAGATTAGCAGCAACTTGCCAAGGTCTGCAGAGGTCTTTCCCATTACCTCCTATCTGATCCTTTTTATTTCTTTTTATTGCATTAGCCATACGGCCATAGCATAATATACATAGAAATAACAACATAAAATGGGGGTGGGGAGATAAAAGTGGATGTCGTCCTGGGGGAATACTTTGAGAAAATGAGGATAACAAAAGTAACGGGGGATTTAAAACATCGAATGACAGAGAATACAAAAACACGTTCGATTGTGCGGCATATCGACTACATCTGTGGTGTTAAAGAAGGAGTTGGTGCCGCTTTCCTCTTCATCACACTAAGCAGGAAATTAGCTGTCATCTCGGTAATCCAACAGTCAGAATCCTGCAGAAGAAGGGACACTATCCAGGGCTGGATTGGGAGATGAAACTTGTTCACGAGAGGAGTTAGAAACCGAGATCTTTCATCTGTCCAGTTGGGACAGAAGAGCATTACATGTTCCATAGTCTCCAGAGCCGTGTCATTGCAGGAGCATGTTCTATTTGCGATGGG
This sequence comes from Podarcis cretensis, assembly GCF_951804945.1. Lineage (NCBI taxonomy): Eukaryota > Metazoa > Chordata > Lepidosauria > Squamata > Lacertidae > Podarcis > Podarcis cretensis. The sequence continues at coordinate 33,383,816 of NC_137186.1, forward strand.
AACTCTGGAGTAACGACCCGACAGAACTGCTGTAGGAAAGCAGTTGAGACGGGCACAGGTAAAGGCCCTTCGCTTAGCCTCCGAAGGAAATGTGAAGCAGTATAGAGGGATCCCTTCAGGGGGTGGAATAGCTAGGGCTAAGCCTGAACACGGCCCTCTTGCATGGGAAGCTGTGTTAGAGAAGTCAAGTTGCTGTAGCTTCTTTTTGATTAGAGGTAGGGCTGCCGGGCTAATACACTCTAAGTTAAAAACAGTTTTCCGGTTCAAATTGAGAAGAGAGCGGAATTTGAGATTAATTGTAGTTTTCCAAGGAGGATTATGAATATCTCTTAGGATCAAATTGGAGAAACCACCTCTAATTCGAGCATCCGATGCTAGTAGGTGGGAGCTATAGGAAATGGCTCGACTCCATGCTCGTTTTAAATTGAGGGCTGGGCGAATTCAAGTCGTAGGGCTGCACCTGAGACACATCTCGGGACGCCGGAAAGAGATCTCAGAAACATGTGAAGTGGGCGATCCAAGTTACCTGATATTGCTGTAGTCCATACTTCGCAGCCATATAATAATTTAGGGACAACTTTGGCATTAAATATTTGAATTGCTGCTGGAAGGTATTTGCCGCCCTTCTGGTGATAAAATCGGACAATGGCATTAGAGGTCGTGGTTGCAGCAAGAGAGGCAGATTGTAGATGGGTGGTCCAGGAGAGATTATAAGTAAATATTAAGCCTAGATATTTAAAGGCTTTTACCTTTTCTAAGTAGCCACCTGTGATCTTAAGCGGCTCCAGCTTGAGTTTGCGGGAAAGAGTGAAGTGGAGAACTTTCGATTTTTTATAATTAATATTAAGAGCTTCCGCCTTACAATAGGCGATAAATGCATTAACTGCATTTGCTAGGTCCGCAGCTGTTCTGGATAAGATGACGGCATCATCCGCATAGAAAAAGGAAGCAACGGGGTGGCCTGCTAAGTGAGGAGGGTACTTAGTTGCTAGCTTCAAAGGGGAAAGGGCATCATGAAGATAAAGATTAAACAGTAAAGGGGCCAAGAGACAACCTTGTCGGACGCCCCTGGCCGTTGGGAATGGAGTGGTAAGGGAGCCGTTGGGACCAATTCGAACGCGAGCTGTGGTGTATGAATAAAGGGAAATAATTAGGGAGAGGAGGTGCGGATCAATTCCCAGATGGGCAAGTTTGGACCATAATCTCTGCCTAGGAATGGAATCAAAGGCGGCCTCCAGGTCCATGAAAGCGGCAAACAGGTGGCCTTGCCTTGGTGCAGTGTATTTACTGGCAAGGTGATAAAGAGTTAGACAGTGGTCCATGGTTGATGCTGACTTCCGGAAGCCAATCTGTTCTGGCGGTAGAATGTTTCTCTCATGGACCCATGAAAGAAGTTCTTCCAGTAAGACAGCGGCAAATATTTTCCCCGGAATAGATAGTAAGCTGATGGGGCGATAATTCCTAGGGATGTTTGGCTGGCTGCCTTTGAAAATTGGAACTATTGTAGCTTCTCTCCAGGAGTCGGGGATGTCTAATGCGGAGGAGATAGCGGTGAATACAGGAGTCAGCTGTTCACTCCACCAAAGAGGATCAGTCAGGAAAAGGTCCAACGGGACCATGTCTGGGCCGGGGGCCTTATTCCTTCGCATGGACATTATGATGTTGAAGATGCGGGTTGAGGTGAAATTTACTGAGGAGGTGGAACTGAGAGAACAGGAACAGAGGTCCAACGGGGATTGAAGGTGATCTGTAAGATGATTTGGAGAAGCGAAACTGGCTGAATAATAGGCGATCCATTCGTCAGCGGAAATCAGGATAGCTGAATTGGGTGGTGCCGAAGGCCTAACTAAGCGCCAAAAGGAGCGGGAGTCATGCCTCTCTACAGCCGAGCGAAGAGTGGACCAAGCCTCAAGGATGTGTTGCTGTTTCTTGCAATGAATCATGTTTCTGTATGTCCTTTTAGTAACTAGAAGCTCTGCACAGGTTTGAGGGTCGTTGGAAAATTTGATGGTTCTGACCATTTTCCTAATTCGCCTTCTTAGGACTTTGCATTCCTTGTCAAACCAAGGTGATTCAGAGAAGAAGCGTTGGTGGGTAGACGAGGTGATGGTTATGTAAGTTGTTGAAAAAGCATCAATTAATTTCCGGTATTGGTCAGCGGGCGGAATTGAGTCAGAAAGAACTGTAGGTATATCAAGTGATTTTTGTATGTCCAGGGCAAGAGAGGAGCTGAGGCGTGTCCATTTCTTTGTTTTATATACAGGGTAGCTTTGTGCTGTGGAACTATAGTTTGAGGGGACTGAGAATGGCTCTATTAGGTTTAACATTAAAGTCAATGGAAGGTGGTCACCACCAAAATATTCAGCCACTTCCATTTTTGTAGAGACTGAGAATAGCTCCGGCGTCAATAGAATGTAATCGACAACACTGGTTCCCCGGGAAGAGATGCACGTTAACTGCTGCGAGGACAAGGGAGTAACGTTGCCATTTGCGATGCAAAGATCGTTTTCGATGGCCAATTGGGCCATCAGCCTCCCCGACGCATTTGTTATGGGATCAAGAGAGCATCTGTTTCCCCAGGGGGGCTGCAGGGGATTGTCCAGGAGTGCTGCGGAAGATAATATAGCATCGTCGTTGGGACCTATTCTTGCGTTAAAGTCCTTCCCCTCTCACTCGTTTCAGGAGATTACTCAGCTCCACAGCACCAAATGTACGGCGGGGGGGTGCGGCAAGGCAGCAAGGCTGAAGCTCGAGTGATAAAACAATAAAACAATAAAACGCTAAGGAAAGCGAAGGCAGTGTTGAGGAGATAATGAGGAGATAATGCAGCCACTAAATCATTAGAATTAAGAGATAAACCCCCAAAGGGTTTGAAAAAAACTACTTAAAACTACTTAAAACTTAATCTAAAAGCAGATGAGGTTAACTAGGCTGCTACCTTCGTCGCCATGTTGGCTCCTCCTCCCCTGATCCTTTTAATTGGAGATACCAAGGACTGAACCTGGGGGCTCTACCGAATGTGCTCATCCTTTTGGTCAAAATACTGTATGCTTATTTCTTTTCAGGATAAGAAGCAAGCCCTTCCTCTTTTCCTTCCGAAACAAGTCATGCTCTGATTTCCAAATCAGGATGCTTGAAGTCCACTGTATATCATGTTCTTCCTCTCTGACTATTGGGACTGACTCCCCCATGTTTAATAAAATACTAGAAACAAGACATCCAAATGTTAAAATGTAATTTGAAGAGTATCTTCACGCCTCGGGCATTTTGATGCTCTACAAGGAAAGAAACAAAAACAACTTCTTTTAACACTCCTCTCCCCTTGGGTATTTCTTGTCCTTGCTCATCCCTCATGAATTCCAAAACAAGAATTCTTGTTGCTCTACCCTCCTTTGCTACTTTCCTTTAAATAATAATAATAAAAGGACCAAGATAGGATTAGAAAAAAGGAAAGGAAGAAATTATCAAGTGGCTAAGAAAGGTAGAATAATTTTATTTTTAAAGGAAATGTTGAAAATAAAATTATTTGTTTGCACAGCCTTTTTGAGCATGCAGAGATGTACCTCTAGATGCTGAGCACATCTGCTGTTTTGGTGTGTGGGTTCAGAATATCACCACACAGTGCATCTGGATGATGCAGATCTGAGAAAAGAGGAAGACAGCTACCTTTCCTGCATCATCAAGGAAAAAGACAAGTCTCTGCTTGCACATTTACAGTCAAATTTTATTAACTGCTTGGCTCCCTGAAGGGTAAATGTAGGACTCGGGTTCCCAGCTTCTCCTGTGGAACCAGAAGCTCTGAGGCTTCCAAATACTCTTTCATTGTGGTTTGTTTTCACTGCTGAAAGAAAAAGGAAAAAGGAGGGGAGAAATCAAGCCAATCTCCCTTCTGCACCCCACACCCTACTTTTCAGGCTGAGGGAAACAACCTCAGCAAGGATAAGGCTATATATTCAGAATTGCAGTGATTATAATCAAGATTGTGGAGCAGCACCTGTAGGGCACAGCTGCAGCAAACCGGCTATGATGTGTCAGCATTCAACAACTGGACGTTGTTGCTGTTGTTTTGAAATGAAAGGTAGGGCGAGCATTAAAGCGTTGAAAGAGCTACCCCCTCATTGGCCTCACAAAATTGTTGCCATGGCACAATGGTCTTTCTTTTGTTCTACAGGACTGGGCTGATGACACTAACAGCCCAATTTATTGCTGTTGTCAAAAAGAGCTTCATCTACTGGGAATGACCAAGGATGCTCTCACAGATGATATAAGAGATTTAGGTGGGATGTAAGGGTTCAGGTGAACCCATAGGGCTCAGTGCTGTGTATATCAATAAAAGAACCTTGAACCTGGCTCAGTAGCAGAAGGGCAGTCTGTTTTGACAATGGTGTCACATGTTCTCCACCAGATGCTCCCATCAGCAATCTGGTTGCAGTTTTCTGCACCAACTGGAGCTTCCGAACAAGACCCAATGGTAGCCCCATATAGAGTGCATTACAGTAATCTAGCCTTGAGGTTACCAATGCATGAACTACAGTGGTAAGGCTATGCCTGTCCAGGAATGGCATTAGTTGGTAGACTAGACGAAGCTGGTAAAAGGCACTCTGAGTCACAGAGGACACCTGGGTGACAAAGATGTATCCAGGAATACCTTCAAACTATGCACTTGCACCTTCAGAGAGTGCACAACCCCATCCAGAACAGGCAATTTCAGAACAGCCACCTGCCCAAACAGCTTCTGTCTTCCCATGATTCAAACACCATTTATTGGCTCTCATCCAGTCTACCATTGCATCCAGACACTGGTCCAAAGCTTTCACAGCCTCTCCTGATTCAGATGTTACGCCGAAGTAGAACTGTTGTGTCATCAGCATACTGATGGCGCCTCGCTCCAAAACTCCTAATGACCACACCCAACAGCTTCATATAAATATTAAATAGCACTGGGGAGAGAACAGTACAATATGGAACCCCATAGCACAAACGACGAGGAACATTCACCCAGTGCTACTCTGTGAACATGACCTTAAAGATACAAACGGCACCACTGTAATACAGTGCCTCCAATACCCATCTTGCTAAATTGGTCCAGGAGGATACCTTGGTCAAAATGGTATTCTGAGAGATCGTCTGAAGTAACAGGCTAACACTTCCCCTTGTCCCTCTCATGATAAAGGTCAAGCTACAGTCAAGCAGTGTTGCTGAGATCATAGTAATCATAGAATTGTAGGAAGTGGTCCCAAGGATCATCTAGTTCAACCCCCCGGCAAATAGACATTCTGTTGTGTCAACCGCAACCTAGGTTTAAGGTGCCATTTTGTGCCTAGCTTATATATCTGAGTTTCTAACACTGCCCTTGCCCCTATAAACATCTCACAACCTCCCCTGTCTCCGCAGCCTCACATGCCAGATAGTCATGTCAATGGTGCCTCAAATGCCAGTGGCCACTGACTCAGAGCAAAACCACAACCCCTGCATTCTCTCTGAAGCCAAAGTGACTATACAGAGCCTTTGGAAGCCCACCTGCTGCTGCTAGACCATAGCATTTTGAATAAATCATGCCAAGTAATTTTGTCTGAGCTGGGTGTGTGTAGATCTGAAGGACAGCTTAGGTTCCAGTGAAACTGAGGCATACCTCCAATGATTGGACCACGCATACATTTTTGTAAAGTTATTATATATATTCTACCAATCCTGGAGTATTAAATTGCCTAATTTTAAAATTCTAATTGACCTTGGCAATTTCTTCTACTTAGTAGTGTTCTTTTGTTTATATTTTGTACACAAATTGCAATTGCTGGTCTTTTAATTTATCTGTATCTGTTTGTATTTGATGCCCAAATATGCAAAGGCTAGTGGTTGATGCAAATATCTACCTACCTACCTACCAACCAACCAACCAACCAACCAACCAACCAACTGTCCAGGCCACTGGGTACATATGGAATATCACAATACATTGACATGTCTTTAAGTTGGCACATGAATATTTACTGTTTTGGTTACAGGCGAACATGACTACTCTTCTAGAAAAGCAAGCTACAGCATGGCACTTCCGTACATTAGTTCTGATATGGATTTCTGGAGATGTCGATACGACAGTGTTTCTTCTATGCCTCTGTTAATCTGCACAGCAGTGCAGAGGACAAATATCAAACATCAGCATCTACCATGTCACTTCCACAACCAGGTATGCACAATCCCTTCTGATGTGACGCTTCCTATTTGCTTCAGGTTGAATATTACAGTACTAAATGCAAACAGAAAATTGCAATATCCTCAATCAATCCTGAACTTCGCTGGAATGGGAAAGAATGTTCAAAACTCCTATTTAAAAGGTGTCCTTTCTAAATGTCCCTGAATACCATGGGCTACAACCAATCTCTTTGGGAGGATATAAAAGCCAGCCTTCATCACTATACCCAAGCTTCATAAATACCAAGGCCCCCTTTTCCCTGGGAACCGAATATGCAAGCACTGTTAAAATATTTATGTCCTACAGGAACACTTGAAAGTGAACAGTTGCCTTTGTTACTGGCCTCTTGCATCTCTGGATGCAAAGACAGCATACATTTTAAAAAATTCTTCTTTACTTAATCAATATACCCACCACAATCTGGTTCTACATTCACAATCACTAATGCTCATTAAAACTGCCACAAACACACTAATAAAGGGAGGGATGGAAGGAGAAACCCCTTTTGCCATTGTTTAACCTCAATTGACAGTAGAAAAGGATACTTAAATTGTAATTAATCCACAATTTGAAATATGCACCAGGGTATGGGTAACAAATATCTATGATGGGGGCTTAATAGACACACTTAAAATAGCTTTAAAACACTATGCAAAATATCTACAGGTCTGTGACAGGAAATTCTTACAACTCATCATTATCGAGTGATGCCTATATGCTTAGAGATGTTTTGGCTCACGCATTCAGGGAACCTGTTTTAAGGTGGAGGCAAATAAGCAAGGCCTAGGCACTCTAGTATTTTTGAACAGCCTGCTTCTGGTCTCATGCTTGGCTTCTGACGCAAGCAATGGTACAAGGACTGTGACTATGGAAACCCGCAATTGAGTTGAGAGGGCTACTGCCAGACAGGGCACAAGAGGCACCAGACCCAAAGGAGAGGCAGGATGCAGTTGGAATCCGCAGGCCTTGCAGAATGTTAAATCTGATATGCTCTTCCCACATTGCCTATTCCAGGCCTGATGAGTGGGGCATTGCCTCAAACTGCTTCTCTCCCACTCAACATTGGTGTCACAGGCAACTCCCTTTTCCTAAACCAAAGCTGAAGTGTACCATGCGTTCAAAAAGCCACAGGAGTTAGAACGGGCTAGACATTACACTGTGTGGCTCCTCCACACAAATCATTGCTTGCCTCCAGTGTTCCTCTCTGAAACCCAATAAGGCACCAGTGGAAAAGAGAGCACATGCGAAATTAATTACTGTAAAATTAAACTGGATTGTCTTTTTCCTCTTCCTTCGCTCCCTTACCCAACAAAGCCCTTCCTGAAATCTCTCCAAGGTGTGTATATTTTATTTAAGTCACCAGAGCCCAAGCAGAACAGCCAAGACATTCACAGAAGTCAAGAAAGAGGAGGGCATGTGAGCACAATAGCTCCTTAAGAGAGCTCGCTCCCCCTCTGTTCCTCAAGCCTTCCCTTGCTCCAGTGAACGTTTGGTGTCTGTCCATGAAAAACAAACATCAATCAGGCAACAGGCTGCCCCCCCCCCCCATTCCTGGTCTGAAATAACAGACGTCCCCCACTGGGCTGGGAACGCCACTTCCCGGTCCAGCGCACATAGGGGATAATAACAGGGGAGCAGAAGGGGGGGGGGATGAAATCCCGCTCCAAGGTGCCAGAATACACAGTGAACTGTGCTTTTCAGAGCCAGAGAAAACTTTGGAACACAACAGCTTTTGATTCCCCTCGTCCCATTGGGCACGTTAATTATTTAATAGCTGGCTCGTGCATTTTCAGCGGTGATCTAGGAGGAGGAGGAGAGGAGGGAAGCAGGCGTTTCTCTCTCTCTCGCACACGCAGACTGGTCTAGCAGTGTATCTGTCCCCAGCAGGCATGTTGTGCTTCTTGGATGAAATAGTAAGAGGTGAGTGTTTCCAAAACTGGACAGAGGGAAGCAGTTTCCCATTAGGTAGCCGCAGAGTTCACAGTATGAGGCAAAGCAAATGAGACTTGCATGAGGTCTGGGGGTGTGCCCCAACCATGGATTTCTCTGAAACGGAAACTTGAGAAATGTCGGTTTCTCTCTGCCCCACTTTTCAGAGGCAAAGGGAACGCATGCTTATATGTTTACTGTTGCCCAGCGCCCAGAATATGAAACGATGTCAGGAATTTTTCTGAGCAGCAGTTCCTCTGGCATGGCTGGACGGTGAAATCTGCAACCTTGTTGGCAGCTCAAGCATTTTCATGGGCAATCAGCAATGGTGCCAGTCAAAGCTTCGGAGAAATCAGATCTGACTGGTCTTGTTCACAAAAGAGAGGGAGGCGGGGGGGGGAACAGAATATGCATCTGGGTATAAATAAAATAAAGCCCCCAACCTAGTCTGCCAGCCTGCCGGCATACCATCGCTTGATGAGAAACCCCTCCAAAATGACAACACCCTGCTCTGTTTGTTTAAAATTACACATAGGAAGCCTGGCAGGAAAGCACAAAGGCATCCTTGCCAGCAGCAACAGAAGTAGACTCAGCAAGCTGCTGATCTATGCTAGACACCTGGGTGGCATCTTTAACAGTACAGGCCCACAGGGTGAGGAAAGGAGAACATTTCCTTGGCTAAGTAAATGCTTGAAGCAGGAATGCGTTCGAATTCACACATTTGGAACCAAAGAGGTGGTCTGTTTGTGGGGTTTTTTAAAAGATGAAAACATCTGTCCATGGGTCTACTAGAAAGACAGCTTTGCTTATTATTAAAGCACAGAATGTCTGTGACCCAATGACTGAGAGCTGTGCAAGCAAGCAGGGCTCTTCTACTGTTGGGTGACACCAGGCGAGTGTCTCCTGCACTCCACAGAATGATAGCGTTGGAAGGAACCCCAAGGGTCTTCTAGTCCAACCCCCTTGCAGAGCTCCACTCGCCCCAGCTGACTATGGAAGTTCTGCCTGTGAGCACATGAAGCTACGGAACCCAACCCAGTAAGATTCCTACACCACACATAACAGAGTTTGGACCTTGCTGATATGCCACCTGCATTCAGTGCAACTATCGTAAGTAGTTATGTGACCACAAACCACCACTAACTATAAGCCATAGTTAGAACTAAAGTGGCAGGACAGAATTTTCTCAGCCAAAGCTGCTCTCTATCACATATGGTAGGAGAAGGACACAATGTACAGAACTATTCACGGCTATTGTAGAATTCCTACTGGAACTAACTCCACTGAGGAGTCAAAACCTCCTGTCCTTTTAATTTATTTAAAAAGTCTAAAACCTGCTTGACTTTTATTGTGTGCACATAAGGTAATTTTAAACAATAAAAACACAGTGTTTAAATACTGAACTAATTTAATTTACTATTATTGATTTTACTGGGATGGGGCAGTTTTTCTAACCTCGGACACCCTAATGTGGATTTGGATACAATGTCATGCTGGCAGGGCTTGTCCAAGACTATTTGCTGCTTGAGGCAAAGCAGCAATCACACACACACACCCCAAAGTCAAGATCAGTCAACTTGTTCTGGCAATTGGGGCATAAAATCTCACAATAATGTCTCCAACTCCGAGTAAAATTACAAAAGTAAATAATACTTTGCAGCCCTTTTATGACACCCCAAATCTCACCTTGCCTCATCTCTTGAGAGGGCCTTCTCAGTGGCTGCTCCAAGAATTTCCCTTTCTAGAGAAATTAAGAGTGGCTCCCTCCTTGTCCCTCCGCTGGCAGGTAGAAACTTCCTTGTTCAAAAGGCTTTGAGGAACTGACTATTTTTAAGGAAAGGGCTGGTGCTGTTAGGTTTTTGTTTTTACTGTAATGATCTGTATGTTGTAATAGATCTTATACACACACATAAACATTCTATTAATGACTAATTGTATTTTAATGATTCCCCCCCCTATGTTTTTAGCTGTTTCTATTTTAGCTGTAGGACGCAGGTGGCGCTGTGGGTTAAAGCCTCAGTGCCTAGGACTTGCCGATCGAAAGGTCGGCGGTTCGAATCCCTGCGGCGGGGTGCGCTCCCGCTGCTCGGTCCCAGCGCCTGCCAACCTAGCAGTTCGAAAGCACCTCCGGGTGCAAGTAGATAAATAGGGACCGCTTACCAGCGGGAAGGTAAACGGCGTTTCCGTGTGCGGCTCTGGCTCGCCAGAGCAGCGATGTCACGCTGGCCACGTGACCCGGAAGTGTCTCCGGACAGCGCTGGCCCCTGGCCTCTTGAGTGAGATGGGCGCACAACCCCAGAGTCTGTCAAGACTGGCCCGTACGGGCAGGGGTACCTTTACCTTTACCTTTTTATTTTAGCTGTAGGCCACTTTTGAGTTCTTGTCAGGGGAAAAGGTGGGATATAAATAAATATAAGTATAGCAGCAGCAGAAGCAACAACAACAACAACAACAACAACAACAACAGGGCAGGGCCTGCCCTGCCATCATGATTCAAGAACATAATTAAATACAATGGACAAATCCAGGTTTCATGCTCCATTTTTGCACCTTTGGTATCTAGGAAGCTGACAGCAGGAATGTCCCACATGATCAATTTTATATCTGATGAAATTGTTTCATTGTTTTCAGAGACTGTATGGACAGTTTTGTTGTTTGAGTTTGTTGTAATGATTTTATTGTTTCTGTTGCTTGTATCACTGTGTTTTATTCTGTTTTTACCACGTACACCGCTATGAAGGCTTTATGCTGTGAAGTGGTCTATAAATTTGTTTTACAACAACCACCCGTTTAATCCATGCTGTCCAAATATTACTCAGGCGATGTTGCAGGTAAGTACAGTAGAAACCACACCATGTTAGGAACGACATGCATCAGCCCACAAACAATGCTCTTGTATGGCGGCAGCGAGGAACGAGCATCTTTCAGCAGCAACGAAACTGCCCGTGTCTCCCATTTTGAAAAACTTGTCCTTTCACTGTAGAAAGGTGTGCAATTAACAGCATCAACAGTGTTGTAAATCTCAGGCAGAAGAGCAATCAGATAAACAGAGGCTGAAGCTTATACTGTGGTGTGTGTGTGTGTGTGTGCGCGCGCGCACATGAGTGTGCATTTCTAGGATGAATTATACGCAAAAATGAAATTGCAGGAGTTGTCAGGGCATGAAGAATGCCCCCACGATCCAACCTCATTCACTCAGGATAGGACAGGACAGGCTGCTGTGAGCAATATAGGGATTTACACATCTCAAAATGAAGCTAATATAAAAATCAATTACTGAAACATACCACATGTCAACCCTGGGATTGCTGTGGAGAATGAACTATTACTGCTCGCCACACAGATTGATCGGGAGAGAGTGCTTCCTGCTCATCAACCACACGCCCCATGATTCCAAGATTGGGGGAAGGTTTCAGGGGAAAGAACTGTGCATCAGTCTGCAGGGGGGCTGAAACGGCAGCTTGTTAATAGTATTCTCTCTGCTCCAGCTGACCTCACTTCCACAAGAAGGAAATCACTGATTCACAAGAATTTTAGACAGCATCAGGGTTGCACACAAAAGGGAAACTGGACCCATCTGCAATTAAAGTGTGTGCTGTGATGGCATTGATCACTTTCATTGATTGAGCAGAAGGAAACACAAGATGACCTGGACAATGGGGGGAAACTCCAGTACCCCCCTCTTCTTATCTGGGCACCCCCAAAGCTCCCCCCCCCCGCTGACTTGTCAAATTACTTGTCAATTGCTGGTCTGGCCTCTATTACGCCAGTGACCTGCACCAAGCACAGGGTTACTCTGCCTGCCTGCAGGAATCCCTAATGGGCTATTATACAACTAAAGGCAGATTAATATTGATAACTTGTCAAACTGTTTCTCAAAAGTTAAGTGTGTGGCTCTAAGAGTGTAAAAGGTAAGCAGGGAACAGAGAATCCAGTGGCATTAAAAAAAGAGAGATAGTTACAAATACACAAAGCATCAGAATGCATTTGCCTTTCAATAGCAGCAGTGAGTGTAAATGGAAGTTTTGCTGGGTGGGGGTGTTTGCCGATGAGTCCTGGCTGCACACTCTGGTGTAATTCATGGGCAGGTCAGTACTAGAGCTACATAAATAACATGATTTATGTCCACACTGACTGGCAGCAGCTCTCCAGGGTTTTCAGACAGGGTTCTCTTCCAGCCCTACTTGGAGATGCCAGGTATTGAACCTGGAGCCTTCTGCATGCAAGGCAGATGATCTGCCACTGAGCTGCGGCCCTTACTAAACTGTAAATCTAAACTCGGGAGCACAAAGGGAGTCTAGCCAGAAGCAAATGTTTATTGAAACGAAAGAGAGGGAAAGGTAAACAATCATGGGAAAAGATGAAGAGCCCATTCAGTTTTTCTTTTTAAAAATTCTTTTAGCTCAAGGTAATATAAACTGTTATTAGTCAAAGGTTGGAATTATTTATTAAAACGCCTTTGCTCATAACCCGATAGCCTCTTTTAATTGACTTTCACACAAACCGAACATGTAAAACTTGTCTGCTGAGGCAGAACCGTGCATGTTGGTTATTTTTCTCTCCTCGTTACAAGACCCCCTCAGAACCCTCCCAATATATACGCTATAATTAAAGAAAACAAACCATTCTTTCTGTAACATTTATACTAGTGAGAAGAAATTGTTTATTGTTTAAGGGCTTTCCCTCCCTCCCTCCCCCCTTTTAAGCCCTCACACGCTGTTAATGTTCCAGAATATTTAATTGTGCTGCATTTAAAATGTGAAATATTTTCAGGAAATGAACCAATTCTACCAAGGAATGGCAGTTGCACAGAGACATTTATGCTACCCTAGGTAATGGGATGAGCACGTAGCTTCCCTCTCAACTCCAAAAACGCAGCCGTGGCTTGGACGCTTTAAATCAAAAAGCAATTTCAGTCTGTAATGCTCAAATAAATAATTAAGTACATTCTATCTCCCGCAGTATTGCTTCTATTTATTCTCACCCCAGTGACAGGAATGTAGCAGCGTACCCCAATAACCTTAAAATAACAGGCCTGCCACCCACCAGAGAGTGCAGAAATGTTTACAACTCAACTTTTCACCCTGATACTACAAAGGAACACTGTATACCAGCTTAACAGTGGAAAATACTCAGCTGGCGACGGCTGGGTTAAGTTGCGGAGAGGTTCGATATTGCTGTCTTGTCTTAGACAATACTAGATTGGTGTTGATATTAAAACCATAAATTGCTTCTCTCCCTCAGCTGTTGGTCCTGATGACATTTTTTGCCCATGTAAGTTGAGCTTTCCTGACATGAGACAAACGGCACCGATTGAAAACTAACCTCAGTGTGTGGCTGTGAATTTTCCACTGGGCCTTAACAGAAGAGTGGTATGAGTTGCGAGAGTCGGTGAATAAATGGTGCAGGGAATCTTGGTGTTAATGTACAGGACTGAGCTACAGATCTAAGTACTGTCAGAAGAGAGACAGGGGACCTATGGCCATCCACATGTTGTTAGACCCCATCAGCCACAGCCACTGAGTCCACTGGTCAGGGAAGATGGGAGTTGTAGGACAACAATATCTGGAGGGCTGCAGGTTCCCCCGCTCTGCTTTAGGTCCTCATGTGACCAGCTGTGCAGTCACAGAATATGAAGGTGTCAGGGAACTGACATCGGAGAGAGAGGTGGAGGCAAGGCTCCAGAGCGATGCAGGAGAGGGGACCAGCAGAGGGGAAGGAATTCAGCGCAACACCAGCAGAGAAGGGAGGGAGATGGAGGATCGGTAGAGGGGTCTCCAAGACTCTTCACCTGAAACCAGTGGAGAGAGCGCAGGCACACCTCTGCCCAGCCCTTCCTTGCGCAGAAGGGTTCCGCGCAGGGAGAGTAGGCGGAGACTGGGCGTCAAACAGCTTCTATGCTGGAAGAGGTTCAAGAAACGCCCACTGACGGATTCTGCAAGCGACTGACCAGTCACGGAGTGGAGGGCTGTCAGCCAAGACATGGTTAGCCAAGCAATCTAGCCGAAAGTAACGGCAACTTACGCACAAGTAACCCCTTATAACCATTACAGAAGGTGAGGAATTGATTTATGGAATTCACTGCAACGAGATCACACTAATCCAGAGAGGAGATGTTTCTCAACATGGAGCTTTCCATGTTTGGGATTCTATGCCTCTGAATTCCAGTTGATGGTGAGCAACTATTAGGAAGAGAGATTGAAAACCTTCTTGTGGGCTTTCCAGAGGCATCTTATTGGCCATTGTGGGAAGCAGAGCACTTGACTAGATGGACCTATGGTCTGCCCTAGCAGCACTTTTCTTATGCTTCCACAATGGACCAGTGAACAGTGATGGAGCTACAGCTTTAGGAGCCGGGCCCTATGATCAATATGAAAAAATCCAGGCTATTTAACTGTACAACTGCGGAGTGAGCCCCACTGAGCACAGTGGAACTTGTATGTGAGTTAACATGCACGGGGTTGTGATGTAAAGCAATGAATGCTTATAGCCTATTTTGGTTGTCCACTCTTTCAGTATGAATAAGCCTTCCCTGGATAACAGTCCCAAACATACTTAGAATGGCGTGCCTCGGTTCTTGAGAGTCTCTCACCCAGTTGGATGCAAACTGGAACCCAAGTGAGTGTGACACAGCAAGGAGACACTCTGATAAGATGATGTCCAGAGTGGAAATTCCACATCCCTAGGATGCTTCACATCTTCTAGAGACCAACAGACAAATATCTGTGCCACAAATGTATCTGCAGCATTTCTTACAACATGAGAAACACATACTTCTCTATCTGTCTTGCCTTAATGTCTTCCATAGGAATATGAAACCATGTACAGATACAAACGATGGGGATGGCTACCATACAACACAAAAACACATATACACAGCATTCAAAGAAATGTACCTACAATTTCTGTGAAATGGAACTGGACTTTAAAAATCAGGAGAAGGCAGATAAAGTAAGGGTTGCTTATTATTATTTTTTCCTTGTCCAAATTCTATCCCCAAAACAACCCTGTAAAGTTGGCTAGGCTGAGAAATAGTAACCATCCCAAGGTCAATGCGCTTCATATACCTGAACAAAGTTCTGAACCCGGGTTGTCCTGTTTCATGACACCACACCAGCTCTCCTTACTTTCCACATAAAGAGACTCACTGATTCTGTGCATCCACTTCTTGCATTTGGTCAACCAGCTGCCTAAGAGATTTATCAAGCTTTAATCAGGCAATATAGTACTCGGACCATTAAAAGGCAGGCCTGAAAGGGATGGCTCCCACACATTTAGATTTCAGACGAAGTGCTGGAACAGCTGCTAATTATGACGGACTGTTTTCATTTGATTTTTTTTTTTTTCCAGATTACTTTTCATTTGTGTAAACTGAGATCCAGCAAGAACCACCCACTCCCGGCCAAAAGGAAATCTAATTAGCCATCTCCATTACTGGTTGGCCTCAATAAAATATTTCATCTCGCTGACGAATTCCATGCCTCTAAGGAAGACAAGAGAAACAAGTGGGGGAGGAAGAGAGGAAATGCAGAAGCAAAAGAACTTGCCCAGGGTCAGACCACAGGCAGCAGCGGGGGCACAGCCTGGATCTCTTTCCGCCAAGCTCATTTCCCTAGACAAAAACAGAAGGCTGCAGAGTACTGTATATGCTGAGAGCAGCTTCGCCTGTGTTTGTTTCCACTTCACTGGAAGCCTGCCGGGAGCCAGGTGAAGTAACCATCCATTTCCAAACCCTCCCACGCCCCCAAGTCCTTCTTGAAATAATAAGGTATCCATTCTGAAGCAGCATGCCCTATCTCTGGAGGTTTTGCATTTCTAGTTTTTAAAATGATTTACTATGACAGTTTAGCACAGCAGGGAAGGAAAGGGGAGTGGGGGGAATATAGGAAAACACTCAGTCCCCTTAAGGCAACTGAATTATGCAGCCCTGATCTCCAAAGAACACGGTCTCTTTCCTGGATCAGACATGCTAGTCAAAACCTCAGAGTCCTCTTAACAAGAAATCTCTCTTGCTGGCCTGAGGCACTATTCTGTGGCCAGGAAGACAAAATAAAAAAGACAATAAAATAAAAGGCAGAGACTTCAAAAGGATTGCAAGCTGTTAGCCCACATGGGCAGGCAGTTGCAGATCATCCCACATTGACAATTAGAGGCTACCTGCTGAGGAAATATGGTTTCTGCTCAGCAAAGGCTGTTCTGACTGGTCAGATTATTTTTTAAGCCCATTACTCTGAAGGGTTTAAGTAGCTCTAAGAAGCTGGGGTTTCTCCCTAGTAAAGGGTGCCTATCAAGTTCTATGGAATTAAAATGCTCTGGAACAATGACGATCCTTTTAATACATCCAGTGGACAATGCTAAAAGAGATGATGGTGCAGTCCTTACAGGTTTTTTCTTTGGGGGTTGGGTGGTCCACAGTCTTCAAGAAGTGACGGCACATCAGTCTTTAATACCAGTGAAGGCAGAGAATGGAAAGTGTGTGTGGAAACCATTGGGGTGTGTGTGTCTGTCTATAGGTCAAAATCAAATACTACTACTACCATATGCAATTTTGGCAGTTAGCAGCAAGGACTGCCAACTACTGTGACTTGCAGTCAGAGCTTCGTTTATGTCCAGGCTAACATACCAATTCAAAACCCGGCTCAGCTGTTTGCCCCAGTGATCTCTAGGGGCTGTAGTTTTGCAAGGGGACAAGAGATTCCCTGCTCCGTCACAAATCTATGGTGCTTAGGCAGGGCTACTTGGAGGACACTTGTGAAAGTTAAACCAGTTTGAAATGTTTGAGGAACTGGACACGGAGGAAGAAGTCAACTTCCTTCATTGGCATAAATCACCCTATATATGAAATAAAACCAACAGGTGCCTGGTCAGCCAAGCTAGTTACTATGGCAACAGCCAAGTGATTATAGCATGTCAACTCATTAGCGAGTCTTGAGAAGGGAGTCATAGTCTGTGTTATGTCTTAAATTGCTGAAGCAACAGAAATTATTAGTATTTATATGTATCTGCAAAGCCTACAAGCTGTATGCATATCCAGAACTGTATTACTGAAGCCTTTATCTTTTGCAACGGTAAACTATTTGGACCTTAATCTGCCTGTGTGGTGATTAGAACTGGGGGCAACATGTCTGCTGCATGGGTATGTCACCTAAGATTCCCAACATGAAATTCTGAAAGTCATAGTATTTGGAAACTATATTTAGATAGTCTAAAGCTCAGAGTCCATCCTCTCTACAATAGGAGTTAAAAAATGTTAACAAGAAGTAGCCACAGCTCTCTTTAAAATCAGAGATTTATTGGCCCTTCTTGTGGTAGAACACCAAAGATGTTAGAGTTACTGTATGAGCTGGCTACTCGACTCAAAGTCCTTTGGTAGGGCTTTTTCACTTGAAGGGCACCAGATTTTGAGGCAACCTTATATTTAAGTCTGTTAGCCATTGATGGCCAGGAACTGCATGCAAATGAGTGGGTGGCTGGGCTGGAATGAGAGAGGTGGAATCCTTGATCTTTCTTCTACACTCAGCAAGAAGCCAGGCAGGCAAGTAGATGAGTGAAGCCCCCTCTTCTCACCCTACCTAGAAATATAGCTTCCCATCACTCCTCTATCAGTCCAGAGGATGATGATGATTAATTATTATTTCCATGAAGTAAATTTGGGGATCTTATCTACAAGGCCATTTAAATATATATTTATTGATTTTTAAATATTAAACAAGTATAACAACAAACAACAACAAAAATATTCATTATTGCAGCATGCAAATCTACAAGGCTCGTTTGAGTGCAAGACAGGAACATTTTTCAACACTTGGACCTCAGCACTGAAAGTGAGGTCAGTTAGGTACAAAAACAGTGTCAAGCCAAAATCTGCCAGCTGTTATCTACCCCCACCTATTTTGCCGTCCCATTTGCAGGTGGAAAAATAAGAAAGGCATTTCAGTAATTTTCCAGGTGAGCCACCAGCAGCGGCTATGTCTTTGGCCTATCACCACATGAGTTATTACATTTAGGTTTGAACAAAGCAAAGGACATACTGAGGCAATGTTTGCTTGAAAATAATCTGTCTGCAATGAGAAAATTGAGTCCTTTGTACAACTTGTTTCCTAGCTAGTCCTCTTGATATGGTAGCATTGTATCAACAAGATCTAACATACCTGAATATACTTTATTGAGTGCACAACTGAATGTGCCTGCCTTCAGCAGTACACATTATAAGAGAATCCCATTACAAAACTGGATAGGTCCATGTGGAGATGCCAGTGTCAAAACTGTGGCTGATATTTTGTTGTTTGGCTCTTTGTGTGGAGATTTGCATAAAGAGTTAATCACTTTGTTTTTAGAGTCTCAACCTGGGAGTCTAGGCGCTTATTACATGGCTTTTCTCCTTGGAGATAAAGACTAGCTGGTGGCAGCAAAAACTGCAGTGCCCTGAGTTTTAAACTATGTAATTTTTAAATTCTGATTGAGTTTGGCAATTTCATCTGCACAGTGGTGTTTCTATGTTTATATCAGCACACAAATTGCAATGACTGATGTTTTAATTTAGTCTGGTAATTTTACCTGCTTAGTTGTTTATATACATATCTTTGATTTTTTTTTTTACTCTAATTGCAAAGCCCAGTGGATGATGCAAACAAATATCTAACACCAGTGGCATAGCACATTTCTCATGCTAGCGGTGTGGACAGGGCTTTGGGGGAAAGGGACGGCATCCCTCATTTCCTCCCTCCATTTATTATTATCTGTCCTTCACCAGTTAAGTCTCAGGTGCCGGGGGAAAGAGGTACCCCTTCAGTATTCACGAAAAGCTGTATAAAGAAAGTAGCAGACACACCTCTGTGGGGAGGAAATTCCAAAACTTGGGGGTTGCTGGAGAGAATGCTCTTTTCTGGGCTGCAACCACCCTGAACTTCTGAACAAGGTCAGAACAACCAAGAGGGCCCCTCAGCTGATCTTAACACCCAGGAGAGTCTGTTGGGAAGGAGGTGGTCTATCAGATATATGGGGCCTAAATTGCTTAGGGTTTTAATTGCAAGCATGTGTACTTTGAATTGGGTCCAGAAAATAACTGGCAATTCAATGCCCCTCTAAGAAATATTCCTTGCTCAGAATGCCCTAGAATAGTGATGGCACAACACCCTACTGAGCAAGGCTTCATGGTCATGCAGCATTATGGCAATGGACATTTGGGATGGGGTAGCTTGGAGGAAGCTGAGGCTCCAGTACTTTGGCCACCTCATGAGAAGAGAAGACTCCCTGGAGAAGACCCTGATGTTGGGAAAGATGGAGGGCACAAGGAGAAGGGGGCGACAGAGGACGAGATGGTTGGATAGTGTTTTCGAGGTTACCAGCATGAGTCTGACCAAGCTGCGGGGGGCAGTGGAGGACAGGAGTGCCTGGCGTTCTCTGGTCCATGGGGTCACGAAGAGTCGGACACGACTAAACGACTAAACAACAACAACAAAGCTTGGAGGACAGGAGTGCCTGGCGTTCTCTGGTCCATGGGGTCACGAAGAGTCGGACACGACTAAACGACTAAACAAAAAAAGCTAAGAGGAACCCGCCACAAACACACGTGGCAGACGCAAAACACCACCACATGAAAGAGCTGAGTGATTTCAGCCCTGAAACCCCACACAGCACAATACTATAATGATGTTCAGCAGTGGAATGTGAGAAGTCCCTTAAGAAGTCTGTGGACAGTGTCCTCAGAATGCGGTCAAGGGGACAGCATTTAACTTCTAAACAGAGAGGCCCCAAGGCTCAGACCTGCATGGGAATCAAACCTTAGGACCCGGAAGGAATTCATCCTAAGAATTTTGGGATAGTTGCTCAGCGGCAAGTGGAAAGCCTTGCTGGACATGCTCAAAGGCACTTTCCTTTACAGAAGCAGCACCTGTGGTTAAAGACGAGGAGTGGTACCAAGTGGGCCAGGTTTGATGGAGCAGTGGCAGGGCCACACAGGACTCCAGCACGGTATTCCCCACCCCTCTCCTAGAAATACTTCTGGAGCTTCAAGTACAGAAAGCAGCAGATAAAGAGATAGGTAGCTCCAAGGCAAGGTTCCTTAAGGTTCTGGGTGCTGATGGAAAGGAGGGAGCTGTACCACATAGAGAATGGGGTAGCCAACATGGTGCCCTCCAGTTGTTGTATTGCAGCTCCCATCATTCCTGGCCATTGGTTACACTGGCTGTGCTGATGGGAGTTACAGTCCCACAACATTCAGAAGGGACTACGTTGGCTACACCTGCTGTAGAGCCTCAGTACCCTGAATTATCAACCTTTTGGAGTCCATAATTCAAGCAACCTTCTTTCCTATGTGGCCTGAAGTAAATGGCTTGTCTTTCAGACAGAAAATTGGAAGGGGGTGGGGGGAAAGAGAGAGAAGAGAGAAAAGAATATGAAAGAGAGACTGTCTTAGAGACCAATGTGTGTGAAAGCTGGGTGCCAAAACAAACAGCCTTTTCTTATTTGTCCATTGATTTATTCGCAGGGAGGATATATTGTAAAGGCCTCAACAGTGAACAGTTCACTCCCTTTGCACCAGGAAGAAATGTCTGCAGTGCCTCGTGCCAAGAAACAGCAAAGAAACAGCCGCTGCTCACCACCCTCAGATGAGGACCTCTCTATACTTTTATGTTTAATGATTGTTTCCTGGCAGGGAGCAAGGCTGGGGAAGGGAAGAGGACCAAATCTGGCAGAAAGCCATTTGAACCAAGCCCATTTCATGGTTGTGGACAGTTAAAGCCATACTGGAAAACAAAACACGTGCCAGGATATGCCCACTGGAAACCTATGGTTATCTGTTGCTTTGAGTTTGTTTTCCCACCTTCAAATATAGGCATTTTGTGTACAAAATAATAAATACGTACAAGTCTTTTGTCAACCTTTTCAGACTCAACAGAAAAGGTATCGGGACCCACAAAATCACTCAAATCCTATTCATGTTTATTTGGAGCACAGGCCTGCTGTGTTCAGAATAGGTTCACTTGAAGCTAAGCATGCATTAAGGCTGCAGTCTTAGGGTTGTAACCAACTAAGTTCTATTCGGGACAGACCCATTGAAATTAATGGACCTAAGTTACTATTTTCAGCAGGTCTGTTCAGAGTAGGATTCACATTGGCAGCAATAAATAAAATAAAATAAAATAAAATAAAATAAAATACTACCACCTTTGTAAGGAAAAAAACCTTACAACAAAATCCACAGCAAGCTGACACAACAACAGATACGTGATAACTCAGGATCCCGGAAAAGTCCTCCAAAAGCTCATTAAATTTTTTATAGCTATGTCTGCATAAATATATATAAAGTAATATAAAAGGTATGCCTGTCTACCCCTTGTGCATGTGTCTGTCTTCTCTCTTTCTCCCTTGAAAACCCTAGAAAGATGGAAGGAAGGGTGCCACCTCCACTCGTGTGGCCCTAGGCCGGAAAAGTATGATCCACTTGAGGGTCGGAACAAGGTAGTTTTACACCAATGACGTAATCAACAACAACAACAAAATCATGGCTGACCTGGAGAAAAGAGTGGGCAAAATGGGGCGTTGCCTCTTGAGATTTCTTATAACGGGCAGAGTTCTCCAGGGCAAACTGAGCGATCCAAAGCTCAGCCTGCCTCTGAAGCCCAGTATTGCTGGTTATACCTGGATGTATAATGCATCTTGTAGTTTTCATGCCCTGAAAATACGTCTTCAGATGAACAACAAGCAGCTCAACAAAACATCAGGGAAGTATTTCTTCAAAATTACCTACCTTTAGTTGCTGCAGGGGAAAACAGCTTCTCTGAGCCTTCAGAAGTCTGAAAAGAACAAAAGAAAGAGGGTTAACTAAATGAGAGTTTATGATTTCCCAACAGCAATAACAAAACAAATCAGTCTGAGGTCGAAGACTGCAGTTATGTGTCACACCTGGAGGGTGCAATGTTGTGCCATAAAAAAAAGAACCAAGGATAGAGAAACTGGGCCCTGATCTCATATCTTTCCTATCCATTGAGGCAACCATGCAACACATAAGCTATATTCAATTATTCTTCCAACTGAAAGCACAAGGTATTGAGATGGATCCTTATCTCTTGTTGAATAAGGAAGGACAGAACTGGGAGTGGCAGAGATATAGAAAAAAGAGGCCTATATTGTACCAAAACACAGGCCCTCTCATTTCTTCCCTCACCACTGTGTTTAGCAGATTTATTAACAAAGCTGCTTTCTCCCATTTATATCCAGGCTGTATTCTGCTTTTTGAACTCCAGCCATGCTGTAACTTCTGCCCTGGGAAGTAGTTAAGAAATCCAATTAACCTAAACCTTGTAAACAGCTTCATGGTAATCAGGGGCACTGGGTTTCAGCCAGGATAATAGCGGCACGCACTGTTTAAAAAAAAAAAGGAAAATCCATGTACATAAAGGTTTTCTTAAATAAAATCTTTCAAGGGTTCTTCCCACTCCATGAAACAAGAAAAGCTCATGGGGCAAATATAAAGGCTAAATAGTCATTATTTTGGGGTTCTGATATTTATTCAATTACTCAGTTAACTGAATTTTAATTTCCTAAAAAGCGACCCCAGATTAACTGACCAGTTTATTTAAATTATATTTAATAGTTGCCCTTATAACAACTTCAGATGGCAAGTGCCATCTTAAAAGAGGCATTTCTGTTCCGTGTGGCAGTGGGGAATACCATTTGATGATAAGCTACCATCTAAAAGCCAAGAAAGCGTATTTTCTTTAGAACTGTTAGTTTTTCACCCAAAAGCAAATTTGACCTACTGGTTGATTAGATGATAAAAACTAATATAAATAATTGACATAAAATCCCCTAACAGCTTGACAGCCCTCCTTATTTTCAAGGATTGCACTGTACAATACTATTCTGAAATGTGCTGCTGAAAGAGGGTAATTGAGGGTAGCCTGAAAGAGGGTAACAGAGTAGCCTGTGGGTCTTCTGTTTTTACCTAACGTAGTTGTTAATGTAGTGAAATTCCTTCACAAGACAAAAGTTTTCACTATTCCAAGTGGGCTAGATCCATGATATAAAAGAATGTGCAAGGCTTATCCCTGAGTAAGAGTGAAATTCAAACTTAAGTTGCCATCTGGAAAAGATCAGCAAAGTAATGGAGCGTCCATACCTGCAGCCCTGCTAAATCAGCTTGATGCTGGTATAGCAATCAGGGCCAGATTGGACCTGGTGAAGTCATATGATAGTGGTGGGGCTGGCTCATCCCTTTCCCCGGAAGGCCCCATGTTTTGAGGCTTTCCATAGGCTGCTGTCAGGAACAGCACTTCTACCTCAGGCATAGGCAACCTTCAGCCCTCCAGATGTTTTGGACTACAATTCCCACCATCCCTGACCACTGGTCCTGTTAGCTAGGGATCATGGGAGTTGTAGGCTAAAACATCTGGAGGGCCGAAGGTTGCCTATGCGTAGTCTACCTGTTCGCTAAGTGGAATGAGGCTGAACTGGCTGAGTGACAATAGCATAGAGGCTGGGAAGAGAGGGGCAGGTCCATGCAATCCAAACCCTCCTCCCCAACATGGCACAGAGAGGGTTTAGATTACAGTGCTCATGTGTTAAAGACTGCAGCCTGTGTGTCTAACAGGAAATAACTGAGACCTGTGGTTAATTTTTATTTTTTTTCAAATTCAACTCATGGCTGAGCTAAGTTGATTTTCTTTCCAGCATCATTGATTTTATTCTGCCACTCCTCGGAAAGCTTGCATTATTAAGTGTCTCGTGAATTGTACTGCAACACTGCATATTTCATAGCCAGAGATTTCGGAAGCAAAATAAAATAAAACCCAGAGAAACATAGCCAGACTTGCTAGAACGCTGGGCCCTGACCCAAAAGGATCACCGGAATCAATGGGAGCTTATTTTTCCTTGCTTCAATGGCCTTTGGGCTGGGCCTTTTACAGGCAGTAAAAAAAGAATACTCTCTATCAAGAGTTACTTCTGAGTGACAAGGGCTTACAAGGGGCAGGATCTTACTGAATGAAGCTGCCTTAGAGAGAGAGAGAGAGAGAGAGAGAGAGAGAGAGAGAGAGAGGAGAAAAAACAACCAGTGGATGATGAGGCAGAACCCAGAAGATAAAGAACTGTTTAGCCATACATTTCCCCCAAAGGTTGCCTCTGGTCATTGAACAAAATAACCCATGAAATCCTTTGGGAGATGGAGCATCTCTTGTGGATGCAATTCTGCTTCGGGGTTATTATGTTTAAATCATCTTTTGCAGCAGAAGTGAAACAAAGGCCAGTCCCCATTCCTAGCCAAGCTTTTGGTTATTTATTTACTGCAGACCAGCCCTGTGATGCTGACAAGCATATTAAAAAGGCTCCTGACAATTCACTTTTCCCATTCCCTGTAAAAAAACAAAACCTCAAATGACCCCGTCTACCCAACCAACCTATTTCTTTATCAACAAACTAAGGAGCAAACATACGGTCTCGTGTCCAGCTGAGTCCTACTGAAATTAATGGACTCAAGTTAGTCATGTGCATTAATTTAAATGGGTCTACTCTGAGTAGGATTAACAACGGTTGCAACCTACAGCATCTAAATCCTTAAAACAATGTGTTTTCACTAGATCTTCTAGATGCCCTTTATTTTGGGGGTACAGGCAAACACCTTCCAGACACTAGACTGACTGGTGCTGAATTTAAATTCCAGGCTAAAGGGGGCCAAATACAATCAAACCACAAACACTCTTTTTGCTGTGCCAACATAACCCATCATCATCCCAGTACCTGCCCTACAGACAATCCCACTTCTCCTGCTAATTCAGTACCAGGCCAAAAGTCGCTTAATATCAATTTTACATTGTGTGTGTATAGACTGTTTTAAAAGTTGAACATGCATCCAGAATACTGGCAAGAAGAGATAGAACAGGGTAGGGCAGAAAGTAGACTGGGTCAGTGGCGTAGCGGGGGGGGTGCAGGGGGGGGCGGCCGCACTGGGCGCAACATCTGGGGGGGGGACGCGCTCGCACTCGCAGCTCTCTGCCCCTACCTGGCTCACTCACCCTCTCTCACTGCAGTGCTGGCTGTGCGAATCCGATCCGAGCCGCCGGGTCGCCGCCCATTGGGGGGGGATGCGGAGAGAGAGCACGGGTTAGGGGGCGCAAATTACTTGCCTTGCCCCGGGTGCTGACAACCCACGCTATGCCACTGGACTGGGTTCTACCCCCAAATTATGACTTCACCCCCAAATTATATTGCTGAAATGAAGGAAGTGTTGTTTGCATGTGTGCCTTTCTGTGGAAGGACGTGCACTCAGTTCGGCCCTGGTACTCAAAACAAATTCCTGGGATCAGAATTATTTAATCCTAAATGCATATATTTGTACCTGCCTCCAGTTAGTGTATCTCAGGATTCCAGTTAGAAAAACCAACAAGAGCTACTGCCTCTGTTAGTAGTAATCTAGATTCACTTAACTTGATAATGAACTGCATTACACAAGTCACACAACAGCTCAGTTCTTGCAGATGTCCCAATTCCCTTCCCCATTTGCATTGCATGCAAGGGACTCTTGCAAATTTGTAGACCATGATTTATTTTATCGCACTGTATCACAGCGTCCTGCCTTTCTTCTGTGGAAGGACAACAACATGGAGTTAACTGCATAATCAGTATACCATAGTGTCACTGAATTTTCATATCTGAGTCAACTGTGCGTGCGCGTACATGCACATCAGTGTTCTTGTATGATTGTGCACAACACTGGCAGCCTTCAGTTCCAATTGTGTTTCTTGATTGTGTGTGTGTGATTTATCAATGGACTCATCTACTGAAACTGTTCAATTGTTCAGTGCATAATGCAGAATGAAACAACATCAATAAACCTTACCCTCTGAACCTTGGATAAAGGGCCAAAAGCGACATGGGGAGGGATATTTAAAGAAGAAGAATATACAAAAACTAAAGGCTCGGCTCAGTCAATAACTGCAGTGTCCAATACAAAGGATTTTCACCCACATATATACTAACAATGAAGTTAAGCTCCTGCAGAAAAATCTGTCCCAAGAACAATACCGATTTCACCACATTTAACACACAGTGTCCATGGTAAGTCTTTGATATTGCTAATGTAGGCAATGTATTTTGTGGTGCCTTCAACAGGCCTACATGAAAGCATCACATTATGATTACACATAAATCCAAATACTGTTTGCTTACCAAAACTGAAACCCTACGTCATGTAATACATGTTCAGAGGGGGCAGGCAATAGCTTTACTATTTTACTTTAAAAAAAAAAAAAACTGAGCCAGATGCGAACTCCTAAACAGGAAACTGAATTCACACATCATGCTAAACCATGGTAGTGCAACATGAAATGAGCTGGAGTAGACCGTGGGCGCCTGCACTCCCCATGCCCCCTTCATTTGCTTCTGCTTTACACTAACCACTGTTTGCATGTTGTCAGGACCAGGAATCATTGTTAATATTAAATATAGTCAGTTTCAATAAGCTACTGTTAGTGGTTGGCTGCCTTGAAACTAACCATAGTTAATCACAGTTTATCCTGCCAGATAATATAACAAACTAAAGTTAACCAAAACAAAGAGCAGAAGCTTCTAAATTTTCCCTCATGGCCATGCAGAAGGAGGAGAGGGGATGGGGAGCAGGAGTACACAAGCCACACACTCACAATAGCTTTTCTCTCCCCCACCAACCCACTTATTTTGGTTCTAGTCTGTGCATGTTGCACTAAACCAGGGCTTAGTGTGATGGGTGAACACAGCTACTGCCTTTACCTTTGTTTTAAATCTGAAAAAAGACTTTTCATAAATGGTAGTGCAAATGAGGAAGGGAAGGCTTGTACTGCACCTCACAAACAAAATAAGCATAATCACATTCTGCACAACAACCACAATAGCAACAAATGTGACATTAAGGGAAGAGTTGCGTTTTCCCAGGTTTGAAACAGCGGGCTCTGGGGAATGCCCTGGAAATGGGGTATCTCCACAGAAGGGGGGACACACATGTGGACCATGCAGAAAAATAGGAAACAAATGTGTGTTTATTATCCAATAGAGAAATCCATTTAAAGAAATTGCAGCCCATAGCAATTCTCCTGTCTTTTCTGCTACCCCAAGCAATCTGTTTACATTTGTTTGTAGAAAGGAGGGAGATGAGGGAAGTTATATTCCAAAGACACTGGGGAACATGAGCCCTTCTTGTAGACGGAGTAAGGAAGCACCTCAAGCAGTAGTTTGGGTGTCCACAAAGGGCACCAATCTGTCAGCTATTTAATGTATTATCCTATTTTTACAACACAGGAAGGGAGGCATCTTCAGCCTTAGGCACCAAAAGGCCTGTGTTGGCCACTCTGCTGGACTAAGGCCAGTGTTACTTTTCTAAAAAAAAAGGTGCTGGAACTCACCACGAACACCTCCCTTGTTATCTTATAATGGCAACAGTTTGTTATGGTTGCTTAGAGTTGTTAGAAGACCCCTATTCCCCTCACAGAGCTACAATTACTCAGGTTTCGTCTTCTGGGAAGAGGACTTAATTATTAAAGCACTCTGGGAACTGTGGCTCTGTGACAGGGATAGGGGTCTCCTAACAACTCTCAGTGCGCTTAACAAACTACAGATCCTAAGATGCTTTGGGCTGAAAGGTTAAATAATTCATTGACTTCTACTCTGTAGACCCCTTTCCTCCCACCCTCCCCCAGCTACCAGTAGCAAAGTCTTATAAAATGGGGCACAAGGCATGGAATGGTTTCATGTACCCTTGAGTGTTTCGCTGCTTGTATGAGATTCCCACCCCCTGCTCCCACCGTCACTGCCATCCACTGGTAGATGCAGGCAGACAAGTCCAGCCCAAAGCTTTGGGATGGAAGATAATTCTATTTTTGATGGTGCATTTGGTCTTCTTCCCTTTGACTGCTCCTTATTTTCACCCCCATGCTCTATACACCAGATCCAAAGGAAGGTATTTTTCACAAAAGCTGTCATGTTTGTTAAAAGGGCAGGAGAGGAAACTTTTCTTTCCTGGGATTTTTTTTAAGGGTTGAATTTTCTTTTTTGTGGAAAGAACAGACAAGATGGAATGGGACACACTTGAAGGCGATGAAGGACAGCCTTCAAGGTAGCTCTGCACCAAATAGTGAAGAACTTTTAAAAAGGCACACACAAAAATCCACATTCTAGCTTACTTTCAAAAGGTGTGGGGGCTTGCCACATATTCTTATTCCCAATCTTTTTTAAAGTTTGTTTCCCAGAAGGGCCAACAACTTCAATTCACTGCTTTTATGTTCTGGCCTCATCTTCTGACTGTTATTACTTCCCACACAGCAAGCAGTCACCTACATAGAAGACTCAGCTCCAAAACGGACTAGAAATGCTATGAATTAGATCCATGTGTCTATCCATTTTTCCTTCTTGGGAAATATAAAGCTCTCATGGGACCCTGCTCTTCCCAAGGTAAATACAACAAACTGAACCCTCTATGGTATATGATTTTCAACTGCCTCTAACAGCTGAAATAGTATCACAGCTGAAATAGTGTTTGCTTTAATAAAGCATAGAGGAAACCATGAACTAGGAAACACACTCCTTTTTTTCATAAGGATAAGTACACTGGTGCATAATAGAAGCCTAGTCTGCACATAACACTAAGTCATGTTTGCTTGTTTTTAAACAAATCATGTGTTGTCCCAAAGACAAACCATGGTTTGTTTCTCCAAAGCTCTTGCCTCGTACCTATGTAGATTAGTAAGTGGCGTGGCCAAAAACCATGTTTATAGAAGGGGGCTGAATTAGAGCATACGGCTAAGCCATAGTCAAATAAACCAAGGTTACAACATAAATAGCTTCAGATAGTGTTTGTTAGCAGATGACAAACTGCTGGGCAGGGTTCAGATGATGAAACAAGCCATGGTTGAATAAACCATAGTTGAATAAACCATGTGTGAATCAGTCCAGAGTTTCTAGCTCATTTCTCTTGATTAAATCTAACAGCAGGCAGATGAAAAGTGTAGCCTTGTGACAAATTAACAATTACAGACTCCCAAAACAACTACCAGAGGCAATGAAGGACAATGTTTTTCCGCTTTCCTTAAGCAACAAGCATTCTACAGATAAGAATGACCTTCAATCATATGCTGCTATTATTTAGTTTGTTTCTTTACATACATCTCAAGATGATGTGGAAAAAGCAATAAAACGATTTAAAAACCAACAAACAGCGAATAAAAAACAATACCAAGTAGACACCCGTGGAAGGGACTTAATAATTCAGCTAGGAAGGCTAGTTTGTGCAAAAATATATTCAATTGTTTCTGGAAAGTGCAGATAGTGGGTGCTTGTTTATCAAATGCTGCTCCACAGAAGGGGGCAGCCACACTAAAAGCCCTGCTCAGAGTTACTGCTATACAAATGCTTTGCAATTGTTAACGACCCCTGGATCCAGCAGGAATCCAGAAAGAGAGTTGGAAGCTGCAGAGGCAACAGCTAAGGAGCCAGATCGAGTTCCAGGCTCTGAGTTGGCAGCTGAGTAGTGAGGAGGTTATTGTAGTTGAGGCTGGCAGACAGGAAACCCCAGAACAATTCCCAAGGCTACAATAGTAACTGAACTATCTTAGTCCATCCCTCACACCCTGAAGAAAGGATGCTCTGGAAGGGGGTGATTTGGAATAAGGAAGAAATAAGCTAGAAGTGCTGCACCCATCTTTTACCCACTGCAAATGGTCCTCTCCTAAACACGCCTTTCCTGAATGAACAAAGGCTGTCAAAGATAGGTCATGTACATTTTGCATCAAACTCAAGACTGGACATGCCAACATACAGTGTTTTCCCACAGGTCAGACAGGCTAATTAGGATCCTATCTTCCCTGTGGAGCACAGCTTGGCTCACCCACTTGAGTCATCTGGAATCATTTGCCATGTTTATTGCTCTCCGCTAACAGCATGAATAAAATCTGAATTGTGTCTGTAGGTTAATGGAAGAAGAGACTAGACTCAATGGATAGTAGCATTCAGTGTCCCTGGTAAAATGACAGTTGTGCAGAAGCTCCTTCTGGTTGTACAGGAAAAAACCATCGGATGCTCCCCACACCCAGCATTTCCTCCTACCATAAAATTTTAAGCAGTGTACACACTATATCTTTAAAGCATACTGAAACACATTCTTATGCTCAAAGAATTCTGGGCATTGTAGTCTACCCCTCATCAAGATCCAATTGCCAGCAACCCTTAACAAACTACACTGCACATAATTATTTAAGGGAAGGAAATGTGTTTTAAAGGTATATTATGTACACTGTCTTGGTTTTGAACACATTCACATTTTTCTGCAATATTTAACCATCCTAATGATGACGACAACTTCTACCAACCCTATTTAAAACTACAGTAAGAACAACCAAAACAGCACATTTAAAAGCTGCATCAAGTATGTAAAGGAAATAAATTAAACTATCCTACATAGCAAATACCCCCCCCAACCCTAAACCCTTTGAAAGACTGTAAGAACTAATGAGAAAAAGCATATGAGAGGAACAATAAAAATGGAAAGAAAGGGGGGAAGAAGACAAGAAAATGGGATTAAGGAAGACAGATGACTGAAGAATACTTATTATTATAATTTTTAGCAATTCTGGTATGTTTGCCATGCTTTCATATAGCAGTTAAACAGCCCTCCACAAACACTTTAAAAGCACTCTTCAGCACAATGAAAACAACTTGTTTCCTATTTATATTTTAAGTGCCGCAAATAGACAACATAAATCCCCCCACCCATCCTCAAAGAGTCCACTCTACAGAATGCAGTGCAAGAGCACTGCTGGGATAAACAGTACCTGCAATTCTGGAGCTAAGGCAGCGGCCTAGATACCCCTCCTCCCTTAAGCCGCAAGCAACAGTCTGCCTGACCCGGTGCCCTGGGGAACAACAGGATGTCTGACCTACAAGCATGGCTGTTATCATAGCCTCACGACAGAGGCCCTTTGCATTCCCGTTCTCTTCCCTAGAGAGCCGCCTACAAGGCCCACGGCTTGGCTTACCCTTTCCCTCCATTAGCCCTGCTTTCATGATTCAGCTTCTGCTCAGAGGCTTGCGGCCTCTTGGAAGATGTTGCTTCCATTTCCTCCCCTTCCCCTCCATCTTCTTCAGCAAGTGAATTAAAAATGTGTTCTTTCTTCTTCTTTTAAACAGGCAGCGGAGGCCTCTTCAGCTATGAATGCTCCCCTTCAGCTTGGTTCTGCTGACCGCATCCAGGGAGGAACGGTCCCAGCTGTGTCTATTAAACACGGCCAAAAAGACCTTACAACACAACTTTGTGCATCCTTGTTTATTTCAAATCAAAATACCAGCCCAAAATTTCTCAGCAGCTACTATATTAGCGACAACTTACATAAACACTTGGGTTACCATATTTTCAGACCCCAATTCCTGCCTACCTTTACGGCCTTATTGGCCCTTTTAACAAACAAAGCTGGTTGTGATTCATTTCTCGTCCACTTACACAGTTCTAAAAGAGGCCATTGTTACTCTCATTTCACGAGTGGTGAAAACTGTATCTCCCATCTTATATCTGTGCTGCTAATTCTTCATGCCTAAGCGGAAAACGCGATAGTTGTCCCTATTGAAATTCATTTTGTTAAGTTTTCGCCCAGTTCTCCAATTTGTTAAGATCATCTTGAATCCCGATTCTGTCACCTAAAACATTAGCTACCCCTCCCAGTTTGGTGTCATCTGAAAATTTGATGAGCATCCTCTCAATTCCTTCGTGCAAATTGTTTATAAAAATGTTATAAACAACAGGCCCAGGACACAACCCTGCAGCACCCCACTTTTTCCCCCAGAATGATAAGGAACCATTAGTGAGCAGACTTTGGGTTGGGCCAGTCAACCAGCTACAAATCCATCTAACAGTCACATTGTCCGGCCCAGATTTTACCAGCTTCTCTGCAAGAATATCATGGAAAACTTTGTCAAAAGCCTTACTGAACTCAAGATACACCATGTCCACAGCATTCCCCTGATCCACCAAGCTTGTAACTTTAACAAAAAGGAATGAGATTCATCTGGCATGGCTTGTTTTTGAAAAACCCATGCTGGGTCTTAATAATCACAGCATTCTTTCCCAAGTGCTCACAGACATGAGGGGCTTGCATGAAATTGTCCCCCAGGAAAACTGCCCAGGTTATCACTATCAGCAAAACAAAAGTCTGAGGAGCCTGGCTTTTCCTTCGACTTGTGTGCTACCTTTATGACAGGTTGCCCTGAGGTGGTTTCTCCTCCTCCCTGCTATAACATTCAAGACCTCTTACCATGGGACTCTGCTCTCATTGTTTTAAACCATTTCCCTGCTGTTTTGACTATTTTAAGTATTGTTTGGGTTTAATGGGCTTGTTTTATTGCACATTTTAATAGTGAATGTTCATTTTAATGTTTTGATGGAACTGTTAATTGTGTGTTTTAAGTGCCGCTTTATCAACTAAGTGGTGAATAAAATAAACAACAACAATAATATATGGAGCTAAATATCCCCACCTCAGCCAGCAGTTACCATTTTTAGATTGTAAATTCACTGAGGGAAGGGAACACATTAATGTTACTAAATAAATAAATATGGGATGTGAAAGAGAGGTAGAAATTGGCAAAGATGTAACAGAGCAAAGGCACACAGTAATAGAATGTAAATATTATATTCTCTCTCTCTCTCTCTCACACACACACACACACACACACACACACACACACACTGTTTGAGGCAGGATAACTATGGCAAAAGTACACTTCGGTCCTTCAATCACATGAGACTAGGGACATTTACAGAGAGGACTTGATTACCTCAGAAATGGCGGTGCAAATTTCATTTTTGGTAGCCAAACATACCAGAAAAGGACCACAAAGACAATTTTGCTGTATTTAGGTTAACCATGGCTGTGGGGCAAGAAGCAGCAGGGCCACATGACCTACTATCCATAATATTACCATTGGGTGAAGAGCAAACTGAGGTTTCTGTACTTTTCATAGGCATTCAAATTTCCAGAATGTTATCCCTACAATATTCTGGGAAGCAAAGAACTATATCCATTTCAGAAGCCCACCCTGAACCAGCACCAACCAAGTTCATGCCCCACATTCTGTACAAGTAAATCACAATGGCTCACGATATGTTACATGCCTCTTCTGCTTGGCACTAATTTTATTTATCAGGCCGCCATTTGCCGTGCTTTGCCTCTTTCCCTGACAAAGAATATGACAGATCATCAGAAGAAAAGCCTGCAGCCTTAGCGGTGAAACAGATTGGTTTGCTCCTTTCTCTCTCCCACCCAGCTCTGTTTCTAGCAGGCAATTACCATGTGTGTAAATATTTTTGAAGGGAGAATATTTCAAAGAAAGCCGGGGTTTTGGATCTCTCCTTGTGTAGATAGATCTCTGTAGCTGGATGCCAAGCTGATGTCAAAGACTACAATTACTGAGGGAGCCCCATAAAGGTTTACTTTGGCAACTGTGGCAGACCTGTACAATTTTCACTGTTAATTTTATCCCATTAAAATATTAGCCTACACTGTATTGACATCTCGCTATAAATGGGCCAGGTCACATTATTCCCCAACCATCCTTCC
Organism: Podarcis cretensis; assembly: GCF_951804945.1. Lineage (NCBI taxonomy): Eukaryota > Metazoa > Chordata > Lepidosauria > Squamata > Lacertidae > Podarcis > Podarcis cretensis. The sequence goes on from NC_137186.1 coordinate 33,417,512, forward strand.
CTTTTATGTATTTTGCCTTTCCCCCCGCCAGAGTCTGCACACATCCTTCCCACATAACCCTGCTGAGACTGTCAGGTTGTGACCCAACTCAGCTGGAACCAAGTCAAGGGAGGACACAGCAGCAGCAGTTCTTGGATAGGTTGAGAGAGAGAGAGAGAGAGACTGCTGGATAGATGGAAAGAACACAGCTGAACTTCAGAGCCACCGAGGAAAAGACCAGAAGCAACAGGGTCAAGAGTTTAAATTGTGACAGCTGGATCAAGACTATCTGAAAGTTATAGCCACTGTCCCTTAACAGTCATGTGTGTACAACTGACTGTGGGTCAATCAGGGGCACGGCCAACATTGGGGTGGATGTATGTGTCACCATCATTAGGCACCTGCCGAGGCCCACACATCCTTGGGGGAGCTCTGCTGACCCCCCTGAGCAGTGCCGGATTTACACATAAGCTAAACAAGCTATAACTTAGGGCCCCACTCTCTTGGGGGGGGGGAATTCAAAGGGGGGAAAAACCTGGATGTACGACTAAACAACAACATCATTTCCAAAATATAAGATAAAAGACAAATAAAATAAAACCTGCATACAGCAACAGAACAGCCTTTACCAAAGGTGTCATGGGCTTTGAAGACACTCGAACTCAGGACACAAGGGAGAAACGTGCTAATAATAATAATAATAATAATAATAATAATAATAATAATAAAAATAAAAATAAAAATAAAAATAAAAATAAAAATAAAAATAAAAATAAAAATAAAAATAAAAATTTATTTATATCCCGCCCTCCCCAGCCGAAGCCGGGCTCAGGGCGGCTAACAATAATCAAATAATCAAACAATCAAATAATCACACATTCAAAATATTTCATTATAAAAATTAATTAAAATCAAATTAATGGCACGCCTGGCAAATCCACACTGTGATCAACTCCCGCCCGGAAACCAATGTCCCCACTGTGGATCCAGAATTGGCCTCCATAATTACTTATGGACTCATCATTAAAACCGTGTTTATGGAAGACAATCTTACTCGGCTACGAGTGATCGCCAAAGAAGAATATTCAACACAAAAAACAGCGACAATTTGTTGTTGACAAAGGACAGCTGGACATATAAAGGGCCCCATTACCTTCAGTAGCTTAGGGCCTCATCAAACCTAAATCCAGCACTGCCCCTGAGCCTCTTGGCTTTGGAGTTCCTGTTTCTTCATGTTGTCACCTCTTCAGATGCCTTCTCTGAACACGCAGTGTGACTCTGACCAGAGTGAAAAGATGGCGCAGCTTCCTTCACTCTCTGTTGGCTCTCTCTGAGCAATTCCTCAGACTGGGCCTAGGGCAGAGGTGGGGAACCTCCAGCCCACAGGGCTAACTGGGCCCAGTATAGGTTGCAACTGGGTCTGTGAGGCTGTTTTCCCTAAGCCATGGCCACCTACACCACATATGAACATCACTAAGGGGAGAAGGAGTTGCAGTCCAGCATTTAGAGGGCCGCCACAGGTTTCTCACAATTGCCCCACACTGTCTCTACTTCTGTCCCCACACTGGCTGCACTCCTTGATCCACAGAGGTACACCCTTGTCTTGTGCCACACGAAAGACCCAGGGCTGTTGCAACGTCAAAATGAGAGATAGGGGGGAACTATGTATGTGCTCTTGAGCTCTTTGAAGCAAAGACTGGATATAAATATAGTAAAATGAAGTTGTCATGAAGAAATTATTCAGAACTAGGAGGGCCTCTTTACTGAGGAGTCTATGTCATTGCTCCCACCTCTGCGCAGAGGCAACATTTTGTATGAACAAGATCTGCAAAATATTATTGCAGCATCATTTCATGCTGAAGCTCTTCAGCTGAACTATCTAGTTGGCTGGGCTGCTATATATTTGCTGGGAAAGCAGAAGGAACAGAAAGTGCAGAACTTTATGAACTGTATTGGAAATCTAAACACTTTGAGGAAGGGGGAAAGAAGGAAGGGAACAGGTAACTGCTGGGCAGGGGCTGGAGGGGAGGAAATGTGGCAGACAGTTGTCTTTCGAATGCTACAGCTACCTTGTATATCATCGTATCAGGACATTCATTCTATCTCTCTCTCTCTCCCCAACTCCTCTGCACAGGATGGATGTGGACATAAAATCACACCTCGTATCTTCGTTTCTGTCAAGCTGAGTAAGAGTGCAAATGCTGGCACTGACAGAGAATGCCAAACAGGGCTTGGCATGCTACAACAAACTCCCAACTGTGGTCCTTGCCAAGTACCTGCATTTATCATTGTAATGGCCTGCCAGACGGGACTTGGCAAAAGATGAAGAGGAGGAGGGAGGGGAGGAGGAAAGGAAAAGAGCCAGGGCAATGCTGCCAAGCAATTCATTTTAGGCACCTCCTGCTATCTCCGTACCTGCAGGGGAACCTTCATTTCATTTCATCTTTTCCGGCTTATTTATAGGAGCACCAAAATCCCGCTCGTCCAGAATCATTTCCCCTAGTGAAAGTGCTGCACCACCAAGCACCAGGAAGACAAGATACTTGTGAAAAATGTCTGAATAGCTTTCTCATTTGCTCTCATCCTTGGCTTGAAAGTGTTTCTGCAATCCCAGAAGGTTTCAAGTGCAACATATACAGATGTACAATGGAAGAATAGCATATAAAGCATCAAGTCCACCTATTGAAATGGCTCTAAATCAGTGCTCAGATTAAGAGGGTTCTCCCCCATTTATCTCCCTTCCTACTAAAAAAGCAAGTACTACTACAGTGGGATTATGTGGCTAAAATTGGAGGGACAGGAGGAGTGTGGCTTTGTAGATTTTATTAACTATTTCAACCCCAATAATCCGAGCACCAAGTACCCTCACTCACTCCTGAATAGCTCAAATGATTCAGTTTTGAAACGTTGGCCAATATATATAATTGAAGCATAGTTTTGTTTCATATGTATTTGCTGCATGAAAAGAGACATGTGGGACATTGATCTGCATAAACATAGACCGCTTTCAGATGCATGCACATTACAGATATTCACACAACATTACTCCTTGCTGTTCCTGATCTATTTTTCATTTTCCATGTGTACTGCCAACTGGAAAAAGAAATAAATTTCCTGCTAGACAAACCTAGGTTGAATTTCTGGTAAATCTTATTTCTTTTGTATTTTAAAGGAGAGAGAGGGAGTGTGTGTGTGTGTGTGTGTGTGTGGGAGAGGGAGAGAGAAAGGGGACAAAATAAAATTTATTTACAGTTTTAATATTCTCAGTGTTATTTGTCTGCTGTACAAAAATGTTGTGTGTGTTGTTATACAATAGATGCTACATCAGTTCAAAATTAAGTGATATGTTAAGAGTGGGTTCTTTATACTGAACAGTTTGATGTCCTGAAATACAGAAAACATACTCTGCATAATCTTAGCCTGTGCAGGTGCAATGCCCATGCGAGAGGGATTGGTTCCTTGAGCCCTGTGTTAAATTCTTCTCAGTGCTCTGGTTAGTACTAGGCAGCTGGGTCCAGCTACCATTTATATGAACTGACTTTTGGAGAGGGGGATTTTAAGTGGAAAAGTGACAGACAGAGGGTACTTAACCTTTTCACTGTCTGCTTTTCTTCTTCTTCTCCAAATTGCACTCACCACAAGGTTCCAAATGTGTTTTGAACAATGCCCCAGACAAACACATTAGGCACCCTGCAGGTGGAAAATTCCACTTGAAGGGGGCAAAGGGGAAAAAGTGGGCAGAAAAACCGGTACTCTAAATTCGGCTGCGACTGTTCCTCTGTTTTTTCCCTAGCTGTTCTTGTCACTTTGTCACACGCATTTACATGTAATACGTCATTATCCTCTAAGCCAGCTCATTAAGTGGCTTAACAGCATGATTCTCTGCATATTTACTTAGAAGTAAATCCCACTGTGTTCAATGGGGCTTATGTTTGGGTAAGGGTAGTCTTCCAGAACAAGGGTGGTATTAATGTTGGGTTTTTTTACTTCCCTCAAATCCTTTCTTACAACCCATCTTTTCCATTAAGTCTTTGGCACAACTCCTTACTTCTCATCCCCTACGCCTACAGCAACTCAGCCTGTTATTAAGCCTAAGTATGGTGCAACTGCAGGTGCAATTGCCATCTACCCAAATGTTCAGCCCTTGCCCAATGACTTGCAAGTTCTATGCATTTTCAGTGTCCTTTTCATATGGCCAATGCCTGAGTAGCATCGGAGAGTTCAGCTAAGTTAATTCAACCTATGACTGCTGAGAGCCTTCCAGGAGCTGTGCAGTACCATTCCCATGACAATTTTGTCATCTATATTATTCCCAGGGTTGCGTGTACAAGCTGGAGAAAGGTTGCCAGCTTATTTGAAAGAAAACATCCCCCCCTTTAATCTGCAAGTAGTAGCATTAGGTTAGATGCCCAGCATTGGGGGGGGGGGAATTGCAGTTATTCTTTATTATGAAAGGGACGTGGGTGGCGCTATGGTCTAAACCACAGAGCCTAGGGCTTGCCAATCAGAAGGTCAGCAGTTTGAACCCCCATGATGGGGTGAGCTCCTGTTGCTCGGTCCCTACTCCTGCCAACCTAGCAGTTCGAAAGCACATCAAAGTGCAAGTAAATAAATAGGTACCACTCCGGCGGGAAGGTAAACGGCGTTTCCGTGTGCTGCTCTGGTTCGCCAGAAGTGGCTTAGTCATGCTGGCCACATGACCTGGTAGCTGTACGCCGGCTCCCTCGTCTAGTAAAGCGAGATGACCGCCACAACCCCAGAGTCGTCCACGACTGGACCTAACGGTCAGGGATCCCTTTACCTTTTTACCTTTATTATGAAAAAAGGAGAGGCTAACCCTTTGAATTTTATGTCTCTAAGCCATTCTACTAGTGTTTTCTGTTCTCCAGCTTGCAATGAAGTACTTTAAAAGCGGCAGTAAAAACCTGTACTATACCTGCATTAACTACGTCTCTTTTCTATGGAAGTCACCATTCTTTGTTTTCCTCTCCTGATATTACCCAACATCTGATAGTGAAAAATAGGCATGCTAACAGCATAATCCTATACACTCAGAAGCAAGTCCCACTTATGTCAATGGAGCTGAGTCCCAGGTAAGGCGTACAGGACTGCAAGGTGAGTGTACAGCAGCAAGCACAGTTAGGGCAGTTTGCAGCTCCCAGGCTTCCTTGTGACTCAGGCAGAGTGAGGGGGAGCCACTTGCAACCAACAGAGAAGAGGCAGTGAGCCTTGCAGCCAATTTAAAAGGAGAGGGCAGCGGGCAACATCTCAACGTAAAGCAGGAATGGTGTTGGAATGGGGAGTGCCAGGTTCATCCCTAATAAAAGACCCTATCCTATCCTCTCCCTCCTTGTGGTGGGGGGGGGGAGAAGAGTGAGTCAGCAGCTGCAGCACAAACAGGATGAGTCTGGTGGAATTTACCTGATAGAAGCCAAGCCCAAGCAACAAGGCACCACTCTCACCTGGTGGCAAATGCTGGGCTTGGTAGCAACCTACTCTGAGACATCAAGCCCCACAAACTTCTTCTCCCTTCCCTGCTCCTGAAGGCACTGCTGTGTTAACTCCCTGTCTCAAGGGTCAGAGTTTTCCTTGACTGTCTCCCATCAAGTTAGCTTGGCACCCAGCACCCTTTGTCTAGTTTTAGGCACCAGGCAAAACCTTTCCTTTTTACCCTGACTTTTGGGTAACCTGCATTTTATTTGTATATGTATGTGTTTTGCTTGGGTCTGTTGTTATTGATGATGATTGGAATTGATTTTTGTTGTATAAAGAGCAAAATGAAATGAAGTGTGAACAGCTAAAGAAGCTGGCACTCGGAGCCCCATCTGTGCTCCATGTTTAAAGCAGTATCATGCCACTTTAAACAGCCATGGTTTATGCCAAAGAATCTTGGGAGCTATAGTTTAAGAGTGGTGTGAGACAAACCCTATTCCCCCCACAGAGTTACAATTCCCAGAGTTCCCAGAGAACAGGAATTGACTGTTAAACCGCTCTGGAGATTGGTAGCAAGAATGCTCGGTATGACTCAGAGGCAGTGTGTCTAGCATGGGAAGCTTGGAGAGGGAGCATGAGCGATGGCTGATTCTACTGTTCTCACTTCCAGTCAAACATGCAAAGAGAATCCTTGAGGATGTCCCCCACTGTGAGATCTGAGAGCCCCGGATGACCTCTGGAATGCACATGACAGCAGAAACTGTAATCGCTTACCCTTCTGCTGGGAACATCCAAACTGACTAAAGGGGCATTCTATAACTCAGCAGTCCCTATCATGTGACCATACACTCTAGCGTCTTAGCAGAGAGGATCTCAAGGAAGGCTCCAGTAATTCTTGAAGTGCTGTGCAAGTGCCCTGGAGTCTCACTCTGTGTCCAGGAGTATATGTTATTTCCTTCATCCAGACGCAGAATTAAAAAAAGCAAAGCAATGAACTTTTGCTTGTTCTCCGCTTGCCCCACTAAAATGATTTTATTTTTTGCAGCAGGAGGAGGTCAGCTCACCACCCACCCACCAGTTATTTGCTCCTTTCTACTTCAATGCTCCCAAATATTTTTGGCCGTCTCCCAGGCTAGAGCCTTATCTGTGCCATCCCCCATGGCAGACGTGCAGCAGCTGTTGAGGCTTATCACAGGCTGCCTGTCCACAGAGTTTACAAATTAACACCCTATCGAGGCTCCCCAAAGGCTGATTAATCAAAGAGAGGCAGTCTGAGGGCCTTTATCAAGGCAAGCGGCTGCTGGAGAGAAGGAACAAATCTCTCAGGAGGGTGGAGATGCCTTACAAATGAAAGAGACAGCGAGAGAGGCAGAATAGTAAAAGGAGCAGATTTTGTAGAGATAGTAGATGGCAGAGCTAATGGATTGAGGGACAGGGAGAGGGAGGGGACGGTGGGCTAGAGGGCAATGCAAGAACATCATGGCAGTAAAAAAAGAGATAATTAACAACCTAGACCTCATGATTCTAGATGTCTCCCCTGCAAGGCTGCAGCAACCTTGCTCCAGAGAGCAATTTCTAATATGTTGAACACAGTGCTGTGATATACAGAACAATTTTCCCTTTAGTGAAATAACTTCTTTTCACGACGGCTTAAAAAGAGGCCCAATTTAATATAAAGGAGGATAACACTGAGATGCTTATGCAGAAACATCCTTTTGGTTCAGCCAAGTTTGCCCTTCAACAAGCCCTGCATTTTCATATTGCATCCACATGTTATCCACCTGTTAAGCAGTGTGAACCCATCAAGTTTGATCTAGAGGCTGCTCCATGTTTTAAAAGCCAATGCTTATTTAATTTCTACTACAAAAATCAAGGCCTGGGATCAGGACCAGTAAGACATGGTGTTCTTAGTTCCCACCTGAGAAATCAACAGGATGCTCAACGCTCCTACCCTTTCCAGTTTCTGAAAGGTATTCATTGGTGTCACCCATTGCCACACTTTGTAAGAAAATGCCCAGACTCTCTCCTTGCTACTCCGAAGCTGCCAACACTTTCCCATAAGCTAGTGTGCTTCTGGAAGGCCCCCATTATCCAATTTCTTAAGGAATTTTGGATTCTTGCAGTTGCGATGCATTCCGAGAGGATTTTCCCCACATACTAAGCTTCCCAAAGTAAGTTTCCATAGTAACACACCCCTAAACCTCCAAATCCAGACTAAGTCTCAGCAGCCCCCAACTCACTTTCGACATATTTCTGAGTCAATAAAACTTGATAAGAGTAGCCTTCAAAACAAATTAGGCCACAATCTACATTAGGGCTCCCTTCTCTGTGGACAATGTGCAGTTCCAAGTGATGATACAGTTGGCTTATCATGGCTGTGAGACTGGGAAGACGTGCTCCTGCCTTGCAAGCCTTTTTCCACCTGGCCTGGGAGAGTGGGGCTCTTATTTGACTCTAGCTACAAAAGCTGAGGCTGCTGAAGAGGCCAGAGACCTGAAGAGGTCTTGGCTGTCTCTTAGGGCAGACCCAGGTCATCGAGCCTGTGCTTCCGCAGTCGTGGTCCACCATGAACCATCATTGGAAGGATTGCTAGCAACAGCATCAGATATGTTCTGTGCTTATGATAATATTTTATTCTCCTGTTAATTGTGCTGTTTTAAAGATGTTACACATCTTTAGGCACCAGGCAAAAACATTCCTGTTCTCCCAGGCCTTTGGCTAATTAAGCAATCATTGACCTTTTAAACTGGGTGTGTGGGTGTGGGTGTTATTGTTTGTTATTATGTTATGCACTTTTGTGTTTTAATTGTAAACCACCCTGTGATCCTCGGATGAAGGGAGGTGTAGAAATTTAGTAAATAATAACAATAATAACAATCCGCAAACTTCCTGCTCATATTGACAGCTTCACTAACAACTCTTCTCTCCTGTGCAGTGTTTGCCTTTTAGGTCTATTTCTGAATGTTTCATTTGGAATGAAGGGAGAGGGGCAATTTTTCTGTATTTTTTTTTTTGGGGGGGGGGTGTTATTTGGTTATTTCTGTTTTTTATTTTGATTATGTTTTCTGTGTTTTTATATTGTAATTTTATCCTGTGAACTGCCTTGAGACCTGCGGATATAGGGCAGTATATAAATGTAACAGTTAATAATAAATAATAAACAATGCATTTTGGGAGCACATGGGTCCCACAGAGTGCACACAGTTCACGCCCGTGGCTCAAAACAATGAACAAATCTTTGGATAGGTGTACTGGTCTTGGCCATGATCACTGCAGATGGTGACAGCAGCCACGAAATTAAAAGACGCCTGCTTCTTGGGAGAAGGGCAATGACAGGCCTAGACAGCATCTTGAGAAGTAGAGACATCACCTTGCCAACAAAGGTTCGTATAGTTAAAGCCATGGTTTTCCCAGTAGTGATGTATGGAAGTGAGAGCTGGACCATAAAGAAGGCTGATCGCCGAAGAATTGATGCTTTTGAATTATGGTGCTGGAGGAGACTCTTGAGAGTCCCATGGACTGCAAGAAGATCAAACCTCTCCATTCTGAAGGAAATCAGCCCTGAATGCTCACTGGAAGGACAGATCGTGAAGCTGAGGCTCCAGTACTTTGGCCACCTCATGAGAAGAGAAGACTCCCTGGAGAAGACCCTGATGTTGGGAAAGATGGAGGGCACAAGGAGAAGGGGGCGACAGAGGACGAGATGGTTGGATAGTGTTTTCGAGGTTACCAGCATGAGTTTGACCAAACTGCGGGAGGCAGTGGAGGACAGGAGTGCCTGGCGTTCTCTGGTCCATGGGGTCACGAAGAGGCGGACATGACTAAACGACTAAACAACAACAACAATAATTTATCTTATGCTGTAGCCTGCACAGGTATGGGTACTGATGAAGGGTGGCCTATAAACCTCTTAAGAAAACAAGAAATCATCAGCAAAGATTCTCCCTGCTCCTGGATGGTCCTGAGGAAATAAATAGTCATTCAGCAAAGAATGAAAAGGGCCATGCCACACGCTACCAATTAAGACTCCAGTTTGACAACCACTAGAAATACAGTTGTGGTTCTCCCAACATGCTCTTGCCAACATGGCGCCCTTCAGATGAAACTACAACTGAGCTGAAGCCCAACAATGTCCTTGCTGCAGCCATTGTGGCTCATCAAGTCCCTGAGGTTTGGTTGGCCTTTACCAGGGGCCAAGCCTTTAGTGTGGCAGGCCGTGCCCTGTGGAACTACCTGCCAGTGGAAGCTTGGCAGTTACTTTCTTTTAGATGTCTCCTAAAGACAGTGTTATTCAAACAGGCTTTCACAATGCGAATTTTCACCAATCAGTACCTACTGCTGTTTATATTGTCATTTTGTATGGTGTACACCACCTTGATGCATTTTTAAAAATGAAAGTGTGGTTTATAAATATTTAAATAAACAACTTTCTCCCTGGTTGCTGCTCCTCCCAACCCAGCAGAAAGGAGAGCAGAAATAAACTGCTCGCCATATGCTCTAGAGGGGCAAAACAAAAATATAGCTCTGCAAAAATAATCTCTGTCACTGAGCTACAAAAGAAAAAGAAGAAAAACAGAAATAAAGAGGCCACTCCTGATCTCTTGCTCGTACACGGCATCTCTCAACTTACATCCTTTTGAAAGAAATGTTTTGTTTTGTTGCCTTCCAAAGCAGTCCTGCAATCTGTCAACCAATTACGAGTGACGCTTCAGCAACAAAAGTGTGGTGGATCCATTTACTTTCATACTGAAATAATGCAAATGAATCTGACTTTTGGCTCCAGTCCCGCTGCTTTCAAAGCTGGGACTCCGTGCATTTCCAATTCCTGCCCTTTCCTCTCCTCCCCCCCTCTGCGTTCCCCCTTCTGCTACAAAATGTCACCAATTTATTTTAGCCCGGGGGCCCATTTCGAGTTTTACCGCTAATATATGAGAAATGCATTTTTCAAGCTGTTACCACTTAACTGAACTGATATCAGCCACTCAGGGGACACAATATTGTTTACACATCCTGCTCTATGGAATAAGTGCGGATGCCAAAATCTCTGCCTGGGCTCTGGAAGGAGACATTTACTCTCTGTTTTATGAGATTTTCTCAATTTGTGGCTGTCTCAATGGTCGTAAAAACAGCTGTAAATCAAAAGAGCACAACAAAATTGCAATAACAACTGTCGAACCCAGCTCTAAAGAGCATAACTCCCAGCAACAGAAGGTGGAAGACTTTCTGCTGATTTAATACCAGGTGTGAGGGAGTCCTCACAGGCCCCTGTACAGCACAGTGTATTGAATAACACCAAGCCTTATTTGCATGCCAAGAGACAATATGCAACACCACCACATGGCTCTCATATTGCCTCTCCTCATTTCCACGCTTGGGGCCGCCTCTTCGCCTCTTCTCCACTCAATTTTCCTTCACATAGGGCTTTCAAATACAGCGGAGAGTGCTTAAACAAATAACTGCTAAACACATAATGCTGTTTAAAGCATTAACGGGGTGAGGAGAGAAGCCAACCTAAAGTCCTCATAAAAACAACAACCTGGGACCTCTTGCCGTGCACCACGGTCAATAGTTTTAACAGATCGCTTCAGCCATTCATAGGAGCACGGCTTTTCCCCCTCAGAGGATATTTCTCTTCACGTCATCCTTTGGCACCCCTGTTCCTGCCATTCCCTCAGCCAGAGCCCACACTCCTTTTGCCCCCCGACACACACATAATCATTAATCAAATCAGTCTCTTTGAAATCTGTTTTCAGTCTCTGATGACCAGTCAGACGCAAGCCTGCGCAAGCAAACATCCAATAAGGAATCAATGTGCGCTGTTACGTCCCAACCCTGTATCCAGGGGGATGCCCCCACAAGAACCACAATTCCTTCCCTCACTGAGAAAACTTAAGACAGGGTGTCTGGAGTCACCGCTCCTTCAGTCACCCTCCCCCTTTTCCTGATTGCTAACATTTAGGTGTCCTTCAGCAGTTTGGTGTAAAGACAGGGCGGACCTAAACAACAACACCGGCCAATCCAGCTGCAGGGTTTTCCAATCCAGCGGTTCACACCAGCTCCCCTAACCAATCCAGTTGCAGAATTTTGGAGGCGCTGGAGCAGAGCCAAGGATTAGAAAGTATATTAGTATATTAGTCATAGCAGTATGAGTCTCCTTATTAAATTACTTTTTATAATAGAACCTTCCTTCCTTCCCCCCCCCTTCCCTTCCTCCTTCCCTTCCTTTTCACACCCCTATTCTCTGGCCACCTTCTTTCCCCTGGAAGTGCCTTTTCTTGAACCCATGCAACTCTCTCTCTCTCTCTCTCTCTCTCTCTCTCTCTCTCCTTCTTCTCCTTCTCCTTCTCCTTCTCCTTCTCCTTCCTTCTTTTCCCTTACTGTCACTGGTTAGTCACTGACTACAGTGGTACCTCGGGTTACATACACTTCAGGTTACAGACTCCGCTAACCCAGAAATAGTGCTTCAGGTTAAGAACTTTGCTTCAGGATGAGAACAGAAATCGTGCTCCGGTGGTGCGGTGGCAGCGGGAGGCCCCATTAGCTAAAGTGGTGCTTCAGGTTAAGAACAGTTTCAGGTTAAGAACAGACCTCCAGAACAAATTAAGTTCTTAACCCAAGGTACCACTGTATTAGCTTCCCTGCTGCACTCTCCAGAATTACCTTAGAAAGAGCCACCTGCTCTATATTTTTCCTCTTCCTCCCTCCCAAATACCTGGGGAAGGGAACCTCAGGCCAGAGGGCTAAATGCGGCCCTCCAAGCCTTTCTATCTGGCCCTTGAGACTCTCACTAGGCGCCACCCCTCACATGCTCCCCTTCTCAGCCTCCTTTAGTGTTTCTGCCTTGCTAGAATGTGCCCTTTCTCTGATAATGCTTCTTTGCTTGTCTAGACAGAGGACACAGGTACAGTATTAAGAGTATGTGTAGAAACCAGTCTTCCGTACTCTCCCATTTCTCTCCTTGGGTGTACAGCAGTCCTAGCTTGTGGTTTTATTGCGCTTTAACTACTTTGTCCAAGTTAACCTCCAATTTTTATTTTTATTTGAGTGAGAGAAACAATCTAAGTGTCAAACTACATATTCAGGAAAGTCAAGTGATAATAAAATTGTTATTGAACACCCTCCCTTCAGATGCCAAGGAGATAATAATAATTTAATAATAATAATAATTTATTATTTATACCCCGCCCATCTGGCTGGGCCTCCCCAGCCACTCTGGGCAGCTTCCATAAAAACCAAAAATACAGTAAAATAAATAGATAAAGAACTACATAACTTTTAGAAGGCTGCCCTGTATTGGGAAATTTTCAGTGCTTGATGTTTTACTATGTTTTATATACGCTGTAATCTGCCCAGAGTGGTTGGGGAAACCCAGCCAGATGGGCAGGGTATAAATTAAAATAAATAAAATAAAAATAAAATAAAAATTATTATTGATACAACCGTACAAGAAATGTACAACTTTGACTGAAGGTACCTTCTTCCACCTTTGGTGGACCTGCCCAAAGATTAAGGCCTTCTGGGAAATGATTTATAATGAGATTAAGAAAGTACTTAAATGCACCTTTCATAAGAAACCAGAGGCATTTCTCTTGGGTATGGTCGGCCAGCTGGTGCCGAGGAAGGATAAAAACTTCTTTTTGTACGCTACTACGGCAGCAAGGATTCTTCTAGCAAAGTATTGGAAGACACAAGAGCTACCCACGCTGGAGGAATGGCAGGCGAAAGTGATCGACTTTATGGGACTGGCAGAAATGACCGGCAGAATCCGTGACCAAGAGAAAGAGACTGTGGAAGAAGACTGGAAGAAGTTTAAAATATATCTTAAGAGCTACTATAAAATTGAGGAGTGCTAAAATGCTAAGGGAGAGGAAGACGTAGAATTACAGCGGTAAATTTTGTTTGATTTAGGGTGAAATTGAAAAGGAGAATGAATTTATATTTAATTGGCTAAAAGGGTTGTTGAATAATTGTTAAAAATAAAAGGATGCAAAAAGGGGAAGGTATGGGGAAGTCCGAGAAAAGAGGCTTATGGAAATAAGGTTAAGAAATTATGAATTTATGTGTTTGTTTGTATGTTGTTTTTGTTGTGTTTGTTAAAAATTGGAAAACTAATAAAAATTTATTAAAAAAAAAAAGAAATGTACAACTTCAAGCCTGCGGATGGATGATCTCTGAGTGCTCCTTTCCAACACATGGTAAGGAGAGGTTAGCTCAGAGTCATTATCTTCTTCTTGTGATAACATTAAACAGTATATGCAGGACTATATGTTCAATTGTGAGATTTCCCCACCTGCATTCTAAAAGACTTATAGTCATACGATGGCTGTCCTGTGGGAAATTTCTGACAGTATAATCCCATCCTTCAAAGCACAGGCAAAAAGAATCCAGAAAAACTGACTCCAGAACAACAGGGCTTCTTGTCCTCTCTTACCATTTTCATATTTCCAAAAATTTAACCCCTTATTTCCCATCTTCAAAGAACTACTTTAAACATAATACCTCCAACCTTATTTCATTTTCTTTATAGAAAATTCTGCCAGGCTTGTTTTGCACTGTTGTCATCACTGTTTACTCTTTTCTTGCTTGTTTTTCAAACTCATTGCTTGTAAATGAGCAATGTTTAATTGATTTAATTACATTAAATCTATTGTAATGGACAGATGCAAACACACACACCAATAGCAATACAAATCTGTGCATGTATATAGCCAGTGGATGGAAGGTCGTGTTGGCCCTATTCTTTTTTTTTAATCACTTTTCTCTATATAGCCAGACTAACAGTCCCCTTAATAAATCCTCATCTCCAGATGCTCTGCTGACACCATACTAGAAAAATAACTGAACAGAGAGGTGAGCCTCGTCTCCTTCACAGGTCCCCCAAACCCAGGCTCAATCTCTCATCCAATCTCCCCTTTCATCATTCATTTCATCCTATTTCCCTTGCAGCTGTCATGATGCCTAAAATGGGCAAACATTGCCTTTTCAGGCGTGTGAACATACACCTATAAGACAAGAGAAGGAAAACAATGGAAACCATAATAAATAATTATAATTATTATAAAGCACTCTCAAGATACAACTATATTTGTAGCTGCTATTTTTATATTCCCAGTGCTCACCCCATGCTACCACACACAGCTAGCAACTCCCTCTGGGCAGGAATATCATTTTATGGAGATAATAAAACTGTGTGCATGTTTATGGTGCAGCATCACAGCTTTTACTATTTTCGCCCTTTGACGAAGAGTTATCAAGTAAGGGTGACAGAAAGAAGGTGGAACTACTCAATACTTACTTTGCCTCTGTTTTCACCAAAAAGGAAAGCAGTGCCCAGCCTGGTGATAATAGAATAAATGATGCAAGGAGGGAGCTGCAGCCCATTACAGGAAAAGAAGTCGAAATAAATTAAAAAATTGTCCAGTAGCACCTTAGAGACCAACTAAGTTTGTTCTGGGTATAAGCTTTTGTGTGCATGCACAGATCTGAAGAAGTGTGCATGCACACGAAAGCTTATACCCAGAACAAACTTAGTTGGTCTCTAAGGTGCTAAAAAGGTAAATGGACCCCTGACCATTAGTTCCAGTCCCAGACGACTATGGGGTTGCGGCACTCATCTCGCTTTACTGGCCGAGGGAGCCGGGGTACAGCTTCTGGGTCATGCGGCCAGCATGACTAAGCTGCTTCTGGTGAACCAGAGCAGCGCATTGAAATGCTTTTTACCTTCCCGCCGGAGCGGTACCTATTTATCTACTTGCACTTTGTGCTTTCGAACTGCTAGGTGGGCAGGAGCAGGGACCGAGCAATGGGAGCTCACCCCGTTGCGGGGATTCATACCGCCGACCTTCTGATCGGCAAGCCCTAGGCTCTGTGGATTAACCCACAGCGCCACCCGCGTCCCTTCTCTAAGGTGCTACTGGACAATTATTTATTTTTTTTATTTATTTTAACTGTGTTAGACCAAGACAGCTACCTACCTGAATCTAGGAAAAGAATTGGTAAGGGAACACTTAGCTACCTTAAACAAATTCAAATCTCCAGGGCCTGATGAGCTGCAGATGTAATCTCAGAGCTTCTGTCTATAATATTTGAGAATTCTTGGAGAATGGCCATTTTTTGTCTCCATCTTCAAAAAGGGGGAAACAGAAGACCAAGGTAACTATCAACCCATCAGCTTGACATCAATACCAGAAAAGGTCCTAGAACAGATAATTCAACAGTCGGTCTGTGTACACTTAGAAAAGGATGCTACATTACTAAAACACAGCATGGGTTTCTCAAAAATAAGCCATACCAGACGGATCTATTATTATTATTAGTGTGTGTGTGTGTGTGTGTGTGTGTGTGTGTGTGTGCTAGTTATAAGCTTGGTGTCTCAACAGGCAAAGTGACAACAAAGGCATAAATGGTGACAGATTGCAGGATCAGGGAGGGCACTGACTTGGTGAGGGCTGTACAGCACTGGAAAATACAACAGAAGCCAGTTAAAATATGCCCTCCGATAAGATTCACTCCCACTGTTACTGCATTGACATGACAGTACTATCAAGCAAAGCTTCAACGCAACTGTAAATGCAATTCCAATAGCCCACCCTGGCTAAATTAATGATGTTTGTGTGCTAAACAATGCCACAGGTGGTGCCTGAGAGACCCAGTAATTACAGAGGTATCTTAGTAGCAGCAATTGCTTCAAAAAGTCTAAATTCTCCATTACTGGTCTTTCGCTCTTGGGGACAACATTTTGTGGATAGGTGGCAGTCATATAACTATAAATACATGACTAACTTCAATAGCAACACTGACGGAGAAAAAATGCCAATTGCCAACAGTGAAGTGTCTAGAAACATGTCTACAATATTTGCCCAGGAATCATATTAAATGTAGTTTGCATGCTTTTGACCCTTTACTTCTCTCTTTTTATACTGACATCATTTCAGAGTCCAGCAAGCTCTTGTGAGTCAGCAGCTAATAATTTTCCAGTTTTCAGCCTTACTTGAATTGTGTCCAGAGTACACAGAGAAGTGTGGCTTTGTCAAATGCTGGGTCAGATTTGAACCAAAATAATTTTAGTCTGAAGCAACATGTATTTGCTATTCCAGTGAACTGCTGTTGCTGTTGGCATCTATCCTGAGAGACAATGGAGTGTGCCTCTGGGGGTGAAGTCAAACCGCTGAGTTAGCAGCACTGAAGTGACCTCCCCAGGGCACAAGCTTGGGCAGTGTGTATGGAGATCCTGGGTTGTCCAGATGACACAACACCCTTCTCATCCAGAAGGAGGCATACAAGG
The DNA here is from genome assembly GCF_951804945.1 of Podarcis cretensis. Taxonomy (NCBI): domain Eukaryota; kingdom Metazoa; phylum Chordata; class Lepidosauria; order Squamata; family Lacertidae; genus Podarcis; species Podarcis cretensis. The sequence goes on from NC_137186.1 coordinate 33,434,208, forward strand.
TGCCATTCAACCATCTTAGGGACTCCACTCCAGATTTGCTGGCTCCTGGAAAAATTGGGTGAGACCACTTGCAGCTGTGTCTTTGAAGGTAATTCGGGAAGTAAGAAGTAAATTGTTTTTAACAAGGGACACCCACAGAGGTTGGAGAATGACCTTGAAGATGAACTAGAAATCTTTCAAAGTTCTACCCCAGAACTAATTTAATTCCCATTCAGTTCACCTGAAAATTATAGGAACTTCTTCCAGTTGCAACTCAGAGATCTATTAACTAATTTGGGGAACTTGGGTTAAACCAAACAAGCTCATTCCAAGCACTGGGTTTTACAGATAAACATGGACAAATATTTCAACGGTGGAGTAGATTTCACAACCCCTGGTCATTCTTTTACACATTTTTTTTTTACTCTTTAGATTCTTTGCACCTTTAAGCTTAATTGTTGGTTGAGAAAGCAAAATCTAACCATTCACATTTCACAGTGTATGTGCTGATGTTCTCTTAGTCTTCTTAAGTATATTTTATCCTTCAGCACAGAAGCTTGTAACATTCTGAATGCTGACATTTTTTTGCCAATGATAATTTGGATGAAGACAAACTGTGAACTGAACAGGAACAGAATTAGTTTGTTTTTAAATGCAATGAATGTGAACTGGAATCAGTTTCTTTTAAAAATAAATTTCCCAAGCTCTGATAAAACCTTAAAACAGGATGGGGAGTGGGGGAGTATTGCCAGTTGTATCCTTGACCTGATGGTGCAAGAAGAATATAGCCTTCTCATTCTACCTGCAGCCAGGGGATGAGAAGCTTGCTGACAAGCTGAATGTATGCTGTGACCCTATTAACACACGTCAAGCATCTCAATTCCAAGGCTGCTCTGTGAGCATCATACAAAACAGCCATCACATAAAATATATTAATGTCTAAAATGTCCATTAGACAAAGTTAATGGGCCAGAGATTCCTCATCATCACCAGTTTATTCTGAAACTGTGATCCCACACCAAAGCTTTACTGCATAAAGATAAAATTCAATAATGGTAAGGGTAAAAGGAATGTAAATATGAGTTTTACATGCATTGCTTTTTGCACTCCCAATATTAACCATTATGATTTGTTGAAATACATATTTTGTTGACTGAGCTATAGCATTGTCATTTTAAAGGTGCCCCTAAAAGAATCAAATGAAACATGTGAAGCAGTTGCACAAACCTACTCTCATTATAAATAACCATCTCTATTGCATATTTTACATGCAAGCTGTTTTACAATGCATTTCTCAACCACCCTCACCACTGATATTACAGCTCTGATTTTAATGTCATAAAACAGGTGCTGAAACATTGTGGTCTGTCATGAGGTCATCCAGGGAGGCTGTGGCTAAATTCAGAATTGGATTGAGAGCTTTCAAGCCTATGACTCAAGACTGAATCAATATTTGGCGGGGCCTTCTGCAAACTGCGCCCTGGTGAGTCTCTTCCTACATCAGTGGGGACCCTGAGGCCATGGGGCTGACTTGGTGATGGCACTCTGAAAGAGACGCCTTTTAAATTTCCCAGAATGCCCGGTGCTCCAGGGCATTGTGAGAAAATTGAAAAGGCAGTTTCCCCGGACTTAAGATACCCGCTGCTCAGATTGGAGCAAAGATAAAACAGGGTCCCAGAGAAAGTGTCAGCAAGGGCCCTGTTCAAGAATGCTGCATATTGACATCAGACCTGCCAGTACTGGGTCTCAATAATACATACTGGAGGAGTATTTGTACTCTTAGGTCTAACTTTGTTTCCCCTCTACGTACACTAAATCAAAGAGACACAATTTACAGAGACTCTAACACAATCACAATATCTCTGCGGTTAACAATTGCAAAGACAAGGATACAAAACGGCGAATAATGGCTCTATATAGTAAAGGAAAGCTGGTTTCCCAAGCTAACGACCTCCATCGCTCAACGCTCCCTCTGGAATCCTAGTCATCATCAACTGAAAGTCAAAATTGATCGCTGGTCTTTTAAAAATAATGCCAGCTATACCTTGATGGATCTGGCACCCCGTAGTCAACCCATCTGTTCTACGGTGCTGGGGCAGAGTGCGGAAAATAGGATTCTCCTTTTCACACTGGCCTTGTACGCTCATCATTTCTCTTCTCCAAAGTCACTAGCTTGCTAGGTTACTATCATTGCTCCTCTGCCTCCCTCACTGATTGCTTCTTAAGCACTCCAGCAGCTACAACAAGCTCATCTCAGCATCTTCAGAGCAGCTGAAGTAGGAACAGGAACGATTTTCTACCCAGTGAGCCAAAGCCAGATTTCTACTCAAGTCAAAGCTATTTTCCACGCATCTTAAAACACACATTTGGGCGAAAACGGATGTAGGAGTAAGAAGGAGGAAAACTCAAGCTCACAAATATTATTTTCAAAGAGGTGCCTGACTTGCACTCGTCTTCTGCAATGACCACGCACTACATCCAATTTGTGCCTCTGATTAATTTCCCCCCCATGCAAAATTCTGTAACATAGCTACCCACAAGCTGATGCCCTCCAAATATTTTGGACTACAATTCCCAGCAGCCCCAGCCAGCACGGCCAGTGGCATGAAAACTACTGCAATGCATTATGGGAAACATGTGAGATTGATGTGCTCTTTAACATTTGTTTGTTTGTTTGTTTGTTTGTTTGTTTGTTTTGATGTATTTTCCGCCCTGTTCTACCCATGGCACTCAGTGTAGCTTTTAGACATTGCAACAGTGGCACTGGAGTTACGGTACTTTACTATGAGCAATATTTGAAAGCGCATCGCCAAGCTAGCAGGGTTAGTCATGTGCGTTGGAGAGACACACTACAGATGGAATGGGTAACCTCTGGCCCTCCAGATGTTTCTGGACTCCAACTCCCATCAGCTGCAACCAGCATGGCCAATGGTCAAGGGTGATGGGAGTTGGAGTCCAGAAACATCTGAAGGGCCACAAGAACCCCAGCCCTGGACCATTTTCTCAGTGGCAGAGCACATGCTTTGCATGCAGAATGTCCCAGGTTCATTTTCTGGCACATCCAGTTAAAAGCATCAGGTAGCAGGTGACATCAAAGCCACCCTGCTGCTTGTCAGAGTAAATAATAGTAGGCAGGATATGTAAATAGACTGACCTGGTATAAGGCCACTTTCTATGTTCTCTGTCCTGAGGACACAAGGTTGGCCTCTCGTTTTACTGCAATCTCTAGTGCGGAGGGATGGGTGGACTTCAGTCTTGAGAGGCCCACATTTTTGCTTACTTCATGACCCACTGAATGTTTAGATCATGATTGTCCACCACTGCCATGGAGCAACCTTCCCTCAACCTGGTGCCCTTGAGATGTTACTAAACTACAACTCCCATCATCCCTGACCATTGGCTATGCAGGCTGCAGCTGAGGGGAGCTGTAATCCAAAACATTTCAAGGAAACCAGGTTGGGTAAAGCTATCCTAGAAGTCATGTCCTTTTTAATTATTCCCAGTTAACAGTAGTAGAAGCCTGCATCTGACCTTAAGATTCCCCACTGTCCTATTTTATTTCAACTTCAAGCTTGAATTTTGACTGAATCTGTCAAGACCAAGTCCAACACCAAGAACACACAGCAGCTGAAAGAGAGGAAAACAGGCGCTTCACCCCCTCTCTCACCAAAGAAAACCAGCGCTCACTTCACTGTTCAATGCACATACTATGCTAAGTGCGTGAAATGGCTTGGTTTTACCGAGCAGGCATCCTTTAGTTGGTTTACATTCCCTTTTATCTCCATAAATATTTATATATATTATTCCATATGCAACAGCCGCCACACATTAAGAGGGTTGCAATTCCCCCTCCCCCCTTTTTTGCACAGTCAATCCAACAGAAGGCCAGATGGTTTTGTTTCAGAAAGTAGAATGTTTTGAAGTTATTTATTTGTTCCTTACGCTGATGTTTATTCCCTCGAGGGAACCTAGCGTCTCCTTTGATAGCACAGTGTCACTTTAATAAACTCAAACTGAAGCAAAGTCGCACAGACAACTGGTGCAGCAGAGTGTCTGGAAGGTTGCATGAGGTGCAATTCAAACCCCTACTCAGTTGTGAAACTCACTGAGCAGCCCTGCCACTGCCCCCCCCCCCCAAGAATATCAGGAACCACATTTCCCAGGATTCTTTGGAGCATACCATGTGCTTTAAATGAGCTTTAGAGGGTCAATGTCTGTTGTACTTAAAAAACACCACCCGAAATCCTTTGTATAGTTTATTTGAAAGTAACCCCATCAGACATACAAAGTCTAACTTCTGCATGACCCACAACTGATTGTGAAATTTACCCTAAACCACAGCTGAAAGTGAAGCAGGACAGAATTTATTCCAGGTTGGTTAATCCAGAAGACTTTTTGTCTTTGGCTCTGCCCATTGTCAGCTCTGACCTCACTCTCTGTCAGCACACTGGGGCCCTGAGGAGCTCACGTCAGAGGGAATTTATCCGTCAACAGAAAAACCTTCACTATACACCGTCCTGACCTCAAGTGAATGAAAGCTGAGTTAAAATAATAATAAAAGATAAGGCTCCTTGCTTTCACTTCCCACAAAGATGATTGATGATTGTGTGATTAACACATACATTACACATATGTGCAGCTTTCTCTCCTGTATATATTTACTTACATATATATGCATGTACAAAGTAAAAATCTATGAGGTATTGGGGCATGTGGGGTGGGGAGAGACATTCCTCAGAGAAGCAGGGGGCAACAGACTGTTCTCAATAGTTCACCCACCAAAGCTTTCTTTCAAAAAAAATGAAAGGATTTTAAGACTCTGCCACGACCCTTACAGTTAGAGGTTACATCTCTGCTCAACAAGCCTGCTTGCCAAAAAGGAGAGAAAAGCAGAATCCCACTACAGACTAGAAAGGCCACAAAGACTACACTCCCACCAGCTATGGTGTTATATTGATTTGGTGTTTGCTACTTAATCTGAATGAATGTCACTAAGGCAATGGAACGCAAAAGGAAATCTTGCGGTATCAGTTTTATACAATGCTAGTTACGCAGGCAATTAAACCAGCTATTTAGCTCAATTAAGTGCTTCCTTTGTGTTAAAAAAAGAGGAGGGGGGGAATATATCTGGCCTAATCAATCAGTGCTGGAAGGAAAGGAAAGAATTGCTTTATAGTTTTATTCTCTAAAGCAGCGGTAGTCAATGTCTTGCCTTCAAGATATTGTTGGAATGTAACTCTGCCCCTGCCAGCATGTCCAGTGGTGATGGAGGATGGGAGTTGTAGTCCAACAACATGTGGAGAACACCATGTTATAAATGGCCAAAATGCCTCTTTTTTTGGAGCCATGCCCAGCAGATGATGTCTGAGGAGAGAGAGTCCTACTTAATTCCCCCTTCGTGACCTGTCTAAAGAGGCATGATGGTATCATGCTCTATGACTAGTTGATCATTTAAGCAGTAAAATGCAACAGTGGTTCGTGCACATTGTTCTCTACTTCATGTGACCTTGCCTTGTCAGTTGGGATTGGAAGACAAAAGGGACCAAGCTGATCCTCAGAAATGTGTGGAACTGGAAAACAGGAGGAACCAGGGATATGGACTTGAAAAGTTGTTGTTGTTGTTTAGTCGTTTAGTCGTGTCCGACTCTTCGTGACCCCATGAACCAGAGCACGCCAGGCACTCCTGTCTTCCACTGCCTCCCGCAGTTTGGTCAGACTCATGTTTGTGGCTTCGAGAACACTGTCCAACCATCTCGTCCTCTGTCGTCCCCTTCTCCTTGTGCCTTCCATCTTTCCCAACATCAGGGTCTTTTCCAGGGAGTCTTCTCTTCTCATGAGGTGGCCAAAGTACTGGAGCCTCAGCTTCACGATCTGTCCTTCCAGTGACCACTCAGGGCTGATTTCCTTAAGAATGGATGTATTTGATCTTCTTGCAGTCCATGGGACTCTCAAGAGTCTCCTCCAGCACCATAATTCAAAAGCATCAATTCTTTGGCGATCAGCCTTCTTTATGGTCCAGCTCTCACTTCCATACATCACTACTGGGAAAACCATGGCTTTAACTATACGGACCTTTGTTGGCAAGGTGATGTCTCTGCTTTTTAAGATGCTGTCTAGCTTTGCCATGGCCTTTCTCCCAAGGAGCAGGCGTCTTTTAATTTCGTGACTGCTGTCACCATCTGCAGTGATCATGGAGCCCAAGAAAGTAAAATCTCTCACTGCCTCCATTTCTTACGCCTTCTGACCTGAGGGGCTCATCTTCCAGCGTCATAACTTTCATATGCCTGTTGTCTTTGTCCATGGAGTTTTCTTGGCAGGGATACTGGAGTGGCTTGCCGGTTCCTGCTCCAGGTGGATCATGTTTGGTCAAAACTCTCCACTATGACCTGTCCATCTTAGGTGGCCCTGCACGGCATAGCTCATAGCTTCTCTGAGTTATTCAAGCCCCTTCGCCGACGGCAAGGCAGTGATCCATGAAGGGGACTTGAAAAGTAGCAGTTCACTAAAACATACCACTGGACTTTCCATCACACTATCTTCTGTACTCTGGCTGGCAGCAGCTCCCCAGGGCCTCCAGCAAAGAAAGGTCTTCCTTATTACATGCTAACTGTTCCTTTAGTTTGATTTGATGCTGGGGACCAAATCGAAGACCTTCTGCAGGCAAAGCATGTCCTTGTCTACTGAGCTAGAAGGATGACTCATGACAATTTCCCTAGTGGTTCACCAACAAGGGCTTAACTGTGCACATGCACATGTGTGTGTGTAATCAGAAAACACTTTTGTACCCACAGATAAACTCTACACTGCAGGAATGGATAAAATGATGGCTGGTGCCCATTAAGATTGGCAGGGCAGGAAGGCAGAAAGGTTAAGCAGTAGATGGAGCCAGAGGAGTCAACAAATTCTAGTTTTGTCCCCATCCTCCTCCCAGTTGAGTTCTACAAGGGCAAGGAGAAGGAAGCTGATAAGACTCAACTCCCCCCCTGGACTGCTTGTAAGGAAGAAGGCAGGCAAGTGAAGGCTGGTTGAGGGCAGATTGAAGTTTCTGGGGCAGTGCCCCATTTACCCTGCTGGACCAAGTCCCACTGCCAGTGGCTCTCCAGATAATCTAAATCCCATCAGCTGCCAACCAGCATGGCCAATGGTCAGAGAAGACAGGAGTAATCCAATGGCATCCTAAAAACCACAGGCTAACCACCCCTGCCATACTAAGTTAATCCTAGTTCTGGAGACTACCTTCTAAAGTGGGGACAAGGAGCTTGAGGTCTTCCAGTTGCTGTTGAACTACAACAGTTCAGAAGGAGCATGACACAATCCAACCAGTTAAGCTCTGTAAACTGTCTGCATAGAAGATTACCACAGAACCCCATGTTAACTATTCTGAGCTCTTCAAATGAAGATCAAAGCATGTGTGTAATAAATAAAGTGGATAAGAAGGTCGAGGTCCCAAATGCAATGCCTCCAGCAGAGATAACCCCTACCCACAACCCCACTCTCAGCGAGGTTCTGTGGCGAAAGCCAACAAAATGAAAACAGACCTTGCTGATTACGCAGCTGCACTGCGGCCTTCTTAAAAAGTACTGTGACTCAGGTCAGCATTTCTATTAACTTTCTGCAACCCCTTCCCACTGCTTCTGCAACCTAACAGTCCGTAATCTGGGAAACACGATGGTCATCCCACAGAGCCAGGCAGCCGTGCTGCCTCATTGTACTGTCCACATCAGGTACAGGTAGTGGATAAGGAAAGGCAGGGGAAAGAGAGTTGTTTGTGAATTCCAGAACCAGCTTATCAAAAATCCAACACATAAAGTCCAAGTACATTATGGGAAATTAGAAATCAGACAAGCACCTCCACTCCCTTAAAACAACAACAGTTGTATGTATGTATGTATGTATGTATGTATGTATGTATGTATTTTCCTGTTGCTCTTCTCAAAGTAGCCTACAATTCATAAGGCACTCACAACAATCAGCAAATAGGAGGCAGAAAGCACAGCAACTGTCTGCAGTGCCATGTGTTCCACTTTCCACCAATAAGCCCTATTTGCCGTGCAATGTGAAAGACCAGTAATCCCAAGTGCAATGTGCCTCTGTAGACCAGGTGTTGGCAAGGTTTACCTCGCCTAGGCTGGTTCACTCCAGTGGAGATCCCTCCGTGGGCCGGATTGCGCATGTGCGTGAGTGCGCATGCCCACGATTTCCGGCATCTGCATCTGCACAGACGCGATTTCTGGCGCCGTAGAAGCGAGTCTGCACAACGTGCTGTGCCAGTTTAGTGCAGTGAGCGGGGACTCGCCAAGCAGGTGGCTCAGTTCGGGGGTGGCTTGTGGGCCGGTTAAACGACCCCTGTGGGCCGCTTGTGGCCCATGGGCCTTAGGTTGCCTACCCCTGCTGTAGACGAAGCAAAATGGCAAAGCGAAAAGTGACTATGCTCCAATGCCTTGCCGCCAGGTGCTTCTAAGTACACCAAGCACCAACCAAGGAAAGCCGGTAAAGCACAAGTCCAAGCTGCTCAAGTGCATTGCCGCATGTTTTCCGATAGGCACAGCCTCTCCATGATAACATCGCTCCTGGAAATGCTGCTGCGAAGAAGAGGGCAGCGGGGAAAAGAAATGAAGCAGAGGTTGGAGGATCATTACTCGCAGACCCCATGGAATATCGCCACGAGAACAGGCTGGGTTGGGGACAAGGTCTAAAAGCATGCAGGGAGCCTCCACAATTACGGAGTCTCTGCTTTCCACTTTTGATAACTAGCCTGTTCCCACCCCACTCCAACTTGTCTAATTAACCTATAATATGGCTTGTATGATCAGGGCTAAGTTGCCACTGTATTTTAAAACAGATTTGTGTATCCGGGCATCTTTCCATTCCATGCAGCTCTGAATGACAAGTGCACAAGCAGCAAGATGTGTCAAAAAGAAACATGCTGCATGAAAGTTTTTCTCCTTCTTCGCAAAGCCACCCCTGTGGTCTGGATGACATCCATATTGTAGATCAAAGAATGTCGGGAACTTGTAGTTTACACCCAGGGCCGTCTCAAGCATATCCGGCGCCGTGGTGCAAAGCTCCCTCCGGCGGCACCCCACCCCCTATTTTCCAGAGTTTTTTAGGGCGAACGGCACTGCCAGCAGGGCTGGAGGGCGGCTCCTCTGGCGGGGAAGAGGTGGAGGCTGGCCGTGGCGCTTCCCGGCTCAGCTGGCCGCTTTGTGCCATGGCGGCCACGGCAGACGGAGGCGTTGCTTCGGCATGGCATGGCGGAGGGAGGTGAGGGTGGTGAGCTGATGCCGGGAGACGCCGCGTCCAGCCTCCGCCTCTTCCCTGGCACCCTCCAGAACTTGACACCCTGGCGCCCCACGCCACTAGCCTCTATGGGTAAGATGCCCCTGTTTACACCTGACAGAGAAACAATTCCTGTAGCCTTGGTGAACTACAGTTCCCAGGATTCTTTTAGAGAAGCCATGCACTTCAAATGTGCTTGAAACGTGCAGCATGGATGTGACCCAAATTGAAACACAATGAAATTTACTCCACTTGGAACCTCTATGGCACATCAGCTTCTGAAACCCTACCCTCTGCTTAGGATGGAAGCAGATGACAGCCATCCAATAAACATTTAAAAATGTAAAAACGTCTAAAAATATACAAGCACAACTGACAACTAAAATAACCTTAGACCCAATCCAACTGCCAACTGCCATCTTAAATGAAAATGTTCCTCTGGAAAACACCCATGGCTCTGGTTTTGACAGCTTTCCAAGGGAAGTAAGTTCTACAGTTGGGGAACAAGACCCCTCTTTACAAGCTTTCACTGCTCATCATCACCATTCATTTATTTGCAGGGCACTTTCCCACAAATTGTGCCAAAAGCCACAACAAATCAAATGCAATTAATACAACAAATCCAAAACAAGTAATAGGAACAATCACAAATAACCATGGCATTAAGTAAGGAAATACACATGAAAGTAGCAATCCACAGGATATTGTACAGAGCAATACAAATAAGCTGACCAGATCCAGCAACTTAAAAACAAAACAAAACAAATTTTAAAAAAACACCTTCTCCAACCTTGTGCCCCAAATCACACCATTATCGAAGAAGTGTGCAAGTTAAAAACAACTGGATGTGAATGAGACAGAACATACACATTGTTGGTGTACTTGGAAACTGCATGGTGCAAGGAACAACTTGTGTGCCATTCAACTGCAAGGCTTAAATTTTTAATTTGTTGTTGGGGGAGATTAAAATGAAAGGCAGGCAGCCATGAGGGAAGGACTATTGCTCTTTGAATGTGTTATCTGTAGTCGTTCAGGCTTCCAGGAGGTTTGGCTGAAGGTGGATGGAACTCTCTTTTTGGGGGGGGGAGGGGGAGTTGCTGTGGCAGAACTATATTATGTTGCTCCCTAGGAGGTGAAGCAAAACAATAAAGAACACTTAATCTCTTCTCTAATTCTGCTCTGCGGGGCAGCTCCTTCAGCCAGCAGTACCAGGCTCTGTCTACCTGGGAAGGGGTCATTTTCCTTCAGCTTCCCTCCATCCCAGGGAGTGCTGTGTACCCCTGCTGCATCTTTCAATGGCTTTATCAGAGCTTGCACCAAGTCGAGCGTGAAAAGCAGCTCTGGGCTCAGCAGGCAAGAGGTGGTGTGCGTCTGTGAGTGTGTATATGTGTGTGTTGTATGGGTTTGTGGGGTGGGGGAGAGAGGGAGAGACTGCAGGAGGAAATGTTATTCTGTCCTTTGTCTTTTCAACAATTTCTCTCTCTCTCTCTCTCTCTCTCTCTCTCTCTCTCTCTCTTTAATGCAACTTGCAGGGAAACGTATAATTAGGGGTCTTGCCGAGCAGGCTTAAACTCAGGAGTAACCCTTCTAAGGACCTCAGCAATGGATAATCAGGTGCGCGGCTGTGGGGCTCAGCACGCCTCCCCACCCGCAGAGCATCTCGGCCTCGTAATTAGAAGCCTCCACACCCCGCTGCATAAAGGCAGATTGCGACGACAGCGTGAAGTCCTTGTTTGAAGCTTGGGGGCACTAGGATTTCTGCTGCCTGTGATGGAGAGAAACAAAGAGACTCCAGCACAAATGGAAAGCTTTCAGCAGCCTCAGAAATACTTGGCAGTGAGGATGCCAATTTTTTTTTAAGGGGTGCTCTTTGGAGGACCAAAGATCGCACACGTTTGCTTCCTTCCGTTCTAAATTCCTTCACAGCCTGTTAAAAAAGGGGATGTCACTCTTCAAATCCCCCCCCCTTTTTAACCAGGGCAAAAAATCATCCCCCTACCTCCACACTGTTCCAACCAGATATCGTATCCATCTCTTAATTCCTAGAGAATGAGGAAAGCATCCACACATTTCTGCCAAAGCCTAGAGAAACTCTCTTTTGCTCACCAAAAGATTTAAGAACCGAAAAATCTCTGGGAAACTGCTTTGAGGCTTTCAGCCATATTTTTTTTTAAAGCAAGTGAGAAAACCTGCCAAACCATGAACTTCAGGGAAATTCTGGGAGCCCAGCTAGAAGAGATATTTTGTTGGCCTGCACTGATGCTACAAATATGCATGTTTTAGACAATTTCCTGGCTCACTCCTTACACATGAGTCCACTGTGCAAGCAAGGGTGCCAAACACCGGAAGCACCTCTGATAAATGGGAAGGTCCATAGTTAAAAGGTACAGTATCTGCCTGGTGTGCGCAAGAGCCTGGGTTCAATCCCCAGCATCTCCAGGTTGGCTGGGAATGTCCTCATTCTGAAACCCGGGACAGCTCCTACCAGCCAGTGCTGACAACACTGAACTAGATGGACCAATGGTCTGACCAATGATCAGTACAAGGCGCCTTTCTATGTTCCTAAATACTTTCTGTAGAATGTTCCCTGTTCATGACCCCCAACACTCCATTCCATTTCTGCCCCAGCCCTACAACCAGTCAGGATTCCATATCTACTGAGCGTACTCAGTCTTCATAGTCCTGCTCCGCTGTTGCCCACCCACAGCCCAAGGGCTTTTCGCCTCTCTAGCTCTCTGCCCATCACAAGCCTTGGTGCCCCCCCCCCCCCCCGAGTCTGCTGATACCTCTCCATCTTGGGTATGCATGGTGTTGCTTTGCCTACATGGGTAGGCAAACTAAGGCCCGGGGGCCGAATCCGGGTCAATCGCCTTTTAAATCCGGCCTGTGAACGGTCTGGGAATAAGCTGTTTTTACATGAGTAGAATGTGTCCTTTTATTTAAAATGCATCTCTGGGGTATTTGTGGGGGCTGCCTGGTGTTTTTACATGAGTAGAATGTGTGCTTTTATTTAAAATGCATCTTTGGGTTATTTGTGGGGCACAGAATTTCATCCCAAAGAAAATATAGATCGTGCTTCCACAAGGTCTGAGGAACAGTGGACCGGCCCCTGGCTGAAAAAGTCTGCTGACCCCTGGCCTACAAGAAGGCTAGCATTCAGGACAGACCAAAGGGAAACCAAGTTTCTTCACACAGTGCATAGTTAAAACTATGGCATTCACTCCCACAAGATGCAGTGATGGGCACCAAGAGGGATGGCTTTAAAAGAGGATTAGACATATTCATGGAGCTAAAGGCTGGCAGGCAACAGCTACTAGCCATGAGTATCAGTTAATGGGATATTCACTGTTAGAACAGAATGTTGACCTATGACAGGTATTGGGCAGCGTTCAAAATCTCCCAGGCACCAGGTGCGTTTTGACACTGGTGCAGGTCCAACTGCAACCACATGGAGATCTCTGGATGCCATCTCTGGATGGCAACTAACATCTCCACCTGGCTGGCCTCTCCAGGTTTTTTAGGCAGATAAGCAGAAGAGCTTATTTACTGAATTAATATCCCACCTTTTTCTCCAAGGAGTACATGCTTCACCCCCCCTCCACAGTTAATCCCTACAACAACCCTGTGAGGTAGGTTAAGAGGCTGTGACAGACTCCAAGGTCACCCAGTGAGCTGCATGACTGAGTGGGAATTTGAACCCTGATCTCCCAGGTCCTACTCTAACCACTGCACCACACTGGCTGCCTAGAGAGTACTTCTGCTATGGGGCAGCTATATAAATTAAGTAGGTAAATAAATGTGGGGAAAGCAAAATGCCACTTAGAGACGGATCTGAAATACAGTGGTGCCCCGTAAGACGAATGCCTCGCAAGACAGAAAACCCGGTAGACGAAAGGGTTTTCCGTTTTGGAGGTGCTTCGCAAAACCAATTTCCTATGGGCTTGCTTCGCAAGACAAAAATGTCTTGCGAGTTCCTGCGGGTTTTTTTCCCTCCCCCCCCCCCCCGTTTTCTAAGCCGCTAAGCCGCTTATCCGATAAGCCGCTAATAGCGCTAATCCGCTAAGCCATCAATGGGCTTGCTTCGCAAGACGAAAAAACCGCTAGATGAAGAGAATCGCGGAACGGATTCTTTTCGTCTTGCAAGGCACCACTGTATTTTCCTTGAAGCTTGAATTTGTTTTATTCTGGATTGTTTTATTTGATGTATTAAAGCATTGTAAACTGCTCTGAGTTGTTTTTTCTTCAAAATACAAAGTGGTGTTGAAATGAAATGAATGAAAACAACAACAACAATTGTAAAAAATGGCACCTAAACATTCTGTTGTGGCTACCATGGCCTAGGTTTAAGGTGCCATTTGGCGGTTAGCTTATATATCTGAGTTTCTAACAATGGACTCTTTGGCCAGATCCAGCAAGGCTCTTCTCAGGTTCCTAAAACTTCAATTACAGTGGTACCTCGGGTTACATACGCTTCAGGTTACATACGCTTCAGGTTACAGACTCCGCTAACCCAGAAATATTACCTCGGGTTAAGAACTTTGCTTCAGGATGAGAACAGAAATCATGCTCTGGCGGCACGGCAGCAGCAGGAGGCCCCATTAGCTAAAGTGGTGCTTCAGGTTAAAAACAGTTTCAGGTTAAGAACGGACCTCCGGAACGAATTAAGTACTTAACCCAAGGTACCACTGTACTGAGATCACTACTAGTATATAGAATAATGTTTTCATTCTGCAGCCAAATGCTCAAAGGCCTTCAGCCCAGTATGTTTAAAAAAAGAAAAAGTCTTTGGCTCACTTAGGATTAATTTCAGACAGAGCAACGAGTATAAGCCGACAGGCAAAGCTAGTGGAAACCCCGAAGGACAAACAATGAAAGAAATATGGCAAGGGCCACAAGAGGCATGACTGGGTCTTTCCAGGGGGTGAAAGCAGCCTCTCAGAAACATGAGGAAAGCTTGCCATTCTGAAGTGTTGTGTGCTTTTCTCACTTGGCATGAAATTGCTGGGTTATTTCCTTGGTATGTGAAAAGGAAATTGAAGGTAGAGCCTGGGTGGCTTTGCCGGGGACATCTGCAATGTGTCTGGCCAATTCCCAAATTCAAGCTCTTGTGAATACCCATTTGTAGATATTTAAAGCCTAGGAAGATCATTAAGCAAGCTAATAGAGCCACTAGCAAGGGAGTGCTAACTTGGACTCGCTAATGTGTCTCATTCCTGAATAATGAAAGGGCAAAAGTATCCACAGACGCCTATCTGGCTACCACTGAAATTGCTATCACAGGGGAAAGTGCAATTTGAGTCTGCTCCCCAGCCTCCCTCTTTCCTCTTGACTACCACAAGGCTACAATACAAGAGAGCTATTCTCAACACTATTTCTTATTCTGCCTTCACTGCACATATTCTCTCTCTCTCTCTCTCTCTCTCTCTCTCTCTCTCTCTCTCTCTCTGACATTTTGCATTCATAGCTTGACTCCTGCAATCAAACACATCAGACCAAGTGGTTCATCTAGCCCAGTATTGTATTTTCCACAGTGCTCAGCCAGATGCCTCTGCAAAGCCCACAGAGCATGAAGGCAGGACCACCAGCCCCCTGCTGGCTGCTGAAGCTGACCACATGATCAAGCTATAGTCCATGAGCTTGTCTAATCTCCTTTTAGAGCCTTCTAAACTAATGGTTAAAGCCATATCTTGCAAAGGGATGTGCATGCATGACAACATGAAAAGGGAGCCATCCCATCTGCACCCTTAAAATTCCAAATCAATGGCAGGGATCGCTCTATCTGGCCCCTGGGACTCTCTATCTGGTGATATCCCTAGGTCATATCACCCCTCTCCCCAGTTAGCATCACTCTCCTGCACATGCTCCTTGAGTGCATTCATTCATTCAGTTCCATTCCTCATCAAACAAGATCGCAGACAGGTGCATATGGTAAAACAGAGTTAGTAATAAATAATCGTTAACATACAAAATTATTCCATACGAAATCATGATCCTAACACTGTTTATAGTTTTCTGTAGCTTTCAAACTGGGAAATAAATAATTGCACTGCAGACATCTTATCCATTAGACCACTGGTTTTCAACTGGTGCATTGCAACACGAGCACTACCACCAAGCAAATACATGGTAAAAGATTAAGAAATGGGGCCTCAAATGCCCGTTCGGGTTAAAAGTGGGTCCTCTGTCTGAAAAAGTTGAAGAAACGCTTGCATTAGAAGCAGCTTACTCTGGCACCGAGGCCAGATTTTCCCTGGCTGGAATGTGTGCTTGAACTGCAAAACAATAACTCCCATTTGCCTGCACACATGCACCTGTGCAGAATTTTGCATTACTGTACCAAAGGGTAAGAGACACATTAGCTGAGTTGTCCATTTCAGCCTCTGGCCCTGCCTACTACTGGCATTTTTTCCTGGTAGGTATCCCATGGGGAAATATAGGCCAGGAGCAGAATAAAATATGCAATTCCATTCCAGGAGTGAAGAACATATTTTGGAGCCCAAGGGCCAGAGTCTCTCCTGGGTAACTTTCTGGGAGCTCTTTGGCAGCAGTGGGCATGACCAGAAATAAAAACACGTGTGGTGCAACAGGTGCATCTCTTCACTTCTGCTACAGTAGGCTGCATCCAGCAGTTTCGAAACACAACTTTTCACCATCCAAGCAAGCATTATCACAGTGTGAGGACACATTTCAGCCAGGCAAGCACTCAAGGAGGAGGTGGAGCAGGACCTATGAGGGGTGAGGCATGGGAAGAGTCCCAAGGGCCAGACAAAAATGATTTGGGGGCTGCATTTGGCCTCTAGGCCTGAGGTTCTCCAACTTTGTTCTGCTCTATGGAGACTCACTGATCCCCAACCCACACACACTGGTTTCAATTTACTTGGACAGATATCTTTTCTCTACCCACACTCCGGCTTTTCAACATTGCTTCTGTATCGATAAAGGCAAGCAATGCCAAATTAAAAACCACAATACGGAACTTTGTGAACCTCTCCAGATGAATTGGAGCCGGGAAGCATCCCAGAAGACTTATAAAGATGCAAGTTCAAGCTTTCTCCTGTGCTGTCTTCTCCTTCAGTTAAGTGTGTGTCGCTTGTAAAAAAAAGACTTAATAATTAATTATTATTTTTATTACATAATAGCTCTGCAGAGCTCATATTCTCCCCTATTCCCATCTCTGTTTCCTTCCCCCTCTATAGAATTCTGGCTATAATTCGCAGCATTAAAGAAATATAGTCATTAGAATAGTTTCCCAAGAATTTCCATATAAGGCCTGACCACGGTAGTGACATCAGGGCAGGAGTTTGGGGCAGGAAGCCAAGGCGACACTCAGCAAGAGGGTCCCCAAACACAGCAGGGTGAGCTTACCATAAGT
This sequence comes from Podarcis cretensis, assembly GCF_951804945.1. NCBI lineage: Eukaryota > Metazoa > Chordata > Lepidosauria > Squamata > Lacertidae > Podarcis > Podarcis cretensis. The sequence goes on from NC_137186.1 coordinate 33,450,838, forward strand.
GAAGTAATATGCATTACCACACATTGCACTGGCCCATAAGACCACTGTCCAGAATCTAAAATTACATAATTGCACCACTAATTCACCTCAGCTATGATGCTGCATCCCCTTAGCTGCTTAGAGGAGCTTATGAGACCAGATAAATTACAAATATTGTCAGCCAGCATAAGGGTTCCTGCATTAGTGGATAGATGAGTTTGTTGTGCAGCAGAGGAATCCAGCACATCAATTGCACTAGTGGAAATGCATTGTGCAACTAAGTTAGCAGCAATCTGTGTATACATTTTCTTTCACAACAACATTCTGCTGGTGCAAAAGGTTTCACCAGCAGAACACTAAATGACTAACTTAGCACAACATTGGAGACAACCCAGAGTAATCTGTCCTCTTCCATTAACATGCTTCTTTGGATGGTCACAGGCTATTTAGAGATCAAATTGCCATCTTGGAAAGTGGCAACTAATGGTCTTAAGAGATTTTGCCTCATTTGACACTGACAAGAAGTGGTTTTTTTAAATGGGGTTTGCCTATTACCATCAGGGGAAAGTGTGCTTATTATAGGGTGGAGACTTGTGGAACCACCATGTTGGCCTTGCTAAAATGTCCCCCACCTGCTCTCACTGCTTTTGTCATTGAAGTCAACGCCAGAAAATGGGTACGCAATCTGATGCACTCTGGATGTTGCCGCAACTCCCACCAACTGCTGACAGCATTGCTATGCTGGCTTGGGCTATGTGAATTGCAGCCCAACAACATGAAATCAGCCCTGAGTGCTCACTGGAAGGACAGATCCTGAAGCTGAAGCTCCAATACTTTGGGCCACCTCATGAGAAGAGAAGACTCCCTGGAAAAGACCCTGATGTTGGGAAAGATGGAGGGCACAAGGAGAAGGGGACGACAGAGGACGAGATGGTTGAACAGTGTTCTCAAAGCTACCAGCATGAGTTTGACCAAACTGCGGGAGGCAGTGGAAGACAGGAGTGCCTGGCGTGCTCTGGTCCATGGGGTCACGAAGAGGCGGACACGACTAAATGACTAAACGACAAACAACACGCATCTGGATGGTACCAGGTTTTCTGCTCTTGCCCCAAAGCCTCCTGCTGTTGAAAAAGGGCTGAAGATCAGTGGTACAGCATCTGCTTTTCACACAGGAGGTCGCCGTTTCAATCTGAGAAATCTCCAGGTAAGGCTGTGACAGTATCCTGTCTGAAACTCTGAAGAGCAACTCTAATCGCTGTGGACAATGCTGAGTTAGATGGACCAATGGTCTGACTCAGTACAAGGCAGCTTTCTATATTCCTAACATCCTGATCAGAGTTGAAATTATTATTAATTTAATCAAGAGTATGATCCCCCCTCCTTCCTGGTGATCTCCAGGGTTCCATTCTACGTTTAAGGGCAGATTTTGACTGATGACAGCCTCTCCTTGAGAACTGGGGTTGGGGCGTTCTGTGCCCTTTTGCCAGTCACTGCACTTGCAGGGATGATGCACTTAAAAAACAAAGCACCATTCCTTTTTCGATGGGGAAATAAATCCTGCCTCCCATTCATCATTCAAATGATGGCGATTAAGAGAGGCTCATAATTTCAAGGGAGGGCAGACTTTTAGATGACAACAAAAGCCAAGCACAAGACATTAGAGAAGGCAATGTTCCACATTTCAGAACACAGCATGCCATTTTCCTCTAGCAAATCTCTCATGGTCGTATCCCTGCAATTTTTTGTTTTAATATATTTCAAACTGCTGAGAGCCGCATGCCTGCTGCTGATGTCTGATGCAGCGTAAGAAAACGAGATGGGAAAACGAGAGGGATAGAAGTCCTTAGTGAGGAAACGTTCAAAACAAAACAAAACAAGAAGTGTCTTATCAACAATCCCAAGGCCTATTCAGAAAGCCCACAGCTAAGTTGCTTGAGGGTGGGCGGCAGGACCAAGCAGTAACTTCCGACTCATCTACTTTTCTGGACACCCTGGGGACCGCACCACAGCAGACTACAATTTCTAGTAAATATATCCCAGGGACATAATTAGTTTTTCAGCTGGGGGCATGATAAATTGGGCATGCATAATTCAAGGCCAGAGCAGGCTGGAATATAAACTGTTCCATGACAGCTTCCAGCTCCCCAAGAGGAGAACGTAAACCGAACTCTCTGGCAAGCAAAGTTGATGGACGCAGCTAATACCGCGGGTTTCATTTTACAACTCAGCTTCTTCCTTTTGTCGGCCTAAGTGCACAATACATCTCCCTCTATACTACTCTCTCTTCACTTCCTCTACAAACAGAGCGGAGCCCTAATCCTCCCCACAATATAACCTCTCCCTCCTTCATATCTGCCTTTTATTTGTTTTTTAAGCTGAAGTCAAACCACAAGGCTTAAAAAAAACACCTTATGGATTCATCTCCCCATCTGAAAACCTGCATTTGTGGCCCTGGACTCGGTTAATGTTTTCGTTTCAGGAATCCTGGCGGAGGTTAAAGGACAAAACTTAATTTAGAATAAGAAGGTGCTACGACTGAACACTTCTGTATTGTCATTGTGACATTTCTGTACTTTGGGTTCTATCTAATGTTAGTTCTACTCTGAGCACACCCATTGAAATTCATGGACATGGCTAACTTTAGATCCATTAATCTGAATAGTACTACTCTAGAACTTAGTTGGATGCAACCTTTTGGTTCCAGTCTTTGTGGGTATTCAGTACACCACGAGTGCCTTCAAAAGTGAATTACACGAAGGAAAGCATCATGCAATTAGATGGAAAACATTGCTGGCCTTGTCCCCACTGTACATCAGGTAGTATCACTGTAGTATCAGCTAGTCCTACTCAGAGTAGACTCACTGAGGTTAATGGCCATGACTAACTGATGTTCATTAATTTCAGTGGCTTTACTCTTGGATACAAGCCATGGGCACAGACTGTCTGTACATTGGTACCTCTATTTACAGATGCCATCTGTTCCGGGGTGCCTTTTGCACCCCAAAAAGTCCATAAGTAGAGCGCCGCTTCTGCGCATGTGCGTGACGCAATAGAGCGCTCCTGCATATGCACAAAGTGTGCAGAGCGCTCCTGCGCATGCGTGAAGCACACAGAACGCTTCTCCGCAGGCGGCGGAACCCAGAAGTATACACTTCCGGGTTTGCCATGTTTGCAACCCAAAAATCTGCAACCTGAACCTAACGCAACTAGAGGTATGACTGTACAGGGGAAGCCTACACATCAGCAGCTGTTTACATGCAGGCTTTTCTTAAGCAGACAGTCCACATTGTAAGAAAAGCCCTGCTGGAACATCCCCAGGGTCCATCTAGTCCAGCTTCCTCTTCTCACAGTGGCCAACCTGATGTCAATGGGAAGCCCACAATCAGAACAGGTGCACAACAGCACAACTCCCACATACTCACTTATGCTCCCCAGAAACCAAAGGAAGATACTAAACAATCATTATGACTAGTAGCCATTGATAGCCCTATCCTTCATGAATTTGTCTAATCCTCTTTTAAAGCCATCTGAGGTGGTGGCCATCGCTACATCTTGCAGTAGTGAATGTCATATGCATCCTGTTACTTCCCTTTTGTCTGACCTGAATCTCCCAACATTCAGTTTCATTGAAAGACCCTAGGTGAAAGTGTTGGACTACAATTCCCATCATCCCTGACTACTGGCTAAACTGACAGTGGATGATGGAAGTTGTAGTCCAACAGTGCCTGGAGGCCCAAGAATGAAGAACTCTTTCCTTGTGTATAAATATATTTGGTGGTGGTGGGGAATCCCTTATATAATTTGCTTCATTTATAAAGGTGGCTCCAAATACCAGCTCAACGTTTCAAAAGTAAATGGAGCAAGGTAAAAGCCATATAGCCCATTAGATAATCTGATTTTCATGCAGAAGGTCCCAGCTTCAATCCCCAGCATCTCCAGGTAAGGCTGGGATAAATCTCCCCCTAAAACCCTGGAGAGCCGCTGCCACTCAGTGTAGATCACACCAAGCTAGATGAACCAATGGCCTCACTCAGTGTAAAGTAGATTCCAGTGTTTGAACTCTTGATGCCTGGTTGATAGCGCATTGTTGAGCTGGCATGGAAAATTTATCACATTCCATGGGGATGCAGTTCAGAAGGAATGCTTTTATTCAAAATGGAAAACCTTTGGCATTTCTAGGCATCAATATGGCAAGCGCAGTGCTAAAACAATTTTCTGAAAACAGTCAGATAACCGCAAATGGTTTGGAGCTGAGGAGGCTCACAGAGGGATATTGACTCCTGTCAAGTTCAGATATAGTTGTTGTCCACGAATTGTAATGTCAGGCTTTATTTGCTCAGTTACTCGTGTATTGCATGGAGTGGACCTCACTGTCTTTCTCAAACCCTCTAGACGTGGCCTTTCACCTCTCTGGCATGATGACAGCCGAATGGCATAAACAGATGACACACAGGGTCCTTTCCAACTCTACAATTTATACACACACACACATACACACACACACACCTCTCTGTGTACACTGTCAAATCCAAGGCTGTTAAGGGAATTAGTCTCATGGGAAATGTGACTATATAAATCTACATTTCTACTTCATCCTTAAAGCAAATTTGCTCCATATGTGCTCGAAGTAGGAGATAGCTAGCTATTTTTTCTTTTCTCTCCTCCAAATAAGCTTAACACCAACAACAGCAGTGCTTTTTGAATTCACCTCATAAGCAGCAAGCATGCAGACTGCCATCGGCATGGATCTGATCTGCTATGTTGCCCATCTGTTGCACTCCTGTTCTAAATTATTACTACTATATTGCAACTGCTATAGTAGTCCAGATACTCAGAGATGGGTGAAGTAGCTACCTCTCTGTGGTCAAACACCATTTTGTGTGTTGCAAGGGCAGTGTCCAACGCTGACCCAAATCAGCTGTTTCCATTTGTGTGCAATGGCTTTCCACTACACTGCCTACTTCCAATATAACAGCAGTAGTATGTGGCGCGTTGATGGGGTTTGCACAGAAGGACCAGCTCTCATCCTACGTAGGATCTTCTGAAGCTCCATCCCTGGGAGATCCAGGAAGCTGAGCCTTGCAGTCAGAGCTGAAGGGGCATATTGTAGCCTTGTAATCTCTAAACATATGGGGGGTTGAATCAGGGGGCAAAGCCTGGCTGTGAATAGTGGCTCAAGGGTGAAGTCTGATGTTTTAAGAGTGTAGGGTCAACAACAAACTCTCTTGAGAGTTATCTACTAACCCCATCACCCTGACTCCTTAACCTAAGTTTTTACATCTTTCACTAGAGACCCAGAGGAGGAGTCTAAAACACTGAGACTTCAGATCAAACCTCAAGGCATATCAGTCTTAAACCTAAATGCTGATTTGCTGGCCCACAATAAAAAATGGGAGCCCTGTGCCAAGCTTCCCACCACACTGCAATGTCTCGTACAACACACTGCACAGCTGGACATTGCCATGCTATGTTTCTGATGTGTGTGTGGCTTTGCATCACTGGCTGCTGCAGCCAATGGTGCAATGGTGTCAGGTCATGGGAAATGCTGTACTCTGGAAGTGGTTGTTCAACATGGAGCCGCTGTTTTCAGCTGCAACCTTCTATTTCTTGTAATGCTTATTTTAAGTTCCTCACGGGGACCTCCATGGATGCAAAACTGCTCGATCTCTTTCAGCTGTTAATTCTAAGCCATCTTGCATATGCATTCAAAGGTACTCAGCTGCAACACAGAGCCGTTTATATTCTTTACTTAAACAAGCCATTCCCAGTGTACACAGCAACGGCTAGATGCAGTCATACAGGCATTTACAAGACTAGAAAAATTAAAACAGCAGTTTTGCTGTCAAGATCATAAAACAGATACATCCCAGCAAGCAAAAAACAAAACAAAAAACCACCCCTTGCAGAGGCTCCAAGAGCAATTTCTTCTAGGGGTTTTCCTTGTAGATCATTAAAAGCATATTAAAACAGAAAACACCCACGTAGGTTAAAAGAAAAAACATGTTTAAAAATGGAAAGAAGCTTCCACTTCAGAACAGTAACAAAAAAACCCCTTTTAAAAATATACATTTATTAACACTAATCTCAGATCATTAGCCAATTTGGCAACGGACCAGAGCAGAGGGGGAAAAATTATCCTTGTCATGCTGCAACATCAGCTTTCATCCAGAAATACTAATTTTGGTAAAATGAATACTGTGTGGGCTTTGCATTCTGCTCCGCTTTTGGCTCCATACAACCTTGTTAAAAGCCTGGGAGCCAGCCATATAGTTAAACTGCACAGATGTTCAACAATCTGTACTAGTGTTAATTACCCTAATGTGAGCAGAAACTCAACAGATCCCTGCTAATGAAGGAGAAAGTTTTCCAGCGCAACTACCTTATGTTGCATTGTCACTATATTACTGGGCTCCCCCTCCCTCCTTCCCCAGCCCAGCCTCCTATTCCCTCCTGAGTCCCCATGCGTTTACACATTGCCCGCCTAGCTCCGTGCGCATGAATTGGACCAACTAATGACTGCATACTTGCAATGTGGCAGGCGCCATTAGTCTGATCGGCAGCACGGCTCTTGCATGTTAACACAGGACAATTTTAAAATGGGGGGGGGGGGCAGAAGAAAGAAACAACAGATATGGCCAGAGCTGTGGTTTGCTCTGTCCCCACCCATCTGCCTGTGTGGCTCCTGTCCTTAGCAGATCTGCAGTCAAAAGCACACAAGTCCTCGAACATGGTGCCCCCCTCCAGATGTTGTGAACTACTTTTCCCATCAGCCCCAGCTAGCATGGCTGTTTTTCGAGAACCCTGGGAACTGTAGCCCACAATACCTGGAGGGTGCATTGTTGGGTAGCCTAGAATTACTGAGTTGCAAAAATAAAGGGGTGTGGATTGGAACGTGTGTGTACATGACAAATGCCCAGTAGAGACACATACACAGCATCAGCCTGGGTTTTCTGTGCCACTTCTTCTCCAGGGGAAGGATGGTAATGAAAACAACTGGAGGTGTTGCAACCATCACCAACTGCCTAGCTAGTGACTTCTAAGTGTGAGAGTGTTAAAACGCCGATGGGAAGCCTGAACACAACAAAGCAGAAGGTGCACTAACCAAGGAGCTATTCAGTTAAGGTGGAGCATTATTTATTGTGGCTGTTCTTCCTTCTTGGCAGGCAGCACTATTATGTCTTCAAATATATTGTATGCTTAGCCCACATAAAAAGGGTAGCGTTGCTGAACTTCATATTGTTTCTAAACCACAAGAGAGCCAAACAAGCTGGTGGTGCAGCATAACTTTGCACGCATGCCTGTTGGGGGTGGAAGAGGGAGATTCAAGAAGCCCATTCTGAAACCTGACCTGGAAGGTTCTGTGCTGGGAAAAAACCTCAGGCTCAGTATGGCTACCTTACATGACCGATCTACCTTGGTTTGCATATGTCTTGGTTTCCATACGTTTTGGATTACAAACACGTCAAACCCGGAAGTGCATGTTCCGGTTTGCAACCTTTTTTTTAATTACAAACCCATTTTTGGGGGGATTACGAACAAATTTTTTTGGGAGGCCCCATTTGCAAAAGAGCGCCTTGGGTTACAACCTGTTTTGGTTTACAAACGGACCTCCAGAACGGATTATGTTTGTAAACCAAGGTACCACTGTACTCCACTTAAAGTATGTCTCCAAAGGGCAGCTTCTCACCCTTATATCTTCTTCTACCTTTGTCCTGCAGTGAAAACTCTTAGCGTGATTATCCTAGCACATAGTAGGAAACCTTTGGTCCACAGGCCACCATGGGGTCCAAGCTGGCCTGCACCGCCACTCCCACCAAATCACGCCCAACTGAGGTCTACATTTAAAAACAAAACCATAAATACACCATACCATTAAAAACCCATATAAAATATTTGCATTCTCATACAAACACCTATAATTCATATACACACAGAGAGACATCTTGATTTGTTTGCAGGAAGATGGGACGATGTTGGCTATTTAATGAAGATTTTTATTTGTTTGCGGGGAGGTCGGATGCCGTTGCATCAAAGCAAATGTTCTGCCACACTTCTAGTGAATTTTCCAGTCACCTTCCTTATCACAAAACGTCAGGTATTAGGGGGAAGTGGGCTTGTTGCACAGGACAACTCTAATTGTGCAATCTGAGTTTACTGGCATGTGATTGAATCTCAACCAAAAGGAGTGACAGTCTGGAGGCACCCACTCTTAACACAGCATGAAGTTAATTTTTCTGAGATTTGCCTGTCCCACAAGGGCTGCACAGAAATAGCCAGCCAAGTGATTTTGCCCCCAAAGCATTCCCATTGTGTGTATGGAATAGCTACTGAATGGTAATCATGGTCAACCAGCAATGAGCAGAGGAAGGTATCTTATACTATTGGTCCAAAAGGCATGTCCAACAGGTCGATCGCGATCGACCAGTCAGTTGTGGGGGTGTCGCAGGTCGATCGTGGCATGAAGTACAACCAAGAAATGGAAAACAGAAAAGCTCAACAACTCCTGGCAATGACAATGAGTAGATCACAGCTGGTCTTTTTATACTGTGAGTAGATTGCAGTCTCTTGGGAGTTGGACGTGCCTGGTCTATCTAACTCAGCTCTAGGGTTTCGGACAGAGGAGTCTTTCCCAGCTCTGTTGGGGCTTCCTGCATGCAGTACATGTTTCCTATTCCTGAGCTTCCAACAAGCTCAGCTGTTACCCTTTGCTTAGCCATACACTAATACTTTCTTTGTACTGATTTTGAAGAAAGTTTTCACATGAAAAGTAAATGACAGGGGAGGGCAGGAGGCACAGTTGGAGATCTGGGAGGGGGAAATGGAAATGATTTTAGAGCATGCCTTTGCACTCTTTATTTGCCTACATATTTATCACAAATGTTGGAAGCAGCACAGCTGCATAATGGCAACTTCAGACGCCTATGGGCCAGGCAGTCAACGTTTCCCACACTTAAATAACATTGAGCAGATTCAAAATTACTGCACTTAATACTAACAAAAGATGTCTCAATTTAATCTTCAAACAACCCTCCAAGATCAAAACACAGCTGGGCTGAATAACAAGACAGGCCTGGGTCAGCACAAGGAGAAGGACCAATTTCCTCCAATAGCTCCATCCACTCCTAGCACAAGTGTGAAGGAACACTTGTGTGGTGCAACATAACCCTAACCCCCTTCTGTTTATATGTCTGGGGGTGTAGGGAGGGGAAAGCACAGCAATTGATTCAGAGATGCAACATACGAATGGAATTACCTGAAGTTTGGGAGTGGAAGAGAACTAATGCTAAGACCTTTTGTTTTCCTAATCCTTGGAGATGATTAAGAATGGATCAAGATTAAAGTTGCCCAAGGACAATGGAAAGCACCTGCCACTATTGTCTTCTTTTTGGAGCTGGATAGAATGAGATGGCTCATTAAGGGGTGCCCTCAGGGCAAAGCTCTTGAAAGGAACTCACAAGCACTCTGTGTTGTTCTCCTCCCTGCTTTCCTGTTTCCCTGTTCAGGTGCAAGAAGGAACATGCACTCTGGGCAAAAGAAGTGACCCGTTGGTTTCTCAAACACTTCTAAGAAGCACGTAAAGAATGTTGCTAGGTTATGAAGCATTTATTTCAGGAATGGCTCTCTGTTCGTTGGCTATTACAGCCAAGTCTTCCCACTGACCTAATTATTTTAAAGAATGTGACATTTTCGTTAAATTTTATTACTTTTAAAGGTTTCTTCAATCTATACAACTACAAGATATGTTAATTAAGATTAGGCTTTGCAATATACTGAAAATGCTGGATAGCAAGTAAAACTGGCTTAGAAAGATATACAATTTACTGTGGCTAAGTCTGTGACAAATAAAAAAAAGTCTCTAAGGAATATATGTAGTTTGGAAAGTTGTTTGTCTGTTCGCCTGGCACCTGACAACTCTTAAGATATCCTAACCAAATTTTGCATGATGGTTCCTGAGCTCAAGGAGCAGTTTACATCACTGTATTGATACAATTGAATATACCATTTGAAATCAAGATGGTGGACTGAACCTTTTAAAATAGCATATTTTAACCACTGATTTCAAAGCTGCACTGACTTTTGGTTTCATAGAATTGTTTAAATTGTTTTTTAAAAATAGAAGACCTCTATTACCCCCCCAAAGCTACAGTTCCAGATTGGGTTAACAATCAAGCCTTCTTTCCAGGAAACTCTTCAAATTGAAGCACTATTGGGGGGTGGGGGGAATAGGGGTCTCCTAACAACTGTCAGCACAGATAACAAGCTACAGTTCCCAGGATAAATGTTAAAGTGGAATAATAATAATAATAATAATAATAATAATAATAATAATAATAATAATTGTACCCCACCCATCTGGCTGGGTTTCCCCAGCCACTCTGGGTGGCTTCCAACAAAAATTAAAAATACATTAAAATGTCACATTAAAAACTTTTCTAAATAATAATAATAATAATAATAATAATATAATGGTATTTTAAATGTATCATGCAGATGTGTCCTCAATGACAACCCCTTAATAGTCATCCTTGTTGCTTCTACATGCTGCCGCCGAATGACAGAAAGCCAGTGTGTTGTAGTGGTTAGAGGGGCAGACTAGGACCTGGGAGACCAGGGTTCAAAATCCCACTCAGTCATGAAGCTCACTGGGTGACCCTGAGCCCATCACTGCCTCTCAGCCTGACTTACCTCAGAGGGTTGTTTTGAGGATGAAATGAGGAGGGGGGAACCATGTATACCACCTTTAGCTTCTTGGAAAAAGGTGGGCTATAAATGAAACACACACACACACCTTTCCCTATGCCTCAATACCTTTCTAGAGAACACCACCAGGTATTCCTTTTCTTTAGCACAGTCTGTTTGAGCTTGTTTAGGCAATTCTTAAACTGCTCTTTAAAAGACACACCTTTATGTGGGATTTTCAAGTTTCGACTTAAAATGCTTGGATTATATTTTTACCGCAGTGGTTATGGGTTCTTTGTTTGTGTTAAGTAAAGCAATACAAAGAGTGCAGCCACCAGAACAATGGAGGGTATTAGCGTTTAAAAAAAATAAAAACCCTCCTTTTCATGAACGTACACATCCAATTTCAGGCTGTTCTCCCACCCACCAGCCCATCCCCATTACTCTGCTGCTTGAGAAAAGCAGCTCTTAAGTTTTCCAACAGAGCAAACAAAAGTTTTGAATTTCATCCCATGCTAAAGAGAACCCACAATGTTACAGAAGAGAAAAAAAGCAAGAACTGCCCCCCCCGCCTCCCACAAACTCTGATGGCCACCCGTGTTTCCCCCTTCCTTCAAGTTTAATATCATAGAATCATAGAATCATAGAGTTGGAAGAGACCACAAGGGCCATCGAGTCCAACCCCCTGCCAAGCAGGAAACATCATCAGAGCACTCCTGACATATGGTTGTCAAGCCTCTGCTTAAAGACCTCCAAAGAAGGAGACTCCACCACACTCCTTGGCAGCAAATTCCACTGTCAAACAGCTCTTACTGTCAGGAAGTTCTTCCTAATGTTTAGGTGGAATCTTCTTTCTTGTAGTTTGGAGAAATATACCGTATTTTTTGCACCATAACACTCACTTTTTTCCTCCTAGAAAGTAAGGGGAAATGTCTGTGCGTGTTATGGAGCGAACGCCTACGGATGGCGGGGGGATCTGCTGCAGTCGTGAGCAGAGGATCCATGGTTCCCCTTCCTTCCCTCCTCTGTGGCTCGCTTTGAAACAGCAAAGCGGGAGAAGAGCTGCTGAGTGGGGAGGAGAGAGGGACAGAGAGCCTGCTGCTTTAAAGGAGCAAAGCGGGAGAGGTTGGCTCCTTTAAAGCAAGCAAGCTCTCTGTCCCTCTCTCCTCCCCACTCAGCTTGCTAAATAGCATTATTAGCAGCATCCTTCTCCACACACCCCATGCATGCTCCTTGTCCCTTGAGTGCTTTTCCTTCCCTCCCCACTTAAAACGTGGTTACAAAGCACGGATCCACATGGATCCTCAGGATTTTTGCACCGGGTCACCCCAAATTCACCATCAGATCACATAGCATGTCCATGGCTACATCTTGCACCAAACAAATCACACACCCACTGTTGCCTGGAGTCGCAGTGGTGCAAAAACATGGTTACAAAGCATGGATCCACATGGATCCTCAGGATTTTTGCATTGGGCTACTCCAAACTCACTGTCAGATCACATGTCTGTGGCCACTGCATGAACCACAAAAATCATACATCCACTGTTTCGTTTAGAATATTTTTTTTCTTGTTTTCCTCCTCTAAAAACTACATGCGTGTTATGGTCTGGTGCGTGTTATAGAGCGAAAAATACGGTAATTCCCTCCTCTCCACCAAAGCCTGATTGATTCCCAATTTCAGTGTACAGTAATAAGCTAGGAAATTCTACAAAGAGAGGAAGACATCTACCTTCTTTAACAGCAAAAAGTCCCTTGCGACCTCAGCTTCCCGCACTCATACCTGCTGCCTCCTCTCCAGTAACCTGATCCAATTCTAACCCTACCAAGACTTGTTCACTTCCACTTGTTTGCATGCAGTAGTTACTCCTCCCCTTAAATCATCTTTTCCTCCTTGAACAGAATGGAAATCCTGTACTTGCTTAGAGAACAGGGATGGGAGGTCCTCCAGATGTAAATTGTACTACCACTCCCATCATCCCTGACCACTGGTGTTGCTAACTAGGGCTGATGGGAGGTGCCGTCTAACAGAGCCACCCCTGCTTTAAACACACGTTGGCTTTAAATTAATATCGGGCCCCGGTCTCTGCCAATATGGCAATCCTTTAATGAGATTACCCTAGCTGGGTGGGGGCCAGTTATCTGGCAGTGGCTTCTCCTGGCTGGGACACCATTTAAAGGACTCAAATATATGGGTGGGGGGCCCAACTGTATGGGTCTTTTCCATTGAATGGGCATATGCTGGCAGTGGGGTGGGGGCTGGAACAGCACTGCTGGCTCCTTTAAATCAGTGGGGGCTGGTTCCCACTGAAAATGGTGGGGTGGAAGGCAGGGAGGCCAACACTAGGTAGAGCTATTGCCACTGCCAGGCAGAGCCTCTTACTTATAGGTCCCCCCCTCCCAGTCCTCCTCTCTGTTAAGATCTACAAAGGCAACATTGAGACTAAGGGGGAGAAAGCTGACAGCCAGGAGGACCACCCTCTGGACTGCTTCTAAGGCAAGCAGGTGGGGAACTGCCCCATTTGCCCTAATGGGGCAGCCTCTGTGACTGCAAAGGTGTCACAAGCAAAGACCTTGAGGCCCTCTGAATGGATGAAGGGGCTTAAAGATAGTCATTTCCGTGTGCCTGTATCTAGGGGGGGGGGGGGAGAGTGTGTTTACATACGCTCCCTCTCTCCTCCCACCCACCACTCTCTGCCATTGTTCAGCCAGAAGAAACCAGGATTATAAATACCATTTGTCTTTGCAGAGCAGTGGAGGATAGATGAAATATGCTCCTTAGGCTTATCAGCTCCAGCACTGCTAAAGGGAAAGCTGGCTTCTGAGGCCTTGGATGGCGGCTGTCCTTTTCAGAAAAGAATCAAAGGTCTCAGGAGAGGGGGGAACATAATGGAGTGACCTTCAGCTAATAAAGCCCACCCCAGAGTCCATGGAAGCTTGGGGAATATTGACAAAAGTTCATATTTACAACAGCCTGGATGCCTTCCAGAAACCATTACCAATTTAGAGAGCCAGAGGCTGGCAGGCATCTCTCTCTCCCTCTCTTTGAGGGGAAAGAATAAGCAAAAGAACAGAAAATATCTCCTCTTCCTTCCTTTTCCCCTTTCCCTCATGTGAGCTGCAAAAATGAGATGGAGCACAGTAATTCTTCATTAATGAGGCCCATATGCTTCCCTCCCTATAATGAAGCTAGGGTTGGTGTTTTGTTTTGCAGAGAAATATAATGAAAATCTGCTGGCACACCAACAACAATGCAGAACCCTTGGACCTTAAAAAGAGGGTATCTTGCAGTCTTTATGACAGATCTCTCAGGCATTAAAGTGATCAGAAAAAGAGGGAAGGAGAAATCCACCACTGCTAGGATTGGGGCAAGAGTTTCAAAGAGGACCCAGGGTCATATGTGGCAATGCCCAGCGTTACATAAAAACAGAGATCTCACTTTTAGGAACAGCAAAATTATTTGCATGGTGCAAGGAAAGAGAAGCTTGGCACCAGATCACACATGAATTCGTACATCAGATGAACCCTGAAACTGAATCCATTACTAGATACACTTGTGCAAACTGGTTGTGTGAATATTCCATAAGGGCAGTTCAATAACCTAACTTACGCCTCATCTTAAATCAGTATAACCAGGATAGAGAACCTCTGGCTTGTGGGCTGAATGCAGCCTCCCAGGCCTCCTCTCCCTGTTGCCCTCAAAACTCAACTTTCGTCAGGTTGGAATGTATCCCTAAACTGTGATAGTGCCTCTTGCTTGTATGGATGGAAGAAAGATGTTGGCAGGAGGGATGTAAAAATCTCTGAATTTTGTTATCTCAAATGTAGCCTACTGTTAAAGAGTTACAGCCACTGCTCCACCCAGTCTTGCCTCTGGCATCACCCACTACAGGTACATGGCACCTGGAAGTTTGTCCATGGGGGAAGGTGGCTGAGAGTTGTTAGGAGACCACTATTATCCTCCCAGAGCTACAATTCCCAAAGTTCCCTGGGAAGAGGAATTGATTGTTAAACCACTCTAGGAATTATAGCTCTGTAAGGGGAATACGAATCTCCTAATAACTCTCAGCACCCTTAACAAACTACAGTTCCCAATATACTTTGCAGGACACCATGACTGTTTAAACTGCTATATTATTTAAAATTATGTATAGTGTGGGTGTGGCAAGAGGTGCACCCTACCTCCCCAGCCAGCAGCAGCGCCGTTAGGATTCACACTGGAGTCCACAGAACTATGGAGCAGTAGGAACTTGACACCTTTCTCATGTGAGACAAACATGATAACCACTACACTAGAGTGTGTAGACTGGCATCTACAACAAATGGCAAGTGGGACCTATTTTTTTAATATAAAAAATGGTCAATTCCACCAGTGAAGTACCAGTGAGAAATTGTTGTTGATGATAATAACAATAACAACAGTAAGAGTAATGCTATAATTTAATTTATATCCTGCCATTCCTCCCAAAGAAGCCCAGGGAGGCAAAGACACAAATGAGAAACCATTACAATGTCTAAAAACAATCCCGATACAGACACAGACTGAGAAATGTATTAAAAGGCTTTTTGGAAGAAGTCTTCAGTCGGCACCAAAATGACAACAGAGATGTCACTTGCCTAACTGATAACAGGAGGGAATTCCAAAGGGTAGGTCCTTCACACTGAAGGCCCAATTCCTGCAATATGTGAAACAGGCCTCCTAATAGGATGGTATCTACAAGCAGCACTCAAAATTTGCCAGTCACATTTTGCACCTGGCTATCGACCACTTGCAACCAAGTGAAGATGCCCGGGTGCCAGGATGGCACCTGACGTCTCCACCATCTGGAGGTGCATGCCTAGGGATCCTTGGATCGTGCCTGTTTTCACCCACTAACAACACATCCTGTAGAATTCAATCCGTGACATTTTATCTGCACAATCAAAACAAATTTCAGGAACCAAAAGTCGTACTGAAAAATAGGACTTTAAAGCCAACTGACCCCCAAATGGCAACTAGGCATTCCTTTTTGGCGACTATAACCCTGGTTTAAGGAACCATTTGGCACCTAGCTTATATATCCAAGTTTCTAACACTGCCTGCAAGAGGCGACCACTTGCAGAGCACAGTGACTGATTGAGAGGGGTAAAATGATCTTTCAAGGGTAGCCTGACTCAAATCTGTATATACAGCAAAACCAGCACACTGAACTTAGTAATGGCACCATTTGTAGACTGTCCCTCTTTCAAGTATGAATGCCAGTTGTTACAGAACACCAATCACCAGGGGTGTCTCCCATTCCTCCAGTGGTGCAACATATTTCCCACTACCTAAGTGCGTCTGATTTCTGCAGGTCATGTGCACTCTCCCTATAGGAGTTAATTAAAACAAGGCAGGTGGTTTGTCAACAGTGTTAAAACAGCTGTCAGATAACAGTATGTGCAAAGCCTTTGATATCTCTTAAGAGAGGAACTGTGCAGTTGCCACTACCATTTGTAGCCTCTGTCGAAAATTTGACAACATCAACCCTGGAGGTTTCCCTTCCACTCTCTTTTCCAATTAGACCTAGTTCTCACTGAGATGGCAAAGCTGCGTCTGGAATCTACCACTGCAGACAGGAGGCCAACATGTCAGAGTCTCTTACACACAAAGAACAATCACAAACCCTGCATGGCGAGTGGGACAGTGGTCTTCCATTAGTGTTATATGGTTAACGCGCAACATTAAAAGGAGGAACTATAACTCAGCAGTAGTCTGGTAGAGCACATGGCCTTGAATGAATCCTTATTCATTCAATGAATGAATCCAAGGTTCAGTCTTCAACCAGCAAGTGTGGTGATGCAGCAGAGCTAACATGACCTCCAGTCGGCAACATCACTGTTGTTTAATGCGAGGTAGAGAGGAATGGACGAGGTGGGCTCATTGCAAATGCACCAACTGAGCTAATCCAGCACTCCCACTGTTGAGTTTGCACCATGTGTACTTTCTCTCTCCCCTCTCTATCCACCTCCTGGTAAGCAGCAGCAACACTACAGACTGAGGTCAGGGGAGCACCACCCACCCCACCATGCTGGCCACTACTGTCCCTGACATCTCCATTTGAGAAAAAGATCAGGAAAGCAGATGATAGGCAAGACCCTGGAGAGTGGAACTTGGTCAGAGCAGACAACACTGAGCTTGAGGAACAGTCAACCTGATATAAGGCACCTTCCCTGTTCCTACTGAATGCTGATATACAGCACGTCAGCTGTGTCTCACAATAGCAAACCAGTAATGGTTGTGGTTCAATTATTCACTACATCCTCAGCCTCATGTTCAAACAAGCAAGCTGGCATAGCAGAGGGTTCAAACATGAGGGAGGATATATAGTTGTTTAAGACCAATGGATTTAATACCGGCTCAGTCCAAATGGGACGCAGGTGGCGCTGTGGGTTAAAGCCTCAGCGCCTAGGGCTTGCCGATCGAAAGGTCGGCGGTTCGAATCCCTGCGGCGGGGTGCGCTCCCGCTGCTCGGTCCCAGCGCCTGCCAACCTAGCAGTTCGAAAGCACCTCCGGGTGCAAGTAGATAAATAGGGACCGCTTACCAGCGGGAAGGTAAACGGCGTTTCCGTGTGCGGCTCTGGCTCTGGCTCTGGCTCTGGCCAGAGCAGCGATGTCACGCTGGCCACGTGACCCGGAAGTGTCTCCGGACAGCGCTGGCCCCTGGCCTCTTAAGTGAGATGGGCGCACAACCCCAGAGTCTGTCAAGACTGGCCCGTAACGGGCAGGGGTACCTTTACCTTTACCTTACAGTCCAAATGGGTGTGGCTGTTTAGTGCAAAGAGTTTGTCCTGCGTGACCAGAAGGCTTTTGCTTAAGGTTTCTTTTTCTTTTTCTTTTCCCTTCCTTGAGCAACTGCTTGGGTAAAATATAGCACACCCTACCCATAAAGTCCTTTGTTACAACATCCACGCCATAAAGCTGCAAAACCTTGGCTCCCAAGTACATTAAATTCTTATAAACCTGCCTTCATTTTAAGCATGCAATATTTCAACACACAAAGCGCCTCTTCTGAAAAGATAGCACTTTAATGAGGAGACAGGTAAAACATATAAACCAAAGCTCATTATGGCATAATTTCTGGGAGATGACCAAGCTGTTATAAAAGGAAGTTGTGGCAGTCACATTTCGCTGGAGCTTGAAGCTAAAAACATGAAGAAAAGGCCACAGTAACCCGGTGCAGGACATGTCTGCAAAACCTGTTTACTGCTGAAGGCAAATGGCTGCATCCTATTTATGCAAAGAAAGGCTCTTACAAGACTGTCACAGAACAGGTGACAAGTCAGAGAAGTTGTAACCCACAATACTTGAAAGTGTACCAGTCTGGCTGCCTCAAGAGTTAGAATGGTAAAACTGAGAATTCTTGGGACCGTTGAGGATACACCCACCCCTAAGGTATAATAATCATCATAACGATACCCAGTTCTACCTCTCTTTTAAATCAGAACCAGTGAGGGCAGTGAAGGTCTTATGTGAATGCCTGGAGGTGGTTGGAGGATGGATGGCGGCTAATGGATTGAGGTTTATTCCTGACAAGACAGACATACTGTTCTTGGGGGACAGGGGGCGGGCTGGTGTGGAGGACTCCTATCAGATGTCAAGGAAATAAGCAACTATCCTACTTTTAAAAGACATCTGAAGGCAGCCCTGTTTAGGGAAGTTTATAATGTTTAATGCTGTATTACTTATTTAATATTTGATTGGGAGCCGCCCAGATTGGCTGGGGAAACCCAGCCAGATGGGCAGGGTATAAATAAATATATTATTATTATTATTATTGTTATTGTTATTGTTATTGTTATTATCATCATCCTATGGCCATTGAAAGTAAAGGCACATACTGAAAAAAGGCCTTAAGATAACAAAGCAAGAATGCAATTAAAAAAACTAAAACACTCAAATCATCTCCATCAATGTACAATGTTTTGTTTTATAGGAAATCTATTCCAAATTTGTGGGTTAATAGGCCACAATTAATGTGTCATGAAAAGCCCAGAACTCTCCTTGGCAGGCGCCAGGGATCTTTTTCACATCCTCTTCTGGGCAACCTTCCCAGGGTCACACGCCAGTGGTGGTTGGAGCAACAAATCTAAATTTTGCCATTGCACAGTAGGTTACATTCACATACATTCAGATACACCCCTCTCCATCATCCATGCAGGCAAGCCTGAGGCAGTATCAGAGTTCAATGACATGTTCCAGCCAGGCAAAAACACCTGGGGTACAAAGCAGGACTGGAGAGGGGCATGACCAAGGATTGCCCTTGGTCCTCCCCAGTGCTGAGGTTTCCCACCCCTGCTCTATAGGAAACCTTTTATCTTTGGATATGAGAATCACATGTGCGTCTGCTTACTCACCGACAGAATGAAGTTCAACCCACGAATTTATCCACCCTCACATCTGTAGTTTCCGAGAATTCATCTCAGAATCTTACCACAGGCAAGATTCACATATAGGATAACATCCACATACGATGCTTTGAGAGCAGGAAGATGAAAACTGTACTAGCTGCTCATGCTAAGAACAAAGTGTCCTAAAACTATGAACCCCACCCTTCTTGACTGTACATAGAATTCTCAGAGGAAGCAGACCTCAGGGCCTTTTTACACATTACATTTGGGGGGGGGGGTGTTGTACAGCATGCATGCACGCACACACACACAAACACACGCCCAAAAGTTGTAAAGTTTGATGAGCAGGGGCTGGAAGATGTGCTGGCAGACCTCAATGATCCTCGGCTTATCTTTCCCAGTAAACCATCTCTAGATTGCAGGTTGGCCACCTGTCAACCTCTGTCTAATTCCATACACCCGTCAATCAAAAAGCCCTCTGCAAGAAATTGGTTTGGTCTCTTGGGTGACAGCAATCTGTCCTTCCCATGCCAGCCCAATGGGTGGGAAGGAAAAAGGGAAGGGGTGAGAAGGGGTGTCAAAAAGAGAGTCAGGGAGAGAGAAAACAGGGTGCCCCTAGCTCACTTTTTACTCTGGCCCTGCCCACCCCTCCTTGCCATGTGACCTCCTCACAGATTACTCTCAAGGGAATTTGGCCCTTGGCTGAGAAAAGGTTGCCCATACCTTTACCTGATTATTCTTTTTCACTTTACCTTCCTAGCCACTAGACCAGGAGTCAGCAAGGTTTACCTCACCTGGGCTGGTTCACTCCAGCGGAGATCACTCTGTGGGCTGGATTGCGCGCCCGCAATTTCCAGCATCCGCGCAGACATGATTTCAGAGTCTGCGCAGACACAATTTCCGGCGCCATGGAAGCTAGTTTAGTGCAGCGTGGGGGGACTCGCCGAGCGGATGGCTCGGTTTTGGGGCAGCTTGTGGGCCGGTTAAACAACCCCCATGGGCCTTAGGTTGCTGACCCCTGCACTAGACTAAGATTAGACTAGAGGACCATATTCTGACCTGCCTGTATCCCACATTCTATGGGGTCCTGTTATGGGCAAGAAAGCACAGACAGAGGTCAAGGGAGGGTATACACAGTGTAAAGGCAAGGCTAAGTGCAGCAACTAACCTGCAAAGGAATTGCTCAGGCCAAGGGGCATCAACCTTTATAGGCCCATGGGCACACATCTGGGTAGTTGAGGGAGGGAGTGCTTTGGGTTTTGCAAGCATCAGTGTTAGACACTAAGGGCACCATGGCACTCACTGGCACCATGCTGGCAACTACTAGTTCAGAGCCACTTGCAACATGATGGATTACATAGGAAGGTGTGTGCAATGTGCCTGTTTTGCTGCATGTGCAAGCAGCATATGGGCACTGGGAAGCCATAACCTAGAACAACTTAATGCCATGTGTAAACCCAGCAAAATGGATTTATGCAGGATGACCACACGCACATATGGCGTGCATGCTTTTTAAATGTACCCATGCTCTTCCTCCCTGAAGGAAATCCAGTCGGTTGCCATGAACGAGATGTAGAAGGTTTGTTAGGCAGAACTGCGAATCAGGTGTTTGCCACAAGTCACCTGGGAATGATTCAGCACCGGGTACAACAATTCCACCACCTGGGCAGAGTTTAGTGTTGTGGTTCTGCCTTAGGCCCCAATGCCTGTTTGCCCAGAATGAGGTTCGAAGCCAACACAGATGCCGGCGAGAGACTTGCCCTAGTCTGAATGGGTAAGCCTGCATTAATAAGCAGCTGGGGGGGGGGGGATATGCTCCTTCCAGCCCAGAATTCCATTTATCATGAGCTTACAGCAAAGAGATAAAGGGAAATAATTATCTTAACGTAGTTCCAGTCATCAGTAACAGTGTCAAGGTTTTGCCCTGCTGCTGACCCGGAACATGTGACTGTAACAAAAGAGAGAGGGCTGCTGTCAGCTGAAACGGTGACCCTCCTACATTATTGTCAAAAAAGCAGAACAAAAGATCCTTTTGTTTTATTGTTTTTGCTGGGTTTAATTTTCTTGCAACGGCTGGGCAATTAGGAGGTCCTTCTTCTCCAATAACAGATGTACCTCCAGCTTTGAATCAAAGACACAGGCAAGTGAATTCTCCAGCTGAGATTGTGTTTTTGTGTGCATGTTGTTTTTTTCTTCCATCTAAACTAGCTTCCTCTTTTGCTCCTTTTACACTCATCTTTTCACATCCCCTCTCCTTTCTTGACTACAGTAAATACCTAACCATTGTTAAGCATTCATTTTGGCAGCCTCCGTCGGCAAATGGGAATGCACAAATTATTATAATCAATGACAGCGTCTTGATTAAATTAAAATGGGAATGAGGAGAGTTCCTTAAACTCATGCTTCACAAAGTGTGAAGCAAGTCTTCCATGGTTACGTTGTGAACTGACCTGAGATCTATGAGCGGCATACAAATTTAATAAATAAATAAATAATAAAAAGATCAGGGCTAGTTTGCATTATTCCTTTGATTTCCAATGTTTGGAGGTGAGTGCTGTTGGTTATGAACAGCAGAGGCTCTCCAGGTGGGGAAGGAGCCATTACACTAGGCTTCCCAGCAGGCGGGTCACTGTTGCTTACCAGGAGGCAGGTCAGGCAGCAGAGAGGTTACTGTGGTGCAAACATACTGGCAGGGGTGTCCCACTGGCTCAATTAGTGTGTTTGCACCACACCAACCCCCCTGCTACGTGGGCATAGCAGCTCTGCCCCACCCAGCGAGCAGCTTCTGGATATGAAACTAAAACAGCTCTCTACCCATGCACAGGAGAGAGTCTTCAGCAGGCTTGATGGGTCTTCAAGGGTTACAGAAGTATAAAAGATCTTTTTTGGGGGGACCCCTAAACATCAGAATGAGCATGCTCAGTGATCACAGAATGTTGATTGAGTGTTGCGGGGAGATATGGGAAATTGAGTAGCGACAGGAATGGAATGGGATATCTGGACTTTGGGAAGGACAGGGAAAGCAGCTCTGTGGTACAGCATTTATATTGCATGCAGAAATCCCCAGGTTTAGTCCCCAGCACCTCCATGTAGGGCTGGGAGAAACTCCTAGCCTGAAACCCTGAAGAGATGCTGCCAGCCCGTGTAGGCAATATGAAGCTGAATGGCCAGCTATCTTCCTATGTTCCTGTGACTCCTGAGCACGGACACTCTACACTGCAGCATTTTATTGCAGGTCTCATCCACCAAGGCCAGGGCTACAGTCTGAAAGCACACAGAGCAATGAACATGCTAAAACTAAGTAGTTCTTAGTCTATAGTAACTGCCTGAATGGAAGACCTCTTGCGAATCTTCTATATGCCGCCTTGAATTCCACGATGGAAGTATGGTGGGATATGAAATTCAAAATAAACAGATCACTTCTAGTTTTCATTTTTTTAAAAATCTAATTGCCTTTTAAATTTGGTTCATATTTATACCTTGTCTCATAAAAAACCCAGAACATTTTTTCAAGGCAGCCTATAACTACAGAATGAAAATAAGAACACAAAACCAGAACAAATGTAAAGCAAAAAGCAGCACAGCAGAGAATAAAAACAGATTCTATGGTTTTAATTTCACTTGCATTGCAAACCTGCAATGTGCAGAATCCATGCAACCCCTGCCTACACTTTAATGTACAGTGGTGCCTTGCAAGACGAAATTAATCCGTTCCGCGAGTCTCTTTGTCTTGCGGTTTTTCGTCTTGCGAAGCACGGCTATTAGCAGCTTAGCGGATTAGCGGTTTAGCGGCTATTAGCGGCTTAGAAAAAAGGGGAAAAACTTGCAAGAACTCGCAAGACGTTTCGTCTTGCGAAGCAAGCCCATAGGGAAATTCGTCTTGCGAAGCACCTCAAAAGACGGAAAACTCTTTCGTCTAGCGAGTTTTTCATCTTGCGAGGCATTCGTCTTGCGGGGCACCACTGTATTTTTAATCTTTTGTTGGAAGCCTCCTAGAGTGGCTGGGGAAACCTAGCCAGACGGGGTATAAATAAATAAATGATGATGATGAGGTTAATAACTCTGGATTTTGCCATCCTCAGTTTGCCTTGAAAATATTATTTCTTGAAACATGGAAGGTGCCTAAAGAAGCCAGGGTGGCTATCTAAAGAACTTTTAACTGAGTTAAGATTAAAAAAGGATGTGTACAAAAAATGGAAAAGGGGGGAAACCACCAAAGAGGAATTCAAACAAATAGCCAGCACGTGTAGACACAAAGTCAGAAAAGCTAAAGCACAGAATGAACTCAGGCTTGCTAGAGAGGTTAAAAGCAACAAAAAAGGCTTTTATGGGTATGTTCGTAGCAAAAGGAAGAACAAAGAAACAGTGGGGTCACTCAGAGGAGAAGAAGGTGAAATGCAAACAGGGGACACAGAAAGGGCTGAACTCCTCAATGCCTTCTTTGCCTCAGTCTTCTCCGATAAAGAAAACAATGCCCGACCTGAAGAATTTGGAGCAAATGATTCAGCAGAGGAAACACAGCCCAGAATAACTAAGGAGATAGTACAAGAATACTTGGCTAGTTTAGATGTATTCAAGTCTCCAGGGCCAGATGAACTGCATCCAAGAGTATTAAAAGAACTGGCAGATGTGATCTCAGAACCACTGGCAGTCATCTTTGAGAATTCCTGGAGAACAGGCAAATTCCCGGCAGACTGGAGGAGGGCAAATGTTGTCCCTATTTTCAAAAAGGGGAAAAGAGAGAACCCAAATAATTACCGCCCAGTCAGTCTGACATCAATACCAGGGAAGATTCTGGAGCAGATCATTAAGCAAACTGTCTGTGAGCACCTAGAAAGGAATGCTGTGATCACCAATAGTCAGCATGGATTTCTGAAAAATAAGTCATGTCAGACTAACCTGATCTCGTTTTCTGACAGAATTACAAGCCTGGTAGATGAAGGGAACGCAGTGGATGTAGCCTACCTTGATTTCAGCAAGGCATTTGACAAGGTGCCCCATGATATTCTTGTAAAGAAGCTGGTAAAATGCAGTCTTGACTATGCTACCACTCAGTGGATTTGTAACTGGCTGACTGACCGAACCCAAAGGGTGCTCATCAATGGTTCCTCTTCATCCTGGAGTGAATAGTGGGGTGCCACAGGGTTCTGTCTTGGGCCCGGTCTTATTCAACATCTTTATCAGTGACTTGGATGATGGACTCAAGGGCATCCTGATCAAATTTGCAGATGACACCAAACTGGGACCAAACTTTTTTTGCACTTGGGCAAAAAAAATGAGAGGCACAAATACAAGATGGGTGACACCTGGCTTGAGAGCAGTACATGTGAAAAGGATCTAGGAGTCTTGGTTGACCACAAACTTGACATGAGCCAACAGTGTGACGCGGCAGCTAAAAAAGCCAATGCAATTCTGGGCTGCATCAATAGGAGTATAGCATCTAGATCAAGGGAAGTAATAGTGCCACTGTATTCTGCTCTGGTCAGACCTCACCTGGAGTACTGTGTCCAGTTCTGGGCACCACAGTTCAAGAAGGACACTGACAAACTGGAACGTGTCCAGAGGAGGGCAACCAAAATGGTCAAAGGCCTGGAAACGATGCCTTATGAGGAACAGCTAAGGGAGCTGGGCATGTTTAGCCTGAAGAAGAGGAGGTTAAGGGGTGATATGATAGCCATGTTCAAATATATAAAAGGATGTCACATAGAGGAGGGAGAAAGGTTGTTTTCTGCTGCTCCAATGAAGCGGACACGGAGCAATGGCTCCAAACTACAAGAAAGAAGATTCCACCTAAACATTAGGAAGAACTTCCTGACAGTAAGAGCTGTTCGACAGTAGAATTTGCTGCCAAGGAGTGTGGTGGAGTCTCTTTCTTTGGAGGTCTTTAAGCAGAGGCTTGACAACCATATGTCAGGAGTGCTCTGATGGTGTTTCCTGCTTGGCAGGGGGTTGGACTCGATGGCCCTTGTGGTCTCTTCCAACTCTATGATTCTATGATTCTATGATAAACCCTACAGTGAAAGTATGACAGACTCTCTGATCCTCAAGCATTGTAGAACATACTTCAGCATGTAATATTTCCACAGGAAAATAGTATGGTTTGGATAGGCCTGAATAAGCCTGTCAGTAATAACAACAAAGTGATCCCCAACCACATGCACACACAAAGCCTATAAAGCACAATTCAATATTAATTTGTTTTCTTCTTCCAATTGTACAATTAAGTTGGAAAATGAAATTTTATAACACGTGTGCACTTTTTGGATCCAAGACAATGGAATTTGGAAGCTTGGCAGCATAGCTGGGGGAAGGGAGGGGAGGAAGAGCTGCAGAATTGCAGGGATGGGGACATACAAAAGAGCACATGCCTATTAACAGAAATAAAGGAAGCGCCAGAGCAGGGTTGGGGGAACCTGTGGCCTGCTAGGTTTGTTGGACTACAACTCCCATCATTCCTAACAATTCTCCATGCTGGCTGGGGCTGATGGAAGTTGCAATCAAACGACACTTGGTGGGCCTTGGCTGCCCAACTTTGCACTAGAGAAAGTAAACGAAAGACAAAAGCAGAAGAAGAGACTGCAACTCAGTTCAGGCATCCCAAAGCAAAACACACACACACACACACACACACACACAACCAGCCCCAGATGCCCATTTGGAGAGACTTGATCTCATACCTTGCTTGCTACCAAGCCACTCCTGATACGAGGCAGCTCCAGGTCCGCTGAGTTCTACAGACAAAACAAAAAGTTCTGTTCACAATCAAACACTTTTAACAGAAATCTCTTTTTCACCTAGGCAAAAGGGGGTCATTTCATGGATCTGAGTCCGCCTCTGCCCCTTCATTTCTTGAAAGAGGTAGGGGTCTAACTAACAAAATGGGCAGCAAATTTGGCTAGCTAGCGAGTGGTCCCTATCATTAACATTTATTACATTTCTATCCTGCCTTTCTTCCACAGAGGTCAAATAAGTATACACAGGATTTCCAGGCGTTCTCTTATTTAAGCACTGACCAGACATACACCAGCTGGATTCAGCATAGTTGCTGTGCCTTCAGTACTACAAAAGGTCAAACACAGGGTTTGAAAAGGCTTCCAAGATGTATTAAGTCAGTGCAATGACTTCTGTGAAGATACCACAAAGGAAGTCAACTGGACTAACCAATGGTCTGTGGATTCTCTTGAGTAGGAAAAGGGCTGGCCAATGTGGTGCCCCCAGCTGTTGTTGGACTCTGACACCCATCAGCCCCAGCCAGCACAGCCAATGATCATGGACATGGGAATTGTAGCCGAACAGCATCTGGAGGGCACCACCATGGCTACAACTTGAGTTGGTGGTAGGGCCCTGGTCCCATTTGCTGGCACAGTGAGGTTTCCTTTAGGAACACAGATCATTGGTTCATCTAGCTCTGTACTGTCCAAACATAATGATAGTTGACTTTTTGCGCAGAGAAGTGGCTTTTGGCAATCCCTGCATGAGGCTGTTATAAATTCTCCACTGCTCATTGTATGGGTAGCTAGAATGGGGGTGCGGGGACTTTGAGAGGCTCCACAACAGCAACAGCAATATCTATTACCTACAGCAATGTTCTTCAATCTTGGGCCCCCAGATATTGTTGAACTACAACTCCCACCATCCCCAGCCAACTTAGCCAATGGTCAGGGATGATGAACACTGGCCTAGAGAGTGGACATTTTCTATTGCCCCCTGCTCAGGCCTTCAGCAGTCATCCCGGTCACCAGGAAGAACCAAGAGGCGTGGTTTGTCTAGTTGCCTTTCCATTCATTTTAATATTTCATTTTAATATTAATTAAAGCAAGGGAAAGAGTTTGGTTGTTTTTTTTAAAAAAGGGGGGCATGTTGCAATCTGCCATAGAAATTTGCTGTTGTAAGTTTATGTTGTAGTTTATCTGGGTCTGAATTAACTTCTGTTGACATTATCTTCCTACTGCTAAAATGTGTTTCGTGATGGTCTGACAACTAGATAAAAACAAATGAATCGGCTCTGCTTAAACGGCCTTAAAAGAGTCATCGTTTCAAGGTGAATCTGCAAGTATTTGCTTTAAAAGTACAGGCGTGGAGAGAAGTTCCTCTTTATGCATAAAGACTTTTAATGAAAAGTTTGACAGCTTTGCCTTAACTTGACTCTGCTCTAACACAGGGCATACTAGAAGCCAATGTCAATGATAAAAGTGGCCCAACACAATATTCAGTACACCAGTTAAGTAAAATAGGAATCACAGATGACAAAGAAAGAAATTACAATGCAACTCAATGGATGTGAATATTTTTCCATTATCTCAGCGCACTCTGAATGAATCCCAAGAAACTGTCAGGTTGATAAGCCAATATCACAATGGCTTTAGAAAGGGTAAAGGGTTGAAAAGAAGTGCTATTGGGTGCTGCAGAGTCAGATCAAAGAAGATGAGGGATGAGAAAAACAAAAAATAATAATGGTGTGTTTAAGTGAAATGAGATGTCTAAGCATATATTTCCTTGATGCAGAAGCGGGTACATTGTACCTTAGAGGGTGCAAAATGATTATTTAGCTAGTGATAAAAGATAGTGAGATAAGGTTAGCACATTTGAAGATGCCTTATACAGAGTCCATTTAGCTCAGTATTATTATATGAACTGCTTTCCACAAATTCAAACCAGTGTATTTCCCAGTCCTACCTAAAATGGCAGGGGATTGTACCTGTGGCTTTTAACAAGCAAAGCATATTATTATTAGGTTTGTTACCCGCCCTTCCACGGGCAGGTTACAATAATATAAAATACTGCATTAAAAACAGTTTAAGGCAAATTAAAGCCACTGCCATAGCCGGCCCACTTGATTGAACAATACAGTAGTCACATATCTGTGATTAGATAAATATTGCTAAAGCCCCAGCTGGTCTATTCTTTTTAAATTACCGTTTTTCGCTCTATAGGATGCATCCGACCTTAGGACGCACCTTGTTTTAGAGGGGGAGAACAAGAGAAAAAAAATCTCCCCCTCTCTGGTCAGCGTCCCTTCAGCGAAGTGGCAGGACAAACGGAGCCCCTTCCATTTCTCCTCCCGCTTCGCTGAAGGGGCGCTATGCAACTCTCCCTCTCTGCTGAAGCCAGGAGAGTCTTGCTCTCCTGGCTTCAGCAAAAGGAACCCGAAGCCTCCGGAGCGCAGCGGGAACTCACGCTGCGCTCCGAAGGCTTCAGGTGGCTAATCCCGGGGGCCTGGAGAGCGAGAGGGGTCGGTGTGCACCGACCCCTCTTGCTCTCCAGGCTTCAGCGAAAGCAACGCGAGGCCTCCGGAGTGCAGAGGGAGCGCTCCCTCTGCACTTCGGAGGCTTCGCGTTGCTATCGCTGAAGCCAAAGAGCCTGCATTCGCTCCACAGGACGCACACACATTTCCCCTTATTTTTTGGAGGGGGAAAAGTGCGTGCTATAGAGTGAAAAATACGGTATACTTTAAAAATATTTTTTAAATTAGTGTTTTTTATTTTTCACTTCTTTTAAAAATAATAATAATAATAATAATAATAATAATAATAATAATAATAATGTTCTATCCTTACAAGTGGTGCTTTGGTTTTGATTTGCTTATATAAAATTATGATTTTGCAGATTCAATTTTGTTTTTATGCTGAACAGTGGTTATGAACATAGGACAGAGATCACCAAGTAAGAAGACTAAGGGCAAAAGGCATCTGGGTTCTCTCGATATTTCCTGAGTTATAATTGTCTATACTGCTGACATTTCGTCAGCATACACTGCTGTTGCTCTGAAACAAACTACTCCACATTGTTTCATTTTTAATTTCCATTTGAGCCTATGTAATGTTCATTTATGTGTCAAGCTGTTTATGTCAGCTTGTAAGAGTTAACTTTGGGATCCTCCTTTTCGTCACACATCCCCTAAGCCTCTCCTTGGGTTCTTCCTCCGCCTTCGCCCAGCAAACAGCTGCCAATGGCTCCCGGCAGCAAGCAAGCCCAATTGAATTTTAAAAGATTTTCCATTCTACTGCACTATTTAGCGAGCACAGAAAGGAGGTTGGGGTGGGGGATGGAACTCTGTGTTGCTTCACCATTTATGTTGTGTAAATCTGAGATAACAGATCTTCTGCCTAATCCTAATGAGGCCTCCCCATTAAAATCTTTATTAGCTTCCAGCACAGTGGATTGCCAAAAAGCTTGTCAGTCCCGTCCCCTCCCCTCCCCCCATCCCACTATCTCTCTGTACCAAGATCTGCTTTAACTTTTACAAATAGCTCTAAGATATTTCCCCTGCTTATCAGCATTGCCAAGCAGCTTGCCTTATCACTGCTATTGCAGATAAAATAAATGAGCTACGAATGATATGAATAATGGCATTTTCTGTAGGCTGGTTTCCCATTACATTCTCAACAGATTGTAGATTTAAACTTCAGCACAAAAGAGGCAAGGAGGAGAAAGAGAAGGTTCCCCCCCCCATCGCCAAATTACCTTCCTTTTGCTCAACAGCCTCAGATTCCTGGATGTATTTTAAGCCTACCTGAACTGAGGAGGCAATTAATTTTGAAAGGGACAAGAAGAAAGACAAGGTTCGGCTTCTCAGAAAATCCCCAGGACTAGCTGTTCTGTGACTTTTAGAGGTTTGCTGCATTCGGCGGTTGGGGGGGGGGCTTTAAGGCTACACAGGGCCTAATAAAGCTGTCTTCATTAGATATCCTTCCCCCACTCCACCCCACCCCCTAGCTGTGTACAAGCCTGGAATCAGAAGAGGACAATGGACTCATGGAAAAGGAAGCAAAGACTGGATGCAGAATAATACATCTCTTGCTACCAATGCACACCTGATCAGATTTTGCCAGATGTGGTACATTAGCAGTGTAGGGAGGGCCACAGAAAAAGGGTGATAACAGTAAGGAAGGGATGGGTAACCTGTTTCATGCCAGCGGTGGGTCGGACCAAAAGTCAGTGGGGTAATTAATGGAAATTTTACCTTTGCAAAGAAGTAGGCTAGTTTCTAATCTGGTCAGAGTTCAAGGACACAGTCCTGCCAGGCAAAAACTGTGGAGGTTTGTGCAAAGCAGGGCCAGTGAGGTGTGTGGCCGGGGGAAAGAGGGTGTGGCCTGAGGGGGTGTGGCCTGGCGAGTTTTTCCAGCGCCAGAGGTCTGGAATGGTCTGAGGTTCCCCACGTCTGCAGTGAGAGATCAGAAAGTCCTACTGGTACAACAGGTAAATGGATGGACTCGGATGAGGAAGCCAGAGCTGGCAAACCTTGCCCTGCAATATACAACTAAGGGGAAGGCCTTTAACTCAGTGACAGAGTGTCTGCTTTGCAAAGCAGAAAGTCCTAGGTTCAATGCCTGGCTTGCTGGAAGTATGCCCTGCCTGAAACCCTAGAGAGCTGCTGCCAGTCAGTGTAGACAATATTAAACTAGATGGATCAGTGGTTTGACTCAGTGTAAGGCACCTTCCTATATTCAACTTGGGCATGTCCTGCATAACTACTTTTGTACTGAGACCAAATGAAGTCCAAGAGGGAAACTGCTACAGAAATGATAAAATATCTTCTAAAGGGGAAGATGATTCTTTGCCGCAGTAGAGATGACATCCTCAGGGCTGTGATGTAAATAAGTGCTGGTGGTGGTGGGGTTGTCAGCATGCTCTGGCTTACAACAGTGGCTTCTAACAGCAGCTGCCATATTCATTTCCCTCTCTCATAATCCTATTATTTTAAATTGCTAATGCACCACTCCCATGATGGAACTCATGAAGGTTCCCTGGTAGTGTCCTACTCAAGGCCAGGTCCAGACCTGCTTAGCTTCAGTTTGCTGCATCATATATCTTCCGGCTATACCCTGGGATGACTCACACTTATTCCTCCCTGCTTGTGGATTACATTAAGATGCTTCTGTACACTGGAGTGTATGAAAAGCTCTACAGTGTGATGATAACACACGCACACATAATCCAGGAGCTGAGAAGCAATGCCTATTATCATGGAGGTTTAGAGAGCGGAAGGTGGTCGGTTAGGACACATGCAGCACTGCCCCACCGATCTCAACCTGTCCCCACCGGCCTGCTTTCCTACTTACAATTTTATTTATTGCATTTATATCCCACCTTTTCTCCAAAGAGCTCAAAGTGGCACACATGCTTCCTCATTTAGGTCACCCAGCAAGCTTCACGGGCGAGCAGGAATAGTCCAATACTCTAGCCATTACACTACCACTGGCTCTCAAAACGAACTCAACTTACAACCAACCCTATCAGCTCCTTCATCTTTAACTCCTCTTTGCTCAACAAAGAAGGAGACAAAATTGGAACTAGTTGGCTCTGTCTATCATTCATGGTCTGTGGTTGTGCATATCATTGTCTCTGGCTCCAGCTACTGTTGACCTCCCTGCCTTCCACTCGAAAAGACCCAATGGTCACCAGCCACCACTGGATTTAGATTTTGAGTCATTATCAACCACCACTATTTCACACTTGCTCATCCATGCTGATCCTGCTAATATCAGTACACAAGACAGCTGGGTGTTCAGCTGTGCCAATAGCTGCCAACCACAAAAGCACCACAGTCACTATCCAGAAACATCCTTAAACTCTTCCACTGAACTGAACAGACCCAGGGAGATGACAGCAACTGATTAAAATTTAATAGTAATTTAATTCACTGACAGAGGGCAAAGTGTGTAAAGAGAAATAATCAGACACGGTAAGAAAGGGTGCAGAAGGTAATCAATATTAAAATCTTCCCCACCAACACCCTTCTCCATCTCCCATCTCTGTCTTAGGGGCTGGATCCAACATTCTGTGGTGCTAGAAGGCAGGTGAGTTTTAATGATGTGCAGCAGAGGAATCCAATAGAACAGCTGTGCTAGGTGAAACTTGTTGTGCAACTGATTGCACAACCTATTGTGCAACAAAGCTCCAGAAACCTGCTTATGCATTCCCCGGTGCAGCCATGTTCTGTTGGTTGCAAAATATTTCACCAGTAGAACAGGATAAAGTTACTCTTACTTTGCACTATATTGGATACAACCCTAGGACCAGAGTTTGGGGCATGAACCCCGCTGAAACCAACAGGACTTGTTTTGGTTGGATGGACCAAAAAAACCCCTGGCCAGACAGGGGGATGGAAATGTAAAACTCAGCAACACCTGTCTTGTATTTTCTGGACACTTAAATCTACCAGATACATGTAGGGATGAGTAACACACCATTTGCTGACTGCCATACTATGAACTCCTTGGTTCCATCATGTTACAAAAGTGTATCTACAACATTTGACAGAGTCAAGCAAAAATGGTCTTCTCTCACTAACCTTTTTTTTTTTTTTTTTGGCCTTCTGCTACCAGCACAGCAGGGTTAAATGATTTTCCATTCCCCCACAATCCTAGCCCTGTCACTGTATCAAGGTTATCTATTATTGGCAGTGACAGGTGAAAATTAATCTCCTAATTATTTCTTGCTGCGTAATCTCCACTGAAGAAGTAACATAAAAGGATTACAGTGCAGCCTTCGTGGAAGGCTTTTCGGGAGCCAATCATACGGTTCTGAGGAAGGCATGTGTTGGAGAGGTATTTATGGAGGATTTCTAATCATCTGAAGACACACACACACACACATACACACACACACACACGCAACTGCTTTAGGACCAACACACTCTGGACTAAGGAGCCACTTGGAGGTCTCTTAGTGGCACAAAAGAAACAATCTTTCGCTCTCTTGCCAACAATTCAAGGGAGAATAGCAGGTTAAACACACAACATGTTTCCGCTTTCGCTTGCCGTTTGTTTTGTCAAGTGTTCAAAACATGCCTCCAACAGCACCAGAAGGAAATTAATTTTTCCCTGCAGACAGATTTTTTTAAAAACACACACACACACACGCATGCACGCACACACACACACACACAAAACAATGTTAGACTGGCATTCTGTTATTTATTGCTTAGCCCAGCCTTCCAGCTGAGTGCAATTCAAAGAAACAAATCAGACTGGCAAAAAGATGTCCCAGCATGGAATGTTCCCGTTCAGGATTCCAGCCAGCCACTTTCTTTTCCTGGGATATTCCATTCCGTCTTCTGATCACAATGAACCTGCTCAATCCTCACTGGACTACTTTGGGTTCTCTACTTCTGCAAACCTTTGGGATTCCCTGCGAGGCCGATACCACCCACCTGTACATGGATGTTGCCATTTTGGATACATAAGGAGCCTCACCTGGGTCACATCCACACTATATATGTGAAGTACTCTTAAAGCAATTTAACGGTGACAGCTCCCCCACCCAAGAAAGAATCCGGAGAACTGTAGTTTGCTGAGGGTGCTGGGAATTAGGGATTCTTTGTGGGGAAACCAGAACTGTTAAAGTGTTAAATATGCACACAGGACCTACTCCTGTATTGCGTTTCCTGTGAGGACACCAGACTGTTTCCTCTTAATGGAAACGACAAAGAAGAAGAAGAACCCCCCCAACAACAACACTCAGAATGAAGACAAGTTTTTAAGCTGAGGCTGGATGCCGTAGCAGACATCTTGCATTGGAAGGGGGTTGGACCAAATGATATTTTGGGTCCTTTCCAATGGCAAAGTTCCCATAGTTTGGTCACTCAGCCTAACCCCTGTGTCCTTCTCAGACCCTCAACCTGAGATGAGACCAGGGATTGAACCCAGGAACTTTTGTATGAAAACCTTATGGTTATAACTGAGCTGTGGTCCCTGAACTACAATACATTGGGTTGTATCAAATGTTAGTCCTGCTCAGAGTGGACCCAATGGAATTAATGGACCCAAGTCAGTTGTGTCTGTTAATTTCAATAGTTCTACTCTGAGTAGGGCAAGCACTGGCTACAGTCCTAAGAGCCATAGGTTTGCTGTCCCTTTTCTAGATGACCAACCCTGTTAAACCACAAAACTTAGATTTAAACCAGCTGGATCCTTTCAGTTCTGCATCTTAAATGCAAGTAAATTGAATTAAATGAGTTTACAGCAGGCTGCAGGAGAATATCCATTTCTATAGAAATACTGTTTTGCTGTTTTAAGGCAGAAAGCAAAAGGAGTCCAGCTTAAATATGAAGAAAAAAACGTACAGAATTTGAAGGGAAAATAATATAAAACTGCTTGAACAACACAATGTACACCACACAAAGAAAGATCTGGGTAATGAAATAGTCCAACCACAGCTCCAATTCCTCTGCCTACGGACAGATCTGTTTTTATCAGGTTCTTTCTGCTCTTCACTAAGGGTGAAGACAGACAGACATTCTAAAGTGCTGTGGAAAGTGGTCTGAACATAAATGTTCTTGCCCTGAAAGCCAGTTTGTTTTTAAAATGTGCTGTCTGGAACTGTGCTGTAGTGGTGAATATTGCATCATGACAGCCCCAGTAGCTGCAACGAGACTTCAAAATATGCAGGCAGCTGCGTGGATCCATTATACATTATTGCCACACATATGCAGAGATACATAGATCAAAGAGCAGCAGAACATATAATACCCAGGGACTGCAATCCTATCTATAGTATCCTGCAAGTAAGCTCCAACTTCTGACTATATAGGCTTAAGCTTGCAAAACTGCCTTAGCTTTAAACAAAAGGTTCTTGGAAGCTGAACTGCAACCCTTAGCTTTTTAATTCAGAATGGAAACAATCTTCCACAGGTGTGTTGTCATTTAAACTGCTAGCCCAAAGAAGGAATCCTGCCAAAGAAATATCCAACCTCCTCTTATTTTCCTCATTCTCTGACCTCTATACTCACAAACCTGAAAGTTTCATTATCACTTTATTCATTTGTCATAGCAAAGAAATTCCCACAATCACCTGGACTGTCTGGCAGATGATGTCATCACTCCTGCTCTGAAAAAAAATGTCTTGGATCTGCACTCCTCTGTTCATTATGGCACCACTGCTCAGCCTTCATGATTTTTCTGATACAAATATGGCCTGAAGTTTTGGGTCTTCTATCACCGCTCTTATTTCTCACTAGGAGCACAGCATGGCTATTCAAAAGATGAGCTGGTAAAACTGGGTCTCAAAGGCCATCAAATTGGACACCATAGGATTATTGTTTATAGTCTACAAAAACCTGCCTGCTGCTCTTAAACAGGAACTCTTATGGCTGTTAATCAGAAACTTGGTGGTTTGAGCGGACAGATGTGGGCAGAATTCCTGCATTGCCGGGGGTTGGACTAGATGATCCTTGGGGTCCCTTCCACCTCTACAATTCTACGATTCTGTGGAGGTAATCAATACAGCCATGACCCTGACCAATTCCAGCCTGAAGACACAAGAAGCCCATGATTCAATATTGCATCAGGAACTCTGTGTCACCTAGGCAATTCATGAAAAGAAAAAACACATCACATGCCTGCCTTCCGATAATCAGCAAACCATATATACTT
This sequence comes from Podarcis cretensis, assembly GCF_951804945.1. Classification (NCBI taxonomy): domain Eukaryota; kingdom Metazoa; phylum Chordata; class Lepidosauria; order Squamata; family Lacertidae; genus Podarcis; species Podarcis cretensis. The sequence goes on from NC_137186.1 coordinate 33,486,243, forward strand.
GTGATACTGTCATGTACTTAAGTAACCACAAGATGGCATACAAATTATTGCAAAAATAAATATTTTTAAAAATGTGATTTGATGAGGAAATTTAAGTAAGTCAACAGCAAGTATTGTATATCAAAAGGAGCACAGCTATGGAGGTCATCATTACCAAAACCACCACCAGAGGTCACTGTGCTACTTGTGTGCCCCTAAAAAGGAATGAAAGGTGATGGTATTTTTAAATAAAATTATTTCTAGGGTGGTGGATGAAGAAACACAAACACCCATTTACTCCTCTTTTGACAACAAGCTTTATCGATGCTCCTGGAATGAGAGGAATTTGTGAGTATTAAATTAGCATTCAGATGGAAGTATTTTCTCATCTGCCTGAAAATTTTTTACAGCTCCTATTCATCTGCTGGTCTGAATATATTTAAATCCACTTTTAACAGCAAATGCTGTACTTTAATAGCCTGGATTTTCAGCTTCCATTAAAGAGGTTAAGAGGCCCCGCTAGAGGGCAACACAGAAGTGCCATCAGTGGGCTGAGGAAATAAGGGGTGGAAGACTTAAGTCTTATTAATGCAAACATTGTTGAATATCTACAAAAATAGGCAGACAGTATCAAATATCATATTGTTTTCCATGCAAAATTTGATGCACCCTTTACTGGGTGACTCTGCAGATTAGGTGTAAGGCAGCAGCGTTTAGATTAGATGGTTCATTAAACCCAACAAGTTACATAAACAGTACTTGTGGGCTTAAATATATAGTTAACAAGGGGGGAAAGACTATAAATACAATAAATATAAATGCAGAAAAGCAAGTTTTGCCCCTGTAAGGACACAACTGGCCGAGTTTTACTGCCGGGTAATACAGGGATTTTCTTTCCATTTGACTGTAGCTGCAGTAGATAAACTGAAATAACTAAACGAAAGCTGAGACAGAAGCATAAGCCTTTAATGTTTTGTATCTTCAGCATTAAGCCTGTCACACAGAATTAAGATTTTTGTCATTCTGCCATCTTGGGAGATTTCTGTGTATGTGTGTGCATACACAAAATAAAATGATTACCAAACCTCTGACAAAACACACATCATTGCACATTAACAGAGTTCTCCCTAATGGCTCCACACCTCCACCTCCAGCATCCCCTCCCCAGCCCCCCCCTCCCCGCTTATGGACACTATTGATATAAATTCGTGTGCATAGACATTTCAAGACAATGACACAGAAATTCTGAGGTATTAGGTAAGGTATACAGTGGTATTAGGTAAGGACAATTCCTCTCTCGCTTATTACATCCTTTGACTCATCAAGCTAGGAAATGGTTTCTGGATACATCCATTTGCTTGATCTTAGGGTCCCATCCAAACAGTGAAATACTCTTAAGAAGCAATGATCTGTCCACCTTGGGAGTCCCTTGATCTATTGGCAGTTTTAAATAAGCAATGTGATATGCACAATGAACGTAGCCTTGTGCGCTTGGTACACTGCCAGTCTGTATTTCTATAGCCAGTCATCAAATTTCACTGCTTTGCACTATCTTTATAAACAGGTGACCAAGGGGACAACACATACAATGGTGCTTCTGCAGGCTGCATCCTTGACATGTAAGCAGACGGTGCTGCCTTCTGGACATGCTGACATGTAGGAAGCCACCATGTGAATACTGATGCCACAAGCAGATTCTGCGCTTGACTTCTTGGGAGGTGAGGCAGGAAGCATATAACTGAGCTGCAAAATAAGGGGATGGCAGATACAATGGTTCAGTTCTGGATATCACTAGGTGTACAGATCCTGCACAGCAGGGCTACAGAAGAGCTCCCTTCTGGAGGGACCGCTGCCAGCATAAGTAGACACCAGTGAGCAAGATGGAGCAACAGTGTGTGTTGGACCAGTACAACCAGTATGGGGGTTGTGGCTTTAAGTGCTTGTTGGACTATGGTCTGAAAATTTTTTTTTTAACACTGTTTGGCTATAAACCTCATCTTGGGCCAGTCATTGTCTCTCAGACTAACGTACCTCACAGGATTGTTGTGAGGATAAGTGATTAAGTTTCCTTAATAATGGTTTGGTGCAATGCCTGATAAGAACCATTGTGACTTGAACCATAGTCTGGTCCCAGCTTATTCACTGGCACAATGCAGCATCAAGCAGCCATAGGTTTGATTCGCACAACACGCCAAATTTTAGGTCTGTTACATTTTGTATTTGCATTGAATACACACAGACACATATATACAAACACATTGTTTTATTCTGTCTGGAGATGCTCCATGAAGAGCATTATATACATAACTCTCCTTGGAAAGCTCATGAAAAAAAGCTTGTGTGCATTTAATTCTGCGTATGCAGAAAGGTGATCTATGTTAACATTTGCATGCAGTGAGTGGTATGATGGAAGACAACACAGGGTGGCTTAAAAAGACATAGCTCCCAAGTACTGTACTGGTTAAAAAAAGAAGACCTGCATTTCTTGCTCAAACAGAAAAATCTATGTTAAGGAAGACTGGCTATTTTTGTGTAATATTTTGACACCACAAGCTAATGAAGACCAATCACCACTACCATCACACCCACAAAGGAAAAACTCATTTGCAATGCAAACATGGTGATGGCAAGGATGAGGTGAGGTGCTGCTCTCACACACCTGTCTCAAAGGGTAACAATGAGAGGACAGCTAAAAAAAAACAGATGCAAATGCAATTTACAGCAGGGAAAAAATGTGCTTGGGGAGCGTTTAACACACACACACACACACACACACAGAGAGAGAGAGAGAGAGAGAGAGAGAGAGAGAGAGAGAGAGAGAGAGACACGGAGACTGCAAAGGCTTTTACTGTATAGAGGTTCATAATATTCATGGATGGCTAAGAGTCAAGAATATTTATTTCACGGCAGAAGCAAGGTTTGAACTAGGAACCCCAGGCTCTCATGTCTTCTCCAGCAAAACTCCTTCAACAATATTCTGATAAAAATCAATATAATACCCCTCTGAGGTTGTTTTGTTTGCAAAGGTAACCAAATATGTCTATTCTCTGCCAAATTTTATTTTCTCATTTCACATTCAGCAGCCTTCATGCAAAATAACTTATCGCTCTCATGTAGAGTGGCCAGATACAAACCATAGAATTGCATATACTTAGGGAAGGTAGGTTTACATTTATGCATGTGAATTTTAAGAAAAACAGCTCCAAAAGTTTCTGGTATTCCTTGCTGCACACAAACTGCCTTTACCATCAAATCTGTGTCAGGCCTAAACAGAAATCCATATAAAAGACTTACTTTATTCAGTAACATTAAAATGCCTAGTTTCCCCTCTCCCCAAAGAAAGGTGAACAGAACAGGTTTGAGATCCTACGGTGGCTGATCTTACTGTGTTTAGAAAGCCAAGCGGATATGGTGTGGAGAGCATAGCATTTTTAAGACATTAATGTACCAAGGTCCTAACAAAGCTTTTCTGCCACCTAAGTCTGTATGCGGAGAAAATCGGATTTAATGCATAAACATAAACCCCTGGAGTAAAATTCTGAGCAGGGATGACCAGAGGTTTAACTTCTTAGGAATGAGAGCCGGCAGGTTCGGCTAGCATATAATACCTTAACAATCTTTTCCAGCTAAGATAGACATTCTTCCAAGAGTAGATAATACAGTAAATAATTCCTGCTCCCATTGTAGAGAAAACAGTGCTTCAGGATTTGTATAATAGGCAGCTTTCATGACCCCTCCAGCAATCAATGGGAACAACAAATGTTTTCCCCTTTATCTCTCTGTAAACATCCCCACTGAAACTGTTTTTCACCCCCCCCCCCCAAAAAAAAAGTAAAATAGGATTTTGGCACCATTTATGCACAGAGGAATGAAATATACATTTCGGAGGCACACACATACAGCTTCTGCAGTACTTGGTCATCATTCCTTTTAAATGTTTCATTCCTGCGAGGTGGCCAATTTTTACTTTTTACTTAAAATTCTTTTCTCCCTCCCCCCCCCCCCCCAAATCCTACCAAGGTTTCTGCTTTTCTTGCAGCCACAAAAACCAAAGGGACATAGAAAGCTGCTTTATACAGAATAGGACCATTGGCCCATCTAGCTTAATATTGTCAACACAGACTGGCAGCAGATCCATTGGATTTCAGGCAGAAGCATCTCCCAACCCTACCTGAAGATGCAGGGGATGGGACCTGCATGCAGAACATATGCTCTGCTTCTGAGCTATGGCCCTGTTTGCTCAGTGATGGGGAAAAGCTCATTTGACACTACAAAATTTGCACTTTTAAAAGAGCTGCTTTTAAATGTCTAATAGTTCCAAATGCAAATGCAGGAGATGAAACCATGGCTTTCCTTGCAAGCCTGGAATGCATATTTTATTACTTTATTTTATCATTTGCGAAAACATTTGTTGACCTTCTTTCATATAAAAGGCAGCTGACAGAATAAAGTCAGTGCAAAAAACAATTAAATACACACAAATACTACAGATACCCAGAATTTCTAATAAAACCAGCATTATTTATGTATTAATATGCTAATGTGATTCACCTAGCTTTGGAATGCTTTTGAGATCCCACTGACACCATGTTATACTGGAAAGGTCCCTGGAGATCATTTTTAACTTGTTAACCTGGTATGAGCTGATTTCCCCCCCCCCCCCTACGCTGAAACCCCCACCTTGGACAAGGAAAGTAAAAACAAAACTGCACATGGTGTGGTAATTAATTACTATCTTGTTTTACTTAAAGATCTTACTCTCAACTTTTGTGTTTCAGTTAATACTAATCTTTTACAAATTCAAACCTTTCACCTTTGTGCTTTATGTTACCGACCTGTGTGGATGAGTAAACATGAAACGTATCAGTACAATGCCACATCTGCCAAAGAAATTGCCCAAGAGATCTGCAACTTAGATTTAGAAACTGCAAAGTGTGTACGCCCGCATGGAAAAGGGTAAGAGTCAAAAGGCAGAAAAATGAAAAAGCGTTTCAGGAGCATGGAATATTAAAACATCCACTGCCTCATTTCACACATCCAGTGCCTCTCATGTATGTCAGTTCCTTCAGTTTATCTTAACAAGAATTTAATTCATTAGTTTAGGACTCCACACTATCAGCCCTCAGGTTATTATCTTCCCTTTGAGAAGGTGAAGCACACCTTTGTGAATTACAGGGCTGTGTGCATGTGTGAGCATGCTAAGAATCTGCTAATGGGATGTGAGAGAAAATTTGTCTCGGCTTCTGTGGTTTCTTTTCTCATTCCCTTTTGCTGTAGTCATTTCGGTTTACAACTTTCTCTGCCAGAATCCTAAACATTCTCCATACACCCCAACACATTTGCCCCCTTCTCCAACAGTCTAAGGAAACCAGACATCCCAAAGAGACTGATATTTTCACAATCTCCATTCCATCTGCAAGGCTGAAACCTCATCCCATATGCATCTAACTCAGAAGCAAAGCTCCTTCAGCTAAACTCCCAATAACTTTGGCACAAGATCCAGTTCAATTGCTCCAATTCTAAGCACTCTTAATGCGCCATTCAAAACCTGATTTAAATCCTGGTAATTATTTTTCAAGTCAAATTTATCCTATTGACTTCCAATGTGGCTAAACACAGCTTAAATCCAGACGCTTTGGTTTTTAAAGTATGTGCATGCCAGGTTAGAGAAGTCACATATATTGCACTCACAAAACTATTCAGATTTAAGTCCCACTGAACCCAGCTGGACAGACATCCTTCCTAGCAAGTGTGCAGGTTTAAAATGGCAGTAATAGCTGTTTCCAAGAACACTCACTTGGAAATTAAGTTGTCCTGGAAGACTTCCAGGCTTGCCTCAAAGTTGGTATTATTATTATTTTAAACAGAGACAAGCATCACTGAGTGGGCCAATCACCTCCTTTTGTGGTGTTTCAAGTTATTACACCAGACCCTTGCTAGTTCCAGATTCATCCAATTTTTGTTGGTCTTCTGCTCTGGAAAATATAGTCTGGATTTCCCCTGCCCCCCCCCTCCACCCATGAAGGCAACCATTCACAGTTTAATATTTCCCCTTTCCTCCTGTGCTGTGTACAAAATGAAAGCAGACATCTATAATAGGTATTTTTTTTGGGGGGGGGACATGCTCACTTTCCCAGAGCAGGCTAGACTCCCATCATTTCAGACCGTCTCCACTGCTTTAAAAGCTCTGCTTTGAATACATTTTTAACCCAATTGCTAAGATTCTATATTGAGAACTGTCACATATTTACCGCTCACTTAAACAACAACTGGGAAAGCAGTATCCTCCTCAGCAATATCTCGCTATTATTCAGTTTGTCCTGGTGCCTTAACGCAACAAATACCATTTTTGGAGTGAGGGGGAGGAGGTGGAAAGAGTGCAATTTTAATAATAAAGGACGGCCGGGTGGGGGGGAAGAGAAAGGAAGCCAAAGGCCGAGGAAAATACGGCAAACGGTGGGGAGTAGCTAATGTAACCAGCTCGTCAATTCCACCGAAAGCAGGCGAGAATAAAAAGACCAATTCACCAGCAGAGAGTGTGTGTGCGCGCAGACAGACACACACGGCAGTTTCCCTTTTGCGCCTGTCCTGCTCGCAATTGGGGCCCAGAGCAAATCCCAGCTGCGCTTGCCAAGAACCAGAGAGATAGAGAGAAAAAGGAGGGGAAATCTAAAAAGGCACCGATCCGGCTGTTTGGTTTTTTTTAAAGGATGGTGGCGGGGGGGGGGATTAAACGTGGATCTCCCCCTCTCCCCGGCCCACCTTGCAACCCAAACGGCTTGCTGTTTTTCCTTGTTCATTCGCGTCGTCATTAATATTACTATTGTTTTACTTACCCCCCTCCCCGACCACGCTGCTGTCCAAGCGAGGCGGGTCTTTAAAATGCAATCAAAAGCACAGTTGGCAACTTGGCGGTGGAGGAAGGGAAGAGAGATAATCCACAAGGCGGAGAGGGGAGAGGAGCGCAAGGAACAAGGGAAGCAGCCTCCCCAAAGGCGCGCGCACAAAACACACTCACACGCGCGAGGCGCGGATCGAGGGAGAGACGGAGGGGGTGGGGAGGTGGGGGCTGGCGGATCAAGTCTTTAATCCATAGGCGAGATGGGTTTGATCGGCTTCGGCGGGCGATCAAGGGAAAGCCAGCTTCTTTGGCACAAAGGAACATCCATCCACACAACAAGGACGGCAACTACAACACCCTGCAGGCGGAGGCGGGAGAGCGAAAGAGGATCGGAAAGAGCCCGGCAGCTCGCTCTCTTTTCCAGCCGACTAAACAATCCCTTTGCCGAGGCAAGCGGCGGCGGGAGGAGGAGACAGACCTCCCTCGTCTCTCCTTTTTTTCTTGCAAAAGGAAGAGAAAGAGATATATAGACATACACACATGTATGTGTATCTTTGCTCGCTTTGCTTCCAGTCGCTCCCCCGTTGCTTGAATGCAGGCAGATTCTAGGTGGGCGCCGGAGGGAGAAACGCAGGTCTTCAGAGTACGGAAAATATATTTATGTGCGGCGGGGTGTGTGTGTGTATTAAAGGTGCCTTTAAAAGAAAATAAAGTTTTCCCCTCCTTTTTTTGCTTCTCCACTTGCTTCGCTGGTCTCGCTACCTCTTTCTTTCCTTTTCCTTCCTTCCTTCTCACCCCGCTCTCGACCCAGAAGATCAAACCACCACAATCGAAGGCAACGAGAAAACTGTAGCAAAGCCTTCCGTTCAAAAGCCAAACGCAGGAATCATTTCCCCCCCTCCGATCCCAGACTGCGGGGTCATCATAGCCGGAGAAGGAACAGAAGGAGGAAACGCGGCTCCGATCGGCATCAATAAAGCAACGAGCTGGCGCGGGGGGGGGGGGAGGGGAATAAAAAAAAACAACAACTAACAAAAACAATAAAAAAGCAAAAACAAGTCACAGCTGCCCCCCAGGCACCATCACAGCCAGAGACAAGTCCCCCCCGGCTTTGGAGAGGTCTCGCTTTTTCTTCCTCTCTTTCTTCCTCTCTTTCTTCTTGTTCAAGTCTTGGTAGCCATTATTCCCAACCATGGAAAAATAAAGGCGGCGGAGGAATGAATTAAAAAGAAGAAGAAGAAGACGTTTGGAAAACCTCAAAAGCTGCTTCCGTCTTTTTCCTTCCCCTCCTCCCGAGGAGGAGGAGGCGGCGGCGGCGGCAGGAGCAACACGCCCGAGCGAGCGAGGATCCCCTTCGCTTTCCTCCCGCCGCGGTTCCCTTTTCCCAGCTAGCGCTTCTTAAGCAAAGCCGCTCCGAGCGGCGACTGCTCTGCGCGCAGGCGATTGCGAGCGACTAAAATGTAGCAGGGAGAGACGGGGAGAGAGGAGAGCCAGGCGAGAGTAATCCAGCCAAGAGAAGCAGATCTTCTGTGTGTGTGTCCCCGCACCTCGCCCAGAGGTTGGGGTGGACCCTGTTGCAGGCACAGCAGCAGCTAGTCTACAGTCGCCCCCCCCCCCGCTCTCCAGAACAAACCTTCGCCCGCTCCCACCCCAGCTGCGTCCTCCCCTTCCCTCTGGGGGCTGGGAGGCAGAGCCAGATTTGTTATCTCAGTCAGTGGCGTAGCGTGGGGGGTGCAGGGGGGGGGCCGGCCGCACCGGGCGCAACATCTGGGGTTAGGGCAAATCCACGGGTTAGGGGGCGCAAATCCACGGGTTAGGGGGCGCAAATTACTTGCCTTGCCCCGGGTGCTGACAACGCATGCTACGCCACTGATCTCAGTTATAGCTGGAAAGGGGGCGGTCGGGGAGGACGTGTTGCAACTCAAGCACAGCCTTGTGTCAGAGTTTAACGGGGGCGGGGGGAGAGAACTGCTGCTCAATCAATAAAGGGAGATATGTCAGAAGGCAAAATTTGGACAAATGAACCCAACAACGTTGCAGCCCAGCCTTAAGGTCTTGGTCAAAGGGGGGCAGCCAGCCCAAGCATTTTGCTGCTGAAGCCAACCACAAAATGGTCTCTCTCTCCCTCCCCAGGAAAGAGAGGCTGCTGTAGAGGTGGCAAGGAGGAGGGGGCTGTCAGGGAGGCAGCAGGTCTGGCCTCCAAGGAGCAGCAGCTGGCAATGCATTCCTTGGAGGCCAGATCTGCTGCCTCTGTAGGCCCTGCCATCTGAGGTGGATGTCTCACCTTGGCTCATGGGTGGGCCGGCCCTGATCCCCTGTAACTAATTGGAGGGAGTGTTGCATATCTTTGGCTTCCCATCACCTTCCAAGACAATGATAAATGAAAGAATCTGGCTCAGAAGAAAGACAAAGAGCAGAAGAAATCCCTTGGGAACATGTCTCCATAACCTTCATCCAATGTATCCTTCTGGTTTCCTTGATCTCTGTGCAGTTAAAGACTATGGTGATACATCCTACCTGGGGCTGCGTTTGAAGGCTGCTCCCAAATTGCAAAACTACAGCTGTTGGGCTGCTAACTAGGATAATTGCAAATGCTTCCGCAAGTGCAATGGCGAAACTTTGGTTTCCAAGCTCAAAGGGATGCTGCTCACCTTTACAGTCCCAAAAGGATCGGAATCCCAGATATCTGAAAGATCACTTTCTCTCATTGTACATGCCCTTACATCAAATAGCATTGCCCTGCCTTTAGCATGCCTTCTGGAGAGATGCTTGCCTGGCACCACTTCTTGATTCATTCTGGAGTTGTGACATTTATTTTTTTAAAAAAAACTTTTGATTGAAGTTCGTTTTATGCTGCTTGCTGCAATTTGATTTCCCCCCTGCTTTATTTGTTGATATATTATTTTTATTATTTGAGGTCATTTGTTTATGCTTTTGTAGACCATGCTGATCTGGTGAGCATCTTCAGTGATGTATTTTTGCAGCAATTAACACCATTTCTGTCCACACAAAGCATTTTATGGGACTGTAATTCCTCTGTCTAATAATTCCATATGTATTGCATATTTATGAAATCTGTACAGTACATGGTTAAATTTATGTATTTACTTATGAATCACTTCCCAGAAAATATCTTGAAGCGATTTTACTGTTGTACACTGCTTTTGATACTTATTTGGAAAGTGGCACAGAACCCTTGAAATTAATTTTTTTTAAAAACCCCAAAAATAAATAAACCAGCAATGGAAAAGGCATTTTGATGTAGCTGTTGCATCAGAAATGCTGGCCCAGGTAGTCACAAAGCATGGACACCTGGCAGATAGAGGTTTCCAGTAATTGCTGCTGTGCCACTCATATTTTGTCTACATAGCCTATGTAAACAAAGGAGATACGGCATGTTCATATGCGTGTACAACCAAAGATGAAATCAAATGCATTAAAACACATGCCACAATTATTACCCTGGACCGGAATATTGATGTCAAATCTAGTTTTCTTGAACAAGACGGTTCCAATGTAGTTAATAATCACTGTAAGGTTCCCAGTCACTGCTGGGCAGTAAAAGTGTCTGAAACCCTTTACCCAAGTCCAGGTCACTGAGGTTCCTGAATTTATTGGCAGGGCTGCTCATGAAACTGCAGATGTTGGAAGGAGTCCACATCTGTCTCTTTACGGTGGGAGAGCAGGATGCCAATCAGGGTTAATTTGGGATAAATTTACAAGAGCACACAGTGTGACCTCTAGAGTACTTCTTTATGGCTCTACTAGCAGTCTGCTAAATAGATTGCCCTGCCATAGCACAGAAAGCAGCCTGGGCCTACAAATTCAAAATGAGTTTTACAGGAAGACCTAGCGATTGCAGGAAGGAGAAAACTGGTGTCACAAATGACATCCAGATGAGAGCAAACTGTAAATACAAACATCAAAAGGGTCAAGCTTCGCCGTCTGGGGAGGATAGAGGGGAAACGTCTTTCAGTTTGGAATTTTTTAATATAAATCTTTCGAGGAGGAAGGAAGATCTTGCTGTCCCCTATGTATCAAACACATTCCTACTGACTTTAGGCAAAAGCCTACAGTTATGATCACATCACCTTCTTATGCAGTGACCTAATGAAAATGAGTGGTGAGTAGCTTTGGAAAGAATAATAATAACAACAATAGTAATATTAATAGACCTTTGCTTTTAGCAACATAAGCCAAGAGTATTAGTCGTCCTTTTTACCATACAGTGCTTTTTAGTGGACCAAAGGCTTCACACATCCTTGCAACAACCCTGTGAGGTAGGTTATGATGAGATCCCCCTGTGAGCCTCACAGGTTAGAAAAGGAGTAGGGGAACTTTTTCAGCTTGAGGGCCAGATTCCTTTCTGGGCAGCCTTCCAGGGGCTACAAGAAGTGTTATATTGAGCCAGGCAAAAGCATTCAAGCTGTGTGTGCAGGCACAAAACAGGACGTTTGGCGAGTGGCCTGGGGAGAAAAGGCATGGCCTGGAGAGGGTCCTGAGGGCCAGACAGGGAGTGCTGAAAGGTCACATTCAGCCCCGAGGCCTGTGGTTCCCCACCTCTGGATTACAATATGGCAACTCAGTGGTTGACTGGTCTATCAAGGCAAATGGGCCACTGCCCCACCAGCCTCAGTTTGCCCTCAGCCAGTTCCCACCTGCCTGCCTTTTTATTTAAATCCAGTCCAAGAAGCGGTCCTGGATTTGTTCTTGCAACCAGTTGCAATTGGTTGGAGAGAAACAAGCCACAAGCTCTGGTTCAGGCGTAATGCTATGCCAGCCATTCTATGGTTTGTTTCCCTGCTTAACTAACAGAGGAGCAGAGTGAAAGCGCTGGCCTATGTGCACCAGCATGCAGTTTGTGGCTAGCACAGTTAAACAAACCATACTCTGTAACTTTGTGTTACGTGTAAATGCAGCCAGTGTTTCACAGACATACAAAGTATTTATAGCACGGTGTGCTGTGCTATTTCATGTATAATTGCTGACTTTGAAATGAAATGTGATCATGAAAAACGACTTCCATGTTCATTAAGCCTTGATGACTTCAGAGCTTACCATTGACAAGGTTGTGTAGGGTCACAAACACACATGTAGGCCTGTAGTTTCTGCAAATTAACACCTAAAATGTATTTCTTTTGCTAGATTGGTTTACTACTAAATTTGGACCTTACTTTCACATCTAGCTGTTCCAGATTGTGCTGCAGTTGGAGTCTGCCATTCCTTTCAGGCATGGTAGCAGACATACTTTGCATGCAAAAGGTCCTAGACTTAACCCTTGGCATCTTCTGGTAGGGCTGAGAAAGACTCTTGCCTGCAACCCTAGGGAACCACTGCTAGTAAGTGTAGATAATACTGAGCTAATACGTTTGGAAAGTACAGCTACTGCCACTGATTTTAAGAAATGAATTCATTTATCTTATACATATGCACATATGTTCTATTGTTTTCAATAAGACCACAAACACAAAAAACATAAAAATATAAAATATTCAGATAATTCCAGCCTTTAAACCTCCTAATGAGTGCACAGAAGTCCTAACCAGCATCCCCAACACCAAAGAAACTCACAAGACACAGCTAAAGCAGATAAACAGATAAAGAAAAGTACAAATGAGAGACAAAATTAAAAGAGATGTCTCACAGCAGCCATTTACATGTAAGTATTAGAGAAAATGCTCCAGTGAAGAAATTAATTTCAAAGGGAAACCACTAAATCATCAAGAGGTTCAATTCTATTCATTTGGGTCTGAATAAAGACTATGGTTTCCTTTCCCAGTACAGATGCTAATTAACTCAGCATTACCAAGTTGAATGTTTTATCACCTACCACTGCTGTTGCAAAGAGTCACTATGCTTTTGTTTTTACATACATTCTACTTCTAATTGAATTGTCACTGTCTGTGTGTTTTCCATTTCATTCTCCTCCGACTTCACTGCATATGACTTCTCCCTCCTATTACCATACTGAATACCCTTCTGCCTTTCTGCAACTGAACATTACACTTCATGCATTGGATGGTGGACTCCAGTCCACGAAAGCTTTTGCCATAATAAAATTTGTTTGGTGCCACAAGATTCTGTTGACTTTGCATTCAATTAGTTGGAGATTTAGTTCCTGGGTTATCCCTGGGGAGCCCAACAGTAGTTCCAAACATTCCAAGGAAGCTTAGGTCAATGAGAAAGTTAGATTGAGTGTCCTGGTTTAACGTTGATGCATTTCTATTCTGTGAAGAATCCTATTGCTGCAGAACAGCGATGGGGAACCTGTGGCCCAGCTCCCATCAGCCCCAGCCAGCATGACATCAGCTTAGCTAATGATCTGGGAGGATGGAAGCCATAGTCCAAAATCTTCAGGGGGGGGGGCTGCAGGTTTCTCACTTCTGCTGCAGAAATCTCAATAGGGGAGAAACAGCAATGTATGGAGGCTACAACTAAACAGGACCCGCCTCTTGCATTTACTGTCAGGGCAAAAAATTGGAAGGTACCAAAGGGCAGCATCCTAATCTTCTGCAAAGGCATAGGATCATAGTTAGACCATTGACCATCTTTGCACTTAGACCATTGGCCCATTTTGCTCAGTAATGTCTACATACATTGACTGGCTTTCCAGGGTTTCAGGCAGGAGTCTTTCCCAGTCCTACCTAGAGATGCCAGGGATTGAACCTAGGACCCTCTGCATGCAAAGCTGATGCTCTGCTATTGAGCTATGACAGGAGGGATTGAAGAATCAACAGTGCAACAGAGGTTGCAGCCTAAGAAATCTCTCCAAGCTTTGAATGTACAAATCTAGATGTAAGATTGGGTGGTATTTGTTTAACCTCTCACCTTCACACTGGGTGGTCAGGCATCAGGCTGGAGGAGCAACTCTGAAGTGGCTATCAAATAAGCAGGTTTTTATTTTTACTCTTGGACTGGTTGGGCACTGCAGAAAGCACTGTAGTTTAGAACAGGATGGATGATATATGGCCTAAGCCATATATCAAAGCCATGAAAATACTTCTTCATAACCTCCATTGCTGTGGCTGCTTCCTTCTCCTTCTAATTAGCTGACCACCATTGGGAGCCCTAGTTGCCTGAGCTGTCCTGACATAAATGCAATCCAAAACCCCAAAGCACTTGGGGCTGCAGTTTAGTTTCCTCCACCTACTTGCTAGGTTTCTTTTTCTGAAACTTCTCCCCTCCTTAGGAGGATGACACTCACTTGGGTCTCTAACAGACCTTGAAGGGATGCTGCAATGGGACAACTGTGCCATTTGTTCAGAAGATGGCTTGTTCTTCCAGATGGTCTTATTCATACTTCCTCCTGGGCATTTCTAGGACTCAGCATGTTCTTTCAAAAGGGGAATGGAATATGTAACTGAGTCTCTAGCACTGCCCTATGGCCAGGCCGGGATTATAAGCATGAAAGGCCAAAGCCTAATAAAAGGAAACCCAAGCAGTATATATTCCATACTGCAATTTTTAATTATTATTATTATTTTGAAATCATGAAGTCATCAAATTAACTAAAATTAACATACGTTAAGTTCAAGCATAAATAATTTGATGCACTGATTTATTCAGACAATGAAACACACACACACCTAGCTTTGGTTGTAGCAAAGCCATGAACAGCATCATTCCTGCAAAGGGCTGCCTATGGCACGCGTACATAGATTTCATCCTCCTTGCAGTCCTCACAACAACAACCCTATGAGGAGCCCAAGGTCACCCAATGAAACCCTCCCCATCAGCATGAATTTCTCAAGCTGAAACAATCCCTTTAAAGGCAGAACACAAGAGTATTTGGAAGGGGAGTGGTGGGTGAAGTAGGCCCACAGCACAGCCTTATTTTGAGGGGAATGAATGCTTTCAAAATATCTAAGTGTTGAAATCGGAACAAGAAAATGCTTAACCAGGGAGGCAGATAAAGGTGGAAAACCACTGCCTCACGTCAGTCATTTGGGGTCTTTGTGTTTCACATGGTGGAGTAAGGTGGGGAAATGTTCAGGAAGACAAAATGATCTAGAAATCTTTCTTGTTCTTGTTCTCAAGTCTCAGGACTGCTAAAGCTATGGCTCTCATTAGTGGCAGTGTTAGAATATGGAGGTGGCTTGATTGCTTTTGCCTAGGGCAGCTCAGCTTCATGAATAAACACCCATTCACTTCTGCTCAATTAACCATTTGTTTTCAGGACCCTTTGAAGAGCTTTCTCCTTTGAAAATGTTGCTACTGTGGTGGGAAACTGGGCATTATGGAGGCAGCTGTCTGAAGTGACTGCATTCCATTCATGGAAGCGTACTGTTGGCTATTTAATTTCAAAGGCATCATTTTAACATTTACTATCCCACCTTAATGCAGCTAACAGATCAATAATGAAAACGGTAAAACAAAGCACAATCACACACACACAA
Source organism: Podarcis cretensis (assembly GCF_951804945.1). Taxonomy (NCBI): domain Eukaryota; kingdom Metazoa; phylum Chordata; class Lepidosauria; order Squamata; family Lacertidae; genus Podarcis; species Podarcis cretensis. The sequence goes on from NC_137186.1 coordinate 33,501,459, forward strand.
AATCTCATCACATGGTTAAAAAAATTATATAACAATATTTGGAAGATTGAACACTTCCAGCAGCAGAAGATAAAACAAAAATCTAAGCCAGCGGCGGGTCACTTTATTAACTAAAGGAGTTTGTAAAGAACCAGGTATTTACCAGGTATTTAAGCAAAACAGTGATGGGACCGGATTGGCTTCATTCCATAAGGCATTCCACAGAACATGAGGCACATGAGAGAAGGCCGTACCCCTAGCTGATGCCAGCCTCACAACACAAGGTTATATCAGGGCCTCAAATGGCAATTGAGCGTACAAGGAGGGACATCCGTTAGTATTATTTCAATACTTATTCCAGGAGGTTTGTTGTGTCTGGCATTCTGAGGTCAGACTGTGCCCTGGGACCAGCTCCTCTCACCTGCATGTTCACTTCATTGCTAAAATGGAGCCCTTAACACTATTTCTATGTGACTGAGTTTGTTCTGTGTTTATAGCATCATATCTCATTTGGCCCAGAGAACTAGGCCTGCATTAAGAGGAACAAGGAAACCTGCCCTACAACAGGGAAGAATAATGGTGCATCTAGCCCAGTATTCAGGCGAAGGTCCAGAGCTCGGTGTTAGAGCAGCTGCTTTGCATGCAGAAGGTTTCAGGTTCAATCCCTGACATCTCCAGTTAGGGCTGGGAATCCCCCTTGTATAAAATCATGGAAAGCCGTGGCCAGTCAGTGTAGACCATGCTGCAGCAGAGCAATGGCCTGGCTTCATAGAAGGCAGTTCCCTATGTTGCCTTCTTGGAGTGGCAGTGGCTCTCTGCTTAGGCAGAGACAGCCATAGGCTACCTGATCCTTTTGAGAGAGAAGGAAATGAGCATGATGCCTCCTGTATGCAAAGCAGATGCTCTGCCCTAGAGCTATGGTTCCTCCCCATAGTTATAGCTGTTTATTCATACTGGGGGGAAGAAAACTAAACAGGAGCACCCCGTGATAAGCATTAAATGAATAGCTAATGGAACCTAATACACATGAAATGGAAAAAAATATATATGTAATATGAATACTTGGCAAAATTCAATAAAGCACGAATGAAGTGAACATATGGCAAAATGTGTTAAACAATGACAGAAGCACTCGTCAGCTGTGCTATGAAGCCTTCGTACCACAGATGATGCTTAATTTCGCTTCTGTCATTGTTTATTGACTTATACCAAGTATTTATAATACATATATTTATTATTCCGTTATTTGTGTATTAGGGTTTCATTAGCTATTCATTGTTTTAATGTTCATTAGGGCTGTTCTTTCTCTTCTATATGTCCCCGCCCCTTTGCTGAAGTGGGAACATGTTCCTTTATTTTCCCTTCTATTCCTCTTCTCTGCTGTGCTTATTCCTTCTGCTTCGAAGTAATATTTAAACAAGGGAGGAAAGAAAAGAAGGTAAAAGATAAGAAGGGGGGAATTGTTGCCCTCGCTATATATTGCTGGACTACAGGTTGCACGTGCCGCCCCTGTGTGGTTCAGCAACATCTGTGGAGCTACATGTTCCTCATCTATGTCTTATAATAGATGTGAGGGACCACTGGCCTTCCAGAGGTTGCTGAACTACAACTCCCATTACCCCTCGTCATTGTCCATGCTTGCTGGGGCTGAGCTGCAGTTCAGCAACATCTAGAGGGCTACAGGTTCCTCATCCCTGGTTTTGTATGGCTGGGAAGTATCTGATGAGCAGCTTCAAGAGCACTCCATTGTGTGCTCTAAAATAACTTAGTGGACTAGCCTTAGGGTGACCATGTGCTATGCTTTGCGGAGTACATTCTTCTACTTGAAAGCCAATTTGGGCCAAGTCCAGTTTGAAGAAAGGACCATAATAAGGAGGGAAAGGAGAGGTTGTGAAGTTGTCTATCAACAGGGAGTACCTGGTCAGCAGATTGAGCAGGCACACAGTTCACCTGGTCACAGTCTTTCCACTATAGGAAGATATATTGCATTTTTCTGTAATTATTTCTAAACTTATGTATATACATATGCAAACTTTATACAAATTCATCTGTTTTAGTCTCTCCTCACCCATTTTTGGGAGTGATGCATTTCTTCTTTTTGGACTATCTGCAAATGACCACCCAAATTATCTTCCTCTTAAGCCTCTGGAATGATGTATATTGTAACATATACAGGGTGTGATTATAGTCTCCTAATTATTACAGATCTTTAGAGCTGCTTCTGTTTCTTCTTGCAGTGGCAATTTCTATCTACAATCGCTGCTTGTTTTGTTCTTTTTGTGCATCTGTTGTGAACCTTGAAAATACACAGCCCACTTTCCAGGTGCCTCTCTTTGTTTACCACAAAAAAGCAAAAAAGCCATTGGATCAATCTTCATATGCACAGGCTGTGCTGGTTGGCTTGGAAGCTAGAGAGAAAGGGAGCAGCTAGTGGAGGGGGCCAAACTTAGTCCTTCAAGACCCATCTTCAGGCAGTTAGGAAGACCAGCGTGCAATGCGTAATTCAGAATGCACACTAAATAGGGGTGCAGGAGAAATTTGATTAAGTTCACATTTAAAAGCAAACCTACAAAATTTGCCCATCTCCAAATTTTGCAGTGCAGTCCTCCAGTCAAGTAATATGTACAAGGCATATTGTATGGTAAAACGTGCATTATTAGTGAAACACACATGGAAATTGCTTTGTAAAATGTTTGTTATGCAAAATTGCATATAAAAATGCATATATTAGTAGAAATTTGCACTAAAACGCATATAAAGTTTCATGAGTTTAAATAAATCAATACTGTGAACTGCTGCAGAAATGTGGAGAACTAAAATTATGACTGGAAAAATTAGAAACACATAGACGTGAAATGGACTGATCCATCTATCCCTACCCATGAGATATAGTAAATTTACCCCAGGTAGCAGAGCGGTCCCAGAATAAGCTCCCCTTTTATCCTCCTCTGGGAGATCCCCTTGTCTCTATGGAAGGTCAAGTGTAAAAGTGAGGTAAGAAGGGGAGACACAGAAAAGACACTCTGCTTCATTGGGGCTGATGCATAAGAATAAGTCGCATTATGGTGCCGTGGCTCAGTTTGGTTTTTTAAAACTTTGGTTGCAAACCTTTCGCTAGTTTTAAATTGGTTTAACTGCTTCTAAACTGGTTTATTATGCGGGTCAGTTAGGATAATTCTTATAACATATAAATATGCATGTGTTTGTGTTTTAAAAGGTTACCACCGTGTGGTGGCTTCTGAAATCAGTTTGATGCTGTTTTCTAGATCAGTTATCATACGGAAGCCACCGCGGGAGTGTATTTACCTTAAAGCTAGCTAGTAAATATTGTAAACAAACAAACAAACAAATGGCTTTGTATGCAGAAGGTCCCAGATTTGATCCCCCTGGCATCTCCCAGTAGGGATGGGAAAGATCCCTTGTTTGAAAGCTGGAAGAGTTGCTGCTAGTCACTGTAGGACCACTGGTTTCACCCAGTATAAGGCAGCTTCCTATGTTCCTAATACAGTGCTCCACAACAGCTGCTCCCTCAATGCAAGCTGTTTGTCTGGCACAACCTGCCATGCAAAGAAGTCTACTGCCACCACAGACCCACATTTCTCTGGTGGTAGAAGTAAGTGGCACGAGGCTCCACAGCAGCTTTGTATGAATGGCTTGCCGTGCTGAGGCAGCCACCAAAGGGAAGTGATTTAAAATGGCCTCCAAGCAGCAGCCGTGTGTGTATTGACCCTTAGACGGCCTTTTAAAATATTGTTTTCACCATGTTTTGATTCCATCAATAGAGCTGACAAGCCAGCTAGGGCCAGCGGGGCGGTGGTGGTGGTGGGGGAGTTCACATCCTGCTCTTCTTGATGAATGCTGGAGAGGGAGGGAGAAGCTGGAGCTGACATTTCAGCAGGATACCTTATCTAGTGCAGCGAAACTAGTACTTAGGACCACCTGCTATCTGTGGTCACCTGAGTCAGTCAGCCCAGTCAAGATTGCCCATCTCCTCTGTATTAATTTGGGCTCTAGCAGCTGGCCACCTGCCTAATGCACTTCCAGCTACCCGCCGGCCTATCCGACTGTGTAAACTGCATTGCAATGGATGTGCTATCGGTGGCTGAAAAGTCAAGCATGGAAGATTCTTTGTTTATTTAAAATGTGCAAGAAACGTCAAGCTCAATTGTTTGGGGGCCAAATAGATAGTGGGGGCTGCTGCTGGTGTTTATTTGGCTTGTGAGTTTGTAGCTGCATTGATCAAACAGAATGGGAGATCCAAACTGAAGTAACCAGTTGAGGTGGTGAATTCAGCAGGGAGAAAGCCACCATGGGGGTAAGCGATTTCTTTTTGCCTGGTGATCATATGTGCGAGTGCTCCTTCCCAGAGCACACAAATGGTAAAATCAAGGCTCTCCATCTTCTGTTTCAATCCAAATTTCATTATTTCCTTCTCTCTTTCCTTCCCCCACCTCTCTATATAAAGGGCTCTACCTCCTGTGGGTGTTTACAGTGGCCTGCATAATTGGGCCCAAAGCCATTTCGGCTTCTTAAAACATAGGATGACGGTGACTGTGAGAGGCAGGAGCGACACACATAAAGTGAAACATCAAAGCCTCTTTGTTTTTAAGTCCAGTGTAATAAAAATTGCATTTCCCGTTAGCACTCTGCATGAGGAAATATGTATTACTAAAGGCAAGATATTAACAGAAACCCATCCTCAGCTTGCTGCCTCTGCCAAAATGATGTATTTCAAAATCATGCTGGGTACGCTAATGATCTGCAAGGTAATAGAAGGCAATCTCAGAGAAAAAGTCCTTGGGTGCAACCACAGTGCACCTCTCATGTTAAGCAGTCAATTTCCTTCTACCCACCATAAAGAGATTTTTAACGACATGTTTCATTCTGCAGAACCCTATGGCTCCAGCTTGCATTTTCTCCAGAAATAATTTCAGTGCACAATACCCTTCACTTATGTCCTATGGGCTTACTAAAAACAACAACAACAACAGTTGCTTATTTCGGATAGAGGCTAGCAACCATATGCTAAGCCACGATGAATTCTCACAAGACCGTGGAGTTGGAAGAGACCCCAAGGGTCATCGACTCCAACCCCCTGCAATGCAGGAATCATAGCTAGCAAATCCCTGACAGATGGCCATCCAACCTCTGTTGAAAAAGCTCCAATGAAAGAGAGTCCACCACTTCCCACAGTGCTGCGCTGAGGTTACTAGGTATCCTACTGTTTGGCACACCTGCCTTGCTGCACTCTCCTGCCACTTACAAGACCATTAGAAGAAATTACCAAAACATTACATTTACTTTACATTACATTACAGTGGTACATTTTTGTTAAGTGGAAGGAGTGACTGGTGACAGTGGTTGATGATTGAGTGGGAGATAATGGAGTGCCCAGGTGGGTGCTGTGCTTGTCGGTACTGATGGATGTGCATGAGGTGTGGGAGCAGAATGTGATGAGTGATACTGAATGACTGGCTGCTATTGTATGATTTATGTAAGGCAGGATTTGGGTGTGATTAATATGTGCCGGTAGGGCGAAGTGTTGTATTTTGTGGGTCGGGGTGTGCCTTGGCATGAGGGAGGATGAAAAGGGGACCCCGAACCCTATAGAGGTGATGTTACAAAATGTGCTGCTTGTTTGGGGCGGATTTTGTTATTGTGTTGCATTGTAGTCTTTCAGTTTCATTGTTTGTTATGCATACATATGGTATCTGCTATTTTGTAAACCACTTAGAGACCGCCTTATGTATATAAATGTTAAACAAACAAACAAAACATATTGGGTGTTGTCGATTTGTGCCAGCTATTTATGGATTGCCAAAAAGGTCTTCCTAACGGCATATATATGAGCCACTTCCAGATCTGCCCAATGGTACTGCTGCTCTGTTTGCTTGGTTCTCTGTCAATCAGTAGTGATGACACAACATTATGAGCTCAGGAGCTGAAGGGTTTAAAGAGGGAGCCCTGTGGACCAGGTACTGGCTCCTTGTACTGCTGGGACTACTGGCTAAGGGATAGAACCGTAGGCTATTCTAACCTGGAAATCATGAGGGCAGGCCTGGATCTTCCTGATCTGGAAGGTCCAGTCAGATGCTACTGGGGAGGGGTGGCTAAAGACAAGCACGCTCTCTGACTTCCTTCCATTTGATCAAGTTGTTGTCAATGGAAGAGACTGCTTTGTCCTCTCTCTGTTCCTCCAACCAGCATAGGAACACAGGAAGTTGGCTTATACCAGGTCAGACTGTTTGTCCATCAAGCTCATTGGTGTCCACTCTAAATGACAGCAGCTCTTCATGTCGTAAGGTAAGCAAAGGCCTTTTTCCTCACTTGCAGAATGCATCCATGCATAAAATGGATCCATGCATAAAATGGATCTTGCTCTATCACAAAACCATTCCGTAAAATGGCATTTGCCCATCAACGTAACCATAAGGTTACATCCAATGTAAGGCTATTTATTTTATGTATTTATTACATTTATATCCCTCCCTTTTCTCCAATGAATTCAAGATGGTGTACATGGTTCTCCCCCTCCTCATTTCACAACAAGCCTGTGAGGTAGGCTAGACTGAAAGGCAGTGATTGGTCCAAGGTCACCCAGTGATCTTCATGGATGAGCAGGCATTTGAACCCTGGTCTGTGAGGTCCTAGTCTGACACTCTAACCACTACATCACACTAATGCTAAATAAGTTGTTCCCACACATGCCCAGTACCCTCCCCAGATCTGCTCTAGAGGGCTGGAAGAAATCCCAGAACACATTTAGGGGATGTGGATGACCGGGGTGGGGGGGGGGAGAGTTCCGTTGCACTTGTGTAAACCCTTATGCTAAAATAACAAGCATATTGGATACCACCCATAGACCCCAGTTTACAATGGGTGGCTGATGGAATAAGGTGTGGAACTTAGCACTAGTGGAAAAATTAACACAACAAAGACCATAGAAGGTTAATAGAATCTGAGATATTTATTAGAACATGGTGGTCACTCCAGTGTTTATGAATCAGGATGAGTGCACTGAAATGCTCACCATCCCTCTTCAGTCTGGTCTGATTCAGTGGTGGTGAGCCAGTTCAGGCCTGCCGTTGGCAACTAATTTAGAGCTGGTGAGTTTGGTAGTAGCTTCTCTCTCTTCATTTGTTCTGGTGCTTTGTAACTTTGTATAAAAAGGTAAAGGTACCCCTGCCCGTACGGGCCAGTCTTGACAGACTCTGGGGTTGTGCACCCATCTCACTTAAGAGGCCAGGGGCCAGCGCTGTCCGGAGACACTTCCGGGTCACATGAACTTTGTATACCACCAAGCTATTGATTTTGTGTTTTATTTGTATGTTTTTGTTACTTGTTAATGGTTAATACTGTTAATACTTGTTTAAAAAATTAAGGTTTTAAGTGTTAACGGTTTGCAAGAAACTAAAGCAGGGGTAGGTCAAGCTGGTGTTCTCCCATATGTTGCTGAACATCCATTGACCAACACTTGGAGGGCGAAAGCTTTTTGAGATGGCAGCTTGCAATATAGCTGCTCTGTTGAAACATTGTCATTTCTAGAACCTTGAGCTTCTGGATCTGACACTTTAAACAAACATTGTAACTCTGTTTAATGGCACCAAACAGACTGAAGCTTTCCCCACCCCCACCCCAAAGTTCTGCTCACTCACTCACTCACTCACTCACACAAAGAAACTTCTGTTTACACAAAGAGCCCAGGCTTAAAATCTACAGTTTGCGAAGCTGTAATTTGTGGTTGGCAATTGTGGTTCGTTTAACAAAGGAAGTCTTCTAGTTTGCAATACACGCAGCGCTTGCTTCCCACTCCCGCCACCACATAAACTATTGTAGCAACAGCCTTTCGCCATGGCAAATATATGATGATCCAGCAATGTGGCACCCTTCCAAACTCCTATTTCGTGGTACACCATACACACAGAAACACTACATCAGTTCTGCTGGAGCACAGGCCTGTAATTAGGGCTGGCAAGCTACTAATTACATACTGCCATCAAATCTAACAATTTTCCCAATAAAAAGAAATAACTACTTTGGTGCAGGGTATGGCAAATACAATTACACACATGTGTTTTACATTTAATAGATATGCACGTATACAGTACACTCATGCTGTATGCATAAAATGTGGGGTTTAAGATGGCTGGACAGATTCGCATCTTCCTAAGGTTCTGGCTTTATTGTGTGATGCATACACACGTCAGAAGCCTACCAATTTGTTCTCAGACAAGCTGGGAGGAGGGGAGAAACTTTATTTCCCTCAAACCATACAACCCAGAAAAAAATAAAATAAAACACCGCCCCTTCCAATTATTCTGCAGTTCCACAGAAAGCGGGGGCATTTTAAAATCCAGGAAAAACTGAGGACAAACTGAACAGGAAAGAAGGAACCCTGATGGGATGGAAGAATGGGGCAGCTTCAGGAGGGTTTGGATCAAAGAAGGTGAAGGGCATTAGGCCTAATTTTCAAAAGCTTTTCTTTCTTTTTTTAACTTTTGCAAAAGTGGACAATAACTCCTCGGAATAATCCACCAATAAATACAGGACTTGTGCCATTACAGCATAATTCTGCTGTAATATTTTGCCATTATTCTAATATTTTGCTCCACAGACTTTGCTTTAATTTTTCCATCTCCACATTCTGGCATAACCAAAGGCATTTGTTACAGGACTGTTCTTCACACAGCGCACATGGAATCCTCTCCCACAAAAGGCAGCGATCCCTACTAGCTTAGATGGCTTTAAAGGAGGATTAGATTCACGGAGGATAAGGCTATCGATGGCTACTAACCCTTGATGGCTATGCTCTACTGACTATGTTCTGCTTGCAATGTTGGAGGCAGTGTGCTTCTGAATACCAGTCATTGGAAACTGCAGGAAGGGAGAGATGTACTTGGCACCAGCTTGTGGTTCAGATATAATAATAATAATAATAATAATAATAATAATAATAATAATAATTTATTATTTGTACCCCGCCCATCTGGCTGGGTTTCCCCAGCCACTCTGGGCGGCTTCCAACAAAGATGAAAAATACACTAAAATGTCACATATTAAAAACTTCCCTGAACAGGGCTGCCTTAAGATGTCTTCTGAATGTCAGGTAATTGTTTATCGCTTTGACATCTGATGGGAGGGCATTCCACAGGGCAGGAGCCACTACCGAGAAGGCCCTCTGCCTGGTTCCCTGTAACTTGGCCTCTCGCAGTGAGGGAACTGCCAGAAGGCCCTCGGTGCTGGACCTCAGTGTCCGGGCAGAACGATGGGGGAGGAGACGCTCCTTCAGATATACTGGACTGAGATAGCTGGATCGCTACTGTGAGAGCAAGATGCAGAACCAGGTGGGCCACTGTTTTATCCAGCAGGCCGTGATTATGTTCTTACGTTCTTATAACTTGCAATATATTCTTTCTACAGTATGTTCCTTAACCAGGGCAGTTCAGGACATCAATTCAAGAGTGGTAAATAACTTTTAAAAAATCTTTATACGTAGGGGTATCTTCTACATTAAAAAAACAACAACACACCGCTTCCCCCATGCACCAGATCAGGCTAGAGACATTTACATGCCTTTTATAAGGCGGTCCCAGGATGGAGTGCAATATACCAGCACAATGTCATAACTTTGGGCACTGTGCTAGAGTTACAAATCAACTTGCAAATGCTATGCTGATGCAACGGTTTAGGTTGGCATTATTGTACTGGCAACTGCCACAACTTCCAAATGTAGTACTGTATTGCACAAACAGCAATAGAATAACTGTATACTTATTCATCTGAAGACCCATCTGGTTTGGCCTATGGGAAGCCTGCAAGCAGGAGTTGCACGCAACAGCAGCTCTCCCCACTTGTGAGTTCCTGCAAGTACCTCCCCTCTTTGCTTTGGGACTACCAAAAAAGTATGAAGGGACAGGTATTTTGTGGGAGAGAAGCGCATGAGTGCATACTATAGTCTCAGTCACTCTCTTCCATTTCCAAAGGCAACTTAGGTAGTCACCAGAATGAAGCAATGGAGAGGCAGCTTAGGCATCTGAAAAGCCAGAGAGCACCAATGGTGGGGGCTACCACCTGTCAATCTTGCAGCAAACAGCGATTCTCCATTAGAAGATGTTCCAGTCAGCTACTGCTGCAGGCCCTGCCCACAAAGAAATATGAGGATTCAGCTCAATTTGATCTAGAATCGTGTCATATTTTCCATTGTGAGTGATTGTGGCACAGTGATTAGAGAAGCCTTTTCTCAACGTGGTTTCCTCCAGATGTATTGGACTGCATTTCACATCATCCCTGACCATTGGGCCTGCTGCCTGGAGTTTATGGGAACTCTAGTCCAAAGGGTACCAGGCTGCGGGAAGTTGCAATACAGCCAAGGAGATGCATTGGAGTCCTGTCCCTACTAAAAATCAAAATTTCCGATTGACAACAATGTGTTACAGCTTTGCAATACAAGTCTCATTTTTGAAGGCAAGTATCGTGTCATGATGGGCCTTCTCTGGGAATTGCCTGTCACAGTTGCCTCACAAGAAAATCCCTTTTACCTACAACCCATCTTGAAAATTTCATAGATACCTGGGGGAAAAAAGGCTCAACATTTTTATTTTATTTTACAGGTATGAGATTCACTCGGCATGAATAACAACCAGGAAAGGAGATTTTCCCTGTCTACTTACAGGTTTGCAATGATCAGAGCTGGGGATTAGCTAGCTAACACAGCATCTTTGTAGACAGATACATTCCCCCCCACAGCGAGGGCAGCTTAGCTAGTTCATGCACCAGACTCTGCAAAGGTTAGCCAGATTCTTATGTCAATACAAGACTCTGCTATTTATCCATTTAGAAGGTCTTTACCGCAAGTTGCTGAGCACTTGAGATTGATTTTTTTTTAAAGCTCCTGTTTGTTAGTCACACGTTTACATGGCTGTCCTTTGGTGTTCCCTGGCCACCTGTCTCTCTCTCACACACATCATAGGGCTCAGACGAAAGGACTCAGTATGTCCCAAACGAAAATGAAACATTGAGCGAGATCAGCAATGTGATTTGTTCACTTAGGAAGGGCAGTGGCAGAACATATGCTTTGCATGCAGAACGTCCCCTGTTCAATCCTCAGCATCATCAGGTAAGGCTGGGAGAGACCACTCTGCCTGAAACCCTGGAAAACCCCTGCCAGTGTGAACAGTACTGAACTAGATGGACTAATGGCATGACTTACTATAAGGCAGTTTCCTATGTTCCCACGGTGGAAGACATCGGAATGAGGCCTAACCTACTGAGTACAATTAAGCTCCAATTGTATAAGAGACAAAAAATGGTTAATATACATGTAAAGGGAACCTCTATATTGGAGATGGGGAATCTTGTGGCCCTACAGGGGTTGCTGGACTCTACCTCCCATCAGTGCAGGTCAACCTGAACAATGGTCAGGAACAAGGGGAGTTGCAGCCCATCAGCATCTAGTGGGTGACAGGTTCCTTCATTCTTTTCTGTCCAAAACCAAGAGCAGGAGAGATTCCTCAGAATGTGCTGTGAGTGCCCAAGATGAGTTCTGGGTTTTTCTGCTTGCACCAAATGGATAAAAGAACACGTTACTGTACATCACTAAGGTTTCTCAGTCTGTATTCCTACTTGGTATGGAGTTAGAAAGAGGATTAGACAAGAGATCCCTTGACACTGGACTTAAGGGCTCCTGAATACCTGTGACATACACAATGTGCAGAGGTACAGTGTCCACACCTGAGCACATAGACATGCACCCATGCAACCTTTCCTACACAGAGGTCCCTGGTGCCTTCTGTTGCCCAAAACCTATGGCCTGCTTCTTATCCAAATATTGGTCTAAATATTTTTGTTCAACCACTACTCATTTCTTCTGCACCTTTTTCCTTTGTGCTATCACATCTGCTGGGTTAAATCACCATGAAGGCATGAACCCCTCTTGCCCCCAGCATGCCCACCCCACTCCTGCACCTCCCTAGGCCAAAGCACTACTACTTCAACAAAACACGTTATAAACAGCAATCTGCACAGCCTTTGCCAAACCACTCCATCAGCAATTTCTGGAGTGCATGTTTCCCTCTCAAATGCATGGCACATTGCTAAGATTAGGTAGCAATGGAAAATTATAGCCTTGCGTCCATGTTGGGACTGAGCATCAACAGCAGTGCTATCTTGTGCCCCACCTGCAAGATCATCAAGGCTACATCCACCCTCCTCCCTCTCTGCTCATGCATCTGTCAGTCCCTGAGGGCTGTAATTCAGCTATCCTTCTCTCACTCTATCCATCACATTTACACAAATTCCCAAGGTGGACTGCCTTCTAAATGTCTTTACCTTGCGCATTATCCTGGGGCTTAACAATCCAATATTGGTGCAGCCAAGCATAATTACTCTCCATTGATGATAAAACACCCTGAATCCTGTCAGGCTTGGCTATTTGCATCTTACAGTGCTGAGGATCAATAGCTACAACAAAGGAGTGAAACCTGATTAGATGCTGGCTGCCTCTCCATAGAAAGGACAGAGCTGGCTGCTTTGCAAGACGGAAACTCTGGTTAAGAGGGAAACAGACCAATCCCCTTACAGTGCTGTCTCTGAGGTCTTGCTTTGAGAGTCTGCAGTTTGAATAAGCAAAAATGCACACCTAAGAAGAGAAGATGGTGCTCAGATATCTTTGATCACTTGCTTTATCACTTCTTGGTAAAGGAAAGGATGTTGGAGACCAGGATTTTTGTGGGTTGGTACATCATTTTCTTCTTTTTCCAAACTTCAAAGCTGAGTGCTGATGCTAATGTAATCAAAACAGCACCATCCATGCACAAGAAGGAGTCATTATCAGGTTTGGGGGAACCTCAAGATTTTCAAATGTTCAAGAAACAACAACCCACACACTGCTTAGGGGGGGGGGGGAATAATCAAAAACCAGGTAGGAGAGAGAATGAAATGGGGGTATGTGCATGGCTGGCTGAATGAACAGGAGCATTCCACACTGCAACATTTTGCTGCAGATTCTACTCATTGTTTTATAAATGTCAGGTGTAGCATCTACATACAAACTGATTTTCTCATGAATTGTTGCTGTACCCACTACCTGAATTAGCAGGCTGGGACACCTAGCTGTTTTAATTGTTGATAGGTACATGAACCGGCCATTTGAAACAGCAGTCTGGGTTGCCAATTCTCAAGTAGACTTGACCACCAGCAGACATCTCAGTCTGCCACAAAGGTGCACTCAGAGGACAGTGTCTAGCCATTATATAGAACATTGCTGGAAAATTTATCCCTCGTTAATATAACACTGACATACAGTGGTATCTCCAGTTGCGAATGGGATCCATTCTGGAGCTCCAGTCGGATCCCAAGGAATTCACAACCAGAGGTGCCGCTTCTGCGCATGCATACGGCACAATTTAGCGCTTTTGCGCATGCACGCAGTGCAATTTAGCACTTCTGCGCATGTGCGCAGGGAGAAACCCGGAAAAATACTTTCGGGTTTGCCGCATTTGCATCCTGAAAGATACGCAACCAGAGGTGTGTGTATCTAGAGGTTCCAGTGTATTCATAACAAAACACAGAACTGGAGCCATAATCAGGCCCTGGATAAGCTGGGAACTGCATCAGTGACTCTCATGGGAGACTTCCTGCAAAAAAGGAAGAGCTGGTAAATTTAGTATTCTGCAATGAGGACAAATTTGTGTCCTTTCTCCCACTCCTGGTGGCATAAACCTATTTTAACAGTGTCCCAGAATCTTCAGCAACCGTGATTTGTATAAAAGAGGGCATTTCCCGAAAAGCTTGCTTCTTATCTGAAGTCACCAGCATGTACTCTTCACTGACAGTGTGGCCATCCCGGATCCACTTTATATCTTGAGAATTCATCATTCATCATGAAGAAAGGGACATGATTATGGCTTTCCACCTGTCAGTCCAAAGTGAAATGTAACTTTATATTGGTCTCTGCACTCTGCAGTCAGGCATGGAAGATTTAGCACTCACAGCTATATTTTTGAAGGGGACGAAATTGAAACAAAGCTGCTGTGTCATGAGAACAGGAGCCAATCTTGCCAGCCATTTCTCTCTAGGGGGAGAAAGAACCCTCCACTTACATGCCTCTCTATGCACCTGGGTGCAATTGATTCCTTCAGATTTCCAACACACTTAAACCATCTCAAACCGCCAGAGAGGAGCATTGATTTGTTCTGCAGCAGAGAACAGAATGGATATAATGGAGATTATATTTTTTAAGGCGATGATTGCTAAGGGAGGATGAAGATAAAACTGTATTAAATAAGAGGCCATTAGGTCTTAAAACAGAGCCACTCAGCCATCCATCCCTGCCCTCTGCAAGGAAGGGTGATAACTCTGTCACATGCCTCCAACACAGGTGAACAGAAGTGTAATGAATTCACAGGATGTAATAAACCTGATGGAAATTGGCTTAAAATAGACTTGTTGCAATAATGAATCCTCTTTACAGCACAGTGCACTCAAGGACTCTGTCCTCATCAAAATGACATTACGGATAGTGGGAGAAAATGGAAGGAGGCCTGCAAAGACTGGGCCCCTTCTAAACAGACATGACAGGTCCTGAAAGCTGACCAATGGTACCCTATCAAAGAAAATGATGTTGAACGCTGCAAAGCAAAGTGGAAATGGAAAAGCCATCCACCGCATATGTGAGTGAGAGGCAACCAAACAGGAAGGTAACGAGCATTGTTAGAACTGCGTTTGAACTCCAAAGTATTCTTATACTTGAGGAACAATCCCATGCAATGTTGGTACATGAAAGCTTTCAAAACAGCTGAAGGTGGTCCATTAAAAGTGAAAAGATAGTGGCTCCCGGGGCTGCATCCAGGGAGGGGGAATCACCAGAGTATTGGAAAGAATGTTTCTTTGGAGGCTCCTATTTCTCATCCGTGGTGGCAATGTCCTTCAGTAGATGTGTTTTGGGATGATGTCATTACTGAGCTAATCCTCATTATCTGCTCCTCCACAGTTAAAGCCTTTGCTTGTTGCCCATATTATCTGATGATGATGTGGAAGCCCCTTCGAAGGACTTGATGATGTTTATGCTTGTGGCAGCATGTGAGTGATTATTGCACGCCACTGAAAAAATGTTTTGGGACTGAATACTCAGAGCTGGCACACCAAACTCTGGAACTTGGCAATAATGGAGAAACCAACACAGTCATTAAGAAACCCAAAGGCTGATTCTCAACAACTTGGAGTGACTTTGTTTTTGTTACTCAGGAAGATGGTGAGACACAGTCTCAGCCTGGTACCCATGGATATGGGACTCACAGATTGTTCATTCAAATTTTTAACAGCAGTTCAGAGCTGGGATATGTTACTTTTAAGAATAGTCTCCAATATGACCTAAATGTGAGAGAAACATAAAAATGTAATATGGAAATCATATTACATTTGCACTTTGGATTTGCTCTTATCATGCATTTTTTTATATAGCTATACTGTTTAGATGTATTTAAACTGTATATGCTATTTTGGAATCTTACTTGTTTCTTATAACAAAACTATTTTTTTAAAAAGTTACTGGAATCCCTAAGTTGCATATTTTGAATGCTGAGGTCAATGTAGCCATGAATATCTAGAGGAAAACATGGATGCAATCCTAACTTGTCCAGCAAGGCCACCTGACCCACACCTGATGTCACGTGTGATGTCAGGTGTGGGTCAGGTAAAGGCACAGCTGCAAAAGAACAATTGGGTGCCTTAAAGTGAGCTCCTGATTGTTTCTCAGCAAGCAAGACTTGCTGTCACCATTAGTCAGCTGCTTCGCAGTGACAGCAAGCCCCACAGGGATTGACCGCACTATGAAGTTCCCAATCAGGAATTCTGTAGTACAGCTGTTCCTTGCCCAAAGTGGGACTTGCTATAAGCACCAATCAGCTGATTGGCACTGACAGCAGGCTTAGCTTGCAAGGGGACAACCACGAACGACTCCATAGTGCTCCTGATACATGCTTTTGGAAGGGATCTTCCTTTGCAGCCTGGCTTGAATATCCGAAGATATCACCTCTGCCACCAATTTATTAAGTGGCTGAGTCCTTCATCCCAAAGTCTGTACAGTGGTACCTCGGTTTACGAATTCAATCCGTTCTGGAAGTCGGTTCTTAATCCAAAACCGTTCTTCTACCAAGGAACGCGTTCCCTAATGAGGCCTCCCACCGCTGGAAACCTTTAATCACTTGGATTTCATTCTTAGACCGAGGTAAAGTTCTCATACCAAGACACTATTTCCGGTTTTGCACAGTTTGTAAACCAAATCATTCTTAAACCAGACTGTTCTTAAACCGAGGTACCACTGTAATTTCGGGATAAGAATACAGACCTATCTGAATAGGGTTCTGGTAAGAATTACTAGACATCGACTGAGATGCTTTTGAAACTCTATAGTACAATATAAATGCTAAACCTGTAGATGTGCTTGGGTTACATTTTCATTCATTCCTTCATTTCTTCAACCCATTAGCCTCTAGGCCATGCCTACTGAAACGAAGATTAATCACACAGAGCTGAAATGAACTCATAGTCCTCTGACTCCACTGTGTCAAATTTTAGATTGCAAGCTCCCTGAGGCAGAGAATCCCTCTTGTATTTTGTGAACTCTCATATCCTTTGACAGCACAGTATAAATAAAAAAATGCATTTTAATCTTGCCATTCCTCTGAGCAGCTCCAGGTGGCATCCCTTTCTTCCTCACCCATTTTAAACTCACAACAACCCTTTAGAGTATGGCCTCATCCACACTTCTGCTTGTCCCATGGATCCGAGCAGCTTTCCATATGTCCCATGCTTTCTAGGCACAGGTCTGAGTGCTTTTCTGTTTGCCCCATAGCTTTCCCCTGGAAAACCCACTCATTAGTCCCGAATTGGTGCAAATGTCAATCCACAGAAAACCAAATTGATGTTTGCTCTGATTCAGTGCTAAAGAGTGGATTTTTTGGGGGAGGGGAGGTCACTTAATGCCTCCCTTGCTTTGGGAAGGAGGTGTGAGGCTCTGACAGGGTCCTAGAGCCCTGTTAGACTATTAGGGGAAATGGGGCACTGCCCCACCAACCACGAGCTGCCTCAGCCATTCTCTGCTTTCATGCCTTCTTACTTGCAACCAGTCTGGTGAGCAGCATTGACTGTCACCTTCCTCCTCCTTAGTCCCAGTGTTGCTGGGAGGAGAATGGAGGCAAAACTAGGATTGGTTGGCTCTGCCTGTCATTGGCTTTGACTCTGCCTATCATTGGCCCTGGCTTCACCTACTGTTTGGGCTCCCTGCCTTCTGCTCTACTGGTCCCCATGGACACCAACCTCCACTGCTGGAGCAGAGCAGGGAGGGGGAGAGTGATCCCTTCCTCAAATACCTTTCTCCCTGCCATGGTTACCCTGCCATGGTTACTTCCATGATCAGAGCCCTGCTTGAGGGGAGGGAGGTAGAATCTGAGTGATGGACTGCAGAGGGGTAAGTAGCTGTGCTATTCCTCACTCTGCATCCCCTTTGTTCTTAAAACTAGCCCCTGCCATGCTTTGCACATGACTGGGGCAGATCTCGTTGTAAACAGAGGCCTGCTGCTACATACAGTTTTGACCAAAACAACATGTACATAAAGACACCTTGTAGGCATCCGATGTTGCATACAACAAATGCCATTTCAAGCATCATTTATTATGCTGCCTTTCACAGGCTTTTTACAATCCTCAATATGGTTAGCAATTCCGCCTGACTCGTAAAGCGACCTTAAAATTCATCATTTAAAAGAATGTTTATCTCCTTGTTTTTCCCTTTCCTCCTGTCAACCCTCTGCAGTCTGGGAGAAAAATAAAAAAAGAGGGGGGTGGTTTTAAAAATTAGGCACATTCCAAAAGACAGGGAGAAAAAGAAGGGGCATCTTTCATTTTGTCTGGAAGAGAATATAACTTGTGATATGAAAAAATTTAATGAGTTTAGAAAACTAAAAAGGAAATGAAGTGGGAATAGATTATCAAGAGAAATAAAGCCAACCACTGGAGAATATACTAATATTAAATATTAGGTTTCTAAACCAAATATATATATATAATCCATTTAGGGACTTAATGGTAGTTCTCAGAAGCACATTTGTCTGCTGCTTATGGTTCAACAACCAATATTATAACTCCATTTGTCATCGTTAAGCAAGGGGGTTGGAAGTCAGAGACATGGGGGTCAACACAGGGGGAGAGATGCTATATTGACAGAAGGACACGTCCACAACATGCCACACTTGTATTCTAGAATCCTTCTAGAGGTGGGAAACTCTCTCTGCCTTTCTGCCTGCCACTCTTTTACATCCATGATGAAGCAGTAACATTCATGGATGGAGAGCACATCTGAAGTCATTGACAAATTCCCTACTTGATTATAAATCAAGCCATTTATAATCACTTCCTTAGCATATATATTTATGTGTGCACAGTTGCTTTGTTTAAAAAAAAGATACAGTGGGGGTATTCCCTTTGTTCAAGTGTTTATGTTGCCCCGTAAGATGTCAATCAAATGGAAGGAAACAGTCACAGGGTTGCAGAAGGAAGAAGCTTGTTGCCGGGGAAAGCCTGTTGCCCTCCCCCTTTTCCCCATTAACTGCAGCTTGCCCAGCACAGGGCCTGTCTGCACTATGCATTTAAAGCCAAATTAAACAGCCATGCCAAATTAAACAGCAAAGCATCCTGGGAACAGTAGTTTGTTGTGCACCTAGGATTCCCAATTCCCATCACCCCAACTGGCATGGTCAATGGTTCAGGAATGATGAGATCTGCAGCTGTGGCAGATGTTAAGAAAGAACTCTGCAAAAGAAAACTGCCACTGCTAGTCAGAGTAGGCAATATTAAGCTAGATAGACAGAGAAAAGGCCTTTTTAGCTATGGCACTCCAGCTATGGGTTTCCCTCCCCAAGCTCACCTGGTGCCAAACTTGTTTTTCTTTAGGCGCTGGACAAACTCCTTTTCATTCACCCTCTGCACTGGCTGTAAGAAACTAGTAAGGTGGGCATTGGCTTAGAGAAGACTGTGGTTGGAGGGCAATGCCCCATTTCTCCTAGTGACCTATGGCTTTAAATCAAGAGGGGAGGGATTTTGTGTTTATGCTGGCTTTTAAATGGTTTCCCCCCTCCTGCTGCTTTGTATTGTTTGTAATTGGTTTTATTGTTTTATTGAAGTTTTGATTGTATTTCGTATTTTCTAATAAGTTGCAAATCACCCAGAAAGGACTGAATTATTTGGGCAGCATACAAATTCAGTAAACAAATAAATAAATGAGATGCAGTAGGTAAGTAAGTAAAATACAATGAGTGGGGGGGGGGGGTTTATTGCAACGATCAGTAATTACAGTCATTGGGCTACTTAGCCAACCCATTTCGCCTGACTCTGGCTTGCCTGATTAATTTCACACCCTCTTTCACTTTACTGGTCCATTTCACACAGAGGCTGCAACTTTAAGTCTGGCACTAATTGACTTTCTCATTGAAAGCAGGAATGCATTCCTATAGTGGAGTGGCTGTCAGGACAAAAAAAATGCACTTATTCAAGGTTGTCATGTTGGCCTTGAGAGGATTGGGGTAGAGAGAGACAGACAGAGAAATGTTGTAAGCAGAGTTAGATTTTCCATTCCAAGTAACTACTACTATTATTATTATTATTATTATTATTATTATTATTATTATTATTTTATAAATGTTTAAACATACTGTATATTTAATCAGGGCCAATTTGCACACATGGATTCAATGTGCCAACCAGCCCTCCACTTCTTGATCATATGAAGCTGCCTTAAACTGAATCAGGCCATTGGTGTATCTAGACCAGCCTTGCTACCTGAATGTAAGAAGACTGCCCAGTTGACATTGACCCATGGCAAGGCCTTTTCAGTGGTGGTCCCCTGCTTTGTAGAATGTCCTCCCTGGTGAAGTGCAGCTGTCTCTATTATTATTTAGGGGGGACATTTAATGGCTGAAAGATACTGTTCTTGGCAACCCTGAAATCAAAGGTGAAGAGAAAATTCTTAACAGTTTTTAGAATGTTTTATTATTATTATTTATTAATTAATAATATGAATGCCATGTCTCCTATTTTGGAGGAAGGGCAGGATACATGGTAAATAAAATTCATGTGGGGGGGGTGCGTGGGTGCGTGTGTGTCAAGGATAGGAAATATCAGACTTGAGGGCCTTAGAATTAGGGATGGAAGGATCTGTCAATTTTGGTTCTCCCCACTTCTCGTTCTTCCAATTTTAACTTCTGCTCTCCTTTACTGCAGCAATTTGCAAATTTTCTTTTTTAAAAAAACCTCTCTAGGAAATTCTTCAGGGTTTGTGTGAATTTCTCCTAATAAACACAATGTTGTATGCAGTTTTGACAATGTTTTTGGCAAGCAATTTCTCCTAATACAACCCATTTTTTTGTATGTTATTTTCAAAAATGTTTTCATTTTTATGCATACTTTGTACCTACCATATGCATTTTTGTAAACATCAGTTAGTTGGAGAACTTCATAGCAAAATCCAGACAAGCGTGAATGTTGGATGGCTATGTATTGGTTTTTGTGGTTTCATGAGAAGAGGAGGAGATAGGTGACCTTCAGGTCACAATAGATGATGACTTGGTTTGGTGGCATGCAGTTATGTGGGACCACCAAGAGAAGTCCTCAGTCACTGAGGTGGAGCATTAAAAAAAACCAAACCAAAAAGGGCAGTCCTCAAAGTACTTTAGGCCCAAGTTGTTTACAGCTTTGTGAATTAACACAAGAACCCTGAACCTGGTCAGATAGCATATTGGCAACCTATACAGCTCTCTCATCATAGCTTTTGAGATATACAGTGGTACCTCGCAAGACGAATGCCTCGTAAGATGAAAAACTCGCAAGATGAAAGAGTTTTTCATTTTTTGAGTTCTTTCGCAAGACGAATTTCCCTATGGGCTTGCTTTGCAAGACGAAAACGTCTTGCAAGTTTGTTTCCTTTGTCTTGCAAGTTTGTTTCCTTTTTCTTAAAACCGTGCATTCAGGGGGTGCAGTTGCGACTTGACTTCGAGGAGCAACTCATAGCACGCGGAGTGGTAGCCTTTTTTGAGCTTTTTGAAGACTTTGGTGATTTTTGAAGCTTTTCCAAAATCCGTGCTTCGCAAGACGAAAAAATCGCAAGATGAAAAAACTCGCAGAATGAATTAATTTCGTCTTGCGAGGTACCACTGTACAAGAGATTATTATACTACTGTTGCAACGAGTATAGCACCACACAATCCTGACCCAGAACCTTATGGTGAAGTGTAGATAAGAAATCTTACCGATCAATCAAAATATGCACAAGCTAGTATTAGTAATGCTGTTCACCTTCCATTGGACTCACACTCCACGTAAACAGGGACTGGTATAATCACTGGTGAATGCCACTCCTGCCAATCATACTCATGCGCCATGCATAGTTACAGCTCCCCCTGATCTTGCTCCTTTGGAAGCTTATACATGACCAACGCAGAAAAGAATTCCCTTATCTTGAAATAGTCTCTGAAGCTATTATAAAAAAAGAATTCTTTGATGCTTAGGAAAAAGCAGGAAACTACACACCAAATAAGAAAAGCCACCCCCTCTTTCTCATTTTAAAAGGAAAGGGAAAAGAAAATCTAATTTAAAGGCATCTGCTAATTGGAACACCAGGGGAGAACCCTATATTCATTAAAAAGGCAACAAATGTATAATGCCAGCACTGCCATATTAATGAGAAAGAAGAGGAATGTAGTTAGATTTTTTTAACCATCCGTAATGAGAATCTTTTGCTTTCTGTATAAGGCTGTTGTTGTTGATTAGCTGTGTATTTCTGCATAGCTAACATCCATTTGCAGAATCTTGCAGAAGCCAACTGAATCATTTCTAGTTACAGATAGGTAGCCGTGTTGGTCTGCCATAGTCAAAACAAAATAAAAAAAATCCTTCCAGTAGCACCTTAAAGACCAACTAAGTTAGTTCTTGGTATGAGCTTTCGTGTGCATGCACACTTCTTCAGATACACTGAAACAGAAGTCACCAGACCCTTCTATATAGTGAGAAGGTGGGGAGGGGTATTACTCTATTTTTCAGAAATAGACTGGAAAGAGAAGCTGCTGAATTGCAACTTATTACCAAACTTAAAACCATGGAGAGACCTGGTCTGAACAAAGACATTGGATTCTTATCTCATTATACATGACAAAGCCATTTTTCATCTTCTCACCCCTTGTTTTTTCCTGTAAGACCTATTGCAGTCGTTAAGAGTCGTCAACAGGCTCATCACAGCTATCTGCCTATCACCCAATCCCACCACCCTTCTGAGTAATACCCCTCCCCACCTTCTCATTATATAGAAGGGTCTGGTGACTTCTGTTTCAGTGTATCTGAAGAAGTGTGCATGCACACGAAAGCTCATACCAAGAACTAACTTAGTTGGTCTTTAAGGTGCTACTGGAAGGAATTTTTTTATTTTGTTTTGAATCATTTCTGTCAACTTCTACGGGCAGTGCTCATCTAAATGGAGCCAGCAGTACCTCAATAAAAATCCAAATAACAGAGGTTCTCAAACTGTGGTCTGTGAGCTCCATTCAGGTGGTCTGCAGAAAGCCTGTGGTTTGCCCCCCCCCCTCCCGACAATAGAGACCAAGGCCATTTTGGCTGAGGAAAGACTAGATGGGGCCAGGCTAACCAGGCTCTGTTGCAGGACAATGATTTTAATAATTGGGCACCCAAGAACATAAGAAGAGCCTGCTGGATCAAGGCAATTGCTCATCTAGTCCAGCATTCTGGTCTCAGAGTCGTCAATCAGATGTCCGAGTGCAAAAGTACTCTCTGCACTTCTGACTCCCAGTTAAATGGCATTTGTAGGTATACTGCCTTTGGCAATGGAGGTAGAACGTAGCCATTGCAGCTCATGGCCACAGATAGCTTTATCTACAAACACCATCTACTCATTTTCCCCATAGCATTTATCAGTTGACTTAGTGGTCTTATGAGGTGGGAAGCCTTTCTTCACATGGGAATGCCTATTACTTAACTTACTTCAAATTGTGGTAAGCCAGTCCTGCTGCACTTTAGTTGTTGTTGGGGGGGGGGGCTCCTGTTCATTCTGCTCAGTGGGGCACTGGATTTCCACCCCAAAGTCCTGTGCTGAGAGTACTACCGAGCCCAGGGCTCCACCCAAGGAGCAAACAAAAACCTAAGCAACTGAAGCCTTTGCAACAAGAAGCAAACCGAACAACCTGCTTATTGCACTGAGCTAAAAAAAAAAAACTCTTCCAAGAACCAGTAATCCCACTTGCAAAGGTGAGACTTCTGGCATTTATTTCATTCCAAGGGACACAATGCCACCATTTCTTCAGCAATATTTCATGAAAGGCTTCCTCAGCCAACGATTGTATCTAATGTTTTGTACAAACATGCAAATTTCATGGCTGTGTAGGCGTAAAAGAAACAAGAAGACAAGGACAACAGTGTAAATGGTATCTATTCCCTCTGCCATTAATTACTGCTCGGCTTTTCTTGTTTTCTCCCTACTATAAAATTTGGGGAAGCAGCTACTCATATTAAGTGGAGGAGCTTGGCCCCAATTCCTGTAGCCAACCTTAAAGGAGGTCACAGTTGGCATTCAGATCCAGCAAATGTAAAATGGAAAGCACACAGTACTGTCATCATTGTCACTCGGGGAACGTGGGAGAGGAGAGGCAGACTCTAGAGGCCTGCTGTTCTTTGCTGTCATATTCACTTTGGGCTCAGAGGAGCCTATATGTGTTAGTGTTATGGGGAGAGCCCACAGCAGAGTGGCAGCACACTGCTTTGCCTGCAAAAGTTCCCAGATCCAGTCCCCAGCATCTCCTGTTTAAAAGGGCGAGGCAGCGGCATTGGTGGCTGGTGCCCTTTGGGAAATGGTTGGGGTGGAAAGCAGGGAGCCCAACCATGGATGGAGTCAGAGCCAGGGACAGGCAGAGCCAACCAATCCACTCTTGTCCCCACCCCCCTCCCTGCCGAGTCCTACTAAGGGCAACACAGAGGTTAAGGAGTTGGAAGCTGGTAGCCAATGCCACCATCTGAATTTAATAAGAAGGTATGCAGGTTTAGGCATGCTGAGGTTGTGGGAGTGATACCCCATTTGTCCTAATGGACCAGTCTCCACTGGGTAGTACATGATAAGGAAGAACTCGATATAAGACAACTGCCTGGTGGATGGGTGTTATTAAGTCTGCCATATATGGTATATGTGATAAATGTACAGACCTGCTTTGCTTCAGCATGCTTGATGCATCAAGAGCTTTCTGTCCTGTTCTGTGAGATCTTGAGGCTCACAGGGGAAGCCCAGCAGCATAAAGTCAATAGTTTGAGTCAGGAATTCAAAGCAAGAATCCAAGAAAGCACCTGCAGGACCTTGGAGAGCTCCCAGAATCCTGCTGAGTTAGCCATGCAAACTGTTGTCTCTCCAACCATCTACTACTACAGGATCATGAATCCTTATATATGTTGAGTGGACCTGTAGTGTACTAAGCCCCACCTCCCCAGAGGAGCTGGCTGGTTGCTAAAGAGCCCTTGCCTTATATTGCAGTCCAGCTCCCATGGAGCTGGGGAGTCAAGGAGGGGTAGTGTGGGAGACTCCTCTTCTGAATCAGAGGAGGGTGAAAGGCCTGTGTCCTCCACCTGGAAAAGTCCCAAAGAAGGTCTGGCAGTTCTTCTTCCAGCAATGGAGCCATAGCCTCACCCTTCTCTAAGTCCTCTATTGTACAGTGTATGATTGCCAGGTGTGGGTTCTGATACTATCCAACTGTGCCTTGGAAATCAAATGCCTCCCCACCATGCTCTGGTACTATAATACAGCAATCAAATCTATCTCCATAAATACAACTTATTTTCTTTGATAAAGACATGGAAGGACTTTCCAAAATATGTACTGTTGGCAAGGCAAAAACTGACTGAGATGCAAAGCAACGAAGGATTATGCTGTAGGCTCCTCAAAAAAGCATCAGGGTCACCAAACTTCCTCATTTAGTCTACATCTGGCAAAGCCATTTTGTATCGGAAAGGGAATTACTGGAAGACACAGGAATACTCTTTGTCAAGAGCAAGTGAAGATGGTAGCAGCCTTCCAAGGAATCACATCTTTGCAAGGGATGGGGGGGGGGGGGGAGGAAGAGTGAAGGTCAAAGGCTCAAGATGTCTATCTGTACAACTTGCCAAAATTTGGGGCGGTGGGATGTAGGGGGAGAGGCCAACAAATCCTCACCCTGCAAACTTTTCTGAAAGTAATTCCAGTAAAACTACAGCAGGTATTTCTGAACAAGTCGAAGTATACTGAAATGTCATTCTATAGATCTATCAAAACCAGAAAACATTGGAACAACTTCATATTGGAAAATGGTGATGATAGAAGCAGGCTAAGGCTTATGCACACATGGATCTTCCATTTCAGTGGAAGGAAGGACTTTATGTGCACACAGACCAGTTTATTTGCTGCATTTTAACCTCACCTTTCCCCTGGGATGGGCAACTATGGGATAGCTAAACAACGCAAAACAATATATCGGAGGATGGTAAATACGGTATGTAAGTGGCAGAAAAGTAGATCAACACTTCCAATGGTAGTATGTTTTCATTTCTTTCCAAGAGGTAACAGTGTCAAATTAATATCTGCAAAGCAGTGATAGGCTAAAAAATAAATGCTCTCCCTTTTTTTGCTCACTTTAAAATGTATGTTGTGTTATTAGTTTCTTATGTTGACTTCATTGCCATCCCCCCCAGCCCTCCTACTTAACCGTTTCCTCTGAAATCAGAAGGTAAGATTAAACCTGTTGTAGCGGAAAACCTTATAACGGCCCCGACAGACATTGTTTTTGCTAGGCCTCACGATCTGGGAGCTAACTAGCAGAGCCCTTGAAAACCAACCAGGTCAGCTCTTTTTAGTCTGGGTTTTTGTGTCTAATCAGCCAGGAAGAAGGAGGCCTCAGGTCACACATGGAAATCACTAGAGCTATTTAAGTTGCCAGAGGTTATTAATAAATCTCCCACTATTTCCTTAAGTAAATAATTGGAGGCCCATCTTTCAAACGAGTTATGTCTGGCTGGGTTATGGTACCAATTTTATCCTTCCTTTTTCCCGTCACCAAGCAGGAAGCACAAATCTCTGGTGACAACAATGGCAAAACTGTGAATTATAAACATCCATGTGTCTCTCATTTGAATGCCTCCTCAAGTTTCCTTGACAGCTGGGAGTAAGAGAGAGAGAGAGACTTAGACTCTCTCTACAGAGACCCCACCACCAGCCGCTTGCTGAAAAACAATGGAGTTTGTGGCCAAGTCAAGCCGTTTCAGCAGCTTCATACAAGGAAGCTTTAAGTACTGGGTGAAATGTGAGACACTTCATTTCGGTCAGGCACTTGCAGTGAGCAGAGATCAACAACTTCTTTTAAAGTGGGTTTGCAAACCAACTTTCTGAGCTTTGGTTTTGGTGGTACGTTACTGCAAAACCAGAGGACACAGGAGCCATGTTCCCAGTGGAGGGGAATGACACGAAGGATGAGTCTGCAGCAAAGCTGCATCCTTGAGATACCTTTCATGTCAATGCACTTTCTAGACAGCTTTTATTGCTTGGGATTACAGGCTGATTTGATTGGGTTACTGTATTTTTCGCTCTATAAGATGCACCAGACCACAAGACACACCTAGTTTTTGGAGGAGGAAAACCAAGGAAAAAAATATTCTGAATCTCAGAGGCCAGAACAGCAAGAGGGATCGCTGCGCAATGAAAGCAGTAATTCCTCTCGCTGTTCTGGCTTCTGGGATAGCTGCGCAGCCTGCATTCGCTCCATAAGACACACACACATTTCCCCTTACTTTTTAGGAGGGAAACAGTGAGTCTTATAGAGCAAAAAATACGGTATATCCAATGTAGAGCTGAAGTCACTTAATGGTATACTTCTGGTGAAATGTTTTGTGCCAGTGGAATGTTGTTGCACAACAGAATGCATGAGCAGGTTGCTGGTAACAATGTTGCACAATAGATTGCGCAATCTGTTGCACAACAGTTTCCACTAGAGCGGCTGTTGTGTTGGATAGCTCTGCTGCACAGTATCAAAACTCACTCATTTGATAGTGCAAGAACCCTTGTGCTAGCCAAGGAGAGAACACTGGATA
Source organism: Podarcis cretensis (assembly GCF_951804945.1). NCBI lineage: Eukaryota > Metazoa > Chordata > Lepidosauria > Squamata > Lacertidae > Podarcis > Podarcis cretensis. The sequence goes on from NC_137186.1 coordinate 33,528,594, forward strand.
TAGAATTTTGTTTGTTTGTTAAACGGGCACTGGCTTTTTACTATGCTTTTAGGCTCTATCTATTCTATTTTATATATATATATATATATATATATATATATATATATATATATGTATATATATGTTAGTAGCCATATTGAATTTAATTAGAAAAATGGCAGGATAAACATTGTCCAACAAACGTGTTACCTGAAAAGTGGGCCTGAAATCACCCACTTCTACAGTGGGAAGGAATCAGGAAGTGGCAGGAATCAAACCTCTGGCAACAGGAGTAAATCTGAATCCTTCTCTTGCAAATGACCAATTCGAGCAGGAGACTAACAATGTACAGTATATTTACTAAGAACTGAATTCCACTGAGCTCAATGGTATTCATGTTCCCTTGTTAATATGCATGTGACGGCAGCCTTACTGTGCAATCCTAACCATGTTTACTTAGAAGTAAGGCCCTCTAATTTCAATGGGACTTACTTCTTTCTATGTTTGCAAATGATTGTAGTTCCAGTGTGATGTAATGGATTTAGAGATTAACTTGGACTGGGGAGATATTAAGCCAATACCTGATATCTTGCAGCTCAACCACCTGCCTCACAAGTTTGTTTTAAAGATAAAACAGGGAGCAATCTTCAAGTAAGTCAGAACTTCTCAGAGAAAAGATAGGACAGAAATGACAACAACAGCAGCAACAGCAACAGCAGCTATGTATGCTGATTTTAAAATGGGCTCTCTTCTGCTTCCCATTTTTAATTGAAAATATGCATGCCCTTAAAACCATATGCCAAAAGTGGGAAAACCTGTGACCCTTCGGATTTTGCTGGACTACAACTCCCATCATCCCATCAAACATGCTGGTTGGGGCTGATGGGAGTTGCAGTCCAACAACATTTGGCAGGTGATGGGTTCCCCATCCTTGCCTGAGGCTGCTATCAAGAACACAGCAGAGGATAAGCATGGAAAGTTAGTTAGTTTGATTTATTACGGCCACTGGCCCATATCGAAAACAATACATCAAAATTTATCCATAGCCAATACAATTTAAATAGTTAAAATCCAAGTTAAAACACCCATATAAAACCAATTTTACTTCAGTTAAGTAAACACTATACACAATAAGCTCCCTCTATGTAAACCGAAATTCAAATCCCTCGGATTTTGGGAGATATGCGTCTTAGTTCTGGCACTTATTGATGGTTCTTAAGTTTAGCTAAGCTGTCAGAGTCATACAGTGATCCATTTCTCCTCTTTTGAAATAAGACATTAATCAGGTATCTAGCGACTGTAAGGGATCTACTTGTGTCTTCGTCGTTTAATAAGTATATTATTTGGGCTTCCTGAGGTCTGTCAGCAATTCTCGATAAATATGGGGCCAGAAACTTGGACCGTGAAGCCGAATGTAATGGACAACAGAAGATTATATGATATAACGATTCTATAGATCCACTTTTACAGTCACAGAGGAGTGAGATCTGTCCGTTGGAGAGTCTGTTACCCAACACATTTGATGGGAAAACATTGAATCTAGCCTTTATAAAGGCGTACCTGTGCATCACCACAGATAAGGTAGTTAAATAATATGGAAGTTTCGTTGGAGGTGTTAAGCCAAGGTTTATCGGCAAACAGGTGCCACCACCTGTCGCAATATTAAATTGTAAATCCATCTCCTCTAATTTGTGAGTTATAATTCTCTTGGCAGAGATTAAATCCAATTTTAGTAGTTCAGATGGAGATAATCCTAAGGACACAAGTTTCCCATGTATTATTTTTGCCCAAGGGCTAGGGAAGTCATCTCTCCAGAGACACTGTATCAAGTGGAGATTTGGAAGTTTATGCCATAATGCCAACCAGTAACAGAGGATGCATTTCCATAATGTGGTTTCTAGAGATGTAACATTTAGTTCGGGTCGTATAGCAGTATTGCTTACACACCTGGGTAATTTTAGCAACCTTCTTAGAAGCTGGTTTTGGATTACCTCCAATTGGGTTAGATTAACAAAAGACCCCCATATTGGAATTGCATATGCTATTGTTGCAATCACCTTTGCCTTGAAAACTTTTAACACTGATGGAATATGGAAAGCCCCATCTGAAAAGAAAAAACGCAGTAGCGCAAAGGAAAGGGCTTTAGCTCTATTTAATACATATGCAAGATGGACCTTCCAGCCCATGTTGTGTTGGAGAAGGACTCCCAAGTATTGAAATTTAAAGACTTGGTCAATGGCTTTTCTGTCTATTCTCCAGTTATAGGTTTTTCGACTCTTAGTGAAAATTAGGACTTTGGACTTGGCATGATTAATTGTAAGAAAATTTGATTTGCAGTAAACATCGAAAATTTTTAATGCCCTCCTAAGGCCAACTCTTGAAAAAGATAGGATCACTGCGTCGTCTGCGTAGAGTAAAAGGGGGCAACGATATTGGGCAAGACGGGGGGCGTGGATCGTTTCTTGAGAATCTATCAGAGGCGCCCTCATATCACTTATAAATAGATTAAAAAGGGTCGGCGCAAGGATACATCCTTGACGAACACCTCTATTGATGGTTACTGAATTTGAGAGGTCGCCGGCCAGAGTGATTCTCACTCTGGCGGCCGAGCCGTCATGCAATTTAGTTATTAGCCACAAAAGTCTTTTGTCTATTCCCCATCGTGCTAATTTCCCCCAAAGTAATCCTCTGGGGATGCTGTCAAAAGCGGCCTTTAAATCAATAAAGGCCGCACAAAGTTGGCCTCTATTTGGGGCGGAATATTTCCGGGCAAGGTGGTATAAAACTAAGACATGATCAACCGCTGACTGATTTGGTCTAAAACCAGCCTGTTCAGGCCCAATCAGGTTGTTCTCTTCGGCCCACTTAGTAAGCTTAGTTAACAAGAACCGTGCATATATTTTCCCAATTATTGACAATAAGCATGGAAAGAAGCTGACCACAGAACAAAGCTAGCCACAAAATCAGGAATGTCAAGATGGAGCAGGGCAGAGGCACTGCTGAGTATGGGGAGTGCTGAACTTTGGCTATGCTTGAGAACGTGTAAGTAGTGATGTAAGCCAGCACCAAATTCAAAGGGACTGACAACTCCTTACGCTGAAGCCTAAATTTGCAGTGTCCTACTGGAGACCCCCAAATGGCTTGCTTTCCATATGGGATTCTTTCAAGTTAAAAGGAAAGAGCAGATGACTGTTTTTTGTTAAGCATAAACATATCAATCATCTGCTCATATGTGCATAAGCATAAAACACTTCTTTGTGGATTAAAAACATGTGCTGATATTCACAGATCATCCTTCAAATAACAGTAAGGAAAGGGACAATCGATTCTACTGGCATTTAAGGGTCAAAGCAGATATGACATGGGTGACTGGCAATCAGATCTTCCCATTTTTCTGTCTTTTAATTAGAAGTTTCTGGCAAAGGTGTAAAGTACATTGAGGAAGCAAATGCCACCTCCTATGCATCCTTGGCTAAAGTGATGCATTATTTGGGAGGCAGCAGCTAGGAGTTACCAGTCTCTGCAACCACAGCAGGAGCTGTGATTCTCCAGTGGTTTGACTTTACCTCCAGAGGTGATTTCCATTGTCTCTAAAGACAGACTAATGCCAACAATATTATCATTACCCAGCCTTTACCAGCATGTCCCAGGGAAGGCTACAACAATTTAAAATTCAGAATTAACAACAGTGAAAACAGATTGTAATCAGAAGGGCCAGGGTAAAGAGGTGTGACTTCTAAACATTATCTGAGGCTTAGGTATTTTTATGAGGACAGAGAAGGTATTGATCACAGTGGTGCACCATATGTAAGAAACTATGAGTCAGGGTGGAAAAAGAGGGGCTGAGGTGGGCTACCTGGAAGCGGGAAGTGGGAGTGAGTTGGTGGCTGTGGATATTGACTTTGGGGGCCTTACAAAGGCTTTGAACTCTGAATCTGAAATTCGGCCTGTTGCAGCCTACACAGTATTGTCAAGCAAAAGGATACCACAGGTGTCATTTTGTTTTGTTTTCCTCACTTACAGAAGAGGGCCGTAGCTCAGCAGCAGAACATTTGCTTTGCATGCAGACGGTACCAGGTTAAGACCACATCATCTCCAGGTAGGGATGAGAAAAGACCCCTGTCTGAAACCCTGGAAGTTGCTGCCAGTCAGTGCCAACACTACTGAGCTAAATAGACCATTGGCCTGACTCAGTATATGGCAGCTTCTGATGTAACACAAGGCGTTCAATTCTCCTACAGTCTTCCTGGTCATAGGGAGGGAGTGTTGGATGGGCAGAGGTTCAGTCTTTGATATTTTCTGAGCAAGCAGCCTTGTCCAAGATAACATATTGTCTGCAAGAGTGTGAACATATGAGGGAAGGAGTGAGGGAAGCGGGGGGGGGGGGGGGTTGAGAGTTGAAAAGCTCCACTCTTCAAGCACCCATCCTGTCAGCGAGGGAGAGCTGATGTGGGCACAAGAGGGACTTGCTTGCCAATCTTTCTGGCAGGAGAAATATTGCTACAGATGGCAGCTGCCAGCAGGGGAGCAGCGAGTGAAAATAGAGGAATTTCGTGACAAGAAATTGCCAGGGAGACAGGGAGGGGAGCCTTTCAAACCTATCCATTTTATCTTGAGTGTTAAGGCAAAACCAGACATCAAACAGTCAAACAAACAGAACGGGCCCAGATGGTGTAAATTGGTATTGACTTCAATAAAGAGACATTAATGTATGTGAGAGGAGGGAGAAGCTACCTGTCTCTAGGCCACGTTTGAAAAGAACCTTTGTGGTTTCACACTTTTTGGAAAGCGACAGGAGGAGCAGAATATGACTTCCAGAGCAATCGTAGGTGGCTGCCTTATAGCTGGTTGTGTTGTGGTAAACCCTGAAGTGCAGGTGCTCATCTTGACAGCCCCTACAGCCATGCCCCACAGGAGAGTCCCAAACTGCAGGCAGCTGCATTGATCCATTTTAATGCATGCATGCCTCCCCCAAAAAGCAGCAGTAAAAAGCATAACGTTCAATTTTTAGGATCAGTGTGACTGAAATGCCTTGTATAGTTTACTAGCTGAAAGTTCCTACTCATGACTGCAGAGGTTCAACTTGCAAAACACACTGCGCTGTAACAAAATACCTTCAACCAGCTCAAATGCAACCTTTTAAGCTTTAACTCAGAAATGCAAGCAATCTTGCAAGGAAGCATAGTCATTTAAGCTGCTAGTATGAAGTAGGAACCCTGTCAAAGAAAAAGAAAGCAATAGCCATCCTCTGCTTGATTATTTTCCTCACTCTCTGTCCTCCTCTCTGCTAACTTGTCCCAAACATATTTGAAAGTTTCACCAACTCATTCATGTGCAAGTGAAAGTAGGATCCACTACTTACACTGCCCCTTCATCGGATGAAGTCATTGCTCCTGCTCCTAAAAAAAAAAAAAGTACTGGGGCTGTGCTGCCCCATATTTCCCCTCTGTTACACCCCTGCTTGTGTAGGTTCATATCATTTGTCCACCTGAGACTTAAATGGATATAGTTCTGCATGGTTTACCAGGTTCCAGATCATGAGATTTCTGGCTGGATCCTGGATCCCTTGGCACAAAAAATCACCATGCAAAGCTGTAGAAGCAAAAGCAAATGTCAGAGTATGGAGTGGAGGAGAGCATAAGCAACTTCGTTTTCCCAAAGAAAACCCAATCCACCAAGTAAAGATGCTTAAAATGAGTTACTAGGGGCTGACCACTCAATCCTTTAAGCCCTGTCAACACTTTTCTATGATTAGTTAGTAAATCTGGAAAGACCTGTGTTTGTTCACTGCTTATTGATAGAAGGGTATTGATAAAGCAATATCCAAGCTGGGTTTGGAGGAAGGGTGGGGGGTGGGGGTGGAGTACAACAGACCACACACGGTTTACTCTTTCAAGCCTTTTCCAAGCCTCAAACAAAAAGCACCCAAGTTCTCCCCCTTCCGTCCCCAACATGAATTCATAGTCGAGAAACAAAAGCTAAGGGAAAAAATGAGGTTTTTGAGACCACAGTTCTTATCTCATTGTTCAATAATTATTAATCGACTGGAGAGACATTAAACACTGGTGAGGGAAACCAGGACACACAAATCAATTCCTGTGTAGGTTTCCGAGCTGACAATGTAGGGGCCGGGGGCTTATAAGTGGGAAGAGCAGCTCCTTGGGGAACTTCTCTTTTATTTATTTCTCCCTCATTTGTTTCCTCCTCTCCCACCCCCTGCCCCAAGGGATGCTGTGTGGTGCTGATAGAGCTGTCCATCTTCAGCTCCCATAGCTTCTGCGCTTTAATCACTCGCTTTTCCTATACCCTCGAGGATCTGTGTCACAGTCACCATCTTCTGGAAGAGAACAACTGACTACCAGGCCTCCCTTTGGAACCTGTTAGCACCAAGTCATCAATCAGTCAGAGGGGGCCTGCAGTGACCAAGAGAGGAAAGCAAACTGAATCTGGTTTTCACCAAAGATGACTGCTGGAGAACAGTGGGGAGTAAGAATTGGGACTTGCTGTGTTGTAAGCGCATTTTGAGCAGCTGAAAGGTCAGAATGCTAGGGGGGGGGGGGGAGGCTAACAAACAGGAGCCAGGAGAATGTGCCACCATCACTCTCTCCTGTTATTTTTTCAGCTGGAAGCAGGTGCAAACTTTAGGAAGCAAAGAAGAGAGAGTCTGCGAGATTTGCTGCAGATACAATGAATGATGTGCTGATCTTTTAAAATAATCTGAAAATATTATGCAGCCTGGGTCACTGACAGCCATCTCCAATAACTCACCTGATGCCCTGAGGGACTGCTGTCTTTTGCGCAACCCCCAACACGCAAACATCACACCTTTTGTTATCTAGGTCACTTGGGACTTTGGTCACAAGGGCTGCAGTGTGAGATCTGCTTTGATTTCACCAACATGCTAAACTGTGTGGGCGAGAGAAGATGTTGCAGAGAGTATTCCCATTATTGTCACAGATTGCATCTGAAAGCCATCAAACAACCTCACAGACAAGGAGGATTATGTTTCCAAGCTACATGTGTAGCACTAGAATCTGTACGGGAGATGGATGTGGAAATGAGCCTTTTTATCATCCCTAGGGAGGGAGCACAACATTTGTAAAACAAGAGAGGGAGATAGAGACAGAGGAGAGGAGAATTTTCTCCCCCTCTCTTTCCTCCTCCTTTCTTTCCTTTCCCTGGCTCCTTTCCTCTTCCAATTTCACCCTGGTTGCACATGACTAAACATCAATTTTGACACTAATGTGGAGTGTTGCTCTCCTCAAGGTTTGGTCGCCTGATTTGTTGAGCGATTGTAAAATCGTTAATGGTGTGTTTTACACCCCATTTTTAAAAGCCACTTCTTACCAAAGGAGAAATTATTCAACTCTGGGTTCCCAACCCCCACCCTCACTCCACAGACGCGCGCACACACATACACTGTAGGGTTGCTAATGTTTTTTCCCTATATGGATGTAGAGGAAATGGGTTCACCAACAGTTTTCACTCATCACATGCACTGGGATGTTTAATGCAATGCATGTATGGGCACATGGCAAAACTGATACAGGCATACAGGCTTTACACACTGATGTGCTCTTAAGAAAAAGGAACCTAATCTGCGTAAACCCATGTCGGGAAACTGTAATCTCTGAAATGGCCTTTAAACATCATGTATATCTTAAACACACACAATCTTGTGTGCAAATAATATAAAAAGGAATCAGAATCTTGAACATATGTGCTTATGTCTGTTCCCTCCACCACCAGCACCTCGCTCCCCCAGCCTGCAATGACAAAGCAAAGTTTGGCAAGGCAATAAAGGAAGGGCTACAAATCAGTCAGGATTATCTGGCTTCCTTTAAGAATGCCATAAATTGTTTACAGCAGGCTTGGTCTTTAATGGAGTGGGGAGGGGAGGGAGAAAGGTCGAAGGAGAGGAAAGCTTTAATCTAACAATTTCAACACATTTGGAGAAGTCCCTTCTTGCAGCTTGCAATTAAAATGTGTTTCCCCCTGCCAAAGCCTCTAAAGGCCAAAGTCCCAAAGCATTTTATTATTGAGAAGGTTAAATTAAAGTTAATTTAACTGAAAGTTCTAAAGGCTTGTTTCACCACTGGCTTCGCGCGCACACATTCCCATCTCCCAAAAGAATTCATCGCCACATATTACTCAACCTAGACTTGTCAGCCCTTTGACAAGGTTACCCCACCAGGGTAGCCAAGGATTATTTGGAAGTTGCCCTTAGCAGGCATCCAAGAACAACTGTCGGGCTGGCCAGTTCCCCAATAATATACAGATCCCCTCCCATTCTGGAACTCTTGAGTTGGGGTGTGATTTGGAGAAAGAAGAAAAGCGTATTAGTCTCATATGAGTGGTGGAAGAGACTCCTGTTTAGTCTTACTCATCCAACCCTGGTGCAAATGAGAGAAGAGCACAACTCCACCTAAAATAAAGAGGCCTCTTGAGAAGAAGAGAGGTGGTGGCAGCCACAAAAAATGGGCTAACTCAGGGATAACCAACTTGGTGCCAACTGAATATTGCTGGACTGCAATTCCCATCATCCCTGATCACTGGCCATGCCAGCTGTGGCTGATGGGAGATGGACTGAAGCAGCATCTGGAGGTCCACAGGTTCCTCATCTGTGCACTGTAGGAATAAGAAGAACCCGGCTGGATCTGAACAAAAGTCATTGAGTCTAGCATCTGTGGCCAGCCAGATGCTTCTGGGAAGAAGACATAAAGGCAAAAAGATACTGGAGGGAGGGAAATGTCGTGAATCCAGTGTTGGACCTTGAGGACTTGAGTTCAATATCCCCATTCAGTCAATAAGTCCATTGGATGATGCTGGGTCTGTTAGTCTCTCTTCCAGGGTTATTATCAGGGCTGAATTAAGACCTTTAGGGGCCTTAAACACTTAAAAGATTTTGGTGCCCCCATATATATATATATATATAATTCAAAATACAAACAATAATAAACCGTAAAATAAAATTTTGTTTTTTGAAATGGAACAAAACCTGTATATCTGTATAAATAATGTTTATTTTTTTGCTCAGCTGCACCATATGGTAAATCCGGCAATGGGAATTTTTTGTGGTGCCCTCCTTCCCTTGACACCATGCTTATTTTGCTTAATGCTTAATCCACTTGTGGTTGTTGTGATGATAAAATGAAGGGCTGCGCATGTCACGACGCTGCAAATCTCATCAGCTGCTTTGTTTAATGTTCCCATCCCAGTACTATCATTCTTTCTTAGGGCAAGAGGCATTCTTTTGAGGGCCCCCCAAACATGCTTTTCACCAGAAAGCTGCACCTGGCAAATTACTCCTATGGATATTTTAAAAAGATACAGGCAGGTACTGCTTCCCGGTTGTATTTTACAGCAGGTGGTAGCCAATGTTGTGCCCTCTTGATGCTGCTGAACTTCCATCCTCCCTGACCATTGACCATGATGCTGGATGAAGCATTCTGGAAGGATGTATGCAGCTTGGGATCAGGTTATGCAAAGAGCTGCCTGCTGCTGCACAAACCTGTCATATCATTTAGATAAGGTGGGGATATTCTACTTCTGGTGCTGCACCCTAGAGAATACCATAGGACGAATACCGAAAACAGGCACTATTGCCCCTAGCTATGGAATGCCCTTCCCTTTCTCATGCATGAAGCAACCCTAGCATCAGTTGTTCCAAACATTGTGCAAAGACTTACCAGTATCTTTTTGCCCAGGCTTTCCCCGACTGATAAGATCGGACCATATTTTTATTTGTTTGAATTCTGGTTTTAGTATGCTTCTATATAACCACTGGTTTGCTGGTTTTGTGCTGGAATTTTTATTCTTTTATTTATTGTTTTTACAATGAATGCCACTTAAGAGATTTTTTTAAAAAAAATATTAAGCAGTTTATAAATGCTTTTAAATAAATAAATGAATAAATCATATACATAGGCACTCAGAAGTTAAGTTTAATTGAATTCAAGGATTAAATCCCATAAGTGGGTATAGGGCTGCAGCCTTAGGCAGCAATCATATATTCACTAACTTGGGAGTAAGCCCCACTGAATTTAGTGGGGCTCACTTCTGAGTACATATGCACAGGGCTGTGCTGTTAGTCTGTTTAAAAATGAAACAAAGCAAGTCAAACTTTGGATCACATGCCCAAGCCATTTGGACATGCTGAGAATAAAAATAGTCTTTCGATCTGAGAGCTGGCATCCTTTCCAAACCTGTGTTTCTCATTTCCTTACAGGGGGAACCACAACCCAGGTTTTCCTTTTCATCCTCATCGTTCTTAAGCTCTCTATCCCAGGACAGAAATAAATAATAAGAATGGTTACCATCTCCGGCTAAAGTCCCAATAGTGTTGCAATTTTTCTTTGTAGTCTTACAACCTAGTATTCTGTGCTCAGAAACAATCCTCTGTAACAGTATGGCCCCATACATCCCTACTCAGGAGTCAGCCCAACTCCCAGGGTGTAGTGGGTATAGGCCTTGTTTGCACGTCACAATAAACTACAGATTATCTTAAACCAGGCACCCCCAGACTCAGCCCTCCAGATGTTTTGGGACTACAATTCCCATCATCCCCGACCACTGGACCTGTTAGCTAGGGATGATGGGAGTTGTAGTCCCAAAACTTCTGGAAGGCCGAGTTTGGGGATGCCTGTCTTAAACCTTGGTTTAATTGTGACTGTACCTCTCTCCTGCCCCTCCCCTGCAAAAGAATCATTCTCCCGGTGCATGACTGAAGCAAGCCATGTTATGGTTTGTTGTGTCATCCAAACCAGACCATGATTTGTTCATTTGTTTCAAGCAAACGTGTATAAGTTTATTTTTGACTTGGTTTACAAACAAACCATGGCATAAGAGCCATCTCCTAGGGGCCGTGGGGGTTTGGCCCCCACAATAAAATATTTGAGCCCCCCCCCAGTTGATGGGCATTTCTATTGAGATGTTTTGTGTACACTATGTCATGTGATTGATTATGCGGGATGGGGCTTACCTGGGCACCCACAATATTTCATTCAAGTTGGCACCCCTGAACCACGGTCTGGGTTTGGAAGATACGACAAGAGATATTATGGCTTGTTTCCACTGCACAGAGGTTGGGGGAGAGTGAAAGGGAAGCTGTGCAAGAACCTGAATGGGGGGGGGGCAAGTGAAATCACAACAAAACCATGGTTTAAGGCAAACTGTGACTTACTATGACGGGCCTAAGAGTAATTTATAGAGCTGTCACTCTATTTTTATTTTTTTTAAAAAAAAAAACAAAAACACCTTAGTCATGTAATGAGCTTAAACACATATGCTTAAGAGGTTGATTAAATTTATGCAACTATAAAAATATAGTTCTGAAGCAGAAAGAATGCTTCTTTTGGCTTCAGATGGTGCACACATTCCATGTCTGTATAAGAGAAAAGGGAAATGCCTCTTACTCTGGTATTCGCCCTTTGCAGTTTTTATAGGTACATGCATTAATATCTTATGGGACTCTTTGCCCAGGGATATTTGACCGGTTCCCTCTCTTGCAGTGTTTTGCCATATGGCAAAAACCTTTCTGTTTAGGCAGGCATTTGCTTTGTCCCATAGATCAGGGGTTTTTTTTTTAATTATTGAGTGCTTTTATTTAAATCTGCTGTACTGTTTTTATTACACCATGGGTTTTGGGCGGGACTTGAATTGCATTTTATGGTTGGCTTTAAGTGTTGTCAGTATCCCTGAGTGGTGTGTAGGCACCAGAAGAATGGGACATACATTTTTTATATTTTATATTAATTTATTTATATTTATTGAGCAGTGCATTTAAATACGTCACCTCATCTCCCTGCAAACAAATGAGGATGAATGCTCAATACGCAGGTCACAGGTCATCTGGACACATTCTTCCACTTTATGGCAAGATGCATGGAATCTCTACTTAAATTATAGTTATTGTTTCTAAATTTACAACTATACATATAAATTAGCATACACAAATTTTTGTGCCATTTTATGCCATTCTGTCCTCTCTTTCTGGCAGTGCTTAAGCACCTACTCTCTTACTGTTGCCACTTTCCTAGTAGCAAAATGTGGGATTATGTGGAACAGGACTTCTAAATGACTTCCAATTGTCAGCTTTTGTATATATTATACACACATGCACACCTACCCTATTGTGAGGTGTACTATCCCTAACGGATTCCTGATGAATGCATGCCCAGGGTTTTCTGGAAGACTTTCAAGAATGAAGGCTCCAGATCTTTCCCAGCCTTCTTATTCTATTGCTAGGCTGCATTTTTTTTTTTAACCTGGAAAGTTTCCCCTAATAACCAGTGTCTACATCGGGGCTAGGGAGCGTGTGACCCTCCAGTCTCATCGACCCTGACCACTGGCTATGATGCTTGGGGCTGATGGGTGCTGGAGTCCAATAGCACCTGCAGGCCTGCAGGTTCCCCAGTCCTGATCTACATATTTTACAGCAGAAAACCATTGTTCCTTGCGCTATACTTAGCAGGGAGCATGAACAACTTGTTTTTTCCTCTGGTATCACAGTTTTTTAAACAAACGTCACCTAAACATAATGACAAGAGCTACAAACATACAATTAAACAATTCAAAAGCTGAGAGAGTCCAAATTCTGACAGAGGCTCCAGCTTTTGTGCTCTCCTGTGAAATTATGGCTGCCATCCTGCACATGCTTACCTGGGTGATAAGTCTTGCTGCATTCAATGGGTCTGTTACTTCTGGGTAGGCATGTGCAAGATTGCGCTGTACAGTGGTTAAATGCTCCACATCTTCTGCCATCCCTCTTGACCCTACGTTTCCTGCCACTGGGCATTTGGGGTGGGTGGGGTGGAATGGAGTACAGTGGTACCTCAGGTTACATACGCTTCAGGTTACAGACTTCGCTAACCCAGAAATAGTGCTTCAGGTTAAGAACTTTGCTCCAGGATGAGAACAGAAATCATGCTCCGGCGGCATGGCGGCAGCAGGAGGCCCCATTAGCTAAAGTGGTGCTTCAGGTTAAGAACAGTTTCAGATTAACAGTTTCAGATGGGCGTCTCCACCCCCATCGTTCTGCCCGGACGCTGAGGTCCAGCGCCGAGGGCCTTCTGGCGGTTCCCTCATTGCGAGAAGCAAAGCTACAGGGAACCAGGCAGAGGGCCTTCTCGGTAGTGGCGCCCGCCCTGTGGAACGCCCTCCCATCAGATGTCAAAGCGATAAATAACTACCTGACATTCAGAAGACATCTTAAGGCAGCCCTGTTCAGGGAAGTTTTTAATCTGTGATTTTTTACTGTATTTTTGGTTTCTATGGAAGCCGCCCAGAGAGGCTGGGGAAACCCAGCCAGATGGGCGGGGTACAAATAATAAATTATTATTATTATTATTATTATTATTATTATTATTATTATTATTAAGAACGGACCTCTGGAACGAATTAAGTACTTAACCCAAGGTACCACTGTATCTCAGAAAAGGGCATGGCTAGCTGGCTGGAACACTGAACAAGAACATTTCACACTGCATCATTTTGTGGCATCCTGTGTTGTTTTATATTGCATACTCATTGAGGTTAGCAATTTGTACCTGCATCTAAATTTAACCTATTTATTAATGGATGGGTTGATTAAAATCCAGGGGAGTAGCCATTTGGATGGGCTGACTGCTCTGTATCTTTGTGTAAACAAGTATGGACTAATTTCAATGTTTTCTGTAGAACTGCACTGCTCTTGTGACCTTTGCTGACATGCTTCCTGACAGTGTCAGGAACGTTCAGTTTGACTGAGCACTATGCGTTGCACCACAGGGGTGGGTTGGTGACCAAGCTCCCCCCTCCATTTATTTCTTTTCATCTGTGTTTCAACCTCCTTCAAAACTAAGAGCTCAATGCAACTCCTTCAAGGTCTTAATTATCCTTCAAGGACTACAGTTATAAAATCAGGGCAGGAAATGCTGGAGGAATATGATGTGTTGAGCCTCAGCCTAATTACAAAGCATTGTCACTGTTCCTGGGTAAGGTTGCCTCACGTTTTGGAAGCCTTCTTTTCCTCCTCTGCTTCTTCATGGCAACACACTAAAACAACACACTAAAACAAATCACGTTCTCTAATCAAACAACAACAATGAAGTCAACTGGGACCCTTCTTATCCCCCCCCCTCCTTTTGCAATTTTAACTTGGTCACTTGGACAGTCATAATGCTTAGGTAGGATTCAATTGCACACTGGCAAATTCAGATTGCAGAATTGTAGTTGATTGGAAAGTCTTTAGGGGAATATTTGCCTTGCATTACAGAAGGTCTTAGGTTCAATCGCCTACATCTCCAGGTAGCCTTAGGAGAGATTCCCCATCTGAAATCCTGGAAAGCGCCTGCCAGTCAGTGTAGTAGACAGTGCTGAGATAGATGAACCAATGGTCTGACTTGGTATAAGGCAGATTCCTATGTTCCTAAAAAACCTGCTTCCCCCCAAAACTGGACTTTTTGAGATAAGGAAAGTGACAAGAAAATGCACTGGAAAGTGTGGGATAAAGCTTGTTTTGATGCAGTGTCATCTAACCTCCCCACAAACGAGCTGGAACAAATGCCCAATAAATAGTCAACGTTGTCTGATCTCCCTGCAAACAAATCAGGATGACGCTCAATAAATAGGTCATCTGGAAGCACCCCTTGTTGCTGAAGGATGTCTAAAATTGTTCGCAATAATATTTCTTTGTAAAAACAAAAACAAAAACACCAAAAAAAATCCCAAAACAACATTTCTCTAAGTAATTGAGCCTGTGCTCTTGAATCAGACATTCTATGCTAATTTGGAGTCCTGTCTTATCACATTACATACATGCAACCGGGGCCTCCGTTACACCGAGAGCAACAAAATAGCTACACTCGGCATTATTAATGAAGTAGATGGATTAATTTCCTATTTATGAGAAGCTAACCAACTGGCTAGCTTGCTGACAGCACTATTAATGATCCTTAATGCCCCACAGGCGGTAATGGGTCCCACTGGGAGATGCAGAAACTCTGCAATTTGTATTGAGGATTTAGACATAACAAAAAAAAGGGGGGGGGAGGAAAGGAAAAGAAAGCACTCTTGGGAGCAGGCAGTTGATCAGCGGGCGCCCCAGCGGAACACAGCAGACAAATAATAAATGACAGCCTTGCGATTAAATCAAACCTTCTACTTTAAGTGTTAAAGTGTCTGACTGTCACTAACAATCTAGAGCTTGTTAAAGCCTCCTGAGGCCCCCAGGAACAGAGGCAGTGAGCTGGAAGGTAAAGAGAGAGAGGGGGGGGGGGAGAAATGAGGCAGCAGCAGTAGCAGGAGGGGCCCTACTGTCTTGACAAGTGAAACTGCTTTAAATAGCAGAAATGCGGGGAGCAACAGACACCGCCTTACCCTGGATTTAAAGGCAATGGCAACCTGGGAAGCAACGACCTGGCTAACTAGCTTGCTAGGGGATAACTGCGAGCATCTTTAGTCATCAGCAACCCATCTTTAAAGCTTCATCTGTACAAGCTGATAAACAGTGTGTGTGGTGTTGTTTTTTTAAAAAAAAGAAGCTGAAATGACAATGGATTTTTTTTAAAAAAATTACTAGAGGGCTGTGGCTGTTCTGATTGAGTAAGCAGTTTGGGTTATTGGGTCTATTGACCATAAACAACATGCAGATTGTGCCTTTTAAAAGAAGGGTATAACAAAATTCAGGATCAAAAATACAGGCAATTTTTACTTGGATCCTCCCTTTAACAACTGTGTTCTAGGACTACAGAAAGGAACCTACCCATATGTTCCTGAAATTTTAGGGTTGGAGTTTGTCAGTAAAACTGAAACATAAAATTCACATGAGTCCCTCAATTGTAAAAGAAAAGACTGGGGAGATAAACGGCTGCAACTATTTAAATTCAGTAAGCGAGAGTCAGTCAACTTATGGGTAGAAGCTCCTCCAAGTAACCTTTTATTCTGGATGAGAGGTAGAAACACAGTAAACTCCCAGAAAGACTGGAATCTGTGCTTCTTCTTCTCATAAGAGATTTATATAGAGCGCTCCCTTCATCATGTCCACTCCCCCCAACCTATTATGCATGTACAAAGTTCCTCTGCAATTTTGTGACCACGTCTTAGTTCCTTCTTATTTGCCTTTAAAACACTCCAATAAGTACCTCCTTCTTTTAAGCTTACTTCTTGAAGGGCATGACTCCTTTTTCATCTTAAAAATGACCAGAGCTTGGAAAGTACCTTTTAGGCCAATCAGAAGGTCGGGGGTTCGAATCCCCGCGACGGGGTGAGCTCCCGTTGCTCGGTCCCTGCTCCTGCCAACCTAGCAGTTCGAAAGCACGTCAAAGTGCAAGTAGATAAATAGGTACCGCTCCGGCGGGAAGGTAAACAGCGTTTCCGTGCGCTGCTCTGGTTCACCAGAAGCAGCTTAGTCATGCTGGCCACATAACCCAGAAGCTGTACGCTGGTTCCCTCGGCCAATAAAGCGAGATGAGACCACAACCCCAGTCGGCCACGACTGGACCTAATGGTCAGGGGTCCCTTTACCTTTACCTAGTTCCAGTTCAATTTCAACATTGCCACAAAATTCCACAACTAATTCCCGTTCACATTCGTCCATTTACGAAACAAACTAGTTGGGTTTGCAACAAAATTCAAGTTCCTCCAAATAATTCTCGGCAATCCTCCCCCCCCCCCCACATAATAGAATATTATAAACTGCTGTGCTGAAGTATAAAATATTCCAGTCAACCCTTTCTGACAATCCCCTCCTCCCAAGGCTGCTGGTGGGCACTGGTGACACCTTAAAACTTGGATACTATTTCCAGCCAGGGTGAGACTTGTAGTTTCTTATGCCTCAAGGTCCAATTCAAAACTTAGTCGCTGGGAAGAAGCAGGAATGAGAAAACCAAACCAAACACCAGTAAGCTTTCCCCCTTGAGAACATTAAGAAAACACAAGTTTATTTTGAGGAGAGCTGGGCTGGGGTGTTATGAAACTGTACAGTCCCAAAATGGTTGTACCTTGTGCTTTGTTTTCGTTTCCTCCCTGAACTGCTGTAAGTCTCCTTGATAGCCTTATCTTGAACATTAGCTTGATATGGTGCATATAATTTGTGGTTGCCCTGTAAAAGACAGGAACTCCAGGATACGTTTCAACCAGCTAACACAAGGAACATAAAAATATGTCCTTATCAAATCGTGTCTCATAACATCAGGGTGTTCCAGGAACAGGATACATGCATTAAAGAGAGTTAGGATCAAACAGTATTTCTGTTTTCCTTTCCACAGACGTCCAAAAATATACAACATCCTTAAAAGGAGGCAGTCTTTCCCCACTTTTTATAACCACTTAGAATTTAATCAGGAAAAAGATTTTCTTTTGGGGGGTGGAGGAGGTGTCAATATGCTTTGAAATACCCTGATTTATTTATTTATTTATTTGCACAGTGAGGAAGCAATAGCTTGCTTGTTTTGCTTGCCTGAAAATCATAATGTTGCACACATTTACTCTCTAATTAACATCACTGTACACACAGCTGGCAAGACCCACAGTTTTTGAGAATTGCAAATCAACTCTGAACTAGGAGGCTTGCTGGGGTTCGGTAAGACTTGGGTTATTCTGCCTACATAGCATCCTGGAGAAATGCTGGCCAGAAAGCCACCTACTTTGGACCAGTTCTGAATATCTAATACTTGGTGATAATCTTTTGTGTGTGAGAGAGATTTGCCATAAAAGGCAGAGGATGGATGGACTTGCCTTGTTCAGATAAGCATTGGACCATCCAGTTTTCAATTCTATTTTTGGATTCATGTCAGTTGTGGCACTAAGCATCTCCCCAGAATTGGAGGGCGAGTCTATTTAGCCAATCAATGGTTGCTGTTTCTTAAAGTTTCCAACAAGGCCAATGTTGGGGATTGGCACTATCAGGCGCCTGCTGAGACCCCCCTGCCAATTCTAGGAGCCTCCACCTCCTCGCTTCTGTTGCCTGTTCATCTGTCCTCCCCAAACAAGCAAGAAGAGGAGCGAGGAAAGGAGGAAAGCAGCACACCTTAGCCTCCATCTGGGAGGTGGTATAGTTTGGGGCCAGAGGGAGAGGCAAACAAATGTTCAGTGGGAGTACAGCAAGGAGGGGAAGAAGATGAGGCCACCTGGAGGGCCATACTGAGAGCACCTTGTCCAATCCCACCCCCAAATCTGGATTTGTAGTTTTAGCAGGGGATTCTGATGAAAACCCATGGAAAAAGGAACAAAGGACCTCCACTATCAACATCCTACTGCTATACATGCATGGAAGGACACAGCATGAATCACTCCTTTATTCAGTGGTATATTTGCTCCGCCTTTTTCTGATAATGTGCTGAAGACAATAAACAACAAGGTGGGAATAAATATGTTGTCAGGACCAATGACAGGAATTGCAGAAGCCTGGATATTTGTTAATCCTCTTTTAGTTGAGGAAATTGGTGAAACTGACTAATTTCATTTGGATAAAGCAAGGAGTATCTTCTAATTAAAATAGTTTAGATGTATTCGAAATGGAGCAATAATTATTTTAGTGGTACAGATAATATAGAAGCATTTCTTGCTCCTTAAATTATGAATGTGTGTTAAAAGTATAATTTATGTGACTTAGGAGTGTGTGCGTGTGTTTTAAGTGCACCATCTCTGTTGAGATCTATGGTTTTTTTGCAGTTTTATGTCTATGTGAATAAAATAAATGCAAATAATAGAGTTGCAAGGTTTAATTGATTATATTAATCAAGGCATCCTAATTAATTCAGCAGCATTTCCACACAGGTATTCATTAATACTGCAGATGGGAAGTGCCTTGCTAAAAGAGGCATTCCTCCTTCTTTTCTAAATAGGAGGGAATGCCTCCTCTAGAATTATACCTATTGCAACATGTATGCAAAATACTTCTTTTCACTTCAAAATGATTTGTTTTAATGTAATATATTTATTACAAACACAACGTATAAAACCAACGTATAAAAACAGGTGTTACAGGGTATGACTGATTTACCTGCATATGAGTAAAATATTCGGGTTATTGCTCCCACTAATTCCGAAGTTCAGAGGTGAGTGCCAGTATTTGGATAGCCAAATCAACAAGATGGAGGCATCAGCAGGCGTGGGGCAGTCCCAAAATTTGCAGCAGATCAAAGTATATTTAAGGGAAAAGCTGGCTGTGCAGAAGAGACTCAAAACTGCTCAACAAGGACTGAACATCCTCAGTGGCCACAAAATGAACGACTAGTGGAAGAAAAGTAGAAACGTAGGCAGGACGGGGAATGCAATGGAGTATCTGTGTGGGGGAAGCCACACTTTACATGGAAAGGTTTTGTTGTAGGTCCCACTTGCAACAATAATGTTTGTCCTGGCAAAAAGTCTCAGTGGTAGACAATTCACTTCACATGCAGAAGGTCTCAGATTCAATTCCAAGCATCTCCAGGTAGTGATGGGAATGTCCCCTGTGGCCACTCAGTGTAGAAAATACTGATCGGGATTAATGCTCTGACTCAGTAGAAGGCAGCTTTTGATATTCCTAAATACACCCACACATCACTACATCAGAAAAAATAGGAAAACCTACTTTCATTTAGGGCAGGCATGTCCAAAGTACATTTCGGGGGGCCTAATCCAGCCTACCGGTCGGTTTAATCCGGCCCCTGCAGCAGTTTATTTGCTGGGGTAAAATCCTTAAAAAAGCTCAACAACAACAAAAAATGTTAACAACTTTGGCTGGCCCTTTGGTCGGCCCTCATGGCCCTTCACTTCATCAAATCTGACCCTCTTTGAAAAAAGTTTGGACACCACTGATCTAGGGAGAGGACTTAGCACAGTGGCAGAGTGTTCAATGCCTGGATAGGGCTGGGAGAGAGCCTTGCCTGAAACCCCAGAGAGACACTGCCAATCTGTGTAGATGACACTGAGCTTGATGGACCAATGGACTCTTACTCAGTATAAAACAGCTTTCTCTGTTCTGAGAAGACAAGGACAGTTTTCTTTGGGACAGTCCGGCATTCCCAAAGTGAGGACTCAACCATGCACAATTTATAACCCATGCCTATGACACTCTAACCCCTGCAAATTGGGGGTAGCATTCCGCTCTAAGCACACGCTATGTACAGGTGCCCAGCGCCCTAAACACAGTATGTGCCCATGCATCAAAGTCTTACACATTTAATCTCTCTTTGTTGTATAACATCCGTAGGAAATTATACCCCGAGCCCTGTCTGCTTGATCACATTTTGCCTCCTTTGCCCTCCCCCATCCTCTTCAAGTCAGTGCAGAAGGGAAAAATAATAGTGACAGGCCCCTTGGGAGAGCCAAGAGGCCTGAGCAAAGTGCAGTGGGGAAACAAACGCGCCTGCTCACTCATCACATTTAGCATTCGTTCTGCCACTTGCTGTCAAATTAAAACACGGCCAACAACTCATTTCTCCTGCTCTCGCAGTTACAAATTAGTCCATTAAGCTGTCTGCAGCAAGCCTTTTTTCCTCTTCCCAGTAATGGCCTCCGAGAATTCCTTCATAATCGCCAAGTTCTCCTGGGATGCCCATGGAAAGCAGATGGGGTGGCTGCCGGGTAATACACGGCACTTTTTAATGACACAACATGCTGCGTTTCTCTCTCTCTCTCTCTCTCTCTCCCTCTCTCTCCTACCCCCGCCTCCCATATCCCTGTTATTCTGCCACATGCACATGCATGCACCTGTCTCAGTACATGCCATTTCATTTACCAGGACGAATATGAATTTAAGGGAGGGTTGGTATTGTGATGGGTGGGTGGGTAGGTAGGTAGGTGGGAGAATGAGAAAAAATACATAGGCAGAAAAAATATAAGAGGAATGAGAACATTTTAAACTGATTTTAGAAAGGAGGAAGATGCTGGAATCACATTTTTACTTATGTAGTAGTAGAAATGTCAGCAGAGAGCTGCATTTCTCTGCAATCAGGCTGTGGCTCAATCAATACCCAACTGGGAGAGATCCCTGCTTGAAACCCTGGGGAGCTGCCGCCAGTTGATACCAAGCTAGATGGATCCAAAGTCTGATTCAGCAGCTTTTTATTTATTATAACTCTTGCTTGATGAATGAAAAGTCTTCATTTCTGGACCACAGTGCTTGGAGTTGCAACCTTCTTGGTTGCACTGAGATGCACCGAAGCACGTAATAGAATTCAGCATGGCTCTCAGCAATGATATTTCTTTGAAAGGAAGAAAAATCTGTTAAGAAAATTTGAGGCAGTAACATTCTCCAGTTGTTGAAGAAGTATAGAATGAGTTTCAATCCTGCATCATGGTTTCAGTTCTCTCTACACAAATGCACAGAGTATGGGAAACAAAAAAGATGACCTGGAGCTTTTAATACAGGATGGCAAATACAACCTGGTTGGCATTACCGAAACCTGGTAGGATGAGGCTCATGACTGGAATGTAGGAATTGAGGGGTATAACCTGTGCAAAAGGAATAGATGAAACAGGAAGGGAGGAGGAGTAGTGTTATATATAAAGGATGTGTACACTTGTAAAGAAATCCATAACCTGGAACATGAAAAGCAGATTGAGAGTGTATGAGTAAAAATTGTAGGAGAGAGAAACGACAGTGACGTTACTGTGGCTGTCTGCTATAGACCACCAAGCCAGACTGAAGACTGGATGATGCCTTACTAGAGTAGAGATTACCAAATATTCAAAAAGGAGAGAAATAGTAATCATGGGGGACTTCAAAACGACCTTAACAGATTGGAGAACTGGGTGCAAACAAACAAAATGAATTTCATTAGGGACAAATGTAAGGTTCTGCACATAGGCAGGAAGAACCAGATGCACAAATATAGGATGGGAGATACCTGGCTTACTAGCAGTACATGTGAAAAGGTTCTAGGGGTCTTGGTGGACCACAAACTTAACATGAGTCAACTGTGATGCAGCAGCAAAAAAAGGTAATGCTATTCTAGGCTGCATCAATAGAAGTATAGTGTCCAGGTCAAGGGAAGTAATAGTACCATTCTATTCTGCCTTAGTCAGACCACACCTGGAATAATGTGTCCAATTCTGGGCACCACAATTTAAGAAGGATGTTGACAAGCTGGAACATGTGCAGAGGAGGGTAACCAAAATGATTAAGGGTCTGCAAACTAAGCCTTATGAGGAGCGCTTGAAGGAGCTGGGTATGTTTAGCCTGGAAAAGAGGAGTCTGAGAAGAGATGTGATAGCTATCTTCAATTATCTTAAGGGCTGTCATATGGAGGAGGGAGCATGCTGGTTGGTTTCTGCTCTCTTCACTGTGCAGCGAAGTGCTTGTCACGAGGCAATGTTTACATTCCACA
Source organism: Podarcis cretensis (assembly GCF_951804945.1). NCBI lineage: Eukaryota > Metazoa > Chordata > Lepidosauria > Squamata > Lacertidae > Podarcis > Podarcis cretensis. Next base: position 33,550,865 of record NC_137186.1, read on the forward strand.
GTCTGTACTGTTGGGTTTTCCCACGGGAAAGGGAGACTGGATGTGACGTACACTGGTTTCCTGTTTTTCACTGTTCTCACAGTGTGATTCTCTCCATGCTTCAGAGGAGAGAGGATGCCTTTTCTGCTCCGGCAGAGGCAAGATGTTTTTCTGTAATCTACCAGCTTTGAAATGTAAATAAAGCAATATAGAGTATGTGCACGTATTCCTCATCATTCCGCTGTGCACGGGACACTGCTACAAATCAACATTTTTGGTTATGGGCCCAGAAAGACGCAGTCATCTGAATGCCGGCAAAAGGATAGGAATGCAGAGGGACGAATCGGACCATATCTCTGCGCGTCAAGATGATTGATGAGGTATGTGCTACTGCTCCGGGCAGCCTGCCAGCTTCTATTTAATGGCTTTATGGCTGGACTTTGAACTTTTATGGCCATTTGCCAGGCACAGGAGGAGGCTATGCTGGGGAAATCGAAAGTAAGTTTTAAAAGTGCTCTTGGAGTGAAGCAGCTGCAGAGAATAGTGACGCAGCACTATTTAAGGCAGCAGAGGGAAAGCACTTTTGAACTTGCCTTTGGCATAAGGTTTGAGGCAGCTGCAGTTAAGCAGAATGGCACAGGCTCACAGGCAGAGGCTGTTTTGAACTTGCCTTTGGAATGAGGCTTGAAGCAGCAGAGACGCAGCTTGTATAAAGCAGCTTGATTTAAAGCAGCAGACATGACGCAGAAGGCTAATGCCAGAGTCATGATGGCCCTTCAGGATGCTTGTGGGATTCCCAAGCTCAGTAAGAAGAACTATGCGGACTGGGTTCTCTATGCAGAGGCTATTCTGCGGAAAGAGGGTCTGTTTGAGGTTATTACAGACACCCCCCAGCTCCAATTACAGATGCATGGAAAGCTAAAGATTCCAAAGCAAGGGGAACTCTTACATTGATAGTATCCCCAGAAGAGCTCTGTCTATTGCGTGATAAGACCTCAGCCAGAGAAATTTGGGACGCTTTGAGAGAGGCTCACTTGAGGACAGAAGCTGGATCTACCATGTTTTACTTTAACAAGCTGCACAATATGGCTCTTGCTGAAGGTGGAGATGTGCGTACACATCTGATGGAGATGCAGAATCTGAGACATGAGCTGCAACAGAGAGGACTCAACTTTCCAGAGGCTGTGTATTCCTTCATGATACTACAATCTTTGGGTTCAGGTTGGGAGTCTGTTGCGACTCAGATTGCTGTACGGCCTACCGCTCAGCTGACAGTGGATTATGTTACTGCCGTGATTCAGAATGAAGCAGATCGCCAGGGTGCTGGCTGCATGGGAAAGGGGGAGTCTTCACAGACGTCATCCCAGAGTGCAGTGGAACCACCAGATGGCGCCAAAGCTTTGAAGGCAGTGAAATGCTACTCCTGTGGACGTCTAGGCCATATGAAGAGGGAATGCAGATATCCCAGGGCCAAGACAGAGCAGCGCAGCGAAAGCTCATCGCGTGGAAAAGGCCAGAGCAAAGGCAGAGGTCCGGTGTCCAGGACAATGCAGCACAAAGCAATGGTCTCACGCTTCACTCCAAAAGTTGCAGAGGTCCAGAAGACGTCTAGATCTTTCTTCGTTGTTGATTCGGCTGCAACCCATCACATGTGCAACGATAAGTGACTGTTCGTGTCTTTTACACCGCAGGAAGGTGCGATTCACCAGGCGGATGACCACACAATCCCCAGTAAAGGCTACGGAACTGTTGTTCTTCACAGTTTGGACTTATCGATACAGAATGTACTTTATGTGCCAGATGCCAAACATAATCTGCTCAGCGTTGGACAGATGAATGAGCGGAACATTGACGTTTCCTTTAAGAACAAAAAGTGCATCATCACAAAGAAAAATGATTATGTATTGTATGCTGAATATGTTGATCGTTTATATGTTTTGTATTATGATGATGTTGTGCAGGATGACACTTGTTGCATTGCAGGTTCTAACAAAAGTTTGCATGCAGAATGTATTCATGATTTTCATCGAAAATTTGGTCATTTGAATTTTGAGGCAGTATCTAAAATGCCTGCCTTGGTTGAAGGTATGACTATTAAACCCTGCAGGTACCACATGAAGTGCAAGGCATGCGCAGCAAACAAGGTGAAAATGGCTGCGAAAGGTAAGGTGTCTAGTAGGCAAGCTACAGAACCATACCAAATTGTTCATGCTGATTTGGTTGGACCACTAGCGCCCTCTTTGGGTGGAAATAGGTACCTCATGGTTCTCATTGATGCATTTTCCAGGTATGTTTATGTGTACAATCTCAAGCAGAAATCAGAGGCTTTTCCTAGGTTCAAGGAATTCTGTGCTTGGTTGGAAAATGTGCATGGTAAGAAGGTAAAGACTCTTTTCAGTGATCGCGGAGGGGAATTCACTTCTCAGCAGTTTGAAGCTTTTCTGTCTGAGAAAGGAATTCAACACGATTTGTCTAGTCCTCGCTCGCCATGGCAGAATGGACTTGCAGAACGAGCAAATCAGACATTGCTTCAAGGGTTAAAAACTTTGCTACATGATGCAAATCTTCCAGAGAGTTATTGGGCCGAAGCTCTCTCATGTTTCACTTACAGTTATAATCACAGGTTATCTTCAGCGATTGGTTGTACCCCCGTATGAGAAGATGTTTGGCAAGAAGCCATACATCAAACACATGAAAATTTTTGGTTCTGACATGTGGGTTCACTCACCACAAAATTCCAAGTTAGACAAGCGTGGTTTGCATGGTATCTTTCTAGGTTATGAGAAAGGTTCTTACAGAATAAGGATGACTGACTCTAAGACTATTAAGCTCACAAGAAGTGTTGAGTACAATGCCAAGTGGGGGGAGAATGTGGGAATTTTCCAATGTTATCCTGATGACAGTGATGAGACTGAGGATAGTCAAAAGCAACCACAACAACCCACACCCACTGATGAAAGTTCTGATTCTGAGTCTGAAGCTGAATCGGGTGATTCAGCGGATTTCAAGACTGCGAAAGCCTCTATGCGACCCTCTGAAAGCTCTGATCAAGAATTGGAGGAACCATTGTTCACAATAGGTCACTTTTCTCCTAAGAAGGAAGAGGAGAGTGTTGAAGACTTAAGGCTAATTCGTAGGTCACAAAGAGCCACAAAAGGTAGACCTCCAAAGAGATTTGCTGATGAGTTTGCCAAGATAGCAGTAACAGCTGTTAAAAGCTCCAAGAAGGTATTTGAACCTTCAAGTTTCCAAGAAATCCAGGATTTGGATTCAAAGGAAGCTGAGCCATGGTTAAATGCCATGAAGGCTGAGCTTGATTCCTTGGAAAGGAACAAAACATGGGAACTTGTTCCAGTAGTTCCAGGAATGAAACTGCTTGGAAGCAAATGGGTCTTCAAAGCGAAGACTGATCAAAATGGCAAGGTAGTCAGACACAAAGCAAGATTGGTAGCCAGGGGTTTTGCACAGGTACCAGGTGAAGACTATCACGAGACCTACTAACCCACAGTGAGGTATGAGAGCATTAGGCTTATGCTCAAGCTAGCTGCAGAGGAGAATCTACACATTAGTCACCACGATGTGAACACAGCTTTTCTGTACGGATCTCTAGATGAATCACTTTATATGCTTCCACCTGATGGCGTACAGGTAAAACAGGGATTTGTTTGTGCTCTGAAAAAGTCCCTTTATGGTCTCAAACAAAGTGCACGGTGTTGGCACACAAAACTCACTGAAGTATTGTTTTCTCTAGGTTTTCAGCAAGGGAAAGCTGATCCATGTGTATTTGTCAAAGAGGAGGGGCAAAAGAAACTGTATTGTTTGTTTTATGTTGATGATTTATTATTCTTTTGGAAAGATGTCACAATGTACAATAACGCCCTAGCTCAACTGAAAGAACACTTTGACATGAAAGATCTTGGTGAGGTAAACAACTACCTATCTCTGGAAATAGAAAGAGATCAAGATGGTAACATTCTAGTACACCAGTCAAGGAAAATTGCTGATGTGTTAAGCAAACTAAACCTGATGGATGCTAACCCTGTAGACACACCGATGACAACAGGTTATCAGGTAAATGACACTGAAGAAGCATTTTCTGACACTACACTGTACAGAAGTGTGCTAGGCAAGCTAAACTTCATTGCCAGATGTTCAAGACCAGACATTGCTGTTAGCTGTAATTTGCTAAGCAGACAAGTCAACAATCCTACTGTTAAGGATTGGAAAGCTCTGAAACGCATAGCGCGGTATTTGAAAGGCACTATGCATTACAGACTGAGATTTAACAATCAGAAGTCTGGTGGTCTTGAGATATTTGCAGATGCAAGTTTTGGAAGTGACACTACAGACAGGAAAAGCACGTCTGGAGTTTGCTACATGTACAATCAGGGTCTATTTGATTGGTCATGCAAGAAGCAAACAACAGTTAGCTTAAGTACTTGTGAAGCTGAACTGAATGCACTGTCTTATTCACTCAAAGATTGTGAATGGTTGTTACAATTGTGCAAAGACATGAAAATTCCTGTCAAATGTCCAATCCAGGTTTACCAGGACAACAAAGCATGTTTGGCTTTGCTGAATTCTGAAGGTTGTAAGCAAAGCACGAAGCACTTGCAATTGAAGTTGCAACATGCTAGGGAACGTATTCAGAAGGGACTCGTAACGGTGTCCTATATGCCAGGTAATGAAATTCCTGCTGATGTATTGTCCAAGATTGTATCAAGGGATCAACACTGTACCTATGTGCAGAAGTTGGGTTTGTACTGATATTGTACGAACACGCTGCCCAGTGATGTTCACAGAAAGGGGGAAGATGTTGGTTTCTGCTCTCTTCACTGTGCAGCGAAGTGCTTGTCACGAGGCAATGTTTACATTCCACAGTCTGTACTGTTGGGTTTTCCCACGGGAAAGGGAGACTGGATGTGACGTACACTGGTTTCCTGTTTTTCACTGTTCTCACAGTGTGATTCTCTCCGTGCTTCAGAGGAGAGAGGATGCCTTTTCTGCTCCGGCAGAGGCATGATGTTTTTCTGTAATCTACCAGCTTTGAAATGTAAATAAAGCAATATAGAGTATGTGCACGTATTCCTCATCATTCCGCTGTGCACGGGACACTGCTACAAATCAACAGTTTTCTCCTGCTCTGGAGGGTAGGACTCGAACCAATGGCTTCAAGTTGCAAGAAAGGAGATTCCGACTAAAGATTCGGAAAAACTTTATGACAGTAAGAGCTGTCCAGCAGTGGAACAGACTCCCACAAGAGGTGGTGGACTCTCCTTCCTTAGAGGTTTTTAAACAGAGGTTGGAAAGCCATCTGTTATGGATGCTTTAGATGAGATTCCTGCATTGAAGGGGGTTGGACTAGATGACCATTGGAGTCCCCTCCAACTCTGTGATTCTATGATCATTTGGAGAATTGTGTTATTGTTTACATGTGCTGTATTGTTTGGGAAAGTGCAATGTTGCTCACATAGCAGCCTGTCTACATGTTTATATTAATATAATTCTTAACTCCTGTGACTTTGTTTTTTTGTTACTGACTCAGTATGTGGCAGCTTCCTATTTTCCAAAGATATCCTCTTTGTTCAGTTCACAAATCAAACTGCACCCCCTCCATCCTCTGTTCATTTGCCAGCACTGGCCCTTCTGGAAGATTATTGTTTGTGGCAGAGTAAGTTGCTTAATGCTGGATCCTCTTGTTTTAAGAGATGGCCCAAAGATCCAAAGAGGCTTGCCACAGAAAAGATCTGTCTTACATGCACAGCCGAGAGCAGGTTTCTTTGCTCTCTTTTACACAAAGCACCTTAGAATACAACGGGGAGTGTAAGAGAGGGACATATTAAATACTACTGCTACTACTACTATTAACAATCCTCTGGAGTGCATTATATACATTGTCTTATTGTAATTTGTGCAAAATAATAAAGTGCATGGAAATTGGCTTAATTTGAATAATTTATGCATTTTGCAGCATTTCATACCTTCCATCATTTCACAGTTGAAAATAGGGACATATCTGTAATACCACTATTCTCCTACCAAAGATCATTGTCAGAGCCCCTGCTTATTATGCATTACTGAAGGCTATGCTGTCTCTTGTATTTGCTGTATTTATAGCCCATCTTCCACTGATTTAAAAGCCAAGGCACTGTTTGTTATTCTGACTAAAGATAAACATAATGGCCTGATAATATGCTATCAACATTCAAAATATACCTCAACATCTGCAATATGTGACATGGCAAGCGGCACACAGAGCCTTTGTGTTCATGGGTGTGCATTTATTTATATGTATGTACAGAAGAAACAAGTCCCCCCCCCTCCACTCCAGCAGATACTTAACTTTTAGAAACCCTGGAGAGGGAGCTGGCTCCTGAGAAAGGGGCACTGCTATGTCTTAAAAGAAAAAGAAAACGTTCATAGCACAAATTTGGCTACACAATCTTCTTTGGGCCCATGGGCTACAACAAAATGCTTCTTTCAGGCCTAATGCCAGCAGAGGGAGGGGAGCTTGCTGGTGCATAGGTGCCAATCCCCTGGCATCCTGGGTGCCCAAGCACCCAAAGAATTCTTCATGAAGGGGCCAGGCACCCACAAATTTCGGTGTCAGGGCCATGCACACTGCATGGCACCCACGGCCCCGGGCACCCATGGTCGCAGGCCTAAGTTGGCACTTCTGCCACTGTGTGCACCTGGGCATCTGTGGGCACCATGCTGGTGACCCCTGTACTGATTTATATGTATAGATGCAAATTGAAGCTGAGATTTAGAGGGGAAATTACTGTGTAAGCTCTCTCTCTGGTGGTGGAGAAGGTAAGAGATCCAGGGCTTCATGTAAAAGACATCCGCTGAACTTTCCCCTGCCTGCTGTCTTCCTCCACACCCTTTCCCCCCATATTGTTTTTCTTCTGGTTATTTGAATCTTGGTGCTGGGGAGGAGGAGGAGCATCCCATCCATCTGCATACCTTCCAACATTTCTCTGATGAAAATAGGGACGTCCCATTCCATAATAATAATTTTACTATTTATACCCCATACATCTTACTAGGTTGCCCCAGCCACTCTGAGCAGCTTCCAACATATATAAAAAACATAACTGAACATTAAACATTAAAAAATAAACTTCCCTATACAGGATTGCCTTCAGACGGCTCAGGGGTCGGATAACTCCATACCCTCCAACATTTCTTCAATGAAAATAGGTGCGTCCTAAGGAAAAGTGGGACGTTCAAGGATCAAATCAGAAGCCAGGATGGCTTCTCTAAATCAGGGACGTCCCTGGAAAACAGGGACACTTGGAGGGTCTGCGTCTGTGCTACTCGGTCTGAAATTGTCCCCAACCTACTGCTTTATAACTCTTCATCTGTGAGCCACTTTCAAAGAAATGGGATGCTACTGTGATGTGCATTTTAGCCTTTGACAGGCTGCATTTGAACTTCCCACTGCTAGGGCAAATGGGACGATAATGCCTCCCTATATAGATATAAAAGGAGGAAGGTGGTGCACGAAATAGAAGCCAATTTGCTACTGGCCAAGTCAGTTTGAAGACCTGGAATGCTTCCCTGCCTCTCCACCCCCACTTTCCCACCTGCATAGCAAGTCCAACAAGTTAGAACAACCCCAGCTTCTGCCTTCTTCGTTCCCTCTCTTAAAAACCCCGAGTTGGGCTTGGCGGCTGTCCTGCGCTACTCAGCTCAGGCTTGCTTTTGAGTGACAGGCGTGCCATGCTAACACTTTCCTGGTGAACAGCCAAGAGTTTTCATGGAACTCATTCCTAGACAGGCCGTGCTAAGGCTGTTTTCATGGCTCTACACACGAAAGGCGAGTTATAAAAGGAAAGCGGGAGGGAGGGAAAGTTTACAGTCTCACTGTTACTTGTAAAGAATGCAGAGTGTGCCAAAGGGCAGGAGTGGGGTTGGGCTGTGGTGTGTTCCATTAAAACTGTGCACGCATGCACACACCAAGTGGAGAAAATCCAGGTCCACACAATTAAAGTGGGGAGGGATTAGTTGTCTCTGGCCAACTTGGAAAGACAGAGGCAGGATTTTTTTAAAAAATAAAAAGGCTAGGTGGCTCAGGATTCAAATTCCTCTATCCTTTTTAAAAAAGAGAGGGGTGTGTGTGTGTGTGTGTGTGTGTGTGTGTGTGTGTGTCCACATTTTACCCTTCTGGGAAGGGTAAAACAGAGATGGCAGTGTGCATTTACACAGTATTCCTACATGAAATTATTTATTATTCTGACAAGAAAATAGGCAGTTTCCTTGTAAAGGTAGATGATTCCTCAGACAGTAATTCCTACTGGGAGAGCGCAGAAAATACCCAGACTATTCAAGGAATAATACAGACCTCTCCATCTTTGACTCTTGCAGCCCTGGCACAGCTCATTTAGCCTTTCCCTCAAGACATAAAGATGCCTTTCTTGAATAAGAACAGGCTGTTTGGGGCCCATCAAGAAGTCACATTGGTCTGTGATTCCTAACCTTTGACACTAGTTCTTTTTGGAGCAATGGTGGCTGCTCCAACTTTCACTTAATATTAGGAATGCTTATAAAACCCTCCCCATTGGAAGTTTTCCCCAATATGCTATTGTTCCACTGAAACAATCCACACAAACAATCTGGGACATCTCTTGATTCCTTCCATGCATCTTGCAACGAGTCAGACTACCAGCAGCGACTTGGACATGAAAAGGAGACAGCAGAGGCATTAGTAGTAGTAGTACTAAGCATAGGAACCCCAGATCTGGGCATTGGACACTGTCCCACAATCCAGGCCAGTGTGAGGATGAATGAGCCATCCTTACAACATTCTCAACATCCAAGCTAGCTGTCTGTTGGTTATTTTAATCTAAACAACGATGCCCTAGATTAGGTTGTGCAGCTATGAACATTATTTATTAGAGAGAAATTCCAGTTCTGAGGCATACTTCCAAGCAAATTTTAGGATTAGCACTTTACTTACAGTCTTCTGAAAATACTATGTCTCTCTGTGTATCTCTAATCAGGGATCACATGGCAAGTGTGATGATGCTGTGGCACGCCACAGCCAATCAGATTTAGCTATCTGATGACATCACAAGGACAAATCAGAGTAGTAGCAATAAATTATACCCTCACCCTGAATGAACACTTTTTTTGCCACATTTTGCAGTCCCTACAATGAAATATCACCAAAATGAGTGGGTTTGTTTCAAATGGGATGAAAATTTTAGCATAAAAGAAAAGAAAAGAAGTTCCTCCCCATGCTAAATTTGGCTCAGCCTTTGTTTAGTGTGTGTGCATGCCTAGGACAGTTCAGCAGTTCTGTTAACAAATTACCCACTGGTGGTAACCATTCCTTTTAGGTGAATAACATTGTTGTTTTTTTTACATGCAGTTGGGCAGGGCTGGCCAAATGTTTATGTAGGTCAGAACATTTTTTTGGGAGGAGGTAGGTGGGTAAGTCATCTGTAAAACAGAAATAGCTGTAAGTAGAATATACTACGTATTACTTCCAAGTATGTAGATTGTAAATCATGACTGTAAAACCTAATGCTATAAAGAGTGAACTCTCGGCAGTTTGCAATTTCTAATCATTGAAGAGAAACGCCAAGGCATTTTCAGGCAGTGCATATGTGAGTAACTGCATTGTTCTAAAGAGCTGGCCTCTGGTTTCCATAAAGTTTTCAAAACCAATGTGTATCCATTCAGGACAAAAATGTGGACAGCATATTTTCCATTTCCCCCCCTCTCTCTTTTTAAAGTACATGTGCGGAGTGTGTCTGCGAAGTTGCAGCTCAGTAGTTCTCTGTCTGCGTTACTTGGAAACATGTCTCAATGGCTTCTTGAAATCCCTCTTACCCCCCTGCCCCCCTCCCCGTACCCCTGTCTGAAGCTGATTTCTTTAATATGCAAATATTAAGAGAAAGGAAGCTTTATGTTTCCTCTTAGGATCCTTCACAATCCAGACACGATTAGGATGGAAAATTAAAACTCCGCTAGCAGTTTGCTGGCTCCCCTGAGCAACAGTCACTCTGTGATCATAACACTTTGCTTCCAGCTATGATATTCTAAAATTTGCATCTCTTTCACTTTGGGATTGTTTCATGTAAAAAAAAAAAAAGGTAAACAGAGCAGAGCCAGAACCCTTTCAAAACAACCATTTTGTCTTACAATCTGAGTTCTGTCTCTTTCTGAAGATGAAAAGTGAGGATGGGGAGGTGGGGTTTGCAATGTGCCAGAGCAAAAGAGGCACTTTTCAGATGCTACTTATTCCACTCCGAGGCCATTTCTGATGTAACATTTTGCATCTCTGTGACAGCTCCTGGAAGGATTCCCACAGGAGCAAACATGTGAACACATTCAATGGGAATGTGTCATCCATTCAATCTGCTGCTTCCAAAACCATCTTGCAAGCTGGATCATAGCAATCCAGCCTCCGTCTCACGGAAGGATCATCTTTTAACAAATTGAGGCCATGACCCATTCTAGCAAACGAGAGTTTTATGTGTGCATAAGCATGGGAAACTTTCCAAAAACCATCCTGGCAATGCAAACGCCTAAAGTAGGAACTGGCTTTTCAATATGCAGACACTGAGAAATATCACACCTACAAGTGGGACCTACAACAAAATGTTGCAGTAGGGAGCGTTCAGGTTTCCAGCAAGCCAACCATATCCTTTTCCAGGACAGAGACATATAAGGAAGTTGTGTTATACCAAGTCAGACCACTGGTCCATCTAGTTCAGTACTTATGTTCTACTGGTAGTGGCTTGCCAGCATTTCAGGTGGGATTTTCTCCCAGACTTACCTGGAGATGCTGGGGACTGAATCTGGGGCCTTCTGCATGCCAAGCAGATGCACTAGTCTTAGCTGCAGCCCTTCCCCTTTTCCTGCATTTCATTGCTCCCTCTATAGTAAATCTGTGTTGCATACCCATTAAGCATGCACTAGTCCTGATTGGGCTGTTATGGGCTATCCCACCTGAGGATGTTTTCCTCCTTAAAGGTTTTTTTTTTGGTGGGGTGGGGATATGTCTGAATACTTCGAATCTCATTGAACCTGCTGATACCTCCTCTCTCCTATATCTGGTTGGTGTCACACTGGCTGCATAAGGACCCATGCTTGGAGAATGGATTCGTTAGGACTATATAAGATGTTACGGAAATTTTATCTGCGGAAGCAGCAGTGGAACGTGATAGTAGAATCTTCTGTGTCCTTTCCATCTATCTCTGCTTTTTTGTGTCTGCAACACAGCTTGAGCCTTGAGGCTCCTTTGAAAGAAAGAAAGAAAGAAAGAAAGAAAGAAAGAAAGCTCAAGCAGTGAACCAAAACGGGGAAAGGCGGGGGGAACAAGAGAAGATTTAACAAGCTCCAAGCCATAGATTATAAGCCGCTGCTCAAAATTTATGGACGTTTGGATCTTTGCCATGCAGAACAGATTGGCAAGCTGATCAGAATCGCAGCAGGCTGCCTAATGAGTCCCACACAATTTTTCACCCCATATTTTTCCAATAAAAAAGCAGTTAAATACCAACCGCAGCCACAGCAGAGCCTGCCATCTGGCTCCTTTTTTCTCCAGCCATCATTAAAATGGTTCTTGGCAGTTTACACCTCGCTTCTTTCTTTTCTCTCTCTCTCTCTTCCCCCCTCCTTTTCTCTGTACAGATGTGGAACGAATTTTCTGACAACCCTTGGATGAAACAAGGGACTTTATTGAGCTTTACAGATTAACTGCCTAACTTCTGGGTCTAATTTTAAGTGTCTTTAGCACACCAGCGGCATCACTTTAAGTGAGCTAATTGTAAGGATGTGAGCCCACTGGCAACATTTGGGCAAGCCCAAGTGAATTTGGAAAATTAGCATTTAAAGGGGCTATGTAAACCAGTCCTAACATACTCAGAGAAGGCTGGTCCACAGTTTTTCATTCCAGGGGGATGATACACACACACACTTACTTTAGTCCATAGAATTCAAATTATAATACAATACAATATAAAAGAAATAATACAAATGTAATTAAAAATCAATGTGAATAGGAAATCTGATGGATGTGCCATCTCTTATCCACAAATCTACAGACATTCAGAAGCACCTGAGTGAAGCTCAGTTTGGGAACTCTGGGTTTAGGTATTCATCTGTTTAGAGACATTTCCTTTCCTACGTCCAGGTTTCAACAGACTTTTAAAAAGAACCTGTGGAGGGAAACCCTGAGCTAGATGGACAAATGGTCAGACATTGGTCACATATGCAACACGCATTAAAGCACATTTTACACACCTTTAAAACACATAGGTAAAGGTAAAGGTAAAAGACCCCTGACAGTTAAGTCCAGTCACAGACAACTCTGGGGTTGTGGCACTCATCTTGCTTTACTGGCCGAGGGAGCAGACGTTAGTCTGCAGACAGTTTTTCCGGGTCATGCGGCCATTTTAGTCTTTGCTTACCAAAAAATAAGCTGCCAGGTGTAGAAGGGGGGGAAATGAAGGTGGGACTGTCAAATTAGGGGGCATCCAAATAAAATGGCCAAATTAAGTCTCATGAGTCCCAATGAGTTCCATATTTCAAGATTATTCTAATTTCTCATTATGAATATGTTTGTGTGTACATTATATGCACACTTTCCTGGGAGTATGCCACCATGCAATAATGGGACTTACTTCTGAGTAAACATGCATAGAAAGGTTCATACTACATGACATGTCCAACACCATATATTTCTAACAAGGCTGCAAAAAGAGACCCATGTCTTTCTCCCCATGGTATTAACAAAGTTCTTATACAGCATCCAGGTACCACAAGGGAAACTGAAAAATAAAATACAGAAGCAAACATAGAAAATTATGATATTAAAATCCATTAGGTCTCTGTCATTACTATGCATCAATGTTGGCTAAAATGGCACACTGTGTTTTGCCAATTTGACATTGCCATTCTTTTAGATAACGATGTCTGAAGGACTTTAGCCAAGATAAATGCACCTACCCACCTTTAGCACTGAACATGACTAGGCTGGTTATTGTAGGAGTCGCTGAAAAAATAAACCCTGTTGTAGTCAGGTCATTTCCTTATATGATAGACTTTTTTAAAAATTCCAAATCTACTAAAGACTGGCCAATCATGGTGGTAAAACTCAAGACCCATGTTGTTTGAGTCAACAAAGAAGACAACGCAGGGAGACAGTGCTCACTGTGCACTACAGTTCTTCATCTATGAAATAGTGTGAGTAATAATAATGTAAGAAGAGGCCTGCTGGATCAGGCCAAAGACCCATTTTGTCCTGCATCCTGTTCTCACAATGGCCAACCAGATGCCCGTGGGAAGCCTGCGAGGTGGATTTGAGCTCAAGAGAACTCTCCTCTCCCTACTCTCCCAAGATGGCTTCCCTTCGATCCTGAAACGCAAAACCCCCACAATAACGAGCTGAACACAAAGCCATCCTATGGTAATAAAGAATATAAAATGTAACAATGAAAGAATCTAAAACAACCAATCCCAGTCTCTATATAGCTAATTAAAATGCTATATGGGGCCACAGAATATTTAGCCGGAATAACTGTTGCATGATTCCCATTGGATTGTAGTCAACTAAGGGCACGCACTTCCGGAGGACCTGTTTATTGAGTGTTCATCCTGATTCGTTTGCAAGGAGATTAGGCAACATTAGTTATTTAACAAGCAAACATTCTGATTTGCTTGCAAGGAAGTTAGATGATGTGGTGTCAGTGAGTGTTATCCCACACTTTGCAGTGCATTTCCCCACTGCTTTTGGTATTGCAAGAAGATGGGTCTTTGGGTTTGTTGTGCAAGAACACCAAACCTACTTTAAATATGTGCCCCGAATTCACCAGTACAGTATGTGGCTGAATCCCACCGGAAAACAATGGCAGTCCAGAAGCACACTAAGTTTTTTTCAGAGTAAACCTACTGAATTTAGTCAACCTAAGTTAGTCATGTTCATCAATTTCAGTAGGTCTGCACTGAATATGTCCAACTTTTGATACAGTACAGTCATCCTAGGTCAGGGGTCAGCAAACATTTTCAGCAGGGGGCCGGTCCACTGTCCCTCAGACCTTGTGGGGGGCTGGACTATATTTTTTGGGGAGGGAAAGAACAAATTCCTATGCCCCAGAAATAACCCAGAGATGCATTTTAAATAAAAGGACACATTCTACTCATGTAAAAACACACTGATTCCCGGACTGTCAGGAGGCTGGATTGAGAAAGCAAATGGACTGGATCCGGCCCCCGGGCTTTAATTTGCCTACCCATGTTCTAGGTTGTGGCCTTTGGGTATAATCAGTGCTTTTTTTCTTTAAAAAATGCTTAGGGGTACTCTCATTTTCCTACTTACATTGAAATACTGCCCCTCAATGAGGCCAAACTTAGAATCACAAAATGTTTAAGCGTATGCGTCCCCCTGCGTCCCGTTCCCCCCCCCCAAAAAAGCACTGGGTATAACTTACTGTGTCTGTACTGCTTACTGAAAAAGCAAATTAAGAATATGCACAACAGATATATGCCACACAAATCTGCCTGTTAAAACAAGTCTACAAATGTGTGAGGGTTTCCCCTCCCCTTGCTGTTACAAAATTCCTGCATGTATATAAAATCTTCTTGACTTTTGCACTCTTTTCCTATAAAGAGTTTTACAATATTCCATAACCTCAGGACAAACCGGCTAATAGGCCCATTGCAAAAGCTGGTATCAATCAAGTTTGGCTCCTCAATGTTTTTTCTTTTTCTTTTTGGCCCAGCAGGATGGCCAACTGGGCAGTAAAGCTACCCATCAGCCAGGATTGTCTCTGCCTTTGTCCTCCTGTGCTGGGACCCACTATGATACCGTGATGTGGAAACAGATTCTGTGGCCAAGCAGCTAATGTGGGTGGGGGCAGAATTCTTAAGTTTCAAGCTGTGTTGCCTTCAGCTATCTCAGAATATCCATATACAACCTCACCCCCTGAGAGTGCACGTTCTTTCTAACCCTCCCCCTTTCTATCGTGCTCTCTACCAACCACAACATTTCGCTTTCTTAATGTGGTTAGGGAGTAAGACTACTACAAGGGAGGAAAGAAAACTGTCTGTTCTTAAATGGTTTCCATCCAATCACAATTACGTTGCCAGAAGGCGTTCCTTCCCACAATAGGGTTTGCGCGACTTGTTTGTGAACTCTCATCCTACCCCCTTTGGCGGCTGCTCAGCCAACAAAGGGAGTGCGGAGATTGCTGCGAACTTGACTGTGAACCAATTTTTATTGCATTTATCTCTCTTTTTCTCTAAGAATTATTTCAGCCCCATGCTTGCTAGGCAGTGGTGGTGCATGCACACTGCAAAATAGCCCTTTCTTTTATAGACTCCAAATGCCCTGGTTTTGCAATTTGGGGGCTTTTTAAGAAAGGAAAGAGTTTCATAACTGGAGCCAGGCCAAAAAGCACATTTCCCGTCCAGTACATTTGCCCCATGTGGCAAGTCTGGTACAACCCCACAAAGAAGGAATGTTTGAGCGAAGTGACAAAAAACAACAACCCCATCCTTAAACAATAGCCGCCTGTTTCTTCAGCACCCCAAACTATACACAAGCAAAACAATGTACTGTACAAATACACACACCTGGCTATTAGGGTCCCTAAGCTTCACGTTATAGGGTCCCAGAGTTGCTCCTGGGTTTCAGCTAAGTTTATTTTTATTAGTTAGCACCATTGGGCTTTGTAACTGCTGTGTTACCTTTATGGATTATCCAGGTACAGTAGTGGCCAAAGTAAGTGCTGTTACATTATAGGACTGCAAGGGACCCTTAGCCCCTCATTGGTTTTCTAAATGGTTTACAACCTCATCGTAAATCTTTTGCTCTGAACTAAAAAATTACTGCACAAGGACTGACTTTAAAGTGTCTAAACCACACATTAATCCACACATAACAAACGACACTGCTGTGAGGATGCAACAGGGAAGAACATGAATCCCGAGAAGCCTTCCTGAGAAGGCTATGTGCCTCCTGGTCCTGAGTCTGCAAGACAGTCCAACCTTTCAGCAGACTCATTAACTACCCAACAGAGGAGGGGCTTAATATGTCTGTGGCCATGCTGCCTGGGCCCCTTCAGTCAGCCTAATCCCAACTATTCTGCAGATCCGTCCAGAAAACATACCTGTATAGAATTAACCTGCAGAAGAGGGAGAGTCAGGATTGTACCTCCTGGCTCTGCTCTCCATGTCCATTGCTACTCCTCCAACAGCAGAAAGTTGGGTAAGAGAGAAAATGTGTGAGAGAAAATATCCCAAAGGTGCACAAGAAATGTTTTATTTGGACTGATGCATCTAAAGGCTTGTGCCTCCTAACCAGGAACAACTAGGATTAATCAAATTCAAAGAAGAGCTAAAATTTTTTTTATACTTCTGAGACAGTCTAGAAGTCTGCTTCGCTTCATTCCCCTCTTAACTGATTTGAACCAATTGTGTCTGAAGAAGAGTAGCAAGACCCAAAGTGTGGCAAAGTGCAGTAATGGAAATAAATTTTATTACGGGTCAACATGTGGAATGTACCCCATTTTCAGAGAAGTACAACCTGATCTCCATTACAAAGAATTGACTATTTTTCTTCTGGTGGCACAGAACTGGAAAGGACTGGAAAACTTGCATATATCTCACTGGAAACAGATAGTATTGCTGTATCAAAACAAACAAACAAACAAACAAACAAACAGACTACACATATTGAACAAGAGACGTAGATGACTTCATTGAAGTTTGGCATCTCAGCTCCTGCTGGTGGATTTTCTATAGACATCTGGTTGGCCACTGTGAGAACAGGTTGCTGGACTAGATGGGCCGCTGGCCTGATCCAGCAGGCTCCTTTTATATTATTAGGAGTATTTGTGGGTGAGAATCAGCACTTACAAGTTGAAAGGAAGAGTAACAGAAGCAGACAAAACAAGAGAGCCAAGACCTTTTGGCGGGAGTTAGCTTAAATTGAGTGTGCAGCCCAAAATGCTATTGGAGCGATATGGCTGCCTGCAGCACTGCTCCTGGAACCTGCCACTACTCAAAAGAAGTGGGAAGAATGCAACTATACAGAGAGAGAGAGAGACTGTTGCTGATCTCCTTCCTTTGTGCATATTTGATTGGTACCAACCCAATAACTGTAATAGCTGACAGCAGGGCTGGGCATGATGGAGTGGAATAAGCAGAGGCTATCCATCTGATTTGGCAAATTAAGCCTCTGTGTCTTGCGGATGCCATGTACATTTAGGTGCCAAATTTCAAATGCAGCAGAGTGACCTGACCTTCTGACCCTGACCCTTTGTCCCAGAAACTTGAATGGGGTCTCCAGTGCATTTCAGGCCTGAAGGAGAACAGCCAAATTTTTTTGGGGGGGGGTGTTATTTACGATGGAACATTTGTTTTCATCTATGTGGAAATCTAAGCAAAGCCTTTGTAAGCGTACAAAGAAATCAGTCTTGTTTCACGAAGGCTATTGCTATTTCTCCCCAACAGGTGCCTGGGCCCTTTTGTTAAAACGCTTTGGTTAATAGTAAGATCTCAAACCTAGTGAATGTCATTTAAAAACTGAACAGAACACATTCACAGTTCTACCAGTTGAACTATTTGGGGCTTGTAACCAACTTCCCCCCCACTCCACCCCAGTAAAAGCAAATGAGGCCTCCTCCCCCTTTTTGCCACATATTTAATAACAGCCATGAACTGAGACTTCATATTACTAACACCTCAGTGTTTTGTTTTATTCTCAAACCTCAAATGGTTTATAAGCGTCATATGAATAATTTACACCACACTTGTCAGAGAACGTGTGTGTGTGTGTGTGTGTGTGTGTGTGTGTGTGTGTGTGTTGACAGGGGGGAGGGAGACGACCGCTTTTCTTCTATTTCCCCAAACCACTTCTTTGAAAACGATTATTGTTAATTTATCCTTTAAAGTGGTTCCCCACCCACAACCATTTTTACACAGCAGAAAAAACTACCCCAAATTTACGACCAAATTCATGAGGCAAGAACACTTTCAATAGGGTTGACTAGCAAACTAAGCAATTTAAAACAGGGTGGCCGTGTGCCCCAATATATAGAGGAGACTCCTCTATTTGAATAAGTTATTTATTTGAAGAGTTGCGAGTCCAAGTGTGGCTGAAAGGTAAGGAACCCAAAGAAGGGAGCAGGTGCTTTGAAGCTAGCCACCTACATTTCACCAGGACAGCAGTCTGAGCACGCACAGAAGTTGACTGGCTGCAGCCTTCTCCACTATGCTGAGATGCACTGAGTTTCTTCTTAAATTATAGTAACTCTTTCTAAATGTGCATCCTCTTTCTTCCTATGGTGCATTTCCTCTTCGAGGGCAGTGCATAAAAGGCCAAGGTATTTTAATAGGTAGACTGTTCCCAATGCTAATATGCCGAAAGTGTTGCTTTCTGCAAGGAGGCTAAGAAATAATAAAAAAAAACATATTAATTGACAAATACTGGTTCACATGTGAAGTGATATAAAGATGTACAGATCGATTTCGCCCTTGTGCAGGTTGCTCTGCCTCAGCTTTCTCTAGAAAGTTGGGACTACAATTCCCACTATCCCTGAATATTACCTATGCTGACTGGAGTTGGTGGGGGTTGTAGTCCAACAACATCCAAAGGACATAATGTTGGGGAAGGCTGCCTAACCAAACAATACATTTAGAGGAGTTTTCCATAAATGCTCTCTTGCAGATGAACATGGGTCATTTTCAGGTCACCACCTCTCTCTATGGAACTATGAAATCCATTCTCCAGAGAGATCAACCCAGCCACTGTTTACAATATTATTTTATGGGATTAAAAACAGATGTGGATCAAGTGCCACTAACATGCAGGTGCAGCTACACTCTGCAGGTGAGGGCCTCCTGCAGAAACCATTTTATCAGGAGGTCCGTTCCACAATAGAGCGGCCTTCAGTGTTGTGGCAACTAAACTTTGGAATTCCTTCTTCCTTGAATATTAGGCAGGCAACATCACTGTTGTTGTTTTTGGGTGCCTATTGTAAAATTGTTTTATCACTTGTTTGCTGCTCTGGGCTCCTTTGGGAGGAAAGATGCATGAATGAATGAATGAATGAATGAATGAATGAATGAATGAATGAATGAATGAATGTATCAGGGGCTTTTAAGCTCATTTGACTCTTTTGGCTATCTATTTACTGATTCTGCATTTAGCTCACTCTTATTCCAAGGAGTTATGGATGGCATGCTGAGTATCTCACTGGCCCCTGCTGGTTTGCCTGCACTGGACGCTGAGCCGAGAGGGCTGCAGAAGGCGCTGCAACAATGATGAACAATGGAAGGGGGGGGGGAATTTTGGCATTGCACAGGGCGCCACTGACATTTTAAAGCCCAAAGTCTGCCACTGCACTCCCCTTCCTGAGACAAGATCGCTGAATTTAATCAGGGCTGAGTCTGCTCAGTGCTTCGACCAAAGACCAACTGGGGATTCTCATGTATGTGCATAGAATTCCATCATGGAGTTCCATCCATGGCCTGAATGACCACCCCCTGTATAGACTTGTAAGATCACCCAGATCATCTGGGGAAATTCTACTCATGGTACCGCACCCTGCAGAGTATCATAGGGCAGTTACCCGAAAGCATTTTCTGATGTTGCCCCTGTACTGTGGAATCCTCTTCCCTCTGCCATATGTGAAGCAGCAACCATCAGCTGCTTCAGATGTCTTCTGAAATCGTATCTTTTTTTGCCCAGGTTTTCCCTGACCTTGGAATCTGAAATGAAGTGCAGCAGGTCACGACTAAGGAGATGGGACTTCTTTCCTTGGTGGCACCCCAGCTATGGAACAGCCTTTCCCAGGGAGGCTTGCCTAGTACCATCACTGTGGTCTTTTTGCTGCTAAGTGAGAATCTTTCCTTTCACCCAGGCCTTTAAAAAACAATACAACACTTAGGCAGGTGGGGCTTCTCAGTTTCACTAACTCCAAGTAAAAAGAAAAAGAAAGCTCAAATAATATATATAGCTCCAGCTAATATAGATATAGCTAGCCAAAGGGTCAGTTTAGATTTTAAAAGGGTATCCTTAGCCTTTCAGAAACACCCTCAGTTTTCCTAGGTTAAAAAGGTTAGGCTTTTTATGTATGTTGGGGGAAAAGACTCAGCTGAAGGTTTCAGCTTTCAGTTCGGCTTAAACTCAGTAAAAGGCAAGGATAGCTATAAACTGGTTGGGCAGGTGACTGACCAGGGGCGAGACCTTGGGGTCATAATGGATAGCTTGATGAAAGTGTTGACCCAGTGTGCAGCAGCTGTGAAAAAAAGGCAAATGCCATGCTAGGGATCATTAGGAAAGGGACTGAAAATAAAAACGTCAATATCATAATGCTATTATACAAATCTGCAGCGCAGTTGCACATGAAATACTGGTCGCCTTACATAAAAAATGCCCAGCTAGCTCAGTCAGTAGAGCATGAGACTCTTAATCTCAGGGTCGTGGGTTCAGTTTGGCACAGAATTTTTAGGGACGCGGGTGGTGCTGTGGTCTAAACTACTGAGCCTAGGACTTGCCGATTGGAAGGTTAGCGGTTCGAATCCCCGTGATGGGGTGAGCTCCCGTTGTTCGGTCCCAGCTCCTGCCAACCTAGCAATTTGAAAGCATGTCAGAGTGCAAGTAGATAAATAGGTACCGCTCCAGTGGGAAGGTAAATGGCGTTTCCGTGCACTGCTCTGGTTCGTCAGAAGTGGCTTAGTCATGCTGGCCACATCACCTGGAAAAGCTGTCTGCGGACAAACGTCGGCTCCCTCGGCTAGTAAAACGAGATGAGCGTTGCAACCCCAGAGCCGTTCGCGACTTGACTTAACTGCCTTTACCTTTTACACATCAAAAAGTATATTGTGGAGTTGGAAAAAGATTCAGAAAAGGGCAATCCAAATGATCAAGGGGATAGAGAATGAGGAAAGGCTGCAGTGTTTGGGACTTTTAGAGAAAAGGCAAGTAAAAGGAGGTGGGACAAAAATATATAAAACTATGCAAGGCATGGAGAAAGCAGATAGAGATAGGTTCATCTCTCTGTGTGCTAATTCTGGTACTTGGGGACATCCAATGAGCCTGGATGTTGGAAGATTCAGGATAGTCAAAAGAAAATACTTCTCCCCACAGTTCATGGCTAAACAATAGAATTCGCTCCCACAAGAGGCAGTGGTGGCCACCAACTTGGATGGCTTTAAAAGAGGGATGGACAAAATTATGGAGGAGAAGGCTATCAGGAGCTACTAGCCATTATGACTATGCTCTGCTTCCAAGGTTGGAGACCATAATGCTTCTGAATACCAGTGGCTAGAAACAGTAGGAGGGAAGAGTGCTCTCATACTTGGGTCTTGCTTCTGGGCTTCCCAAAAGGATCTGGTTGGCCACTGTGAGAACAGAATGCTGGACCTGATGGGCCACTGGCCTGATCCAGCAGGGCTGTTGTTATGTTCTTAACTTTGGGAGTGCAGTGAAAGTTTTGATTTTTCCATTTATGCAGCTTTTTATTTAATGCCTTAACTGTACCCCCCCTTTTAACTTATTTATTGTAAGCAAAGCAAATAACTTTATGCCTAGGGGTGGCATACCAATGCTATAAACCTACAGACAGCCAAACTTCTCCCAGTACACAAGGGTATAGCTGTATCCCCACTGCAATGGTACTTGTATCGCCCAAATTTCAGTGCTGTGTGAACAACAGCACTACCACTGAACCTGCTGTTGCAAATATCTTCTCTCAGCATCACTCTGCTTTCCAGCAGTAGGCTAAAGCACCAATTAAAAAACAGCCGCTGTGCTTTGCAAGCCTTCACTCCATGTCACAGGCCCCCGTCCAGCTATTTATTAGATAATCCAATTACTCCAGCATGACCTTATTCTGTGCAACTGTCTCTGCTCCAACTGGAGGGAGAGCCTGTCAACCAAAGCATCTCTCCTACAGGAACTCCTTGCTGTACTCTAGCCCTGCACTTTTACAGAGATTGTACAGAGATTGCAGCTACTGCCTAAAAATGATTATTTTCCTCTCCTGTCTTCTTCATGAAGCATTTAGCAACTGTTTGGTGGGCTGTTTTAAACAGGGCTGGGCACACAAATTTGCACGCTATGCAGTTTCATTACACCGGATGCCACAGCCAACAGCTCAAATGTTTTTTTCCTTAAACCTTTGCACCAAGTATTCCATTTAACACCGTAGGGAAAAAGAAAGCTGCCTTGTAATAATAATAATAATCTAATAATAATAATTTATTATTTATACCCCGCCCATCTGGCTGGGCTTCTTCCAACCAAATATTAAAATTCAGTAATTCATCAAGCATTAAAAGCTTCCCTAAAGAGGGCTGCCTTCAGACGTCTTCTAAAAGTTTGGTAGTGGTTGTTCTCTTTGACATCTGGTGGGAGGGCGTTCCACAGGGCGGGTGCCACTACCAAGAAGGCCCTCTGCCTGGTTGCCTGCAATTTGGCTTGTCGAAGAGTACCACCAGAAGGCCCTCGGCGCTGGACCTCAGTGTCTGGGCAGAATGATGGTGGTGGAGATGCTCCTTCAGATATACTGGACCGAGGCCGTTTAGGGCTTTAAAGGTCAGCACCAACACTTTGAATTGTGCTCAGAAATGTACCAAGTCGGATGACCTGTGCATCAAACCCTGGTAGCAGCTCTCTAGAGTTTCAGGCAGAAAGATCAGCTGCTATGTCATTGTTTTAATGGTAGATGCTGCGGGTTGAACCTGGGGCCTCTTATATGCAATGCAGGTGTTCTGCTACCAAGTGATGGCCACCAAGAAATTCATTTATTTATGCATTTATATTTATTTGTTACATTTATATCCCAGCTTTTTCTCCAAGGAGCTCAAGGTGGTGTACATATTTCCCCCCCATTCACTTAAACCCCACAACAACCCTGTGAGGTAGGTTGGGCTGAGAGGCAGTGACTGGTCCAAGGTCATCCAGTGAGCTCCATGGCTGAGCCAGGATTTGAACCCTGGTCTCCCAGGTCACAGTCTTGCACTCTAACCCAGCCTTTCCCAACCTTGGGTCCCCAGTTGGTGATGCTGGAGTTGTAGTCCAACAACAGCTGGGGACCCAAGGTTGGGAAAGGCTGCTCTAACTACTAAACCACATTGGGTCTCCTATGTAAAAGAAACGTTAGCCTACAGTCAGTTCCAGAACCTTACCTGAATGCTCAGTCCTACAATGTGCCAAGTAATAAAAAAGAGAATCTCTAAAATTATGCAGAGTGTTTATTCTATGCCAAAATATAACCCTCCCAATTTTTAGATCGAGATGAAGGAAAAGAATGACCAAGTCAAATGAATTTTGTATAAATTAATATGCTAGCTCCTTGCACTATTGGATTTGTCCATAGATATTCCTCTTAAGAGATCCTGAAGCTGAGGCTCCAATACTTTGCCCACCTCATGAGAAGAGAAGACTCCCTGGAAAAGAACCTGATGTTGGGAAAGGGCACAAGGAGAAGGGGAAGACAGAGGACAAGATGGTTGGACAGTATTGTCAGAGCTACCAGCATGAGTTTGACCAAACTGCGGGAGGCAGTGGAAGACAGGAGTGCCTGGCGTGCTCTGGTCCAGGGGGTCACAAAGAGTCGGACACGACTAAACTACTAAACAACAACAACAATTCCTCTTAGGCCTTGGTTAACAGCACTGACAGTGACCTCACTGGCTTTATCCAATCATGTCAGGCTCTGCCGGATTAATCTGTATGCTTAGATAGTATTGGCTGGAGAACATTAATACCAAGACAGATGCTTTTGGAATTTTGACACTGAGATTGCCTTTAGGCAAGTCACCAGCTTTTTCCTTCCTCATTTACAAGGATGCTGTGAGGATAAATGTAGCCATGATACTGATGTCCTCGTGTATTATGGTAATAAAGAGCATCTAAGCACCTGAGATAGGTAGCTCAACAGGGATTCCTGCTGTGGATTGGCAGTTTCAGGATCAAAGGCAGAAACTCAGCTGTGACAAGAGTTCTCTCTGAGGTTCAAAAGCTCTACTTATGTAAATGTTGGGCTTTTCCTTTTCCTTTTAGAGCAGTGCTTTTAAAACACTGGTCATAGATTTGGAACAAGGGATGCCTTCCCACTTAATCCACCTCATGCCCTAAGGCAGTGGCTTGATAAAACTGAGATTCTCAAACTGTATTTACAGAGAGGCCAAATTCAAATATCCGGGCACTTGTCACTGAAAATCTCTTCTCATGGTGGTCGGGGCACCACACAGCTGATGGAATGAATTAATTCACTGCAGACTTGGGTAGTGAATTAATATACTACCTCTGTGGGTCTCCCAGGTGATCAGCGGCACTGTTAGGCAATTTTAGACTCCGGACTTAATGGTCTTACCATTTTTAGATGTTAATGTGTATTGCTTCATTACTTCCAAATGTGATAAGTCAGGGCTGCTGTGTCGGGAGGCCCTCCAGCTCATTCAGTTGAGTGGGGTCCTAGACTTCTATCCCCAAAGCGCTACCCAAACAGCAGCACTGCAGGTGATAGAGGGGAAAAACACCAGTGGGGCACTAACAACTAAAACAAAGAGTGTGGGACATTGCCTAGGGTGACCTGTGGGCCTGTTCATCCTTTTCACCAAGAGCTGTGAATTTACAGTATGTCAGAACATTTCATATAGCTGAATATCTAAAGAACTTGACAGTGGTCAACTACCACAGACTTTTTACCAAGGCCAGACTGAATGTGTTTCCTTCCAAAATGCTCCGAGGCAGATATGTGGGTATTCCTTACTCTGCTAGATTATGCCCCTGTACAAATCAAGAAGTAGAATCCGTACAGCATGGTCGACTGCCCTGCAGACTATACAAACAGATCTGACAACAACAACAAATATTCCTTTAATTGCAAACCTTCCAGGAAGACCTGCACAATTTTGTTAGGTACCTTATAGGGGATAGGATTCCCAGCGTATCTTTGGTAGTTGCAAAGTTTCTTTCTGAGGTGGTCAGGATCAGAGAGGTTCCTAGTCTTTAAACCAAACATGGAGCAGACAGCCCTTCAAAAAGCAGGGTTTCCTTGGACAGAAGGGCTATCTCTTTGGACACATGGCCATCTTAGCTGTCCCTGCTTTTGTTTAACAGGAGGGTGCCAGGAACCAAACCTAGGGCTGTCCCCATGCAAAGCTTGTACTCTACCCCAGTGCTCTGCAATTAAAAAGACTCTCAGTAGCTGAATGTTTGGATCCGCAGCCCCAAGACTCCCAAGCAAAAGCAGAGTGTGTGTAATTCTGCCCTTAGAACTGTCTGCATAAATCTAGCTGAGAGATTTGTTATGTTTCCCTGGTGAGGCCTGACAGGAGGAAAACTAGGATCTATTGCAATGCTTCAAGATATGTTTCTATTGTAATATCCTAGGACATGCTTCCAGAAGAGGACTTTGCAGCATCAAGGCGGGGGTGGGGGGAGTGAGGAGAGAGAATAAACTTGTAGGGTCAGAGAGATAATATCTCTTCTTCAGGATGGAATCTTCTGCTAAAGAGAATGCAGATGCCTGTGAGTGCATGTCCCATGGCTGATCCTGGCACTGAAAACAGGTTCTGGGGAATGGCCCTGGCTCAAATTAAGCCCTGCAGCAGCCTTGGAAAAATAAGAAGGAAGGTGACTGATCAGACCACGAATCTCAGTCATCCAATCAGTTCAATGCGCTTGACAGCCCCCTTATGTGTAATAAAGGTACAAGGCATGTATTTCTGTGGATGTTTTAAACGATGTGTAAAAGCAGCTGCACTACTTGGTTGGGATCACTTGAGCTGTAATGTTGGAACAGGGACTGATCTCTGGGGTGGGAGGAGGCTTATAAAACAGGGACGGAATGCTATTGGTATTAAAACGCCTGATGGCAACATTTGTGACAGAATGAATATTTGATGTCTGGTGCAATCAACAGAGATAGCACCGGACTTGAATACCAGGGTCCAACACACCAACTCAGCTGCACACTTTTTGTTGCGGTCCTGGGCTGTTTACTACTTGCTCAACTACAGTTCCCTAACTAGTAAATTAGTAAAGCAACTAACTTCCAGCTTGATACAGTATATAGAAGCTACAGCTGGTGCAGAATGCTGTGACTACACTGCTGATGGGGGCAGACAGCAAACAACATGCGATACCTCAGCTAAAGTCTGGCATTTAATGTTGTGGGCCTATGCTGAGGAACACGCTTCCAGCAGAGATTCAACAGAGAGGGAGAACTTTTCCTGCCAGCAGGCCTTTGTAGCTATTTAATTTTAATTTTTTTAAGATAGACATTCTTAATGGTTACCTGCATTGTTTTTAAATGGTGTTTTATGTTTCACTGTTGCATATCATCCTGATATTTCTGTAATGTCCTATCAGAAAATAAATAACAATGAACTTGCCCCATCCTTTTGTGCTGTCACATTGGTGCATTTAAAATGAGAGAAACATGCATTCTGAATGACGGTTCGTGCATTAACTGAAACCAGGTGGGGTGGGGGACAGATTCCCAAGTAAAGGTCTGAGTGCTTCAAAAATACATGTATGATTTTGGCTTGATGGGAAAAGAAGGGCTGGCAGTGACCCTTTTCTCCATACACAGGATCATCCTTCAGGGACTGAAGGTCTTAGCGGGCAGGGATGTTGAACGACTCCAGCCCCAACTACAGATGATGGCTCTCAGTGTTTTACAGTCAATGAACAAAGAGGATAAAGAAAATGGTGGGCAACTTATCCCTCCCACGGCACTCACGAGAGCTCCGCCAAGGAAATCTGTAATGTGTTTGGGTTTAATCCTTCTACTGAGAGCTGTACCAAATGCATCTCGTGCAGGAAAGAGGGTCCATGTGGTTTCTGTTTGCTTGTTTTTGAACTTCCATTTTATAAGTTGTGGGTTGTTGGTTTGTTTGTTTTTGCTTTGCTTTGCTTTGCAAGTCATCTTCTTACTTGACATGCAATATCTAATTAGTGTTAGGTTGCTATTCTTTCAAGATTTTGTTTTTCTCATGTGACATTTTGCTTAAGCTTAATGCTCTTTCTTCCCGTCCCCATTTTCCTCTAAACCATAATAGTTTTGGTGGGCTTTTGTTTTGTTTATGCTTTAGCCTCATTTGAGTACTTTCTAATACTAAGGTGTTTAAATATGTTTTAAAAAAACAAAACAACCGTAAGTAAAAGAAACATACATTCCTTTGTTCCCCACATGAGCATGTACTGGCTTTGTTTTGCTTAGCAGAAAGGCATTTCAAAAAGAAAAGGAAAGTCTCCTGCACATGCCTTTTCAAGAGTAGCTAAGGCATTTTAGCTGCAAGCTCCTGTGTGTTTACTTGGGAGTAAACCTCAATGGGACCAGCTTCTAAGTTAGCTTGTGTAAGACTGCAGCCCCATGCCCATTTACCTGGAAATAAGTACCATCAAATACAGTGTGATTTAGTTCTGTTTAAAAGTGCTGATTAAGACGCTTAAATTTACCTAAGCAAAATATCTCTTGAAACTTCAGATCTAAGAGGGGAGAGGACAGGAGGAAATCTACTAATTGAAGTGAAATAGCTCATTTGTCTTAATTTCTGAATCCATGGTTTCTTAGATGGGTTACTTGCCATCTCCTGCTTACCCCAAAGGCTGTAACCTAAGCGACTTCAACGCTATGCAGTCATTTGATCAAAATCTGCTCCTTATTTAAGGGCCAACAATATGCAAGCAATTACAGTGTGGGTCACGTTTATTGAATAAAACCACTTAGGCATTATGTTTACAAAGTTGAAGAAACATTAAAATCCAGTGAAAAACAATTATTTTTACAGGATACATCTGCAAGCAATTTTTTTTCCTGGAGTGATCTTTTTTTTTTTTTTTTTAAAAAAAAAAAAAAAAAAAAAGGGAAAAATTGCTAAATCTGTCCCTAATAGACTTTGTTGGTGGTGTGGAAAATGTCCACATCACAGCGGTGAATTATTTTTGAAATGCCAAACTTAATGATATTATATATATATATATATATATATATATATATATATATATGCGCAAATATCACAGGCCTTCAAAAAGCCAAAACAGTCATGGTTTCCTGACTAGTCAATCCTCTTAGTCTTGGCAGAATGCTTCAGACTAATCAGGAAGAGTTAGACAAATAGTTATTTTATTACAGAGACTGTCAAATAAATCAGGATGTGGCTGACAACTATTTCTGATCCCTGCAGTCTGGCTGACTAGTTTGTTGTTTAAAAAAATCTGTAGAAAAACTGTTACATACAGATCTCTGTGTGCGACTTTTTGTAGAACAACATGTCAGCTTCAAGACTCCAAACAAAACTCACTCCAAACCTAGCCTAGCATTTTTCTTGGCCTCCTTCAACACCTGGGCGATGCAGAGTGGCTCACGCAGGACTGTGGATGTTTTATAACCCACTAAATGCAATCAAACTTGTTATTCATAAAGAGGAACTTTAGAATAACTTCATGCTGAAAAGGTAATTTAAATTAAATGCCTGCTCTCTCTTTTTGGTTTCATTTTATAAATGACACTGTCAATTTAATTAGGCCTCAGAGCTGACCTGCTTTAACATTAAGATTCTTTGCTGCTGTTATTTTTCTGACTGCTGCCCCCCACCCCTTTCAAAAAGACAAATCATAAGCTTTGCACAAGTTCCAATAAGGGCTAAAGACTACCTAATGCAGGGGTAGGCAACCTAAGGCCAGGGGGCTGGATGCGGCCCAATCGCCTTCTCAATCTGGCCCACAGTCTGTCCGGGAATCAGCGTGTTTTTACGTGAGTAGAATGTGTCCTTTTATTTAAAATGCAGCTCTGGGTTATTTGTGGGGCATAGGAATTTGTTCATTTCCCCCCCAAAATATAGTCTGGCCCACCACATGGTCTGAGGGATGGTGACCGGCCCACGGCTGAAAAAGGTTGCTGACCCCTGATCCAATGCATGAATTTAAGAATGCTGTCAGTGAAAGCATGTCTGACATGCTATGTACTTCACTGAAAATAAGTGGTACCTCGCGTTAAGTACTTAATTTGTTCCGGAGGTCCGTTCTTAACCTGAAACTGTTCTTAACCATTTTAGCTAATGGGGCCTCCTGCTGCCGCCGTGCCGCCGGAGCACGATTTCTGTTCTCATCCTGAAGCAAAGTTCTTAACCTGAAGCACTATTTCTGGGTTAGCGGAGTCTGTAACCTGAAGCGTATGTAACCTGAGGTACCACTGCACCGTATTTTTCACTCTGTAAGACGCACTTTTTTCCTTCTAAAAAGTAAGGGGAAATGTGTGTGCATCTTATGGAGCGAATGCAGGCTGCGCAGCTATCGCTGAAGCCAGCAGAGCAACAGGGAGAGCTGTGCAGCACCTCTTGTTGTGATGCCTTCACAGCGATGCATGATGAGGGACGGAAGGGAGCCCTTACAGAGCCCCTTCCATCCCTCATTCTGCTTTGCTGGGAAGCCAGCAGACCAAGAGACGCTGCACAGCTCTCCCTGTTGCTCTGCTGGGTTCAGCAGAGCGCAGCGCCTCTTCGGCGAAGTAGGAGGAGGAATGCAAGGGGCTCTGTAAGGGCTCTCTTCGTTTCCTCCTCCCGCATCGCTGAAGAGTGTCGCTTCGTCTTGCCTGCCTCCTCCAATCCCCCCAGCAGGGACAACACTGCTAGGCGGCCAGCAGATCCAGCTTCCCTAAAGGGGCGGATGGACTGGTGGCTCCTTAGCCTGATCCTCCCTTCTCCTTCCTCTTCATAGAATCATAGAATCATAGAGTTGGAAGAGACCACAAGGGCCATGGAGTCCAACCCCCTGCCAAGCAGGAAACACCATCAGAGCACTCCTGACATATGGTTGTCAAGCCTCTGCTTAAAGACCTCCAAAGAAGGAGACTCCACCACACTCCTTGGCAGCAAATTCCACTGTCGAACAGCTCTTACTGTCAGGAAGTTCTTCCTAATGTTTAGGTGGAATCTTTTTTCTTGTAGTTTGGAGCCATTGCTCCGTGTCCGCTTCTCTGGAGCAGCAGAAAACAACCTTTCTCCCTCCTCTATGTGACATCCTTTTATATATTTGAACATGGCTATCATATCACCCCTTAACCTCCTCTTCTCCAGGCTAAACATGCCCAGCTCCCTTAGCCGTTCCTCATAAGGCATCGTTTCCAGGCCTTTGACCATTTTGGTTGCCCTCCTCTGGACACGTTCCAGTTTGTCAGTGTCCTTCTTGAACTGTGATGACCAGAACTGGACACAGTACTCCAGGTGAGGTCTGACCAGAGCAGAATACAGTGGCACTATTACATCCCTTGATCTAGATGCTATACTCCTATTGATGCAGCCCAGAATTGAATTGGCTTTTTTAGCTGCCGCGTCACACTGTTGGCTCATGTCAAGTTTGTGGTCAGCCAAGACTCCTAGATCCTTTTCACATGTACTGCTCTCAAGCCAGGTGTCACCCATCTTGTATTTGTGCCTCTCATTTTTTTTGCCCAAGTGCAATACTTTACATTTCTCCCTGTTAAAATTCATCTTGTTTGTTTTGGCCCAGTTCTCTAATCTGTCAAGGTCGTTTTGAAGTGTGATCCTGTCCTCTGGGGTGTTAGCCACCCCTCCCAGTTTGGTGTCATCTGCAAATTTGATCAGGATGCCCTTGAGTCCATCATCCAAGTCGTTGATAAAGATGTTGAATAAGACCGGGCCCAAATTGCTCCAAATTCTTCAGGTCGGGCATTGTTTTCTTTATCGGAGAAGACTGAGGCAAAGAAGGCATTGAGGAGTTCAGCCCTTTCTGTGTTCCCTGTTTGCATTTCACCATCTTCTCCTCTGAGTGACCCCACTGTTTCTTTGTTCTTCCTTTTGCTACGAACATACCCATAAGAGCCTTTTTTTGTTGCTTTTAACCTCTCTAGCAAGCCTGAGTTCATTCTGTGCTTTAGCTTTTCTGACTTTGTGTCTACACGTGCTGGCTATTTGTTTGAATTCCTCTTTGGTGGTTTCCCCCCTTTTCCATTTTTTGTACACATCCTTTTTTAATCTTAACTCAGTTAAAAGTTCTTTAGATAGCCACCCTGGCTTCTTTAGGCACCTTCCATGTTTCCGTCTCATTGGTATTGCCTGAAGTTGTGCTTTTACTATCTCCCTCTTAACAAACTCCCAGCCATCATGAACTCCCTTTCCTTTTAGTATTACTGTCCATGGGATCTCACCCAGCACTTCCCTAAGTTTTATGAAGTCGGCTTTCTTAAAGTCAAGAAATTGAGTCCTAGTATGCTTGGCTGCTCCTTTCCGCTATATAGTAAACTTCAGAAGAGCATGATCACTCGCGCCTAATGATCCTTCCACTTCTACCCCACTAACCAGGTCATCAACATTCTACCCCACTAACCAGGTCTTCAACAACATTTGATTCAGAATATTATTTTTTGTTTGTTTTCCTCCTCTAAAAACTAGGTGCATCTTATGGTCGGGTGCGTCTTATAGAGCGAAAAATACGGTAGGTATACATTATGAGGTTTAACCTGAGCAACCTGAATAACTGAATAATATTTTAATTAGGGGAGCTGAAGACCCCTCGGGCCCTAGAAGTTGGCTCCTACGGCCATGCCCCCTTCCATGCCTGTCCCATGGTGTGAACCCAAACAAAATGAAGCTGTGCTGACCTGAATGGCGTGGAGGAAGAGCTGTGAAAAGCACCAAAAAGCACCAGTTTAATTGCCTATTTAGTGGGCAATATGAACACACCCATAGGAAACTCCTGAACCAAAGGGAAACCTGACAAACCTGCTCACCCTACACCTTGTAGACTGTCTTCCTCACACCTTGTAGACTGTCTTCCTTTGCTAAGTAATCGGTTGGTGTGATAAGAAGAAATGGCCTATCAGAGCTGAGGTTCACACAGTCAAGCTACTGCAAATAATTGCAATAAATGTCCTTATGACATGTGGAGGAGGAGGAACAAGTAATACCTGAATTACTTCACGGCCTGTAAATAATAAGAAAAGCAGAAGTGTTTTTGGCTGGGAGAGCAAACACTCCCTGTCCGCCACAGAGTTACTGCTTCAATAAAACCCCATTGACTTTCTCTACTTGCACTATGACTTGCATTACACTCTGCTAATTACAGAGCTGTTATTCTGGGCCATAAAATAAAGGAGTATTGATACCAACTGCTACTCAAAAGGAAATAGGCAGACAGTAAATGAAACTTTAGGACAGCCTTGCTCAAACTAGTACCCACTGGATGTTTTGAACTACAGCTTCCATCCATGTCCAAATTATCTAGAAGGTATCAGGTTAAGGAAAGCTGCCAGGGCAGCCCTTTCACTGCATGTTTGATATCTGCAAACTAATTAACATTGCATGAGAAATGTGTGTGTGCCAGGCCAGGGTGGAACTGTACAAAGGCTTGAGACCATCACTGAGCTTGCAGTGAAATATTTGTGACTGGTAGGGGGATTGAACGAAGGGCTATATTCCTCTTAGGATGGTATGTTAACAGTCTAAGTACGGAAATACTCTTTTTTCTAAAGGACCTAGGTGAAGGCAAGCAGGGATACAATTGAGTTCACAGAATATTGGCAATGCTTATAATCCTTCACTGTCAAGTGGCCTGCAGGGATGAGCGTACATGTCATCATCACTGAGTGCCCAGTCAATATAAAATGTATAAACTATCCATTCGTCCTAAGTTTGAGAGGTTGCTAAGGCTGGGGTTTCTGAATGGAACTTTGGAACCAATAAAGATTAGCAAGTGGTTCATTGAAAGCAAAAACAAACAAGCAAACATAAAACATCCTGCTGGTGTTTCTAGCGAGCTTATGAAAGAGCAGAATAAGATAATATTAGCAGTTAAGAGATGGCCTGGGCTCCTCCTCCTGTTTCCGTCCAGACAATCCGTTTATAATGCATCAGGTGTGCAAATTTTGCTTTTTTGTGTGTTGGGATCAAAAGTGGGAACTTCAAGAGTGTGCTTCTGGTTTGGGAGGATGTATTTTTCCCTGATTTCAAATTACAATTGCCACATTTGCATGTCTCCGTAAACCATAAAGCAGGGGTAGGCAAACTAAGGCCTGGGGC
The DNA here is from genome assembly GCF_951804945.1 of Podarcis cretensis. Taxonomy (NCBI): domain Eukaryota; kingdom Metazoa; phylum Chordata; class Lepidosauria; order Squamata; family Lacertidae; genus Podarcis; species Podarcis cretensis. The sequence goes on from NC_137186.1 coordinate 33,583,859, forward strand.
CGGATGCGGCCCAATCGCCTTCTCAATCCGGCCCGTGTGCGGTCTGGGAATCAGCATGTTTTTACATGAGTGGAATGTGTCCTTTTATTTAAAATGCAGATCTGGGTTATTTGTGGGGCTTAGGAATTCAATCACCCCCCCAAAAAAATGTAGTCCGGCCCACCACATGGTCTGAGGGACAGTGGACCAGCCCACGGCTGAAAAAGGTTGCTGATCGCTGCCATAAAGCATGCTTAAGTGCATAAGTGAATCACACCTTAGTGCCTCCTAACTTGAACTGGAAGTAAGCATACTACAAACCCTGGTTTGAATATAACACTAAGGCAGCAATAATAGAACCATAGAATTGGAAGGGATCCTAAGGGTCATCTAGCCCAACCCCCTGCAGTCATCCCTGGGTAGGCTCGAATCACCAACCTACTTGTTAACACCGATCCATTGTGAGCATTTGTTTCCTCTATTAAATATAGTTTACCATGGTTTGTGAACTGGGCCACTGTGGATGTGGGGAAATGCAATTATTTCCCTGGAGAGAGAGGTAAGGTAAGTGTGTGAGTGAAGGTTTTTCCTTGCCCCTCGCTTCTCTCTCTGCTTCTGTTAGATGGTGGTGATGTTTGGCCCCAATGAGGTCTATTTCCATTATTGGTCAGAGGGAGATCATGGCAGGCAAACTTACAGCTACCCTTTTTGCAAACAAAATAAACACATAGAGAGCAGTGCTGTGTCCTTGGACGTGACTTTAAATGTATTTCCCCCCTTCTCTATGAAAGGCAGAAGAAGGGTTAGCGAATGAGTCTTTAAACGCTCCTTTCTTAAGACTTAATAATTCACATTGTCATTGGGGAAAGGAATTAAAAGTGCCAGCAGCTATCCAGATAGATTTTAAAATCTCCTTTTTTGCCCCTCACTCCCTCCTTCTCCTGCTGCATCCCTCAGCTTCAGAGAATATTTTCCCCACAAATTGGTTTTAAATTAAAGGAGGTGATGAAGGCAATGTGCCGTCTCAGCATTTTCCCAGGTGCACTTAATCTAATTTCATTAAGGAGATCAGAACTGATGATTGCTACAGCCGAAACATTAAGTCTGTCCATTTTTGTATAAAAACCATTAACTCTGTCAAAGTATCTGTGGGTGGGCTGTTTATTATTGGAGATGAAGGCACGCTTTGCTTCCCCAATAAACTGTCAGGAGCAGTAAGCCACAAATTAAGTCAGCTGCTGACAAAGATTTAGGCAAAAGGCCTTCAACTAGTTTTGACACAGGTATACAGGAAGCCTTGGGAGAGGGACCTTTAAAGCAGCCTGCAAATGTGGAGAGGCACCCTTCAGAAAAATGGGCTGGGGGGACTTGAGGTTTAGTTTCATAGCCTGCTAATGGCAGAAATGATCATGGCTATCTTCTGCTGACCATGGCTGTGTTATTTAATGTCCGCGGCTCACATTTGAGTCCAAGAGCATTAATGATGTTTGATTATATTTTATTACTTATGTTTGGAGATATTTACTGTTGCTTAACTAAAAGGTAAAGGTAAAGGTACCCCTGCCCATACGGGCCAGTCTTGACAGACTCTGGGGTTGTGCGCCCATCTCACTTAAGAGGCCAGGGGCCAGCGCTGTCCGGAGACACTTCCGGGTCACGTGGCCAGCGTGACAACGCTGCTCTGGCCAGAGCCAGAGCCGCACACGGAAACGCCGTTTACCTTCCCGCTGGTAAGCGGTCCCTATTTATCTACTTGCACCCGGAGGTGCTTTCGAACTGCTAGGTTGGCAGGCGCTGGGACCGAGCAGCGGGAGCGCACCCCGCCACAGGGATTCGATCCGCCGACCTTTCGATCGGCAAGCCCTAGGCGCTGAGGCTTTTAACCCACAGCGCCACCCATCAAATGTGGAATTAGTAGCATTGCATAGTACCGAATGTGGAATTTACACTGTATTATTTTTTTAAAATGTTTTTTTACTTTCCTGTTTTTTTGTTGTGATATGCAAACTGCTTAGAGATTTCTGTTGAAATTTGAAGTGGTACACACATGTTGAATAGTAAATATGCTATTTTAAATGTTAGGCACCTGCTCTTCCATTGCCAAGGCAATCTTAGAACAAGTGACACTAAAATTAATACAAAAGGAATTAAAGTCAACAGCAACAGCTTGACCAGAAGGAGGCCAAGTAAGTGATGCAGTACCACTGCACTGTTTGCTACGAAGACTACTTCAATTGCCAGGGCAAATACATGAGCAGAAAACACCATGGAGTTGGCATCAGCCATACATGAGAGGGAAGGGAATTCTATAAATTGGGCACTGATACTGAAATAATTATATTGTTAATATAGTGTAAGCCTGGCAAGCTACATCTTTCTTCAACAAAACTATTAAAAGGTGCAGGAGCCCTGACCTCTCTTATAGCTAGCCACCCTAGTATACATGGCACTAAAGATTGCAAGGGTCCTTGCCTGGAGGGACTTGCGATCTAAAACTCAGCACCAGAAGGGAGCAAAGTGGAAGCAGGGTTAACAAAGGAATGATGTGTGACTGATCTGGTTCGGATTAATACCCTGAGATATGACCAACCCTTTTCCACATGCATGCTGCCCTGTCCTCTTGAGCTATGATTAAACCAGGAAGTGACTAACCATAGTTTCCCAATCCTATTTCATCTGAAATCAGGAAACTATGGTTACCAATTTTGGAAGAAGCTAGAATTTCTATCCTGCCTTGCTGTGAAACTGGTGGCTATCGTTTCCAAGTTCAGATGAAATGGGGAACTATGGTTAATTGGAGGCTTCCTGGTTTGAACAGGAACTATAATTAACTGAAGACTTCCTGGCATGTACACTCATGTCATGGAGGAAAGACAGAAGGGGCTATGTGCACAGACAAAAGGTTTCTTCAGAATAAGGTGACAATGTCAGTTACATGTAAATTAGTGCCAACAGCTCAAAGTATACTATAGCACACAAAATGCTATTTTTCTAGAAAAAGAGGTGCTGAAACTCATCATGAACACCTCCCTCATTCTCTTAGAATGGCAATGGTGCCCACCTGAGAGTTGCCAGAAGTGAGTTCCTGTGAATTCCCCCTGGGGAAAAAAGCCCTGAGCACATGTAATTGAAAAGCTGGCCAGGGGGTGAGTTTTCACCAGAAAATGTAGGTGCCAGACAAGCCTCTCTGGGAAGGGCATTCCGTAACTAGGACACTGCCGCCAAAAAGGCCCTCTTCACAGAAACCACCCACATCACCTCATTTAGTGGGAGACACAGGAGGCATCTGAGGAAGCCTTCCCCAGTCTTGTGCACACCATATCTTTGGGCCTACAACTCTCATTTGCCCCAGCCAGCATGGCCACTAGTCAAGGATGATGGGGATTACTTGTTGAAATTGAGCTTGTTTGTCTTACTCCTGTTTTCCATGCCTTACACTGTTACCCTTGGGGAGTTAGGGACTTCCCCTGCATGTGAAGACAAGACCACTTGGTCAAGAAGGCAGTTTCTGCATGTGATATAGAGGGACGTGAGGGGCAGATGGGGCTCATCAACCTGGGAAGGTAGCACATCTAGGAGAAGGAAAACTCTAATCTTAAACCTCCACTGCCTTGTGAGATATCTTTGGGAGAAGGAGTAAACCCTAAACAAAATCAGATTGTATAGGAGTAAACCCTATACAAAATCAGATTGTACAAGATGCCTGCAGCCAAGCTGGTGCCAAATGTATTGCTCTGCTTTTCTTTGGACCACATCAGTGAGGCTGAGAGGGGGGTCTTGTCATCTGGGCAGTCTTCCATGCACACTCCCCAGGCTTGCACCCCCGGGAGGTCAGTTCAGTGCTAACACAGCTGTTTAACTTAACCGCTGGAGGCACACTCCATTACCTCTTGAGAGAGATGGATGCCAACAACAACAGCACTGTTATCTCCCTTCTCAGCATGGGCCTGTCACATAAACTTTCAGGTTCCCCTCCTCTACTCTCTTTTTTCTAAATCTGCTTTATTGATTCTGCAGACAGCTCCTCTTCATCATGCGTATATGTATTTAGAGGCATTAAAAAAGCAACAGCAGTGGATTATTGATCGGGGAGTTGATGCAAAGGTTCCTCTTCTCTCAGCAGCAAAGTAATAGCGACGTGGGCAAACATAGAGAAATGCTACTTAGTACAACATTAATGCCAATACTTTGCAGACTCCAATCTTCTGATGAAAACAGCTCACATTTGTGCTGTTTCAGTGCTTCATTCCAATGCCCACTTCTTTTAAAGCCAACTAGACACTTGCCCATATTTAACTCTGGATATCCTTCCAATCCCCTTCATGGATCACTGCCTTGCCGTGGCGAAGGGGCTTGAAGAACTCAGAGAAGCTATGAACTATGCCGAGCAGGGCACCCAAGATGAACAGGTCATAGTGGAGAGTTTTGACCAAACGTGATCCACCTGGAGGAGGAACCGGCAAGCCACTCCAGTATCCCTGCCAAGAAAACTCCATGGACAAAGACAACAGGCATATAAAAGTTATGACGCTGGAAGATGAGCCCCTCAGGTCGGAAGGCGTCCAACATGCTACTGGGGAAGAGCGGAGGGCAAGTACAAGTAGATCCAGAGCTGATGAAGCGGCTGGGCCAAAGCCGAAAGGACGCTCAGTTGCGGATATGCCTGGAAGCGAAAGGAAAGTCCAATGCTGTAAAGAAAAATATTGCATAGGAACCTGGAATGTAAGAACCATGAACATGGGTAAGTTGGAGGTGGTCAAAAATGAGATGGCAAGAATAAATATTGACATCCTGGGCATCAGTGAACTAAAATGGACGGGAATGGGTGAATTCAGTTCGGATGACCATCATATCTACTACTGTGGGCAAGAAACCCGTAAAAGAAATGGAGTGGCCCTCATAGTCAACAAAAGAGTGGCAAAAGCTGTACTGGGATGCAATCTCAAAAATGATAGAATGATCTCGATACGAATCCAAGGCAGACCTTTTAACATCACAGTAATCCAAGTTTATGCACCAACTACTGGTGCTGAAGAAACTGAAATTGACCAATTCTATGAAGACTTACAACACCTTATAGAAGTGACACCAAAGAAGGATGTTCTTCTCATTATAGGGGATTGGAATGCTAAAGTAGGGAGTCAAGAGATAAAAGGAACAACTGGCAAGTTTGGCCTTGGAGATCAAAACGAAGCAGGGCAAAGGCTAATAGAGTTCTGTCAAGAGAACAAGCTGGTCATCACAAACACACTTTTCCAACAACACAAGAGACGACTCTACACATGGACATCACCAGATGGGCAGCATCGAAATCAGATTGATTATATTCTCTGCAGCCAAAGATGGAGAAGCTCTATACAGTCAGCAAAAACAAGACCTGGAGCTGACTGTGGCTCAGATCATCAGCTTCTTATAGCAAAATTCAAGCTTAAACTGAAGAAAGTAGGAAAAACCACTGGGCCGGTAAGATACAATCTAAGTCAAATCCCTTATGAATACACAGTGGAAGTGAGGAACAGGTTTAAGGATTTAGATTTGGTGGACAGAGTGCCTGAAGAACTATGGATGGAGGCTCGTAACATTATACAGGAGGCAGCAACGAAAACCATCCCAATGAAAAGGAAATGCAAGAAAGCAAAGTGGCTGTCCAATGAGGCCTTACAAATAGCGGGGGAGAGAAGGCAAGCAAAATGCAAGGGAGATCGTGAAACATACAGGAAATTGAATGCAGATTTCCAAAGAATAGCAAGGAGAGACAAGAAGACCTTCTTAAACAAGCAATGCAAAGAAATAGAGGAAAGCAATAGAATGGGAAGAACCAGAGATCTGTTCAAGAAAGTTGGAGATATGAAAGGAACATTTCGTACAAAGATTTCCATAATAAAGGACAAAAGTGGAAAGGACCTAACAGAAGCAGAAGACATCAAGAAGAGGTGGCAAGAATACACAGAGGAATTATACCAGAAAGAAACGGATGTCTCATATACCCCAGGTAGTGTGGTTGCTGACCTTGAGCCAGACATCCTGGAGAGTGAAGTCAAATGGGCCTTAGAAAGCACTGCAAATAACAAGGCCAGTGGAAGTGATGGTATTCCAGCTGAACTATTTAAAATTTTAAAAGATGATGCTGTTAAGGTGCTACACTCAATATGCCAGCAAATTTGGAAAACTCAGCAGTGGCCAGAAGATTGGAGAAGATCAGTCTACATCCCAATCCCAAAGAAGGGCAGTGCCAAAGAATGCTCCAACTATCGCACAATTGCACTAATTTCTCACGCTAGCAAGGTTATGCTTAAAATTCTACAAGGAAGGCTCAAGCAGTATGTGGACCGAGAACTCCCAGAAGTGCAAGCTGGATTTAGAAGAGGCAGAGGAACCAGAGACCAAATTGCAAACATGCGCTGGATTATGGAGAAAGCTAGAGAGTTCCAGAAAGACATTTACTTCTGCTTCATTGACTATGCAAAAGCCTTTGACTGTGTCGACCATGGCAAACTATGGCAAGTTCTTAAAGAAATGGGAGTGCCTGATCACCTCATCTGTCTCCTGAGAAATCTCTATGTGGGACAAGAAGCTACAGTTAGAACTGGATATGGAACAACTGACTGGTTCCAAATTGGGAAAGGAGTACGACAAGGCTGCATTTTGTCTCCCTGCTTATTTAACTTATATGCAGAATTCATCATGCGAAAGGCTGGGCTGGATGAATCCCTAGCCGGAATTAAGATTGCCGGAAGAAATATCAACAACCTCAGATATGCAGATGACACAACCTTGATGGCAGAAAGTGAGGAGGAATTAAAGAACCTTTTATTGAGGGTGAAAGAGGAGAGTGCAAAATATGGTCTGAAGCTCAACATCAAAAAAACGAAGATCATGGCTACTGGTCCCATCACCTCCTGGCAAATAGAAGGGGAAGAAATGGAGGCAGTGAGAGATTTTACTTTCTTGGGCTCCATGATCACTGCAGATGGTGACAGCAGCCACGAAATTAAAAGACGCCTGCTTCTTGGGAGAAGGGCAATGACAGGCCTAGACAGCATCTTGAGAAGTAGAGACATCACCTTGCCAACAAAGGTCCGTATAGTTAAAGCTATGGTTTTCCCAGTAGTGATGTATGGAAGTGAAAGCTGGACCATAAAGAAGGCTGATCGCCGAAGAATTGATGCTTTTGAATTATGGTGCTGGAGGAGACTCTTGAGAGTCCCATGGACTGCAAGAAGATCAAACCTCTCCATTCTGAAGCAAATCAGCCCTGAGTGCTCACTGGAAGGACAGATTGTGAAGCTGAGGCTCCAGTACTTTGGCCACCTCATGAGAAGAGAAGACTCCCTGGAGAAGACCCTGATGTTGGGAAAGATGGAGGGCACAAGGAGAAGGGGGCGACAGAGGACGAGATGGTTGGATAGTGTTTTCGAGGTTACCAGCATGAGTCTGACCAAGCTGCGGGGGGCAGTGGAGGACAGGAGTGCCTGGCGTTCTCTGGTCCATGGGGTCACGAAGAGTCGGACATGACTAAACGACTAAACAACAACAACATCCTTCCAATGTCCATTACCAACAGCGCCAGTGGCATTTTGCAACTATTTTGTAGTGGCAAACTTATGAATGAAGAGCAGCCCTACTGGATCAAACTAAAGGTTCATTTACTGCACAGCACCTGGCTTTTCAAAATGACCAGCCAGATGCTCCCAGGGAGTCAAGAAAGGTATAAAGGCAACAGTTCCCTGTCATTGTTGATCTCTTGCAGCTGGCATTCAGAGGCATTCTAGCAACCAAGCATGCATTTGGCTGCTATTATGACATATGAGCAGCAACACTTCACAATTAGACTGAAGAAGGGCAGCCAATCTGTTGACAAACCTGGGTTCATGAAGGAACTCCATTGTTGCAAGTCACTGTGCAGTCAGAAAAATGGCTGCCTTATGGAGAGCCAGCTAATTGTCTGCACACAACTCTGTATTTTCCCCAGGTATACATCCTGGTAGTTATTACCTGGAGAAGTGCCAAGGATAGAATACAGGACCTCATCCATGTCAAACATCTGCTATATCCCGGAACGGCAGCCACTCTTCCAACAAGACCATCAAAGCTGAGTTTGCAATTGACCACTTGGTCACAGAGATCAACCGAACCCACTCCAAGATAGCAAATAAACTTTTCACTTTTTAACTAATATTGAGTTAGTAAAAAGCAAATTGAGCAATTGAGGAACTTTGACAGCATGGTGAGGTCAGAGCAGGCTACTCTCCTCACCCCACCCGAGGCCCTTGTGACTGAACAAATCACAAGCATCCCAGTCAACAACAACAACTGATATGCCAGTAGAAAGCCAGCAGGGGTGAGGATAGCTGGTGAGAATGTCACATATACAACTATACCTGTTGGATAGAACTAGAGTATAAGCTCAGTGCAATGGGCTCCTGGTCTTCCTGACCTCGATAAGCTTCTAAATACTGAGTAAGTTTCTGAATACAGTGGTACCTCGGGTTAAGAACTTAATTTGTTCTGGAGGTCCGTTCTTAACCTGAAACACCACTTAACCTGAAGCTAATCGGGCTTCCTGCTGCCGCCACGCCACTGCTGCGAGATTTCTGTTCTCACCTTGAAGCAAAGTTCTTAACCCGAGGTACTATTTCTGGGTTAGCGGAGTCTGTAACCTGAAGCATCTGTAACCCGAGGTACCACTGTACCAGTTGCTGGGAATCCCAAGTGGAAACAGTGCTGTTGCATTCAGGTTCTGCTTTCTGGATTACCATAGGTATCTGGTTGGCTGCCATGACAATAAGATGCTGAATTAGATGGCACTGGTCTGATTAAGCAGGGGTCTTCTTACATACTGCAATTTTTAAAATTTTATTTGTGGTCAGTGCACTGCAAATAAATTGAATTAGAATAATCTTTCCCGAGTGATTATAGTTATTATGTTCATCTTGTTTACAGTATTATGTCACTAAAAGGCTACAATGCTACTCTAAACATAATATTGTGACCAAGTAATAAAGAAAACAGATGTTTTCAATATGGAGACACTGCTGCATCTGTGAAACCAAGGCTCTCCTTTATTAAACCAGCCACCTTTATCCAGGCATTAAACAGATGTCAGTTTTCTAACTCTTATTGTTTTGTCCTTCAGCTAATATCTCTGGGTTCTCAACTTTTTAATCTTTAGGAGCCAGGAAGTCTGCTCCATTCAAGAGGATCACATACCTTAACTGTGTGTGATTTTTTCCCTTTTGTGTGCCTATGAAGACACTAAAACCAAACACACATTCTTGCAGCGCTAAGAGGAATCAGAGAACAGGAAATGCTCATTGAGGTGCCTTGAATAAGCAGAGACAGGAAGGTGCTCACTTTGTTCTTCCAACCGAAGTATGACAAATGATAGACAATTTGTCAGCTGCAAAAATGTGCTGTTGCAATTGATACCTCACCTTTCTTTATAAATATAACAATCGAGGCTTATATAAAAAACAACATAACATAATGTAAGAACATACCATCCTAATTTCGTTGTGCCTGAGAGGGGGCAATGACAATAAAGATATTATTATTATTATTATTATTATTATTATTATTATTATTATTATCAAATGGAATACATATGAATAACTTACAAAAATCAACCTCAGAGAGTAGCAGGACTTTACAACAAAATATAAATCTACTCCACCTCACTAAAAGCTTTCAGAAATGGTCATGTTTCAAACGGACGGCTATAGCAATACAATGTCGGGGCCTGTTAAATCTTCTTAGGGAGGGGATGCCAAAGATACCACAAAAGGGTTCGCTAATTGTGATCTGAAATCCTCCAAAATACAGTAGATAAGTATACTTTCAGAGCACAACGGCACATTCAGCAGGCAATCCTTCAGTTCCTAGTTTTGTATATAAATAATTTTATTGGCAACAGTAACATATTCCATCAGGCTGTGACAGTGGTGGCTAGTGCCCACTGAAGCAGAAGGCAGGAAGCCCAACAGTAAGTGAAGATGGAGCCAAAGACAGGCAGAGCCAACTAAATCTAGTTTTTCCCACCCACCCCTCCCGGCTGAGGTCAACAAGGGTTAACACTGACTCAGGGCTCATCCAGACTTCCTTTTGTGCCACCTCTGTAGGTACAGGCTCTGTGTCCGAGAATATGTGTGTTTTTTGTCCTGGCACTTTCCCCAGGAAAACCCGTGTTTTACTGCTGAATCAGCGCAAATGCCAACCTGAGCTTTAAAGCGCAGACCTGTACCAAGGAGTGGTGCAAAAGGAAGTCTGGATGAGCCCTAAGGAGGCACTGGCGGAGGAAGGGGGATGCGGTGGGTGTGGTCCACCCTGGGTGTCATCCCTGAGGGGGGTGACATCACGTCCCGCCCCCTGGGACACTCGCCCCACCCCTGCGCAGCTAGCCCCGCCGCCCGGGTGCACAGCATGTGTGCCGCTCTGGGTCCCGGAGCAGCTAGCTCTGCCTCTGTAAGGAAGAGAAAAGTAATTCAGCCCCTGAACTGCTTGCAAGCAGGAAGGCAGGCAGATCGGGACTGGTTTGCCCTTAAGGACCTCCACTGGGGGGGCTGCTAGGGGCACCTTGGAAGATGGCCGACAATACCATCTATCCGGCTCGCACGAGGTAATTAGAGGATGATTATGGGGAGTATATCAGCCTCCGTTCTTCTTCCCAGGGGGTGGGAAGATGCTGCCTCGCCCGCGATTGCCCATAAATCACCCCCGAGTTTGAAAGAAGGAGGGGGTTGGGGCACTGGGCGGAAAGCCCTCAAGTGAGCTCTGGAGCTCCCGGACGCCGCTTTCAAGAGCGAAACTAGATGCATTGCTTAAGATAAAAAAAAATTGGAGAAGTAAATGCACATGTTTCGAGCAAGGTCAGGGGTGTATTATCTGTTAAATAAATCTACCACTGAGAAGATAGAGCGATGGGACAGAATGCTACATTAAAGAATCACAGCCATGTCGGTATGTTGAACGGAACGGAAAGGGGAAAAAAAACTTTCTTCTTTTTCAATATGATTTACCTAACAACCCCCCCCCCTTAGAAGAACTGTCACAATGACTGATAGCAAGTGAGACTGAAAAATAAACTGTGTAGAAACAAAAAATACTAATAAAAGATTTTACTCTGTGAAAGATCTGGAAAGAAGGGAGGCTTTCTTGTGGCGTAGTTACTAAAGCGATCCGCCATTATGAGGCAGACCTTGTTGCAAGATTTGCAGTCATGGGGGGGGGGGAGCCACTGCTATGAGGTTTGGATCGTAAATTTGAAAGGGCAATAACCCTCCTGGAAAGACTGATTTATGGTGCAACTGGTCTGGGAAAATTAAGGAGCGGACGCCTAGACTGTATTTCATTGGAACTGAAATGGCGACTGCCGCTTGAACAGGACTTTTGGACTTTTGGATCTATGTGAGATGAATTACGGGAGAGCATTACAAAGTTCACACAGAAATATAAACAAGGCTGTTCCTTTCAACTCACTTGTGGAAACAACTCGGAGGTTATTAAGAAGAAAAAGGATAATGACAAGGAGATGAGAAGATGGGACTGTGAACATCAAAGCAGCAGAAATATAAGATGATTGGACCCCTACCGAACTCGAAGCATGGGTACCCCCCACAAAAAAATTAAAATTTGGTTTAATATTTGGACTTTGTGATATGTATTGGTATAATTTGGAATAATTAATATGATATGATTGGTTTGGTAATTGGAAATGTAATAATAATTATTATTATTATTATTAAAAAAGGATCTCCCCTGGGCTGGGAGAGAGGGAGAGAGATGGGACTGCAGGGCTTCTCCATTTGCTCAGCTGAAATACCAACAATTTCTGACAATCTGCAAATTTTTCCATTCCTGATATTTGCTGAAATATCTCTGTAATTAAAAATTAGTGCCTGAACTCCCCCCCCCCGTCCCTTTCCCTTTTGTCTCATATCTCTTAGGCTCTGAGCCTGAGGGTGTGGACTGTCTTCTCGTTGATATTTGTAAGCCACTTTGGGAGCAGGAGGAAAAAGCTAATGCTTATGATACTTAGTTATGAGCACTCAGTTAAATTCACTTAGCGGTATACTTGTTCCACTGGTGAGAGGAAGAAATAGTAATAAGCAGGTTGCTGGTAACTTTGGTGCACAACAGATGGTGCAATCTGTTGCATAATGAGTTTTGCTAGTACAACTGTTGCGCTGGATTCCTCTGTTGCACATTAAAAAGTGCTAGTCCTTGCACTAATGGGCAGGGTGCACTGGAGGCAGCCCAGTGTCTTTGAAGAACCATCTGATCATGAAACATGGAGAGCTGCATTATATCAAATAAAGTCGGACCACTGGGTCCATTTAGCTCCATACTGCCTGCGCTGAGAGGCAGCAGCTACCCAGTGTTTCAGACTACCCTTTCCAGCCATAAAGCATTTCCCATGTTAAAGCATATCCCACAGAGCCATGAACTTTCCTCACCGATGGAAACTGGTATCCTAAGGCTTGGACACCAAAGCCAGCAGAACAGAAGTTATAAAAGGGAGAGAGAAAAGGACAAGAATTGTAAGGCTCTGAAAGGAACAGGTGCCTGAAATTTTCTTTTGATGGGTGAAAGATTGTGTCTGGAATCCGGCACAGAGGGCTGTGCCATTTGGGGAAAACATCATGTTTCTAAAGGTTCTTCCATGTCACCCTAAAGGAGCACAGGTAGGTCATGGCTCAGAGGATGCTTTCAAAGTAGGGTGGTTATCCTATTAGAAAAATCTTAATAAATTAATCATATGAGTTTAACCTGATTCATCCATTAAATCCCAATCATTCTGAGAAAGAAAGAAAGAAAGAAAGAAAGAAAGAAAGAAAGACCTATCCCTTTTAAAGACTCCGTAGTAGCTCAGTAGCATAGCTAGGGAGGGCTGGAAAAGGCCTCACTGCCTGAACCTTTGAGGATCCTCTGCTGGTCAGTACAGATAATGCTGAGCAAATGGACCTGTGAATTCACCTGGTATAAACAGCTTCCTGTGTCCCTAACCATGGGGCAACTATTCAGGAAAACCAACCAGTACTAAACTTTGACCAGATGCCACTGAAGAGAGGCTGCCACATACTGGTTTTTAGGCATTAGGTATGTTAATTAAACCATCATGTGTTTAGGCATTTCAGCAATTACCCCAGGGAGGAATTTCCTCCCAATGCAAACGGGAAGAGGGATTTGCCTCAGGACCACAGCAGGGGAGGAAAGGGTTAAATTGTCTCTCCATGCCTGTTCTGGCCTCTGATCCTGTTAATTATGCTGTATTTCCAACTTGTATTTTATCCGAAATCTGTAGTTTACCCTCTCACAGGGCTACCATTTCGAGCTCCCTTAAACATAATACAGTTCCTCGGCCTCTCTTACACAGGGGTGGATGAATCTTCTAAGAAAAAACTGAATTATCTGACGCGAAAGTCCATGATATGAGGCTGCCATGTCATAAAAACTTTAATACTGTAAACTAAGGGCTGCCTTTGGGGGGAAGCAGGTGCACACAGAACCCCACCCCTTTTCGTTTCAGCTCCAGGTCTTAGCTACTTGAGGTTTTAAGCTTTTTCCTGCCACCATTGTAACACAAAATCAAACCACAGCATAAATATGCAGCGAACGTTTAATTAACTTAGAAGTGCAATGCTATTTGCACCCCTACCCCTCCTTCCTCAGTGTCTTATTTAGTAAATGAAGAAATGCCTGATATCTAACCCTTGATTTGTAGAGCTCGCTTATGCTCTGGGTCCATACAATTAAACTGACAACCCATAATTTCACTCGCAGCAGTTGGGAGCCCAAGAATGAAAGAGCACGAATGCTGAATTACGTTGAGGGAAGGTAATAGGTTCTCCCTCCCCCCCCCCACCGCCCCACATCCCACATTTTATACTTAATACTGCTCCAAACATTGTTATTAGCAAAAGTCTCAGCAACATTTTGGAATAATGATGAGAAGGAATTAGTCATTCCCTTGTTTTACGCAACTTGACTTTTGGCTTTTCGCAGAATGCCATTTAGCGGGAGCACATTACCAAGCTGCTCGCCTCTTTTCATCTGAACGCTAAAGCAGGTAAGAGACAATAAGAGGAACTGTTGATGGTTTATATTACTCTATTATGTTAATGTTCACTAAAGTATGCCATAAGCTCTCTCATTACATGTGTATAAACCAATTCTCTGTGGTGTTATTCCTGTGCTAAATGCTATAACTACATAAATCTTGAATTAATGGAGACTTTATAGTTCCTGAAAATGAAGGGTAATTGCTGTCTGTTAATGCTGTTGTAGCTAGTAAAGGAAGTATATATTTTCAGTAGCAATGTTTATGGGCCGTCAGAGCAATGCCACCGTCACTGCTACGTGCTGCAGAAGATCTCCGGACAAACTGGGAGTCCCTGTCTTTTTCCCCTCTGAGGCAAATGAAAAGCAAAGCAAAAACAAGGGAGGGACGGAGGGAAGATATAGGAGGCTCTTTCCTATTATTCATCTATTTCAGTGTTGTGTACGCTGAGAGGCAGCAGATTTCCGGGGTTTCAGGCAGGGAACACTCCCTGGCCTTTCTGCATGCAAAGCAGCTGCTCTACCACTGAGCTACAGCCCCATGCAACGCTGTCCTAGATGCTCAAGGATAGTGGTTTTCAACCAGTGTGCCGTGGGATGCCTTGAATGATGGTTAGGGGTGGCGCAGGCAGCACTGGCCTCTGTCTCTCTTTCCTTCCCTCCCTCCTCTGACGTCCTCCTGCGTCTCTGCCTCCCAAAGGTTTGCATAGCTGTTTATTGCAGCACCCCCGGCTATAACCTCCATAGGCAAATGGTGCCTCTGGGAGGCTCCTCTCTTTGGGGTGGGGCGGGGGCAGCTCAGAGACCAGGGATTGCAATAGCAGCTGCCTGGAGGACTCTCAAAGAGAAGGGAGAAGAGAAGAGGCTGAGGGAACACTCCACAAGGGAGGGTGTTCAAACAAGGGTGAGAGGCTGCCAGCTCTGCAGGCAAAGGGTGACAAAACTGGGCTCTTGAGCCTCAGAGGGGTGCTGCAGAAATGATGTAGTTGGTTAAGGAAGCCATGGACTCAAAAAGGCTGAAAACCTCTGCTCTAGAAAACAAAACAAAAGCACCTCCAGATTCTGCTAAACACCTTCCCTCAAAATCAATAAAGCTCTCCCTCCTTTTCTGTCAGATGGCTGTTGCGGTTGCTCGAGAGTAACCAGGCAGGACTCCAACCTGTCTTTTACAGGCTTTATTTTGGTGCAAACTATTTACAGTGAAGAGCCCCAAAGCTCGTGTCTGGCTCAATCGCTAGCAGAATCCGGGAGTGGTCACCTTTTGGACCTCCCCCAACATAAGAGTTTCGTTACCCGCAGCCTTCTCCTTCCCTCTTTGCGCCTTCCACTACTGCGCAGGATGGGTTGCCCAGGAGCGGTGTTAAGGCTCCCACCAGCATCCTTTGGTCTTTGCACCTCTTCCCCACTGGAGGTGGGGCTTTCCTCCTCCCCGGAAGAGGAACTGCTTCGCAAGATTTTCGGAGGCTGCCTGTAACACAACTGCCCTTCTGTTTCTCGCCTCTGAGCCTATAGCAGTTCTCTGACATTTTCCTTTGTTTTAAACAAAAAAAGGTGGGCACACTGAATGCAAGACAGAAGATCTGTCGAGCAGATTTGTCACTGACAGTCATTTGGGACAAAATTTTAATACTGCAATTATGGGCCCATTCTCTGATCCCAGCTGGTATTGCAGTAGTATGAGTACTTGTGAACTCTTTCATCCCATCCTTTATTAAACTGGATTAAAAAAAAAGACAGAGGACACTCTAGAGGGGGAAAAAGGACCAAGGTTTGGTTGGGCTGTAGACATGAATGGGACCCAAGACATCAGTCTCAAGCCTCTGTAAACACCAAGCTTTAGAGAACATTATTTTCTAAGGTCTCCAGGGCACATGGGCACCCCTGCATCCCACAGTATGTGGCCTAGGGCAGGTGCACATGAGGCAACAAATCAGCATCACCTGCCAAAACACTGCTGCATCCAGGAACTGAGGCAAAGGCTCAGACCTCTACTTACAGTGATGTGATGCATGTGTTTGTCTTTTCTGTCATGGAATATAGTCCTGTTTAGAGGCAGAGACCTAGTTAAAGAAACTGATGCCTTGCTTTTTGTCTTTACAGATCAAGAAAGCAATACAGAGAAAAGACACAGAGGCATTCTCTCTTCATTTTTGTGTGTGCAAAGGCTCGTTGGTTAGTCCATAAGTTGAAATGAAGCGTGACGGCCATCTCCACCCCTCACCCTGCTCTCAAATATCATCTGTACAGAATGATATAATATTCTTCCTTTTCTGAGAAGGACAGTTAGGTTACAAGCCATACGCAATGCAGCTTCCTCTGAAGGTAACCTCAGATCCCACATTCTGAAAGCTAATCAATGTTGTTCAGATTTCAATTTCTTCACTACAAGGTGAAGTCAAACCTAATCTAACAAACGTCAGTCTCAGATGTAATGCTGCTAGCCAGGCCTACCCAGTGTAATTTAGATAATCATTAATAGCATAGCTGTATACTAAAACTACATGTCACTTACAACTTCATCTGAGCATTGACTGGCAGATCTTTCAAGTAGTTTTCCTAAATGATTGCTTTTTTGCCTTCTTTGATTGGGGAAATGCGAGAAATACTGTGATTCAGCGTCGGAAATAATATGAGGGAATTGAGTCTCACCATGTTCAGCCATGTAACACTACCCTCTGTTATCAGGAATCTAGACGGGGCAGACAGAAACTTAAAATATACACGGTAAAGAATAATATGGAGAGACGTAAAAGGGGGGAAAAAAGAATGCATTTCACAGAAGAACTTAGCTCTGGCAGAGAACAGCTACTTGTGTGGCACAGCAAGTTCCTGGCCATCTCTACCAAGCAGCAGCTACAAATTTTGGCAGGCACCAACATTTATCATTTAGATGGCAGGTTAAGATCCTTTCATTCTCCAAGGCTTTTAATGGGTGATTGGTGCTGGCTGCTGCTTTTATCCGTCTGTTTATTTAGACTTCATCGCTTGTTGATACTGCTGTGTACATTTGTTCTTTCACGATGTCTTCTTAATTAAATTATGAGAAACTTTCTGTGTATTTATTTTAGACATTTCTATACTCTCCTTCAGCCACAGGCTCCCAGAGTCGGTTCACTCCATAGAGCCACGCAATAATGCTCAAGCAATCCAAACACCAAAACAAACAGGTAAAAAGCTGCAGATCAGGCGGCCACAGCTCAAATATTTGAGAGCCTGGGAAAATAAACTTTAAGTATAACAAAGTGGGCAGCCCTTTGAAAGAAGGCACTCTGCTCCCAAGGGGCCATCACTGTGGAGACCCTTTCTCTGCCCAACACCCACTTCACTTCAGATGGTAGAGGCAACCAATGCTGTGCTTCTTCTACTGATGCATTTGCACAGAGCGGATCTCTTCCCACCTTGCCCCTCTTGCTCCCCTTCTCAGTAAGCAGCAGCAACTTCTACTACAGGTAAGCCCCCATCATTCCACTGTCCGACCGCTACTGTCGATGTGAGAACAGGCACCAAGCTGTGTGGAGCTATGCTGCCAACAGATTAGGAAATTTTAACACAAAAGCTAACATACCATATATGCAAACCAAATAAGGGGAGAGTTCATGCACCACTGCTGGGAGATAAATAGGGGGTGGCAGTGTTTTCTGCCCATTGCAGACACTGGACGTGCCAATAATGTGATGGATTTATGCTAGCACAGGCCACTACAGCTCTTCACACCGGCGTGAAATGGTTGCACTTGCACCAGGTAGACTCAGCCTCATCAGTCCCTCTTCCCCTTTTGGCCTCAGCTACTTGACTGTGGCAACCGAAAAAATATCAACACACACCATAATACAAGCTGTTGTTGCTTAATCCAGACCTCTTTCTTATGGCTTATGTGTCAAAACACATCTGTGATTTCATCTGGGGCAACTTTAAACATTCAGCAAGACTTTTAAAAGAAGGCAGTGAAAGGATGAAAGGCAAAATACATTTTCCTGATTTTGAACAGATGGGGGAAATCTGCTTTATTCGTGTAGGCTTCCCAGGTATCTTCCTGCATTTGTGGTATTTTTTACCTCCTGTGGTTTTAGCAGAGGTCAAACAGAAACCCTTTATAACTCTCTAAGCCAAATGACAACCCAATTCTAAATTTGGAAATGTGCAAATTTTCTGCATCTCTCTGTTAGTTTTATAATTTGATTTTTTAAATAAAACATTATTATTATTATTATTATTATTATTATTATTATTATTATTATTATTATATTTTGAGGTGGATATCTTGTTCAGCAGTGAGGGTTGCACAAAGCTTCCACTATCCCACCATTCAAAATGATATCTGCAACACTGATAGCTAGTGAGATGGGGAACATGTCAAAGGAAATTTGAAATCAAAAGGGTTTAACTATGAGTTTAATCACCTTTCTGTGACTTAAGTCAGCCCAACTTTTTTCTGGAATTCACCCAGTCTTTGTAAGATGAGAAAGTGGAATTCTAAAGGATGTTGAGACTTACAGAATCATGGACCCCAGTTTGCCCATTCCTAGTTTAACTGAAAACCAACCACCAAAGCTGTTTTTTTCCAAATAATATTTTTCATTTACAATGGAACCTTGGTTCTCGAACTTAATCCATTCCAGAAGTCCGTTCGATTTCCAAAATGTTTAGAAACCAAGGCACGGCTTCCGATTGGTGCAGGCGCCCCGGATACAATAGCCGGCAGCCGCATTGGACGTTCGGCTTCTGAAAAAAGTTCGCAAACCAAAGCATTCATTTCCAGGTTTGTGGCGTTCGGGTTTCGATTTGTTTGTCAACTAAGCCATTCAAGAACCAAGGTTCCACTGTCTTTTAAATACTTTAAATCTTGCATTAGAGACCAAAATATTTATTGTGGTGTAAACTTTGGAGGACTTGAGCCTCTTCTTTCAAATAATACTTCTTGCCTCTGATAAAGCCCTAGATCATGAAATTTGTTAGCATTTAAGCTTCAACAACAGGGGTCGGCAAGGCTTACCGGGCATGGGCCGGATCACTCCTGCAGAGATCATCTGTGGGCTGGACCAATGCAGCGCAACGCCGGAAATCATTTCTGCGCATGTCCGCGGCACCGGAAATCGCTTCTGCACATGCCCAGATGCTAAAAATTGTGCCTGTTCAAAAACAATTTTCGGCGTCTGGGCAGGTGCAGAAGCAATTTTTGGCACCATGGACATGTGCAGACGCGATTTCTGGCATCTGGGTATGCACAGAAGTGATTTCCGGAGCCGCAGAAAAGAATCGCCAAGCCGCGCCAGTTTAGCACAGCACGCAGGGACTCGCCGAATGGGCGGCTTGGTTTGGGGGCAGCTTGTGGGCTGGTTAAATGGCCTCCATGGGCCTCTCCCGGCCCATGGGCCTTAGGTTGCCGACCCCTGTTCTACAAGAATCTTCTCTGTTTTTGTGTATTGGAGAGCTGAACGTTGAAGCTTCTATGGAAGGGACTTGACAAATGACACTCTATTATATTGGTATCTGTGCTATGACCAAGTGAGGGGCTGATACTTTGTTGTAAAAGGTAGGACCCGTTCTACCCAAGCAGTGGTTCACAGCACTCTTGTTTATGAAAATGTCCTCCACTACCCTGAGACTGTGCCTCATTCAACAACTATATCGTTCTGGACTTTTTTGGATGCCAAAGAGGTTCCATAGCAAATTATCTCCATCCCAAGACATTAGTGATGCATGGCAGAAACTGGGTACCTTAGCTAAATGGTGTGGAGCTGCCCAACTGCAAGCCCCTCTTGTGGTTAATCTTTCTGCTTTTTGAGAATTTACCACCAAATAGACATGCATGACAGTCAGCCAAATGTACAGTGATTCAACACTGGAGGGGGAATATGGTGCCTTCCATGCAACACCTTCGAGGTGGCAGCACCTCAGCTCTAGAACTCCCTTCCTTCTGAGATACAAAGGGTGGTGTTGCTATTCAACTTCTGGTGCAAGGTAAAGACTTGGTTATATCAGATTTGGTGTTTCCTGGATTCATTTATAATTCATTTGCCTTGTTTTAACCTGTATTATGCTGTCACTTACACTGTTTTGTATATATGTATGTTATTGTTACCCACCCTGGAATTATTTTTGCAGTGAAGAGTGGGAGAGAAACGTTTTAATTAAATAAAAGCATTTAACAAACAATTTGTAGTTCCTGTCTTTATCTGAATTGGAAATGTATTGATATGAGTGCAAAGAAGATAGATATGAAAACATTTGATCAACATTTCTTGAGAGTTATGACAACTCAATATATTTGTATTTCTAATTTATATGGCCAAAACAACTTCCATATTTTAACACTCCCTTTTTGTCTGAATGTTACTTTAATTGTATTCTTCAAAAATTGCAGTAAAAACTTCAGCCCACTCAAAGACAGAACCAAGGCAGCTGTAAATGTCAGCATGGCCTGAGACTAATATCTGATGAACTTGAAGGTTATTTACAGGCAATAAATTTTTCTTTTAACACAATGTCAGTCTGAAGCTCACAATGGAATTCAACATAGTCTCATAGTGGTCTCACTGCAGTCAGTGGGAGTGCTTCAGAGTTTAGTGATGTTAATTAAACTTGCCTCTTCTATAGGTGGGACATTTTTAGGTCAGTGGAGGTCACTGGGTTTAAACAAGAACCCATACATTCATCTCTCTCCATCCCAAACATCTGACTATAATCTCCCAATGACTAATGCGAGTATCAAGCAAAAGGGTCAGGGGTAAAAAAATCTTTGCTGCATGATAAATATGTATGCATGAAGCCAAAATATACCTTGACAGTTACAACATCATCTGCAAAGACGGGTTACTGGTTGTCCATCTTCGAAACCCATTACGAAAACTGACATATTCAAAAGTCATTATAAATAAAATATTGCCTTTCAAGCAGTTACTGAAAGAAGTCTTCCTCCAAAATAACATGATAGGAATGCTATTGCAGTCTTGAGTGCTCTTCCAATCAAAGCACATTAATCAAAGAAGGTCGTCATGTTAGCAACAACAAACCCTATTTTATGTACATAGTAAAGCCCAAGGGAAAAGACATCTTGTATAGTGACCCAAGGCATTTGAGGTTTAGCAATCACTATTTCTAAAATCTGGCATAAAAGCAGATAGTTTCCTCTTACTTTCCTGGAAAAAGAGTTTCCAAGCTTCAGGAAGGCAGTAGAGTCAAAACAAAAAGGAAAGGACGTTTGGACTTACCTTATCGTCAATGTCACTCTCACTGTCACACTGTAGATTAAAAAGAAAGAAATAGAAGACTCTGTTATGAAAAGATGCAGAAATTATACACATCAACGTATACAACTCAAAGCCTTCTTAGCACTAAGGGCCTCATAAGATATGTAGCACAATTAGAAGGGACTGCAATAACCACATTTATTTGAATTTTAGAATTCTTTGAGAGTATTGGTAAGCATGTAGATAATGAGGTGTGTAAATTTTATGAAATTAATAATAATAAACTTATCTGTGTGAAAGAAACACAAGGTAATATCAATAAAAAATGTCACAGACTCCCTCCATTTTTATTTTTACAATACAACCAGAATTTTGAATTTCCCTGGCAAATCACATTATTTCCCATTGAAAACGTATTCCCTATTTTAACATTGAAATAAATAATCTCAGCATGTTAACATGAACTAAAATAACATACCCAAATAATGATATTTAAATTTGGATAAATACGCAAACATCCCAGTAGATAGGCATTAGCTGCCCTGAGCATTTGGAAAAGTGAGATATTTTGGGCTGGGTAAAAGGCCATTTGATGAAGTCCTTCACTAAAAGTTCCTAGCATATCAGTCATGGCATATGAAGGCAAATGTTCCTCCTATGTATTGGAAACTGTTCTGAGAGTGGGCTTTAACACCCAGTGGGGACATCCCTAAGAACCTGTATTGAGATCAGGACAATTTAATTTGTTCATAAATTATTTGGATTTAGAAATGAATACCATAGCTTGCAGTAGCAAACTGTGCAGATGACCCAAATTATTAAGGACAGTGAAGTCCTGAGTGGACTGTGAGGATCTCAAAAAGGATTTTTCCAAACTGGCTGCCTGGGCAAGAGAATGGCAGAAGCGTCTCAATGTCTGTAAGGGCAAATTGAGACATAAACATTGACTCTTATCTGCTGTTCTGTTGACTAGTTAGCCAATTTGGAGAGATTCTTTTACAGATCCTCCTCACAGTCCATTTGGGACTTTACTATATTGATTCAATGTCTAGACGGGTACATTGGGACACAGAATCCAAAATACATATATATTGACTTGGGGACATGTGGAACCTAATTTGGCTGTTACTGTTCAGGTTTGGGATCAGTGGACGACCTTGGGGTCTCAAAGTTCAATGACATCCTATGTGATGCTAAAATTTGGCACCCTCATCTCTTGCCTTCCATTCTACAACATACTGTGGTTGTTGCGCCCCCCGCAGCGCCCCCAAGGCTCCCCCCCCCAGTGTGACCGAACTGGTCACACTTCCATAAATCCGCCTCTGTTGGGATCATAGCAGAAAGCTTACTAAAAATGCTGGCTGTATGATTTCTATCCATTGCCAGGATGTGACCCTCAAATGCCTTTGAGGGAATGAAACCCTCAACAGAAAGAAAGCGTTGCCCACTTCAATGTGATTCTACTGGGAAAGAGCTATCTTTATTCATTCCGTTGTTGAAGTGATATAAAATACAAAAGATTTAAGACTGTGGGGCATGCAATACTCTCAGCAGTCCCCTAGAGCTAAGGAGCACAGTTGCTGGCAAGGACAGCAGAGGAAGTGGCACACCCAGGGGCAGGGCAAAAGCGGGGTGCACTGCGGGGGCCTCCAGAGTCTGCCTGCCTCCTCCCACTTAGCCACCCTACAGCTGGGGGGGAGGAAGTGGGCGGACCATTTGGGGCAGTACGGAGCCTGCGGGCGCCTAAGCCACTGCGTCACTCCCAGGAGAGAAGCGTGGCTCAGGTGTGCTACAGGCCCCACGGTGAGTGCCGCCCGGCATTTTGTCACCCCCCTCAGTGGTGACACCCGGGGTGGCCCGCACCCACCGCACTCCCCTTCCTCCACCCCTGGGCAAGGATATATGGGGCAATGCAGTTCCTTAAGTAACCTGGTCTCAAGTTTATCAATTTGTAGTACAGTTGCTCTCCTGTGCTTAAAATCTTAGGAGACTAAAGTTCTTAAAACATTTTCTAGATGGGGAAAAACCCATAAAGTCAAGAAGGAGAAGGGGTGGCAGTCGTTTTACATTGGACACACTTGCTGGCTTTGAAAATGGAATAGTTCTATTTTCAGCTGTACATATGGCAGGATAATGACACCTTGGAATGTTTAGGGATGCATAGATCTCACTGGCTGGAGATGAGAAAACATTACCATTGCAAAGTACAAATGAAGCTATTGCAGCCTTCTCTATGGGCAGAAAATGATCTCAAAAGCAGCAGGGGGGTGGTTTCTACATTAAAACAGGGAATCTCATCTTCCCTGGAAAATATATTATGGCACATTTTGTCAGTTGCCCACCAAGGGCTGCTTCTCAAGTTACATTATTTTAGACAGAGGATATGAATTAGTTGACTTTGGATTTTGCGGTCAAAGCACTAGCAACCAGTGGGAAAGAGATTTGATCTTTGGCATCTTACACTGGTTCTCCCTCTGAGGGATACTAGACGTCTGCTTCTATCAAAATGGACAGAAAGACCTCTAAAACCTAGGAGCAGTTATTTGCATGCCATTTCTACTTGCTGGTTTGTCTGAAGGCATGTGAGGCAGCTGCCTCAGGCAGCTAGTTCTGAGTATCCAGAAAGAACATCAAATGTTCATTACTGTTGTTATCCAAACACAATGAGTTCTATGGAAAGAGTTTGTTAGGTGAGTGTTTGCATAACAAGTCAACAATTTCTACTGAGCATTCCTGACCACAAAATGTTGGAAACCCCCCCCCCAGCTCATCACGCCCCCCAGAAAACCCAGGAAAACCAATTTGTCCTATTCAGGGCCATCTTACCATAGGTGCTAGGGGTGCGGGGCACCCAGATGCCAGGCTCTCAGGGGTGCCAGGCTGAGAGTCTGGGGCCTGAAAGTTGAGTCCGGGGAAGAGCCCGCCCGTCAGTCGGAGAGCCATGGTGGGCTCTTCTGCTGTGGGTGTCTCTGTGCCGTGAGTTTGGGGGTGACCGAGCCAGCGAGACCCTGAGGCGGCCAGCCGGCTCCACCCTCCTGCACACCTGGGACTGGGCAACCTGGGGGTGGGCTGCCGGGCAGATCTTTGCATCCTGGCACCGCATATGCGTAAGACAGCCCTGGTCCCATTGCTCCCCCTCAATTCCTCAGCCAACCAGCAAAAAGTAAACAATGAAGTAAAAACTGCTCATTGTTCGAATATATGAATCTGCAATGTGTGTGGCAAGGTTTGGGTACTAATTCCTCTCATTTGGATAAGTGAATTTTCAAGTCTCTCCAAGTCACATTTCCTCTCTAGGCTACATCCTCTTTCCCCAAGCCACACCCCTCACTGGTCTTGCTTTGTCTTGCAGGACATTGGACTAGGTTCTATAATACTTGCTTGCCTCAATGGAGGACAGAGAAGGATGCATGAGTGTGTGTAGAAACAAAGGTAAGATGGACATTAATTGTTCTGCTCACATTTGCCTCACATTGACCTGCAGGTGGCTCCCAAAAGGTTGCCCAGAAGAAAATGTGGCCCCTGGAATGAAAAGGTTTCCCCATACCTGATGTAAGACATTTAGAACACTAAAAATATTAAGGGAAAAAATAATAATCAGAAAATGCCATATGGCTGCAACTCTTTAATGCAACGAAGAACAAAGAAACACAGAACACACATTAATAATAGCAATATTTACAATAGCATAAGTAGGTTCACCTTACAGATCTTTTTTTAATTGACACAAATCAGAAGAATGGTTAACAATGTACATGCTATAGTACTTTAATATGTTCTTTGTTAACCATTCTTATGATTGATATTCCTTAAAAAAGAATGAAAAAAGATCTAGAGCATTCCTCAGCAGGAGTAAAAGGGAAATTTGTGGTCTGGTTCACACATGTGGTACTGTCTAAGTACATTCATGTACAGTTTTTAATACAAGACTAACAGGGATTTGATCTGCTTCTGGATTAAGTAGATAATTTCTGTGTTGTTTGCAGACTAAATTTTCTGGGCACGAGTGATTAGTTCTGGATTTCCTTTGATTTGTTTTCCTGCCTCACTGAACTATGGGAAGCTATCCCATAATCCTTTGGAGAGGTGGGTTTTTGCGTTGTTTTTTTTAAGGACATGCATTGCTTGCCAAGGAAATAGAACCTTTTTCTTCCCTATTCTTGAACAGTCCCCTCTAAATGGATGTGTCAGTTTAGATGCATTCTGCGGACAACAGCAAATGTACCATTTAACTTCTGACACACATTTAAAACAAGATGTATCTAAACTATTGATACCCTGGAACATTTTCTATCATATAAATATTATTATTTATGTGTATATTATTAGTATTAGTAGTGAAATGTATATTCCACCAGCACATATAATTAATAAGAGAGATCTTATACTGTAAAATTCTCCAGGAGTAGCTGTCTTAGTCTCTTGCAGCAAAAGCAATGAGGGTTTTTGTAGCACCTTAAAGGCAAACACATTTGTTACGCCATGAGTTTCTGTGGATACAAGGTGAACTTGCAAGTGATGAAGTGGGCTGGAATCCATGAAAGTTTTATACCATAGCAAATCCATGAGTCTTTAAGATGCCACAACACACTGTTGCTTTGGGCCTGCTTTGCGTGTCACAGAAAGCCATACAGTGAAGGTAAAGGTACCCCTGACCCTTAGGTCCAGTCGCGGACAACTCTGGGGCTGCACTCTCATCTCGCTCTATAGACCGAGGGAGCTGGCGTTTGTCCGCAGACAGCTTCCGGGTCATGTGGCCAGCATGACTAAGCCGCTTCTGGCAAACCAGAGCAGCGCACGGAAACGCCATTTACCTTCCCACCGGAGTAGTACCTATCTATCTACTTGCACTTGACGTGCTTTTGAAGTGCTAGGTGGGCAGGAGCTGGGACCAAACAACGGCAGCTCACCCCGTCGCGGGGATTCGAACTGCCGACCTTCAGATTGGCAAGCCCTAGGCCTTTGGACCACAGCGCCACCCGCGTCCCTGAGGTACCACTGTACTATTGTTTATTGGAACCATACAAATCAGCCACTCCTCCCTAGTTCTCTTACTTAATTACAATCTGTACCCAAGTTTTGCCCTGTGAGCAAAACTAAGACTTATACAGCAAAAAATAATATTTAGAACTTACCTGACTACATTACGCTTATTTATGGAAGGGCTATCTAAGACATCTAGCTGCTGAAGACGTAACAGGGACAACAGTTCTTTAAAACACATGTTCTTACAATGTCCTACATTGGTAAATTTTTGGCAGAGGGTAATAGAGACAATCAATGTGACTGTATGGAATAATCTTAAATTTGCTGAGGAAAATATTCTTCTGAATTACCGTATATACCCAATATTTGGAACCTAAGAAAGGGACAATATGAGTGGACTCTCCATGCCTCTACTATGGCAAACGGACAGGTATTGATGAACTGGGAAAAATTAAAATGCAGCTCCCTTTAATGAATAGATCAGGGGTCAGCAAGGTTTACCTCGCCTGGGCCAGTTCACTCCCGCAGAGATCGCTCTGTGGGCCAGATCACGTCTGCGCAGACGCGATTTCCGGGGCCACAGAAGCGAGTCCCCGCTCTGCGCTGTGCCGGTTTAGCACAGCACACAGGGACTCATCAAGCAGACAGCTTGGTCTCAGGGTGGCTCGTGGGTCGTTTAAACAACCCTGTGGGCCACTTGTGGCCCATGGCCCACAGGTTGCCGACCCCTGGAATAGATAGAAGATACGTACAAATTTGCAACACAGGAACACATCACATGTAAACATAGACTTGCCATGGAAATTTTTAAGAAATGTTTGGAATTCATTTTTATTAACACTGTATTATGTTAACTATAGGATAATTACAATAACAATCTTGCAATATTTATAAGGTCCTTTTGTATTGCATATGGGTATTATGTATTTTTCTTTTTCTCCCCCCTTTTCATGACTTATTTTACCCTGTGCACTTTCAATTTACACACACACACAAAACTTTTTATCTTTTTTATCTCTCTCTCTCTCTCTCTCTCTCTCTCTCTCTCCTTACACACTCACACACAATTAGTTTTTATTAAGGTTTTTGTGTTTCAAAGCAAACAGATAAACAGGAAAAGGTACAGCTATTTTCTCACCTTTCAATTCATAGTCTTTCCCACAGTTTGTTTACATTTGGTGAGAGACACTTTTGTCATAGACATTTTGCAGCTGGGGGAAAGGGAATGGAATATATATACATATATATTGTGTTTGCTTAGGCCACACTGTGCTAAAAGAAACTGGGAAGAGCAAAGTGCGCACAAACTACTCCCCAAGAACCAGCACATCCACATGGTTTTAATAAACTACAGTTTAGCTTATTGTGACGTGTGCAAACAAGTGTCTTACAGGTAGATCTGCTGGGTCTACTCAAGTTGCCACTGTATCATCAAAAACCCTTGAAGTAATGGTAAGAATTTTTGAGCGTGGAATAGGAGAAAATATTTGAAGACACACACACATTAAAGGGGTAAACTAGGTGAGACCTGCGGCTACAGGGCAGTATACAAATTTAATAACT
Organism: Podarcis cretensis; assembly: GCF_951804945.1. NCBI lineage: Eukaryota > Metazoa > Chordata > Lepidosauria > Squamata > Lacertidae > Podarcis > Podarcis cretensis. Next base: position 33,611,632 of record NC_137186.1, read on the forward strand.
AATAATAATAAACTATATTAATATACTGGAGTATATTGCTGGTGCCCAATACCTCCTGAGTGTGTGTAATTCATGAGAACCCAAGCCCCAGAAATAAATTGGTTCTGAGTCATCCTGCTGTGCAACTATTATCTGGAAAACCAGAGAAGCAGCACATTCAGAAGAGTGGGGAAACAAAAACCAAGGCGAAAGTTTGCTGGTTTAAGCCATGCAACAAGCTTTTCTTACAGAATGTGAGCCATGAAGGAATTTAAAGGGTGGAGGGAGAAGAGAAAGCTCTCCACATCTTCACCTCCCACGCAGCTGTTGTCAATGGGACAAAAGCCCTTGTCAAAATACACAGTTAAAGAAATGTGAGGAATGGCAACTGCTGACAGCTATGGGGGCTCATTTAAAGACAAAAGCCTCAATTACCTGAATTTTCCTACAGGCCTGTTAACACGCCAGGTCTATAAGTAAATCTGTAAACAGCCTATTGTGTTGTGTTCATAAAGGCTTGTAAAGGGATTACTGGCAGAGTTGTGCCAATTGCCTCTTAATTCCACCAAGAATGTTTGCAAAGGAGATCCTAATTGCCCCACTTTTCTTCTTCTTCTTTTTTTGTAAAAACAGTTTGGGGGCAGAGGCAGGTTTAAGCCTGAATCTTGCTAGTGGCAAGTAAGCTTTTCAAAAATGAAATCCCAAACCAACAATACTTTCTGGAGTTTGCTTGATCTGCTATCAACGAGCTGGTTGTTGCCAAGTGTGCACTGGAAGTGAAGGCAAGGCTGATCTTTCTAGGGGCGAGACACAGAGAAAGAGAGACTCCCGTATTAGAGTTCCCAAGTGTCCTTGAAAATCAAGAAAGGCCTTGATTTGGACCTCATTTAACCCTTAATTATTAAATGTTTCTGATTTTCAAGAAGTTGCACTGACCCTCTTGATTTATAAGCAACAATGTCTAAAGGAATTGCTTTTTTCTAAAAAAATAATGTTTAGGGGTACTCTCATTTTCCTACACATATTGAAATATTGCCCCTCAATGAGGCCAAACTTAAGATTCACAAAATGTTTAGGGGTATGCATACTCCTGCATACCCCCAGAAAAAAACACTGTCTGAAGGTACTGTTTCCCTAAGAGGAAAAAGTAAACCAATTTCAAGCTGCTTGAACTGTCATAATCCTCCCCAATATAAAGAAAACCAGCAGTTTTAAAAATAGAAATTGTAAAATAATATACTCAGCAGCCATATGAATACTGCAGTTATCAAGTGACAAAAATGTAACTTGGCCTGAATCTAGATGACCTCAAAAGCTTTTCCTTACTGAAGAGAGCAATAAACATGATAGCAAAAAGTACCTTTGCTGAAACATCTTCCAAAGTTGTGCAGAGCAAACAACGTTCTACAACAATGCGAGAATTAGTAGCAAACCTTAAGAAAGCTGGAGATGGCAGTAATCCGAAACGGTCTCTTAGACTGGCCTCTTGTTGGGGGTTATAATATAGGGCATACTGGGAGGTCACTGGATAATCATAAGGGCAGCCTCTGAAGGCATGGCAAGCACTCACCTGACCTCTGGACAGCTGAGACACGGCTTGTTATTGGGAAGGAGAGGGATGATGTGGCAAAAAGGTCGCCACAATGCAAGCGCACCACTTGAGCCAATCTGCCACACCTGCTGGGTGCATTGGGACCATGCCACACTCCCTGCTGCTTCACTCCACCCACCATCAGAGTAAGGAGCAGATAACTTAGTGTTAGGAGGTCAGGTGAGCCCTTCTGCTACGCCATGTCATCGGCTACTGTGAAAGAGGCTCTATTGGTTGCATCCAACTACAGTTATACTCAAAGATGACCCACTAACATCAATGGCTCTACTTTAGTCATGCTTATTATTTTCAATGGGTGCCTTTTGAGTAGGACTAACATTGGCTACAACCCTATACAGATATATTTGCACACATATAGCAATATTGTATTACGCGCAGTATATGCAACTTTTGCAGAAGTTTACATATTTTACCATGATTCTTAAATACATTTTCATGTAAATAACCTTGTTTATCTAAGCTAGGTTACAAATTCAGCCTGATTTCTGGTGGCATTATGATTAAGTATTCTGTTTTATGTTCTGTTATGGTCAATGGTCAAATAAACTGATTTCTGTGCTTATTTTAAACAGTCTTTTACGTTTAATCGTGGTTAATGCTGAATGGGTGCATTTCTGTACTCTTCAGATTAATAGCAGTACTATCTTCTCTCTCTACGAATCTTGGAAGTACAACAGCAGGGATCAATCAGTTTGTAGGTGTTTATTCTGTTAATCTTAAAGTCAACTAACCAAGAAGGGGGATGGGTTGAGGTGGTGCTTAGTAACCAAGCAGAGTGGTATGATATTCACAAAAGGTAGCAAGTGTCTGGATTGGCGGTGTAGTTCTGAGGGAGTTTTTCCTTTGTATGTTTAGCTGAATAGCACCCTGCTACGTACAAGGCCTGAACCAGAAAACAAAACAAAACCTCTCTGTTCCTTTCTTTTCAAATTACATAGTTTTCATTCACTTTCATTACTGAAGTGTTATCAGGCCTTGTTTTCTGGACTCCATTTGCATTATTTAAGTGACCTTGGCATTTTCCAATACTATATTTGAATGGAATCTAAACCAAATGGATTACCGTACATATTTCCTCTTCTGCCATCTCAGGTACTGGGGAACAGTATCAGGGTTTACAGCATTTCAGTTAGCTACACAGAGGGATTGGTGCCAGTTTGCATAGCTATTGATCCTACAGTTGACTGGACAAGACTTGTTTGTTAAAAGCCACATTTCCTCTTTTTCCTCTTCTTTCATGGTCCAGGGTCTGAGATTACAGAGGATTCTCAGATGGTACAAGAGAGAAAATGAAAGCATTGTAAAAATAATGTAGGAAGAATCACTGTGTAAAAAACAACAACATAGTTTGCTGCTTTAAATATACAGCAGGCATATACTTCACATATGCATATATTACTAGAATCAGTGTTAAATATTTAAAACCAGAAATGGTTTGGGGCTGCCTGGAAGGCAGGTACTTGCACAGCCACTTAATGCAGATACATTCAAACTGTGCCACGGATTCTCAGCTGGAGGGGGGAGGCAAAAGTGGCTATAGCTGCAGTGCTTGAGGCCCATGGGGGCACTGAGCAAGGCTTTGGGGCAATATACCAGGAGCATTGCCTGCAGCAGCAAGCAGTAGCTAACAGGCATTAAGGAGCCAGCAGAAACGACTACAGGGCTTTGCATTGTTCCTAAAAAAGCACAGACACTTGCTTCACCAAATCAGAGATTAAACAAACCCTTGAGTATTGGACTAGCCCGAGGACAGCCCAATGATTATATGCAAACTGGAAATAGCTAGCTAGCTAGCTAGCTAGCTAGCTAGATAGATAGATAGATAGACAGACAGATTTGGCATGGATCCTTGTAGCCCAATGTCTCTTAATGTCCTCCAGAGCAGTGTTTTTCAACTAGCCAGGATAGCTCTGTCAAGTAGAGCATGAGACTCTTAATCTGTGGACCCACCTGGAACCCATGAGTGCATGCCCCGGGTGTGTGTGTGGTGCAATTGCACTCCCTACGGCCTAGGCCAATAAGAGGAAGCAAAATGCAGGCTCAGTTTTCAAGTTATAAGGGCGGAAGGAAGCAGTGATGCAGGCATTGTTGCAATCCACCTGAGGTGTCATGTAGCCTAATTGTGGAAGGCCAATGCTCTAGTCAGAAACAGCAGTTGCGTGAGGGCTAAGCATCCTTAGGTGGTTGGTGTGGAAGAAGGTTAAAGTCACTTTGTTTGATCAGTCTTAGAAGCAAATTCAGAGAGCAAGGCCATCCCTTAAGGTTGATTTGGAGAACATGGGGCCAAACTCCTCTACCTTTGCACCAGTACTTGAGGTGTTTGGGAGCTGAGACATGACATCACCCTTTTCAGTGGCAGTGGCAGAAGAGGACAAAATGTGCATTGGCATTGGGCAAGGTTTAAATTGAGGTTTCAGTCTGTGGAATCCAAGGTTCAAGTGTGTTACGTAGTTTCATAAATACTCTCCAACTTTCTCTGACACAATATCTGCTTACATATAGCTCCCGCTTCTGCCCAAACACTGCATGTGCAAACTGGAAAGTTCTAGGAAGCTGCCTTACATTAGAAAGGCTATATATTCATCATTCTAGACCAATACTGTCTGCTCTGACCGGAAGCTGTTTTCCGGGGTTCATGAAGATGGCCTTTTGCAGCCCCTGTTACCTGCTCCTTTTTAGTAGAAATGTCAGGATTTTGAACACAAAGCATGTGCTGTCCTACATAGTTACCGTCCCTCTAAAGAGACTTAAAAGAAAATAAAGAAAAACCTAGACATCCTTTTATTCAAGACCGACAGTTGGACTGCCCAGAGAACACAAGTGACTCGTGAGTCATGCCTCAGTCTACCCTTGTAACATTTTACGGTGCTTAATTTTCAAAAAAAGAAACATCAGACTCAAACTTACAATGAAGCTATTTCCAGAGGTGAGTGCATAGGCCTTGATTTGTACCAAAATGTAGCCATTAAATGAACACAAGTGTCGTTGAACATGTGCGGAGTGCCGTTCCTCCCTTCCAGCTACCCCAAACCTGGGATTATGTGATGCGTCTTTAGTGGCAAGACATAGGAAGCCACCTTATATCATTTCAAACTATCCACCCTATCTGCCCATTCAGAGCAACTTTGGCTACTACTCTTCAGAGTCTCGAGCAGAGTTTTACCCCAACCCTGGCAACCTGAACCTTTTAACTGGGGACGAAGGGGATTGAGTTGATGATTTAACATGCAAAGCACATACTCCAGCCACTCAGCTATGGGTCTTCCCCCTAACATTCAAGCAGGCTTGAGCTGCAAGCTATTCCTTTCGGAACTCTAGAAGTATATGAGCACTGGTTGCATTTACAAAGCAGCATGGAAAAGACACTCTGCACTTCCTCATAAAAGTCTGCTGCTATTTCACATCTTCTAAAGTCCTGCGGTTCATATTGTTTTGAGGCTTAGCTGATGGAGCCCCCTGCTCTCTGCACCTCACAATGATTTGGTGGTAGCATTGGTGGCATGGTGTTTCTGTGAGTGTGTTTCTGTGTGTATAAGGGATGGGGGGGGGTGTTGGGTCCCTCTGCCACATACTCAGGTTTGGTACCATATTAAAGTCTGCAGGGTGTTGCTTAAGAAGATGGGAAGAAGGAGCTGTATCATGAGCCAAGCTGACAGAAAAGCCCACTAATGGGACTTGAGGCTTTACGCACAGAAACAAAAAAACAAAAAAAAGAAGAAACTGCCAAAACATTAAGCTTCCGCCAAGTGTCGAAGGGCTACTGATTTATTGCAGCAATTTTGCCACTGTGTCCTTTATAAGGTCCCCCGAGTCTTTCCCCACTAGCAAGAAACTGTGAGCTGTTGCGGCTCTGGGAGAAGCGTAGAAGCTAGCCAAGAGCTTTTGCGGGGTGGGGGGCTCAGGGAAGGAGAGAGAAGATAGAAAGGAAGAAAGGAAGGGGGAGGAAATTGAATGTTGACTTGAACTTGCCCCAGGCAGGAGAGAGTCCTCTTAGCTCCACTAGCTCTTTGACAGCTTGATGAAATGAGTCCAGGGCCTCCCCATGGCTAGACCAGCTCTGGCTTCCGAATGCTGAGGGGGAGCAGCGCGGAGGTTGGGGGGGGTAGGGGTAGAGCTGTAAGAAACAGACTGAGCCTCAGGGCAGCAATTTCCTTCCTTCACCACTACCCCCCCTTTCTTTTCTCAGCATTTGGCTGGGAGAGGGAGGTCATAAGCACTATACATGTATAAACTGAGCTCTCTTTCACCCCCCTCTCTCTTTCAATCTTAGTGGTGGCAATTTGGCAACTGAGGATAGCCTAGAGCGCTATAACTAATTTTGAGAGGCAATGATGCATCAACATGGCTGGTGCAGGCTGAGCCAAAGGTGTGTGAATGGGTGTGGGGGTGTTGTTGTGGAGGCCATTTTGTTAAGTGACCAACAGCTGTCACCTGCAAGCTGAGAGAAGGGAAATCTCTCTCTCTCCGTCCCCCCCGAATGTGTCTTACATGAGGGCAATTAGGGTGGATTTTCTACCGTTCCCCTTTTACCTCAGAGAACGTTAATCTTCCAATCCACCACTGTTTTAGCACAAACAATAAAAAAAAAGGAGAGAAAAAGAGAGAAAGGAAATGCCCAGTGTTTGCACAGGAAGCAGTTCCTTGGACTCTATTCTTGTCTCTGCACCCCCAAAGCTGCCTCCTTGTGTTACTTCCATGGGTCAAGGAGCCAACGGTTTAAAAAACACTATTTAAAAGTCTCTTTTCATTCCACAAAAGTGAGTTGATCTGCTACAGCTAGGGGTCGATTCCCAACGGGCCTCCGTATTCCCCTACCCCCCCTCCAAGCCCCCTTTTCTCTTCTCTTTTCCTTAGTCTTCATAAATTAATCAGGAAGGCCCTGACTAAGTCATTTCATGCTGTACAACATAAAAGGAAGTCCCCTGATGCTCCAACCTAGGATCTATTAAAAGCAGAGAGAGGAGGGAGGAAAAGCGGAGGGGGGAGAAAAGCAGCGGAGGGAGGAGGGAAAGGAGGGGGAAAAAAACCCTTCAACCTTTTTGATTTTTTGTTAGGATAAAAGCTGGAGGACTTTGTTACAAATTCTAGCCTACATCAAAACACCTTAAATAATTCAAAGAACATGTTTAAAGGGAAGAAACTGAATGTTGCTCTGATGTTCAGTTGCTGCAAACGCAGAATATTACCCCAAACAGCATAGCCTGTTAAGGGAGTCAGACAGGGGTGGGGGGAGCAGCCTTGAGCATTCCAGTTCTTTAGAAAAATGTCAGAACCTGTAAAAATCATAATTTCCAGCAACTCCCCCCCCCCCACAAATGTGTGTCTGTTTGCGTGCATGATATAAACTCAGCGAGACTGAAATGTAGGTTCCTGACAAGCTGTTAACAAGACAACTTTCGAAATTCTAGTCTGGAGCTCTCTGGGAGATGGGCTGCCATTTCACTGTTCTGAGGAAGTTCATGACATGACAAGCAAAAATCAGGAAACAGAGACCTAAAAACCACGGTGTAATTTTCATTTGCTTCTGTCGTGAAAGAATTCAGGCAGAAATATTAGGAGGCTGAACAAAAAAGAAAAGAAAAGAAAAGACGAGCATGTGTGTGTGAGAGAAAACGAACTGGAAAGTAATTGTTGGGATTTAACAAGCAGATCGTTTATACTTAAATATATATATATAATATGGGGATTCTATTACGTGTGTGTGTGTGTGCCCGCACGTGCCCCTGGTGCCAGTGGTAGGCCAGGTTGGGTACTGGTGCCACTGGCAAAGGGCTACAGCAGCTCAGAAGGACCCTTACCACCCTGTTCACCAGGCTCCCAGGTGGCTGTTTTAGCATTGGGTGGGTAGGAGCGCCATTTCTGGATGGGCGCCATCTGCAGCAGCTGCATTGTGTGGGGTCTGTTTGTGTTGGGGGCCCATTTGTGGCCCTGTACTAAGGGCCCTCTGAAGTCCAATGCCAGCCCTGACAATGAGTGGCAGCTTCTAATTTACTATAGGGCAATGTTGGTGGGTGCTCTTGTACCTGCGGAAGCTTTAATAAAATAATATTGCTAGTATTATTTTAGAGGGTATAAGGAATCAGGTTCTGAAGCAACTGAAAATCAATGACATAAACCACACTAAAGACAGGCGGTTTTGCCAGTCCTTTAAAAAATGCTAGGAAGTCTGCAGATTTGATAATAAATGGATGGATGAACAGAGATATATAGATAGAGAAATAGAGATATGGTAGAGGTGGCCAAACTGTGGTTCATGAGCCATACTGGGCTCCTGGGAAATTTAGGGAAATGAATAAAAAGCAGGATGAAATGAAGCAATCCTTAGTGTACACTTGAGGCACAATGAAAACCTAAGCCTTCCTCCCTACACCCCCCCCCCTCATTCTCCAAGCTACACTCTGAGACTAAGGACAGGGATTGTGATCTGGCCACACAAAAAAAGAGGATGGGAGAATTATGTGTCAATTTGAACAACAGAAGTGTAGCAAGATTAAATGGGTTTAAGAGATTGTAGAAAAAATTATAATGTGCGGTTGGAAAGATTGATGGGAAACTGGATAGTCTCACTCATTAAATATTAACCCGAGATAAAATGATTAGACAACAGTGCAGGCCCAATACATTTTGCTGCCTGAAGCGGAGATGAAATGCTTTCCCTGGTCTGAACCAAAGTCCAAATGGTATCTTACCACAGGGCTCAACATTTTAAAAGTTCTTGCTGCACCATTCGGACAAGTCCTGCCCTCATCTATACACCTCCCCACCCCTACAAGCAAAAACAATATTTAGCTAGGATATTTGGGTAATTGCGTTATCAGCAACTGATGCTATTATGGATAGTATTGTCAACATGTTTATTTTGCACAGATTTTGACTTTAGTTGAATTGTCATAAACTGCACATTTTGTATTTTATTGTCTGATCCCACTGTTAAAAATGTTTGTTATTATTATTAAATTTTCATATTGCCCTTCATCCAAGGATCATAGGGCAGTTTACAATATAATTTTCTCTCTACACTCTATTAAATCTTCTCCCTCTACATCAGGGACAGGGAATTTGGGCCTCCAGGTGCTGCTGGACTCTCAGTGGCTCTAGCCAACATGGCCAATGACCTGGGATTATGGGGGTTACAGACCAACACCATCTGGAGTGCCACAGGTTCCATATCTGCCAAGCATAGATAACACTTCATACATCTGATGACATGGACTGTAGTTCATGAACGCTTACCCATTCATAAATTTGTTTTAGCAAAACTAATGGAGTAAACTATTTAGATATAGCCAACATGGTGCTCCTCAGAAGTTGTTGGACAACTCCCTTCATCATAGACTCATTGGTCATGCTGTCTGGGGCTGATAGGAGTCCAACAAAATCTAGAGGGCACCATGGTACCTTCTCCTGTACTAAAGCTTCATAAATTCAACTCTTTTTCTTTAGTTACTAAAATGTTCTATGGAAGTGAAGCACCAAAGATTAGCATAGGCTACAGTCAAATCAGACAGAACCTTGTCTGCAAAATACTAAAAACAACTAGAAGTCCCAACTGAATGGTTTGTCACAACGTGAGAATGTGCACCAGTGTCAAAATGAAGGAGTGCAGTTAGTGCAGGATAGGCAAAGCAAAAAATAATTTATGATATACAGCTTTTATATTAATCTTCCCCAGTTTGGTGTCCTGCAGCCCCAGCAACCATTGCCAATAGTCAGAGATGATGAGAGCAGTAATCCAATACATATGGAGGGCACCAGGCTGGGGAAGGCTGTTTTATGTACTTCTGGAATGCAACATATCAGGCACATACAGTAATAGGATTTGTTTGAGTTTGTTCGAAGTATTTGTTCATGCTGACATTTGTATAAATGTGGCACAATCTGGTCCCACCCACAGTGACAATGACCGCACATGCATTCCTGTAGGGCTCAACAGAGCCTTGCTTCCCCCGCTGGTGTGCTTGCAATCAGCACAACCTGCTATTAAAGGGAACTAGCAGCTGTTATAGGGAACCAACAGACAAACAAACAACTTTCCAAAATATACAGTAGATTGTAAGGATTACTGAGATGTGTTGTTATTTAGTACTCCTGGTGTGATAGAGAACATTGAAATTATATAGCCCTTCTATGTGTCAGATGGAGATAAAAGAAATTAATGTGGTTAAAGAAGATGAGATGGGAAACCAATAATTTTAAAATGACTCTGGGCAGTGAAAAGTAGCATCCTGCAAGAAGCTGATAACATGATAACAGAGGGGGAAATACAGCTCTTTGTCCTATGATAGAAAATAAACTTTCCTAAGATTAAGTCACAGTATCTCAGCCTGTTCTACAGCCACTGACTTAGCATATTTTCTTAAAGGAAGGAGGGTCATTTTTAATAAGGATAATATTAATGGCTTCAAGTGCACTTTTTTGTATTGCTGAAATTTCCTACAGCAGTTTCCTGCCAGCTCATAATAGCCTTGTGCTGAGGGAAAAAAAAAAACTAAGCATGTTCTCTGCTGAATAAATATGTTAATGAAGTCCCAAACAGAGCTGCATGACAGGCAGTGAGAGAGAGCCAAGAAAAGTTTAAATGTATTCTAGGATGAATAGCTTCAACATTATATATAACAAAACCCATGTTGCCTCTAAGCATTAATGAGTTTTAACCTGCTGACAGGAACACAGATCTCACACTTATTCCTGGCCTGCGCTTAACGAGACTCAGCTTAAAGGAACTCTTGCTGTGAATTAGGTGGTTGTTTGAATGGCTACTGTGAAGCCTGTTATGTACACACACAGTAGCCCTCTTCATTTTATTTATTTATTTAGTTTTTCTACCCACCCTTCAGCCCAAGGGCCCAAGGTGCGTCAATGCAGTGCTGTCCATGAAGCTTTATATAGTGCATAATTTGCTTATAACCTGTAAGATGAAACAACCTGAAAATAAAGTATCTTTGCGGAAGGCAGGTAAATGCATTCTTAAAAATGCTTGCATTTATTTTATTTTATAGAGATATGGGAAATGATCAATAGATATATTAAAACTAGATATTCGGGCCACGATCCAGCCATAGTGCTGACCGCGTGCTATTTGCATCATGCATCACTCAGAGGAAACCTGCTCTTCCTATTTGCAGCCAAAAGGGCTGTGCTTCAGTGCTGAATGGCTGTTGCACATGTCAGTTAAAAAGCAAACTCCCTCCCCTTGCTCAGAACAGTTTTACAAGCTCACATCACAGCAGAAAAACTTTCCAACTGTTCCTAGTCACAGATATGTCTGCATGTGGCCCGAAAGGGTCTGGTTCTAACCCTTGGGACCGAAAGACGAAACTGAATTTTGACACTTTTTATAAACTCTCCCCCGTCTGCACTGCTTTCTTTTTCATGCAGTAGAAATATAATTCAGGCTGGACCACTTTGTTAGCTCAGCCGCTTAATGAAAAACTGCCACAATTACTACAACAAGGAGCCTGTTTCCCCATTCCTTGACACCATTTTTCATATGCAGAGATTTAAAAGAAGAAGCTGCTCTTGAAACCATGACTATTTTTCCCTAACCAAAAGAAGAAAGAAAGAAAAAAGAACTCTTCCTAGCAACAGCAATTTTGATACTTTCATGTCAAATGAATTATATTACTGAAAATAAATCTTTCTAAGATGCACAAGAGGGTTATCTGGCTCCAGTCAGACTTATGCATTACTGGTTTTATATGTTGTACTCTAGTTGATTAATATAGGTAATCAAATTATATAGCTTTCCACTGTGCTCTCAAATTCAAGGCTATAATGTTTTCAATGACAAAGTTCATAGAGTTGTATAAAAATGTACCTCGCGCTGTACCAGGCCTTTATTACTGTAGTAAAACACCATTTTCAATTTAGTAATAAGTGATATAAAACAGAGTGTCTTGATTGGCAGGGTTGTATTCATTATATGGGACATGAAGACAAGGTGCTAAGGTTACTGACGTGAGGCCATCAAAATCTGGGCCAAAATTATATGGCCCACCACCCTGGAAGGTGAGGAGATGCTGGGAACAAATGGGTGTATTCAATGTTCTCCATCCACTAGTGCAAAGGCGAGTTTTAATGTTGCTCAACAGAGGAGCCCAACACAACAGAAACCCATTGCACAACAGATGATGCAATCTCTTGTGCAGCAAAGTCTCCAGCAGAAACAACAACAACAACGACACCCTGCCCAGCCACTCTGGGCAGCTTCCTGCAAGATATAAAAACATAATAATATGCCAAACATTAAGAACTTCCTGATATAGGGCTGCCTTCAAATGTCTTTTGAAAGTTGTGTAGTTCTTGATCTTCTTGATCTCTCTGATGAGAGGGCGCCACTGCCGAGAAGGCCCTCTGCCTGGTTCCCTGTAACTTCACTTCTTGCAGCGAGGGAAACGCCAGAAGACTCTCAGAGGTGGATCTCAGTGAGTAATCTACTAAGTGACTATAACTCAGCACTAAATTGGGTTTAACCCTTTGCTTTGTTCCCAGCATCTCACTTTCTAGGGAATGAAATGATGTGCTACATAGTGAACAGTGGATTAGGAGTCCCCTCCTCCATAAAAATGGACAACTCCCTTTACTAATATGCTCACTAAGGCCAGGAGCTATCAGGACTAGTTGCAGCAACCCATGGTTCTCAGTAGCACTGCTGACAGCACTCCCCAGACCAGGGGCAGGAAGCCTCAGGCCTGGGGGCCAAATGTGTCCCTCACAAAGGAGATGCAAAGGAATAATCCTGAGCACACCTATGCATATGCTCCCTATTCTTTCTTTGAAGTTGAATCACTTGATATAATATGGAGGATCTGTCAGTTCCCCACTCCTGCTTTATTGAATGCAATCCAATCCTCCCTGCCACCCGTGCACACAATTACTTCAGAATAACGCATAATGTAATTAGAAATAAAGAAATGTATACAACAAAGTCCTATTAAGGGTGAACCAATTTAAATTAATGGGCCCAAGATAGCCATGCCTGCTAATTTCAATGGGTCTACTCCAAGAATGGCTAGCTTTGGATATAACCCAAATACTTATAGAGCTTATTTTAGGGGAGTTGTGTTTCTATTTTATTCTTCTCAGCCAATCTGCCCATTCTCATGTAAATAATTTATTGTTTGGTGAGTTTTTTAAAATAGTTTTTTGGGTGGTTTTTTTTTAAAATCAGCTTCTTCTAGGTGGCTCTTCTTAAATAGTTAGGTCTCTTAATATCAGCTCCTCAACAAAAATGAGTTGTTTCTAAGTTTGGGGCTTCCCAGAATCATCTGCTTAGCCACCATAGAAAGCAGGACATGGGACTAGATGGATTTCTCTTATGTAACAGCTGGAGCTTGATACATTTCCAAAGCTCTTCAGATGCTCCTTTGCTGTGACTGGATCCCAGCTGTTCATGTGACATTTTGCTGCTTGAGGAAGAGCAGCAAATAGTGACACTGCCCCCCACCACACCTGCAAATAAAGGTGTGTATTACCTAAGAAGATCCCATCTAATCTAGCATTCTGTTCTCACAGTGGCCAATCAAGTGCACCCCAAAAGCAGGGTGTGAGCACAACAGCACTCTGCCCACCTGTGAGGCACACTAGCTCTGAGTATAGTCATATAACTCTCACTTCTTCTTTTTTGGCCTTTTCCGATGTCCAGACTCTTAAGGTAAAGGTAAAGGGACCCCTGACCATTAGGTCCAGTCATGTCCAACTCTGGGGTTGCTGTGCTCATCTCGCTTTATAGGCCAAGGGAGCCAGCGTACAGCTTCCGGGTCATGTGGCCAGCATGACAAAGCCGCTTCTGGAGAACCAGAGCAGCACACGGAAGTGCCGTTTACCTTCCCGCCGGAGCGGTACCTATTTATCTACTTGCACTTTGACGTGCTTTCAAACTGCTAGGTTGGCAGGAGCAGGGACCGAGAAATGGGAGCTCACCCCGTCGCAGGGATTCGAACCACCAACCTTCTGATCGGCAAGTCCCAGGCTCTGTTGTTTAACCCACAGCACCACCCGCGTCCTGTCCACCCGCGTCCGCGTCCTGTCCACCTGTGTCCGCATCCAGACTCTTACTCTGCCTAATTAATTATTTTATTCATTTATTGCCTTTATATTCCACCTTCTCCTCCAACCTGCTCAACGTGGCATAAATTTCTCCCCTTTCCTCATTTAATCCCCACAACAACCATGAGAGGTAGTTCACACTGAGAGGCAGTAGTGACAAGGTAACCCAGTGAACTTCATGGCCAAGTGGGGATTTGAACCCTGGTCCCACAGGTCCTAGTCTGACACTCTCAACTACTACACCACACTGGCTCTCCTGTAGGAGCAGCCCTGTTTGGGATGACAGGGTACATTCAGCCATCCATACCTTACACCAAACAGGCCTGGGAGATGGCCTAGTGCCTATTTGGTACCATGTGACTCAGGCAGGCAGGTGAAAGGCTCTATGTCTATGGAGTTGCTATGGACAACCTCAAATCCTTAGGAGCTCGGCTGTGTGGTTCTTGACACATTCCCTCAGTTGTCAATTAACATTAATCTTTCACTAGCACCTTTATTCAGCTGACTGATGTCTGGGGGCAGCGGAGCTCAGGAGGAAGAGGAGGAGGAGGAGGAGAAAAGACAGCTTCCAAACAGGCTTCCATTATATACTCATCTCTGAAGGACGTGTTCATTCCACTAAATGAGTATTAAAGGGTGAACAAGGGATCTACTGTGTGCATATGAAATGAATGAAATAAAGTTGCAAGTGGTTTCTGAAAACATTTTAAGGGTTATTTTGATAAGCCTCATTAAACCAGGATCTTCTCAAAAAAACACAGCATATGTAAAGTGATACATAATATTGCCAGAAATTAATAGGGTTTTTTTCTGCCTTGTTTCCTTGGCAACTTGGCCTTTCATAATGTTTCCAAAGATGTTTGTGTGTGTGTGTGTGTGTGTGTGTGTGTGTGTGTGTGTGTATTCATATATATATGAATGAAACATATCCCTCCCAAATCATACCACAATAATCTTGTGATTAAAAGCACCGCCAGAATGTGGCCTTGCCGCAAGATGGAGAATTAATGACTCTGTATTAAATGATCCACTGATGTTAAATCAAATTAAAGTAGCCTTGCAAGAATATTTAACGCTTAATGATAGCCTCTGTATCAGAGCAGGTTTAATCTAGGATGCAGCTATAGATGTCATGAAAAGGAATTAATCAGCATTGCTCCCACTAAAACAGAAATGCAAAATTGCTGAACAGAATGAATTAGAAACAGATTAGAGAACTAGGACTTAAACATAAAAGAAACTAAGCTGATGCCACCCTCAGAGAGCTAATTTGATATACAGGAGAACTTAATTTGCCTTTAACGGTGGAATCAGACTGTTTGATGTTATTAGAAGAGGAGCCTACATTATGAAGCTGGGAAGGGGCACAGATATTCCTTTCCTTGTCAACTGAAATGAAAACCCATCCAAAATATCAGGGGCTGAATAATAATAATAATAAGCCAGATGAATGTGGTTATTGCTGCCTAAGGGACTACGAGAATATCCTATGCTGAACTCTTGCTAAAAACCGTGGGCTGCAAGAAGTTTTATTCGTATAAAACATCTTAAGAGCATGTTTGCAGCAGATTCACAAGTAAAACCCTGCAGTGACAGAGAACTCTGTATTAACGGACCATATATGCATGTAGTTGATGCCTGAGGTGGTATGGGAAAGTGAAATCTGATTCCAGTGCATTCCGGATAATTTGCTAAAGAATCTATTACAGAAAGGGTTCTGTACTTTCGCAGTAAAGGCATAGTGCATACAGATAATTTGAGAGGGGGTGCTGACCAGAGCTATGCCAAGCACAATTAATTTCAGCCATTCCTTATCAGCAGTTCTCCTTAAACCTGCAAATTTGTTTTGATTTCCCCTGAATTTAGAGAGGAGCCTGAGGGGTGGGGATGAAAGACACCTCCAGTCTACTGGTGCTTTGATTTATTAAAAGTGCTCATCTTTCTGCCTCAATCTGACATACTCTAGGCAGCTCATAAGCACCTACACTCTTATAAGAGTAAGGCTCAAGGATGTGGCCAAGGTGCCTGGATCAGTCAGAGCCACCACTTGTGCTCAAGACCCTTGCCCCTCTTGGCTGATAAAAACCAGCAGGGAGATAACAGCGGGCTGGGCCAGGGAGGTGATCAATGCCTCTTTACAAGAGGGGGTGGTCCCTGCCTGTTTGAAGGAGGCAGTGGTAAAACCACTCCTTAAGAAACTTTCCCTGGATTTGGAAAACCTAACTAACTATTGGCCAGTTGCTAATCTCCCTTTCCTGAGCAAGGTCCTGAAGTGAGCGGTCACAGACCAGATCCAGGCGCTTTTGGAAGAAACTGGTTTTCTGGATCCATTTCCGTCAGGGTTTAGGCACAGAGACTGCTTTGGTCACCCTATATGATGACCTCTGTCAAGAAAGAGACAAGGGAAACATGTCCCTGTTAATTCTTCTTGACTTCTCAGCGGTTTTCGATACCATCAACCATGGTATCCTTCTGGAGCGACTCTCCGAACTAGGAGTGGGTGTCATCAATTTGCAGTGGTTCCAGTCCTACTTGGATGGTCGTTCCCAGAGGGTGTTGCTTGGGGAATGCTTTTCAGCCCCATGGAACCTCCAATGTGGGATTCCGCAGGGCTCAATCCTATTCCCCACGTTGCTTAACATCTACATGAAACCGCTGGGTGGGGTTATTCAGAGGTTTGGAGTACATTGTCAGCAGTATGCTGATGACACTCAGCTCTATTTCTCCTTTACATCTGCAAGTGAGGCAGTGGAAGTGCTGAACCAGTGTCTTGCCTCGGTAATGGACTGGATGAGAGCCAGCAAACTGAAACTCAATCCAGATAAGACTGAGGCACTGTTAGTGGGTGATTCCCTAGACCAGATGGGTGGGAGATCGCCTGCTCTTGATGGGGTTACACTTTCTCTGAAGGAGCAGGTTCATTACTGTCGCTTGAGGCTCAGGTGGCCTCAGTGGCCCGAAGTGCTTTCCATCAGATTTGGCTGCTGGCCCAGCTACGCCACTGTCTGGAGAGGAATAGCCTAACTACTGTTGTCTATGATCTGGTAATCTCAAGTTTAGATTACTGCAATGCGTTATACATAGGACTGCCTCTGAAGACGGTTTGGAAACTTCAGCTAGTGTAGAATTCAGCCGCCAGGTTGCCCACCGGAGCAAGATGGTTTGAGCATATTACAACAATCCTGGTTCGACTGCCCTGGCTACCAGTTACCGTATTTTTTGCACCATAACACTCACTTTTTTCCTCCTAGAAAGTAAGGGGAAATGTCTGTGCGTGTTATGGAGCGAATGCCTGCGGGTGGCGGGGGGATCTGCTGCAGTCGTGAGCAGAGGATCCATGGTTCCCCTTCCTTCCCTCCTCCGTGGTTACAAAGCATGGATCCACATGGATCCTCAGGATTTTTGCATTGGGCTACTCCAAACTCACTGTCAGATCACATGTCTGTGGCCACAGCATGAACCACAAAAATCATATATCCACTATTTCGTTTAGAATTTTTTTTTCTTGTTTTCTTCCACTAAAAACTATGTGCGTGTTATGGTCTGGTGCGTGTTATAGAGTGAAAAATACGGTAGTTTCCAGGCCCAACTCAAAGTGCTGTTTTTGACCTATAAAGCCTTAAACAGCTCAGGACCGCAATACCTCAAGGACCGCCTCTTTCCGTATGAAAGTACCCGGACCCTGAGATCATCTTCTGAGGCCCTTCTTCATGGGCCTCCTCCTTGAGAGGTCCGGAGGGTGGCAACATGAGAACGGGCCTTTTCTGCAGTGGCTCCCTGTCTGTGGAATGCTCTCTGCAGGGAGGTTCACCTAGCGTCTTCACTATGCACCTTTAGGTGCCAGGCAAAAACGTTCCTTTTTAACCAGGTCTTTGGTTGATTTGATTGACATCTTTTAAAATGTGGCTCTTTGGGGGGGGGGTTATTGGGTTGTTGTTTTTATTTTGATTATATATTTTGTGGTTTCATGTTCTGGTTTTGTTCTGTGAGCCGCCCTGAGACCTCTCTCTATATATATAAACCAGGGATCAAGCAACAGAGAAGAGCTTATTCCCCTTTTCCTGCCAAATGCAGCTCAAACACTGAGGGGCCATGCAACAAGGTATTTCCCAATTACCTCAGGGAACAGGCAATTTAGCCTGGAAGCATGCAGTCCTTTAAGTATTCTGGTCCAAAGCCATATAGGACAAACAAGGTTATAATCAGCACTTTGAATTGGGCCCAGAAACAAGCCGGCAGATGATGTAACAGAGGAGTTTGGTAATTGGTTCTAGTCAAAAGATGTGCAGCTGTGTTATGTACTAACTGAAATGCCTGGACACTCTTCAAAGGCAGCCCCAAGGAGAAAGGGTTATAATAATCCATCCTCAATGTAACTATTTAAAGCTGCATCATACCACTTGAAACAGTCATGGGTTCCCCAAAGAATCCTGGGAGCTGTAGTTTGTTAAGGGTGCTGGGAACTGTTTGTACAGCCCCCCCACCCCCCTCACAGGGTTACAATTCCCAGAGTGGTTTAACAAACAATCCCTCTTCCCAGGGAAATCTGGGAATTGTAGCTCTGTGAGGGAATTAGTGACCTCCTAACAACTTTCAGTAGGGACGCGGGTGGCGCTGTGGTCTAAACCACTGAGCCTCTTGGGCTTGCGATCAGAAGGTCAGCGGTTCAAATCCTCACGACGGGGTGAGCTCCCGTTGCTCTGTCCCAGCTCCTGCCAACCTAGCAGTTCAAAAGCATGTCAAAAAGTGCAAGCAGATAAATAGGTACCACTCCAACGGGAAGGTAAATGGTGTTTCCGTGCGCTGCTCTGGTTTTGGTGTTCCGTTGCTCTAGAAGCGGCTTAGTCATGCTGGCCACATGACCCGGAAAAACTGTCTGTAGACAAACGCCGGCTCCCTCAGCCTGTAAAGTGAGATGAGAGCCACAACCCCAGAGTCGTCTGCGACTAACTCTCAGGAACCTTAACAAACTACAGTTCTTGGGATTCTTTGGGGGAAAGCTTGTAGTCGGGACATAAATCAATGACTATAGTTAGGTAAGTGTACTAAATCTGATATACATGTCACACATCTCCAAGTCATAGGTGAAAAACATGCAAATAAATATTGTTCTGAAGCACCAGTACAGCTGCATGTGATTTCTTCAGTGTTAACTTTTTCTTAAGGACATTTTTGATTGATGCACCCAAGCAAGTCTAGACTGAAGTTTGAGGTAGTACGAAGTAGAGGTGCTCTGATCTGTATTGCAATACTCAAGGATTTCCCCCTTCAGTGCCTTGCTATGGATTTGCACCTAATGCCCTCAGCCAGGAAATAGGCAGGGTCATGATCTGAGAATCAGGAGTTGTGCCAGGGAGTCATCTGAGGAGCGACAAGACAAATTGCCTTCCCCTCCATTGCCTGGTAAGTGTATTAAGATTACCAAATGGCACCCAGATAGTTTTGTCACAGCCTGATGGTCATCCACTTGGGTATCACCAAGGCAGGGGTTTTCGTTGGTGAAATAGGAGAAGTGCCATCAGTATTGGCATTCCACCAGCTATTGAAGACACATACATGCCTGTTTAGACCAATGTTTCTCTGATCTCCTGACTTGAACCTCCTGTTTTAATTGTGCTGCTTTATTGTATATCTTAATTGTGGATGTTTGTTGTATGGCTTTGATGAAATTGTTTTATTGCGTTTTTTAAAAATTGTGTATCCGTCTATATAGCTTTATCATTGTAGACTGCTTAGTAGCCACCCTGGCATTTCAGTGCAATATCAATTATAAAAGGGTGGCTCTTGCCTTCTGCAGTTGTCACGAGTAGTTATATTAAAAATCACTCAGACATCTGTTAACAAATTAATTGGGGGCAACTTTCTGATCAAAATGGTTGTAATCAATTAGCCACTCTGCCAGCAGCACAACTGTATGTCTACTCAAAGTTAAGTCCCACTGAGTTGAATAGGGTTTAATCCCAGGTAAAAGACTATAGCAGGGGTAGGCAACCTAAGGCCCATAGGGGTCGTTTAACTGGCCCATGAGCCGCCCCCGAACTGAGCTGCCCGCTTGGCGAGTCCCTGTGCGCTGCGCTAAACCAGCACAGCGTGGTGACTCGCTTTTGCGGCGCTGGAAATTGCATCTGCGCAGACCCTGGAAATCACAGCTGTGTGCGCTCATGCACATGCGCGATCCAGCCCACGGAGGGATCTCCGCTGGAGTGAACCGGCCCAGGCGAGGTAAACGTTGCCGACCCCTGGACTACAGGATTGTGGCTTAGTTGTACAGTGGTACCTCTGTTTACGAACTTAATTTGTTCCGGAGCCCCGTTCTTAACCCGAAACTGTTCTTAACGTGAAGCACGCTTTCGCTAATGGGGCCTCCTGCTGCCGCCACACGACTTCCGCTCACATCCCGGGGCAAAGTTCGCTACCCGGAACACCAACTTCCGGGTTAGTGGAGCTTGTTACCTGAAGCGTTCGTAAGGAGGATGGTAAGTAACCCGAGATTCTACTGTATTGCCTTTATACAAATGGTTTGCAATGTGTGGTGCATGTCTCTATAACAGAGATAGACAACGTGGTGCCCTCCTGATATTGGTGGACTCCAACACCCATCATCCCTGATGACTGGCCATGTTTGATGGGGCTGATGGGTGTTGCAGTTCAACAATATCTGGAAAGCACCATGTTGGTCTATAAGGAGGCACAGACAGTTGCTCAAGTTCCCTTCTTGACCCTTCTGTTACCTTTAATATTCAAAAGAAGGGATGTTGCTAGGTACTGAAAACAACAACAACAACAACAACAACGGGGCACACACTACAAATCTGCATAAATCTGCATATGTTAATTTATATATGTAATGATACAAATTTGGACTGACTTTCAGAGTAGAAAACTCTAGCTCTTGCTAGCATGGCTTAAATTGCCTCTGAGCAAATTAAGAGTGTGGACAGCATGCTCAATTGTCCTGTAAACAAAGTTCTTAAGAAATTTAATTTAAAAAGTAAGTTTTTCAAAAAAGGGCCTCAGTCCCTGGGCATTCTCCCAGCTACAGCCCTTTAAAAGATATTTACTCAGAAGCAGAAGAAAGTGGGAATTAGGAGACTCTTTAGGAACCACACTTGCCTTAGCAGCTGAGAAAGCAAAATAACACCCCATAATTCCAAAGCACCACAGAGAATAAACAGGAATACTTTGATTAATCTTTTTTAAAATATATATATATATATATATATATATATATATATCAAAGAACTATCATAGTATTTCCAAAGCTCTGGTCATCAGTGTGAAAGGTTGTAATGCACAGCACACAACAAAGAATATGCAAGTCAGTATAAAATTCAGGGTGATTAATATAAGATTAGCTAATGTTTGTACAGAGCTTTGAAGATGTAAAGTACTAATTAGAATTTCTAGATTAGCTCGATTTATGCCCCCAATGCAATCCAAATCAGTAAATAAAATGTGCCAAGATTTAAACACACGCTGGCCCATAGATTAGGGCACCCAGGAGGCATTATGAAACACTTTAATTTTTAAGAGGATAAATAAAAATTAATAAGAGAGAAACTGGAGTCAGAAAGCAGCAAAGAAAGACAGAGAAGCCAAGGCTAGTAATATGAAGAATCTACTACTTGAGCCAAAGTCTCCTCCAATTATGATACCATCTTAGAATAAGCATTATACCCCTTCTCTTACACCGGGTAGAGAAATGCCTCTTTTTATATTGTGGTCTGCTATACC
Organism: Podarcis cretensis; assembly: GCF_951804945.1. NCBI lineage: Eukaryota > Metazoa > Chordata > Lepidosauria > Squamata > Lacertidae > Podarcis > Podarcis cretensis. The sequence continues at coordinate 33,633,005 of NC_137186.1, forward strand.
ACATTGATACAAAATCGTAAAAAAAGTCCCATAAAGAAAATATGTGCTTTGATTCAAAGTTATGGCATATACACTAGCAAATGTATGCAGATACCATCAACTTATCCGTTAAATCTAGCACAATTAATCGACCCAGGTTCCTTTAATCAGAAGGACATGCCTAATTGAAAGAGGAAAGACCTTAAAAGAGCAGGGAAATGTATCAAAAAATGTGTGCAGGGGTGAGAGAGAAGCTGGCATGAGTACGACCAAGAAAATAAAGATAACTAGCGTTTTCAGAAAGAAGCCAGCTGAAAGCATGTAGCATGTCACTTTTGTCAGACAGACAGTTCAGGACAGAAGCAGGATGCCATCCAACAGAGAGATGTTGTCTCTGCCACCAATCTGGCCTTTTCCTGCTTAATTAAAGCTGCTGAACACTTGAGCTGGAAAACTGTAATCCCCATTAAACTGTCATTTTAGCTGTAGGTGATCAGACCTTTCAAGCTACACTAAGTAATTATGCTAGCAGGAACCGTGTGCAGTATTAATGGCAATACAGGACAGCCACAAATGTGAAGGCTCATTGTTGCTCGGTAGCTCTGCTTAGCAAAGGCAGCAATAAGGCAGTTTCTGTTACACTCCCAAAACCAGCATTTAAGACACCATTTTTGTTGTCCCATCACTCAAGGAGGACACCACCAGTTCCATGTACACCCAACATGGACATGTACATGCCCCTGTGGAAATGGAAATTTCAGGAAGCACAACTTGTAATGCAATGTCATCGTGCTACCAAGTTTTGAAAAACCCCACCTAAAAAGGACAGGAGCCCAACTGCTGAAAGGTTGGGCAACTCTGACTTTCGGGAGAAGGCAGACACCACACAGGCAGTTTTTGGACTGAACTAATGAAGATTAATTAATTCACTGAACTAATGAAGATTAATTAATTCACTGAACTAATTCAAACGTCTCAGAATTACATCTAAAGGTTGTTTCTATGATTTCTGGGTGAACTAAGTTATTTTGCGGGGGAGTTTGGGTGATTTTTAATTCAATTCCATTTTAATCTGAATCCAATAATTTATCTCTATAATTAGAGATTTAATCACACTTAACACTGTGTTTGATTGTGATAATTGCATTTATCATTTTTACCTTTCTGAAAAGTGATGAAGCTGTTTAGGCTTAAAGATCATCATGGATGCAAAAAATAAATAAAGCAATTGCTGACATTATACTGTGTGTACATCTGTGTGTGTTCTGATGTTTTCTTATCATCTCCTAAAGTATATTTTATGCTTCAGCACAGCTGCTTGTAACTCTCTGGATCCTGGGTGGGGGAGATGCCAAGGTGTGAATTGAACTGGAAATGAATTAGTTCTTTTTTCAGAGGGGCTGAAGAGGAACCAAGCAGCCACAGGTTTGGCTGGGGCAACTGGATTATTTGTTTATTGTGATTAATAATTATATTTCTGATATTTCCTGTCAGCATCATCGGTGTTTATTAGATATCTTACTGACTTATTATTGTTGCTGTTGTTATCTTACCCACCATTCACTTTGCGGTCCTAGGGTGGGTTACACACTTTAAAAATACAATGATTAAAAAGTTAAAACAAATTACAATTTAGCAAATAAGGCAGGCCCTAAAGTGCCACAGTGCTATGTAATGAAGGTGCCAGACACACCTCTGTGGGGAGTAAGTGCCACAGCTTAGGGGGTGTCCCACAGAGTGCTCTCGTCTAGGCCGCTGCCCCCCAAAATCCTGAGGGTGGTGGAACTACGAAGAGGGCACCCCTCTGACTCCTTAACACCTGAGAGGGTCTGTAAGGAAAGACCTCCATAGGGGGGCTGCACACACAATCTCCTTCACTGGGATGAACAGGATGGTTCTTTCGTGAGCATTTGCAGTTGTGCAAATTACAGCAGCCATGTGCACAGATGTTTATCTGTAACCTCACTCAGACCTAAGCTCAGCAGTAACAACGCCATGTGCTCCCTTAGGTTCCCCACATGGACAAAGGTAAGTGTGGAAAGAAGAGAGGATTTGACATATCTCCTTCCAATTGCTTTGTGCTAAAACTCCAAGTTGGCAGGCATACAGGGTTTTATGTCAAATATTTAATTGCAAATATTTTGCAAAGCATCTTGGAGCATTTATTTTGTTGGGCATAAAAGAACCCTAGTGTACAGTATTCCTCCCCCCTCTCTAGTAAGTGGATGTAAAATGCGCACTGCACGAATCCTTATAATTAAAAAAATAGCAAATCATTGTCATTAATGCACAAGCAAGATCATAAATGAATGCATTATTAAGTCCTACTGAATTAATGTTTAACTGCAATAGAGTTGAAATTGAATGAGGCAATTAATCAGAGTAAGGATGGGGAGGGGAGAGAAAAGACACATCTGTCTTGCTTCAAATGCTTTGAGCAAAACGACCTTCAGGATGGCACTGTCAATCAAGGCAAGCTGCCTACCATTTTGGCGGTCCTGATGCCACCACAAGGGGGGATGGGACTTTAGTCCGTATGGGATAAAGACAATTCTTCACCTCTGAACTGCTTGAGTGACCCAAAGGGAACAAAATCTGGCACCTGAAGGATCTCATGCTATAAAGCAGAGGTGAGAAACCTTTTGCCTTCCAGCTAGTTGTTTGCTTTATAGATTGATAAACCACTTCACAGCCAAATGAAATGAGATAAAATACAAAAGATACAAATGCTGAAAAAATGTGTTGTATCCAATGCTAGTCCTACTCAGAGTAGACCCATTGACATCAATGAACACAACTAACTTGGGTCCATTAATTTCACTCGGTCTACTCTGAGTAAAACTTAGTTGAACACATCCCAATAAACCAATATTCTACAGTATTTCATAAAATAACTGGGTCACACTGGGGAAAGCCTTTCTGAAACAAAAAAGGCCTTTAATAGCCACCTGAATATCAAGATGCTAAAGTAGTTGGACTCCAGCTCTCATCAGCCCAGTGGTCAACAGTCAGGATAGATGGAAACTGGAGCTCCTCCGATTGGCAGAGGGGGCCCTTCTTCTTTTCCTACCAGAAGTGTTGCTTGCTGTGTGAAGAAAAGGGACGGGGACTTTATGGCAATTTTACTCGGATGGTGGAACTCCCTCCCCTTGGAGTCACGAGTGCTGCGTTTTTGATGGACTTCCATCACCTAATGAAAATTCACCTCTTCTCCCAGCCTTTTGGAAGACTTGGTTGACTTTGCTTTGGTGCTTAAAGGCTATGGGTTGTATTCAACTAAGTTAGAGTAGATGCACTAAATTATTATGGCAGCTTTTAACCATTGCTTCTGCTTTCACTGATATGTCGGTTTTCTTTGCGTTGGAAACAGGTTTGGGATCACACTGTAGTGAAAAGCAGCAAATAAAATCCTTTAAATAAATAAACAATAGCGTAACATCAACTGGAGGGCTAAAGGTCCCCAATCCCTGCTCTAAGTGAAAGGAAATGTAGATACTAAAGATTGGATCTGCTGCAGATATGAACCACTAGTAGTCAAATATTCCAGTAGACTTTCATTCATTATCATCACCATAGCCCTCACACTGGCCCAAAGTGATTTATCATGCTTGTCTCAGCGATCCTCTCAATACCCTATGATGCAGGTCATTACAGGTCATTCTACAGATAAGTAGCTAGAATGTGGATGGAGAGAGGGACAGAGAGAATGAGAGAATTGGAGGAGGCGGCGGCAAGGGACCAAGGTTACCCAGGAATTTGTGGATGAGTTTGTGGACAAGTAGGAGGAACTTGGAATCAGGTTCTGGGTTAGCAGGAATGTGAATTCAGAACTCCCAGATCCATGGCCAAAAACTGGGATCATATGAATTTGCTGCAAACCAGGTGTGTAACTAATTAAGAGGATGTTGACGGTAAGATATATATAGCTTTTTTAAAAAAGTTAAAAACAGTAAAGAAAAATAAATAAAATTAGTGCTCTGTAAAGAATAGGACTGAAGTGGTACCTTCCCTTTATGGTTGTCAGCATATTTCAAAACCACTAAAACAATATATCTTGAAACTTTAAAAATATATATTAATATTTCCCCCTCAAAATCTTTTAACACTAATTGTTAGTATTAGTGTATATTTTATCTCTTCCTTTCTTTTTTGTTTGTTTGTTTGCTTGCTTGGTGAGGGTTTTTTTTCTTTCCTTTTTGGTTAAAGCAAATTAATAGTGACTTGTCAGAGTTCCAATTGTCTTCCTCCTTAGTGGATTGCCAGAGAGACTAGTGCAATGAAGATAATCAGCATATTCATTTCCACCAAGGACTAGGTTCAAGGCATGCTATTAAAGACGTCTGCTCTGATATTCTTTGATGAATCAACTAATTATTGCAGCTAAAGAAAAAAAAGTTACTAAGATGTGTGTGTGTGGGGGGGTGTTATTATTTCTTAAAGGAAAATAGTTACCCACCAAGTTTCTGTTCTCATGCAGCATCCAACTGATATACATTTCCCTAACTAATATGTAGATCAGAACAGAGTTAGCCTTCATTATTATTTTTTGCACTTCCCTAAGTATTCAATATGAACATAAGAAGAACCCTGATGGATCAAGACAAGGGCCCATTTAGAACCAGATGCTCCAATGTGCAAGCAAAACCTAAGCACAACAGCATTCTCCCCATCTGTGATTCCCAGAAACTAGCATTCCCAGAAACTAGCTGCCAACCATGATGGTTATGTTCTTCATCTACTGTTGGAGGCAGCATGCTTCTGAGTGCCAGTTGCTGGAAACAACAGAAGGGGAGTGTGCTCTTGTGTGTTGGTCCTGCTTTCGGATTTCCCACAGGCATCTGGTTGGCCACTGTGAGAAAACAGGAGGCTGAACTAGACAGGCCATTGGCGTGATCCAGCAGGCTGCCCTTTATGTTAGATCCCTCAGCCCCATTAGGCTTCTTCCCAAGACAAAAGCAGTGGACATCAGCCTGGTTACCAAATTGTATTTTTCCTTAGATGTGGCATCACAATTTTGCTACTTGCACTATTGATTCCGAGGCTACAATTTTGTGTGTGTGTGTGTGTGTGTGTGAGAGAGAGAGAGAGAGAGAGAGACCTGCTACAGATACAGCATAATGCCTCATGGGAAGAGTGGAAGCTTGCTCAGCTGCAGAGCATGGAATTAGTACCAACTTTTCTAAGGAGTGGGAGGCAGAGCAAAGGTTTGGACAGCAGCCTTTCCTCGCAGCTTGAAAAAGGCAGTTGAATTCAGGGTTTCCCTGCAGCGACTCTAATTCAGGGTTTCCCTGAAGAGGCTCTGCTAGCCAAAAGAGGAGCGACTTGACAAGTGGAAGAAAGAGGCCGAGCGGCACCAAAGCAGCTGTGGGATCAATTATTGTTCATTATATGAGCACGTCAATAATTATAAGGCTGTCAGGACCTCTGGCAGAAAAGACTTGTACCTGGGTTCTTCTAGGAGTGGGAACCTTGGCTCTCATCGCTTCAAGCTGATGCCACAACAAATCTTTTACAGCAGTTCCACAGAATGCATTTAAAGCACACCCAATGCAGATTTAAAGCACATGGCTCCCTCCAAAGAATCCAGGGAACTGTAGTTTTCTCCTCACAGAGCTACAATTTCCAGCACCCTTAACAAAGGACAGTTCCCAGGATTGTTTGGGGGAAGTCACATACTTTGAAACCGGTGTGGTGTAGTGGTTAAGAGTGGTAGTCTTGTAATCGGGTGAACCGGGTTCGCGACTCCGCTCCTCCACATGCAGCTGCTGGGTGACCTTGGGCCAGTCACACTTCTTTGAAGTCTCTCAGCCCCACTCACCTCACAGAGTGCTTGTTGTGGGGGAGGAAGGGAAAGGAGAATGTGAGCCGCTTTGAGACTCCTGAAGGGGAGTGATAAAGCGGGATATCAAATCCAAACTCCTCTTCTTCTTCTTATTTGAATGAGCTTTAAATGCATGGTTTGGATTTGCCCAAAGTGCCTCTTGACTTTACGGACTAGAAAGAACAATACATCTTCCTGATCTAACCCATACACATGGAGGGGAGCATGAGCATTCCTCCCCCACCTCAGACACCCCTGGATGTTTTTTTGTAGGGGCATCATGCATACCAAAGGTAGCCAAGATGATGCCCAACTCCCATTCACCCAAACCAACATGGTGATGGGTGATGAGAATGGTAGCCCAACACATATTGAGGTCACCAAGCTGAATTTATGGAGTAGAAAACTATCGGTGGCTGCTGGCCATGATAGTTCTGCTCTGCTTCCACAGCTGGAAGAAGTAATGCTTGCAAATACTAGTTGCTGGAGACCACACAAGGGGATAGTGCTTGTGTGCTTGGGTCTGGCATGAAGGCTTTTCACAGGCATCTGATTGGTGACTGTGAGAAAAGGATGCTGGACCAGACAGGCCATTGTCCTGATCCAGCAGCCTCTTCTTAAGACGACTACCCTGGTATATATGGTGATATGAAATTCAGTTATCTGAATGTGGATCCTTATTTAGCCCCAAATGGCAACATCCATGCACAAGACAAAAGTACCAGCAGGCTTGGGAGAACCCCAAGGTCTGCAGAAGTTAAAAATAAAAATAAAAAAGTGGGTAGGTGGAGGGAGTCTAAAATATCCAAATGAACACTGTTCTGCAGGCAGAAAGTTTCAGGTTCAATCCCCAGCATTTCCATGTACGGTTAGGAAAGGATCCTGTTTGAAATCCTGGAGACCCATTGGAAGTCAGTGCAGACAATATTGCACTAAATGGTAGAAGGCAGCTTCAAACTAAGGGAAGAGCCATAGCTCAGTGGTATAAGAAGGTACCCAAACCCAAACCCTGAAGAGCTGCTTCAAGTCAGTGAGTCAGTGTTGACAATACAGTACTGAACTAGCTGGACCAATGATGAGATTCAGTGTAAGGCAACTTCTTATGAATTCAGGAACTCACTCTCTCTCTCTCTCTCTCTCTCTCTCTCTCTCTCTCTTTCACACACACACACACACACACACACACACGCGTGATAAAAATCAGCAAAGCAATTAAGCTTCAACAAAAACAAGACAAGGTTCTCCCCACCCTCAACAAAGTGAATGTTAATTACTATGCTTTACAGGAGAGATAACAAGAGGGGGTTCCCCCCATCTTCCCCCTAAGAAGCATTTTTCAAACAAAGAAATGAAAAATTCATGAGCAGGGGGAAACCTTAGTGCTATGCTTTGGCTTTCTTGTCAAATAGTTCAGCTCTAGAGGACCAGAGGAACTTACAGAGTAAGAGCTGAGCCTTAAAGACAGCTGTCAGGTGGGTCAGGAAGCAAAGGCCACGGATCACACCCACCCACACCCACCGCCAACACTTATTCACTGGCTAAATGCATCTCAGCCACAGTTATGTTTCCTGATGTAAAAGCACCCTGAGCCCAAGTCTTACAAGGAGTTACTTGGCCTTTAGCTGCTCTGTAGAGATGTCAGCTCAAAGGGCAGCATTCTACAATCGAGTCCCATCAGTGCAAGGATTTCTGCTTGTGCGCCAGGAGCTCCCCTCCACTCTATCAAGATTAGGACTTGGGAATGACAACTTGTTTAGGTTGGCAGGATTTGGGGACCGTTGTTTTGGCATGGAAGAGGATCTTGGAATGCAAACCATGACATGTGGGAAGAAGTCCAAAAGGCTATGGCAGCAGGTTGTTCAGCGTGGCTGGATACAGTTTTTGTGGGTGTGGGGCAAATAAATTTTCTTTCTTTGATAGGTATGATCTGAAAGTGGTAACATTAAAGCAAAGCAATCAAGGAGAGAAATCCTGCCATTTTTCAAGTTGTTGCTTTTTAAATAAAATATAAAAATAAAAATAGCAGCTTTCTCTCCCTAATAGCCAAAAAGGGCTTTTGTGCACATTATAAAGAAGTCAAAAAGACCACAAGTGTTCCTCACATCCCTTTCCAAGTTAGCTGTAATTACTACACTACAGTCTTAGATTCTTAAACATACTTGCCTAGGTGAAGATGTAGAAGAAGCATGTTCAGTGCCGTGGAGTGGAAATACTAAAAGACTAGTAAACAGGCCTTCTGGTTTCACCAGCTCCTTATCTTGGGCTAATGACAAGGTAAAAGCAAGTGCATTTAACCTCAACATGTTCCTCTTCAGCACACACAGCAAACTATTCTCTGCAGCTGTAACCACTGCAATGTTCTCAGCTAACCACATACTTGAGGCTTTCACATCGCAATACTGAGCCACTTAAGAGATGAAGCACAGCCTTCTTAACCACCATTCTCCACTCTTTGCGCCTTCAACAAGCTCAAATCTATCACTCCTGGCCACTTGTCCTTTACTGCTGCAGCATTCCCTGGACATCCGCATTTATGCAATCACACACTATTTGAAATGTATGCATATCCTCACTTTCCTCTCCATCAACCCTTATGAACCACAGGCTGATCTATCTTGGCTGCAAAAAGAAGAACCTCATAAACAGATTGCACTTGAAGTGGGGGGGGGGGGAGGTAAAAGTGCTTTTGTGTCTCTGTGTGGCTGGCTGTTGATATGTTGGTCCTTCCCCAAGCAGCATCCAAACCAGTGAGATAACTGGCTGAAAACACTTGGGGAGGAAGCAATAGGGCAAAGAGCCAAACTACGTGACAGCCAGCAAAAGATTATAATGCCAGCTTGAAAAGCAGGGGGCTAGAAAGCCTACCTGCAACTGATGGTAGGATATCTGGTGCCCACCATCCACTGACAGCACACATAGAGAATGTGGTGCTGTTTGGCAGCCTAGCTGCACCAGGTGACCTGAGGAACTAATAGGTGCCTAACTGGCCACATAGTAGTCCAGGTTGCTCCAGGTTTGGTTGTTCACCTCACAGAACAGCCACACAACCTTTTTGCAATCTGACAAGACAGCTTCTCTTTGACCATGCCATTGTCTATGACACTTTCAGAGCATAGTAGATAGGCAACAGCCTTTACAAATTTAGCTCAGGGTAGCCAACCTGGTGTTGTTAAACTACAGCTCTCACCAGTCTTACCCAGAATCACTCTGGGATGTTGGGAACTGCAGTCCAACATCATTTGGTGGAATCACATTGGCTTCCCCTGCTCTAACTTACAGGCTTTTTGTTTTACAATCAAGCAACATATAAATGTTAAATAATAAACAAACAAACAAACAAACAAACAAACTGAAAATTATCCTGACCAACAAAAATAAATATTTCAGATTTTTAGCTGCTTTCCAAAAACACACACACAAAACTAAAGATTCCCACTCCACACAAAATAGCTAATTTGTTTCTACTGCTTATTTCATTTCAAAATAGGTAGCCTAATCTGTGTTATTTGACTTACTTTTGTTAGTGAAGGAGATTCAAAACAACAATGGTATCTTTATAGGAATAACATTTCATAAGGGAAGCCATGAGCTTACAATGAAAGATTCAAACTTGTAACAATTTAGTTAAAAGTTCAGTGAAGTTGCTGGGAGTTTGAGAAAATGGCTGAAGAGAGGTGAAAGAACATTTATTTAAAGGTCAGGAAGATACTTTATGTGATGGAACTGCTGGTTTAGTACAAATGTGTTCAAACTGCCTTAAGATACTTACAAAAATAATATACACAGATTTTTAAAAAACGATTACACGGTTTGTGATTTCCATTCAGCACATAAGCAAAAACAGCACCAAACTCACAAACAATTGCACAACTTGGCACCCCGAGTAAAGCTGGCAAACCAAGGCTTAAAACACTGTTCTTGTGGCTGTGTGTCAGGATGATACCACAGTGGGAAGGCTTATGCAGCAGCTGCATGTGTGATGTGCCCTGGCTTTTTCACCCTCTCTCACTTTCATGAGAACCAAAATCCAGCCTCCCACACATTTGCTACAAACAGGAAGAGCTCCAGAGAAAGCAGAGCAGATTGCAGCTGTATGCTGAAACTTGGGCAGTTTGTTCTTAGACAAAAGAGGCAGAGCACCTGCAAATTTGACAAGGCAGTCCAGTGGCCAAGCCTCCATTCCCCGCACCCCTAATTGCCAAGCATCGTCTTGCTACTATCTACTGGGGAAAACATGGCCATTGCCCAGTTTCCATGACATCACATTGCAACATTTCACAGAGGTAAATAGCGACACATGTTTTTTTTCATGTCCAACACACTACTCTTTGCTTCCAGTATAAGCTTGCTAAATTTGGGTGCTTTGTTCGGAATCCTGCTTTGATCAATTTGGATTTTATTGTTTTTTTTAAAAAAGCAAGGACCGCTGTGGTTAGCTGCTCATTTTCCAAACAGCCTCAAGAATAAAGAAGGTTGCCTTTACATGGAAACCACAAACTGATTTGGCATCTGTTGTACCGACCTAATTTGTGTTTATTCATTCATTGGTGCTTGCTTCCCACATAAATGTGCACTACAGCTTTTCTGAATGCATGGATTGCATACACACCATACATTTAAAGCACATACCTTCCTCCAAACTATCCTGGAAATTGCAGCATACCCCTCACATTGCTACAATTCCCAGCACCATTAACACACTGCAATTCCTGGGATTCCTTGGGAGAAGTCATGTGGTTTAAATTTAGTCATAGGCTAAATTTAATATCCAGGAACCAAGAGGTGGTCACTCACAGGCTCTTTCTGGAAAAGTGTGAGTGTGTGCATGTGGATGTGGATGTGTAAAGAATCTGCTCTAGCAATTATACATTTTCCTCCATTTGTTATTGTTTTGTTACAGCTTCCACATACGGTACTTGATCAGTAATTTCTTTTAGAAAAGCCAGCCAACAGGTCTCTAGTTGTGCCTTCCTTCAGCAGTACCTTTGCAAATCTCAACCAGCGTTCAAAACTCCCATTGTTCTAGGCACATTTTGCGACGGAATTTCATTAGAACGAGGAATTTCTGAGTTCGGAGCGCAGTACTGCGTCTAAGATTTGAGATTAAAACTGCAGAGTGGAAGGAAAAGAGGACCTTTTTCTGCCTCCCCACTTCCAGCTACTCTCTGAAGACTGGAGAAGAGACCCTCTTAAGAATATTAGAGGGGTGGGCAGGAGAAGGACTAGACCAAGTGAAAAATGAACACAATATTTTAGCTGCAGTTCATTCATTTTCAGATTTGTATTCTTGTTATAAAAAAGTGTGCCTAGACATTCCATTGTTGTGCCCATAACCTAGGTTTTAAGGTGTCCTTTGGTTGGCTGGAAAGGTCCTTGATCTGTGATAAAGTCTCTTGCTTGCCTGGATGGTGGATGGGTAGAAGTGTGTGTTGAACACCTAACTTTTGTGTGGCTGCCAGTCTACTGTACCAGGAGCCTAGAAATATAAATTCTCATTCAGGAGTGAGACATTTAAAATGAGGTTAATCTTGCAGTGAACAAATTATTCATAAGAGGACAGATGAAGATAGGTGTCAGATGAACAAGCCAGTTCCATATGGAATTCAGACAATGGGTTATTCACTGACAGTGGTAGAGGAAGGTTAGTAGCCAACATGAACAATAAGGTATATACTAAATTCATTCTCCATTCATGCTCTTTTAAGGGAAGTGAACCACAGCAGCTGAATTTTAACCCTTGCTTCCTTGAGGTTTTCAAAGCCAGGATATATATATGTTTTACATAACAGGCAGGTTTAAAAGCACCATAGATCCCATCTCCATAAGATAGGAAGGACACAGCAAAAGGCACACAGCTCAACTCATTATTATATTTAAAATGTTTCAGAAACCTCAAAAACAGATTAAGTAATGCAATAATAAAACTCTCAGTGAACCTGAGCAATAAAATCCATCAACAGAGGAGACGGGTAATATAATCTCTTTAGGAGAGAAAAAAAATCTCCTCTCTGCCTCAATTACCTCTTGCAGCACAAGATAGAGGATTTAGACTATAGCGATGGATTGAAATCTCTCTTTAGGGACATCCTTCTCATAATTGTACATTCATGCCTCTCTCCCTAGTAGTAGCCTAAATACAATTTACCCTTGCACACACTTTTATAGGGTTTTCTGTAAATCCCCCACTTTATTACCACCCTGGTTATAATGGGGAGGGGGCACATGGCAATTCCTGAGGGCTCGCTAACTGTGCAAGATATTAAGTGTGAATAAAAAAAGAATCAAAAGAAGGTCTATTTGCAATTTATAGTTCTCCATAAAGGACCTTGGGGAACTGCAATTTGAAGGTGAAAAGTAAATGGAAAGCAGATTTTAGGCTGGAAAATTCCATATGATCGATGCAAAGGGATTACGAGCTGGAATTAGCCAGAAAAAGGGTTTCAAAGGTGGGCTTAGAATTAAAACACATATCTTCAAATTATACATGAACTACAGAAGCTGCCTTAGTGTTGATTAAGCACATTGATAATATGCAAATGCTCCATTAACCAATACGTGTGTGTGTTTTTATATATAAAAAGCAAAACATACAGGTTAGTGAAGAGATCTCAATTATTCTCCCAGGCCCCATATAAATAACCGAATTCCACCCACAGAAAGCGGTAATTATCAGCTGTGGTAATTTTCATTCACAGTTCATATATGTATTTCTCCAGAGGTATATATAAGGGGCAATAACACTCCATTCGACAGACAGGGGAAAGATCACTGCTGCTCAGTGGAAGCAGCAAGTTTTGGGGAAGATGCCCTAAGAGTAGGCAGCGGCAGAGAACCCGATCTCAGCCCAAGGGACTCCTTCTCTTCTGAGCAACCTTCCATGAGACAAATACCAGTGGTGGGCAGGGCCAAAGGCGAAAGTGGGCAGAACAAGGGTATCTTTGTACAGCAGCTTAGTTTCTGTATACCACTCTCTGTCCTCCACCCAGGGAAGCAAGAGGCATAGTTCAGGGGCACATTCTAGGTGGACAAAAACACTCAAGAAGTGTGTGGTTAGTGAGTGGCACAGCCTTGGGAGACAAGAGAGTGGCTAGCTAGGGAGGGGGTTATGGCCTGGGGATAGTCTCAAGGGAAATGCAGAGAGGACTGGAGGTGGTAGTGATCAACCAGATGCTTCTGGGAAGCTCACGAGCAGGACTCAAGCCCAACAGCACTCTCCTGTCCATGTTAACCCATCAACTGAATGTGACTAGCACCCTTATTGTCTGTGAATTTATCTAATCCCCTTTTAAAGACATCACTACAAACCTATGGTTCTGATCTTCCCTGTGTTGTTACAGCTGTTCTTTTAAAATAAAAAAGGACCCACAATCTATTTTAATAGTAGTCTTCCTCATACAGTAAATATGACCATGCCAATAGCCTTGGCCACAAATTGGTTTTCCTCCTCACACAGTTAAAGTCCTGGTCCGCTTTGAGACATCAGGTGAGGGTAAGGCATGTATGATGAACTTTTGCCTCTTATTTTACTTTTTACAGATGGGATAAAATGAGTCACAGGGAGCAGGCTAAGCAGCTGTAATAGTGTCATATTGGTACAAACAAAACTGGACCTATAGTATGTCAAATCCCAGTTCCATATTCTTCCCTTACCAGACCACTTCCTCTGTTTATGCTATCTGATTCCTATTAATCCATAGGAAAATAATACCATAGTGGCACAGCACATCTGCCTTTTGAAGCTTTTGAGTGGCTTTCAGGATTTGGCATCTTGAACTTTAAGGTAGGAGGAAAATGTTCTGCTGTTGATAAATCTTGAAGTTTATTTCCTGAAAGTGTGAACTGCTTCCATTTTTCCCTCTAAGTAACTTTAAGCCTTTTAATGTAAACACTGATATACAGGCTTGAGTCAGGAATTAAGTCTGGGGCATATACACATTATGCCAAATGCTCTTAAGGAAGACCAGCATTCCAGCTTAAAAGGCAGTTGTACAGTTTACTTTATTTATTTTCGAGAGTCTGCATAGCCCAGTGCCTTGGTCAGTAGATGTGGACTTAGGAACAACATATTCAACTGCCTTATACCAAGTCAGTCCATCTAACTTAGTATTTCCTGCACTGACTGGAAGCAGCTCTCCAGGGTTCCAGACAGGTGTCTCTCATAGCCCTACCTGGAGATTCCAGGGACTGAACCTGCAACCTTCTGCATTTCAAGCAGATGCTCTACCAATAGGTTTCAAAACCCTGTTTGGACCTGGATTGCTAGGGTGGTTAAGTCGCTACTGCTCTGTTCTCTGGTATGTGAAATGGGAATAAAAATGTCCTTCCTGACAAATGTTGAGATGATAACATATTAGATGTGCTACTGGATTAAATAAATCCTTGAGAAATTTTGGGACTCCTTTCATTAGCCCAAATCAGCATGACCAATGGCCAGGGATGATGGGAGTTGCCCAAAACACATGGAGGGTACAAGGCTGAGGAAAGGCTGGTCCCAGTGATGTCGTTTCCACACACCTACAGTCAAATGCATAGGCTCCTTTGCCAGTCCAGAGGTAGGTTGACAGCACCAAGTTCAGCTATGGTGCTCTACAAGCACAGTTGAAGACCTGCTGCTCAGTGGTAGAGCACATGCTTTCATAGCTGTCAACTTACAGATTTGAAAATAAGGGACCAGCAGCCAAAATAAGGGACCTGCAGCCTCACCTGTTCCAGGCACTCCAGTCTTCCTGTCCTCCTGCAGTCCGGTCAAGCTCATGCTGGTAGCTTCGAGAACACTGTCCAACCAACCTTGTAACCAGAGGTTCAACTGAATAGAATCTGAATCACATGCACCACAAGGCCTATGCAGCCTCAACTTAAGATGGCTCCCCGGCCTGGCTTTGCACTGCAAAGTTTGCAGCAGCACGTGCAACAAAATGGCGTCCAGCATTCAAAAAACCCCTCAGCTTGCATTAACTAGCCACACACAAGGCATGCAAGCTCCACCCCCCAGTCGTTCTTAGACTTCTTATTGGGTGAGCAACACAGCCAAGCAACACAGTTGGAGCCTCCCTCCTCCCTGGCCAGCAGGGAGGGAGAGGAGGGACTATCCCTTCAAATAAGGGACACTTGACAGCTATGCATGCTTTGCCATCCACACAGTCCTAGACTGAATCTTCAGTGCCAAATCTGGGAGAGAACAAAGGCCTTGGAAAGCTGCTGTCTATCAGAGGAGACAATATTTGCTAGATGGGCCAATTACCTGACTTTGTATAAGGCACCTTCTTGCATTATCCATTAGTCTCACTGGAAGACCCATGGTTGTAGCTCCCAAGATGAAAGTAAGGAACCGCATAAGCTTGCCCTCGAAGGGCAACATAGCCTCTTCCTGCTTCCCAAGTCTTGCCTAGAATCACACACTCTTGGATAATGGCCAGTTGTGAAAAGGGGGATGAAGGGCAGATGCATATTTTGCTTTTGAATGAAGACATGATTCCTAGACAACTTGTCAGTCACTGACCTTTTCTTACCACATTTAGTTGTCTTTTATGTCAGTTTTCATATCCAAAGGGCAAATTACATGCTCAGTTGCATTATGATAAGGCCATTGGTTTTGAAGGGAGCTACAGGATAATTTTTGACTACATGGATATTATATTTCACTCAGAGGGGAAAGCTAAATTGCATTTCCTCCCCACGAAAAAAAAAACATATCTAAGGTGCTCTTTTGATACTGATAAACCCAAAATCAAAATAAAGAAAAGGAGCACAATTCTTTCTTTCAATATTGTGCTCCTTTTCTGTATTTTGATTTGGGGGTGATGAAAAGGCCAGTTCACAAAGCTGCTATTTGTGGATTTGGCAAAATGGAAGGCTGCCAAGATTAGTACAAGCTAGGGTTGATAGGGTGGGGGTTTTTTTTGACAGTAAAAGCCTTTCCCCAAGCTTTTCCTTTTCTTTTAAAAATATTGTTCTATCTTTAAAGGAAACAAGTGTTCTGACAAATGTCAGTTTTTATTCTGACTAACTGATAGCTTAAAGACTGGTGACATTTGCAGGAGAACCCTCCTACCCAAGTTTATGCCAGAAACATGAAGTAAGAAGCGGTGGATTTTGGGTATCCCCCCCTCTGCTAGTAAATCTATATTATTATAATGTCAGATTCATAGTGCAAGCCTATATATGGCTACTCAGAAGCAAGCCCCATCAAATCACATCTCCTGCTTAATCAAATGTGGGATGCAACTGCAACATCCTTAACAGCCATCTAGCCTTGAAATTGCCATACAGTAGTTCTAGTCCCGGTCTTTGGAGCAAGAGAACACATTTGCTCCAGCTGCAGGAGCCAAGGCTGTTACCACAAGATGGGCCTTCTCAGTGGTGGCTCCCCATTTATGGAATGCTAGCCCCAGGGCGGCACACCTGGCATCATCATTATTTTTCAGTGTAAGTTGTTTTTAAGACCCTTTAGGTGGCAAGTGACTAGCAAGTTAAAATGAATGAATGAATGCTCTCTATTTTTAGGTGTTAGGCAAAAGTATGGTGCCTTTGTTCCATGTTTTTAGGCACCAAGCACAAACAGGCCATAAACCTATTAAACATTTTATGGCCTTTTACTTGTGTCTGGGGGGAGGTATACTGTTTTTTGTTATTATATTAATATTTTGTGTTTCTATTTTGTGTTTTTATATTACTCAGAAGGGTGGTGGGAATGGGTGATAGGCAGATAGCTGTGATGAGCCTGTTGACGACTCTTAACGACTGCAATAGGTCTTACAGGAAAAAGCAAGTGGTGGGAAGGTGAAAAATGGCTTTGTCATGTATAATGAGATAAGAATCCAATGTCTTTGTTCAGACCAGGTCTCTCCATGGTTTTAAGTTTGGTAATGAGTTGCAATTCAGCAGCTTCTCTTTCCAGTCTATTTCTGAAATTCCTTTGTAATAGAACAGCTACTTTGAGATCTTGTATAGAATGTCCTGGGAGATTGAAGTGTTCTCCTACTGGTTTCTCTGTCTTGTGATTCCTGATGTCGGATTTATGTTGCATCTGTTCCAATTCTACAGACAGAGACTCTCACCTAAGAGATCTACAGCAAACCTTTTTAGAACTAAAATACCCAGCAGGTGAAGTTAGACAACAGATCAACAGAGCCAGACTGATACCCACAGAGAACTTGCTGCAAGACAGACCCAAAAAAGAAAATAACAGAACACCTCTAGTCATCACATACAGCTCCCAAGTTAAAACAGTACAACGCATCATCAGAGATCTACAACCTCTCCTGGACAATGACAGTTCTCTTTCTCAAGCTCTGGGAGGAAGACCTTTCATTGCCTACAGACAGCCACCCAATCTTAAACAACTCCTAACCCACAATAATAATACTACCAGACTTAACACGGACACTGGCACCAGAGCCTGCAATAAACCCAGATGCCAACTTTGCTGCCACATACACCCGGACAACACCATTACTGGCCCCAACAACATCACACATACCATCTCGGGACTATTTAATTGCTCATCGTCTAACATTGTGTATGCCATCAAATGCCAACAGTGTCCTTCAGCTTTCTATATTGGACAAACAGGCCAAACCTTACGCCAAAGGATAAACGGACATAAATCCGACATCAGGAATCACAAGACAGAGAAACCAGTAGGAGAACACTTCAATCTCCCAGGACATTCTATACAAGATCTCAAAGTAGCTGTTCTATTACAAAGGAATTTCAGAAATAGACTGGAAAGAGAAGCTGCTGAATTGCAACTCATTACCAAACTTAAAACCATGGAGAGACCTGGTCTGAACAAAGACATTGGATTCTTATCTCATTATACATGACAAAGCCATTTTTCACCTTCTCACCCCTTGCTTTTTCCTGTAAGACCTATTGCAGTCGTTAAGAGTCGTCAACAGGCTCATCACAGCTATCTGCCTATCACCCATTCCCACCACCCTTCTGAGTAATACCCCTCCCCACCTTCTCACTATATAGAAGGGTCTGGTGACTTCTGTTTCAGTGTATCTGAAGAAGTGTGCATGCACACGAAAGCTCATACCTAGAACTAACTTAGTTGGTCTTTAAGGTGCTACTGGAAGGAAATGTTTTTATTTTGTCTTAATAATAATAATGACTTTCTTCAAAATGTGGTAAGCTAGGCCTGGGTGGGGGGGACACCCAATGATACCACCTCTGGGTGGGGGGGAACACCCAATTATACCACTGAATCTGTGATAGATAGATATAGATAGATAGATAGATAGATAGATAGATAAAATGTTAGCATATGTTGATACATAATTGCTTTATCCTAAGATAATAAGATCTAATAAAACGTCAATTCCTAGTCTAGACAAGGCCTATGGCTCAATCCAGCTCAGAGATTTTTCACTAGAAGTGAAAGAAAGACATACAAATAGACATAATGGAAGATATTTTAAGAGCTCGTGGGGATTTTCCATCATGGCTTTCCCCCATCCTTAATGTTGGTTTCCGTTTTCTGTTTAGAAGATTAACAACCCACAGTGTGAAATGTTGACATTTAAAAGCAATGGAAAAGAACTAATGAACACAAGTGTTTTACACACAAACGTTAGAGTTTCTGTCTGGCTTTAGTGTTAAAAGGGATTTAATGTGATCCTGCTTCTCACCACCACCCCTTCCTGGCCTAGTATGCTGAACCGTAATCCCCCAAAGCATCATTGCTACCAATTAACACTAGCTTTGGCCAATTATTATTTTGTATTTTATTTTTGCAAGGCAGCTGATCCTTCCCACTGCTAGCTACTTAAGAGCACATAATAAGGCACCACTAGTTAAGATGGGCCTGTGACCTGGAATCAACACTTAAAAGTCCCATTGACATTTGGAACAGCTTCACAGATTTCTCTCTTCTCCTGCCCAGAGCTCTTTTTGTTTCCAATATTTTCCCCCTCCCCGGGTGGAAGAATTACATAATATAAGGCCGCCCCCAGCGGCCTGGCTGGCGGCATTCCTTGGAGTGGTCTTTTTGGGGTGTCAGTTGTAGATTTCCATTTCCCTTCCACCTGCAGAGCTCTTCACAACGGCCAAGAATGGAGGAGAGACTAAAATGTCTCAGTTTCGTTTACTTAAGGCCAATTAACACAGCCATCTTGAGCTAATTTTTGTGAAAGCAAAGTCAACTTCAGTTATTTTTCCCAGGTGGAGAAATGGTCATGAGATTGTTTCAACATGTCTCCAGCACACAAGGAAATATGCCCCTGCAAAGCAGGTTGGGTGCAGATCTGTGACTTGGAGATGTGTCAAAACACAGCCAGCTCATCACCTGCAGAGAGAGCAAGAGACGTCGCCTGGTGTTGACATCAATGTATCATAAAATGAAAGGGGTGTATGAATCAGCCCATTCCGGGAGAGGCATGCAAAAGGCCACAAAGACAACTGCAACAGTGGAGGTCGCTCCATTAGGGTGGTGGGGCAATGCCTCAGTCTGTGGTCAGCCAACTGTCTGCCTTCTATGATTCACAACCAATCCCAGCCCTACCAGGAGATGACAGGCATGGAACCTGGGACCTGCTGCATGCAAGCAGCAACAACAACCCCTTCTCATATTCCTGAGAATTGTTGATGTTATTCCTGGGAGGCAGGGGAAGCAGCCTCCCAGGGGCCTTTAATCTCTGGCAGAGTGTACTTCCCTTCTGCAATAACCTTTTGCAAAAAAAAAAAAAAAGAATTAGAGGAGAGGAAAAAGCTACCTCTGGAAGGATATTGCCTTCCAAGTGAGAATGGTGAACCGTCTCCCAACCACACTCCTGAGCATGAATCAATTTTCCTCCCGTCGATAACTAGCACAAAGGTTCTAACCTTCATTTGCGCTCCAAATACTCAATCTGGGATGTAGAACACATACCAATTAAGCAATTCAGCTAAAATAAGAAGGCCGTGAACCAACATCATTGCTGCTGCTGCCCCTGAGGGATCGAGGGTTATCAGCTTGGGGAAAAGGTAATTTATTGAGCTTAATACTCTGCGAAATGTTCTCATGATAATAAGATTGTAAGATCGTTTTAATATCTGAAGTCATGTTGAAAAGGTCATTCCTCATCTTTTACGCCTACCTAAGTTATGTAAATTAGAGCTACTCAAACAGAGTTGAGGATGTTTGCTGCCGGATTCTTTAAAAAAAAACTTTTTTGTTTGGATGAAGGACAAGAGAAGGTCACTGGCCACAGGTCAAACCAGGTCACCCCCAAATGCAGCAGCTCTATCAAGTTGCTCTTTGAGGCTATCTCAGATTTATTTAAGTAATTATTTCCACTGCTTCTGAAGCAGAAAACTTATTTTCACTTATTAGACATATAAAATCGCAGTTATGTTACGTATGCCAGAGAACCGGAGCCATAACTAACATCGGACTGCCAGACTGTCTCTTACTGAGAAGGCCCAGGGACTGGCAGAGGAACAGGACAAAGCTTTTCCCTATTTCCAACATTCCCCAAGAAAGCCAATTTGGAGATCCTCCTCCACTTTCTAGGCAAGAAATGCACATTTTATTGCTACTGTGCAAGTTTACCAATATCCTGAAGCGGTATTCCTTTTCAGGTATTTCCTTATTCATGCCAGAGGTGGGGAACCTCAGGCCTAGGGTCCAAATGTGACCCTCTTTATCTACCCCATGGGACTCTCCCCAGGTCATGCCCCTCATTGGCCCTGCTCTGTTCCCTTAAGTACTTTTGCCTGGCTGGAATCTGTCCCTGAACTCTGGCAATGTCCCTTGCTTGCTTGTTTGCATGGATGGGAGGGATGTGGGAGTGTGGGAGGAAACCTCTCACTTTTGTCTGGCCCACTGTACAAGGGGGAAAGTCACAGTTGTTGTTGTTGCTCCATCCACTTTCACCTCTGGCCCCATGCACCACAGGCCTCCATACCCGAACCATGCAATGAACATTCTGTGGAAGAGGAAGCATGGAGAAGCATGGACACTTCACAAGTAGAAGGAGCTTTCTGAAGCAGGGAGATTGCTCTATTCAAATAGGGCTCCTCTTGAATTTTAGAACCCTGATCTTGTAGAGTGACATACCCATCCCTGTTTCCTCTACCGCTGTCATGACCCCAAGAGTCCAGAAGCAATTATGGTTCAGTTGCAGGCTGGTGAGTCTTCAGCTAAGGAGGTGGACCAGGTTCAGGGCTCTGCTGCTGCAGATCAGCAGACCACTGAGTCTTGAGTAAAACACGCAGGCGTCCTCAGAACAGCCACCTATTGAATTAGGGCTTGGAGGGACAGGATCAAAACCCTCACAGGCACATTGCTGTGAACTTGAAGAACCAAATACCTCCCACAGTACCTCAGCCCTGCAGCAGAGAGAGCACACCAGGCAGGAGGCTACAGAATGGAGAAGGAGCAATGGAATAAAATGTTCACATTTCTTTCAGCCATTACAGCAGCAATGTGTGTTTGGGTACTGGAATTGCACCCCAAGTCCACTAATGTGGACACCTCCTATTTGTCCCAAGTATCTGGTACTTTGGGGGTAATGTAACTGAAGATTCAACTATCTTGATAATAGCTGGAGCCATTGTAGTCCAGCAATCACGGGTTCTGGGACCAACTGGTAACAGTTCTCCTGGATCTCAGCCAGGGGTTTTCCCCAGCTCTGCAAACCAGGAATCTTTTTGATCTGGGGAATGAGCATAAGTTCTTTCTACTTGCTATGCACTCCTCTTAGTAATGGGTAGGACTCTGAGGTGGGTATGTGTGAAATATATGAAAGATATGACAAACATTGTTCTAACTCTCAAGTCTTGTATGTGTGAAAATTCACTATCTACTCCACTTATTAGCTTGCAGCTGAACAGTCTCTGTGGTTAAGCATAATTCTGGGTAAAACCTCAAAGCGTGCTCCAGTGACAGCGGTCTGATGTCATCACAATTTCTTTTTCATATACACTGACATGCAACCACAAATACCAAAGACAAATACATCGAGATCTCACCTTACTGTTGTCTCTTCTCACTTTAGAAGCTACAGCCAAAACCGTTTTAATGCAATGTTTACTCAGGGGCTTAATATTATTCAGAACAGTTGTCCATGGATTGCAGAGCTGAAGGTCAGCAGGCTTTGGGAAATGTAGCCCTACGATGGGTAATCTACAGTTCCCATGATTCTTTAGCGGAAGCCATGTGTTTTAAATGTATGGTGTGTAAAAGAAAAACCACTCTTTTAAAAATTAACATGAGTGGATTTCAAAGGCAGCAATTGTAAAATGGGGGGGGGGGGGAGGGTAAAGCAATTTAAAAAGGGGCCCTCCAGGCATCCTTTTATTACACATTCATGATGATCTGTGGCCATGATGGTATTGGGCTGCTCATATCTGATTCCCACTTTCAATACTGTTCGTGACTGTAAAAGGTTTGGGGTGGTCACACTGCCTCATTTCCAATTAGTGCTTATCCCATAACTACTTGCTGAATCATGTCACTTTTTATACCACAAATGTTCTGCTTTATTTTTGTTTTGCTTTCGTTGTTCTTTAGCCCTTCTAATCAGCAGTAATGTGGTCACATTAGGGAAACATCACAGAACAAACTAAAGCAGAATAAATTTACCACTAACATACTATTACTGTGTCAAGAACATGTCGCAAATACACTCACAATAAGACACCAGTCTGAAAGGGCCCTACACAAACAAATAATGTTTCCCCCCATGGGCATGCATGCCCAGGCCGAACACATCTTATTGTATATGTGTGAAGGGAAAGACCAAAACTGTTATGTCACAATGGAGCTTCTCTAGAATAGTTAAGAATGTACAGGGATGTTGGGGGAAAAGAATGAATGAATGAATGAGGAAACATTCAGTGATTTGATCCCCCTATTGCATTTTGCTCTGGACCAGTATAGCAATAGATAAGAACTTAATAAGAGCTCTGCTGGATAAGGCCAAAGGCCCACCTAGTTCAGCATTCTGTTCTCACAGTGACCAAACAGATGTCACCAGGATGCTCTCAAGAAGGACCTGAGCACCAGTCCTCTCTGCACTTGTGATTTCCAGCAAATGCTATTCAAAGGCACACTCCTTCCAACACTGAACATAGCCATCATAGCTAGCAGCCATTGATAGCCTTATCCTCAATGAATTTGTCTAATCCCCTTAAGAACATAAGCAGAAGCTGGCTGGATCAGGCGAAAGCCCCATCTAGTCCATAATCCTTTCCCCACAGTGATCAAACAGATGCCTCTGGGAAGCACCCAATCAGGGTTTGAGTGCAACAGTGCTCTTCCCACTTGCAATTCCCATCAACCAACATTCAGAGTCATGCTGCCTCCAACAGTGGTGATCTATCAGGAGAGGCTTCCAGTTTTTGTCTTGTATCTCCATGCATATCATACTAGTAGCAACCCAGTCTGTTCTGTGGTATCACCAAACTACCTTGCAACACCTGGCATCCTGACACAACAATCTCAAACCTGAAAGTTTCCTCCTCCACCCTCTGGCACATATGGGGCCGTACGATGGGACCAAGTCATATATAAAGATGTTTACTTATTTTCAAATAGAAGATCTATAAAAATGTGTGCATTCTCCTGAGGTGTCGTAAGGCTTTATTTTATTCTGTAACTCTCCTCTTCAATCTGCCTACCTGATGCAACTGCTAGGAAAAGAAAGAATTATAATAAAAGGTTGATTAATTATGTGCAATAACCTGGACAGCATATCATGAAAATTCCATTCTTGTTTACTCAGCTAATTCACTTTTTATGAGTGTTTAGGCTTTAAAGCAAAACAAAGCACTAATTACCCAATTAACGAGCAATTAAGTTACTGCAGCCTAATAGCCTCTACAGTGGCTGCCTTTATGAGTCTGATGGTGAGTTAAGACACCCATTAAACAAATTTATACACAGCTGTAGCAAACACTACATTTCCGGAGATGTTACATTACATGCTAATATTTTTTTCACAGCCCAGCCCACCCCTTCAACGTCGCGCCTGCTTTAGAGAAGGCAATTTTCTGTTTTAAGGAGCCAGTGTCTGATTAAAGGAAATAGGCATGTTTTTGTTTAGCAAAGTGACCATCAAAAAGAGGGACAAGTAAGAAAGGGCATATTGGATGGCCTGTCAGAATATCCAGCTGTTTTAATGCAGCTGTGCATCATTCATCATTGCCTTGGAAAAAAAAGCTGTGCAGTGGTTCTTATGCTCTGGAGACCAGCAAATTGCCATTAATCCTTGGAATTTCTCATTTGGACCATCTGTTCCTGGTTTCCACCAGCATCAAAGTCCTAGGCTGAGTGCAGGCAGGATCCAAATGTATGTCAGTGGTTGCCCATCCTTCTGGGAGAATGGCTACCACCATTGTCCATTGTTTGGTCTCTCTAGAAAGTCAAGAATTTGTCTGAAGACAGCTTATCTTTAGGTAAATGTCTACACACCAGTGCCTTTCAACCCTTGGGAATCCTCCTCAAAGATCCTTTGAGGAGAAGACTGGCAGTAACTAGGGGTGGACTTTTGTAATCTTTCGTAATATGGCATAATATGTTCTAGTTCAAATTCTTAACATATCTAATTCCAGTTCACCCAGCAAAAACAGTAACTACTTTCTGTTCTAGTTCAGATTTTTGGACTAATCCAGTTAAATTTTTTACATACCTTGTCCATCTGTTTCCTATGCATTTGGACACCTCTTAAGATATCATAACCCTATTTCACATGATGCTTCCTGAAATCAAGGAGCAGATTTGTCATCTATGTTTAGGTACATTCTGATGCCATTTGGATTCAAGATGGTGGACTGAACCTTTAAGAACTGCACTGCTTCTTTTGGTTTCTTAGAATTCTGATCAACACTGGGTACAAGGCTGCTTGCAGGTAATAGAGGAAGAAGCCTTACACCAAGCCAGACTAACAGTCTGTCTAGTTAGCCTAGTATGGACATCAGATTCCCAGGGTCTTGGGTAAAGATATTTCCCCTGCTAGTATCCTTTTGACTGGAGATGCCAGGGATTGCAAGTGCACTACTTCTGAGCTATGGTCCCTCTGCATATGCACACCCAATGCACATCTGTGCTTGCTTCTATCGTCCCTCGTTCTTCTCCGGCAAAGCCAGCCTGTTGGTTAAGACACACTGCTCAGCGTCATACCTAGCTGAGCAAGTCCACGTTCTCCCCCCCCCCAAAGTCATTTCAGAGAGCGGGTGTCAGATATCAAACCCAATATCCTTTTTCTCATTAGCGCTTCTTCCCGTTGCAGACCTTCAAATGTGGTAATAATTAATGAGTCTGTGTCAGAAAATGAATAAAAGATGGCTCAGATGCTTCACCATTCAGGGCTGACCTTTCGCTGAGTCTACTGTATTAATATATTCTTGTGTTGTCGGACTCGGGGAAAAAAAGAGAGGAGCTAACTGCCTTATGAATTATTTATCAACACAAAAAGTCTTAACCAGAAACAGTGTTAACATTAATTCCTAACCCTCTGTGTCACAGCAAAGCCTGCCTGCGCTGAATAATTGAATTTTAGTTTTAGACAAGCAATCAAAGCACAAGGCGCTGTTGTCGTCAGCGAGGGCAGGAGGGGCTTATCTTTTGCACATCTGGTGGCACCATGCAACGCCAGGGAGGCAGTCAAACATGGAAAGCTGTCAGCAAGCTCACTGTGGAGCTCTGTGGTGATCCTCGAGTGAACACAGAGGCAACTTTTCTCAGAATTCCCCTAGTGCTACCAAGAAACAGCCCCATCTATGGCTCCAAAGCCACAAAAAATATTATATATAGCTTAGTACTGTCTACACTGCCCAACAGCAGCTCTCTAGGATTTCAGACAATGATCTCTTCCAGCCCTACCTGGACATGCCAGGAATTGAACCTGAAACCTTCAGCATGCAAAGCAGATGCTCTGCTACTGAGTTATGGCCCTTTCCCCCAATCTATGTTGTGGCCTTATTCCCATGCCTTAGGCCATGTCAGCCTATTCATCTGTCTAGCCTAGTTTTGTCTGTTCCAGGTATGCGGAACCACAGGGATTGGGGCAAAATGTGAGCCTCCAAGGCTCTTCAGACAATCACCAGGCCACATTCCTCACTGGTCTTGTGTCAGGAGCGATTCAGCAGTAAATCACACCATGCAAGTTGGTGTTAACTCAAATAAGAGTGGACTAGATAATCCAGAAAGCAGAGACATCACCTTGCCAACAAAGGTCCGTATAGTTAAAGCTATAGTTTTCCCAGTAGTGATGTATGGAAGTGAGAGCTGGACCATAAAGAAGGCTGATCACCGAAGAATTGATGCTTTTGAATTATGGTGCTGGAAGAGACTGTTCAGAGTCCCATGGACTGCAAGAAGATCAAACCTATCCATTCTTAAGGAAATCAGCCCTGAGTGCTCACTGGAAGGACAGATCCTGAAGCTGAGACTCCAATACTTTGGCCACCTCATGAGAAGAGAAGACTCCCTGGAAAAGACCCTGATGTTGGGAAAGATGGAGGGCACAAGGAGAAGGGGATGACAGAGGATAGTGTTCTCAAAGCTACCAGCATGAGTTTGACTAAACTGCGGGAGGCAGTGGAAGACAGAAGTGCCTGGCGTTCTCTGGTCCATGGAGTCACGAAGAGTCGGACACGACTAAACGACTAAACAACAACAGATAATCCTAGGGGTCGCTTCCAATTCTACAGTTCTATGACTATTCAAGTTTACCCTTTTCCACTAAAAGGAATGGCCATAGCTCAATAGTAAAATATCTGATTTGTAAACAGAAGGTTCCAGGTTCAGTCCCCAGCTTCTCCAGGTAGGCTACTGTCTGAAACTCTGGAGAGCTACTTCCAATCAGGGTCAACAATACTGAGCTAGATGGATCAATTTGGTCTGACCTGGTATAAGTCAGATTCCTATGCCCCTAACATCACTTGCCCTTTACCCTCAGCACCTCCAGTACAAACTGATTTTGAAGTGCAAAGCTACGGTTTTAGCAGTTGCTGGAAACCACAGGAAGCGAGACTGTTGCGCTCAGGCCCTGCTGTGAAAGATTCCCATAGGCATCTAGTTGGCTACTGTAAGAAAAAGATGCTGAAGTAGTGGAGCCATTGGCCTGATCCAGCATGGCTCTTCTTACCTGCTTACATTATGCCTTTCCTCTTTCTTGTTCTCTTGTGTACCCTAAGAAGGGACATCAAGGGCCTTGAAGTTGCCCATCAACAGTTCTATATTGACAGGAGATTATGCAGGCCCAAAGGTCACCTGGTCACAGTCTTCCATACTATAGTGAGAAGCTTTGTCCTCCATTTAAATATGGTAACTATTTCTACAGCTGCATCTACTCAAATTACTACGTATATGGAAATTTTATGCAAACCAGTGCCTTCTTTTCTCTGCTTTTATAGTGACACATTTCCTCTTTTGGTGCAATGTGTAATTGGTCACCTTAACCCAGTCTCATTTCTTATGATCCAATATGCCATTGGACATTTTTCTACTTACCAAGTGCTGCTTATGAATGTTCAGAGCAATTTTAACGGGATCTCAAAGGCAGAACAAAGCACTATTTCAGTGAGATTAGGAGTTAGCCCAAGTCTCTCTTTAAGGTCAGTATTTATTAGGTCCTTTCTCCCAAATACATCCATTTCCTTTGCTTGGGATCATGTTATATAAAAGATGCCTGGCTGGGCCGCTCAAAAGTTGAGAGCTTTATGTACAACCCCAATAAATGGGGTTTAGCATTGACTGCTATGCAGAGATTGACTTTTGCCCAATCTAAAGCCTTAAGGCAAGCAGCTTCCATTTCTCATGCACTGCAGAACTTTGTAAATGGGTAAAAACAGCTCTTCAGTTTGTCACTGGTCACAGACCCAGTGACCTGCTTGCTATTCCAATGTCTTCAGTGCCCAGAAACACTCACTGTTTGATGCATACGAGTGGGGATTTGACAGGGGAGGGGAGTAAAAATTCCCATTTCAATATACCAAAGCAAGCTAGTAAAAAGAAAGGGAGAGAGACCAGTCATTCTCTTTTAAAATGACTAAACACCCACTCTTGCAGTTATGACATAACCTGGCAGATTTTTCATGTTACTTTGCTGTTTTAAGTGCCTTCCTCAATGTGAATCCAATTACCAAAAAGCCTTTGTTTTCTCTAACAAAGGGACTGTGTTTTGAGGGTCTCTGGCTTCGTCTGGCATTAATCAGTTCTCAGCTGGGGAACTCCATAACAACCACCTTGGGGTGCGTTTTATGACAGATGTACAAAGGCAGGGTGATTTGAAGAGTGTGGGAGCAACACAATTCCCTCTTGACTCCTCTACATTTTTCCTGAGAAGTGTATAAAACACCCAAGGCCTTATGTGAGGTGTGTGTGTGTGTGTGTGTGTGTGTGTGTGTGCCCTGCATAGTGACCCAAGCTCACATACCTCCCCAAGGCATATGTTGCCTCCACCAAGAAAAGCAACACTGGAAATATCTCTCTCTCTCTCTCTCTCTCTCTCTCTCTCTCTCTCTCTCACACACACACACACACACACACACACACAGAGATCAAAGGTGGAAAAAAATTTCAGCCTGAGGGCCACTTTCTCCTCTGGGCAACCTTCTGAGGGCCACATGCTAGTGGTGGATGGGGCTGGTGGCAAAGGTGGGCAAAGCAACGAAGGTATTTCCCCCCCTTCATACAGCACAGCCATTTCTACCTTCCATCCAGGCAAGTAAGAGGCACCATCAGAGTTCAAAGACACATTCCAGCCTGGTAGAAACACTTGAGGAGGGTGCAAAGCAAGCCTAGTGAAAGATAGCATAGGGACAGTTCAGAGGGCTAAGCATATTGAACATTTTAGATCTCATCCAGTGAAAGTGTTAATAACATCCAAGGTGGATCTCAAACCGGGAATCTGCAGGATGATAGGCAGGGATTTAACCTACATTGCCACCACCCAGATCTGGCCAAAGGAAGGAGCTTCAAGGAGACCAATCAAGACAGTCAATGAAGCCTCTCCGTCCTAATAGGCCACACTGAATCCTGGCTCAATCTTGCTTGCTACTACATATCATCACTTCCTTTGCTTCACTCACCTCAATCCACCCTCCAGTACACAGGAGCTGGCTCTGACAACCACTGGTATAAATTTTGGTCATGCACATGTCTCTCTGCTCTCTGGCTGGTGTTACAGTCAGCTTTATTTATTTATCTATCTGCACACTCCATGCTGAGAGAGATAAACACTGGATCTGAAAGCACAGCTGACAACGGCATACAAATCATTGTGCTTTATGCCACTTAGGTAACAACCCAGCCAGCATGATTTACCTTTACAGGAACCATCATACATTTCACTTTGATTTACTAAGTCCAACATCAAGTCCCAGAACTAGATGGCAATACAGCAACAAATACAAAAACTCTGGAGCACAGCTGCATGGGCTCGGTGCCCCAGTATGGACCAGAATCTGCAGGGAGACGGCAGACCATTCTAAGTCTATCTGCAGCCTTGCCTGTTGACTTGGGAGTGAGTTCTATGGGGATTCACGGAGAATGGAAAATGAGGGTGAGGGTAATGGAGTGGAGTATCCTGAAAAATGCCATTGCTGGCTGGCTAGCAGCCTGAACAGAGCACCTCACCACTACAATATTTTGCTGCAGGTCCCACTTAACAGTTATGACAAGCAACAATAAAGGGTTTGCAACAATCCCATTGGCCAGGTAATCTAATTTGATGTATTTTGCCCGACTTGCAGAAGATGGTTATCTAGCTACATTGCTGTAATTTACATTACGTTTAGACTGTATTATTTTTATCTTTTGTTTTGATTCTATGCCACTTTGGACACGCATTGGCCAGAAAAGTGGAATATAATTTTTTTTAATACTTTAAATAATAACATTAATGTGCATATAGATAGGGTTAGATGCCAGAACACATAACTGGAACAGCAATGTGGTAGAGCTTAAGAGGGCTCCATCACTTTAGCTGAGGTCAAGCCAATAGAAGATCCATACACCCGTAGGAGGCCTATGGTTTAATAAGTCAAGTTTGGATTTAAGAAGCCATGATTTTCTGGTGCAGCAATGAAAGTAAAAGATGGAAATTTAAAATGGAGAAAATTTTCCACTGGTGAATCAATTGCAGTGAAAATAATAGAAGCATTTTATTCCACAGTACAGTACAATAAACTGCTCAACTGGCTGCATAACTTGGGATTCAGATTATGATTTTCCATGGATTGGCTTCCCCTTAACACACTTTCTCTACTTCTTTATCTCTCTTCCAAGTGCACGTTTACAGGTGAAATTGCAATGATGTTTTCTGAGTGTGATTTTCAGGCAACCTCTAGATTGCATGGCAGCGGGTATTCACAAAGAAGTATGGCTCAGAGGGTTAATTCCCTTGTCTTCTTATAAAAGTAGGGGTGTCAGGTTTTGTTGTTGCATTGAAGCCTTCAAAATTATTCAGAAACCAGATTGAGCTGAATCACTGATGACTTATACTGCCCGAGTCTCATACTACTACCTTCAAGTGGAATTTCCCTCTTTGAAATTTACATGACCACAAAGCCAGATGCTGGGGGAGAGGGTGGAAAGGTCTGACTCTAATTTGGTCTAATGGGATGACAAATTGCAAAACAAGACAAAATTACCAGCAGTCTCAAGTAACAGAGTATAGATTGAGGCTAAGTAAAGTCTGACTAAGAACTCTTCTGTCCCTGTGTGTTTAGCCTTATTTGTTTAAAGTTTGTTTAAGTTTATTCATTCATTGATTGCATTTTTATTCAATCCTCCCTGAAAGGAATTTAGGACATGCAAAGCAAGACTAAATTATCGGCGGCCTCAAGTAATGAAGGATAGATGTGGGAGAGAAAACATTTTAAACTCAAGAGGGCTTCCAGCCAACCTTTTTTGGGGGGGAGGGGGGGCGACGGGACATGCCAGTGTTTGGTGGGGCCAGAGGCAAAAGAGGGCAGAGCAAGAGATGGGAATTTTACATTTGAATAGTAGACTAGTTTCTATATACTCAGGCACCCTTCCCTATCCTCCATCCAGGAAAGGAAGGTGTCAGAGGTCAGTGATAAATTCCAACCACGCAAGAACACTTGAGGGTGCAAAGAAGGCTGGTGAGGGGTGTGGCTCTGGAGGGAGTGGTCTGGGGAGAGTATCAAAGGCCAGACAGAAAGCCCCGGAGTGTGGCATTGGCCCCTGGGCCTGAGGTGTCAGGATTAGTAGCCAAGGCTTATCAATGGCTACTAATCCTGATGGTTCTACCTCCAATGCCAGAGGCAGTACCGGTAAATGCTTCTGAATGCCAGTTCCTGGGAATCACAAGTGGGGAGACGGCTGTTGTGTTCAGGTCCTGGTTGTGGGCTTCCCAATGGCATCTGGTCAGCTACTGTGAGAACAGGATGCTGGACCAGATGGGCCACTGGCCTGATGCAGTAGGACTCTTCTTATGTTCGTATGATAACACACACTCCCACCAGACAGGAGACATGCTGCCTCATGTTAGATCAGGGGTCTGCAACCTTTTTCAGTCGTGGGCCAGTCCACCGTCCCTCAGACCATGTGGTGGGCCGGATTATATTTTGGGGGAAAAAATATGAACAAATTCCTATGCCCCACAAATAACCTAAAGATGCATTTTAAATAAAAGCACACATTCTGCTCATGTAAAAACACCAGGCAGGCTTCACAAATAACCCAGAGATGCATTTTAAATAAAAGGACACATTCTACTCAAAAGCATGCTGATTCCCAGACCATCCGCAGGCCGGATTGAGAAGGTGATCGGGTCGCATCTGGCCCCCAGGCCTTAGGTTGCCTACCCCTGTGTTAGATTCTCACAGTCACCTAGCATCTTAAGGTTCTTTATCACTGAACCAGACTTAAACCAGACAGCCTTTTAAACAGATAACTCCTTCAAACAAAGGGCTGCCAAGCAGGGCAGACAGCCACCCTACAGGCAGGCCGAGCGTCTTCTCGAAGAGAAATATTTTCACATGGCCATTGAAGGAAGGGGCAAAGCGAATCTCCCAAAGAGGAAATGCCAAAACTGTGCCCTCTTCCACAACCCAACCAAATGAATCCAGCAGATTTGAAAAGTGCTATCTTGGATTTGAACAGACAAACCCATAACTTTGATCTGGGACGGAAACAAACCAGAATAATGCATCCATAGTGCTTATGAATACACCAATAAAACCATGTCAAAAGAAGATGCTTTGGTGCCTAATGAAGAAAAACCTATTATTTTTTTGTCACCACTTTCATGACTCCCAGAACAATTTGGAAGACAAATATCCATCTGGAAAGAGCCTCCCTGAAGGAATATGAGTGACTGTCTCTCTGCATCACAGAGGCACTCTGCAAAGCCGTTTCCCCTGCCCTTATGTGAAATGTTTTGGGTGGCTTGTTTGTGAGCCAAATGAAAAATAGCTCAAACATCTGGAACCAAAATCTGCAGCTTTAACAAAGAGAGAGGTCCAGTAAAAAGAATCCACGGTTAACCAATCTTGGACACACAAACACCAAATTCTAGTTGGGGCTTATTAATAATATTCGGAGAACTATTAAGTTCAAAGGAACCTGCCTTCCTATGGAGCAGCAGCTGGTCTCCCTTGGACCTGGTGTGGGTAGGAAAGTGATCTGGAGGTAGAGGTAGAGATCAGAATAGGTGGAGAAAACAGGAAGTGGGGGCACTTTGGTCACATCCACACCATAGACTTAGCACACTATGATACCACTTTAAATAGCCATACTACTCCCCCGCCCCTGCCAAAAATCCTGAGAGCTGTGGTTTGTTAAGTGTGGTGAGAGTGGCTAGTAGGCCCCTATACAGTGGCACCTCGGGTTGCGGACGGGATCCATTCCAGAGCTCCGGTCGGATCCCGAGGTTTCTGCAACCAGAGGGACTGCTTCTGCGCATGCGGTGGTAGAGCACTTCTGCGCATGCGTGCGTGGCCAAAACCCAGAAATATAATTCCAGGTTTGCCACTTATGTATCCCGAAGTTTACGTAAGCAGAGGGATACGTAAGCGGAGGTACGACTGTATTCTCCCCTCAAAGCTACAATTCCCAGAGTAATTTGACAACAATCTCTCTGCCTAGGAAACTCTGGGAAACGTAGCTCTCTTGACAACTCTCAGCACCCTTAACAAAATGATTTCCCCAGAATTCTTTAGGGAAAGCCATGTTAGAGTAAGTATAAGAGTGTTTGAAAGGTATGGTACATGGATGTGATCTTTCCCCTCACTTTTTCAACTGGCCCCACTCCTGTACTTTTAACAGCAGCCTGGCCTGCAGAAATTAAACAGGTGAAGTGACTCATGGCATGGCTATATTAATGGTAGAGGAAAATATCCAGCCAGAACATGTATACAGTAAGCCCCGTTGTGATCAAGAATATTCACTCCTTAGTGCAGATAGCCAACGTGGTGCCCTCCAGATGTTTTTTGGACTCCAACCTCCATTAGCCCCTGCCAGCATAGCCAATGATCAGGGATAATGGGAGTTGTAGTCCAGCAACATATGGAGGGCACCACACTGGCTATCTATGCCATAGGGAGTAGGATTGCAGCATTGATTGGTGTGCTTTCTGTACCCCATCAGGGTGCTGCTAAACTTTCCTGGGTTTTGCATTTCTGTCAATGGCTCCACTTCTGATGCATCTGATATCTGTTATACACAATCAGAGCTGGTGTAGAGGCAACGAGATCCACCATGGTCTCACTAGCAGCTTTAAACCAGCATCCAGCAAAAAAATAAATTAAAAAAATGGCAGTCCTGCTGCTGTCATGTAGCCTAGAAAGATGCCTCAGGTTGTGTATCTGTAGGAACAAGGAGGCGTGAGGCCTCAATGAAAGGTGGAGTAACTGTACTAAATAAATGACAGACGTACGGTACTTGGTTGTTTGCCCTTGCATGGAAATAAAGAAAAATCTAGGCGGTATAGACAGTCCCGAATTCTATGCAGAGCACAGGAAGTGAATACCGCTGCCAAAATGATTAGAAAAAGTGATATCCAGATGGGAAGTGTTGGCTCCGAGGCTTCTCCCTAGGAGACAGAGTAATGCTGTATCTGGAAGATAGCTTTAGGGGGCTGAGCGAGGATAAGAAGAGCTCTGGAAGGAGAGAGAATTGCAGACGTTTCTTCGTGGATGCTCAGACCAGATATTCCCCCAGCAGCCATATGTGGCTCATTTCAGATGCTGACGTTTGGGGTTTGGAATGGACACACTTTATGGTTTACCAGGAGGGTAGAGAAACTACATTTGCATTTCTCTGCCATAAAAGACCTATATATTGACTCTACTTCCTGAGGAGAGAGAAGCCCTGAGTGCCACTACTTCCCATCTGGATATCTGTTTGAAGACTGTAAAATAAATTAATGGAGGGATAAAAAGAAAAAGAAAAAGATAAAGATCCCCCACTGAACAGGTGTTCCCCCTCCCAATCTCTCCTCCATTCTCCGCCTCCCCCCGCGTCCGCCAAATTACAAGTTGCCAGGAAAAGACGTGGGCCCAGCTCGGTTTTATTTCACTCCCAGCTCCTTCCATTAAAATAATAACAGGCTTTATGTTCCTGAAGCTGTAATTAAACAAGTGCTTTGGGAGGAAGTCCTAAAGCTTGTTGTACTGGAAATAAAGGGGAAGGCAGAAACTGGGTAGCTTCCGATTGGCTGGTCCCAATTCAATTCCACTATTGTCACGTGACTGGGAAATCAGGCACTCGTTTTTTAAGCAGTTCTGTGTGCTCTAAATGGATCCCTGCATATCAATCAGCAAGGTATAGTTTCTAACTAGGGTTTAAAAGGAAACTGCAGAAATATCAGGTCTTCAAAGAGCCCCACAGATGAGATGCTGCATTTAGTTAGACAAAAGCAGGCTTTTAATGGTGTGCATTCATTACCCTTCTGGGTCTAGCAGCGATGATTGTACCAATTATGTCTGATATTGATCTTCACTCTTCAAGTATGAAGAGTTTAGTTCTGTCTAGAAAGAGTCAGTCATATCAGGAGGAAAAAATTCTTGGCTCCTGTTGGGCCAGAAGCTTCACTGCTGTATTATTAACATGGAGAAATTCAGAACTTGTTCTCAACAGCCTTAGTGTGAATTCAGGTGAAATAATCAATTAGGGGCAAATGTTACGGAGAGGTGACTGCTGGTTCATGCTGCCCTGCTGGGTGTGACGTCAAACAGGTGTGACGTCAAACAACGTTCATAGAATCATAGAATCATAGAGTTGGAAGAGACCACAAGGGCCATCGAGTCCAACCCCCTGCCAAGCAGGAAACAGACATTCTAACTGAGGAAGGAGAAGGGTCACTCATCTAATCCTGATGTTGTGAGACTCTGGGTATGTGTGGGCTATGTGTTCTATAGGTTTGGTGAAAGAGGTTTGGTGAAAGGAATGCATATACTGATTTAAAATAAGCAACCAAGGCCTCTACTTCCAAGTGCATAGTATAAGCAGTGGGCTGCTAGGGGCTTGTGATAATAGTTTGTAAATTGCTAAAGAGCAGCAATAACTCACACATCAATACAGAAGAGTGCATTGCCCCAAATGTCCTTCTCTAATAGGTGATGTGCATTAAGTAGGAGGAATTATGGTGAGCTGCATGTCAATGGGAACACTTCGCCATTGATAAGCACATTTGACTTTTTGGGGTGGTGTGGGGAAAATGTAATTGGAGAGGCAAGTGGAGGTTTGAGTATGTCTCAAGGCACAGCACGTGGCATGGAAATGAGGGGCAAGCTCTTGTCACAGCTACATGGAGAGAAGGAGATCTGTTCAGACGGTGTAATTTAGTGTTGTCATTTTCAATGAAACATAAAAGAGAGTTTGGAAACCTAAGGCGTGTAAAAGTGCCAAAATTTATAGTTTTTCCTTGAGACTCTGCCATGATACCCTAAGCACAGGAAAGCCATTCCAATTAAATTGCTAGGTTATCACGCCCAGTTTTGTTTATCACATTGTTTCTTAGGTCTTCCTGCAAGGATTTTGAGGCAGCGGAGAATCATTCTCCTAACAACAAGGGAGGGAGGGAGGTTTGTGGGGGTAGAGAACGGTGATTTGCCTGAAGTCACAGGGCTGGTTCAGATATCATCTTAAACCATAGTTTAGCATTACAGGAAGAAGACCACCTGCCCCCCCCCCAAGTTGGGCTTCTACGCTTCTGCCTTCTGTCTCTCCTTCCAACACAGGCATGCAGAGGAGAACAGAAGCTTTTGTCCCCATGATTCCTTAAGAACAGCTTGTTGGACAAACTGTGGTTCATCTAAGCCAGTCTTCTCCAAACTGTTCTGCCCATCAGATCCATCCAGCATGGACAATGTTCAAAACATTTGGAGGCCACCAGTTTGGGAAAGGATGATCTAAACTGTGGTTGTTGTGTGTGTGTTTTTTTGCGGGGGAGCCAACTCCAAACCATGAGTTAGGAAGATAGCTCATTTCTTTAAGGGCTCACAGCACCTCTCCCTCCCATTAATCACTCTCTGAGCTAGCCAGTCAATCTCCTTTGGTTAGGTTTAATAAGCTATGACAGGTAAAGACTGACAGGTATTAAAAGATATTTGGAGGAAGGTTAACAGGCTTCCCAAAATCTTGGTCAGAGGAGGCATGGGAGCAGGAGCAAAGGTGTTGATGTACCTCACCTCTTGCTTTCCCAATTCTTCTTTCTTACCACCAGCATTCGAGCATTGAACCCCTTCCACCTCATGCCCCCCAAACATGGTGTCATTCTTCATTTACTAATGAGGCTAACACAGAAATACAGTGGGCACAATCAATTAGGATCACACCCCACTTCTCATCTCAGATGCAAATACTATGTGCTCTTCTCTATCTCTCACCCAAGGGAGGCTCAACCTTGCCACCTAACACCATGCACTTGTAAATACAAGGGGGGCGGGGAATCAGCTCCAAGTAATAATTGACTATCTGTCCCTTTGCACAAAACAACAACAACCAGCTGATCCATTAGGTTGGCCTGTTGGCAGTGAACTGACAGCTATAGATGATGTTAAAATTGCTCCTGAACTACTGAAGACTACCCACTGTAGTTGCTGCTGCTGCCTCTCTGCTGAGCTGGATACTCAGCAGACCAGTGCCAGTGAATCCTTAACTAAGCACACAAAACTACAAGCCCTTGCTCTGTTATGTCTATCTACGACAGTGCTGGCCAAAATTGGCCCTCCAGCTGTTTTGGGACTACAACTTCCATCATCCCAAGCTAGTGGTCAGGGATGATGGGAATTGTAGTCCCAAAACAGCTGGAGGGCCAAGTTTGGTCATCACTGATCCACGACAACTACACCAGCAGGTATTGGGAGATGGGAGAAAAGGAACAACAAAAAAGGCTGCAGAATGTTTTATATTTCTAATCATGAAATACGTTGCCTCATTCAGCGTGGCCCTTGAGAAATGGAATCTCAAAAACAGAAGAGGAAGGCTTGGAAATGAAAGTTAATATTTTAAAAAATCCTTTGTCTTGATTTAACCCAATAGTGATGACACTGAACTTCTTGATGAATTGCAATTCAATTGTGTTCTTCCTTTTAATCTCATTTGTTCTGAATGGGCCACCTGAAGATCAGTTACAGAGTGCCTTGGAAAGCCAAAACATTCCCCCACTGTTTTGGGGTTTCTGCCATTTCTGGTGTCAGATTTGTGTTCATTTATTGTTTTGTGTAGAGGCTGGCCTGTCTGTCCAATGTAGAATGCAGAAGGGCACTGTTGGCATAAATCACGACTGGAAGATGAACAGATGAATAGAGAGAAATGCTCTGTGAGTTGAACTTGCTTTGCCTCGGTTTTCTTTCCTCCCTGTACATGAAAGAAAGGTCTCAGAGGCCATACTAATCAGATCAAGCTTCTGCGACCTTTTGACAGACAAGCCTTTTTACTGCTACCTTGGCAGCAGGTAGAGTCAGGATAAAACTGGAGCTGTTGAACTGAAAAGGAAGTCACTGCATGAACATTTTTGAGTGCAAGAAAAGTCAGTATCCAGGAGGCAAGTCTTAAAAAATGCTGCAACTGCTATGCTTGCAATATGGCCATCAAAAACTTAAGTGCCAGACAAAGGACTCCTGGTTCCATTTCTGCCGAAGTGTTCAATCCATAAATCAGATAGTACATAGGCCAAAGCACTGGTTAGATTGTTTATAAAGGTATAATTAACTGGCTAAGTGCTGGCTAAGATGCTGATCCAAAAAATGATATGCCTGATGCATCTTCCATTTAAAGAGCTTGGCAGGTAGTAAGAGCTCTTAGTCTAGCAAGCGGATGGAGTCTCAGGACTGGGCAAGTAAACGGTAAGGTAAAGGTAAAGGGACCCCTGACCATTAGGTCCAGTTGTGACCGACTCTGGGGTTGCGGCGCTCATCTCGCTTTATTGGCCGAGGGAGTCGGTGTACAGCTTCCAGGGCATGTGGCCAGCATGACTAAGCCGCTTCTGGTGAACCAGAGCAGCGCACGGAAACGCCGTTTACCTTCCCACCGGAGTGGTACCTATTTATCTACTTGCACTTTGAGGTGCTTTCGAACTGCTAGGTTGGCAGGAGAAGGGACCGAGCAATGGGAGCTCACCCCGTCGTGGGGATTCAAACTGCCGACCTTCTGATTGGCAAGTCCTAGGCTCTGTGGTTTAACCCACAGAGCCACCCGCGTCCCTTTAAGTAAATGGTAGTTATTGCCAAAGAAGAAAGCCTGACCTACTCTGTCAGGACATTATCTTTGGTTAGCTTGTAAAGCAGCAAAACAGCACATCTCTACACTTGGTGTCACTTAGTGGTTAGGGACCACAAGTCTCTGCATCTCAGCCTGAATACATATGTATGAACACCACAGACACACATTTGCAACATGAGGAAAAACAAAACAGACTCAGCTGTTGTAAAGATGACAGAGATGGTATATGCAAAGTGCTCTAAATAATCTAGACTGTATACTAGTCCTACTCAGAGTAGACCCATTGAAACTAAGGTATATGACTAACTTGGGTCCATCAGTTTCACAGGGATTGCTCTGAGTAGCTTTATGCACACCCGACATTTATAGCATAAGACATTTCCTCCCCCAGAGAATCTTGGGAACTGTGGTTTACCACTCACAGAACTACAATTTCCAGCACCCTTAACAAACTGCAGTTCCCAGGATTCTTTGAGAGATGCTGTGTGCTTTAAAAGCATTGTCTGTATGCAGCCTCAGTTGGAAATACCATTGTGTAAATTGTTGTTGTTGTTCCTAACCTAAAGTATTCGTTCCCCAGTTGCAGAGGCTCACTGGAACAGGCCATCAAAGAGGCAAATCAATCTCATTTCTAATTAACACTCTCCCCCCTCCCCAATGCCTTTTAGGAAAGTGCCTTCTAAAATGTCACACAGTTCAAAGGAAAGCTGGCAAAGGAGAGAAATAGCGACTCATTTATCAATTTGATTATTAAAATGACTTTATATAATCTGTGCTTCACATTGCGGGCTGTCAAAACGGCCAGGTAATCATATTAATGAGATGGACTGAAGAGGGGAACAGCACAGTTAGTGTCTGTTGCTTTGGGGGATATACCTTGGATACACTTACATGCTCCAGGTTGGTGGCATTGGAATGCAGAGGTTTAAGCCTGACACACAAAATCCAAAGAGCAACAGCTCACTGTGACACTGCAGGCAGTATCAGCAATGTATGGTTCTTCTGCGCTTGAAATATAATGTGTAACAATGACACTTCATAGCTAAGAAGCTGCCTTATACCAAGTCAGATTGTGGTCCACCTAGGTCAATACTGTCTACACTGACTTGCAGCAGCTCTCCAAGGTTTTAGGCACTGGGTGTTCCCAGTACTGCATGGGGGCACTGAGGACTGAACCTGGGCCCTCCTGCATACAAGACAAGTGCTTTACCATGGAGCTAAAGCCCTTGCCATCTCTGAATTAACAATTAGGCTGCATATGTGCTCCAGCGTCTGCTTTTCCAAAGACCCTGTTTTGTAACAATCTGATTTTGTTTTAGCAGGGCAGGTCCTACCATTAGGCAGAGGGAGGCAACTGTTTCAGGCAGCGGATGCTGGGGGGGGGCACTCAGTTTCAGCAGCATTGCTAACTGTTCCTCCTGAGTCACACACACCGGCCATTTCCACCTGCCTGAGGACAGAGATATGTGCCCCACGTCTACCCTGCACCAGCTAAGCTGCTGCCCTTAGAAGCAATGCAGCAGGCTGTTCCATAGGCACTGTTGAAGTAACATTCATCTTCTAGTCCAGTAAGCTTCTGGATGTAGCATAGAGGGTGGTCTTGAAGGGAAGGGCCATGGCACAGCGGCAGAGCATCACTCAGACACAAGCAGTAGGGATGGGGGAGAAATTAGATTCAGTTTGCATTTATAGGTGAAGTGACCTAATTTGCACGTTCCAAAACAAAATGTGAACCAAAAAGCAGACGTCCTTCAAAATACGCACTTCTCTGGATTCTGCAACGCAGTTCCCTGGCTGAGTAATTTGTACACTGATGCATGTACTAGGGTGAAGTGTGCATAAAAATGCATATATTTGTGAAAATAGCATACAAAAACGCATTACGTAAGGGGAAATGGCTTCGCAAAGATGTGTACATAAAGGCAAAATTGCACACAAATATGCGTATACCAGGAAAAATTAAGAGTAAAATGCTAATGAATTTTTGTAAGGATTTTTTTTTTTAAGTTGCAAACTGATGTGAACTTGAAGAGTGTGCAGATGAGAAATCGAAGAGAAACCAAAACTGACTTTCATCCATCCCTGGAAGTAGAAAAGGAGACTATTCTTGGGAGAGTCACTGACTGACGAACCTTGTTAAGATATGGCCAGCAACGCAAGTGAGCTAATCAGGTCTTGGCTAGTATTAAGTCTAAAACAATTTCCAGCAGAAATGTGATTAATCCATGCATGACAGCTTAAAGGTCAAAGCTAGAAATGCAGTCCTTCTTGACTGCAAGGAAAGAACTGACTTATTTTTATCTCTTCTTTAAAAATTACAGCAGCCATGAAGTGGCTCAAGGAGCAGAGTAATGAATGCCATAAACCTGCCTCATAAAAATGGCATTCATGCGGTAATACAGCGGGTCAGATGAGCAGGGAACATTTCATTAAAAATTCCCCTTTCTTGCCTACCCAAGAGAGGCTTAAAACTAATCATATAAAATGGCTGAGTGACACCATTAACGAGCATTAATATTTTAAAGCTTTAATAGTACAACAGAGCGGGGCTGTTATATCAAAATTATACAGCCTTATTAGATGGTGCACTTGGCTGTATTACACTTGAAGTGTCAGTTTCTCTGGGAGAAAATATTGAGGTACCCAAGATCCATGGCATAAATGTTTTAAGGTTTTTGTTTGTGTGCATGTTTGAGCTCTGGAGGTGGTGACGGATCCCTGATGTGAGCCAACTTATGATCACTTGTTTAGTGTCGCAGAAAGAGTGAGAGAAAGGCATAAAGCTTTGTTGTGAAGGTTGAAGGCGCAGTCCAGACCTCTGGTCCAGCACACTGAGAAGGGTTAGTCAGATGGGGTAGCATTCTCCCTCCACCAAGCCCAGAGCATCTCTGCCAACCTCCAGCCATGGAGTGATGCCAGCACCACTCTGACAACACATTGCTCCTCTTTCCAAAGGCCGAAAGGGAGACCCTGGACCAGAGCTGGATTTAGATTTGATGAGGCCCTAAGCTACTGAAGGTAATGGGGCCCTTTATCAACAACAAATTGTCACTGTTTTTGTGTGTGTTGAATATATGCTCTATGGTAATTTATGGACCTAATAGGCATCTAAAGCCATTTGCACATGTTGCCATGCAATCAATCCATGCAGAATATAGGCACCTTATATATAGAAATGAGCAAACCAGTGATATTTTAAGGAGCAGGCTAGCAGGTGAAGCCCATTACTTACATCATAGGAGCCTACACAACACAAAACACTGTTGCTGTATGTAAGTTTTGTTTTATTTGTTTTTTATCTTATACAGTGGTACCTCTGGATACGAACGGGATCCGTTCCGGAGCCCCATTCACATCCTGAAGTAAACGTAAGACGCGACTGCGTGTCTGCGCATGCGCAGGTTGCGTTTCGCCGCTTCCGCGCATGATGCCATTTTGAGCGTCTGTGCATGCGGCAAAACCCAGAAGTAACACACTCCGTTACTTCCGGGTCGCCGTGGAGCGCAACCCGAAAATACTTAACTTGAAGCTACTTCAACCTGAGGTATGACTGTATTTTGGAAATGTTTATCCAGGTTTTTTTCCCTTTAATTTTTTTTGGGGCCCCCAAGAGAGTGGGGCCCTAAACTACAGTTTATTTAGATTATACGTAAATCCAGAACTGCCCTGGATTGGGATGTTTGAAAGGTGAGATGGTCAGTCCATCCGGGATCTGCTGAATACCAAGCTGGCCCCACCGCTATCACTCGACAGGATCAGGACCGGCCGTGACTGCCGTTCCACATTGGTGCAGCCCACATCAGGCTTTTGCCTCCCCTCCACCTTCCACCTCAGCCAGGATGCATGATGAGGCTGTAGGTGGGGTGGTGGCTACTAAGACGCCCCACCACTGGGCTGGACTGGCTGGGGTTTGGATTGCTCTGCGACTTACTCCATTAACTTCTAATACAGACAAACAGAATAGGAGAGAATATAAAGCTGTACCACACAGAGGTTTCATTCACAATTAAGTACACAAAACCTGTTGGTGAACAATGTATGCTATTGAAACAGGGATTCCTGTATAAAGCCAAGATACAAAAAAACAAACAAACAAACAAAAAAAAAACCCTGGGTGAGCTCACAGAGCAGGAAAGGCAGGGTAGAAATTTAATAAATAATAATACTTTTGGTAACTGGCAAAGACCTTTTAATTTTTCAAGGCTTTCTAATCATACATTATATGTATTTATACCTGCTGATCACTTTTTAGGCTGATCTGTCTTCGTCTTATTATTGCTGACTGCTTTTATGTGGCAGTCTTTATTTCTTTATTTCTATTTCTTTTCTTTATTTCAGTTTCATTTGCTTTTATTGTGATTTTTAGATCTTTGTGCCCTGGGAAAGTTGAAGGGTGTTAGGCTGCAAACACATTCAATCAATCAATCAATCAATCAATCAATCAATCAATCCATATTAGATGAGTTTCAAAGTAATATATGAGTGGGTGGAAAGGTGGGAAATAAAGTGAATCTGCTTTTCAATATAAATGTTAGCCACACTAAATTCATCGCACACATCTAACATTTCAGACTTTCAGCCATTCAGAAAATATTGAATGGCTCATATTTTCCAGACTTTATCAAACCACAGCTTAACATAGCATTCAGTAGTGCAATATAGGAGGGACAGAGGAGTAGTTCTGCCACTTTATTCACAGCAGAAGCAGCCTGGGTAATTGACATACCTCCTTGCTCTAGCAAGTGAATGAGGAGATAATGAGGCTTTCAAGTTTGTTTGTTACAGATTAGCATACAGAATGTCAGAAAATGAGGAAAATAATTAAACCAAGGCTGGATACTTCTTTCTTTCTATTTTGACATTGATTGTATTCACACTAGCAATTTAAATGGCAAGACTTCTTTGCAAGATTACATTTCTAATTAAAAACGAAAGGTTGCATTTAATCTGGCTAAAGTGTGATGTGTTTTACAAATTGAAGTGATGCAGTCAGAAGGACACATCGCTAAGTTCAATGGAGCTTACACTCCCAGGGAACTGTGCATAGGATTACAGTCATGCTGATCTTGTTACAATGGGTGTGTTATACTATGTGCTGTTGCTCTTTGGGCATGTGTATATATAATACTACATTAATTTTGGGACTCTTATTTGGGATGTGACTATGGGGGGTATTTTTTTTAATCCCCTTAAATTTCTATACTACCCTTCAGGTGTGGTCACAACATAAAAATATAGCATAAAAGCACAAATACATGATAAAAAACAAGATTTTTTTAAAAAAGCAAGTCACTAGCTCCCCTCTCCTAATGTGAGCTCCAATGTTCAGAATGTGCAACTATACCACCAGTTAGTTTTCTAAGCGGATGGAGGCATAAACATAACCCAATTCCTTTAGAAACAAAGGAAATTCCCATACACTGAGTCAGATTATCTACACCAGGGGTAGGCAACCTAATCACCTTCTCAATCCGGCCCGCTGACAGTCCAAGAATCAGTGTGTTTTTACAAGAGTAGAATGTGTCCTTTTATAGAAAATGCATCTCTGGGTTATTTGTGGGGCCTGCCTGGTGTTTTTACATGAGTTAGAATGTGTGCTTTTATTTCAAATGCATCTCTGGGTTATAGGAATTTGTTCCTTTCTCCCAAAAAAATATAGTCCGGCCCACCACATGGTCTGAGGGACGGTGGACCGGCCCACGGCTGAAAAAGGTTGCTGACCCCTGGTCTGCACGGACTGTCAGCAGATCTCCAGGGTTTCTGGTAGGGGTCTCTCCCAGGCTTAGCTTGAGATGCAGGGGACTGAATCTTGGACCTTCTGAATGCAAAGTAGATA
This sequence comes from Podarcis cretensis, assembly GCF_951804945.1. Lineage (NCBI taxonomy): Eukaryota > Metazoa > Chordata > Lepidosauria > Squamata > Lacertidae > Podarcis > Podarcis cretensis. The sequence continues at coordinate 33,677,267 of NC_137186.1, forward strand.
CCTTACTCTTGATTCATGGTCCTTCTCCTGGCATTATCTAGAAATGTACTGTATAGTAATATCCATCAAAAGCATGATTTGATGTTACTACGTTTTACGGTGTTTCCGTGTGCTGCTCTGGTTCGCCAGAAGCAGCTTAGTCATGCTGGCCACATGACCCAGAAAAACTGTCTGCGGACAAACGCCGGCTCCCTTGGCCTATAGAGCAAGATGAGTGCGCAACCCCAGAGTCGTCCGCAACTGGACCTAAGGGTCAGGGGTACTTTTACCTTTACGTTTTTAGAATTTCTGCAGCATTTCACCAGCTGCTGTTTTGCAAGGATGGGAAGTCTGGTGCATGATAGCTTCATATACAATTGAAACTGAAGTTCAATTGTATAACGACAAAGTAGTCTCAGTTCAAACATTTGGTGAAACTGCTAAGAGCTCGGTCAGCATTCTTAATATTTGGATAGCTTGCAGCACTAATCTGATCTTATTGATTGCAGAATTTTCCCTGTGGTCCTTTTCCCCTGCCTTAAACTTTTATGATTTGTAGGGTAGCAATTAGCCTACGCTGACAATAACATTTACAGTACGCTACCTCCTTAAGCGAGCATTCTGCTTAGGGAACATCTGAAAGCTCAGCAAAGTTATCATTTAAGAGCACCTCTTAATTACTTTGGCATTATAATGAAGGCTCCTCACATAGGCACCCAGCTGTTTTGTTTCGCCTTGTATAAAGACAAAAAGTGGAGAATTGCTCAACAGCTCCCTGAGTGATAAGACACTAGGATTCTTGAGATTGAAGAGATAATACTGATAACTTTGGGCTATTTCCTCTCTCTCTCTTTTCTGTCTAAATGCTATAATTTTAGTGAGCAATTTCAGAGTGCAGGCAGCAATGTCAGGAGTCAGCACAGTGCATGTTACTTAGACAAAGCTTATAGTCAACAGATCCTATGATTTCACAAGTGTCTGTTTGTGGGGGGGAAACAATCAAAACACAAAGAAAATAAAAGAAGCCGTATGTTTTGAGTACTCCCGCTTTAAAAAAACACAAAACTCCCTGTACAGGGAAAGCTAGCACAACAAAGATATAGCCTGGTCTTCTCTCTAGTGCTAGATTTCCATACCCAGAGGCTTGTCAATGTGGATACCGAACACTCAAAATATCATCTTTGCAACAGTGCAACATTCTTCCTGGAGTCAGAGTGAAGTAAGCAAACCTTCAAGAATAATTTTTAAAACTATCCAACAGATAGTTTTAGCAGGTTGCTTCCACAGCTATAAATCATAGTATATATTAAGTTCCTATATAGCATGAATTTAAATCCTTGCTCCCAGAACAATGGTCTTTGCCATCCTCTTCAAAATTAGTTTTTCTTTCTTTCTTTCTGGAGCCGCTCCTGTTTAAGACTATAATTTTTCTTCCCTTTGTGATAATCTGTGCTTTAATTGAAAACAAACACCAAAATAAAAGCAGCACCAAGTATACTAACAGCAAACCCAGTTCTCTAACCACAATGGCACAATCCTTGCTCAAGAAGAAGGCTTGGGGAAAACCCAGAGATTTGCATCCCCACATACAATAGTTGGGGAAACTCCCTAAAAACAGCCCATAGAAGACTGAGCATGGACAGTGGGCATGGCATGCTGACTGGCTCTTGTGGAACGGAATGAAGTACCGTATTTTTCGCTCTATAACACGCACCCGACCATAACACGCACGTAGTTTTTAGAGGAGGAAAATCCGTAGGCATGCCACCCGTAGGCATTTCCTCCATAACACGCACAGACATTTCCCCTTACTTTCTAGGAGGAAAAAAGTGAGTGTTATGGTGCAAAAAATACGGTACTTGTGGAAAAGGGCATGGCCGGCATAAATCCTGAACAAAGCACTCTGCAATGAAGCATTTTGTTCCAGTTTTCACTTGAACATTATATATATAGAATTAGGAACCAACTCAAAATTAGCTATATAAAAAGGCAGACAAAAACCGAATTTGTAGTAATAAAACATTTTGTGAAAGGGCTTCATCTTAGCATAAACAGATTGTTAAGATTCTAAAAAACTCCTCCCTGCCAAAGACCACTTGAACATTTCTGAGGGTCTTGGCAGACCACTTAATGATTTTTCTACCTTTTCTTCAGCAATGTGACATGATGGGTGCTAAAGGAACTATTATTGTAGAATATGGAATTTAAATTTTAATGGAATAGAATAGAATAGGCAATAAAATAAAATAAAAATTAAAAACCAGTATGGATCAATATAAACTGACAACTCCTACTCTGAGCCACTCCCTTTCTCTTGCACACAGTTTCTCTTCGCTTCTTCTCCACTTCCTCACTGTTCCCTTTGTTCCCATGTACTGACTCTCCACTCCTTGCAAGTGCCTGTCAGACCTTGAGGGCCTGACGCTCGAGGAACACTAACGGTCTTGTTCTCTGTCATTCTGTGTTCTTAGATTGTGGTAATGCCTATGTACTACAGTCACCTTGCAGATTTTGGATGAACAAGCTGGATCTGACCAAAGCAGTCACCTGCAAACAAGAAAGTTATCTGCTATTATCTCTTTGTCTTCAAAAGTAAGATCTGACAATACTTCATAGGGTAGCTGTTTGGTTTTCCCATTCAGTACTTACTTTGAGAGAATGATTGCCTACTCTTGGAGTTGTGGTGGCAAACTCCTTGTGCATGTGTGTAGCCAAGGGGGGACAGGGAGGGGCAACTACCCCCCCCTAAATCAATAAAAATACCGTATTTTTTGCCCTATAGGACGCACCGTCCCATAAGGCGCACCTAGTTTTTTGGGGGGGAAATAAAGGGAAAAAAATTATTTCCCCCCAGGCGCGGGGCTGGGGCGGGGGAAGCCCGAGCTTCCCCCGACCCCAGCCCCCAAACAGGCAGCTCTCTGCAAGCCGTGGGAGCCCAGCGCTGGCTCCCGCTGCTTGCTGAGAGGTCCGCGAAGCCTGGACGCGCTGAGCTCAGCGCGCGCAGGCTTCAGCATGCAGGCGACTCTCCGCAAGCAGCGGGAGCCCAGCGCTGGGCTCCCGCTGCTTGCGGAGAGGTGCGTGAAGCCTGGAGAGCAAGAGGGGTCGGTGCGCACCGACCCCTCTCGCTCTCCAGGCTTCAGCGAAATCCTGCATTCGCCCCATAGGACGCACACACATTTCCCCTTCATTTTTGGAGGGGAAAAGGTGCGTCCTATAGGGCGAAAAATACGGTACATAGCAAACCGAGGTTCTGCCCCCTAACAAAAGGCCTGCCCCCCCCAACATAAATCCTGGCTACACCCCTGCTTCTTGGTGCTGTTTTAAGAGCTTCAATTGCTTGGTTTCTAGCCCAATGGTATAATGGTGAACTGTGAAGTGCAAGAGTTCATCATGTCAGCCCCTATAGCATAACCTCCACTGAACTAAGTGGTGCTTACTTCTCACTCACTGCCTATGTTCCCCTTATGAAACACAGCAAGCTTACAGCAAAATATCTGCCACCAATTGAAATCAACCATTGGCTTCTAATTAGAACCATAAACCATCTTGCAATCTTACTATTTCAACTGCTATTGTAAAGTATGAACCACATCAATGAAAAGGAAAGAAGCATGCAGCATCTGCTTATTTTCCCCTTCTCCAAAATACCTTCTTGCTCATCTGTTACAAGCACCCTTGAAACCTCATTCACTAGATCAGGGGTGTGGAACCTCAGGGGTCTGAATGCAGCCCCCTGGCCCTTGGAACTCTCCCCAGGCAGCACACCCTCTGGCCAGACCACTTTGCACCTCAGATTTTTGCCTGGCTGAAATGCTTCCTTTAACCCCCAATGACTCTTGCTTGCCTCTGTTGAGCATAAAGGTGTGTGTGTGACCATGTGTAGAAACTACCTTACTGTGCAAAGTTAAAGCACACGTTTCTTGCTTCGCCCACTTTTGGCTCTGTCCTCACCCACCATTGGCATATGGCCCTCAGAAGGCTACCCATAAGGGAATGTGGCCCTTGGGCTGAAAATGGTTCCTCAGCCCTGCACCAGAGCAGCAGGTGGTTGGTGCTCATTGGGGCAAAATGCTCAGAGCCAATGAGAGGCTGTGCCAACCTGCTGGACTGGGTGTAAATCAGGAAAGCAGGTGATTGCTGGCTGAGGTTGGTGGGCCAGTGGCCCATTTGTCCTAATGGAACACCTTTCACAGCACTAGAACAAAAGAAAGATCCACTGACCATCTGTCTTGGATACTTTAGTTGAGATTCCTGCACTGCAGGGGGTTGGACTAGATGATCATTGGGGTCCCTTCCACTTCTACAATTCTATGATTACTCCGGGGCTCCAACAGATGACCTCATTCTTCCTACTCTTAAAAAAGAAGAAGTCTCAATGCTCTGCTTTCCTGCGTTCCACTATACCACTGTTTTTAGCCTTAGCAAATCCAAAGATAAATCACTACAGCCTTTACTTTCTGTCTGAGCCACCAAACTGTATAAGAAAGCAGCACATCCTGAGGCGAATGCTTTATTTCAGTCCCCCTTATCAGTTGAGGAACATCACCGTTGCTCTAACGATTCGTGTTTTCTTCCCTTCCCAGCCCAGAGGCCACTCATCTCTCATTTAGACCCGTGGAAGGAACACCTCTGCCCGCTATCTGCAAACATTTGGAGATTTGACAAAGGATCTTTGCAGTTGGAAATGGCGTCGATTTATTAACGATTGGCATGCTGTTCTCTTCTTTGATAGCCCTTTGGTTATTTTGAAGATACATCCCTCTTTCTTCACATTTGAATCAGAGGCTCTTTCCCCGTAGGAGAAAAAGGTTTTTTTGAAAAACACAAACCACCCTCTCCTTCCCCCCCCCCTTTGATTGACACTCAAGTCCTAGCACAATGTAGCTATACAATCCTTTGAGCACAGAGGAAGCATCATAAACTCTGGGCAGATTCCATTCTGCGAGTTTCACTTCCTTTTATTATTTCTGTCCAGCCCTAAGCTGTTATCAGCAGGCCTAGCAAGATATTGCCAAGGACAAGCTCATCTCTTCCCCATCAGGAAGAGAAAAATGAAGAAAAATCAGATGTGCAAAGATAGCATGTGCAACCCCCCCGCCCCCACCAAATGGCTACACACAGTGGGCATAGATCAGGTCTGACCAAATTATATTTTTAAAAAACTAGGTTGAATAATGTGATGATGACTTCACCTGCAAGGCGCAAACCACTTAATCCAGACAAGTTGCAAAAACACTCTTGAGTGGGAGGTTTTGATGTCTGCATTTATTTGAGGTTATAGAGCCCCATCTATCTCAAGTGCTGATGGCAGGAAAAAGCATTGGTGGGTGGCAGTCGGGCCAGTCCTGCCACAGAGTGAGTTGACTGTCTCAGGTGACTGATTTTGGTTGGCATGAAAGGGCAGCAAGTCCTTAGTCACTTAATTTATTATTGTATTTTTACTGCTGAGGGGTGGGGAGAAGTGCTTATGGGGTTCTTTGCCTCAGGTTCCAAAATAAGTGGGCTAGCAACTTAGCCCTATTTGGATGCTCAGATTACTCACAAGTAAACAAATGAGGGCAGCACCGTTATGACAGTGGCAGAGGCGAAGCTAGCTGCTGCAAGCGTCCGGGGGGGGGGGGGAGGTGCCGTCTCCAGAGAACATCCCGGGGGGGCATAGCAGCACTGTCACCCCCCTCAGGGATGACACCCGGGGCAAGCCGCCCCACCACACCCCCTTCCTCTGCCAGTGGAGAGTGGAATCAGATTCTTCAGGGAATGACGACAAGCACTCTGAAGCAGAAGGGGAAGAAGTGCTTCTTAGGTCAGTTCCAGGGGCCAGAGCCCCCTCTCCCCAAGGATGTGGCACTGTCATCCCCTACTGTAGAAGACCCAGGAAGACCTGAGGTTTCCTCCCCTCACAGCTGGAGATTATGGGAGAAGGCTTGGCCCCTTTGAGTTAAGCAGCACCTTGCAGAGCAGGCAGTGATAACAATTAAGCTGCCCCTGCTGTATAAAGGCTCAGTTGCAGTATGTTCCTTGCTGGAGCAACTTCAGAGCTCTGTGTTCCTCAGAGCACATCCTGAACCCTGTCTTGTCTCATATCCCACCTTAACCATGTCCCATCTTGTGTTGCCTTGCCTTGAATTACACCCTGTCTGGACTTTGCTGCATCACAGAACATGACAAGTGCACCGCCAAGACCCACCCCAGTCTGATGTGTCCCCTACATCCTGTTTACAGCCCAGTCTGAGGTCAAAAGTATGGAGTGGGAAGCCTTCTGTATCTATGCAATCAGGTTCTAAATTATGTGGGGAGCATCCACAAATAGAAGAGCCCCCCTGCATCAGTCCTTTGTCCTCAAACACAGGGCATATATGTCCCATATCAGGTGGTGCTTGACAATGTGCCCCTCTCCACCATTCCTCTTTGCCTGTCTGATTGTTTACACATGAGTAATCTTGTTGGCCACTGTGGGAAGCAGGCTGATGGACTTGATCAGAGCTTTCCAAACTATGTCACGACACGTTAGAGTGTGTCGGCTGCAGTGTGTAGGTGTGTCATGCAAACTCCTCCCCGTGCTCCTCCGGTTTGCTAGTGAAACTGAATTACTGTGTCACGAAATGATGCATGTCTAAAAAGTGTGTCACCAACATGAAAAGTTTGGAAAGCTCTGGACTAGATGAATCTTGTGGTCTGATCTGTCAGGACATATGTTTCTCTTCCTTACAATGTGACTACAGAGCTAGCGGGGGGCTGTTAAATGCTGAATAGATTAATCTGGTGTAAAAGGAACATCTGTTAACCAGAGTGAGAAATAAAATAATTATATTAATCTACATTAGAGGAACTAAAACCATTTTCTACTAACACTAGACCTGCCAATCTCAGCTGGTCCTTAGCCAGCCCTCATCTATTACCTACAGATCCGGCAACTGTAATGCATCATGTTGGCTACCCTTTGTCTACATGGAACACCCCAAGCAATGGAGGCTGGGCCATTGGAGCAAATGGGGCACTGACCCATCAACCTCAGATGGCTCTCAACCAGCTGCCTTCTTATTAACAACCAACCCAGGGGGTGGCCCTGCTTGTTAACTTCCTCCTTCTCAGTCTCAGTGTTGCCCTTGTAGAACCCAGCAGAGAGGAAGATGGGGATCAAACTACAATTAGCTAGCTCTGCCTGTCATTGGCTCTTGTGCCACCTACCATTGGTCTCCCTGCCTTCCCACCTTCCACATGCAAATGGACACCAACCATAATGGACACCAACAGCTCACCCTGCTGTCTTTTATCTGAGCTACCAGACACCCCTTTCGATAAGTAGCTGAGAATCTGCTTTAGACTTCCATAGCCTGAGGTTTGCGAAACTTATCTCCCCAAAAAGAATTGAGGCATATCTTAAAACCAGTCTCTTGATCTGATTAGCCTGGATTTGTGAATACGGGGATATGTTTTATATAGAGATGTAACATCACAGAAAGGAATGAGAGGTGCTGTTTGGGACTTGGCAGCAGCTCTGAGTTGGAGTGAATTGAGGAGCTCGGGGGGGGGGGGAATGGAAAGAATTTCTTACAGTTACACTCATTCATCTTGCCATGAGACTCTGATATGGAAATGCAAAACTCTAGCTGGCCTAGTAGTTAAATCATTATGACTGTTATGAACCTCATCTTGTACAGCAAGAGGCAGGTAAAATATGCCCATTGGTTCAAAGTGCTGCTCTCTTCCATGTGCCAAACTACAGTGTATCTGGAGGACATTTATGCAAATAATTGCTGGCAATAATTGTAAATGTCTGCACATGACGAAATGCTAGTAAGCTGTCTGAGATACAGTGCAGTGTTAGGCAGTCAGAGTGTGGTGTACTGTATGTGTTTGAGGTGGGGACAGGGACAGGGAGGGAGATAGACAATAAATATTTTGTAAAGCAATGTGAAATCCTCATTCAAATACAATGCTAAACTATGTTTCAGCATTAGATAGACAAGTCTCAGGTCTTCAAGCTGCAACCTTCTTTCTTTTCCTCTGGCTGCAAGGTAGCGAAGAGAAACATTTGTTCCTGATTTAAACTAACCACAGTTACCTGCTTTGTTTGAACCCAGATGAACTGTAGTTAGTTCTTAAATATGGGAGTAGGGGAGAAAGCCAGGTTTAAATCATGGTTTACAATCCAGGCTTGTTTCCCCAAACCATAGTCAATATTAACCCTAGTGTCAGGGAACTGCCATCGGAAGGACAGGTGGTGAGAAGGCTTCAGGAGAATAGGAGAGCCTCTTCTTCAGCAGAAGAGGGAACCAGTAGGGGGTGTGCGGGAGCTCCAAAGGAAAGGGAGTCGGAGGGGAGGCTCTGGGATACTTCCAGTGAGAACAGCGAGGAGGTATCAGAACAGCCCTTAAGGACTCCCACCCCCCGCCGGAAACTGTCACGCAGGGAATCCAGGAGGCGCATGTCTGTGAAACAGCTTTTATGTTGGAAACGTTTCCGCAAACGCCCACTGTCAGATTCTACCAGCGACTGAGGGAGCCATGCTCAAGGGCTCCTCTCAAGGCAGGGTTTCACTACACTGAGTGAGCTCTGAGGGATCCAGCTTCAACGCACAAGCAGCTCATTATCCCACCACAGCAATCTGACAGTCCCTGAAAGCAGCTTGTGCAAAGAGAGGCATCATGAGCAACCCAGCCGGAGCCGGAGATGGGGGAGCAGCTGCAGCCGGTCCTAGCCTGGAAGAAAGGTACAGGATGTTGGAGGTACAGTTAGCTCTGCAAACGGCGAGGCTGGAGGAGAGGAGGGCTCATGATGCAGAAAAGGGGAAAGCCGCCCAGCTCTCGAGGAAAGTGCCAGGACTGGTGCAGAAGTTTGGGGGTGATCCCAGGAATTATCAAGCCTTCAGGACAGAGATGCAATATGCCCTCAATCTGCAGTTTGATGATTTTCCTGATGAGGATTCGAGGGTTGCTTTTGTGATTGGGCATCTCGAAGGCACAGCCCGAGATTGGGTGAGGCCACTAATGGCAGCCAATAATGAAGCCCTAAGGGACACAAGGAAGTTTTTTCGCGCCATGGATCTGATGTTTTCCAGCGAGATTGAGCAGGGAGTGGCGCGCAGGCAGTTAATGGCGTGTAAACAAGGGAACCGATCTGTCCGTGAGTACTGGACTGAGTTCACCATGTTGATCCATAAATTAGGATGGGATTTGTCAGCGGAACCGATACAAATGCTGTTCGAAGAAGGACTATCTTCGGCAGTGAAAGACGAACTTTCCCGGGGGCCCAGGGCGGAGTCTATGGACCTTCTGACTAAATCAGCGCTGGCCATAGGCTCACGCCAGGAGGCCAGAGCCTTGGAGAAGCGGGAAGGGAAAGGGGAGCGTTGGAGGGATTTCCGCATTCCAGAGATGCCAGAGCAGCCTTCTCTGCCAGCAGAGCCGATGGAAATCGGAACAGCGCGCGCACGCGCAATTTCAAACCCCAGTGAAGGGCGGAAGAAGGAGGGGAAAGGCGCCAAGAAATGTTTTCTCTGCCAACAGCCAGGTCATTTTGCCAGAGTTTGTCCGCAAAGAAAGGAATGGCAAGGAATGGCGGGAGCTGTTGGGGAGGAGGGAGAAGGAGCTAAGGAGCAAGTAAAAGCCAACGCCTGGCTGCCACCGACGGGGCACAGCAGCCAGGCCAAGGAACAGTAAATGTGCCCACGCCAGAACCCCCAAGACCAGCTCTTGTAATAGAGGTATTGCTGGAGCTGGCAAACGGACACCCACTAAAAGTGAAGGCGCTATTAGACTCAGGCAGCTCCTGCAACTTTATGAGTAAGGAGTTTGCAGCCGCCCATCAGATACAAACCATTCCTTTAAAAAATCCCCTGCAGGTGACCACGATTGATGGGAGGGCGCTGTTGGGGGGAGAAGTAGACCAGCAGACTGTCCCCATGACAATGAGGGTGGCAAGACACACGGAACGGATAGCGTTTAATATAGCCACGTTGGGAGGAGCGCCCATCATTTTGGGGATGAGCTGGCTAGCGCTGCATGATCCGCTTGTGGGATGGCATCAGAGAGTGGTTTCCTTTGGGTCAGCACATTGTATGGGACACTGCACAGAAAAAGGGGGCCAAGTAGGCACTCAGGCCACGTTAGCAAAGATAGAAGCAATGGAACAAGGTAGGGTACCACGACAATATGCAGATTTTGCCGACGTCTTCAGCGAAAGGGAAGCAGATAAACTACCCCCGCACAGACCCTTTGACTGCCAAATCAACTTACTTCCAGGAGCGCAATTGCCAGTGGGCAAGGTGTATGCAATGTCTGACAGAGAGATGCAGGAGCTAAGGGAGTTTATTGACAAAAACCTCAAGCGTGGGTTCATCAGGGAGTCACGAGCGGTGGGGGGTAGCCCAGTGTTCTTTGTAGACAAAAAAAACTCGGACAAACCGAGATTAATTGTGGATTTCAGGGCCCTAAACGCAGTGTCCGAACCCGTGACCTTCCCTATGCCCAGAATCGATGACATTCTGACCCGGGTGAGAAAAGGGAAGATTTTTACCAAGCTGGACCTGAGGGGGGCGTATAACCTGATACGTATGAGAAAGGGAGATGAGTGGAAAACCACTATGTTCACCCCCTTGGGGGCATTTGAGTACTGCGTTATGCCTTTCGGCCTCCAGGCGGGTTCCGCAGTATTTCAATCATTTATGAATCACGTACTAGGACCATTGCTGTACAAGAACTGCGCTGCGTTCTTGGACGATGTGCTGGTGTACTCAGAGGATGAAGAGCAGCATGTGCGAGATGTAAGAGAAGTACTGAGCAAACTGCAAGAAAACCAGCTGTGGGTGAAACTGGAGAAGTGTCAGTTTCACGCCAGGGAGGTGGAATTCCTTGGGTACCGGTTGTCGGACAAGGGGCTGGCCATGGATCCTAGCAAGGTGCAAGCAGTGCTGGAATGGAGGCCACCGAAAACTAAGAAAGATGTGCAGAGGTTTTTGGGGTTCGGAAACTTCTATCGGAAGTTCATCAAGAACTTCGCCCATTTAACAGCCCCCATCACGGATTGTCTCAGCAGTAAGAAGAAATTTGTCTGGACGGAAGAAGCGCAGCGAGCTTTCGAAAGTTTAAAGAGGGCGTTTGCTTCGGAAGAACAACTCTTACACGTGGATCTGCAGCAGCCGATGAGGGTGGAAACCGACGCGTCTGACAGAGCGGTGGGGGCCGTGCTTCTGCAGCCAGGAGCGAATACGTCGGAATGGAGGCCGTGTGCCTTCTTCTCGAGGAAATTGAACAAGTCTGAGAGGAATTATACAGTGTACGACAGAGAATTACTCGCTGTCCACAAAGCGTTCAAGAGATGGAGACACCTGTTGATTGGAGCGCAACACAAGGTTCAAGTGCGGACAGACCACAAAAATCTAGAATACTGGAGAACAGCCCGAGTGTTGAACCAGAGACAAGTAAGATGGGCGCAAGAGTTCTCCAAGTTCAATTTTGAGATTCGCTACGTGCCAGGGGCTGAGAATGTCAGGGCGGACGCTCTCTCCAGAAAACCTGAGTACTTGGAGGGGGAAGGAGGGGCGGAAGAAAGACATATCATCTCAGAGGACCACTGGGTTTGTGGGGCGGCATTGGTGGGGCAAAGAGAACTGGTAGAGGGTATTGAAAACGATGAATATGCCCAAGAGAAACTTAGGGAACTCAGGGAGACAGGTGAAAACGCAGGGGGGTTTGAGGAAAAGAACGGAAAACTATATTACAAAGGGGCGCTCTACATACCAGGTGGGGAACTAAGAGGGCGGGTGCTTAAGCAGTTGCATGACAGCCCCACGGCGGGGCACTTCGGGCAGCACAAAACCATGTGGTTGGTTACCAGGGAGTTTTGGTGGCCCAAGGTGCGGGAGGACGTGCGGGAGTATGTCAGGGGATGCGACAGGTGCCAAAGAGCAAAGGGAGAGAGGTTGGCGCCAGCGGGGTTATTGGAACCCTTACCCACCCCAGAAAGGCCATGGGAGATGGTATCCATAGACTTCATGACCGATCTACCGAGATCCAAAGGGAAAACCGCGGTCATGGTGGTGGTAGATCTACTAACTAAGATGTGCCACTTTATAGCTTGTTCACATGCAGTGACAGCGGAAGAAACCGCAAGGTTGTTTGTGGAGCACATTTTTAGGTTGCATGGCGCCCCCTTGAGGGTTTTGAGCGACAGAGGAAAACAATTTACTTCTAGGTTCTGGAGGAAACTAATGAGCATGTTGCATGTGGAGGTAAGTTTTTCCACCGCCAGGCACCCAGAAACAAATGGGCAAGCAGAAAGGGCAAACGGGGTTTTGCAACAATATCTGAGGTGTTATGTAAAGGACAGAGAAACTGATTGGGTGGACTGGTTACCTCTGGCAGAATTTGCCTACAACAACGCGGAGAACGTGTCCACAGGGATGAGTCCCTTTCTAGCCAATTATGGGTGTCATCCTCGGGCGTTTCCAGGAGAGGGCGGGGGAAGGTGGAGTGTACCTGCAGCGGAAAATTTTGTTGAAGAGATGGAAGCGATCCACCGTCAGCTCCAACTCAACTTAGAGAAAGCCAAAGAAGAATATAAGAAGCAAGCTGACAGAAATAGGAGGGAAGGCGAAACCATAAGGGTGGGTAACCGGGTGTGGCTATCCACCCAAGGACTGCCGTTCAAGGGAGGGTGTAAGAAATTGAGACCCAAACGGTTGGGACCCTTTGAGGTCATACAGCAGGTCAACCCAGTAGCATTCAAACTCCGATTGCCCAGTCACATGAAATTGCACCCAGTATTTCACAGGTCATTACTGTCGCCCTACAGAGAGGGGTGTGAGTGGGGGGAACATGAGAGGGAGGTCACCCGGACACCCGTCATAGAAGAGAGAGAACGCAACATGGATGTGGCAGGGATCATTGATTCCAGGTGGAAGGGGAATCAGGTGGAATACTTGGTAGAATGGGAGGGGGAGGAAGAGTCAGAAAACGCATGGGTACCGGCAGAGGAAGTCAAAGACGAGATTTTAATAGAAACGTTTCATCGGCGTTTCCCAAGTAAACCACAACCAGTGGCAAGGTTTAGGAGGGAACACTTCGGGACTACAGATGAGGAAGGGGAATTTGAAGGGTTCCCAGAGTCGGAAGTGGAGGTGGAAACAGATTCCGACGAAGGAGAGGAAGAGGGGGAAAGAGGCGGTAGGCCGTGGTTAGAAGTGTTTGAATCCTCGGAGGATGAGGGGAGTTCCTTCCAGGGATTTCCGTCCTCGCCGCCAGTAAGAGAAGAGGCGGGAGGGGGTGAAGGGGGCCCTGGGGGGGAGGTGGATGTCAGGGAACTGCCATCGGAAGGACAGGTGGTGAGAAGGCTTCAGGAGAATAGGAGAGCCTCTTCTTCAGCAGAAGAGGGAACCAGTAGGGGGAGTGCGGGAGCTCCAAAGGAAAGGGAGTCGGAGGGGAGGCTCTGGGATACTTCCAGTGAGAACAGCGAGGAGGTATCAGAACAGCCCTTAAGGACTCCCACCCCCCGCCGGAAACTGTCACGCAGGGAATCCAGGAGGCGCATGTCTGTGAAACAGCTTTTATGTTGGAAACGTTTCCGCAAACGCCCACTGTCAGATTCTACCAGCGACTGAGGGAGCCATGCTCAAGGGCTCCTCTCAAGGCAGGGTTTCACTACACTGAGTGAGCTCTGAGGGATCCAGCTTCAACGCACAAGCAGCTCATTATCCCACCACACCTAGTTACAGGTTGGAAGTAACAATAAGCCACAGTTGACTGAAAGTAGCAAAAGCTTCCAATCTGCTCAAAGCGGCCACACCAGAGGAGGAAGCGGAAAGCACAATGACCTAAGATTCATGCATGTGATATTAAAATAGCAGAGGAGTGTGCAGTCTTTTTCTGTTGAGGACTGCAATCCCACTGGCGAGACAGAATAAAAAATGGACAGGGTCAGAAAGACAAGTAAGGCTACCACCTTTACACTCTCTTTCTGCCACTTCTCTATCTCTCTTCCATCTCCTTCTCCTCTCTCTTTTCTTTATGCTATCCCTTTCCCCCTTGTTATTTCCCCATAGATCTGCTGGTCTTCTAGGTCCTGGTTTGACACTCTAACCATTTCACCACACCAATGTTCTGTCTACATGACCTTTCTTGGTGAGGAGGGGGATTAGAAATGCACACATAACGCAGCCTAGCCCAGCCTTGCAGTCCTTATGCATTCAGTATTCATTTGTTTATTTCAGAATGTATAAACTGCTCCAAATTCAAGGAATACATGTACAGAATATATGTTTGATATATAGGAGGCACACTCCTTAATTTCATCATATCTCTGCAGCATTTCAAATAAAGGTCAATGCCAGACTGCCAAAATGAACTGTGCGTCTCAAAGGGCATATCTGTACTACTTAAAATAATAGCTCAGCAATAATTCCTTCTTCCCAAGGAACTGTAGGTCTGTCCAGGAGGAGAGGGACAGGTAGGTGGATCTGTAATAAAGAATTCTTCAATTCCCACTGGGGAAAGCCATGGCACACCCCTTTAGATACATCAAAAAGTCTTCAAGAGACGCATGAAAGTTAAAAGCAAGGATGCTTGCTGAATCTCTGCTGGAAGAGTGTTCCTGCTATGGTGTGCGATGGACAACACTAAATGCCTGACTTTGGACTGAAGCCAATCTGGCCTCTATAACATGGGGAGAACTAACAGAGCCCCTCTGGATGATGTCAGTGATATAAGTGCTCAGGAGGTCCTTACAATACCCTGGACCCAAGTTGTTCAGGGATTTGTATTATCAACACAGAAGCCATGAACCTGGCCCGTAGCTTTGTTTCTCCATTCTTAAGCAGAATAAAACAAGAGTTTTGCAAAAGCGCAGAGCCAGTTTCAATGGCATTCAGTTTCTGTGGATGAGTTTGTTAAAGGCAAGGCTCAAGGGTGGTGAACTCTTTGTTCATCCCCCAAGCCTATATATATATATATATATATATATATATAATATCCCCATTAGCTGCCACTCAGCTTTATATATTTATTTCTTTAAATTGACACCTGAATTCCTCTTGTGAAGCTCTGGGGCTCAGCTTAAGGGTGTGTGTGTGAGAGAGAGGGTGTATATGCTTCAACATTTTCCCTTCAACATATTCCTTTATCTAATAAATCAAGTCAGGCCTTTGTGAGCAAAAGTGACGTTCTTCGTCAAAGAGTGGAGGACTGCCTAATTTGACGACATGTGAAAGGATGTAGGGTGGAGAGTTTGTGGGTGGGGGGAAAAAAGAGGGACCCTTGGATGTGCCTGTAAAGTTGGGGGGTGGAGTGGGGAGGGAATGAGCCATCTTAGTGTCAAGGTGACACTGTGAAAAGAAGCGGGGGGGGGGGGGAACAGTGGCAGATTGGTATTCTGCAACCCTCCACACGGCTGACTGACACGGAGATCCTTCGGAATTGAGGGAGCCTCACTCCATTAATTCAAAAACTGATTTGAGGCGGAGGGGGAAGGCAGAGCAATATGTATTAGGTATTTGTTACAAAACTATTGTGTCAAAGCAATATTTAGTGGTAAATTATGACACTATCGAGAGTACGATGCCACATACATAAATCAATTGGTCTCCCATACCTGGCAGGAGTGTGACAAAAAGATAAGAACTAATCAGTGATATTATTTCACTTGGCTAGGAGAGGAGAGAGAGAGAGTTGTGGAGGGGGGGCGGAGAGCTGAGATCAGAAAGCTTAGGGAGATGCAGGGAGGGGAACCAAGCACAGCCACTGACTGCAAGTGACAAAATCTAGGTAGGTCTTGAGCTTCCATGAACAAAACAGTAAGATGCTATCTCTTCAGTTAAAAAAGAAAAAAAATTGTGGGGTGGGGAGAGCCAAAAGCAATGGTCACATAGCCCCTTGTGGGAGAGGGACAGAAAATAGAGGATGGAGGAAAAGGAACTGAATCTATTAATTTATTTCCCCTCCACACAAAACTCATATATAACAAGGGCAGCTTGAAAAAATGTAAGGATTAAAAACAATAATATTTGTTCTGCCAGAAGAGGAGAGGAGAAAGGGAAAGTAGAGAGCTTTGTCTAGATAGAATAAAGGCAAGTGTGAAGCCGGCATACAGCAAAATGGTAATTATGTCTTTATGGAAATATCTTGTTAATTACTATGGCAGATTTTTCGTTTTGTTTTTTGTTTTGTTGTTGTATGATTTACAATTCAATTGTCAATTTGCAGTTAATTTAGCCCCTGCCAACCTATTAGCTATTTACAAATCACACAATCGCTCAAGTGGGAGAAGTATTTGGCCGGTGGGCTACAGCTGCCATCTTGGGAGTGCCAAAGGCTACCAGTCTCCTGCAAAAACTAGTTACTGACTGAAACAGCCTTGGGCGCCCAGGTTGTAAATTGGGTGGGGGGAGAGAGAGAGAAGAGGAGAGGAGAGGATAGAGCGAGTTTTAGTATAAGATTAGCTAGCCATTCACTTTCTTAACAATAAAGTAAACTAATGGCTTTCTTTGTGTATTTAAGCAACCCAAAACTCTCTTTGCCCATTGATCAGTCTATACCAGTGGCTTCTGGGCAACTCTGGAGCTTTCCAGAAGCTCAAAAGGAGGTTCCTCAACAGATTGTGATGGGTCAAGACAGCCCATTTCCATCAGGTGTGTCTGGTGCTGGGTTGCCACCACCCTCTCAAGTACCTTGCCTTAAAAGGGGGTTTATTTGCAACCAAGCGGCAGTTCTCAAATACCTGGGGTTTGTGGGGGGTTTTCTAGGGAGCAGCTACTCTACCACTTCATTCAGGGTAGCAGGCACCACCCTAACGATGCATTCACTATAAACTTTACACCCCACTTCTGCCATGATGGGCAAGAACTGAGAGGGTAAGTGGCTGGCTGAACACTTAACAGGAACCTTCACCTCATCCCTGGGCCTTGAGAGCTGAAAATAATTCTACAAAATCTGACGAGACAGTGCAATGGACACTTCATTAGGACCTGTCAAAACAAGGGCACCTAAGTTGTCGTGGAGGTGAGCAATCTTATGTTCAAAGTGCTTAGCAAACAAGTTGCAGCAGGATTCTGGGGGCGATAAAGTTTCATCTGCTGAGTAAGATGTCAAACCCACCCACCATTCAGAAAAACTCTGCTGGACTTGAGGATGCAATGGAGGCAATAAACAAGGCTCTATTTGCAGCTTTCACTGTCACGCAATAGGCTTATTTTTTTTCCATCACTGCTTCCTGTTGAATGCTGTAGCCCAGGAAGAGAGAGTAAAATACTGGAAGTAAACCATCGGCTGTGCAGATGGTGTTATCAGAAAAGGTTTGGTACGGCAATGCATCTTAAGAAAACAGAAAAAATAAAAGTGATGCAAAAAGAGGACTTCACTTAAATTGCCAACACAATTTTTGAGCTTTTGTTTATTAGGATGAGGCCTAGGAACTTGGAAACGGCAAACTTCCAGTATTCTGTGGCCCCACCTCGTGATGAATGGGACACACTCAGCTACGCCTATTCCCTGCTCATAGTCTCTCCTCCTTCTAAGGAGAAACACGTGTTTCAGTGCCTTCAGTGTTGCAAGCACAACACATAAACTGCTACCAATGGGGGAATTCTTCTTGCTGAACCATCTCAATGATGTTAGGGTAGATAAGCCTTTTTCTAGTTAATATTCGTCCCCAGCCACATTCTAACTTTATAGATTATCATTTCTCTTTAATAAAGGGAAAAACCCCAAGTCCCCTAGGTTTGGCTGGTGATGGATCTTTCATTTATTTTGTTGCAAGAAACCAAATTAAGAAAATTACTTTCTAACTAATTTTATAGTGCTAGAGAATACCAAATGATGTGCTAGGGAAAAGCTTCAAGCTCTCCAGATGAAGCCGTTAAAGAAAGAAGTAATAATTGGAAATTGACTATGAATAAATCTTGGCAAAATTAAAGCAGCATTTAAAATATGTGCAATAGTTTTGAACAGGTCAAGAAATCAAATGGTAGACATCTGAAAACATCTAGGGTTACGTGTGAAGAAGAAAGAAACCTCCAACAAAATTCACTGCTGCTTCCAAGCTCAAACCTTGAAAAAGCTTAATATGGGTATGTGTTATGAGAACACTGTTCATGAACTCTTGGAAGGTGCATGGAACTGTGGCTATAAAAATGGGCTGCACCTGAGTGGCTGGGCAAGTCCTGGTTGCTGCTCACCTATGAAAATTCACATTTATTCCTGATCATTTGATTCTAAGTCTGTTAAGCATGGTGGTATTTGCCCTTTGGTCACTAGATTTGAGACATGAGTGGGGATTGGCTGATGCCATCATTAAGGCACTCAAGGCTCCCCTAAAGCAGCCATATTATTTATTTCACTCTCCTTTTCCTCCAAGGAGCACAGAGCAGCACACATTTGCTTCCCTTCTTCCATTATTTTATCCTTACAACAACCCTGTAAGGTAGAACAGTAAAGGGTAGTGCACGGTAAAGGCTAGTGTCCCAACTGCATCCATTCCCTGAAATGTTGGATCTAACCATGACAAGTAGAAGATGATGGGAAAGTCTCCTATCTGAAACCTCAGACAGCTGCTACTGCTGCCAGTCAGAGACAGCAATGCTAGTCGGGATGGAGCAACAACTCAGTATAAGGCAGCTTTTTATGCTGCGGAGGATCACTTGCTCAGTGGTAGAACACCTGTTTTGCATACAGATGGCATCTCCAGTTTAAAAACACAACAAAGCAATGTTGAACTGCTGCCAGTAAGGTCTTTCTGTTAGGTGTAACTGGACCAGAGCTTCCAAAGAGATTGTTTGATTTTTTTTATGAATGCTATGATGGTGGCAATAATAGTTTATGCGCAAAAATGAAAAGAAGAAGTCCCAACGAAAGAAGATTGGCTTATGAAGATGACAGAATATGCTGAGATGGCTAAACTGACTGTGAAAATTAAAGAACAGAATGAAGATTTTTTAAAAAAAGAATGGAAATGTTTTGTGTGATATTTGAAAAAAAAATATGGTTATGTTAAAATGTATGCAAGGATTTGAAGTATAGCAGCAGATGAGAATTGCAGTTTAATAATTTTATAATTAATGTATATAATGGGCAAAATATAAGTAAGATAGCAGCTCTGTAAGATAATAAAAAACACAATGGAAGGGTGGGTGGGAAGTCAATGGATATGAGAGATGTATTCTGATTGTTGTTTAAAAGAAATTGTAAAATTTGAATGTTAATTTTAAAATTATATGGGATGATGGCATGATGGGATGATGGCAGTTGTAGGCAAACCACGTCTGGAGGGACACTGCTCCTCAATCCCTGGAGTAGAGAATGCTAGGCTGGCATAAGACAAGTGAACGCTTAAGCCTATAATACATTTAAAAAACCCCCAAACCTTTTTATCACCCATTGCTGAACTTAAAAAATAATGATCAAAAATCATAACAGTAAAAGGAAGGGAAGTTGGGGGTGGTAGGATTTAAAGCCAAGCCAAGAAATATTTGTGCACAAATGGCTACACAATCTGTGAACAATCTGCACCTAGCACACAAACACTGCAATGAGAGAGAAGTGGGAGAACAAATATGGCAAACCATATGGGCAAATTCCCTCCGAAGCTGGAGCTTAGTTTGGAACTACATCAGGGCTGACTTTGTACACATCACACACGCTTGTGCATCTTTCTGAGTTCAGCCTTGGAGTGTGGGGTGGAGCACAGTGGAAG
This sequence comes from Podarcis cretensis, assembly GCF_951804945.1. Taxonomy (NCBI): domain Eukaryota; kingdom Metazoa; phylum Chordata; class Lepidosauria; order Squamata; family Lacertidae; genus Podarcis; species Podarcis cretensis. The sequence goes on from NC_137186.1 coordinate 33,696,926, forward strand.
AAGTGGAGATACTACTGAAGGGTTTGAGTGCCCAATGAAGATATTACCATTTAAGCCAGAGGGAGGGAGGGAGGGAGGGAGGGAGGGAGGGAGGGAAAGCTCAGCAGGAGGGAACTTACATTTCTTTCCAAAAGACACACCATCTAAAGCAGGTGCATGCTGGCTGTCCTTTTGTGGGATTAAACAGCATACATCTGCTCAAACTATACATATTAACAACTGCTAGTTCATGCCTTTGTTGTGTGTTGTATTTATTACTGAGAAAATAGAAAACTCACACTGCTGATTCTGATATTTTCATACTATTTTTTTAAAAAACAACAACACCCTGCACCTTTTCTGATAGTAACGCTTGCTCAGCAATGCTTCGCGTAACAAAAAATAAATCTGCAACACAGGGAGAGAAAACCCTTTTGACTTAGTGGGTCAAATTTTTATCTTCCTGCCCCTGCAACCACAATGGGCAAACACTGACAGGTATGCTTGAGGTGTCCACAATGACATCATTCAGCCTTGCTTTTTCCAGTTCCCTCCAAGGATCAACTAATATTACCTGCCCATCAAGGTAATGCCACTTGATTGACAGCTGGCTGTGGCTTCAGAAAGATGGCTTCACGGGCCAAGCTGGAACCCCTGGCAGACCAAGGTTGTCATGTGGGTCGAAGCTTGCCCATCCCTGTTGTAACAGAAAACTGTGGAGGGACTCTGAAATGTGAACTTTGACCTAAAGGCTTAAAGCGCCTTTATCAAGCTCATTACTCTCAATGCCAAAAATTTGTAACAGTGGACAGCAGTCCTCTAAATGAGAGGTGTTTAGGAAAAGAAAAGGGGGGGGATTGAAGGTGTTCCCATAAATTGGAACGAAGCACTAGTTTATAGATAATTGTGTACATCTGTGCAAAGTGGGACTGTCTGCTTGGAGTTCTAGGTAAGACTCATGAGGCTTCAGGAAAACGTGTCCGTTTTTAACATCATGAAGGCTAGGATGGCTTCATATAACTAACAGGGGCAGCTCATACATACATACATTATTTTAGATGTATGCCGCCTTTCCACAGTTCAAACCATGCTCAAGGCAGCTGAAAAAATACGTAACTACAACATAACAAAGGTAGTCATACACAATGAACAAAACCTTAAAAAAAATACATAACTGAACAATTTCCACATAAATCACAAGAAAATTTAAAATAAATATACAAAACAACAGCAGCAACAACCCCTGCCCCTCAACAAAGCATTCAAAATGCTCCAGGAGTGCCAGGGCAAAGGCATGAAGTCACTAGAGCTCACATGTGCAAAAGGGATTTCTTTATTAACTTTTACATGTGGGGCAACATGTATAAATGGGACCATTCTCAACCCGTAATTGGAGTGCTCTTATTTAGAATATACTTGCCAGTCAGTCAAGCCCTCCTGCAGGAAACTTTAAAGCTGTTTCTCTCTCTCTTTATCTACCTACCCACCCACATTTGATGGATACTGAACATAATCATCAAGGCCATGTGTCCTCCATAGGCATAGCCAAGGGGGGGGGGAGCAGCTGCCCCCCTCAAGTAAATCAATAAAAAATACTTAACTGAAGCCTGCCCCCCTAACATAAATCCTGGGTATGCCTATGGTGTCTTCTTCAGGTTTCAAAAACTTTTTTTTCATGTCTACAGTACAGACCTTGAGTTTTCCTTGAGCATATCTCCCTTCTTGTTTCTCGGTGGCTCATTTCTGCCAGCACTGGCTACCTGGGTTTGCTAATAGAGGGAATGATCCAATCTATTCCCCCCCCCCCCAGCTCTCTAAAAAACACACTCGAGCGACTTCCGGAGGCGGCGCGAAACGGCAATGGCGGTCCTCTTCGCGCTGTGAAGAGGGGCTCCGCAGGAAAGGGTCGTCCGCTGCGGCAAAGCGGAGACCCATCAAGAAAAAACACAGGCAGAGTGAGCTTGTGGCCGTGGGACTCGGCGGGCACCAGAAGCCCCCCCAGAAACGAAGAAGGAACCCCGTAAGGGGCTCTGGAGCGTGGAAGGGGGAGCGGTGCTGTGAGTTCATCGCTCTTTCTGCGGAAGCGAAGCCGCGCGGTTGCTGCCGATGAGCGCCGACCTTTTTTCCTGGAACATCAGACTCTAAACTACAAACCCGTGAGTAGGGGATCTATAAAACATTTGGGACTAAAGTGATTGAAATTTGGCTAAAAGCGGGAGACGTAACCAGGAAGTCCGTCTCCTTACCGTGCTCAAAGGATTAAAGTAAAGATTTTGACAAGCTGGAAGCATTTAAAAAAGGCTGTAAAAAGTGCGGACTTTCGTGCAACAATTGAACTTTGTTTTTAATAATAACAATTGAAAAGAGACAATCTTGCTTTAATTTTGTTGGCTTTTGATTGGACCTCTCCTTTCCTTTGTGGATTTATAAATAACTGAGAAGCCCAAAGTACCGGACTGCCGGGGCAATAAGGAGCTGTCAAATTGCTAAAAACGTATTGAATTCTGAAAGTGTTACATTTGAGCGTTACAGTTTAGCTACAAATTGGGGAACTGTATCTTGCACATCTTTTAAGACTTTGTTTCAACATTGAGGAGGCTCTACAACCCAAAGGGAGTCTGAAGGCTCTCTTTAAATCTGTTTTTAACTGCTGGGATATTAATGGCGGAACAGTTTTCTCTTTCTGCTGAAGTACAATTGTACTCCCCCTAGAGGACTTTGGATTTACAACTCTTTGGGAACTGTATTTTGTTTTGACTTTCTGCTGCCTTGTTGTTTACTTTTTGGAAATGTCTTTCCCACGGGACTGTATATAACTTAACCTTGGCACGTAGTCAGGAGTGGAATGAGTGGCACAGGGAAAGCAAGAGCGGCTAAAACAAAAGCTAAACAACTAGTACAAACAACTTTGACTTCTCAGCCACGCAGATCTTATGTCCCAGCTGTTCTAGTACAAGAAGAGGTAGTTGCGCAAACTGTACCAAAGGATATGGCATCTGGAGAATCTGCAACAGTTTTAAATCAAATTTTGGAACAACTGGCAACTTTAAATAAAAAGGCAGATGAGCATTCGTCCAAAATTGACCAAGCAACAGCCACTATTAGCAAACTGACTGATCAAGTTGCTCAACATACACAAGCAATTGGGAATATTCAGGAAGCAATTGTGGAAAACCATAAATTGGCTGAGGAAGCCAATCAGAAAGCGGAGGTAGCTAACCAGAAAGTTGATGCATTAAAAGTGGAGGTAAACCCCTTGCACAAACAGTTCAAGGAACAGAGGGTCTACCTGGCTATGACGGAACTGAAGAATAGGGAAAATAATCTTAGGTTGAGAGCTATCCCAGAACTTGAACAGGAAGATCTGGTTGGCTATTTGACATCAGAAATTACAAAGTTCTGGGGTATAGAAGAAGATAAGGATTTTAAAATTGTAACTGCTTTTAGATTGGGAAGAGTGGTGAAGAAGGACAGATCCAGAGACTGTCTGGTTATCTTGAGATCTAAGCAAGAGAGGGATAAAATACTAGGCCTTCATTTTGGAAAATCACTTGTTATTCAAGGCATCAAGGCAGAACTTTACAAAGATATCCTGAAACAACTTTTGGACCTTAGAGAGACTTATATAGAATTAACAAGACTACTGAGAAGCAACTCAATTCCTTTTAGGTGGGAGTTCCCTCAAGGACTATCTTTCAACTTCAAAGGAAAGAAAGTTAAAATCAAAACAGCAGAGGATCAACAAAAGTTTTTGAACGACCACGAAGAGGACCTACAGAAAGGAACAACAGGATCTTGGCCACCACCTCCACCTATACCTACATCTGCACCTACACTCTCGGGACCAGAGGACCAAAAGAAAGAGACGCCACCGCAGGACTAACAGACTGATCCAGGATGTCTCTGCAGCTCCTTAGTTGGAATATAAATGGTGGAAACTCCCCAGAAAAAAGAAGAAGAATTTTTCATATATTGAAAAAAGAACAATTGGACATTATTTGCTTGCAGGAAACACATGTGACTAGGCTACATAGAAAAGTGTTAATCAATAAAAGACTAGGCCAATAATTTATTTCATCGGATAAAGTTAAGAAAAGAGGAGTGGTGATTTATGCAAAGGAGAGCCTGTCATCAAAACTCTTATTTAAAGACGAGCAAGGAAGAATTTTGGCAATTGAAATACAGGTCCAAGGAGAAAAGTTTTTAATATTAGGAATTTATGCGCCGAATGAAGGGAAATCAGAATTTTACAGGAAACTGCATGAGACAATTCTGGACTATCTGGACTATACCAACATCATTATGATGGGAGATATGAATGGAGTCGTCTCTACAAATATGGATAAGTCACAAAATCAAAATTTAACAAATGACGGCAGACTACCTAAAACTTTCTTCGAATTAACTGACAATATGGATTTGATTGATATATGGAGGATAAAGAACCCCTTAGGTAGAGAAGGAACTTTCTTTTCTGAAGCCCACCTGTCATGGACAAGGATCGACCAAATATGGATAACTAGAGGACTGGCACCTAAGACTAGAAAAGTGGAAATCTGCCCAAAAACCTGCTCCGACCATAATGCTATGAAAGTGGAAATGAGACTTTTTCCAACCGGTTCCTTCAGATGGAAAATGAATGACACCCTATTAAGAGATCAGGAGATTGTCAAGAAGGCTCAAAAAACTTTAAAAGACTATGTCAGGGACTCATCGGGAGCGCAGGGAGGAGAGGAGATGGAAAGCGAGGGGGAGCAATCCGAGGGCAGCGTAGGAGAATATGACAGCAGCCCGATAGATTCCATGAGCCTCTCCAGCGAATCGGAAGATTCACAGAAGGGGGCGCCGATGGGCAGGGCAAGGGGCGACCCAAGGGGGACACCCCAGAAGCAAGGGGCCAGCGGGGACTCCCAGAGCACCAGTTGCAAATCAGGACCAGCTTCCCCACCAGAGCGTAGTGGGGGGGAGGAGTCCCAGGTGTCAGAGCCCACATATGCACCACCAGCGAGAGAAGATGAGTCAGGGTGGACCACGCCTCCATCGGAGAGCGAGTTAACGGTTAAGAGGAAAGTTGCAGGCTGGGCGCGCGCGCCAAGTTCAAAGGTACAGGCGAGCGGCACAGAAGGTAGCCCGGATAGGGAACCAGGTCCTAAAGCCCGCCGGAAGGAGGGGCAAGAATCGTCAGGGTCAGCGTCAGAGGAGTCGAGGAAGGATGAGACCCTAGCGGGCAGGAGGGCCCAGAGGAGAAAGGAATTTAGGAAGAGGTGGAGCAAAGCGAGAGTCTTAAACTGGTGTGGAGGGGGAGGAGACTCAGACAGGACTTCGCCGGTCTAAGCTCGGGACGTAGAGCTGCACGCTGCGGCTTTGACATGGAGACTGAATCTCAATAAAGACTTTTGTACATAACTACAGCCTAGCGTTGGTCCTCTGTGAGCTGGGACCTGGAGGCAGCTCTGACAGACTATTTTGAAATAAATTTGAATACTACGGTGGAAAAAAGAATAATCTGGGACGCAAGTAAAGCAGTTATGAGAGGGTTTCTGATACAACAGAACACAATAAAGAAAAGACTTTGGAATGAAAAAAAAGGATAAGATTTTAGACAAGATAAGAGATGGTGAGAAAAAATTGAGATCAAAACCTAAATCACAGGAGGTTCTGAGAGAAATTAAATTTTATCAAGCACAATACGCTAAGCTGATAAATCAAGAAGTTGAGTGGAAAATTAAACAGATGAAACAAAGATCATTTGAATCAGCGAATAAGTGTGGGAAACTACTTGCATGGCAGTTGAAAAAGAGACAAAAAGTGAATACGGTTACCAATTTAGAGATTGAAGGCAGGAATATCCAGAAACCAGAGGAAATTAGAAAGTGCTTCCAGAGATACTTCAAACAACTTTATATGCAAGGGCCGCAGGATGAGACTGAGATAGACTATTTCTTAAAAATTTATGGACTACCAAAATTATCCCAGGAAAAGAGAACAATCCTAAATGATAAAATAACGCAACAAGAAATTGAGGGTGCCATTCAGAATATGCAATTAGGTAAATCTCCAGGACCTGATGGTCTTACCTCCAAGTATTATAAGACATTGAAAGATTTTCTGATACAACCACTAATGGAGGTTTGTAACCAGATCATGGAGGGGAAGAAGGCACCAGAATCGTGGAAAGAAGCTTTCATCACATTGATACCGAAAGTGGAATCTGAAAAGACTCAGCTTAAGAACTACCGTCCCATCTCACTCCTAAATGTGGATTACAAAATCTTTGCGGATATTTTGGCAAGTAGATTTAAAAAAGTGTTAAATCAAGTAATTCATAAAGATCAGGCAGGCTTTCTTCCAGGTAGACATTTTTTTGATAATACTAGGAACATTATAGACATTTTGGAACTTTTGCAAACTAATATTAACACAAAAGCTGTGTTAATTTTTATTGATGCGGAGAAGGCAGCAGAAGATAATTATGAAAAATGTTGGTCAGAAATCAAAAAGGATTTAGAAACTTGGTCAAGATTGAAACTTTCCTTGTTGGGTCGAATTGCAGCTATAAAGATGAATGTATTGCCAAAGATGTTGTTTTTGTTTCAAACTCTACAGATTGTGGACAGAGTGGAATGTTTTGGAAAATGGCAGAAAGATATTTCTAAGTTTATCTGGCAGGGCAAAAAGCCCCGAATAAAATTTAAAATATTAACTGATGCAAAAGAAAGAGGGGGGTTTGCCCTGCCGGATTTAAAGTTATATTATGAAGCTGCAGCTTTCTGCTGGATGAAAGATTGGTTACTTCTTGAGAACACTGATGTCCTAGATCTGGAAGGGTTTAATAATGCTTTTGGTTGGCATGCATACTTGTGGTATGACAAGGTAAAGATTCATAAAATGTTCAAAAACCATATTGTCAGAAAAGCAATATTTATTGTCTGGACAAAATATAAAGACTTATTAGAAAGTAAGACCCCGAGATGGCTATCACCAATGGAGGCTAAGGCCCGGAAAAGACTCAATATGGAGGCCTGTTGGCCGAAATATTGGGAAATAATAGAAAAAATTGGAGACAAATGGAGGTTGCAGAGCTTTGAGAAATTAAAGAATAAGGTGCAAGATTGGTTACACTACGCTCAAATTCAAGAGGTTTTTAAATTGGATAAAAAGATAGGATTTCAGGTGGAGAAGTCGAAATTAGAGACAGAACTGTTGGAACCAAAGACTAAGGTACTTTCGAGAATGTATAATTTGCTGCTTAAATGGAACACACAGGATGAGACTGTTAAATCAGCCATGACAAAATGGGCTCAGGATATAGGGTATAACATTATGTTTGAGGACTGGGAAAGGTTATGGACCACCGGAATAAAATTCACGGCATGTAATGCTTTGAAGGAGAATATTATGAAAATGATATATAGGTGGTACATGACCCCAGTCAAGCTTGCAAAAATATATCACCTGTCTGATAATAAATGTTGGAAATGCAGAGAGGCTAAGGGGACATTCTTTCACCTCTGGTGGACATGCCCTAGAGTGAAGGCCTTCTGGGAAATGATCTATAATGAACTAAAAAAGGTATTTAAATATACCTTTGTTAAGAAACCGGAGGCCTTCCACTTGGGCATTGTCGGCCAGAAAGTGTTAAAGAAGGACAGAAGCTTCTTTATGTACGCGACAACAGCAGCAAGAATACTCATTGCAAAGTACTGGAAGACACAAGACTTGCCCACACTGGAAGAGTGGCAGACGCAATTGATGGACTATATGGAATTGGCTGAAATGACTGGCAGAATCCGAGACTTGGGAGAAGAAACAATGGAAGAGGACTGGAAGAAGTTTAAGGACTATCTACAAAAATATTATAAGTTGTATGAATGTTAAGTATTTGCACGATTTAGAAAATACCAGCTCCAGCAAATAGGCATTGTAAAATAGAAAATTAAGTTATAAGTAAGAAAAGGTCAAAATTTAAGGCAATATTTTCTTTAATTTTAAGGTATGAGTAATTGATAAAAATTATTTTAAATTTAGAAGTATAATATTTGGAAAGTATAAAATAAGGTATGAAATAAGGTAATAATTTGCTGATATTTTGTTTATAAATAATGCAGGGTAAGGAGATGCGAGGAAGTCCAGTTAGTTATATAAGAAAAACTTTATTGAATGATTGGTTATATTTTTTTCTTTTTTCTTTTTTTATTATGTATTTGGAAAATTAATAAAATATTTATATAAAAAAAATAAAAAACACACTCGAGCTGCTCCAGAGCCATGTGCAGCTCACGAGCCATGGGTTATCTTCTGCCCATTGCTCTACCTACCATCTGCCTCACCTTAAATACTATTGAAAACTTCGCATCAAAATCAGGTATTCTGCAGGCCATTTAGCATTCATTTAATGTCCTCTTGCAATAAAGTATTATAGGGAAATAACACACATGTTCTTGGACGAGGTGATTACAGTATGAAGCTGATTGTATAATGAAGACGTTCCTCTGGAAGGTGTTTTCCATTGTTAGGTGCTTCTCTGCACTCTTTTGCGGCAAAAATGCTCTTTGTTTTGACAAGCAAACTGAAAATTCTGCTTATTGCTTTAACAGCAACATTTTAACTGTCAGTCTCAGAGAGAGTAAAACACTCAGAAGTTCAAAAACACACAAGCTTTGGGAATAATTTGGACAGGCTTTCAATACTGTTTACATACATCTTTTTTAAAACTACCAAAATGTGCAATTAGCTTGGCAGGCTGCATTTCCTATCTGAGCTGGTAGAGTCATTCCTAGCAGAGTGCAGAGTTTCTCAGGGGGCGTGTCAGGTCATACACCACATTCTCCTTACACTGAAAAGCCCCTAAAAAGAAAGCTGAAATATTGTGACTCCTAGAAGACTCTGTGTGATGGAGAGAATGCCCAACATTCACCATCCATGCTAGGTCAGGATTTAATATTGGTGTGATGCAATCCCTGCAGCTGTATTTTTGGGTTTAAAATAATAATAATAATTTTTAATGGGTTGACAGTATTTTTTGTTGTTAAAAGAGGCAAACAGCATTTGCAAGATAAATAAATAAATAATAACAAGTGAGAACTGCTTCGCTGTAACAGAAAATGAAAACTTCCTTATGTCTCCTGGAAATCTAGGTGCCAGAGTAGTGCCCTTACTACATAGCCTTTACAAAATGAGACATACGGGTCCATTTATTAGATTGGACTGGTTGGCTGAGCAGATGCTGTATTAAATCTCACTGCAGAGAGCCAATCAGCAAAATGAACAGGGGATCCAATTTCTATCAGCAAAGGAAATCTGACCATAAACTTGAAGTGGGGTTCCAACATTCCTGCTTCGAAAACGGACAGGGCTTGGGTTTGCTCTCTACACGCCCCCATTCTCTCCCCCCAGCCCTGGCCCCTGCCCGTCTTCAGTAGATCATCATTTCACAAGTAATGCTATGGATGCTTTGACTTAATGAAGCCAATGGTGTGAATAATTAAAATTAGCTGATGAAAGCGAAATCAAGCAACACCTTTTCTCATAAACTTTGAGAGGAGCTATGTGATCTTAATGAAGAACTAAACAGACTGAAAAGGGAATTATATTTTACCCTAAAAAAAAAAGCTATTCCAGAAAGCTATAGAAATCACATTATAAGCGACTAGCTGCATTTAATCAAGGATCACGGTAAGCGCTCTGCTTGAATCGCACACAGCCATTTTGTGAGTAGGTCTGTGCACTGTATCTTTCCAAACTGCCTTCTGACAAATAATAGGAAGCATCAAGGAAGGAAACGACTGTAACGTCACCAGCAAAGCTGTGGTGATGACAAAGAACATATGTCTAATTAGCTATGAAGACAGTTGTATAAACATTTCTGTGGAGAAGACAGTTGTCTCTAAACAATTAAATCCGGGGAATTCTTTAACCAAACCATTGCTAAAGCTGTTTTTTGGTCTGAACGCCAAACACTTTTAGTGCTTTGCCTGGGCCTTCTTACAGCAATGTAATCATTCAGCAAGCAATGAATGTGTGACCTGATGGCACATGGCACTTTCTGCCCATCTTTGCAGATAAAGCAAAGGAAGTTGGGATCCACTGGCTAATTTCCTAGACTCCTGAATACTTAAAAGGAAGCTCAATGGAAGCTTAAGAGGCTGGAGATGGGAAACCTTTTTCAGTCCAAGGGCCGCATTCCATCCTGGGAAGCTTCCAAGGGCCACATGCAAGTGGTGGCAGGGCAAGAGGCAAAGGTGGGGAGAGCAACAAATTCAATGTTCATTTTTGTACCGTAGGCTAGTTGGAGCTGGCCCAATACATTTTGGCACCTGTAAAGGTAAAGGTAGGGACACGGGTGGCGCTGTGGGTTAAACCAAAGAGCCTAGGACTTGCCAATCAGAAGGTCAGCGGTTTGAATCCCCGCGACGGTATAAAGGGACCCCTGACCATTAGGTCCAGTCGTGGCCGACTCTGGGGTTGCGGCGCTCATCTCGCTTTATTGGCCGAGGGAGTCAGCGTACAGCTTCCGGGTCATGTGGCCAGTATGACTAAGCCGCTTCTGGCGAACCAGAGCAGCGCATGGAAACGCCGTTTACCTTCCCACCGGAGCGGTAACTATTTATCTACTTGCACTTTGATGTGCTTTCAAACTGCTAGGTTGGCAGGAGCAGAGACCGAGCGACGGGAGCTCACCCCGTCGCGGGGATTCAAACCGCCGACCCTCTGATCGGCAAGTCCTAGGCTCTGTGGTTTAACCCACAGTGCCACCCGTGTCCCTTGCACCTGTAGCAAACTACAAAATGCCCCCACCCCCGCACACACAGCCAGAGAAGAAGGAATGAGTGAAGATCTGCATCAGGAACAAGGGTGGACCAGTCTTGAGGCTAGTTTCTGCACATACTCCCACATCCCTCCCTGTCCTCCATCCAGACAAGATACAGGCATTACTAGAGCTTAAGGGCACCATTATAGATCTGCGATGCACAATTAGATATTACTTAACAACATAGAAAGTCCAAGATCAGTTGATCCAAGATCAATAAAGAAAATGGGAATATTATTTTCACAGAAGCAAAGAGGACTAATAGTAATGAGTATTCACATGTAATCTGTACCAATTAAAATCAAATTTGGTAGAAGCACACCAGCTATGAGTCTGTTTTTTAAAAATATACATCAAAAACATTCCCCATCCTATGGCGTAGTCCATTGGCGTAGCAGTGCTTCACGAAACATGTATTGAATGAATCTCCCCCACCCTGAAACTGCAATATGCAGAGTCTTATTAAATCAGATATTAAGGGGAAAGTTCGTATTTTAATGAGAACTTACCAAATTTGCACTTCTTGAACCAATACACAAACCCAAATGCAGCTCTGCTTTTTATTATTTTATTTAACATCTCCCCCACCCCCGAAAGAATAGGAACTACAAACAAATAGCATGGAAAATACTGGTATGACTTACCAAATCATGAGCATGAATACATTAATATATTATAGAATATTATATCAGAATAAATGCATTGCTTTTATGAACATTTAGGCTAGTACAAACACTTCTAATTTGCTCTAATTCCACTTTTATCATACAAGCACAGCTCTCCTTTGAAATTCATACTTCTCCAAATTTTGTGATGCTGTTCTCTAACCATACATACAAATTGCCACGCTGGCTTGAAAAGCACACAGAGAAATGTATGTGGAAATGGGTGAGCCAAATTTAAGACTGGAAGAAAAGACAAACTGAGAGAAAGGAAAATGACAGCCTCCATCTACTCTCTGCTTGCTGCCCTCAGCTATGACAATTAGGGAAGGTTTGATTCCTGCATTGTAGGGGGTTGGACTAGATGACCCTAGTTTCGTCCAACTCTACAATTTTATGAGTCTAGGTAAAAAGTTAAATTAAGAATAAAAACTAACTAAATCACCGGGGAGGGATGGTCAAATCAAAGACAGAGATCAGAGGTCACGGCCAGAAATGCTGTGGTTTTTAAAATGTAACTTTAAGGGACAAATCTGAACGTAATCTGTTATTAAGGAGTCCCATTTGAATGTAGAAAATACTTGGATATTGTCTAGTGTCTCCCACACATGTATATATCTGCATATACCTGGCATGATATTTGTGTGCCTAGGACACACTTTACATTGGAAAGCAATGTATGAACTGACAGCTGAAAGAAGCAGCCACAATTAATGTAGCCGAATCAACCCTAATGCACTTTGAATGAGGGGACAGAAAGGTCTACTATTATAAAATGTGGTTGTTATAGTGAGCATTCTCCTACAGTATGAAGAATTAGAGTCCCCTTCTATCCACTTATTCCTGAATTGTGAGTGAACATGGTCTCCCCGTCAACCTTAATATCATCTTGAAAAATTGGGGGATGATAACAATGTATAGGACAAAAGCATACAAATTTCGCTTTTATCTCTAGCAAACAACTTTAAAAGCAAATAATTCCTAAAAGCAGTAAACTCTTCCTCACGATAATTTTATTCCTACTGAATATGCAAAGAGTCACTATTTCTGTGTCAAGGACAGTTATTTACCAAAAGTAGATTGCTAAGGTGTTGCATCTAAATGTAATAATCTTCTAATGCAAAAAACCATTAGGACTTTTAACTTGGGAAATTTCAAAATCTAATGCATCCAACTACATCTGGTAAATTGCAATTTAAGTTACTCTGGGTTCAGAGGTCTCATTTCTATATCAAAAAGAGAAATTTGCAGGGGATTAGAAGCTGCTTACAAATGATCAGGTGACTGATGTTCTGCAAACCTATATTCACATGCAAAATGGTCAGATGCAAACTAATGCAAACTTCGTACTTGCAAAATTTAAGAGGTAAAAGATGGCAAAGATCAAGGGTTCATTGACCACATCAAGGTACATGTCAAGATTATTTGGTTGATGTTTGCATTAAACTACCCTCCACCTGTTAAGACATAAAGTCTTTGTCTCTCTCTAACAGGAGAGTACCGGTAACCAGTTCAAGTATCAGCTTGTAACCTTTCATTGATTGCAATGGGTTTGCTCTGAATACATAATTAATGAACAAGTACAAAAAACCCCAACCACACACTATGATATAGTGTTTGGTATTTCTGTTGATTTCCACTGTTGGACAAAAAATACCCTTGGTGAAATAAACAGATTTAAAATATGTCAGCCTTCTCCAAACTGGTGCCCTTCATAGGTTTTAGACCACAGACAGCAGCCCTGCCCATTAGCCATGCTGAGTGTGATTTCATTTAGTAATCTTTTGAATTTATATCCCCACCTTCCTCCCAAAGGGGCCCAGGGTAGAAAGCACACCCACATTTTCTTTTTAAAAGCAACAAGCATACTAAAACAATTAAACCATTCTAAAAACAGTTGCAGCTAAAAACTGTAATCCAGTTACAGTCCAAAACTTCTGCAGTAATTCAAAACTTATATATAATTTAAAAGATAATTTAATGCAGAATGTAATGCAACAGCCTGTGCTGAATTCTATTTATTCTATCAAAAGTTATAGCCAAATAATCAGAAAATGAAATCACAACTTGCCTTACATAACAGGAAGGGGATTTCCTTAACTCAAAACTGACCAATGACAAACAGAGTAGAAAGAGTTGGCTGGTCACCTAGAAAGCAATGTAATAGCCTTTACATTGAAAATATAGAAAATATGTAGAGCCGGATAAAGAAACTTATTAGTCAGAAGCAACCAAGGAATAAAGCACAAATTGGCAGAAGCAATCATACAATCTACATTTCACACTATAAAAGGTAAAGGGACCCCTGACCATTAGGTCCAGTCCAGTTGCGGCGCTCATCTCGCTTTATTGGCCGAGGGAGCCGGCGTACAGCTTCCGGGTCATGTGGCCACCATGACTAAGCCGCTTCTGGCGAACCAGAGCAGCGCACGGAAATGCTGTTTACCTTCCTGCTGGAGTGGTACCTATTTATCTACTTGCACTTTGACGTGCTTTCGAACTGCTAGATTGGCAGGAGCAGGGACTGAGCAACGGGAGCTCACCCCATCGCGGGGATTCGAACCACCGACCTTCTGATCGGCAAGTCCTAGGCTCTGTGGTTTAACCCACAGCGCTACCTGCGTCCCCCAATTTCACACTATAACACCTGACAAATTAAAATCCTTGGTTTACTCCATGGGACATGTTTGTAGGGCTGTAATTGCAGCAAAAGGTTTCACACTAAGTACCAAAAGAAATGGTGGGAAGTTATGAAATACTCCTTATCACGGTTATTTTGTGTATAGGGTCTTTTATTTGGCTATAACCTTTGATAGAATAAAGTTTCTTCCATTAAAATCTGCATTAGATTATATTTCTAATGACATATAATTTTATGGTATTATTCTAGAAAAGACTGATGTTATGAACCATTGCAGGGGTTTGGATTAGATGATCCTTGGGTCCTTTCCAACTCTACAATTCTATGATTCTATGAAACCTCAGAAATACATATTTTCCAAAGGTTTGCCACAATTTTGGCCACTAGTGTCAGTTGTACAAAGCACACCATGGTTCAGCTATTCATTAGTGCCTTAACATGATGAAAGAGTTCAATCAGTTTGTAAAACTGTGTGCCATCCATAATTAAAACTGTCCAATGAGCTTGCAAGATTTGGTTTGCCATCTATAATTTACATTCCCCCCTTTTGCTATAATGCAATTTCCACTTGGCCCAAAGGGGGTACTATGTGATCAGTATTAGCACTTTACTTTGTAAATTAATCAGAATCACCTAGCAAATAATTACAGTCCTCTCTTCCAAATCTATTATCTTCCAGCTTAAATTTGAGCAGATGGCTAGCTTGGGGGTATGTATTATTCGAGGTATGGAATTAATTGAGGAATTCTTACATTGCAAATAGAGAGCATTTTATTATTGTTGAACAGCACTCATACTTTGCTTTCTTATTTTCTTTTTCTCTCATGCTAGGTAAACATCTCACAGTGAGGAAGTTTCATTGTTAAATGCTTAGACCAGAGCTTTCCAAACTGTGTGTTGTGACTCGTTAGTGTATCGGCTGCAGTGTATAGGTGTGTCGCACGATATGTGTCCGTATCTCTTATAAGGGGTTATAGTTTAACCTCTGGTTTGCTAGTAAAACTGAATTACTGTGTCACGAATTCAGTGTGTGTCACCAACATGAAAAGCTTGGAAAGCTCTGGCTTGGACAGTTTTGGTTGGGAAACAGGAATTTTCCCCCTTCAGTTTTCAACAGCCTTCATGATTTGAATAGCTTTCGAGAAAACTACTTCAGCTGGTTGCTGGGCCTTAGTTTTCAGGGAAAAGGTGCCAGGACCATCCTCAGGTTTCAGGTGACCGTCAGCAAAATGTCCACTAGGAAGATCCTACACCTGTGGGTCTCCATGGCAGTAGGGTGGCCTTTGTCAAACTCTACCAAGGCCAGTGCTCTCTTTGGAGGGCCGTCTGGGTGCCCATGTATCTTGCCTTATAGGAGAGCCCTCTATCTGAAGACATCCTTAGGAAGATGTCCTATGTCTGGTTTAAAGAATCCAGTAATTCACAATCTGGTCTGCATGCAAAGCCACCTTACCTTTTTTTTTTTTTTTTTTTTTTTTTAAATGCTATTCCTCTCAAAGCCTGTTCTCCTAGTGTTGGCAAGAGGGGAGGTACGTGCTACGTAAATCATGACAGCAACAACGAAGTTCTGGGAGCTCATTCTTAGCTTCCTTCCTCAATTATTTTTCTTTATAACTTCCCTGCTTGGACTCTTTCTTGTTTCATAACACACAAAGGGAAAACAGAGCTCAAAAGCAGCAATATAAGTGGCTGCTTTTCCTCCCCACCCCCCCAACAACCTTTTGTCCATGTGCCAAAGAAATAAAAGAGAAAGAAACTGAAAATCCATGAGCCACTTTTTCCTGGCTGGACTAAAGCAAGATGATCTGTTATCAATTTATGACAACTTTTGTTCCGATAAAGCTTTCCTGTGGCTTGCTGTCAATATTGCATGATGAAATTCTAAATTCATGGGTGAGGATTACAAAGCTGAACTTGCTATGAAATGCTTCTCTTTACTCTCAGCGAGAGCAATCAATGCAGAGGTAACTATGCTGTGCAGGGCAGTTAAATTGGCCATGGCGAAAATAGAAGGCTTTGGTTTCTTTTTAATTTTGCTGAGCAACTGTTGTCCACAACAATTGTTGAGTGAGCAGGTTTTAGAGCCATTAATGCTCTCTTGAAGTGCACAGTTCAAACTTTTTTTGGGGGGATGTATTTTTATTGCAGGGATATCATATTTTACCCAGTACTAGGAAATTTCCCCAGTACCATATTTTGAATCTGGGAAACCAAGTTTGGGTAATTGATAGGTGGAATTTTAACTTCACAAAAGTAACTGGCACCTGTTAGATATGCAACATAACTTTTCATTTTCACCTAGCGTTTCATCATAAAAATATCACTCAAAACAAAAACAGTAGGGAGTGTATTATGCACCCCCAAGGTAGATGTTTACATAACATTTACATACATTAATTTATATGTACAGTGGACCCTCTAGATACAAATTAAATTTGTTCTGGGGGTCCGGCCGCAACCCGAAACGTCCACAGGCAGAGGCGCTGCTTCTGCGCACACACAGGGCGTGAAGAAGAAGAAGAAGAGTTTGGATTTGATATCCCGCTTTATCACTACCCTAGGGAGTCTCAAAGCGGCTAACATTCTCCTTTCTCTTCCTCCCCCACAACAAACACTCTGTGAGGTGAGTGGGGCTGAGAGACTTCAGAGAAGTGTGACTGGCCCAAGGTCACCCAGCAGCTGCATGTGGAGGAGCGGAGACGCGAACCCGGTTCCCCAGATTATGAGTCTATTGCTCTTAACCACTACACCACACTGGCTCTCACTGATTGAGAGCTTCTGCGAATGCACATGCGGTGAAACCTGGAATTATATGGCACATGCGGTGAAACCTGGTTTGCAGCGTTCGTAACCCGAAAGTTACGTATCCGGAGCGGTACGTAACTAGAGGGTCCACTGTATAAGCATTCATTTAGAATTAATTACTATAATTACTATAACCACCACAACACTATGATCAGGTAAACCATGTGCCTGTTTCAAAGATCAAAGAACTGTAGATTCAGAAGAGACCACAAGGGTCATCTAGTCCAATCCCCTGTAGTGCTCGAACCCACAAGCCTGAAATTAAGAGTCTCATGCTCTCCCAACTAAGCAATCCAAGCCTTCGAATTGCTCAGTCTGCTTTCCTGGTTGGGGAAATGGCTGTAGTTCAATGGTAAAGCACCTGGCTTGCATGCTGGAAGTTCCAGGTCCAATATCCAGCATCTCCAGGTACAGCTGGGAGAGAACCCCCATCATAAAATCATGAAGAACTGCTGCCTGTCAGGGTAGACAATGTTGAGCCACTTGATATGGGGACCATTTCACCACTACCATCTCTTCTGCCACATGTCATCCTCCTGCTCTTGGCCTTCTATGCTTTGCTCTGAGTGGTCCTTTTTGAGAATGAGGTATTGTGGGTGAAAAGGCCTGGAGAATGCCTGCATCACCACCACTTCACCTCAAGGTAACGTTAAGTGGTCATTTCCCACCATTGTTTCAAAGCAGTGGTAGTACAGATATTCTCTAGCCAAACTTACCCACAAATCTTTGCTCTGAGGAAGGACTCACAGGTGAAAGCAGCATCAGTTGTGCCTCATGGGTGGTCCTGAAGTCAGCAGATGAGATGGTGGTGGGTTCAAAATCTGAGACCCTCCCAATCTGCCATCTGAGTCAACATGGCTCATGGTAGAGCAGACTCTTCAAGCAGAGGGCTGTCTTGTTTATAGCAGGAAACATGATCATCCTAAACAATTGTAACTTTTCAGGAGCAAAGAAAGATAATACAGTATGGACAATTGCAGCTGATGTGAATAGTACTATGACTTCCTCATATTTAAAGATTATGAACAGCATCACAAGCAAGTATGAACTTTTAGAGTTAGGCCAAAATCCAGATGTACAGTAAGTTATGGGCCCTGTGTTATAGAGCTGAATCCATTTTCATATTCCTTACAAGAGAAACTGTGTGTTTACTACACCCTGTTTAAAATCTGATAATGTCTCCAGGAGATCAAGGCTGGACTAGCCTGTTGGCTATTCCCATCCGAGAAGCAGCTCATTTCTACTTAAAGTAAGGCTATATACATACCATACATTTAAAGCATGTGACTTTCCTCAAAGAACTGTTGGAACTGTAGTTTGTTAATTGCTGAGAATTATTGCTAGGTAGATAGGTAGGCTGAGCTACAGTTCCCATGATTATTTGGGAGAAATAATGTGCTATAAATGTACTGTATGTACTTAGACTTAGAATATCAAACGTCAGCAAGGTACCCTCACCTTACTCCTTCACATTTGAGCAAGATGCCCCAAGGTAGGAATGTCCTGCCACTTACTGTTTGTTTGTCTGTTTTTACTACTTTAAGGCTATGGGGTTCCTGGCTCCAGGTTGGAGAACTGTACCATTTATTTCTGCATGTAACGACTAGCAATGCATAGATAGATTAGATGCACTGATCTAATGTTTAAAAAGAAGAAGCAAAATAAATCCAGGACCTTTGTATCCTGAACATGCTAATCCTTGTGAATATATATATATATATATATATATATATATATATATATGAATGAAAGTCACACAGTTCTGCCTTAATGCAATAATTAAAGGGTTAATTATATGTGCCATAAAAACTAAGCTCTGTGATTTATGGTGCACACCCACCCCCTATAATCTGGTCATAAATAAAAGGGCTGGTGATAAGGAAAAGCTGCAGGCAGGAGAGCAACTCACCATCTTTAATGGGCAGTTATATGACATGCTTCTAGTACATTGGCAGTAAATCAGCAGAAACATCTTTTATAGAGTTCTGGGTTTTATGATGTCATTAACTTTCCTCCTTATACTTAAGGGATAATGAAATAAAGTTGTGAGGAGGGATCAAAGGATGAGCCTGGGCTGTGTAAGTTTGAGGCTGCCACAGGAGAGCTGCCTTGCAGGCGAGGATCGTGGTAGTGCTGGTGGTAAAGAACTGGGTGATTTGGGGAGGGGAGGGGAGCGAGAAGAAGGTGAAAGACCACAAACTTTTGGCAAACTCTGACTAGCGCACAGAACATTAATGAGCAGTTTTATGAGAAGCAACTCTTTAATCAATGGTCTGTGGCTTCCAAACGTTGCAATTTAGCCTGAATTTTTAACATGCTGGATGGCAAGATCAACCTGAAGTTCAAAGCCGTTTTCAGTCACAGAAGCTGCATTTTAAATTGAAGGTTAACGTGACAGTCTTAGAAGGATAAGCATCTGCAACAGTGTAGTCTCGTAAACCAGCTAGAGCAGGCTGGCAGACTGTTTCAGAAACCTAGCTTTTTCGCAAAGCACAGTTGAGGATCTCAGGAGTTAAGCCCACTCTAGTAGATGACAAATTCCATCAGTTGCACCATTTTTTCCCCTCATGAAAGACAGTGAATTCTGATGTGTTTTGGGCCATAACCCTACCGCAGTGGAGAAGAGGGATATCTTGTAGCAGATAATGCTAACAATCCTGGTCTGCCTGCCCACATCTTGCACAGGTTTTTATTTTTAACTTCACAACCATTTTTCAGATGTTTGACCGGAGCACAGCAAATGTGTAAAGCGAAGAGTGTGTGCACCCTCTGTCACATACATTTGCGAGCAAACTCAGTTCACACATGAAACAAAAAAACATGTAACTCAAACAGTAAAGCAATTTGTAAACACTGAAACAGAATGAAAGCCTAGAAACACGTGTGTGTGATGAACTAACACAACCCACACAACTAAAATAGGCAAGAAGGAGGCCACAAGTATACCCTTCAAATTAAAGGCCGAAAGCCTGGGTGTAAAGAAACGTGCCTAAATATAGATAATGATGGTGCCAGGTGTGCCTTCCTGGGGAGAGGATTCCACAAGTGGTCAGCCACCACTGAAAAGGCTCATGCTCCCACCCTCTATACCCCTCTCCGGGGGGGGGGGGGCACACAGAGAAAAGGCTTAGATAACAAATGCAAGGTCCTGCTTGGCTAGTGTGGGGAGAGGCTTCAAAGATAAACTAAACTATAAAACTGCAAAAATGACAATGATCACCAATACACTGTAGCTGGCGAACATAGATGGAGTGGGCCATGGATATGAGCTGACACCAAGCAGGCTGGGTGGGAGGTGGTTGTGCTGGATTGTTCCAATAGAAGACAAGAGACACTATTTACATTACAGGAGTGGCAAGTGGTCTCCTCTGTGGTCCAACTAATAAAGGGGGCACCCCAGTCCAAGGCCATTTAGGACAGGAGTAGCCAAGGTTGTGCCCTCCATATGTTTTGGGACTCCAGCTCCCATCAGCCTCAGCCAGCATGACCAATAGTCATGGATGATGAAAATTGTAGTCCAATAACATTTGGAGGACAGAACTCCTGAAAAAATGTAATGTGGAAGAAGAAGAAGAAGAAGAAGAAGAAGAAGAAGAAGAAGAAGAAGAAGAAGAAGAAGAAGAAGAAGCAGGGGAGTAGTAGTAGTAGTAGTAGTAGTAGTAGTAGTATGGATTTGATTTCCCACTTTATCACTACCCGAAGAAGTCTCAAAGTGGCTAACATTCTCCTTTCCCTTCCTCCCCCACAACAAACACTCTGTGAGGTGAGTGAGGCTGAGAGACTTCAGAGAAGTGTGACTAGCCCAAGGTCACCCAGCAGCTGCATGTGGAGGAGCGGAGACTCGAACCCGGTTGACCAGATTACGAGTCTACCACTCTTAACCACTACACTACACAGGGACTGACAAAGTGATCTAACCTTACTGGAGCAGTGTGGTATGGGAGCTGTGCCTGTAATGTAGAAACTGATCAAATTATGTTCTTTCAGAGGGTGAAGAGCCTGGGATACCAAAGCATATTATTATATTTTAATTACGCCAGAAAATATCCTTTATTAAGTATCGGGAATGCATTTGGTTAGCAGGCGTGAAGCTTAGGCTGCTGTTACTCATCACTTTATTAACAAGAATTGACTTTGCTTGAAATATGAATGTCATAGCTCAACTGAAGAGCACACAGCCTTGTTTCACAATGAATGATAATGGCCTAAACCAAACGTGACCATCTATCTCTTGCCTATCAGTATGTTTTGTGAGGTTATTAACAAAATAGGGAAGGAAGGAAGGAAGGAAGGAAGGAAGGAAGGAAGGAAGGAAGGAGGATAATCTTGTGTACTGTGACACCGCCTTAAAATAAGAAAATTTGTTATGGCAATGTTTCTTAGAGAGCTTTATGCATTCAAATATCTCTAAATGAAGGACTGCTCCATGCATTGAACATAACAATCTAGATGATTGTATACCATTACCGAAAATTGAACTCAGCCTGTATAACCTATGCAGAGCTCCAATTTATCACGAGAAACATTTCACCAGCCTATTCACATAATGAGTGTGGATATAAAGTTAGCACCAAGGAAGATCAGAACCCCTCTGGGTTGTTTAACTCAGCCTCTTCTGTCATTCCCTACATTATTCTTTAGAAAATATGTGGAGGAAAAGAAACCACAGGGACCTTGCTGTGAAAACAACAACAAGAAGAGTGATTGGTGCGAGAAGGGTAAGTGCCTATGGTGGGATTTTGTAAAATCTAATGTAAATTAAGGGACTGCTGTCCTATCAGACAAAAATAAGCTATCCAGTTCCAGAAACACCCCCCCCCCCAACTACTCTATTGATTTTGCAATAATACACAATAGATGGACACAATAACATCCATAAAGAAAAACATGTAAATGCCCTCCCTCCTCTTATCAGAAGCTGGATGATTATTCTTATTCAAATTCTATTATATGATCTCTGCTCCTATTTGTTTACCATCTATTTTTCACCCAAAGGAGTTATGATACCCATGAACATAGTTTTAACAAAGGGTATGCAATCAAGTCCAGACATAATAACATGTGTAATAAATGGCCACCAACTGGCATGAAAGTGTCTGGCTTCTTTTATCCCTTCAATACTGCTACACCATGATGTGCCTAAAACAATTTTGATACACGCAGCTATCTAAAAAAAATTAAAGCTTAATCCTAGGTACTTTTATTCAAAAATCAGTTCATTGTTTCATGGGCCTTCTATTGAGGATGAAGAACAGATTGCAATCTAAGAATTAGGTTGGGACTTCTGCACAAGCAAACACTGCTCCTCGATTGCAAATGTCATAAGATATTTAACACCTGATGTTCTCCTTGGATGCATGTGACACTCTACTCAGTTGATTACTCAATTTTTTACACATGAAGTTGACCCTGCTAAGTGTTAAGCAACTTCAACTGGTTCAAAATGTGGGTTGCTAGATGGTAAGTGGAGCTCACCAGTGATTGCATCTCTCCAGTACTGAAATAACCTCATTGCTTATCCATTTGTTTATGGGAATAATTCAATGTGCTGTTGCTGATCAATAATGCCCCTAAATCCAACTCTACAATTCTAGGATACCATTCTGGCAGCCTTTTTGGCTAAAGAGCACAGATGCTCTTAACAAAAATATCAATATTTTAAGGGCCTGTTCCAGATACACCACCTTCAGGTGGGTAGCTTCTGGTTAGGGTGGCCCTGTGCCCTATTTTGAAGTTCTCTATTTGAGGAAGTCTATCTGGAAGGTTATCCAGTTTAAAAATAAAGAAACATCAGAAGGAAATGTAGCAGGCTTTGAAGTTGTCCATCAATATATTATCCATCAATATATTGTCCATCAATATATACTGTCCACCTGTATAATTATAGTGAATATTTCTGATGCATATCTATTCATATAAATTGGCATAGACAAAATTTATGCAAATATCATTTTTTAATGATTTTAGACCTTCCTGGGGTGACAACCTGACTCTGGAATTCTCTCTCCAGTAGGGCTAGTGCAGTACATTTTGCTGTCTGCGGCAGCTGCTTCACATTGCCTAATGGTATGGCAGGCCCAACTCCACAGGGAGACTCTAAGAATCAGAATTATAGAGTTGGAAGTGTCCCCAGGGGTAATCTAGTCGAACTCTCTGAAATGCACAAATCTCCATTAAAACATCCATGACAGACAAAGCAGAGTCCACAACTGCTCAAGGGAGTCTGTTCCACTGTCAAACAGCTCTTACTGTCAGAAAGTTATTCCTGATGTTTAGTCAGAATCTTCTTTCTTGAAACTTGAATCCATTGGTTCACTTGATCCATCTTCCATGTATTAGCCCTTTAGATATTTGAAGATGGCTATACAGTAATATTTCCTCTCAATCTCCTCTTTTCTGGGCTAAACATACCTAGCTCCCTCAACTGTTCCTCATAAGGCTTGGTTTCCAGACCCTTGATCATCTTGGTTGCCCTCCTCTGCACATGTTCCAGCTTGTCAATATCCTTCTTATATTGTGTTCCAGAGAACTGGAAAAAGTATTCCAGGTGTGGTCTGACCAAGACAGAATAGAGTGGTACGTTTACTTCTCTTCATCTAGACACTATACTTCTGTTGATGCAGCATTAGCTTGTGTTGCTGCATCACATGACTCACGCTAAACTTGTGGTCTAATAAGACCCCTAGATCCTTTTCACATGTACTACTAGTAAGCCTGGTGTCCCCCATCTTATATTTGTGCAGTTGCTCTTCCTGCCTAAGTGTAGAACAGTGATGGCCAAACTTGACCCTCCAGCTGTTTTGGGACTACAACTCCCATCATCACTAGCTAACAGGACCAGTGGTCAGGGATGATGGGAACTGTAGCCCCAAAACAGCTGTAGGGCCAAGTTTGGCCACCACTGGTATAGAACCTTACATTTGTTCCTACTGAAATTGTTAGTTTGGGTCCTGTTCTCCAGTTGTTAAGGTCATCTTCAGTCCCAAGTCTGTCTTCTGCAGTGTTAGCCACTCCTCCCAGTTTGGTGGCATCTGCAAATTTAATGAGCCACCCCTCAATTTCTTCATCCAAGTTATTTATACAGATGTTGAACAACAACGGGCCCAGGATAGAACCCTGCGGCACCCCACCTGTCACCTTTTTCCAGGATGATGAGGAACCATGAATGAGTACTCTTTGGGTTAGGTCAGTTAACCAGCTACAAATCCACCTAACGGTTGCCTTGTCCAACTCACATTTTACCAACTTCCCCGTAGGTTAGTGATAGAGTGTCTGGTTTTCATGCAGAAGGTCCCAGGTTTGATCCCCAACAACTTCATGTAGCTTGATAGGAACTCTCTGCCTGAAACCCTAGAGTGCCGCTGCCAATACTAAGCTAGATGGACCAATGGTCAGATTCGGTATAAGGCAGTTCCCTGTTCCCGAGGTGCCTTCATTATTACTGTTTTGGTGCCAGATTACTTCTGTGCTATTTACCTGAGGTTTTAATTAACATGTAATGATTTTTCATGGCTTTAATTGTGTATTGCTATATCATCTGTCCTTGTAGTTTTATTTTACTATTGCTAGGTCTAGGATATTTTATTGTTATTATTTTTAGTGTCTATTGTAAGTCACCTTGAGGCTTTTTTGTAGTGGAGAAGCACTGTAAAATTGAATTAAAATAAATAATAAAATACAGAATCTTTGTATGTGAATATATTTAAGAAATGCATTTAGTGGCCCCAAATTTAGAACAGTGAGAAAATAACTACCCTTGGGAGGAATATGTACTAGTTGGTCAATATTAATGATCAAAAGATTTTATCATTTTCATGTTACTCAAATCTGCAATATAGCTAAATTGCATTCAATCATCTCTCCTCTGAAGGATTAGTGACTTGGAAGAACAAAATCCACAACCACCAGACTTTGAGCATCATAATTTCTCATGGCTATGCTGCAGAACATTAAGACAGGATGAGGAATTAGCTGTGCCAAGGAGAAAATTTGCTACTGTCAAAGTTATTTAGTTTTTCATTTACAAATACGATGTGATGGAACCAAAGAAGGGGGAAGGGAGGAGATATATTAACCAGCCAATGTTAAAAACTGTAATTCAATATCTGGTTATAAATCTTTTTAATAATACAAGGTTCGGGATGATGTTATTTTTATATATTAAGTATGAGATATTGGTTTCTTTTTAAATTAATAGAAGTCCAGATATATTTAAATACTTGATAGGGTTGACATTTCCGAGAAGGAAGGTGGAGTTTATTTAGTGCCCCACCCTTAAAAACAACAACAAACCAACTTACTAAAGTCAGACCATTAATGTGGCCTGCTGGGCGTATTTTGCATTTAACCACTGAACAGTTATTTATTATTCTTCCCCTGAAATTTTCACAGTGCCTCTTTCATCAGTTAAATTCCTCCTTTTGAAACAAGCAACATTTGAACAAAAACAGTCTTTCTTCCCCGCCCCCCTTTCTTTCTTTAAGAATCAAAGCACCCCCCCACCCCACCCCACCCACTCCCTTCTACTGAAATTAAGTTTTCTGGACTGAATTACACAGCTTACACCATAGCAAGTTCAGCCACTGGAAATTATTTAGAAATAGCCAAACTAGAGGGCCAAAGGCCTCAGGCCTTTATCTTAGACTACATGATTGATGTGTTGTGGGCCCTGCTGTGTTTAACAGTGATTTCTATCTGTTGCTAGCGGCAACAGTCAGGGTCTCAGCATGAGGCCAGCAGCAGCAGGCCTCGCTGCAGCAGCAGGGCCGCACACAGGGACAGACAAATAGTCTTTTCAGCTGGACAGGTCTCATGGGGGGGTTTGACATAAAGGGCCCTTTGGAAAAGCTGGAATTGTCAGTCCTTTGATGGCCCCATGCTGGGCCATTAGCTTCTGTTACTAATTTGCAGCGTATGTGCGAGGGCAGAGCGGCAGGAACACCTGCAAGCTGCTCAAATGCATTGTGGGAAGGATTTTATGGGGAGAGCAAAAAAGGGAAGAAAGGGACGAGGCATAACCCCCTCCATCTACAAGGGCGTTTGACACTGCCTATTATCATTTTAAGCCATCAAAAGATGACTGTGAACTAGCAACAAGGGCTCCAACTGAAACTGGAAAAGCAGAAAAGCAGCAAGGAAGGAGAGGGAAACGCTTTTTGGATTTTTATTTTTATTTAAAGGCCATCCACCTTAACACAATGAGAGGTTTTTCAGGATCCACCCCCCCTCCTCTTTTCAGGCAGAGGAGGCAATCTTATATAGGCCAAAATACCCAGCTAGAGTGGAGTTTATTAGGAACAGAATTTCTAAATTAAAGCTCAATCTCCCTGCTTAACTTTCTTTGCTTCACTAATTCCACACCTGGAAACAATATTAAACTAAAGCTGAAGATCAAAATGTCGAGGAGCAAAATGTTAGGAGGCAGATTCTTTGAGACACGTATTTTTAAACAGGAAAGGACACTTTGGTCCTGAAGATTTTTAAACAGGAAGAACACTTAAGTTCTGAGGATTCAAGTGTGAAAAACTGAAAGTCTCCAGCTACTTAATGGAAGGAAATTTCTAATGAACTCTACACTGGACGCTGCTAGACATCCAAGACTGCTCAAAACAATGCATCACCAACAGACATTATTTCCTGATGTGCAGAACAGTTTTAATACTTGGAAACAAGGGGTGTGATATAGAACCCCCATAATGCAGGGGGTACATAATATTGTGTATGATAACAGGTATGTGGGAAATGTTTGTGGAAATCCCAATGGAAAACCTCTGTGCCCACACCAAATACAGTATCTTATTCACAAACCTTCCTTTGATTTGTGTTGATATGCAGGATTAGGAAACAATAACCCTTCCAAGATTGCAGCTTTAGCAGGCAGTGGATGTCACTTTTTTGTTTTCAGTAAATGACTAAAATAATATCAAGCACATGCTGTAAAACAATGAACTAATTCTGTCCCTCTCCCCACTCAAAATGGCTAATGAAAATGTTTGTTCTCAGGCTGAGTTGCCCTCCAGAGTACATTTTTTCCCTACCAAGCTATAAAACATGGGTGCATAATTGAGTCACTGACAGCGCTTGCAGTACAGCGGTGCTCACAGATGTCTGTTTAATAAAAACAAATGGTAATAAGGGGATCAATAGAATGCCAAAAATAATCCTGACTTTTACAATGTTTAGAAAACCATAAGCCACATTTTCCTGCTCTCACAACTTCTGCTGTGATCACAACACTCCAGTTCCTCACAAAGAGAGTTTTATAAATATATGTAGCACAGACTCCTTTCTTTACCCTTTCTGTAAATCCCTAGAAGTCATTTCCTTATTGTGTTGTGAATCTCCTTCCTGGTGGGTTCTCTCTCTCTCTCTCTCTCTCTGATATATTGGGATCTGTTCAGATACTGCTGTATTTCAAGCTACTGCAGCGGTGAAGAGACCAATTGGTTAGCTAATTAAATTGTGAAACCAATTCTAATTTCACTTCAGTATGTGGTCTTCTGCAAGCCCCTTTCTCTTAACCTCAGGCCACTCTGCCCAGTTCCACCCCTACCTGCTGTAAGATACTGATCTTGACCAACTTAATAGATTCACACTGTATGGTAGGGAATCTGCAATCCTCCAGATATTAGACTGCAGCGCCCAAGAGCCCCACAGCAAACAGTCTGGGATGAGGGCCACAGGTCCGTCCTCCTTGCTGTAAGGTCTACTGAGATAATGGGCATGGGAACTACTAGGAGGCTGTGCCAAATGGTTGATGGGAAAGGTGGGTCTTTGAGAGGCAGGCTTGGAAGGAAATGAGAGGTGACATTCACAAAGGTGTTCTGGGAAACAGTTTCATACATAAGGGGCAGCAAGGGAGAATGAACCTAAGTCATTTTGAGGGAGACTGATTTGAAACTAAGTCTCTCCAGTCAACACTCTTACCCAGTGTGCCACCCTGGCTCTCAAAGAGACCAAAGCTCTTACACTTAGGAGAGAAATTTGGAAATTTCATGGTCTGGAAAAGTTTACACTATATTGTTTGGCTTGGGTTACTACCATTTTCTTTTATAATGTCAACTGAATGATGAGTTTCTCTTCAAAACTGGGGTCACCGGGCTCCAGTCCTGTTTGCTACAGCCGTTCCCCCGCTCCCAAGAATTCCCTTGCCTCGAAAATAATGGAAATATTAATTGTAATATTGTACTTATTTTGATGATTCTGGAGTACCGCTTTCATGTACTGTATGCCTTATCATAGCAGGTACATTATGACGAATACATTTGTTGTACTTTGCTTGCCATATATTCTTTGTATGCTAGCCCGAACCCCTGTTTTTTCTTTCTCATTGTGTATGTACCAATACAGTGGGTTCCTTATTTTTGTACATACTGCTTGAACAGTGGCAGACCTTGGGGTCTCAGATTTCAGCAGCGCCCTGTGCGATGCCAAAATTTGGCGCTCCCTACCTCTCACCTTCCATTCTACAACATAGAATTTCTTGAAATATCACATTTCATTTTTTTCGGCAAGCTGGGAAGTTTTATGTTTATGTTTTTGTTATTTCTGGAGAAAGTAGGGCTCACTTTGCCATGTCTGGCAAGGCTTTCTATTTTAAGGGAAATATTTGACAGAAACAGACACACATGTGCTGACAACAGTTGCCACTATTTCAATGAGTGCAAGTAGAGTAAGCAGACGCCACAAGGGTGTCAGCAGAGCTGCGTGAACATGCGGAAATGAGGCTCCAAAGAGAAGATGCACATTTAGTAAGGCTCAAACCGATCGAAAGGATTGTTGGCCAGGAGATGGAACAGTGTGTCATTCTGGAAGGGGAGGCAGATGGCCCTTTTGGCACCCTGGCATTGGAAAATATTTGTGGATTTTCCATCACATTCAAGATGTCAGCTGGTGGAAATGAAGAGTTGTATTGAACATTAGTCGTACTTTGAGCAGACCCATTGAAATTAATGGATCTGTGTGAGTTGGGTCTATTAAAGTCAATGGTTCTACTTTAAGTATAACTTAGTTGAGCATAGGCCCAAAGAACAAATCAGTCTCTGGAGAGGGGAAGGGAGAACCTGCAACCTTCTAGAATAGCACTCACTAAGGGAACGGACCTAGCAAGGCAATAGCTGTTCCTCATCCTTGTAGCCAGCAATAGAAAGAACACCTTCACATGGTTGGACACTGGAGTGGTGGACCCAGCCTCACAAGGACAAGGAGAATTGGAAGCTGAACATATAATAAATAATTTGTTGGCATCTTCTCACTTCCAAATTCCTTGTGCCTCAAGGTATATGCCTTGCTTTACTGACTGTCTCCTCTGTGTCTGTAAATCTAAGCAACATTATTAGACCAGGCAGGCTATTATTCATCCCATCATAATTTTGTACCATAATTAATGGGAACCTTCTATTTACCAGGAGGCACTTCAGACACAGTTTCTTTGTGCCCCCTCCCTCCCAAGTTCAAATTCCAAGGGAATTCTACAATGAGCATGGTAAATACCTTATTACTGGGTTTTTTATTTTTTTAAAAAACACAATAAACTAGAAGCTTCCAGACATTTAATTACAAAATATATGCAAATGAAAGACATCAACAAGCCTACAGGAAGATTCCTGCTTCAGTATTCTAGAGAAGCCTCAATAAATATTTCAAGGTTTCAAATGGATGCTTTGCAATCGTATGCTTTTCATTTGCATGAGTGCCGGAAGGAAGCGTTCAAAACCGCCTCAGAGCAAACACAGAGTATTTTCCTGTAAA
The DNA here is from genome assembly GCF_951804945.1 of Podarcis cretensis. Taxonomy (NCBI): domain Eukaryota; kingdom Metazoa; phylum Chordata; class Lepidosauria; order Squamata; family Lacertidae; genus Podarcis; species Podarcis cretensis. The sequence goes on from NC_137186.1 coordinate 33,726,573, forward strand.
ACTTTAATTGGGAAACTGACACTATATAATCTGTACATCATTGCCTCTGAGCTGTTGTTAAAAAATTAAAGCAGCATCAAAGAGCTGCTTTGTTAAATTAACACATGTTGTATATCCCAGACGTGCTCTGTGCCACAGAAGGAAATTGCTTTGAGCCGTAAACAATTTGACTAGGAAAGCTGGCAGGGCAGAGGTAGCAAAAGCATATAAATAAGAGGTTCAAAGCTGAGGCTATCAAGAGCCAATAGGTCACAAGTAAATGGGCAATGAGTTGTGGTTTTGTATGGTTATGAAAGACAGGTAATTTTTTTTAAGAAGGAAAACCAATGTCTGCAAGAAAGATGCATTAACAAACAGTTTCCTAAATGTGTTTCAAAAACAAATGTCCTCGCCAGGGGAAACCACTCGGAATGAATTATGAAACCCATGTTCTGATTGAGTTCAGTCTCCTCCAGCTTTACTCTAAAGCAAATAGACTTGCAATACAATACAATACAATACAATACAATACAATACAATACAATACAATACAATACAATACAAAACAAAACAAATGGCTTGTTAGTCTTATTTAGAGAAGACCCACTGAAAGTTAGGAACATGACTAATTTACATCTATTAATTTGAATGGGGCATATAATTTCAAGGGGGCAATCACAAATTATGCAGTCGACTTTCCTATATTTGGAGAAATCACAGGGGGTCAGCACACCTGCAGTGCACTAGATAACTTCAATCTGAGTAAAACTTACTTGGATGCAACCCTATGTCTACTCGAGCCCCACTGAGTTCAGTAGGGTAGGTGAGAATAGGATTAGAACCTTAGCAGTTGCAAGAAATAATTCAGTTCAAGTTTAATGGACAGGGAAGGTGCTCTCTAGAGCAGGGGTTGTCAACCTGGTCCCTACCGCCCACTGGTGGGTGTTTCAGGATTCTAGGTGGGCGGTAGGGGGTTCCACAGCACAAGCTGAATCCTCCTTCCATCGAGCCCTGGTGGGTGGTAAGGAAATTTTACCATCCAGAAAGATGCATTAGTGGGCAGCAGGTATAAAAAGGTTGACTACCCCTGCTCTAGAGGATACTGAATGCAACCAGGAATATTGATTTCATAATTTCTGTGTTGAGTGGTTTCATACAGGGATGACATTTGTGCTAAAAATTCACTGGAAAATCAAGAAAGCACGCCTCTTTCAAAATCTCCTTTCCATCCAGTCACTTGGGCTTCCCTTCATTCTAATGAACAAAGTGTCCCTTCTCTTGATTTCTCTTCTTTCAATTACAGATGACACTCCATCATCCCACGAAAAGGTGGGTGCTGCCTCTTAACCTGTGCTAAATTTTTGTCTTGGGCTCAAAAAAACCAAAAGGCTTCCTCCCTCAATCTGGTTGTCCATTTCTGCACACTTTTCCAACTCTACAATATCCTTTTTTATATGTCGCAATCAGATCTGTTCACAGTAGTCTGCTGGGATCTGCACCTTTAGCAATGTAGCAGTAGGATAAGCTAAATATTCCAGGAGTGTAAGGAAACTGGCTGGCAAAGCTGTTTCATGGCCTGAAAATCCACAACTGAGCTGAGATGTCACAAACTTTTATATCCTCAAAGTCTATGTGCTGGGCACTATGGCTCAAATTGTGCTATTTGCAAAAGATCAATGTCTCAGATCTTTGTTGTCAATTGAGAAGTTAACCATGCCACTATAGGCTTCAGACCACTGGTAGCTAACACAGTGTCCTCCAGATGTTGATGGCTTACAACTCCCATTATCCCTGACCATTGGACGATGCTGGCTGGGGCTGCTGGGAGTTGGGAGCTGAGCAACATTTGGAGGGTACTCCATTGGCTATCCACCTGGTCCATGAAGTTGGTTTAAGAGTTTTGCATCTTAACACAAGCCAAGCCAATGAAGGGCTTCTGGTCAGTACTGCTGAAGCAGACTAACCAAGCAACTCTTGCAGAAATAAGATAAGTATTTTATCTCCAACCCCACACTGTAAAACCCTATGGGAGTTTAAAAGCAAATGTCTTCCATACATAAATGAGAGTGCTCATGTAATTTTATCAGCCTCTCTGGAGTGACCAGCTATTTCTGTCAGAACCACTCAAATATATCTCTTCCTTGCCATTACTAGAATCCACAAGGCAACTAGAAACGCTACTCAACTGCACAGCTTAACTGATTAAGTAGGTGGGAACTGATGCCAGATCAGCACAAAAGTGTCTCTCTGCTAACCAGAAACCAGCCGCAAGCTGTGTCAGGGGACTGACCGCAGATATCATGCTGATAGTAAAGAGGCTTGAAATTACAACTTCCTGTTTCACTGCTCTCACGGTCACATGCAACCTCAGAGAGGAAATGCTAGCAGGAAGAGAAACGCCTTCAGATGGTCAGACAACTGCTTAGTGTGAAACATGTCCCTGTGGTTCATTTTTTAGCAGTGATCATTCACCGCAAGACAGAGATGACACTCTTAAAATGTGTCATGATACGCCTCTCTCTCTGTCCAGAAATACACATGCACAAATTGATTTGAGTAGAGCCAATCAAGGTGGGGAGATTATATATGTGTGTGTGTGTGTGTATGTATATATATATTGCAATCTACAAGTGTGGGGAAATTGCACCAGAGATGGAACTACTATTTTTAATCATGTTTCCACAGCTGCTGATTGTCAGGTGAAAAGACTGAGTGTTCAAAGAAAGAGAAAAAATGCCAAAATAATACTTGCACACTGTAAGGTGCTTCTGTGTATGTGTGTGTGTTTTGAACTGTGGTCTGCAGTGCTTCACCTTCTGAAGTACCAGCTTGTGCTCTGGGTCCTCAGGAGGCCAGACAGATTAGGTTTTAGGGGAAATATGTAATATAGGCTGCAGTTCAAGCTGGGGAGAGTCAGCTGCCCTCCCAGCTTGATAGCGTCAGCTGACACTCCAACTCAATCAGGGCACACCAAGCCCTAAAAAGTTCTTGCCGCCAAGCCAAGTTCAACCAAGAGTCCTGAGGAAGACTCTCCTGCTGTCTTCTCCTTACTACTGTCTCACATTTTAATTCTTGCCTGCATTTCACTCCACATCTACTTCTGGATCTTGAAACTTGACATTCTGCCTAGCTTCAACTTTGCACTTGCTACTCATCTTCCTGAGCTGGTGCCTGAACTCCGGACATCTGTTGCTCTTCTGATCCTCATCCTCTTGCATCTGAGCTGAACTCCAGCCACAGTGCATCTCTGAGTTAGGCCAAGGCCTGACGTCTCATCACATACACAGGACATGATTAGCTAAGTGGCAGCAGTAGCAGAGAAAGGGGGGGGGGACGACGAAAAGGGCAGGGAACACTGGGTGGCACTTACCTTGGGGTGGCACACCAAACCCCAAGGTGCAGGGCCCTCCAGCCCCTAACCTGCCACCTCCCCCTCAGCTGCCCTCCAGAAGAAGGGTGCCTGGGAGGGACACAACACCTCAGCCCCACACTGCTTTTGCAGGCAGCGTGCATGCATGTCATGTCCCCCTCACTGCCATCCAAGTGGAGGGGACCAGGCAGGGATGCAGCTCCAGAGGCGCGCCCAGCCCCCGGGATGCCCCACCCTATGGAGCTGTGTGCATGCAATATTGTGCGTACCCACCCCAGGTGTCACCGGGGTTCCCTATGCCACTGGGAGGCACTGTGACATCATCATGCTGGATACATGTTCTCTGATCAGTGGGATCATACAGATAACGGAAAGCGGAGAAGTGTCAAAGGAACTGAAAGGAGCTATTGTGATGGCCACTGGCTATAAACAATAAAATCTACTGACTGACAAATGAAAAGGGCAACAAACAAGCAAACCAGTGCAAAAATGTGTGCAGAATGTCTTTCAAGAAACTTTTTTTTTGGGGGGGGGGTACTCCCTGTTTTGCACCAAAACAACCCTTTAAAAATTTGTCTCAGATTTAGTCCTTACAGTGAAAAATAAAAGCCAGCCAGCCTAGCTTTGACCTAACATCTGCCTATGGCCACCCTTTACCTTTTATTGCGGTCTTGGAACTTGAAGTTTTGCCTAGCTGATTCCACACTAGCCTCTGGCCTTTTGATCCTAATCTGCCTGATTCAGTGTGTGACCCCTAGTCCATTTCTGACCATGTCTGTTGCCCTTCTGATCCTCACCAGCCGGCACTTGGACTCGATCCCTAGCGGCAGTCCATTTTGGAATTAGGCTGAAGCACATGCAACCAAATGTTTTTGTTGAAATCATAAGTGGGCTGCATGAAGAGAGAAATGGCAGAAATTTCAAAAGGAAGTGGAAGAGAGAGAGAGAGAGAGAGAGAGAGAGAGAGAGAGAAAGAAAGAAAGAAAGAAATGGTTCATTGTTGACTGTTGAAGTTAAAAGTACGTCTGAATTTTTTAAAAAGCTGAAGACCACAGGTCTAAGTGGTCTCTGGAATGCTTGCAGTTCACCACACTTCGGAAAATGTTGCAAAACTGTATTCAAAGCAGAGCAATCTGGATATATCATCAATCACCAATCTAGTTTAACTCAACAAAACCCACAGGGAAAATTCAAAGTGAGTAAACTTTGCACTGCTAATTATTTTCAAGTATGTAGTTCAGTGTAAACTGTCCCTAATAAGATGAGGGGGAAAACTAGCATCTTAGTGGAGATAGTATTGGCGCCCCCCCCCACTCCCAATTGTTTACATGACCCAAGTACTCAAAGTGCCTGGAGTGTCTCAGCAGGGCAAACCTGGGGGTTGTAGTCCAAAACATCTAGAGGGCACCAGGTTGGTGAAGGCTGGTAGCTGAGACTATACACAAGGGAGGAGGTGGCATTCTGCATGTGCTGCGGGGTGTGGGGGGTGTGAGTGCTATCCTCTTTATTGGAACCTTAGGACCCTGGCTGAAATTAGCTTTCAACACACATTTATTTGGGAATAAGTCCCATTGGACTCAACAGTGGCTTACATCTGAGTAGTCACAAATAGGATTGCACTGTCAACTCTGCATTCATTTCCCAAACACACCATTGCGCCGGAAAGTCTCTCCCCATGCCTAAAAAAGCTATTCATTTATTTTTTAAAAAATACATTTGGTGTGCAATTATTGAAAACAACAGCAACCCCACTGTTCTCTGCCAATAGTCACCAATTTGCATGGCTTTAAAGAAGGATTAGACAATTTCACAGAGGATAAGTCTACCAATGGTTAGTTCTACCTCCATTGTTGGAGGAAGGGTATTTCTCAACATCAAGCAGGGCAGGATGTGCTGTTACACTCAGGTCCTGCTTTTGAGCCTCCCATAGAACAAGATGCTGGACTAAATGAGATTTCGGTCTGATCCACAGGGATCTTCTTAAATAGGCAACGTACCTGGTATAAGAAAGCAAACAGGCAGCCTGAAGTACGATTGGCTCAGAGTTGCACCAGTGGTCAAGTTTGCATCTAAAGCAAGTAGCAAAGTAGCATTCATACTTCATGAGAAGAGTCATGTCGTGACTCTTACTGAGATTGTTACATCCAACTCGACTCTTAAATATACATCCTGAGTAGCAGACTTGTTACTGTAGGCTATGTCTCCTGAGGGTGAACAACAAGCCCTTTGTGAGAACCTAGAGGGAAGGAAAGCTGGTGATTTAACAAGGAGGAAAATGTGTAGTATCAAAACAGCTCTCTTGTGACTTACTCCTCACTTCTGTTCATGCCTGACCAGCTTGTTTTTAGTAGCATCTTGACTATTACATCTTCCCTTTGCACCGTAAATCCCAGTTGGAAAATGCAAGAGAAAATGTGGAAGACAACAATTTCAAAAAATCAGAAACTCGGACACAAAAATTATTGGGAGAAGCTGCAGGCAGAAATAAACGAAGATGTGACATGTACAATTGGATTGTTCTAGGTTCAGAATTTGAAGTAAAATTGTTCACACATATATTTAAATTATGGAAAGGCCTCCAGACCTACAAAGCTAATGTGCTTGAAAGGTGAGCGAGAGATGCAAGCAGAGCAGGAATACAAAGCTCAGCATCTTTCCCTAGATAAAAGTTTTTGATGCTGAAGAATGAGGTTAATAATATAGCTATGTGCAAGGACTCCTCGCACCATCCTCCACTTTTTCTCTCAGGGTAATGAATGAGTTTGGGTTTTAAAGAGACCCTGGAGTTGCAAGCACCCTTGTGGCACGCCGTACAGATACGTTCCTATCAAAAGGAAGAGTATACAAACTAAAATGTTGTGGGTGCAACTGAAAGCAGCTCAGGGGCAGTGATGGCTGGTGCCCATTGTGGCTGGCAAGGCGGAAGAAGGCAGGAACTGAAGCCCAACAGTAGTTGGTGCCAGAGCCAATGGAAAGCAGATCTAACTACTGTAATTCTAATTTTGTCTCCATCATCCACTCTTATTTACGGTATATAAGGGGAAAACACTAAGACTAAAGAAGAGGAAGCTGACAAGCAGTGCCACATCCTGGGCTGGTTAGAAGGAAGAAGGCAGGCAGGTGGGCAAGTGATTAAGGGCAGACTGAGGTTGGTAGGGCAGTGTACCATTTAGCATTTTGCCTGGCTTCACTGCTGAGGGGGATTTTTTCCATGCCAGCAGGCTGGTTGTGAAGCCATTCTGTTAATGAACAACATTTTTACCAAAGAGCTAAAAAAAAAAAACCCACTTGAAAAAAATAGCTTTATGAAACCACAATGTCTCTTTTAACTGTTGCCCAGGGATGGGCTGCAAAGATGAGGCAGCAGCTGTAATTGGAAGGCCTGTGAGCACAACAGCTACAAGCAGTTGCTGGGAAAGCTTAGACTAACTTTTTGAAGCTGGCAATAAGAGCTGCCTCATGAACTCAGCCTGGCAGCTCCAGAAGATTCGTTTTTCCAAACAATGGGGTTCACAGTAACCAAACAGCTGTTCGGCTTCCTGGTTGCCATGCTTGTAAGCCTCACAGCTGATAATAATGTGAGCCATTTCAACATAGGATGGTTAGCAGCAGGAAGTGAAGATGCAGTGGGGATGAATTGTGGCATGTCAGCAAAGTCACTTAAATAATGCAGACGGGAGACCAGAGTGAAAATCCTGAGGAAACTGAACAAACTGAAACTGTATTAACTTGAGGAGAAAGAAACAGAGAAGTTTCCCCCGCCCAGAGTGGCTGGGGAAACTCAGCCAGATGGGCGGGGTATAAATAATAAATTATTATAAATTATTATATTATTATTTTGTCTTTTTTACTTCAGGCCTTGTACATAGCAGGGAGACATTCAACCAACCAGAGAGAGGGAAAACACAGAACTACACAGCCAATCAGAGCATGTGCTACCCCATGAAAGTGTTGGGAAAAAGCCTGAGCAGCTTGGGTGGATAAAAATCCTAACAGAAAGACCCTCCCACTCTGCCTGGTTGCTATAAGCAATACCTCAAGCCAACCCCATGGTTAGCTGACTGATAAGAGAATTAACCCTTGAGTTACAGCTGAATGATCCCTGCTGTTGCACTCCCAACATGGCATAGTGTTTCACATCCCTACTTTCAACCCCATGCACTGAATGCACTGTTGCTAGTAGTCAAGTGGCCTTAGTGACATATACAGTACTGCCTTTCATCAGCCAAAGCTGCTTGTGTCAAGGTGTGGCCCCACTGGGACACACAGGGCCTGGTTACAGTCATCCATGTTCTGGCAACCTCCAGGTTAAGACTGCTGCAATGCGTTGTACACTGGACTTCCAGTTTGTCCAAAGCACAGTTATCGAGCTACTAACTGGGATCAAGCACAGGGAACATATACAGTCAGCCCACAACTTGTGTGGGGGTTATGTTCTGGAGATTGCACCTAAAGCCAAAATCATGTTTTGTCAAAACACATTAGGTTCAGTGGTGGGTGCGACTGCCAAAGCCATTTGTCCTGGAACTCCACCCTCCGCCCTTACCACCCTTATTTATTTTATTTTATTTTATTGCCACACACGTAAAGCTGAATGTGCACAATGTGTCGCAAGCTTACTGTATCACCAAAGCAGTTGCTGGGAATGTGTCGCAAGCTTACTGTATCACCAAAATTTAAAGAGCTCCACTGGTTCCTGATCCATTTATGAGCACAATTCAAAATGCTGGTGGCTTACTTTTAAATCTCTATTTTGTCCTTTGCAGGCCTTGGCTTTTACTCTCTCTGCTATGAGACTCTTAATCTCAGGGTCATGGGTTCGAGCCCCATGTTGGGCAAAATATTCCTGCATTGATGGTTGGACTAGAGGACCACTGTGGTCCCTTCCAACTATTTGATTCTATGATATCCCATATACACATTTCTGTTATGATTGCTTTAAGCATTTGTTTTCATTAGTTTTTTTCCTTATATGTAAAACAACTGTACATAAACAGTTATATTTTTATTATAAAATATGCAGTGTTTAACTAACTGAACCTGCTACTAGTGACTCGCTTTCTTTCCAAGGCTTGGTACTACTGGCATGAAATTCAACTGTGTATTCTACCCAGCCATCTTAGCTCAGTCCGAGTCTAAAAATAAAGAGGAATGAGGTGATTAGAATAAATCCCCTTCAAACTACAGGTGGGGGGGACACTTTTGAATAGATGTGATGTTGATGATGACTCTGATTCAATATTGCCACATCATGCATATGTGGGACACCATACATTTAAGCAACCCCCTTGCCCAAGAGTCCTGGGAAATGCAGCTCTCTAAACTATAATTCCTGATACCAATCCAATCCAAATAACTTTATTGTACTAGCCATAGGTCATGACAAATCTGAAACTAAAAGAAATAGAAGCAAAAGGGGTGCTGAGCCACAAATTAAAGCCTCTATTTAGATCTCTGTGTCTCCTGTCCAGTTCACTGTTATGTCTTCTTTCTGATCTTTTAGGCCGCCAAAGCAAAAAGGGTTACTTTATGAGTCACTGAACCATTTACCATGGGACTTTCTCTGCCGTGCAGAGACATCTTTCCTGTATATTCGATAAGGTGAGAATCGCCTCCTGGGTCCAATGTATAACTTGAAAACGCAGCTCAGTAAAAGCAAGTCTATGTGAGGCTCTCCGTAGATTCAACAGGTAACTGGCTCTCCTGATACTATTAACAAACTACATTTTCCAGGATTTATTTTTTTTTGGGGGGGGGGGTGTTTTAAATGCATGGTGCTCATGCAGCCTAAATCTCAGGAACCTTCTTTCCATATATGTTTTAAATCTACTACCGTTCTCTTTCATATCATTTCTTTTGTACTTGCAGTAATCTAGAATAGCAAGACACCTGTAGCTTCCCCAGGGAAACTGTATTATTATTCAACTCTGATTCTCATATTTGGGGAAACTATCTTAGCACATAGAAATGATGGGCATCCTTTGCTCATGCACTTACTGAACAGTCTAGATGTTCCTTTTGGTCTTTGCGGTACAAATCCAGTGCACAGAAACATAGGAAGCTGCCTTATGGGTCCATCTACTTTAGTATTGTCTACACTCAAATGGCTCTCCAGCGTTTTAGGCAGCAGACATTCCTAGTTCTACCTAGAGATGTCACAGGTTGAACGTTGGACCTTCTGCATGCAAAGCAGTTGCTCTGCCACTGAGCTAAGAAGAAGAAGAAGAAGAAGAGTTTGGATTTGATATCCCGCTTTATCACTACCTGAAGGAGTCTCAAAGCGGCTAAAATTCTCCTTTCCCTTCCTCCCCCACAACAAACACTCTGTGAGGTGAGTGAGGCTGAGAGACTTCAGAGAAGTGTGACTGGCCCAAGGTCACCCAGCAGCTGCATGTGGAGGAGCGGGGAATCGAACCCAGTTCACCAGATTACGAGTCTATCGCTCTTAACCACTACACCACACTGGCTCTCACTGGCTAAACCCCTACAGGTGTGAGAATTGCAACTAGATAATGTATACAAAGCAGACTGTTGGCTGAGCTAGCTTAGTGTTGTCTACACTGAACGGTAATAGCTGACAGGGTTCTGCCAGGGATTGGAAACTGGGACCTTCTGCGTGCACAGAGAATGTTCTACCAGTAAGCTATGGCCCTTCTCCAAGACTCTCTGCCTCTGGTATTTCCCTTGTTCTTGCAACCTTTTCATTTCATAGTTAAATAGGCCAACACAGCACACCATTTACCCCTTTTCTGCTCAACCTCAGCTGCTGTTGTCCAGTGTTGTTCCAACTTTAATGAACACAGGAATAGAAACTGAAGTGGTGGTGGTAGGGACAAGCAAAATACAGAACAAAAACTAGCAAAGCATGGCACCCCCGCATGTTAATTTTCTATTATGAGTATGTCACAGCATGTGTACAACAAAAAGGCCATGGCTGCCTTTGTGTCATTAGCAGAAAAAGAAGCTAGGTACCAAGAACCTTTGCCTGGGTGGTCATAGCTCACGTTGACAACACGGACTTTGGACAGCAGGAAATAAATGGGGAAACACAAAGCCTCAGCTAACCCCACCTGAGCCTGCTTTAGAGGAAACATCAAATAGCAGTGCTGGCTTGCTGAGAAAGGAGGGCTTCCTCTGCTTCCTGTAACGCTTTTGTTTAGGAGAGAAAGAGAGAGGGCAAGCAACACACACAAGTAAGACACATCCTTCTCAGAGTCAGCACTTGTTCAAAGGTCAGCATTGATTTGAGGCAGGTATTAACGTGCACTGCCTGAACTAACAGTGTATGGGAATTGGCATATACGCAGTGGTGTTAAAAACAGCACTGACCCAACCGTACCTGTTTGATGGGGGCAAGTTTGCTGGCTTCCCTTTCTACCTTAGCAGAAAGGTTTGGGTGTGGAAATACGTTTGTTCCTGCAAATTGTGTTAACCACAACTTTTCTATTTTCTTTTGGGCTAGGAGGGAACTTAAGAAAGAGAATGAAGGCCAGGAACTATGGTTACACTTGCTTAGAGAGCAGCTAAGATGCACAGCAAATGGATAGGGGATGAAATACAAATACGAAAAAAAGATTAACAAATTGCAGTGGACACAGCTGACGTGAATAAACATCTCTCCAATCAGGAGTATGCTTGCTACTGCTGTTACTCCCATGAGCACATACTTTAGGTCCATGTAGAGGGCCTTCCTTCCAAAACAGGGTGCTTTCTACAATAATTTAAGCTTAACACCTGTCTCTTCATATGGACATCCCTCAAGGTATACCACCCTTCACGCAGCCCACCTAAGAAGAAAGCCATGTTTGCCAAGGCTTTCCAGTCTGTGTTTTTCGAGGGGGGGGGCAGGGGCAGTAAGAGCTTCTAGAGGAATAGGATCCTCATAAGTTTTCCACCTACTGTCAAGGAAAGGTAAGGTGGCTGTCAGTAAGTACCAGCAGGGTGAAGTAGTGGCACTTAACCAACCTCCCATTATAAGCGTTGTTGCTGCAGCTTATGAGGAAATGGGCAGAAGCACATTCAGCAGGGTGCAAACACACCATTGAGAACACCAGATTGGCCCCACCAGTTTATTTGCACTTACCCTCCTGGTAAGCTGCGGCAATACCTGTGATAGGAGGTCAGATAAGCGCCGACCCCCATGCATTCTAATTTACAGAGCACAACCCTCTATTTAAAGAATTCCTCATTTTGAAGGGCTGTCTGGCCCAAGTTGGGTTTAAAGATAAATAACAACAAGAAGGGGAAAAAAGAAGGGCAGCCTTGAAGCTGCCCATCAGCAAACTGAGAAGGCATGCGAAGTCACTTGGTCACAGTCACCTCCACTCTGGTGAGATCACTGAGATGTACTGCATTTCTATTTAAACAGCAGTGACTATATCTAAAGTTGCATCTATGGCTGGTATTCAATTAAGTTTTACTCAGAGCAGACACATTGAAATTAATGGACCTAACTTAGCCATGGGACGCGGGTGGCGCTGTGAGTTAAACCACAGAGCCTAGGGCTTGCCAATCAGAAGGTCGGCGGTTCAAGTCCCTGTGATGGGGTGAGCTCCCGTTGCTCGGTCCCTGCTCCTGCCAACCTAGCAGTTGAAAGCATGCAGTGCAAGTAGATAAATAGGGAAGGTAAATGGCATTTCGGTGCGCTGCTCTGGTTTGCCAGAAGTGGCTTAGTCATGCTGGCCACATGACCCGGAAGCTGTACACTGGCTCCCTCGGCTGGTAAAGCGAGATGAGCACCGCAACCCCAGAGTCGTTCGCGACTGGACCTAACGGTCAGGGGTCACTTTACATTTACCTTTAACTTAGCCATGCTCATTAATTTTGATGGGTCTGCTTTGAGTACAGCTTAGCTGAATACCACTCTCTATATATACAAATTAGTACATGCAAATTGGTGTCCTTTCCAGGCCTTGGCTTTTATTCTCTGCTATGAGAACTCTTAATCTCAGGGTCATAGGGTTCGAGCCCCACTTTGGGCAAAATATGCCTACATATGCTGGAAGTTGGACTAGACAACCGTCTAGAATGGAGCTATTTATTTCCACAGCAAACCTTCAGCAATGAATTTTGGGAGCCTTTGTGAAGATGTGCTTGTTTTAACATAGTAGCTTTCTTTATAGACAGCTTACAGATGAGGTTCCCCTCTCCCTGCCCCAACTTCCTCCCTTTAAAATGATGTGGTTAAAAAAAAAAAAAGAAATCAGAATAGGGGTCACATACCATCCACGCCTTGAAGGGTTTCAAGAAGATCACCATCTCAGAAAGGCTACATTTGCATGAAAACTTGTAGGTTTATGTAAATCAAAATCATCCAATTATGCTCAGGCATAATAAACAAAGGAGTGTGTGTGTTGTATATCTATTACTGGCAGAAGCATCTGCCTCAGCAAAACAGCCTTTTAGCAATGCCTCAAAATGCTGAGACTGATGTAGATACTCAGTTTTGGGGAAGGGGAAGGGGAGAGTCTCTCTCTCTCTCTCTCTCTCTCTCTCTCTCTCTCTGTGTGTGTGTGTGTGTGTGTGTGTGAGAGAGAGAGAGAGAGAGAGAGAGAGAGAGAGATATTTTGGGGATGAGTGACAATTTATGGGACAATTGATCATTATTAAAAGCAGAACACAGTTTAATTGGAAACAGAGGGAGGTTATTTTGAAAGAGAATTAATGCAACCAATAAACCAAAAATATACTTTATGAGAGACGTAGCAGGGTCCCCATGTCTACTTGTATAATACAGAGAACACTCCGCCTGGCACTAGGCCTGGGACACAGCAGCAGCCTCAGAGCTTCTGCTTCTTTTTCTTTTTCTTTTTGAATTCTCCTAGTCTTTATGGTTCCCCTGTAGAGGCTATACAAGCAGTATCTAATAGCGTATAGCGACTCCAGACCGTCCTATCGAGAGCAAGGAGTGCAGTGCCAATGCCCAACATTGCAACCTGGGTTCTCTTCCCCCATAGCTTTTGTTTCCTGGCTGCTTGCTTCCTAGGGGAAGGCCATAGCTCAACGGTAGAGCATCCTGGGCCTTATCAAGTTATACTTCTAAGTTATGAATTTACTTTTCTAAGACAAGCATGATTTGAGCGGCATTGTATTGCTTGGGGGGGCATTATATTATTTATTTATTGTTTCTGTTGTTTATTTATTCTGTTTTTGCTAGAGGAACTGGGTTTATTTTAATTTTTTTAAAAAAAGAAAAATGTGATACAAGTTAAAACAAACAAACAAACATTAATTTAGTCTTTTCTGGATTAAGATTTGTTTGCTTGGCTCCCCTAAAGGCAATCCCTATAGGCACTGAGGATGAAGAGAGATTGCATTTTGGGAAGGAGCAACAAAGCAGAGTTGGAAGAGAAATCAACAAAGCACCTTTATGTATATCAGTTTGCAATGTGTGTAAAGAGGTGTTTCACTGAAGTGAGAATTGAGTGGATGGAGTGATGAGGTGGGTACAAGGAGACTAAAGTTATTGTGGGGGTTGTGTGTGTATGGATTAGTTTTGTGTAGTGTGAATGTGTACTTTGCATAGTGTGAATATTCAAGCTAAATGGTTTTGGTGACTGTATTAGATTTTTTCAAAAAAAATTATGTATTTGATGATATACTGTATTTTATGATAGTGTAATTACACTGAATTTTGATGCATGCTTTGATGGTTTTTCTGGTTCCTAGGCTTTTTCTGTTGTTTTTGTCCATGGAGTTTTCTTGGCAGGGATATTGGAGTGGCTTGCTGGTTCCTTCTCCAGGTGGATCACATTTACTCTAACCTCTCGGCTATGACTTGTCCGTCTTGGGTGGCCCTGCACAGCATAGCTCATAGCTTCTCTGAGTTGTTCAAGCCCCTTCGTCATGACAAGGCAGTGATCCATGAAGGAGCAGTCACGAAATTAAAAGTCGCCTGCTTCTTGGGAGAAAAGCAATGACAAACATAGACAGCATCTTAAAAAGCAGAGACATCACCTTGCCAACAAAGGTCCGTATAGTTAAAGCTATGGTTTTCCCAGTAGTAATGTATGGAAGTGAGAGCTAGACCATAAAGAAGGCTGATTGCCGAAGAATTGATGCTTTTGAATTATGGTGCTGGAGGAGACTCTTCAGAGTCCCATGGACTGCAAGAAGATCAAACCTATCCATTCTGAAGGAAATCAGCCCTGAGTGCTCACTGGAAGGACAGATCCTGAAGCTGAGGCTCCAATACTTTGGCCACCTTGTGAGAAGAGAAGACTCCCTGGAACAGACCCTGATGTTGGGAAAGATGAAGGGCACAAGGAGAAGGGGATGACAGAGAACAAGATGGTTGGACAGTGTTCTCGAAGCTACGAACATGAGTTTGACCAAACCTCAGGAGGCGGTGGAAAACATGGCGTGCTTTGTCCATGGGGTCACAAAGAGTCAGACACAACTAAACAACAACAACAAGGTTTTTTCTGTAAAATGTTTAGATATATTTATTATGTTAACTAAAGTGTGTAATTATGATTATTAGTAGGTTGTTTGATTTTGAATGTGGATTTTTTTATTAAAAAAATTCTTATACTGATTCCTTTTTCTTGTGATTTGTAAGCCACTTTTTGTTGAACTATGAAGCAATATATGAATTAGCTATATAAAATAAATAAGTACATTTGTATTATGATATTTTTCATCTGGCTCTGTGCGAAATGCAGGCAGGCCACATCCTGTAGAACTGCAAAAGTTGCATGTGTAACTGTGATTACCCTCAAGTTCTACATTTTATGCTATGTTTCTTGCAGGTAATGTCTGGCAAGAAGCAGCATATTTTAGGGACTTTGAGAATGCCACTGTTAAAAAAGTGGCTTGGTACTTAAGGAGACAATAAAATAAAATAAAACCCAAACAAAAACAAAAAACGAATCTAACCCCAAAATATCAGAAGAATGAACCCCCCTGTATTATCTTCAGAGTTCCTTATGGAATTGAATGGTAGTTACACCTGGCGGCATCAGAGAAATAATGGATTCTTGCCTTATGACACATCCATTTAGAAACAGTGCCAAACTCCAGAAGTAAACAGCTTCCTCAACAGCTGGCCCATGATCAGGCAGAAGGTAGTTTAATGGAGAAGAAACACATTGTGTACACCAGCAGTTTCTCAACCTCTCAGACCTAACGGTGGAGATGGGTAGTTTTAGACTCTGGACTTAATGGCCCTGTTTATCCCACTCCATATTTCAACAGCAACAAATATTGCTTTACACATTTCAGTGTACAGTTACAATGTACATTACAATGGAACAATATATAATATATAGGACTGGCTTTGAATGTGTTAAACCAGGAATGCTGCAATTGGGAGCCTCCATCTGACTGTGATAATGAACATTTATCTATTGCATAAAATATATATACTGCTAGATTGCAAGAAAGAAACAAAAAAACCTCAAAGCTATTTACAAAAAGAACAAAACAGTAAAATTATCAATACAACTGTTAAAATATTCAAATAATAATTAAAATCAACAATGAACTAAAAACAAATTAAAACACATGCCAACATTCTACATATCTGGGTAGGCTTGCCTAAACGTATGTGTTTTTCATAGAATCATAGATCTGTAGAACTGGAAGGGACCATGAGGTTCATATAGTCAAACCCCAAGTAATACAGATATCATTTTGCCCAACACGGAGCTCAAATCCACAAACCTGAGATTAAGAGTCTACCGGCTGAGTTATCCCAGGTGGGATAGCAGGCAAAGAAAAGGGCACATGAGGAGGCACAAAAGGGCACAAAGAGGCCTGCCAGATGTCATGGCATCATATGTAGAGTTAGAAGGGATCCTGATGGTCATTGCAATGCTAGAATCTCAGCTATGTCATACATGACAGATTGCCATCCAACCTCTGCTTAAAAACCTCTAAGGAAGAAGAGTCCACCACCTGTCGTGGAAGTGTGTTCCACTGTCAAATAGTTCTTACTGCCAGAAAGTTTTTCCTGATGTTTAGTTGGAATCTCCTTTCTTCTAACTTCAACCCACTGGTTTGGGTCATATAGCGTCCGGAGCAGAAGGAAACAAGCTTGTTCCATCCTCTATGTGACAGCCCCTTAGATATCTGAAGATGGCTATCTGCTCTCAGTCTCCTCTTTATGAAACAGGCAGGGAGGGTGAGTGCTGCCACACTAAAATATTGATTTCTGAGAAATGTGGATCATGTATTCTGAGGCACCTGTAACAGTGCCAGTTCAAAGACTGCAGCAGTTGGGTAGACAGATATGAGATAAGGCAATCTCGCAAGTGAACGGGTCCAAAGTTGTTAAGGGCTTTATATACTAATAGTAACACCTTGAACTTGGCCCAGTAACAAATCAGCAACCAGTGTAGTCTCTGAGCATAGGAGTTACATGCTGAAGTATCTCACGCCTGTCAGCAATAATGCTGCAATAACAGTAGCTTCTGGATCACAAGTGCATTGCATTCCCTTTACATTGAAATGAATGACATGGAATAACGTGATAACAATCTAATTTAAGTATGTTATGTGATTAGTTATGCAAATTCAGCAAGTTATGTAATTTTGCCACAGCAGACAACGGGACAAATGATGTACTTTTTCACAGAAGATGAACTGGGCACATTTCCCTTTATTATTTTTCATCACTATTCAAAACAGCCCCATGGCTCAGATTACTAACAACAAATTTATACACACTAGTTCATGTAGAAAATAAAAGAAAGAATGTGTTTGGCAGGTGGTGAGGGGGAAACAAGCTATGATCTTAATTCCCTCACACTCACACAAACTGAATTCTTCCTACCTTGCAGAAACTTACCAGGTTCCTTATTGATGCTGAATTCTAATTTCACAAGCAATGGAAGTTGTGGGAAAGGAAGTGATGGTGATGAGGGGATTGTTATGTGAAATTGTTTACCCCCTTGGAAACAATATCAATGTTTGCAATTTTTGGAGAAAGGGACTGCAAAACTATATTAAAATATTCACCTATTCCCAAGTGAGGGCCCTCACTTTGACTTGGCTTTGTGACATCACCATACTAGCTATATGATTCTTGACCAATTGAACTGCATAGTCAACAAGAAGGATCACACTCTTATTGAAATGAAGTACCACCAAAACAGCGGCTTAAAACCAATGAAAACAAAAGCAACAAAACAAAACAAAAATCAGGACAAATAAAAAAAGACCCAGTATGAAAAAGGAAGTGTTTTATGGTTTGGCAGAACATTTTCAGGCCCATGAAATGCCTTTTTTTTTGCATCAAGGAAGTACACACACACAAACACACACACATATATTATGCTCAGGCGATGGGTGAACCCTAAAGCTCACAGCGCACTTTGGGGTGTGTGTATGGAATCTCTACAGACCACAGTTTGAGGTATCAGTGCTTATTACTCAATCTCTTTATAGCCCAGCAATCAGGAAACAAACTTATCAGAACTCCAGTGGCTTTCTGATAAACAGCTCTATACTTCTACATGCCTGTTTGTTCAGCAGATCAAAAGGAACTTCTCATGAAGGGAGATAAAAATGCCTGCCCATGATTTATTAACACCAGGGTGGTGGCAAGGCCTCTGACCTTTTTCCATTAAGCTCTCTCTCTCTCTCTCTCTCTCTCTCTCTCTCTCTCTCTCTCTCTCTCTCTCACACACACACACACACACACACACACACGAGAGAGAGAGAGAGAGAGAGAGAGACTACAAGTGAAGTTGTTCCTCCCACATTTCTCACTACCAGCCCAAGGCAAAAGGTTTACATTCAGTCACTCAAACATAAACTGAAAACCTGACCACAATTATTCTGCTTTGCATACTGTTGGCAATTGATGCTTGAGGGAAAAAGCCATCCCCCACCCAAATAAAAAAAATCAGGAGATAAGCTTGAATGTTTCCCTGGTAGACACAATGATTTCAAAATTCCCGCCAGATGCAAATCATGTCCATCTTGCAGACTCCAGAATTCTCTAAAAACATTCAAAACCACACTTAATGATGAGTGATGCTGTGAGAGGTTGTGCTGCTGCCATTCACCATACAAAGATAGTCCATCCAGGAATCATTCCAAGCACTGGCCATCTGAAATATGTACCCCGAATTGTAAAAAACACAGACCTTTTCCAGTTACAGCTTTTGCAACCATAGTTACTACTGGCAATTAGAAATGCTAAAAGGAATTAAGATTTCCTTCTCTCTTTCTCTTTCTCACTGGCAAGGGAATTGATTTAAGGCTTCAGTGAGAGCAGTCAAAAGGAGACAGGACTTGTCTGATGCTATTTGGCAGTCAGCTTTGGTTCACTTCGCTCAGTGCTATTCACTTCTCCTTCTCTTTTTAAGAAAGCTGCTGTGATCAAAATTAAGATTCAGAAGCACAAGTAAAAACCCAGACAATATTTGCTTTATCTGGCAATTATGATTTCAAACCATCTCATCCCTTCCCTCTGAATGAGCAACCACCCACAGCAATTTTACAAAATACAGGTGGAAGCGAATACAGTTCCAGCTGTATAGGTAGAATTACAGAATACCACCTTGTTCTTACACCACTATTTATTTACTTAGTAAGTATGTGTTCAGTAGCAATCTACCTGGATACAGAGTGCTCTTTTACCTTTTTTTTTTTTTTTTTTTTTTTAAAAAGGAATACTGTAAAAGAATCAAGAACAGCTCCAAAATTACACTATGGTAACTCTGAGTTGATGGCCAGATATTTATGAATGTTGTTGTTGATGTTGTTGCAAACATTTTTGAACCTGGTTTTATCACATGGCATTGCACATTTGGCAAGTCAAAATCTGAAAGTCAGAATGTTTATCTAAATGTATTTTTATTCTGCCCTTCATCAAAAATTGATTTTATGGCTCATTCTGCACATAACACTGGACCGTACGAGAGTAGTAGCAAGTCCCCTCCTGCTCTAGAGTGGCTGTGAGAAGAACAAAAGTATCTGTTTCCTGTTTGAAACTACCCAGTGTCTGTTGTTTCATACAAACTGAGGGGTGGACTATGGTTAGTTTAAATCAGGAATAGGGACTCCTGCTACCATCAACTTCAGCCAGAATGGCCAATGGTCAGGAATGATGGGAGCTGTTGTATAAAAATCTCTAGAAAGCCGCAGGTTCCCCACCCGCAATTTAGAGAAACTGATTTGTTGAAGCAACTCAGGATCAAAGAACACTAGATTGCAAGAGGGGTGAGTACACAACCCCAAGACTCGTTCACTTAACACTAAACTATGGTTTAGTAAATCAATCGGGCTAACCTGATCCAGAAAAACACACCCACCCCACTCACACATGAAGACAAAGTTCACCACAGCCAATCACAACCAACCAACCACACCCTAGGGCAACGCCAACCACTCTCACCAACAAAGGAATACAAGTGACTAGTAAAGAGGACCCACACAATTGATGCTTACACAAACCCCACACAGACAGTAAGTAGAATTGCCACCCGATCCCACCCCACTCACCATGCCCCCCTCCACATTTTTCCCCATTTTCTTCCTACTTTAACACTAATGTCTCAACAAATGAAACTGATCTGTAGAAAATGTAACTTGAAAATAGAGACATTGCGCATACTTTTGTAAACCAAGAAATCTTTAATAAAAAATATATTTTAAAAAAATAAAATATCAAATAGTATTATGTCTAAAATAAGCCAATAGTTTTGAAGCAAGACTGTTTCAGAAATGACAAGTCTAGGTTGTAGGCTGTAAGTGCTGTTACTTTCGGGAAAGAAAACACCTTTGTACAAGCACTTTCAGGCAGAAACAAATTCAAGTGAACTCCATCACACCTGACTGATTCTTTCCTCTCCATTTTTGGAGTTGGAGAGAATTCACATGAGTTGGTGAAGCCAACATTACAGTCAAATGTATGTGCATACGTTCAACTGGACATAAAATGTAACGTGGCAAAATGGGACAATAAAAGGCTGATTTGGCCTTACACCGAGAAAGTCAAAGGTATGCTGCAGGCAATCTATGATCTTTGGATTTGTAGATACATGGTTTGCATGAATGGAAAAGCAGAACAATAAAACTGGAGAGGCTCAGAAAACAAACTGTTTTAATACTCTCTCATGCAGAGAGAGGCGGTTTAGCAATGTGGCTGCGCTTTTCTCAAAGCCTCTTTTGCATGCTCTGTATTCCCACAGCGTACATGAACATATAACAGGTAATGTAATCTTCCACAATCAAACAGCGATAGAAGTGAAATCGAATAATTAGCTATAAGGTGACTTACCGAATAACCTTTTCCTGATAGTGATTGAGCAGAACTCTGTGGAAAGAAAAGGTACATCAGTGTAAGTAACAAAGGGAGTTATGCGTAATGTCACGAAAAATTGCAAGTTTCCCTCTCCATGCAATTGCAAAGTGCCATTTCCTAGGTAACTCTTATCAAGATCCAGGAATGCTGTTGCCAATCACCCCACACTTGTAAAAAGATGCAGATTTACATGCAGGTCTCATTTGAAGACAGACTCAGGTTTTGCCAAGGAAGCAGGCCCAATAGCCCTTGAACGTGCATAGCTTCATAAAGCAGACTGCTACATAGTAAGGTCATTGGTTCATCTAGCCCAGTGATCATCTTCTACAGTTCACAGCAACGAAGCCTCAGCTACAGGTCTTTCCTAGGCAATAGGAGATGTAAGTTCATGGCTCAGTGGTAGAGCATATGCTTTACATGCAGATGGTCCCAGGTTCAATATCCAGGTAGATAACTGAGATAGACCCCTGTCTGAATCCATGGAGAGCTGTTGCCAATGAGTGCAGGTGAGGTAGTAGGGTATCTATGGCCCTCCAAATTTCATTTAACTCCCATCAGCCCCAGTAAACATGGCCAATGGCCAGGTTGTGTGGAGTTGTAGTCTAGCAAAATCTGGAAGGCCACAGTTCCCTACCCCTGGCCCAGAAAACAGTGATGGTCTGACTCAATAGGAGGCTGCTTCCTTTAATGTGTTGCCTTATACTGAATTAATTGTAGCCAGGTATCGTGCATTCTCGCTCTCCCAAGATCATTCCCATTTGTGAAACCAGAGACTGGATTGGGGACATTCTATAGACTATGGATCTAATTTGGGACCTCCTACTCGCTTCTATAGTTCAGGCCCAATCCCTATAGTAACCCTTTCCATGTTTTCAGTTACTACAATCCTTGTACAACTTGTGCTAAAGGTGATCCTACCCATCAGGCACCAACCCCTTTTATGGGTTGTATCCAATTAAGGCCTACTCACTAGACCTGCTAAAATTCATAGACCTAAGTTAGTTAGGACTGCCTTGTGGGACATCTTCAGGAGAAGAAAAGGCTTAGGAGTAAACTCTATACAAATCTTGAGTGGAGTCCCTAAGACAGTTGGATGGCTTCTTGTATGTCTCCTTCCGGCAGCCAAGCTAGTGTCAAATGCATTGTTCTACTTTCCTTTGGACTACATCAGCGAGGCTGGGGGGTGGGGGCGGTCTTGTCATATGGCCAGCCCAGGTCCTCCATACACATTGCCCAGGCTTGTGCCCCAGAGAGGTCATTCTGGAGCTAGTAACACAGCTAAAACAATGTGGGAAGCAGCAGTTACAAGCTACTGGTCTCTGTAGTCACAGTGGATACTGTGATTCTCCAGCAGTTTGACTTAGCCCCAGGAGGCACAATCCTTTTGAGACAGACAGATGCCAACAACAACAAACTCTGAGTAGGACAAACACTGGACACAATCATTTATTTTTCTGGGCATTTATGCAATACCAGCAATATTATATTCTATTGTTAACTGATTTTATTTTGTGTGTGTAATTTTATTACATTCAAACCTCAGTTGTCGAACGTAATCTGTTCTGGAAGACTGTTCAACTTCCGAAACATTCGACAACCAAGCCACAGTTTCCAATTGGTTGCAAGAGCTTCTTGCACTCAAGTGGAAGCTGTGTCGGAAGTTCGGGTTTCGAAAAACGTTTGAAAACCGGAGCATTTACTTCCGGGTTTTCGGCATTCAGGAGCCAAACGGTTCGAAAACGGAGCCGTTCAAGAACCGAGGTTTGACTGAGTTATATTTTCTTTTATTTGCAAATTGCTTTAGGGCTTTTCAGTAGAAAGTAACATGACTGGATAGCTCAGTTGGTTAGAGTGTGGTGCTGATAATGCCAAGGATGAAGGTCCAATCCCCGTATAGGACAGTTGCAATGCAGGGGGTTGGACTAGATGATCATCAGGGTGCCTTTCAACTCTACAATTCCATGAAATTTAATATTAAGCTAACGTCACCTTTTTAAGAAGAAAAGGGGAGGGGGATTGTGGTAAGAATTCACCTCTACACCACCTTGTTTGTTACCCAGGTGAGGAACAACCACCTTTTGAATAAACCACAGAACCAAGGAAACTATTTTCAAGTCCAGCATCCAGATTTAGGAACCCAGCTAAAGAGCTGGAATAACATTGGCACAATTGTGGGGCTATTGAAGCTCATACTGAGAGTACTCTGCTCCTACACCAGGAGGAAAAAGAAAATCCCTGGAGATTACTATTGTCTGGGCTGGTCCACTTTAAAGTGTAATAACTGCATAGTTGAATACTGCCACATTGGGGAAAGAGGGAAATCTTTAACATATAAACTAGCATGCCAAAGAGAAAGTGAGGCTAGAAACCTCCCATTTTACGTAGAATATTTGATGTAAACTCCCCCCCCCTTGCAGTCCCAAGTGCTACAGCCTAGACAAGAGTTCAACACCTGGTTTGGTTTGTCTTCCAAGCTGACAGTTTTGAATATTCAGAATTTGTAACCCTTTTAAAGCTTTGTTCCTTGCAATATTTCCGCTTTACTTCAGCCACTTCAGTTGAAAACTATCAATGGTTAACAGGACAGAGAGCGAGTAAAAGGAAATAGCATGTCAGCCTGGTTTATTGCTGGTTGGACCTGTTTAAAAGATATTAAAGCAAACACTCAAGGCTAACACATATCCAATACAGGTTCCATTATGCAGCTATTTACAAGTCTAGTCAAAACGCAAGATTCCCATCACCTCCCTTCCAAACCTACTTTACAACATGGCAGTGTTCCAAAATGTTTTTATTGATTTTGTCATATTCACTCATGTTGTCGAAATGGACATGGTTTTTCTGTCATGCAGCGAAGAAGAATGACCAGATGGAGTCAACTAGTCGATGGGGTTAAGAAAAGGAGATGAAGTTGCCAGCAAGCTGAACCAAGTTCTTAAATCTGCCACTCAAAACTGAAATGTACATTGAATATGTATGAGACACCCCTAGAACATAAGAAGAGCCTGCTGCCAACGACCCATCAAAGCCCAGCAGTGGTCAATCAGATGCCTCTGGGAAGCCTGAAAGAAGCACCTCAGAACAAAAGCACTCTCCCCATTGCGGCTTCCAGGAAGTGGTATTCAGAGTTAATACTCATAAAGACATATTAATAAGCACAGCTTTATTCTACATGGACTGTCTTTTAAAGAGATACAAGTTGGTGCCTATCACTATCTTTTGTGGGAGAGGACAAAGGAATACTGTGATATATTGATACAATGCGAAGTTTAGCTGGTAATATATTGCGATATTGAAAAACAGTTATTGCCCATCCCTAATCCACACCATACATTTAAAGCACATTGTTGTTGTTGTTGTTTAGTCGTGTCCGACTCTTAGCTTCCCCCAAAGAATCTGGGAACTGTAGTTTGCTAACTGTACTGGCAATTATGGCTCTGATTTTCAGGCTATAGCGTGGGGACGGGACGGGACTTCCCATTGGCCACTGTAAGAACCAGATGCTGAACTAGATGGGTCATTGGCTATTGTGGTTCTTAAATCAGTTGAAATTACTTCTGAGCAAATACACATAAGACTGAAATTACAAGGTTTAAGTAAAAGAGGGGAGCGGAGGAGGACAAAATCCAGCTGTTTCATTCCTAATTCCCTGCTGGGATTTTAAACACAGCCTGCAGAGTCCTTTAAAAGGTAGAATTGGCACAATACTTTGCAACACATGCAACTTTTCTTTGGAGTTTTCAGAGGTAAAAGTTCCCCATGAAGATGAATATATTTTCCCTGTTTAAGATTAACATTTCCTGGAACTCAACACTGGATGCTTTCCTTTAGAACAGGATTTGTTATTGCCTGTGTAAAGCTAGTAAAACTGGTGAACTCTTGTGGATCCAGCTCTTTAAAACCTTTTCCAACAGTTGGACTGACTGAGAGCAAACATTCCTTCCAGAAAAGCCCATACATGCTTCTTCTTGCACATCAAGTGCCGTTGACGAGTTTTGAAACAAACGTGTGCTTGCTTTACATAAAGTTCTTTTTTAAAAAAGAAAAAGTGCAGTCCACACTGAAGCCAATCCAAAAGGAAAAAGCATGTGCTGGGTAGAAATGATCTGGAAAATTATTTCCATTAGTACTACCAAGGGATGCTTGAGGAATTCAGTCTGTGTGTATTCCAGAACAAACTGACCTGATCCACAATTCCTGGACTAAAGTTCCCCAAATATTCCAACACAGTGCATAGGTCATTTTTTTTAATGCATAATTTGCAACAAAGTATTCATTTAAACATGGGATTGCATCCAACTTACTTCGAAACAATCAATTTCAATGGAGCTACTCTGATTTAGTTAGCTACAACCTATGTATTTTAAAGTTTTTTTTAAAAAAATAAATGATCTGCAGATCAATGTTGCATACAGGACGGAGCGGACCTCTGGTGACCACATGAGAAAGTGACACAGGCCCCAACAGTATGATGATACATTTAAAGCACTATCATATCACTTTAAACAGTCATGGCTTCCCTCAAAGCATCCCTATTCCCCTGACAGAGCTACAATTCCCAGAGTTCCCTGGCAAGAAGAACTGATGTTAAACCATTCTGGGAATTGTAGCTCTGTGAGGGGAATTGGGGGGGGGGGCTGATCTCCTAACAACTCTCAGCACTCTTAACAAATTAAAGTTCCCATAATTCTTTGGGGGAAGCCATTACTGTTTAAAGTGGCATAATAGTATTTTTAATGTATATGGTGCAGATGGGGCCACAGACTAGGGGAGGGGAACCTGATTCATTCTTTAGATTTACCCATGCAATTCATGCATTACCAAAGCAGTGCGGGAATCATTTTCTCATGATCAGGCCCCACAACACTCTCATAGCAACTCTAGATAGGAACCAAACAACCTGGGTGAATAATATTCTGTCTAATGCATATTTTCCTCTCCCTGGTCTGGAAAGGAACCATGTCACTCATTCATCCCAGTGCCTATAAAACCCAAAACCTAGGAGTGACTTGCAATCTGCCAGGATTCAGAGAATCAGCAGTTAAGGTGCAAAATGTTCCTTCAGCCTCTTTAACCAAAAGGGTTCCTGGCCTCCCTCCTGTAGAGAAGGTACCAATTACCATTAAGTGTAATGTGCTGGCGCCTTCATAACTGCAGACACCTCGCCATAAAGGAACCAACAGTTCTTTTCATGTAGACCAGCCATTAGATGCCTTTTGGTAATTTTACCAACCCGGGCTGAATTTGACCCACTGAGGACTTAAGAGTTAAAAGGCTTCATTATCCAATTACCAAGGCTCTTGAGACATCCCTTCAGTCTGTAATTTTGGTCTTTAAAAAAAAAAAACCACAAGATCTCCCCTCAATTTCTTAAAGGGAAAAAAAATCTGCAACCAACAACTTTCTCTGCTTGTAATTTGGAGGGGGCGGTGGGGGAGAGAGAGAAAAGAACTTGCTAGTAAAGGCAGAGCAGAACTGCGGGGGTTTCAAAGCTGATGTTTTACAAGCAGCTATGGCAAGTTATTTCATTTATATTAAGATGCAATGTAGGTATTTTTGCACTATGTGTCTGGGAGAAAACAAAAAAGCAAAACAAAAGTGAATGTGATTTAGTGTGCAAAGGCAAGCTCCACTAAATTCAAGTCTGTGCTTAGGTATCAAGAAATATACCCAAATAAAATGTTGACACAGCTTTCAATCAAGTACCTTGTGTAGGAAGCAGAGAGTTGCATCCAACAAAGTTGCCCCAGTCTTGACAACTGGCTGTTTATATGTGAAGCACCCTCCTAAAATTCACTTGCAATATGGCCAATTTGTGCTAATCCCTGAGGAGTGTCCCTACATGACAAACCACATCCCACCTGCTAGGTATATGCCTAGGAACATAAATAAATGAAGTGGCCCTTATTTTACAGTACTTTTATATTTTCTTGTTAACTATGTATCCTACCTTTCCACCAAATGTTGGACAAAGCACCTAAGAAGGGTGGTCAATGCAGTGCCTTCCAGATGCTGTGGACTACAATTCCCATCATCTGTGACCACTGGCCATACCGGCTGAGCAGATGGGAGCTGTTAAGTTGTGGGTTGACATAGCAGACGACACAGCGATTTCTCCAAGTAGCTCTTTATTTTGTAAGCTGGAATAGAACTGACTGCAAACAGCTCAGCCGGCCTGCTTTTATAGGCAGCCGGCTGTCAACATTGTAGCAACAAGAGCCCAGAGTTCCCGCCTAAAATAACTGACGTGGACCTGAGTGAAAACTATCTACAGACCTGAGTGAAAACTATATACAGTATCCCCCTGCTGGCCCAGGGTGAAACTTCACTACATAACACCCGGCTGATGGTGCGATCCTGGGCAGACGCGGAGGCCACAGTGGCAGCCTACAGGCGCTGCCGGAAGATCCTCAATCAGAAGGAGCGATGAAGCTGGAGCCGGGTCTTCCACAAATGCTGGAAGAGGGCAACGGCTGAGGGCGTCGGCATGGCCCATCGATTTCCCCGGGCGATGGATGAGCCGGTAGTGGTAGGCAGCCAGGAAAACAGTCCATCGCAGCATACGTGGCGAGAGGACCGGTGGAGTTGGACGATCACCGGCGAGGAGGCCCAGGAGTGGCTTGTGGTCAGTGATGAGGTCAAAAGTCCTGCCATAGAGGTATTCATGGAACCTCTTCACTCCAGCCACAAGTGCCAGTGCCTCCTTGTCGAGCTGGCTGTAATTCCGTTCCGTCGGAGATAGCGTCCTGGAAAAGTAGGCGAGCGGTGCTTCTCTTCCGTCTGGAAAACGGTGACTAAGGACAGCACCGATGCCAAAAGGTGAGGCGTCGCAGGCAAGGACCAGCGGCCTGGATTCACTGTACTGTACCAGCACACTGTCTGATGAAAGGAGAGCCTTGACCGCGTTGAAGGCCGCCGTCTCCCGATGACCCCAGGCCCAAGGCGTCTTAGTGCTAAGGAGTCGGTGAAGAGGCTCAGCCACTGTGGCTTTGTGGGGCAGGAACATGTTATAAAAGTTCAGCAGCCCCAGGAACGCCTGCAACTCCGTCTTGTTCTTTGGGGTGGGGGCCTGCTGGATAGCGTGGATCTTGGATGTGGTCGGGTGAAGGCCGGAGGGATCGATAAGATAGCCCAGGAACTCTACCTGTGGAACGGCGATCTGGCACTTCTCCCTCTTTACCTTGAGCCCGGCCTCTTGGAACCTGGTCAGCACGGCACGGAGGCGCTCGAACAGCTGCTGGTGTGAGTCTGCAGACACCAAGACGTCATCAAAATATGGTACCACGCCCGGAAGCCCTTGCAGGAGACGCTCCATAAGGCTTTGGAAGATGCCAGGAGCCACACTCACCCCGAACTGCAACCGGCGGCAACGGAATGCCCCCCAGTGGGTGACGATCGTCTGGGCTTCAGCAGTGGCATCATCGACTGGCAGTTGTTGATAGGCTTGGGCAAGGTCCAGCTTAGCGAAGACCTTACCCTCACCCAGGGAATGCAGCAGGTGTTGGACAACAGGAACCGGATAAGCGTGCTGCTGAAGTGCCTTGTTGATCGTGCACTTGTAGTCAGCGCAGATTCTCACCGACCCATCTGGCTTGACAGGCGTGACGATGGGGGTTTCCCACTTGGCGTGGTCAACCGGCTCCAAAACTCCTTGGGCGATCAGTTTGTCCAGTTGTTCATCCACCTTAGCCTTGAGAGCAAAGGGAACCCGGCGTGGCTTTAGCTTGATGGGGGCGACTTGTGGATCAAGGCTAAAGGAGATGGGCGTACCTGTATATTGCCCCAAGGTGCCGTCAAAAACCTCGGCAAAGTCTTTGACCAGACCCTCAGTCTCTGCGTTAGAGATGCAGTTGATGCCGGTGACTTCCAGGCCGAGGGCATCAAACCAGTCTAGCCCTAGGAGGCTTGGCCGCTGACCTTCGACCACCACCAACCGGAGCAGGCCCGAAAAATCCTTGAAGGCGATCCGGAACCGGCCAACGCCTACCATGGGAATGTCGTTTCCCTGGTAGTCTCTCAGGTGTACGCGGTGAGAGTCGAGTTGCCTTTTGGACACTCTGGGTACCAGTCTTTTGATGGTGCTCCATGACACGATGGACAGGGCAGACCCGGTGTCGATCTCCATGTCACATGGAGCTCCTTCAATGAGCACCGTGACGTTCAGCTTGCGTCGCGTAGGCGAGTCGGTTTGGCCAATCGTGGTTCCAGACGGGCAGCGGCAGTTGGTGAGAGCGAAACAACTTTCCTTGGCAGACTGGAGTGAAGACTCGGACTTGCGAGTCGATGAAGGGGGGGTGTCAGACGGAGCCGATCGGCAGACCTTAGCGATGTGGCCCCTTCTGGAACACTTCCTACAGATGGCGTCTCTGAATCGACACTTGGCACGGGAATGGTTGCCTCCGCAGCCGGCACATTCCGGTTGGCCCTTGGACTTCTGTTGGAACTTCCTGCGCTCCCGCTTTGTCTGGTGCACGTCATCGTCTTCACTGGAGGATGCCTCATCACTGCTGGCCTCTTCATGATGCACCGGAACTGGCTCCCTAGCAAGACGCAGGCTGCTGGACTTGCGGATCTCCTGGGCGGAGCGTTCAGCAGCTTCTGAGGCCACAGCCTCCTCAATGGCTTTCTGTAGCGTGAGGTCTGGCTTGGCAAGGAGACGCCGTTGCAGATGGATGTCCTGGACCCCGCAGACGATTCGATCCATCAGGGCATCGTCTAAGTCTCGGAACTCACAGTGCATTGCAGCCTGTCGCAGGGCGGTGGTGTAGTTGTTGATTGACTCCCCCTCTGCCCGGTTCTGGTGGTAGAACGCATGGCGTGCAGCAATCTTGGACGGCTTTGGTGCGTAGTGGTTGCGGAGCTTCTCTTGGATCGTGTCCCATGGTGTTGCCTGGACTGCTTCAGGCGCAACCAATGCTCGGGCCGTCTCAAACACCTCAGGCCCACAGAGGCTGAGGAATAGGCCTCGCTTCCGATCCTTTGATACTGCTGTCAGCTCGTTGGCTTGGAGGTAGCAGTCGAACCGAGCGAGGTAGGAGTCCCATGATTCAGAGGCTGGCGCAAACGGCAGTAGAGGCACAAGTGAAGCCATGATTCCGATGCCGGCGTGAAGGGCGATGGATGGAACACAGTGCTCTTAGCCAGAACAGTCAGCTCTGAATTGGTTCTGTCCAGTGATTTCGCTCTGTGATTCAGCTCAGTGATTCAGCTCAGTTCAGAGGCTGGCCGCATCTGGCTGTGCTCTGATGTCCATCGATCCCATCCTCGTCGCCAGTGTTAAGTTGTGGGTTGACATAGCAGACGACACAGCGATTTCTCCAAGTAGCTCTTTATTTTGTAAGCTGGAATAGAACTGACTGCAAACAGCTCAGCCGGCCTGCTTTTATAGGCAGCCGGCTGTCAACATTGTAGCAACAAGAGCCCAGAGTTCCCACCTAAAATAACTGACGTGGACCTGAGTGAAAACTATCTACAGACCTGAGTGAAAACTATATACAGTATCCCCCTGCTGGCCCAGGGTGAAACTTCACTACATAACACGAGCCATAATCTACAACAGCTGAATGGCACCATGTTGGCTATCCCTGCCAGAAATAATACAGTTGAGGGGACATCATACATTTTAAGCTTCTTCCTCATTATTCTTCTCTTCCCTCATCCAACTTTAAGCTACAAGCTCCATGGAGAAGAGGCTTTTTTCTTAGTCTTACCTTTGCAAAATTCCATTTAGGAAAATTCATTCCGTGTTTTCCCACCCTCCAGGGGTGGTAGGTAGCTTATGCATTTTTAAGATCTTGTTGCATTGATATGTGACAGAGTTCAAACTTCCTGTCAGCCTACCCAGCCCAAGTCATGTCTCTGCTCTGGGAATTTTGCTTTCTAAGCAGTGGAGATACACAGCAAGTCTTCCCTCCAGACCATACCCGCTTTAAATTGAGGATCTGCGGCTAGGAGGATGAGATCCCCTACACAGAAGGGCTTTTCTTTTCCCCATGGCCATGCAGACACAGTCCCTCTCCCATGTTTCCAGAGGAATATCGGCTGACATGTCAAGCGTCAGGAATGCATCTAAAACTTAGCCGAGCTCAGAGTTCAGGGCCTGACCTTGGAAACCACAAGAGATGGGGCAGCCCCTGTTAGTATCTTCACACTTAGGAAACTTTGAAATGTCATTTCTCTACTTCAGTTCATATGCATGAACAAACAAAAGAAGCCACACAATGTTGCTATCCTTGGCAAAACATACAACCCTTTCTCCTCAGCCACTCTAAAGTGAAAGGGAATTTAAAGCGCTGGGAAGTATATGACTCCTGGTTTTTAAAAATGAAAAAGAAAAGAAAAGAAAAGAAAAGAAAAGAAAAGAATGACAAAAAACCAGAAGGAGATGGAGGGGATGGTCAGGGAGAAGAAACCTACTAATGCATTGTGAGTGATCCCTGGAGGGAGAAGCTCAGGTAGGGTGAGGCCTAGTCTTCTGAGGCTCCCACCCAGCCCAGGCCACACCTATGCCATACACCTTAAGCACTATTGTGCCACTTTAACAGTCATGGCTTCCCCTAAAGAATTCTGGGAGTTGCAGTATGATAAGGGGTGCCTATTCCCCTCACAGAGGGTTGCCATATTTGAAAATTTGAGCTTTTAGGAAACCACCATAATTGTTGACATTTTTTAACACCCTCACAGAGCTGCAGTTCTCATAGTTATTTAACAATCAAGCCCTCTCCCTAAGGAACTCTGGGAATTGTTGCTCTGTAAGGAGCTCTGTAAAGTGAGTTAGGCCCACAGCCAAATATGGGGTGGGGGGTTCAGTGCCCCCTCACATTATCGCTCTCTTTTTCACAGACAAACAGCCAGCCAGCCATTCACACGTTCCCAATTATTTAGCCTTCTATCTTCTCCACCTCCTAAACCCCCTATAACCTAAGAGGTCCTATATCCAGGCATCATTGTTAAATAAGAATTTAAACCTGAGCCATAAAAGTGGAGGATGATTTCTTATAATTTCTGGTTTCCACTCCTTCGCCGCCAGGTAGATTTCTCCTTACCCCCAATAACATTTTTAAAAGTCACTTCATCTAACCTGACTGAAGAGAGCTAGAATGAGTGAAAGAAAAAGAGCCTAAAATGGAGTCTGTGAATTCTGACATTTTTTTATTTTTAAAACGTTAAATAAACACCCGGCACTCTTATCTATGTCTCCATCCATCCATCCAAAGTGGCCAACACCTCTTGCAACATATTTCCTAATCAGCTGGTATTTATGGTTGATATTTTATATTTCCAATTTCCCCCTCAGGGCTCATGAGAACACTGCACACCTGCCAACCTTTTCGACTGGGTCCATAATTGCCAATTTGCTCTTTGCCTTAGTATATCACTCAATTTAGCCCTTGCTGTGCCCTGCATACATCCTCATTCATCTAGATGCCCCCCATGACAATTAGAGTGTTAGCTTCAGCTAACTAGGGCAACTATTCTACTAGGGCTGGGAGACAATTATTAGTCTATTTTCCCATCTTGGGGGCAACAAAATTGAGAATCCATGACAATTACATCCAGCAATTCCACACTCAGCGGCTGCCTTCTCCTCCTTTCCCTCCCCTTCCCCATCTTCCATACATTTCAAATTAACGCAGCTCTACCACCACATTCAAATGTTCTGTGTTTGTGGGGAATGAGGGTCCTATTTAAATGATAATGAGGAACGATCCATTCAATTTAGTGACGGAGAAAATCCATTAAAAAACGCAGGCAGTTCTTAAGCTGATGGGTCAAGAAAAAGATAAACCCTTTTTTAAAAGCCATTATGTACGGCTCTGTGTGGATTTTTTACACTGTTCAGGACATCAGGAAAGATTAGGACAATTATGGAACAAGGAGCAGGGAGGGAGGGGTGGGAGGCAAAACAGAACACCCTTCTTTCCCTCCCGGGACCACCCCAAACCGCCCTCTATTTAATTTCAATCAAAATAAAGCACAGGAATATTCTGTCTTTTAATTCTCTCTTAATACCATGGGCCTAACTGTGAGGAAGATGGTTTTTTGTTGTTGTTGTTCGTTTTCGTAAAAGTAGCTGGTGGCTCTACCAATAGTTACATTGGATAATTCTTAACCACGTGTCATAGGGACTAAAAAGGGATTTTTGCATAGGTGTGGCAAGTTGCTGACAAGAGCACAAGGGCAAAAGAAGAAAGAGCAGTGCTAAATCAGACCAAAGGCTCATCCCGTTCTACCTCTCCTGTTGGAGGCAGCAATGCTTCTGGAGGCTTCACCCGGGGCAAAAAACCTGGCCAATGTCCCCCTCCCCGTAGTTATGGCTCTGACTTCTGAATACCAGTTGCTGGAAACAGAGTGCTGTTGAACTCGGATCTTGCTTGCAAGCTTCCTTTAAGAATCTGGTTGGTCACTGTGAGAACAGGATGTTGGACTAGGTGGGCCTTTGGCTTGATCCACCAGGCTCTTATTATGTGCTGATGGACAATGGTCAGAGGCGGTAGAAGCTGCAGCCCAACAGTTCCCCATCTTTGGTTGGCTCTGACTAGCAACAACTGTCCAAGGTCTAAGGCAGACACCATTCTCAGCCCTGCTACCCAAGACTCTTTAACTGAGGAGCAAGGCACCTTTTCCAGTCTGGAGGGCCACAATCCTTTCTGGGCAAACAAAAGAAAGGGCTTATTCATACAGTGAACATGGAGCTCACTACCACAAGACAGAGTGATGGCCATCAAACTGGATGGTTCCAAAAAAGGATTAGACAGATTCATGGGGAGAAAACTGTCCATGGTCCCTATCCACAGATCCTCGGGATCACAAGTAGGGTAAGTGCTGTTACACTCGGGTCCTACTTTAGGCCTTGCAGAAGCTTCTGGTTGACCACTGTGAGAAAAGGACTCAGGACTAGATGGGCCTCTCGCCTGATCCAGCAGGGCTTTTCCTAAGAGATGGTGCTAAAATAAATTAATGAGGACCCAATTATTGAAAAGGAGGAAAGAGATCGTAAATGGACATTTTAGGGTAAGTTCTACCTATTCTAGGCCAACTTGTTTTGAACATCTGGTTTTTCTTGATACTGTACTTTTTAATGTGTGTTTTATATTGTTTTACGTGAGCCATGTTTTACGTTTTGTTGATTAAGTGGTATGTAAATCCTGTAACATAAAACAAGATAAATCAATAGGCACTCGTGGCCTGAATCAAGAAAAAAGGCAACATTTTATAAAATCCTTGAAGGGTGAGCACACCAAAGGTGACTAGGCTACTTAAAAATGTAAAATTGGTATTCCCAGGAGTGTGTGTGTGTGTTTGTTAGAGAGAAAGAGACACACAGAGAGAAGCAGACAGGAAAAAATCTGTCTTTTCTAAGGATGTTGTGCAGTACAGTGTCAATATGTTAGCAGGGAAATTATGTGTGTGATGCGAGCATGTCCTGCAGCATGTGTGCACAGCCACCAGGGAATTTTGAGGGGGTTCGGCCACCTCCTTGAAAATTTGGGGGGGCCCTCGGTCCCCCAGCCCTCCAGCAGATGGCACACCTGCTCACAAGCATATGTATATGAGTAGACAGAGGGACAGCCAAATGGCTCTGCTGCCATGATTCACCACTTCTGCTGCCACTGGAATGCCCCCTCTCGCTGAACTTGTCAAGAGGGGCGTGTTCCAGCGGTGGCAGAAGCAGTGGGGCGGGGGGGCCCTGCCTCCTGCGCTTCCGCCACCTGAGGCGGCTGCTTCACCCTACCTCATAGAATTGTGGGGTTGGAAGGGACCCCAAGGGTCACTCAGTCCAAACCCCTGCAATGCAGACACGGTCCAATCTGGAACCATACTGGACCCTGCTTAGCTTTGCAAATCTGCTAACTCTGTGTTTGTGTGTGTGTGTGTGTGTGTGTGTGTGTGTGTGTACACATACATACACACATGTATGTGCATACAGAACAACTTGTGGAGAGGGGGAGTGCATTTAGGTAGCTTTAACATAGGATTAAGCACACCCTCCCATCAGATGTCAAAGAAATAAACAACTATCTGATGGTTAGAAGACATCTGAAGGCAGCCCTGTTTAGGGAAGTTTTTAATAACTGATGTTTTAATGTATTTTTAATCTTTTGTTGGAAGCTGCCCAGAGTGGCTGGGGAAACCCAGCCAGATGAGCGGGGTATAAATAATAAAATTATTATTATTATTATTATTCACATCTGCACATCCAAGATCAGAGGCAGCATGCTGGAACATTAAGGGGAATCCAGTCTGTGTTCCAGTTCACCAGAGTCTGGAGCCCTACCAAGCCCAGGACCTCTACAGACCAGGCCCTGAGGTAGTTGAAAACACAGATTTCTGGTGGGCCTTTTCACTCCAAATGCATGCAATAGTTTATTCATTTATTTATTGCATTTCTATCCCACCTTTCTCCTCTAAGGAGCTCAGGGTGGAATGCATGGTTCTCCCCCGCCCCCATTTAATCCCCACAACAAACCTGTGAGGTAGGTTAGGCTGAGAGACCATGACTGGTCCAAGGTCACCCCATGAGCTTTGTGCCCAAGTGGGGATTTAAACCCCTGGTCTTCCAGGTCCTAGTCTGACACTCCAGCCACTACACCACCCTGGCTCTTTGTTCAGTTTGTTCCGTGTGGTCTGGTCACCATACTTCCTCTAAAATTTGTATCTCGCACATGCCCGAGTACCAACTACCGAGGAACAGAAGTAGAATAGGGCTATTGTCTGTGGGCCTCCTAGAGTAAACAGGGTGTTGGAATAAATACACCTTTTGGTGTGGGTGAGAGAGAGAGGAAGAGGGAGGGAGAGAAGCCATTCAGTAGCTGCTACATGCATAGTGTGGGTGAAGAGGAAACAATTGTTGTTTTAAGGGGGGGGGGACACAACTGCATCAACCACAACCCAAACCCAAACCAATGCTGGATAAACAAAATCATTTACCACAAAGATGCCAAATCCACCTCCCCCTTCCCCCTGCTCACTTTCCTTTCCGATTCACACATTTTATTTTCCCTGGAATCAGATCAGAGGTTCAGGAATGGGATTTCCCCACCCCACCCTCTTATTTCTTCCCACACTACACCGGATGTTTATAGCACCCCATTCCTGCTCAAAACATGTAGAGTGAATTCCACACGCACACCCTACAACACCAACACCATCACATTTTGCTGTCAGAGCTGTCAAGCTGAATCCCGCTTTAATCTGCCAAAAGCACTTTTCTGCTGACATTTTTAATAAATACTTTCAGCTTTTAAACACATTTGTAGGAGCCATTTTGCCCCCTCCTCTCTCCCTTCCTCTTCTCCTCCTTCAGGAGAATGAGCTCTGAAAGCCTTAATAGCAAATGCATTATGCTTATCAAAGGCTTCCTCCCCCTTCCTTTTTTGCATCCTGAAGCAGAGGTAGTGTTTTCAATTTTAAAGCTAAATTAACTGTCCAATTGAATTTGGCTGGTGTGAGCTGCTTTTTCCTGTGACAGGTTTTAGTTATGAAGCATATTTCACATTAATAGAACGGAACATGAAAACCCCACTCTCTCTGGGATGTAACCGTGGCTCACCATTGAAATGTTAAATTTAATATTTCAGACATGACTCGTGCCAGTGTTTGATTATTGTTCGTCATTTAAATCTCTCCTAACGGGGGAAGGTCCTAATTAGCAAAAAATCATGTTTTAATGAAGGCAAAATGCTAATTGCTAACACAAAAAAGCCTTCACATAAAATTATCCCAGCACTTCCATTGATTTCTTGGTGATTTAAAAAAAGTAAGAATAAAATAAAGAGCCCATTTGTGTGTTTATACACTTAGACGTCGTTTTGCATTGAGTTTATCATAACATTTCATTCAAAAGCAGCGTTTCCATTCACCCCCCTAACCCTACCCCACTAATCACAGTCTACCCCAGCCCCCAATTCAGAACAGGAGGCATCAAAAGAGGTGGGCTCACCCATGCAGCCCAGAATAATCGGAACAACAGTTGGTTGTTTTTTTAAGTACAAAAAAGCACACAAACAATTTCACGTACCCCCCCCCCCCAATTTCCCCCCTCAAAGTAATCATCTTGAGCCATCTTTTGCTCCCAGGAAGCACAATTCCGTTTTGTTTTCCCTGCCTCTGATCTTTCACTTATCATACTATTTGCGCTATGATTATAGTGTTTGCAAGGGAGCTCAGCCGCTTATGCCATAACACTCAATCATGACATGGGGGGTGGGGTGGGGGGAGAGAAAGTTATTACACAGTGACCTCTGGATGCCAACGTTTGTTCAGCGAGATTTATGAAATTGCCACAACAGCGCCGCCCGTTTCTCAGTGGTACTCACATCGCTGAGGCAGTCCCTGGAGCTGCTGAGCTGGGAGCTGGTGGCCTCCCGGATGCTGTCGTCCTCGCTGTTCCTGCCACTTCGCTTCATGGGGACTTTCATCTGCAGTGATCAAAAAACATCATCCCATTGAAACAGGTATTTTAGTAAATCCCTCTCAGTTCATTCACCACCAGTCAGTGCTGAAGCTCATCTGGGGCGCAAGGCACAGCCCCAACGTGTTCTTAAAGCACTGGCAGGGTAACTTTTTCTCTCTCAATGGCTTACATACTCTTTGGCAGGGGTCAGCAAACTTTTTCAGCAGGGAGCCAGTCCACTGTCCCTCAGACCTTGTGGGGGGCCGGACTACATTTTGGAAAAAAATAAATGAACAAATTCCTATGCCCCACAAATAACCCAGAGATGCATTTTAAATAAAAGTACACATTCTACTCATGTAAAAACACCAGGCAGGCCCCACAAATAACCCAGAGATGCATTTTAAATAAAAGGACACATTCTACTCATGTAAAAACACGCTGATTCCCGGACCATCTGCAGGCCGGACTGAGAAGGCGATTGGGCCGGATCCGGGCCCCAGGCCTTAGTTTGCCTACCCATGCTCTTTGGGGTAATTTCTTGGGGGCTGAAAACCAGCAGTGGCTGTGGCTGGAGCCAATGGTGGGAGGAGCTGGAACCAATGGTAGGAGGAACTGAAACTAAAAAATAAATAAAAATAAATGGGGGGGGGGGAGGGCAGGACCAGTGCCAGAAGCCTAAAGAGCACATTTTCCCTCTTTCTGGCTGCCCCACAGTTCTCTCCTCCTTACCACCTGCACCCAGTTAGGCCTAGGGCTGCATGAAATTAGGCCACGGGACACATATTGCCCTCGAGGCCACAGATTTTTTAAATCCTTGTTCTAAACCATTGTAGAAGAAAAATGGGGGCAGTTGATTGTCTGAAAGGGACCTGTGGCCAAATGTCTCTCTGGGCAAACGTATTATATTTTGTATATTTTTAATGACTTGCATGTGTTTTTGTAGGATTGTGTCAGTACGGTGTTATAATTTACTTACATTCATTTTTAATATGCTGTAAGGCCCTTTGGAGAGTAAACGAAAGAAGTGTCTCCCGACATACACAATGACAACAAATAAATTGGGATCAGAAAAATAAAATGACACTGGTAAAATAATGTAGGTTTCTAACACAAATGTATTCATAAATAAAACTTAACTGTAAAAGACTAAACAGATTTTTTTTCCAGTTGTCATTGGTGTATGAATGTGTACACACAAATACTTTTTGACATTCATACATTAATGAAAACTGAACAAGATTTTTTTGGTCAAAATATGTTTGGTGTTTTGCTTTTATATTTGTGCTTGGGGTTCTTAACAGAATCACAGAACTGTAGAGTTGGAAGGGATGGCAAGGGTCTTCTATTCAAACCCCCTGAAGTGCATGAATCACAGCTTCACTGGAGGTTTTAAAACAGAGGTAGGATGGCCATCTTTCAGAGATACTTTAGCTGAACCAGTTTCCAAAGCATAGTCCACTGCAATAATCTAATCTGGAGGTTATGTGAGGGTGGCGTTCAGTGGCCAAGTCATCTTAATCCAAAAAGCATCAACAGCTGGCAAACTAGTGAGAGCTGGAAACAGGCAGTCTTGGACACAGATGCTATCCAAGCCTTCAGTAGCAGTACTGGATCCAAGAGTAACCCCAACCTAGGCACCTGCTGCTTCCAAGGAGGCACAGTCCTCTATCTAGAGCAAGCTGTCTCCTCAATTACTGGACCCGATAACTCAAATCATATAACACCTCAATCTTGTCTAGATTCAGTTTGAATTTTTTGGCCAAATCCAGCCCATCACCAGCTCCAGGCACCCATCTAGCACCTGAACCACCTCTCCTAATTCAGATGTTACAGAGAGAGTTGCATACTATTTGCATGTTGGTGACACTTCACTCCAAATCTCATGAAGATATCTCACGACAGCTTCATATTGGTGTTAAATGGCATGTGACACAAGATGGATTCCTGTGGAATGCTACAGAGTAGTTCCCTTGGCTCCAAGTAATATCCCCTATTGCTATTCTGGAGAAGCAACCATTAGAAGCCGAACCACCATAAAACAGTTGTGTATCCTTCGTCCCCACCTCACAGACTCCCTCCAGGAGCATACCATGGGCAGCAGTATCAAAATCTACAGAGAGGTGAGGGAGAATGAGCAGGGGGTCACTCCTCCATCTTTCACCTGATGAAAGTGATCAACCAGGGTGACCAAGACACTTTTGGTGCCATGGCCAGGCCTGAAGCCAGATTGAAACAAGTCTAGATAACCCCTTTCCCACTGGGAGATAGTTGTTTAGGACTTCTGCGCCCAGGACCCTAAATGAGGGACACATCTCTACCTCCTTCCAGGAAGATAACACCTTAGCCAACACACACCTGGAATGACCCGCTCAGTCAAGTTCCTTTGTCTAAATCTAGTAAGTCAAGATGGGCAGGACCAAGGGGTCAAGTTTGAACCCCTCTAAGAAATGTATTCACATCCTCACACCATAACAATGGAAACCGATACAGTACAGCCAGACCCATTGATGCTCTGGATACCTTCTCCAGACTCACTCTGTGGCATCTAATTCTGCCCAAATCTGTATGGGCAGAATTACTACAGCATGTCTTCAAGGATGGAATAGCATTGCTCTGCTGGCTAGATAAAGAAAGCTCACTCGCCATACAGAACAATATTGCTGGATGCAATGGTAGCAGAAAAGTAAGCTTTCCACACCACCATCAATAGGTGCAAGAATGTGCTGGGTCAAACTCAGACTGGAATTCGCACCAACTGTGCTCCTGCCATCGACCTTCCTTCTTCCTCATGCACAGGTCTCTGGAGTACCATGGATGTTTGCGTACAGCACAGCATCAGTGATGATACTCAGGCACAATCATACTGATGGCCCTACACGTCTCCTGGCTCCACAGTGAGACAAGGACCTCATCAGGAGCACTAGCAAACACTGGATTTCTGAGGGGTATGTGCTGAGACCTTTTGTGGGAGTCATAGGAGGCACTGGTGGGAACACTTGCGCTCACAGGCATCATGTTGATGACCATGGCATTACAGAGCTTTGCAACTGTATGTAAGTTTGTGGAGGAGACTCATTTAACAAAGCCAACTGCTCCCTGCTGATTTATCAAGTCTCCTAGCCCACGTATTGTAATGCTAGCCTAACCACCCTAACATCTCCTTTGAGATTAGACAATACTTAAAACAGCAGTACCTCATTTTTCATATATTCAAACCCTGTTTATCACACAGGATGCTGCGGCCTTATACTATTTGTCTGGCAGTGGATTTCAAGCAGTCAGTCTTGCATGCCCTGCTAACTAAGATCCTTGTAATGGGAGAGGCCAGAGAATGAACCCAGGACCTTTGCAGGCAAACAGCATCCTCTACCACAGAGCTAAGCACTTTCTCCAATTTTCTAGTCCCTGGTGTATCGCTGTCCCTAATTTAACCCTGTCTTTGCCTTTTGGAGACTCCTTCTTAGTGTGAGTTGCTAGAGTTGCCATCCTCCAGAACTCAGCTCCACCCCCACCAGTATTTAAATATTTGAGAGTGAGGTGGGTGGGTGGGTGTGGATGCATTTTTGGCTCTAATGCGCCTGCATGTGCGTGAACATTAAGATAGCATGTCATACACAGCCTGACACTTTGCACACTGGGGAGGCTCGTACTCAACTGCTGATAACAGGTTGTAGGGCAATTATGCTATTCCTGGCCTATTTTTAACTGAAGGAACACACAGAGACACATGCAGATGCAGACACACTGCCAACTTTTAAATCAGTAGAAGGACAGGCTGTTGCAGAATAAGTGAGTGCAGGGTACTGAAAGAGAAGCTCAATCTTCATTTATGTGTAAGGTCTCACATAGTAATCCTTGGAAGAACAACAGCAACACTACAAAAGTGACAGCTATTTTCAGCACTGAAATGCTGGGGTGGGAGTTAGAATATTAAAAGGAAGATGCCTTATACC
The DNA here is from genome assembly GCF_951804945.1 of Podarcis cretensis. NCBI lineage: Eukaryota > Metazoa > Chordata > Lepidosauria > Squamata > Lacertidae > Podarcis > Podarcis cretensis. Next base: position 33,767,528 of record NC_137186.1, read on the forward strand.
AAATTAGATCATTAGTCCCACTGGGCTCAGTTCTGTCTACACTAATTGGCAGCAGCTCTCTAAGGTCTCAGGCAGGGAGTCTTTCCCAGACCTACCTGGAGAAGCTGGGGGTCAAACCTGGGTTTTTCTGTATGCAAAGCTGGGACCCCATCACTGAACTATGCCTGAAATACAGTGGCGTGCCTAAGGCTACCTACTAAGTTCATCACCATGGTGTGAATTGAAATAGGAAAACTGGGGCAGAGCATATACTTTGTCTGCAGAAGGTCTCAGGTTCCATCTCAGACAACCCTGTCTCAAATCCTAGAGAACTGCTGTCAGGCAGTATAAGTAATGCTGCATTAGATGGTCCAGCAATGAAATATTAGAAAGCAAGCTTCAAGACACAGATTCAAAATGTATGCATGCAGGTCATGTGTGCAGCTTGTGACCTCAGCCCTGCCCATTCCATGCGCAGAGCCTACACACTTTGAATGGGGTTCCAGATCACAAACTGCAAGCTCCACGCATGCACACGCCCACACACCAGCTCCTCTGCAAAGATGGAACCACTGTAATTACTTCAAAGCTATCAGTAACCATTGCAAAGTTGTTTGCAACTGAGAAGCCTCCATATCACATTTCCTTCTCAACAGCATCATGTGGACTCATTCTCTGTCTTGGTTTATGGCAGCTTCCTTGAAGAGAGGAAGAAAGTTATGAATGTAAAACTGGCATGGGACAGAAATAGGCTCATCCATCTATCCCTAATGAATCTCTCTCTCTCCCTCCCTCCCTCTCTCCTTCCCTCCACATACATATCTATATACATCTTTGCACACGCATGCATGCACATGCACACACACACACACTCACACACACTCACACTCACACACTAACTAACTAACTAACTAACAGGATGGATTGATTACCTTGTTCCGTATCAGTTTTGCATGCATTCAATCATAAGTCATACAAAATGTGCATTTAAATCATATACATTTCCCCAAGTACTGTATACACAATTTTGTATGCACTTTCCTCCAAAAGAAGCATTTTCTATTTCCCATGGCCGTCCTTACATATTTCTGGATATTTTTTCTACGCATCCTCCCTAAAATATTCATTTATACAGTGGTACCTCGGGTTACATACGCTTCAGGTTACATATGCTTCAGGTTACAGACTCCGCTAACCCAGAAATAGTACCATGGATTAAGAACTTTGCTTCAGGATGAGAACAGAAATTGTGCTCTGGTGGTGTGGCAGCAGCAGGAGGCCCCATTAGCTAAAGTGGTGCCTCAGGTTAAGAACAGTTTCAGGTTAAGAACGGACCTCCGGAACGAATTAAGTACTTAACCCGAGGTACCACTGTTTGGGAATGGGAAATTATAGGTCAGTTGACTTTAAAAATGTGGACCTGATGAAATTCTGCTCCATCTTCATTAACTCAGCTGCTTTTATGGATTTATTTCAATCAGATGACATGAGAAGGTGCTTTGGGGCAGGGCAGTCATCTCTTTGCTGTCTCTCCTCTTTCCAAAGTTTGCATACGAAAAACAACTGTGCACTTCCAATTCACACACAGAAGTAAATGGAGAGAATCTGACCTAACAAGGTCTTGCGTGGGCAAGCAAATTAGAAGCATCACTGCTGCCATTAACCTTTCAGAGTAAATATCAATTATGAAAACTTGCTTCAGTACCTATGTCCCCTGTTTGCTGCCGTGAATTAAGAGGGTCATCAGCCTTTTCGACAGATCTTGTTCATTTACACCTGCTGCCTGCCAGCAGGGGAGCCCACACCCCCGCCGCCAGTGCACTGAGCCAACCTGCTTTAATTCATTGGTAATTATCTTAATGAGACACACGCAGGACTGAACTAGGAGGACAACTTGTTCTGCTAAATGGGATGTGCTGGTTTCGGGGGGTACTCCTTGGCACAGCTGGGTGTTGTAAATGAAGTTTGTTTCTTCAAAGCTGATCCTTGCTCACTTGAAATTTGACAGATCTCCCTGTCATTTGGAGAAGGTCCCAGGTCCAATCTCTGACATATCCAAGTAGGGCTGCGAGAGAACCCTGCCTGAAACCCTGGAGAGCTGCTGCCTGTCAGTGTAGAAAATACCTAGCTGGATGGACCACTTGTCTGACTCAGTAGAAGGCAGCTTCTTATTAGCGAAAGGGCTGTAGCTCCATGCAGTGGCAGAGCTTCATGTTCCGGCACCGGGGGGGGGGGGGGCGTGGCAGAGAGCACGTGTGGGCATGGCTGGTGCACGTCCGGGGGGGCGTGGTGCGTATCCCGGGGGCGTGGCACGCCTCCCGCAGGGGCATAGTGCACATCCTGGGGGCATGGTGCACCACTTACGGGGGTGTGGCGGGGGGGCAGCCGCGATGACTCCCCACCGGGATCGCGCTGCTGGGGGCGATGCGCTTCCCCCGCTCCCCTCTTCCTCCACCAGTTGCTCCATGGCAGAACTTGATTTGCATGCAGATTCTCCCAGGTTCAGCTTTACATTTCTTTACATCCACTGCCACAATATTTAGTGATGGCTACCAACTGTGGGTTAAACCACAGAGCCTAGGACTTGCCGATCAGAAGTTCGGCGGTTCGAATCCCTGTGACGGGGTGAGCTCCCTTTGCTCGGTCTCTGCTCCTGCCAACCTAGCAGTTCGAAAGCACGTCAAAGTGCAAGTAGATAAATAGGTACCGCTCTGGCGGGAAGGTAAACGGCGTTTCTGTGCGCTGCTCTGGTTCTCCAGAAGTGGCTTAGTCATGCTGGCCACATGACCCGGAAGCTGTACGGCAGCTCCCTCGGCCAATAAAGCGAGATGAGCGCCGCAACCCCAGAGTTGGTCACAACTGGACCTAATGGTCAGGGGTCCCTTTAACTTTTTACCAACTTGGAAGGCTTCAATATAGTATAGTATATAGTAAACAAATTCATGGAGAATGAGGCCATCAGTGTCTACTAACCCTGATGTTTGTGTTCTGCCTCCACCCTCAGAGGCAGTATGCCTCTGAGTGCCAGTTGCTGGAAATCACAAGGACTTGCTGTTGTGCGCAGGTCCTTCTTTTGGACTTCCCATAGGCACTGGCTTGACCACAGTGAGAATAGGATGCTAGAGTATGATGGATCCAGGAGGGCAGTTATGTTCTCAACACCAACATGGTGTCTTTCAAGATTTGAACCAAATGGGCATAGGTTCTGGTCCTAGGCCCCTCACCTGCTATTCCATTTCAGTTCCACCTGGTTTTCAAGAATAAATATAGAGCCTATCATATAAATATGTGGAATATGTACTATCTGAAACATTTTCACAAAGATGGACAATCCCTGACTATTAATGAGATGCAAATTCAATTGGGAAATGTTCAAAAACAATTAAGGTCCTTTTAAACAAAATCCTAGGATAGAAATGGAGGGGGAAAATAGTGGAAGAAAATATAATGCCAAAAGGACTAATAGCATATTTGTAAGGTAAAGGTAAAGGTAAAGTGTCTCCGGACAGCGCTGGCCCCTGGCCTCTTAAGTGAGATGGGCGCACAACCCCAGAGTCTGTCAAGACTGGCCCGTACGGGCAGGGGTACCTTTACCTTTTAAGGTAAAGGTAAAGGGACCCCTGACCATTAGGTCCAGTCGTGACCGACTCTGGGGTTGCGGCACTCATCTCGCTCTATGGGCCGAGGGAGCCGGTGTTTGTCCGCAGACAGCTTCCGGGTCATGTGGTCAGCATGACTAAGCCGCTTCTGGCGAACCAGAGCAGCGCACGGAAACGCCGTTTACCTTCCCGCCGGAGCGGTCCCTATTTATCTACTTGCACTTTGACGTGCTTTCTAACTGCTAGGTTGGCAGGAGCTGGGACTGAGTAATGGGAGCTCACCCTGCCACAGGGATTCGAACCGCCGACCTTCTGATCGGCAAGTCCTAGGCTCTGTGGTTTAACCCACAGCGCCACCTGCGTCCCTTATCATATTTGTATAAAACCATTATAGAGGTTCAATTTTGTCCACAGCAAAATTTGAGACGGTGGTGGAAAGTGAATTGGGATTTAGAAACTCAAGAAGATGCATGCAACAAACAGTGGACAAAAGCACCATACAAAGCCAATAGAAAACAACCAGAGAAATAAAGCTTTAATGCAACCTTTGTAAACCTAGTGCCCTCCAAATGTTTTAGACTACAACTACTGATGTGAGTTGCAGTCTAAGATATTTGGAGGGCACCATGTTTAGCAAATAATGCTTTTTTACAGGGATGGGAACCCATGTCCCCAAATGTTGCTGGAGCACAACTCCCATCACCGCTGATCATTGGAGGCTGATGGAAACTGGAGACCAACAACAACTGCAGGGCCAAAGATTGCCCAGGAATGCTTTAGTATGTGTTACGTGCAGGTGAATATATATGCAGATGTAGCTAGATTGAATTTTTTCCTGGTCAATAAAATGAGTATCATTCGCTATTATCTCTGATTCAGGACCTCCTATGTGAACCAGAGGGGGAAACCGGCAAAGCTTGAACCGTTCCAACCTGCTCACAGGCTCCAGGTGCTTTTGAGTAATCCCAAGCCACCGTGCCAGCCAAGAATCATGAGCCACATGCCATTGGATATCATGTCCCATGATTAAACATCATAACTCATTCCAGCCATAACTTCTGCTCGTTATAGTCTAGCTTTCCTTTTCCTTTCCTGCCACGGCTCTTTGTTCTTCCCTGAACAGTAATTTATTTTAATTATTTATTTATTTGGAGTGGATTGGGAAGGACAGGAAAGGACAGGAAATGGGAAAGTGTTTTCACCCCGACAACCCAGTCCCCCTTCCTTAGCACTCTGTATGAGTATCTCTGCCTCCACCACCACCTGACTTCCATTTCATCCAAACAGCTCGACTCTCCAGTTAAAGCAAGAGTCTCCTCTCAGGTCCCAGGTCATCAGAAAGATTATTTTTATTTAGGGTTGCATCTATTTTCAAATTGCAAGCATTCCCCCACCCCCACCCCCTTTGCTCATTATTAATAAATACACTTCAATTTATCAAAAGCTCCCTTTCAAGTGCTACTGGGAGCCCTGGGGCAAAAGGAGACAAATTCTTTTCTTAAGTTGTTCTGAAAGGTGCTGGGCTCAGCGACCCTCACCCCCATTAACCTACCAAAGCTAGTTCACTCCTACTGGGAGCTCTGCAGCTTGCACAGCGGCAAACTCAAACTGATCTTGTGCCATCTCAATATATTTGTTCATTATCTTGCGCACACACAGAAGCATTTGGAAATGTACTTGGGGCACAGGCCAAATTGAATCATCTGCCTTCATTTTCTACACGATCTGAAGCTACAGCTGCTACAACAGGCTGTGGGATTTCTTCCCCCACCCCAATTTCTCCCTCCCTGACCCCCCTCCATCTCTCTCTTAAAGCCACATCCATCTGTTTTTGCTTGTTTTTTTAAGCACTTTATAAAGTTTGATTCTTAGCATACATTTTTTTTAAAAAAGTATCACAATTAAAGTTTCAGGAAGATTCCTTTTTGTTTTGCAGCAGAAAGGAGAGAGAGAGAAAAAGCAAGTGAGGGAAACTGTGTGCCTGCCCCCATGAGATAATGCATATGCAGAATCTTTGTACCGCAAAGTTTACAAAGGAGACAAGTACAAAATGTGTACCGTATTCTTCCAGGCGATGCATTTTTCTCCCAACTATTGTTGTAGGGGCAAACGTTGTTGGATTATTATCATCATACTAATTATCATTTAATTTATTAGCTGCACTTCACCCTAAGATCCCAGGGTGGGTTGCAGCATTAAAACTCAACATTACACAACACAACACAGTATTTAAAAGTAAAAAAATAAAAAAAATAAAAATAGTTACAGAAATAAGCTGGGTCTGAAAAAAATACACCTCAAGCCAGAAACCAAGGCAAAGATGTGCATGTTCACCTAGAAGCTGCATAATGAAGGTGCTAGAGGTACCTCTGTAGAGAGTGATTTCCACAACTTAGGGGCTGCTGCAGAGAAGGCCCTCTCTTGGGGCCCCTCCTCCACAAGCTTCTGAAGGTAGAAGAGACTACCAAGAGGAACTCTGCCAATCTGGCTCTGTAGGGAAGGAGGTGCTCTCTCAGGTATCTGGGGCCTGAGTTTTGGGGCTTTGAACACTACTGCAAGCATCCTGAATTGGGCCCAGAAACAAATGGAAACTAGAGTAGCTGTTTCATGAGATCGAAATGGAACTCCAGCCAGTAATCTGGCTGCTGCACTTTGGACTAATTAAGTGTCTGAGTCTTTTCCAAGGGCAGCCCCACACAGAGCACAATGCAGTAATCCAGTTTGGAAGTTGACAGCTCCTGACATCTCAGATCACTGCTCATGCTAGCAGGGGCTGACTCGTGTATATAGTCATAACATTTCTCAAGAGTCACAAATGGGACTAAACCAGGGGTCGGCAAGGTTTACCTTGCCTGGGCTGGTTCACTCCAGCGGAGATCCCTCTGTGGGCTAGATCACGTGTCTGCGCAGACGCTGCGCGGGGACTCACCAAATGGGCGGCTTGGTCCGGTTAAATGACCCCCCACTGGCTGCTTGTGACCCATGGGCCTTAGGTTGCTGACCCCTGGACTAAATATAGGAAGAGCCCTGCTGAATCTTATCTATGCCAGGTAGAATACAAGGAATAGTACAGCATTTGCTTTGCACTCAGAAGGCCCCAAACTCAGTCCCTGGCCTCTCCAGGTAGGGCTGGGAGAGGCCCCTCCCTGACGGAGAGCTACTGCCAGTGAGTTCAAACCAGGGAAGAAGAACCTGTGGCCCTCCAGTTATTGCTGTATTACAGCCAGAACCAGTCCACCCATAAGGTGAGGTGAAGCAGCCGCCTCAGGTAGCAGAAGTGCAAGAGGCGGTGCTCCACCTGGCCAACTACTTCCACTGCTGGTGAGGAGGCGTCGTTCCAGCACATGGTGTTGCTGCCCGTCTTCCCTGCCCCCGGGGGAGAAGCTGAGTGGCAATGCTTGGAGAAGAGCCCCAGTGCACACCAAGTTGGGTGAGAACTGGGGCATTCCTGTGAGCCATGTTGCTGATCAGGCTTCCTACCACCTAGGGGAGAAGCCAAGTAGTAATACTTAGAGGAGCGTTTTGGCTCGCATTGAGTTTAGCGAGAGCAGGAACATGGCGGCAGAAAAGAGCAGGTGTGGTGGCGGGGGGCAGGAGGCAGCAATTCCTGTTTTGCCTCAGGTGGTGAAACGGAACAGGCTGCCCCTGACTACAACTCCCATCAACCTTGACCACTGGCCATGGTGTCTGGGGCTGATGGGAGTTGGGAGTCTGACAATATCTGACGGGCCAAAGGTTCCCCATGCCTGGTCTAAACAATACTGAGCTAGGTGGAGCAGCAGTCTGACTCCATATAAGCAGCTTCCAATGTTCCTGATCAGCTCCCATAGTGACCAACCAGCAAGAACTCCTGACGGGCACCTGGTATTTAGAGCCATACTGCCTCTGATATTGGGGGTAACATAGCCACTGTGACTTGTAAAAGGTTAAGGTAAAAGCAGTGCTTTTTTCTGGGGAGACGCAGGCGCACGCATACCCTTAAACATTTTGTGAATCTTTGTACTTTTGTCCATTTACTGTATTTATTTTCCCTGGTTTGAACTATAAAATGGTGAGAGTACCCCTAAACATTTTTTTAGGGAAAAAACACCACTGGGTAAAAGACCCCTGGATGATTAAGTCCAGTCAAAGACGACTATGAGGTGCAGCGCTCATCTTGCTTCAGGCCGAGGGAGCTTTCTGGGTCAAGAGGCAAGGAAGGACTAAACCGCTTTTGGCGCAACGGAACACTGTAATGGAAGCCAGAGCGCACGAAAATGCTGTTTAATTAATAGCCTTACCCTCCTTTTTAAAGCCATCTGAGCTGGGGACCACCAACGCAGATTGTGGTAGCAAATTCGATAGTTGAACTATGCACTGTGTAAAGAAACACTTACTTTTGCTTCCTCCAAACCCCTCACTCTTTAGCTCCATTGGATGACCCCATATTCCAGTATTATGGAATTATCCCCCTGTCTACTTTTCCTTTTTGTGGGGTAATGCAGCCCCCAGGGCTGTCTTAAGCGTATGTGGGGTGCAAAGATCTGCCCGGTGCCCCCCCCTAGGTTGCCCAGTCCCAGGCACGCAGGAGGGCGAAGCCGGCCAGCTGCCTCAGCATCTCGCTGGCTCGGTCACCCCCAAACTCACGGTGCAGAGCTGCCTGCAGCAGAAGAGCCCGCCATGGCACTCCTATCGAAAGGTGGACTCTTCCCCAGACTCAACTCTTGGGCCCCCGACTCTTGGCCTAGTGCCTCTGAGAGCCCGGCGCCCGGGTGCCCCGCACCCCTTGTGCCTGTGGGTAAGATGGCCCTGGCAGCCCCTATGCTTTTCTAACATTAGGAGATTTAAATACACACACCTTGTCATTACGAGTGCCCAGTCTACTTTAAAATATCTAGTAAATTAGGTGAAAGCCTATTGCGCAGGTGAAGTCATTACGATTGCACCCACAGTTGAGTCAGAAGATTTTGAGCAGGCGAGCTTTAAGTGGCAGACTATGCTCAGCTGATGTACAGAAGGTGCCAAAATTATAAATGCCTGTTCTTGCCAGAATGTGGTAAAAGTCAGTGAGCTGCCTTCATTTTTAAAGCTCGAAGCAAACAAAACCATTTGGCTTTATAAATGCATTTCTTTGACTCTTACCAAAAAAAAAAAAAGGACCTATGTATCAAAACAAGATGGAATCATATTGCATCTGACTTGTTTCCTTGAAAATCCAGCCCTAATGCATTCTAACAGAATTTATCTATCCCAAGCATACCTCATAATGAGATCAACTGGGAAAAATATCAGCCTTGTTTGTATATTTTATACGTGCTCTAACTTGGCAGTTTGGAGATTATGTATTCCCCAGGTCCCTCCTTAAATCGCTTCACACACTGCAATTTGATTTTCTTTGCTTGCCCTTTCCCACAATTTCTCCCCCTTACATTTCATTGAGTTCTGGCTCACGGGGCAACATTCCCTTTGAATTAAGGGTGCAATCTTTTTTCCTCTCAATAAGGATATGTGGCACGAAAAAGCAACGTTACGGTTTGAAGATTTTATGATTGAAAGAGGACTCTGGTGTGCGCATGCTTGCGTGGACGTTTGTTTTGTTTTAAATCCAATGAAAAGGCAAATCCTGCAATTCTAAGTAAGGTCTGTAGATGTGTGTGCCTTCTGATCTCACCAGTCAACAGGGATATGCATCGTGCATGTTTGCAAACAGAGCGCACCTCACACCCAATTACTGTAGCAAAACACATGCATTGGACATAGGTATCACGCAATGCGAGACTAATCTTTCTAAATTGATGGATTGTGCAGCTGACAGTTAAATTTGCAAAAAAGGTGGTCATGGAGCTAAAGTCCTAGTACACTGTCTGAGTGTGTAGTCAATGTAAACATTGCTTAATTCCCATAGAATGCAATGCATGGCCAGATGAAGTTATAACAAGGTGACTGAAACCACTTTTTAAACCTCCAAAGAGAAAGAGACATTTAAACCATGAATTTGAATTCCAATTATTTAAATAATGCACTTCCTGAACAAGAGCATAAAATAAGTGATTGGTGTAACAGCTCAACACCATGCTCACTTACAGATAAATAAAACAAACTACCTAGGAGCATGAGTCAAAAACTAGGATCATGTATGTTACTAGGTTATGCATTTTTTTGTGTTTTTATATTGTAAAATGCCCTGTGATCCTAGGATGAAGGGCAGTATAGAAAATATAAACAAACAAACAAACAAATAAACTCCCTGCTCTGCACCTTCTCAAGTGCTTTTACTGTATGGGAAACTGAGAGGTATTTGGGCAGGTGTGTAGAAATCTATGGACTTGAGTGGATGGAATGTAGCCTATTGTGCAAAAAAAGAGATTCACATCCATTGTTCCACTCACTTTTACCTCTGGCCATGCCCACTGCTAGTCTAGAAGGTTGCCCCTGAGTGAATGTGGGCCTCAGGCTGAAATGTGTCTGAAAATAGGCCTTAAACTGCTTCAAACCCAAAGCTAGGCTTTATTTCATCCTGGTCAAAGAACTAGTTTGGCATCTCCCATGCACATTTGTGTACACACACACACACACACACACACACACACACACACACAGTGGAAGCCTCAATGGTGCCCCTCTGGAGGCTTCACCTGGAGCAAAAAAACTGGCTAGCTTCCACTCCCACCCCCTGTAGCTACGGATCTGTCATACATATTATGAAACACACAGCATTTACGCTGCTTTCGGAAGTCCGGAGGCACAAGATGCACCCATCAAACATTTTGTTAAAAAAATTCCCAGGTGGGTGAAAAATTAGGACCAAAAAGAATTGGGATCTTCTGTGATAGATGGTACAAGACAATCCAACTTTCCCACAGGAAACCACTTTTAAAAAGCCTCTTTATCCCATGTGTTTCCAGCTAAAAAGGCTCCCAGTGTGCCTTTACGATCAATAAAACAACAAGACAGTCTTTGCCCTCAGGCTTACAATCTAAAAGACACAACACAAAAGGGATAGGAAAAGGCTCTAGGTATCAAATACTGCCTCAGGGATTGGAGCCTGTGTAGATGAGTGTGGTCTTGTAAATAAGTCCAAAGTTACTATTCTGTATAAATCTTTACTTGGTTGCTGGGTGTTAATGTTTCTGGGTCCAACAACAGGCACCAAGAATGAAGAGTAGCTTTATAAAAATAAGCTTTGGCGTAGCCTCTAAAACCCTCTGCTAGAACTGAAAACTGAGGCCGAAGGAATTGTTTGGATCACTTGAATCCAGGACAAGTTCTCAAACTGCCAAGTCCTTAACATTAAGGGAGAGTCCGCAATTTACAAGCTCTATCCTTACACTGGGGGCTAGGGAAATAGGAACGGAAACTGCCTATACAGTGGTACCTCGGGTTACATACGCTTCAGGTTACATACGCTTCAGGTTACAGACTCCGCTAACCCAGAATAGTACCTCAGATTAAGAACTTTGCTTCAGGATGAGAACAGAAATCGTGCTACGGCGGCGCAGCAGCAGCAGGAGGCCCCATTAGCTAAAGTGGTGCTTCAAGTTAAGAACAGTTTCAGGTTAAGAACGGACCTCCGGAACGAATTAAGTACCTAACCTGAGGTACCACTGTATTCACTTCATTTATGTGCCCCACGTTCAGAAATCAATCCAGCAAATATGATCGGTATCTGCCGTTGTTCTTCCTTTCAGTCCACAAATATGCAGTTGGTTACGTTTACTGCAGACACCCCATTTGCATTGTGTTTCACTGAAACGGATGAGGTGGAGTAACGTAATGACAACGTAATTATGCCAATCCCATAAGTTCCATGATTTCACCACAGTGGACTGCAAGATGACTTGTGCAGTTTTCAAGGGAAGATGAACTGTAGCAGAACGGAAGCAGTGATGCATAGAGGTTGGAGTGGAAAATGATGCTTTCTTACATCCCTACTGGGGACCGACAGGAGAAGGAAGGAAGGAAAGGTTTATCCCTCCTGCAACATCCCACCATGTTTTTAAGCTGGGGGCAGAGGAGGGGACTGCCCTCCTCTGGCAGGCCACTTGTCTCCTGTGCTAGGCATTGAGGTGGAACAAAACATTCCATCTCTCCCCAGTCAATCCACTCACTTGCCCAAATGGATTTTCTTTTCACCTATGGATACCAGGCTAGTATTTAAATCAGGGATGGGGAACCCATGGCCTTCCACATGTTTCTGAACAGCCTGAGCCCACCCATGTTTAAAAGTCTGGTTACTCGGAAGCAAGTGTTATCAAATACAACACAAGCCACTGATAAACTGAGGTTGAATTGAGCAAGGCGGAAGATGATGTGTTAGTATGAGACTCAGAGAGCAAGCTAGGCTAGGTTTACACAGTGTTTCCCCCCCAACATCACACAGGGAAGCGATGAGAACCGACAGCTTTAATGTTGCTGTCATCTACACATAAAGATACCATCTATTAAAGGCTAATATCAAACAGCTGGGATCTTCAAAGCAACTGTAAATTTAATATACATATTAAATTTTCCAAATGCAGGATGCGACGTCTCATAATGTTACGGAACCAAAGAAGAAAAACTATCCTTCAATTTACTGATGTGTTTCCTTGATGCAAATGAATAGTCATTCATCAAATGCTAGTAGCTGTGAATAAAAAAAAAACCCCAGCATGTGTGTACACACAAACATACACGAACATCTGGAAAAGAGCTATACTAAGAAGATCTGGAATCCTGGACTTGGATCAAGAAGTGTCACGGGCAGCTCCCAAGGTTTGAGTGGACACAGAGGGCTTTGCACAGCAGAACCCAGGCACAATCTATACAAGAGCTTAGATTCGGAAACAAGCCGTGTTTGGATGGATGGGTTGGCAAACAGGCTCTTCTTGCTTCCTTTTGCTGGGCTTCTGGGAGGCTAGGGGCCAAATGGAGCAGAGCACAGCTGGAGGTAATTTAGGTAGACAGAGCCTAGCCAACGTCCAGTGAGACTGACTTGAGGAGTGATAGCTGGCAGGGAGATTATTACAAAATGCATAATGGATAAAATACGTGCTTAAGAGTAATTGAGACTGAGCTGAAACAAGAGGGGATTTGGGAAGCAACTCCACTAGAGACGGTGATCCAGCTTCTATCTCTTGATCACAACAGCCGGAATTTTGTTCCTTCCTCTTTCAGGTCCAGAACTTCAAAGAAGTCAGCGACTTACCGTACTCTGGCCAGGCTACAAGCCCTTTCCACTAAGACAGGCCTGGGTCACATCTGCACCAAAAGTTTAAAGCACTATGATGTCAGTCATGGCTTTCCCCAAAAGATCTTGGGAATTGCTGTTTGCAAAGGGTGCCGAGAATTGCTAGAAGAACCCCTCCCTTTCCCCTTACAGGGCTGCAATTTCCAGAGTGCCTTGGGAAGAGGGATTGATGGTTAAACCATTCCTTTAAAGTAATATGGGGTCCCTATACAACTCTCAGCACCCTTAACAAATTACAGTTCACAGGAGTATTTGGGGGGCCATTAGTATTTTAAGTGATATGAAACTGCTTTAAATGCATAGTGCAGATGGGGCCTCAGTCTGATTTACTTTGAGAGCAATGCCAGATTAAAATTTATGATTAAACCATACATTTATAGTTTAAACATATAGTGTGGGTGTGGCCCTGGGCTCCACCAGATATCACACAGCAACATTGGTTGGTAGCAGGTTCCAAGGTAGAGCAGTCAGGCTCTGCAGAACCAAGGAGAGATTCCAGTTTAGACCTTCTGGAGAAGGCTAGATGTTGATCCAGCAGAAACTAAAGTCAACTGAGCCTGCCTCTACTGTTTTTAATTTTGAATAAACAAATAAACCATTCTTTATATATTCGTAATTTTTATTTGCTGCCCTGGGATCCATCCCCCTTTGGGAGGAAGAGGATTAACATCTCACAGCCATCACAACAATAATGCGCCTCCAGCGAAGCTTGCATCTTGACAGAGCGCTACATCACAAGCAAAGTTTCAACGTCTTTGGTAGGTTCCTAGGCTTGTAGCTGAGCACTCTGAACACAGGAAGCTGCCTTAATTCCGAGTCAGTCTGTTGGTCCATCTATCTCAGTAATGTCTACACTGACTGGCAGTGGCTCTTCAGGATTTCAGATGGGTGACAATTTCCAGCCCTACCTGGAGATCCTGTGGATTGAACCTGGGGCCATCTGCAAGCAAAACAGATGTTCTACCATTGTGCTACGGCCTGTATTTCCCCTGGAGGCGGAACACTGAGAAGGGGCTCATGTACCTTCTCCAGTAGGGATTTATTTAGTTATTATTTCAGTAGTGTCTATATAGCTTAATGCCACAGTTTCTATGTATACAATTAGCTCAGCACATGGGCTGCAAAAGGGATACCGCATAAAAATCGGGGGGGGGGGGACTTACTTAAATATATGCTCAAATAATAATAATAAAGTCACAAAGCATTGGAAATATAAATGAGAAAGTATCCAGCTCAAAACTTCTAGGTCAATGAGAGGCAATATGATGCTGCCTTATGGAACCATTTACATAAAGCTGTAGAATATAATTGTTCAACATAAGGAAATTGTATTTCCAAGGACATCCACCACTTCTATCATTCTACCATTTAACATTTTCAAACATAATTTATGTATTTGTGATACTGAAATGCTAATAAGCTCAACATTTAGATCATCTGAGCCTCTGATGCCTTTAAAAAAAGAAGCCTTGAACATCTGGTCTGACCATTCAATCCTAGCCAGAAGAATATGCAAATACCAAAAACTTTCCCCCTACTCTCAAGCTGGTTCACTATAACATCACATTATACATTTACAGCCCAAATGGACCCGGAAAAAAGCTCCACTGCATCCAACGGGCTTATTCTCCATTATGTGTACTGTATTTAGGACCACAGTTTTAGCTTCTCATTGAATGAGTCATTTAGGATTGCAGTGTTAGCTTCTTACCTGTGAGTTGTGGAAGATGTTCTGCTCAGGAGGATCCCTAGAGAGAGACTATCCGAGTGGAGGTATTATTTAGGACATTTTGTTGTAGTCAATATTTAATTCTGGAGACAATTTTTGTTCTCATTGGTATTTTTGTATCTTTGTTGTTAGATTTTTGTTGTTGTCTAATCTTAATATATTGTTGCACATACTTGAATGTGGTAAGAGACTCAATGAGCGCAAGCAAGGGGTTTGCTTTTCTTAGAATGAACGTCAATGGAGACTGCAGTGTCTTTAAGATATATGGTTTTATATCCTGAGCATGGGATGGAAGGGCTCACGGCATTAGCCATTTGTCTCTAAGCCACCAGGGTCCTCTCTTGAGGGTGCTAAGTCATTATCTTACAAAGAAACTGGGTTGACCAGATCAACAGGTTTCCTCTACTACAATCAAAGCCTTGGTTGGGCCCACAGATATCATCCAGACCAGCCCCCCAAGCCTGTAGCAATATACTTACTGAGATGTTTTCATGCACTGTTTATGACTGCTTAACTTTTGTTATATTTTTTGTAATTATGAAAATCCTGAAGACATGGCCCCTGGTGTGTAAATACCCATATGTTTGAGGCATGGGAGACCAATAACAGAAATCAACCCAAGTTACTGACTCATAAATTTCATATATTCTGAGAAAAATTCTTTCTGGAATCTAAACTGACTTTGCTTTATGTTAGCTTCTGGGACCTTGAACTTGATATGAACACACAAGCTGTTCCCCTGACAAGAGTCTACAGCAGAGCTTTCCAAAGTGTGTCACGACATGCAGTTTGTAGGTGTGTCGTGCAAACACTCTCCGTGTTCCTCCCAGGGCTGGAAAGGGGTTAGTTTAACCTCCAGTTTGCAAGTGAAACTGAATCACTATGTCGCGAAATGATGCATGTCTAAAAAGCGTGTCACCAAGATGAAAAGTTTGGAAAGCTCTGGTCTAGAGAAGTAAAAATTGTTGCAATAAATGGCAGGTTTCCTTCCTGATATTCTATCAAGATTTTATTAGTTCCAACACACACATATGTATGGATACTCTTATAAAGCTTCCATGTGGAATATGTCTGTATTTGCATGTGCAAATAGGTGTGTGGGGGGATTATTTGCTATACAGACTGACTAATATATAAAAGGGTTCTTGTTTAAACAGAAGTCCAACATATTCTGATCACAAATACAGCAAAAAAATGCCAGACAAATGCTTGACATTTTGAACAGAACGATCCTTTTGCTGCCATGCTCACCCAGTTCTAGCTGTCTCTCTTTGGCCCCATCTGCGCTTTATATTTAAAGCACAGTGGTGCCACTTTGAACAGTTATGGCTTGTCCACAAAGAACTCTGGGAACTCCCCCCACAGAGCTACAATCTACTGAGAGGTTTAACAGTTGATGCCTTTTCCCAGGGAATTTTGAGTAGTGTAGTTCTGTGAGACAAACAGGGATTTGATGCCCCCCCCCCAAAAAAACAAAACAGGCAAGCCTCTCTCGGGTCATTTCATAGCCACAGTTGATTCTAGTTCCACTGGGTCTGCTCTGAAAGAACATGAGACCACAACTTTGCCGAAGGTTGAGCAGGTCAGAGTTTGGTCAGTGCTTGGAGACTCAGCAGTAGAGGAAGCTGCGCGGGCGCCTGGGCCGACCCTCCCACAGGGGCGGGACGCACTGCGGGGCCTCCAGAGTCTGCCTGCCTCCTCCCACTTAGCTGCCCTACAACTCGGGGGGGGGGGGGAGGCAGCAGGCGGACCATTTGGGCAGCGTGGAGCCTGTGCGCCCAAGCCACCGCGTCTCTCCCAGGAGAAATGCACGGCTTGGGCGCACTGCAGGCCCCACGGTGAGTGCCGCCTCGCATTTTGTCAGCCCCCTCAGTGGTGACACCCGGGGCGACCCGCACCCACTGCACCCCCCTTCCTCCGCCCCTGTGGAGACTTCCTGTGAAGCAAAACTTTAACACCTTCCTTCATTTCCATGGTGGAAGACAAGTGGGCTATAAATCTATGAAAACAAATTGTATTTTATTTTCCCTGCAATTTTCTCTGTTCCATTTAAAAATAACTTGCCTCACACCAAGAGGGGGTGTAGTACATGGAGAGTGGGAGGATCTGCACCTCAGGGTTAGAATACCTGCTTTGCATTGAAAGGGTCACGGGTTCAATCCCCAGCACCTCCAGCTAAGGCTGGGAAAGTTTCCTGCTTGAATCCTGACTGAGCTGCTGCCAGGCAGCACAGATAACCCTGAGCCCGATGGGCAAGTGGTCTCACCTGGTATAAGGCAGACATTGTAAGCACAATAAGCTAGGAAGAGCAGGAGCTGTTGTAGACTGGCTTGGATGCAGAAGAGTGGTGGGAGGCACCAGCCTGGGAACCCCCTGGGGAACTAAGCTCAGGTCCAGGGGAGTGGAGGTGGAAGGTGTTGGAAGCTGGAGGGGCAACAGAGTGAGCAAGAAGAGTCTGCAACAGAGTGCAGTTCAGATTCTGAGGCTGAAGCAGAGGCTGAAGAGGAGAGGGGTCAAGACGCTGCTGAAGAATCCAGATAAATCAGGGGCCGGCAACCTAAGGCCCATGGGCCACAAGCGGCCCATGAAGGTTGTTTAACTGGCTGATGGACCCTCGCTGCCCACTCAGTTGGCTCCTGTGTGCCGCGTTAAACCGGAGCGGAGCAGAGCAGGGACCGCCTTCCGCGACACTGGCCGGCTTCCCATTGGTTGCAGGAAGCTCCTGCAGCCAATGGGAAGCTGCACATGCCTCCTCTGCGCTGGAAGGAGCGCTGGAAATAGTGTTTGCGCGTGCACTACGGCGCAGCGTCTGCGGGACCATGAACTGGCCCAAGCCACAAAAACTTTGCCGACCCCTGAGATAAATAAAAAGAGCTAGCAGAGATTAGCTGTGTGCACATGCAGTTTGAGACTGCGTGGGGGAAAGCCGGGAGAGGAGGAGCCTTAGAGAGGGGTAAGACTTCCGGGGAAGAGTTGCTGAAACCACTAGGCCTAAGCTGTGTCCTGTCTCCTTGAATAAATATTTAACTTCACTGGCCTTGAGTGGTTTTTTGTTGTTGTTGTTGTTGCAGACCTATGCCTGACTCAAGCCCTAACAGGAGCATGCTGGCAAGCCCCTACCATCTCCGGCATGCCACTATCTAACTTTTGCAGCTCTCAGAGTGCTGGGAGGTGGACATATGGAGCTACGAGCTTCCTTTTCTTCATGAAGTTGTCTTCTGACTCACAGAGGGCTAAAAAACAAGACAATGCCAATGTGGGGAGAGGAGGGTTTGGCGACAAGCTCAAACTGTCCCTCACACGACTGTTATTTCATGTACTCGTGTGGAAGGATTCTTACTGTATAGAGGACTATTATATCATGCTTGCCCTCACCTAACAATATGAGATTACCACCTCAGTGAGGAACAGGCCTATGATTTGTTAGACCAGGGGGTGGAGGACTGTATTCTGACTAAGGGCCACGTTCCGTTCTGGGCAGGGTTCCCAAGGGCCACATGCCAGCGCTGGGTGGGGCAGCAAATGTAAATTTTATCCTACCGATTGCATGCACCCCTACCTCTCTATCCTCCATCCAGGTGAGCAAGAGGTGTTACCAGAGTTTGAAGACACACTCCAACCAGGCCAGGCAAAAACAAAATAACCCTCAAAAAGGGTGCCCAGCAGGACCAGTCAGGGGTGTCATTTGAGGAGAGGGTGTGTGGCTGAGGAGGAGAGCCACAAAGAGGGCTGGAGGGTCACACTCTGCCCCTAGGCCTGAGGTTCCCCATCCCTATGAAAGACAGTTGCCGTGGATACTTTCTGTGAGACAGGAGTGAGGAGCGATGCTTCGTACGTCACTCTTGCCATTGAAGTGTTTGGGCTCTCATAACAAAGCTGGCTCCATTAGGAATCACATAGACAAATTCCCCAGAATACCTCAGGGACACATCCTGTTTTTTTGGTTTTTTTCCTGCTGGGGAGGGAGGGACACCCTGAACCACATGAATTATTTATGCTCCAGCATTTCGGGTGAAGTCACTTGATAATGTTCTGCCCTGAATAGCTAAAAAGGGGGTGACAATTGTTTCTGTTAATTATTGTCGTGTTTTGCTTGGTGATTAACATTCACGGCTGAGGAATAGGAAACACGTTTTGTCATCCGTTCCCCCACCCCCCGAAGTCGCGCTGCGATAAGGACATGCACGGGGGCCCTGTGGAATTGTTGTTTATCACTTAATATAGAAAACGGATCAGCTGAATTACCCAAAGAGCCAGGGAATAAACAAAAGCTGGGAAAGCTGGATGCTGGGGATGCTGTGATTCGACACCAACCATTCATGTCCTGCTACTGTGCAACTGGGGGGGCTAGTTTGCTCTCCAGCCACTAGGACTGATTACTAAATCTTGCTACACAGCATACCGTCTGAAACTAATTGCTAGCTTTGTCATCGTAAGGCAGAGCTGGGAAACCACCTCCTGTCCAAGGGCCACATTCCCTTCTGAGCAACCTTTCGGAGGCCGCAAGCCAGCATCACGAGGGGAAAGAGACAGAAAGAAATGTGTTTAGGACCACAGTGTACACAGCTGCCCATTGCTTCAGCTGGTTTTCGATGTGACGTCTGACTAGATTGTTGTCAATAAATCTGAACAAGTTAATGCCACAGGGCCCCCCAAGACTGGTGGCTTTTTGTTTTGTTTTCGCAGGTGTATTCCACAAAAGATCAGAGATTGTCTGTTAGGAAGCTGTTTTATAGTGAGTCAGAACACTGGCCCCCAATTAGCTGACTGGCTGAAGATCTCCAGGATTTTGGACAGGGGTCTACCAAGATATGCCAGGGATAGAACCGGAGACCTTCTTTAAAAAATAAAATAAAAATAAAAATGCTTTTCTTCCTAGAGATTGAAGAACAACATTTATACAGCAAAAGAAACCCTTAGTAGCTAAGATGCAGCACAGAATAAAGCCAAGTTACTGTAACACAGCAAAGGAAAGCAAGAGTCCCAGTTATTCTGCACAAGAAAAACAGCCCAATATCAGGAACCAAACCAGCCAAAAGATTATACATGCTGCGGTAGGAAATCCCTTGTGGTCCATCTTGTTCATATGCGTAACCAAACAGTTCCACTCCATTGTGAATTTGTCTGTGGCCTTTTCCTTTCTCCCCCTTGCCATTTTAGCTTTCATTCAAAGCCATCTGCCAAATCCTTTGATACTATAGAGTGTTTTTCTTCTAGGAAAAAAGATACTGGTACTGCGTACCCTTGAGTACCTTCAGGAAAGAAAGAAAAACCCTAAATGCACTAGTGCTATGCCATGGGAAGCGCTCCTTCTAATCCCTTCAAAAATCTGGCAGTCACCAAACTGGCCGCTAAATATCCAACCAACGGTTTAAAGTAAACATTCCAGTTTTCACCTTGAAATAAATTCAACAGGCTAGCTCACTTGTGTTTTAGGACTGTTTTGCATGCGAAGTAGGTGTTCTACCACAGAGGTCGGATCTTTCCCTTCATCTTCCATGTAGCAAGGGATGGAGTTAGCCTTACTGCTGTAGATATATTCGCTCAATGGCAGCAGGGGAATAACAATCATAAATATAATATTGCTGTTTATCATAGGGCAGGAGGTACTGTCCAGACTGGGATTCTAAGTCAGGCGTATCTGTAATTCCTAACAGATTTTCCTATTACAGTACAATCAAATATTAGGTGGTAGGGCCCAGCTCAGGCCATTCCCACCTGTCCTTCCCGCAACTGAAATCTTCCCCACTTAATATCAAATTGTCAGTGCCCTGTGTTGTATACAGAGATATCCCTCCATCCTGCATAGTTTGACCTCAGCTGAATATCTCTCTGCCACACAGCAGGCATGCATCTGCCTTGCCTAGCACACTTTTCTGCTAGCGCTTTTTAGATTAAATACCGCCCACATTATACCTGTGAATCTGCAAATCAAAGCAATATCAGTGTTAAAGGAAACCATTAGCACAGGGCGATGGGAAACAGCCTGCCTCAGAGAGCCAACTGTGTTACCTCCCCAAAACAAAGCAATTAACATCAGAGTTTACAGGGAAATATGTTAGCACAACAGATGTGTGCGCATGTTTTCTCGGCCCTTTGGTAAAAGGCACTGTTTTGGGGGCCAGATGTTTTCGTTCATGCCAAAGAAGAATCCAGCTGCATCAAGCTGTGAAAATTTCTTCTGATCTGTCAAAGCCTGCCATGAAAAGGAGGGGGAGGGTGGGGGAGAGAAAACGAACCTAAGTTTGAAATAGAAGCCTGTTTCCCATCGGGAATTCCTCCACCATCTGTATTTAAAAGCTTTCGACTACTTGAAGCCTTCTGCAGAAGTTTGGAATGCACTTGGTATAACACACACACACACACACACTTCCACCATCCCCTTCCCTAAAATATTACAGCAATGCTTCGATAAATGATGCAGTAGATGCGGGCTTGCCTTCCTATAGGTTTTAATTTGAAAGCCCATCTAATTTTATTTGTGAACTCGAGGGAACTGCACACAAACTAGCGCATCTAATTCCTGAATCCCTCCAATTGAGTAATATATTTTTACCTCTCGCCAGCTTCTTCACAGGCCCAATTTGAATGCAATGCCAGGCAAGCTAAAATAATAACAATAATAAATTGCTTACCTGGGAAGCATTCAGTGCAGCTGCTTCGCATTTTACCATGTCCTGAGCTCTGTCACGATTCTAGCATTAGCATTCCATGGACCTGGAACCCCTGGCATGTGTTGTACCACACATGGAGCACAACAGCCCATGGTCTGATTTACACCATATCCACACCATACATTGAAAGCACAAAGAATCTTGGACACTATAGTTTGTTAAGGATGCTGAGAATCATAGTTCTGTGAGGGGGAAACAACAGTTCCCATGACTCTTTTTTTTTGGGGGGGGTGTGCACATTTCCACAGTTCTGCTGCAGGTCCATAGCACACAATTTCTACATTTTTTATGAATTAGCATTCCACCATCTGCCCTGCTTGTTCCAGGTGTGCCTTTCAGATTTCTACCCTCTTGCAGACTTATCTCTTTGGTGGGGAATTAAACACGAGCCACTACAAAGATCATCACGATGGAGTTTCTTAGGAAGAAGGCGGGTGCCTCTGACGGACAATTTAGGTTCCACCTGGTGCTTCTAAGAAGATTTGCAGCTCAAATTATTAATCAGCACCTCACACAGCCGGTGCTGAGAGCACACTGCTGGTGCTACATGTCATCAGCTGTTAAATCTGGATTTGAGAGTAGACTCAGGAGAAAACGAAGCATGATTGCAAAAATGGATGTTTTTAAACTGGCAAAGGGAGATGGTATTTCTTCTCTCGAAGAAGGAAATGATGGGTGGGGCAGGTGGAGAAACATACAGGGCAACTGCCCTTTGACACTCTTTTGCAAAGACCAGAAGTGTTTACTTTTCCCATGATGACAATTGCCGTTTCAGAAGTTTCTGCAGGAAATGAAGAATTTAGTTATAATAACCACTTTTGCACAATGCAGCTCCTGTTAATCACACATAATCATGCTGTGAGTACCTCAATTTGCATCGGGCTACCTGTAAGTATTACTTTAGTTGACCTTTCCATTTAATCTGTCCCTAGGAAAATCTACAGAGTTACACTTTAAAATCAGCACCTGTGAAAGGGAGGGAAAGAGAGGGGGTGGGTGAAATCTTTCCAAGGAAGTGATGCAAGTATTTTAAGCAAACAAACCCAGAAGCTAATGTTTAACAGATAACAGACTGTGCCCAGCATACCAGGGCATCTTCCCCCTTAGCATTAGGAACAGATCAGAAGAGCAGCTCTGTTCTGCCACCTGGGGAAGGTTGACATGTATGAGGGCTAAAAGCAGGGCCTTTTCTCCACTGGCCCCTAAACCATGGGTAGGCAAACTAAGGCTTGGGTGCTGGATCCGGCCCAATCACCTTCTAAATCCAGCCGATGGACGGTCTGGGAATCAGTGTGTTTTTACATGAGTAGAATGTGTCCTTTTATTTAAACTGCATCTCTGGGTTATTTGTGGGGCATAGGAATTCATTCTTTTTTTCTTTCTTTTTTTCAAAATATAGTCTGGCCCCCCACAAGGTATGAGGGACAGTGGACCGGCCCCCTGCTGAAAAAGTTTGCTGACTCCTGACTGTGCAGCTACTTTCTAAGAGAGACTCAACTGATTCGGACATTCTGTGCTTTCAGAAAACATATTGATATTGTTATGGCTTTTGGGTGGGCTAGGGCGAATGTCTATCCCCCCTTTTTTTAGTTCTTGGAATAGCATACCCAACATTTCTCCAATGAAAATAGGGACATCCCATTCCATAATGATAATTTTACTATTTATAACCCACACATCCTATTGGGTTGCCCCAATACTCCGAGCAGCTTCCAACATATATAAAAACACAATAAAACATTAAACATTTACAAAAACTTCCCTATACAGGATTCCCTTCAGACAGCTTGGGAGTCAAATAAGTCCATACCTTCCAACATTTCTCCAATGAAAATAGGGACACCCTAAGAAAAATTGGGACATCCCGGGATCAAATCAGAAACCAGGGCAGCTTCTCTAAATCAGGGATGTCCCTGGAAAATAGGGACACTTGGAGGATCTGGAATACCTAAACTAACTCCTGGTTACAGAAAAACAAAAAAACGGCTAGTGCCCCTCCCGCCCCCCCAGCTATGGCTCTGCAAAAAGTTGAATGATGTGAGCTAGAAGAAAAGGAAGGCTTTTCAAGATATATAATCTTTTCATTAGCTTCCTTTAATTCATAGTTTGATGTGGTTAGGGCACTTTGTATAGGGTTATTACTGTTGTGCTGAACCAGATTCTTCTGGAAAGTTTTGTTCCCCTTTGGAAGAGGGTCCAATTTCACTACCCCATTTTCAGGGCAATTTAGTATTTCTGTGGGTGTGGGGCTACAGCATATTTTATTGCTGCGAGGTGGTCATGGGTAGCACATGCATTTTTCTTTCCAAGGCAGGGATCTGTATCAAGGGGTGGGGTGGGGAATACAATACTTTAAAACATACAAAAAGTTAAAATTCTGAACAGATTAAAATTCACACCAGCATTTCTAAGCCTCTGGGCAGGCTTGCCTAAGCAAGAACATTTCTAGCAGGCTCCGAAAAGAATACAGTGAAGGGGCTTGCTTGGTATCAAGTGGCAGGGAGTTCCAAGGTTTAGGCACTGCCTAAACGATCCTTACACATGCAGAATGGGTATCATGTGGCCCCTGAAGTAGTGCTAATTCCACTGATCAAAGTGGCTGAGCGGGCACATGTGGGATAAAATGACAATATAGTAAGGGTTCTTGGCAGATCAGCAACCAGTGCAGATCTCTGATCACAGGTGTTATATGCTGCCAAGGCCTCACTCCTGCCAGTAATCGTGCTGTAGTTTGTTGATGGTGTGGGGAATTGTAGCCCTGTGAGGAGTAAGCTACAGTCCCCACAATTCTTTAGAGGGAAGCCATGTGCTTTAAATGTACTTCAAATGTATAATGTGTACTCAGCCACCTCCATTGTCTCCTTTCTCCTTTCCTCTCCCCAAAGTTTTAGGCAGAGTCACAAGGCAAATCACCAACAGCCTTGATAAAGGAGTGCTAATTTTTTCATTACAATCTTTCTCCCGAGGTTTGGCATTTTAATAATTTGTTCCATATAAAATTTAACATGTGGGAAAACTGTTCCACGCAACCTTTCCAGATGCTCGCTTTCCCCCCTCCTACTGCTAATCATGTGAGCCCCATGGCTAAAGAAGTAGATTTAGGCCATAATTAAAACTTTATGCTCTTTTGTAGTTATATGCAACACACGATTATATTTATATGAGGAACACGCCACATTTGCAAATTCTTGTTTTACTAGGGATTGCCTTTCAAATAAGCATTGAGCTCCATCCCTCTCTGCTCTTGATCTGTCATGAAATAGGATTCTTTTTTGCAAAGAGCGGCTGCAGTCATGTCAGAAAACACAGGATATGCTGTAAAATCTTTTTCAGCCTCCTTAGAATGGATCAAGGGCCATTGCTTATGGAACACTTTTGCAACCTCTGGTGCTAGACACATGTAAGGGCAGACTTTCTGGGTGAGGTCAGAAAGCATTTTCAGCCTGAGGGCCACCTTTCCCTCCTGGGCAGTCTTCAGGGGGCCACATGCGAGTGGTGGGTAGGGCCAGAGGCAAAAGTAAATGAAAAATCTGGAAGACACCAGCTTGGGAAGGCCGCAAAAAGCTGTTAGTCCAAAACAGATCTACTCGGGAGAAAAGCACCACCAGACCCTATTTTCCAAGGACATCCCTGATCCATCCTGGTTTCTGATTTGATCCCGACATGTCCCTCTTTTCCTTAGGACGTCCCTATTTTTATCGGAAAAATGTTAGAGTGTTAGCAATGTTAGCATGTCTCTATTTTCATTGGAGAAATGTCGGAGGGCATGGAGTTATTTGACTCCGAGCTCTGTAAAGGCAATCTTGTATAGGGAAGTCTTCGTAAATGTTTAATGTTTTATTGTGCTTTTATACATGTTGGAAGCTGCCCAGAGTGGTTGGGGCAACACAGTAAGATTTGTGGGGTATAAATAGTA
Source organism: Podarcis cretensis (assembly GCF_951804945.1). NCBI lineage: Eukaryota > Metazoa > Chordata > Lepidosauria > Squamata > Lacertidae > Podarcis > Podarcis cretensis. Next base: position 33,792,633 of record NC_137186.1, read on the forward strand.
AAATTATCATTATGGACTGGGGCGTCCTTATTTACATCGGAGAAATGTGGGAGGGTATATGCACCACCGAGCAAAATGTAATTTACTTCTGAGTAAATGTGACAGGGATCATGCTGCAAGTGCTATTAGCCAATGAAATCAGGGCTGCTTCATATGTTGGGTTTTCAGTACATTTAAATGGCAGCTGCACTGCATTATTTTTTTCATGTAGACAGGAAGACATGGTGAAAAGTCTTGTACATGCCCTGGAGGTGTACAAAGGAAGAGATCCCACACTGCATGTACACAAAGCAAGCCCCTGTCTACCATGACTTATGAAGCAGATTGAATGGACTCAGGTTAAACACTGAAGGACAGGTAGCTGAAGCACGCTTAGATGCCAAAGCACATTAAAGTCACCAGGGACTTCAGTGCATGATTGATTCTGCTGTTCGGTTGTTCAGCTATGAGAAACTGGGTCTCTCAACACCCAAGCACAACACTTTGCGGGTGAGGCAGCATGGGCTCTCAACAAAACAGTATGCAAATGTTTTATTTAAGGACTGTACACTTCTATATAACTAGAGAAGACAGCACAACTCCGTCGTGTCCTTTAGTATTAGGATTCTGGGTTTGTATCTGAAACATTGTGGCAATACTATGCCATATACAGCAAAGCATCCTCCATCTAATCTACTTACACTGCACATAGACAAAATATCCTCGAGCCATTTTGGGTTCTGGTTACACACACCAGAGCACTCACATAGTTATAATGTGTCATGGAGCAGCTTTAACTTATTACTTGTGTAGATAAGTCACACTATTGAAAAGACTCATGTCCACACTAGGGATAGTCAACATTACTAGGGCAAAACAGGAAAAATATTGTTAGGGTTGATGGGAGTCAATGATGATACATCAGTTACATGATTCATGGGTGGGTGTGACCATCCCCAAAGGGTGAAAGCTAAGTTGTGGGCAAGCTCTAAACCAGGGTTTAACTTGGGTCTCCATGTTTTTTGGGGACTACAAATCCCATCATCCCTGACCACTGGTCCTCCTAGCTGAGGATGATGGGAGTTGTAATCCAACAGCTGCTGCAGACCCAAGTTTGGGAAACCCTGCTCTAAACAAAGGACATGCCCATGACATTTTGTCACAAACCAGAAAATGGAGTTCCCCGTCATTGCTGCCTCCACCTCCCCATGGCCGCCACGACCATCTGAGGCAACTGGAGGCGGCCCAGAGAAGGCCAGGAGCTCTGAAGGAAGCAGGGGAGGAAAAAAGGAGGCAGGAGAAGAGCCAGAGGCAGCAGCAATGGCTGTGCTTTTCTCAAGCAGTGGCCACAAGCATCAAGCGCAGGAGGAAGCAAGCCGCGTGCCCCTTGGGAGCCCAGATCTGCTGCCCCTCCAAGCTGTCCCCAGCCTGCCGCCTGAGGCAACTTCTTCTCCAAAGCTAATGGGTGGGTCACTCCTGTCTAAAGACATGTATGGCTAATAGAAATAAACTAAATTGCTTAATTTTAAAAAAGTGAAAAGGAAGTCATAGAGCCAAATCATAGCTGAAGCCACACCTCCTGGCACCAGAAGACCTGCCCCATAATCCCAGATATCTATGTGAGAAGCCTTTGTTTGCTTCGTGCTCCCTTAACAGATTAGGTAAAGGGACCCCTGAGCATTAGGTCCAGTCGTGGCCAACTCTGGGGTTGCGGCGCTCATCTCGCTTTATTGGCCGAGGGAGCCGGCGTACAGCTTCTGGGTCATGTGGCCAGCATAACTAAGCTGCTTCTGGTGAACCAGAGCAGCACACAGAAACGCCGTTTACCTTCCCACCAGAGTGGTACCTATTTATCTGCTTGCACTTTGACGTGCTTTCGAACTGCTAGGTTGGCAGGAGCAGGGACCGAGCAACGGGAGCTCACCCCGTTGTGGGGATTCGAACCACAACCTTCTGATCGCCAAGTCCTAGGCTCTGTGGTTTAACCCACAGCACCACCCGCGTCCTCCCTTAACAGATTACAGCTCCCCAAATTCTTTGGGGGAAGCCGTGACTGTTCAAAGTGGAACTGTAGTGCTTTAAATGTGTAGTATGAATGCGGCCAGAGTGTCATAGGCCAAGGCTGCAATTCAAACCATGTCTGGAATTAAATTCTATTGAATTCAGTGGAGCTTCCTCCCAAACAGCTTTGGGGCAAGGACTTTGGCCCTAGTTGTTTCTGACGTGGTGAAATCTGTCCCTGGACTGAACAGCTTCACACGGAATATGGGCACCACATGATTTACCATTTTGGGAAACAAGCCCCCTCCCCAGAAACTGGGAATACTGGGATTATACAAAAAGGACTAGTATGCTAGAACCGAGTGTCCTGATATGCTCGCTTGCCTTGAAATTTATTTATTTTGTGTATAGAATAATATTCCATCATAGCAGTGCACACCTTCAAACTCACGGGGGACAAGCCAGAGACAGGTTCCCCCACCTGCATGAAAACTGGACCTTTGTTGGAAGCAGGAGCTAGCACGCAGTCTAAGAGCATTGAGAGGGCACCACGTTGCCTACTCCTGCCTTAAAATTGTTGAAAAGATTTACAGACCTGGCTATAAGAGAATAAAATCTGCCAGGCAAGGGAATGGATTATTCACTTCTCAGCATCCAGATGAGTGTTGTGAGATGAAAGTCTATGGAAACAGCTACGACACTACAATGAGAACCTGGTTTATTTTACAGTGGTACCTTGGTTTACAACCATAATCCATTCCGAAGGTCCATTTGTAAACCAAAACAGGTTGTAACCCAAGGCACGCTTTTGCCAATGGGGCCTCCAAAGAAAATTTGTTTGTAATAAAAAGAAAGGGTTGTAATCCAAAAAAAGGTTGCAAACTGGGACACGCACTTCTGTGTTTGACGTGTTTGTAATCCAAGACATATGCAAACCAAGGTACCACTGTATTTTTGTGGGTTGGGAGGGTGAATGATTCTACCCTAGAGTAATGGCAAATACCTGAAGCAGTAGAAGCTGTCCCAGCATGGTCGAATCCCCCCCCCCCTTTTAAACAAAGCTGCCCTGGGGTACAAAAACCAGGGGGTAGGGGTGGGAAAGCTAGGAATATTTGCCACAAAACCTATTGGGTTTGTGTAAGCCTTAGTCCAACTCGAGGTGCCCTGACCTACAGCCACAACTAGAGAGATGCCAGCAGCATGTGAGACAGGCACTGGCTGAATGCTGCACTCTTCACTTTGCTGATGAATATAAAAATGACCTCGAACTAAGAAATCACGACCTTGGAAGATGAGCACTGATTTCTAGCTTTATCCACCTTTAATATCACAGCTTAAACTAAATCAACAGTGCATTTTAAAATCTATATTGTATCCTTCCAAATCTATTTGAGAAATGCTGAAAGTCTTGAAATGTCATTTGTAGGAGAGGGGAGCTTATGGTAGGTCAGAACTGTATATGTCTTTGAACTTATTATGAATGTCACTTAAACTTTCTGATGCTAGGCCAGGAAAGCAAACCCCATTTACTGCAAAATGGTTATTTTTTTGGTGGTGGTGTGGTGGGGAAGTAGGGTGACATATTTATTTTAAAAATGTAATTCTGTAGTTGCTTAATGCTCTCCGAGTTTTTGTGGAAGTTGTGGTTTGGTGTACGGCAGGCCCAAGTCCCAGATGTGTATGTGGGCAAGCTCTGGTTACCTATGCACTCTACACATGGTCAGAGAAACTCCTCCACTACGTCTGTCTGGATTCCTTGCTGTTTCTTTTCCTTTAAAACAGTTAGGCCTCCTTTCGGCTTTTTCTCCTATCTCCACATGCTGTATCCCTGTGCTTCTCCCCCCCACCCTGCTTATCTGAGCTTCTGTGACCTCACACTATCTCAGCCAATGGCAGGACGACTATACAGATCTTTCAAGAGCTGAGGCCTGACAGTGAAAACAGTTCTAGAGCTCTCTGGAAGTTCTCAATAGATTGAGTGGAGTGATAAAAAGGCAACATGCAGGTATATAGTATTTTTGCTCTCTGTTGAAACCAGCTCAGTGGTGGAGTATCTGCTTGCACTCAGAAGATCCCAAATTCAATCCCTGGTATTCCCAAGTAGGGCTTGGAAAGATCCCTGGCTGAAACCCTGGTGAGCTCCTCTCAGTCACTATTGACAATATGGAGCAAGATGCACCAATGGTCTGACTCTGTTCCAGGTTGGAGTAGCTCTGACTATCTCATCACCGACTTGATCAGGCAACGGCAAACATTTCCTGGGAGCTTAACTTGGCAACTCAACCATATGCTACACTGAAACCAGAGAATTAAGCATGGTTGTCCAAATTCCCCCAACAGTTCACTCAACACAAAGGTATTTTGTGAGCTTAGATCCATCTCCTGCAGATAAGGCCCACGGGAAATAAAGGCGACAAGAATACAGAATTTACTAATAGGCATTATTTCTCTGATAGCAGCAAGCTAAAGCTGTGTATAGCTTGGCAACGAAACTGTTCTAGACCTGATAAAAGAATAAATGCATAAAAGGAATAATCCCCCCCAGATCCAAGGAGCATTCCAAGGGTATTTATTCACTGTTTTTCTGAAGCCTCCGTGCTAACTTGAGCAGAGACTGCGGCTCAAGAAACAGCTGCCCACATCCAAACCAAGCATTCACACACACACACACACAAAGGATCCTGTTACAAGTAAAAAATTTTTTTATAAAAAGCCGAATCACCATATAACAAACTGCAAACTTGACAGTCTGTCCGTCTGAATTAATGTCAATGGCCATGTGTCATTTATTTCTGCAGAGAGATAGCCGTTATCTGTGGGTTACACACGGCAGAGAGAATTGCTTTATTGGAGGGATGCCAGTCCGGCTACAGCGAACACCTGGTGTGACAATGTGGGCAGGCTCTAGTCTGCTGACACAATGGACACCAACCTCCTTGCGTCTGCACATGCAAAAAAACTCTCTTTATCCCCCAACCCCCTGCTCTCACACACATAGGGCCAGTGTGGAGTAGTAGTTAGGAGTCAGACTAGGGCCTAAGAAACCATGGTTATGAAGCGCACTGGGTAACCCTGGTCAAGTCATGAACTCTCAGCCTAGCCTACTTCACAGGGTAGTTGCAAGAATAAAATGGGGAGGAGGAGGAGGAGAACAATGCCTTGAGCTCCTCGGAGGAATGGTGGAATGGAAATGCAATAAAATAAACAAATAAAATATATGCACACCTCTCAGTGAGATGCTGGGGATGTGCATTCTAAGTGGGACCTGCAAGACAATGCTGCACAGTCAGCTACTCCTGTTCAGGGTGCCAGCCAGTCGGCCATGCCCTTCAACAGGCTACCATTCCATCCTGTCTCCCATTCACCCCAATTTTCCATTTCTTTTTACTCAGCCTCTCGTGAGGTGGTTCTGTTTTCTGCGGTCGTGGCAAATTTGAGAGCACTGCCGAGACAGCGTGGTGAATTGTTAATAGTAGGTTTTAGTTTATGTTGGGCAGATTGTTTCTGTCTGGGGTGTATGGGTTTTTTCTTTTTTTAAAAAAAATATTATTATGAGCTGTGGTTGGTTTTAACGTTTTAAAATTGCATTTGTATTGGTTGTTCTTTATATAACAGTTGGTGGAGATTTATTCCTTTAAAAGTGGGTTATACGTTTATCAGGCTTAAAAACAGCGCTGTATGTAGACTTCAGGGGATAGTAATAAGTCTTCGATAGATGTGCTCAGTGTTTCACATTTGTTCTATGGCTGAGGGCTATGGCTAAAGACTAAAACAGATTCATATTTCACTGGTATACACCATGAGTCCTGGATAAAGAGTTAGAATTTCTTGGGCACAAAACTTTGGGATTAGAAACCATCCTTGATTATATAGCTAACCTCAGAGGACTGATGTTTCCTATTTTCCATTCATCATGTACAGTCCTTAGTGGGTGCAGCAGAATGAAAATCCCAGGGACTAAAAGCACGCTCCCCTTTACAATGCAGAAGCCCTGTTACTTTTTTCAGCGAAATTCACTCAGAAATTTTGTTTGAGAGGGGCTTGGAGTAGAGCTGGAAAGATCCAGGTTCCACTTTTCTGGGTGACCTCTGATCATTCTCCTTCTGGCTCTCTTTCTGTAACCCCTCTCTAACCTACCACAAGGCTTGTTGTGAGGAGAAAATGGAACAGAACAATAGAACTGGAAGGTTGGAAGGGATCCCAAGGGTCATCTAGTCCAACCCCCTGCAATGCATGAATCAAGCTAAGAATTGTAATAACTGAAAATCTTTCTATTATTTCTTGCTCTAACCTACCTCACCGGGGGGGGGGGGGGTTTGGGAGGAGAAAGCGGAGAGTTGTAAAGCACTTTATATGGCAAACACGACTGGGAGGGGCAACTGAACAACCGTATGGATGCAATGAACAAAGCTAATGGTGTTTGCCAGCATGTAGAACGAAAGCTGCTATCTGCCGAATTGCACAAAATAAAATGGGAAGAGGACAGATGCAAAGCAGTTCCAGTGAAGCTGTAAACTAGGAAGCGCTGGCTCCGATCTGCATGCTCATTGGTCACTCTGCTCATAATCTTTCATCAGAGGAACATCTAAACCAAGAAAGCTTTAGGGCATACTCTATTCATTTAGCAGGGAGAATATTCATTAAATCTTATTAAATGGCTTCAGAACGTGAGGCGTGCGTCTCTTAAAGCCAGTGGATTTGTTCAAACGAGGGGGAATGTCGGCATTTTAGATCATTTCTGTTTGTTAAACCATTTTCTTTTATTGTCTGCTTTAAATGGATATGTATTTCTAAGCGGGGCTAAAACTTCCCTCTTTGTTCTGTTTGCTAAGAGAGCAAAACACAACAAAATGAAACAAATTTATGACGCTATCGCTGTGAAATGTCTGCAAGCAGCGGAGGGGAGGAGGGGTACAACTCCCCTCCTCTCGTTTAACCAGTGAGTTTTGAGGGAAAGAGACAGGCAGGGAAGAGAATGCACTTAACCCATTTTCTAAATATTCACCCTCAAAGCAAAAATATGGAAAGAGGGAGAGAGAGAGACCCTTTCCAACCCTTACTAAACTGGGAACAGAACATAAAAAGCTGCCTTATATTGGTCCATCCAGCTCAGTGTTGTCTACATTGATTGGCAGTGCCATATCTGGAATTTCAACCTGGGACTTTCTGCATCAAAAGAAAGATGTGCTACTGTTGATCTATGGCTTGTCCTCTGCCACTTAGTCAAACTTGCCCCAGTGACTGCATCCTGTGGAGCTATGGTCAGTTCCTTATACCCAAATGATAAATGCTTTGTTGTTGTTGTTGTTTAGTCGTTTAGTCGTGTCCGACTCTTCGTGACCCCATGGACCAGAGAACGCCAGGCACTCCTGTCCTCCACTGCCCCCCGCAGCTTGGTCAGACTCATGCTGGTAACCTCGAAAACACTATCCAACCATCTCGTCCTCTGTCGCCCCCTTCTCCTTGTGCCAATGATAAATGCTAATGTTTTGCTATTCCCTTTTTGTTTGTTTGTCATGAGACCTGCAGTATACATAGTTTGCTGAAAGTTAAAACACACTCAGCAAGCATTCGTAACTTCTTAGGAGTTCCAGCACTTAGCAAGTTGGGAAAACACATCTTTGACAGGAACTATGGATAGATATATTGATTCCATTCTGATAACTGGGTCAATTACCTACTGAAACACAGTGTGTACAGCGAGCTGGGTTTGGGTAGTGGAACTAGGTTAGAGATTAGACTTTACATGTTGCAATCACATCCACAGGCAGAGATGCTTGTTGGTAAGAAAATAAAAAAGTTGTTTATTGCAGGAGACGCATAACATGGTTTAAAAAGTTTGTAGTTCTACTCATACTAACTAGTTCAGAGAAGAACAAGGAAGCTATGCTTGCTCCCTTGTTCTTTAATAAATAAAGATGACCTCTTTCTTACCTTGAGGTCTGAAAAAGAAATGTGAGGAGGAGGAAGTTGTAAGTGGGATGCAGCCTAAGATGAATCAGTCTAAGCAACAAGGAGATACAGAAGTAAGCCAATAGGTTAAAAGTACAGTGGTACCTCCGGTTAAGTACTTAATTCGTTCCGGAGGTCCGTTCTTAACCTGAAACTGTTCTTCACCTGAAGCACCACTTTAGCTAATGGGGCCTCCCGCTGCCGCCGTGCTGCCACCGCACGATTTCTGTTCTCATCCTAAAGCAAAGTTCTTAATCCGAGGTACTATTTCTGAGTTAGCAGAGTCTGTAACCTGAAGCGTATGTAACCTGAAGCGTGTATAACCTGAAGCGTATGTAACCCGAGGTACCACTGTATAGGGATAGTCTGGGAGCATGTATCAGTTTTAACATGCAAACTCCTCCTTCTCCTCTTCTTCTTCTTCTTCTTCTTCTTCTTCTTCTTCTTCTTCTTCTTCTTCTTTTTAATTTTATTTATACCCCACACAAGACCAGGCCCAGGGCGGCTAACGTCAGGTATAAAAACTGATGATTGCCTTATCCTCTATGAATGCCACCTTTTCCACAGCTGCTACACACTGGGTCAATATTCAGCAATCTCTGACACTGGACACATATATATATAAGCCTGAAAAAAGCCTACAGGGAACCATATTCAGCCTGAGGGCCACATTCCATTCTGGATAACCTTCCAGGGGCCACATGCCAGTGATGGGCAGGGTCAGATGCATAAGTGGGTGCAGTAATAAATGTGTATCTTACTTTTGTACACTAGGCTAGTTTCCACCCACACATGCACACTCTCCTCTCTGTCTTCCATCTAGGCAAGCAAGAAGCAAGAACGTTCCAGCCAGGCAAAAACATTCAAGGAGGGTGCAAAGCAGGCTGGTGAGATGGGTGGTCTGAGGCATAGAAGCCAACTCCTAGGGTCCCAGGGGTTTTGTGCCCCCTAAAATATTTGAGGGGGGCATATGCCATTCAAATGGTGTGTGTGCACCGCATCATGTCATTGATTTTGTGGGGTGGGGCTTACCTGCCTCCCCCCAATTTTTTATTCAAGTTGACACCCCTGGCCTTAGGAGAGGTCCAAGGCCTGGAGAGCTGTATTTCTACCTAGGGGCCTGAAGGTCACTAAATCCCACTGGCTCTCAAAAGCCATTGAAGGTGCTAAAGGAATTCACTAAAGGAAGGTGCTGAAGGGAAGTGCCAAAGGAGTGAGGAACCCTGGGAAATTAATCCCGGGCGGCATTTTGAATGATAAACTGCCTTGTGTTCCCAAATTCTCTCTCTCTCTCTCTCTCTCACACACACACACACACACATACACACCATTGCCTCCACGCAACGTCACAATCAAACATTGTGCTTTTGGTCCATTATCAGCCAGTATGTACTATGGCATGGCATCAAGGAGGAATTCAGTATATCTGGTCGGAACAAAGAGATAGAATAAATGTCCTTATCGTTCCATTTTACTGTAAATAATCCTTAAGTGCAAAGTCAAATATCAGCTATACTCAGCGCGGCATCATAACAAAACAGGCACTGTTAACCTCCTGGTCCCAAACTGTGCAACTCTTAATTAACATCTGACGTGTATCCTCTTTTGTAATCACCCATTACTGATTAAATGACAAGACACAGAGTCAGATGCTTAATCCGATTGGGTAGCTGCTAAGTTACCAAGGTGCTACAGTGGGGTTTTTTTAAGGTGTTTTTTTTAAAATTGCCTGCGAATTGATTTCTTTTATTGAATTAATAAGTGTTATCATGCTGTACAGAAGGCAAAATTGCTGCTGAATGTGAGCGATAACATATAATTACAGAAAATCAAATCCTAATCTACAAAGCTAAACCAGGTGTCAACATTTTAATTGTAGTTGGGGGAGTGCAGTTAGCTGGAGCTGGGTCAGGAGAATTCCATGGGTGTCAAAGGCAAGAGAAAAGTGTAAGACAAAAGTGTGGTCTTCAAAAGAGCCTGGGAATGAGGTCACTTAAATCTCCAGAGGGGTGTTAAAAACCCACAGATAACAGAAAGCTTTGTATTTAAGTTTCTTTCTTGTGTGTGTGTACGTGGGGGGGGGGGAGATGTTTACATTTGTGAAAACCTAGCTACTAAGTACTAACCAGCCTGATTAATCCTTGGTTAATTAATAATAAAGCACTGCCTTTGGGCAGGGAAAGCTGCTCTTAGGGTTCAAGGTTCCCCCCTCCCTATGCATTTACCCTGCAGCTGATAATTTGCACAGCATGCTTAATTTGCTAAGTGCTTTACATTCTTTGTTGCATTCACACTTTACAACAACTCTGCTGAGGAAGGGCTTCATGGTTTCTGTTTTACAGTTGGGGGGAACAAGGGGGAGAGGCTGATAGCGAGGGCTTTGCGCAGGCTGAGCCTCTGTGTGTTTGCCTGATGTATCCCATCCCACAGGTATTTAATCAAAGCATGCTGCTTGGGCTGGAGGAGTGAGCCGCAGTCGTGTCCTGCAAGCCATTAACCAGCGAGGAAGAGGAGAACATACCAGTGAGATGTGAACATCCAAATAATTCAAACAAGGAGTAGGAGGTATTACCAAATACCAAACCGACAATACAGGAACTATATTTTCATCACCTGAATACAAGTTTGGGCCTCTATTAAAATATCCCGTTCTTCTTCAAAAAAAGAGAAAAAGGGAGGAAACCTACCCTGTCCTGGAAAAGATTCATCAGCCAGTTGTCTCCATGGCAACATGGTCACTCTTTAGTCATATAGATATGATGCCTATAGGTCCAGCTAGGGCCATCAACTTAACAAAGAAACTGGTCTGACCAGCCTGGCATGTTCCCTCTACTACAGACTAGTGTCTTGCAGATACAAAAACACAGGCTGGGTTGGGACCCTCGTCTAAACCAACTCCCAATCCTATAATGATAGTATTGGCAAATTGCCTTGATTGGACACACTGGACACGACTAAATGACTTAACAACAAAATCTAGAAGTAGTACTTCAAGGATGTAAGGAGGCGGCTGGAGGGGAAGCAGCAATACATGCCCTCCAAATCGAAAACAGACCCCAAAAGAAAAAGATGTACCCAACATTTATCAATTTCAGTGCTGACCCACTGAATTGAAGGAGCATGACTAACTTAAGTCTATTAATTTCTATGGATCTGCTCTGAGTAAAACGTGATTGGCTACCCCCAAAACTATTTAAAAACAAATAGACTATTGCTAGGAAGCACTGAGAGTGTTTTAGACTTCTTCTTTTAAACACACTTTGGAAGAGGTAGCTAACTGTATAGAAATACCTGTAGTAAATAAATAAAATGCCAAGTTCTGGAGGGCAGGACTTCACACCTGGAGGGGATAGATGCAGAGCATGTCCCAGGTAGTGCTGCTACCACAGGAACCTGTGGGTGCCACTGGCGCCCCAACCCAAGGATGTGTCAATTCCATCCTCTGACTCAGAGGGCTCCACTATGAAAGGCCGAGGAAGACCTGAGACTTCCCCAGTCTTGTCACAGTCCCTGACCCATTCTCTGTCTCAGACTGAAGACTCACTTCTGTGATACGGTGTGTTCCTGATGACTTTAAACCTCCCTCTAGGAATGGCACACTTGTTGGTAGAGGGAAAGTGGCTGGGTAGCTAAGAGCGGAAGGTTGTACCAGTGACGACAGCCTCTAGTCTAAACCCAGAAGACAAATTGATTTAATAACTAACTTAGCTAAATCGTTTTCTAAATTGGTGCAATTAGTAGCTCAACCACTTTTGTGGGCACTCAAATCAGCTTAAGTGGGTCAGGGAGAGATATTGATTTTTGCTTTCTTTGGCTAAAACAATCCTTTTACTTGGATCTGATTTAAGAGCTCATGCTAGTTGGTCATGCAGATTTTAGCTACAAACACGCACACGCACACACATACAAAACAAAACAAAACAAAACAAAACAAGGTAATTATTTAGTTACATTTTATTTTTCCACATTACTCCAGGAGCTGAAGGCAAGGCTACAAGATAAATTTACCATCCTATCACCATGTTAAAGGTAAAGGTAAAGGTACCCCTGCCTGTACGGGCCAGTCTTGACAGACTCTGGGGTTGTGCGCCCATCTCACTTAAGAGGCCAGGGGCCAGCGCTGTCCAGAGACACTTCTGGGTCACGTGGCCAGCGTGACATCGCTGCTCTGGCCAGAGCCAGAGCCAGAGCCAGAGCCGCACACGGAAACGCCGTTTACCTTCCCGCTGGTAAGCGGTCCCTATTTGTCTACTTGCACCCGGAGGTGCTTTCGAACTGCTAGGTTGGCAGGCGCTGGGACCGAGCAGCGGGAGCGCACCCCGCCGCAGGGATTCGAACCGCCGACCTTTCGATCGGCAAGCCCTAGGCGCTGAGGCTTTAACCCACAGCGCCACCTGCGTCCCTCTATCACCATGTTAGGGTAGGTTAATTAAAATAACTCAGGGGACTGTGAGAAATTAGAATGGCACCCAACCAGCACTGAACGAGATACTGCTTCCCCCTGTGGCATCACCAGGTAAACCCACTGTAGGGGTCAGCTGAGGGCACATTGCCAAGGCTCTTTTCAAACTTGGAGCTGGCTCTGGGAGGGGAATTAAAAAGCAACAACCCTACATTGGTATACATACATAATAATTTATTTGTTCAGCTATAAGCCACAACCAAACAGAAAACAAAAGCCACACAGAGCTGAACCACAAATTTAGCTCTTAATTTCCTGGCTGCCACCAAAAGTAAAGAAACACGAAAAGTAACATCGTTCTCATTATCAAACGGTGAAAAATCATACAAACTCACTGTAACTCCAGTAGTTATTTTTCTACGAGGAACTTTGTAAAGTGGGTACAGAGTAATATAACAGGCATTATCCTCTATGGCAGTTTTACGAAATGCTAAGATGCTGTTCCAAGGGAACAGAGAAACCTACCTAACCTACCTCACAGGATTGTCGTAAGGATAAAACAGCAGCAGCAGGAGTATGTATGCCACTTTCAACTGTTTGGAGGAAATGTGGACAACAACAACAACAACAAAGACCTTGTTGCAAGTACTTTTGTCTTTTGAATAGCCTTTGGCCTACAACCTGTAGTCCTCCACATGTCAGACTCCCATCAGCCCCAGTCGTCACGGCCAGTGGTCAAGAACGATGGGATGTGTAGTCTAGCAACTCCCCGAGGCTCTAAGGTCTAAAGCAGAGGCTGGCAGACAGCATGCTAAATGCACCTTTCCTGTGTCCCTTTCATAAGTCCTTTCTTGCTTGCTTCTGGTGCTACAAGGAAACCAGGTTGTTGCTGCAGAGCACAAACCACTAGTGATTAATCCAGGGGGGTGCCCCCCTGGCTTCTGAAATGTCACCAAACATTTCCACATCCAAAAGGGCTAGAATATAAAGGCTGGAGTGTCACTGGGTGGGGGCAGGAGAATCATGAGTACTACCTTGAGCTCCTTAGAGGAGAAAGTGGTATATGGACTTGATAAAAACAAAACAAAAACCGTGAGCGTTTTGTCTTTAAAAGAAACCCCAAGATTTCCGCGATACCAAAAGCTCCACACAACGCCAGCATCATAGCTGGCTCCTTCCAGATTTCATTTTGGCAAACACATCAGGACCTCCTTCCCCACACATCATTCTGCCCATGTGCACCACCTCCAAGTTTTTACAGGGCCTGGAATCCTCCTTTGCTGGTGTTTCTTTTTCCAGCCTTTAAGCCAGCTGGCAAAGCTGGAAGATTAACCTCACAGCTGACGATCAACATGGGCTGGCCAAATAAAATGTAGCCTTTTAAACATAATTTGCACTTGGCACCAAATGCATTGAGGGGAAAGGAACAGCAATTTGTACTTTGGGCCGGCTACTAACCCTGCACCAATGCTCTTTGATGCCCCCAATTTGCATCTGACAGGCCTAATGCATCTTGGAAAGCGGCAATGAGAGGAAGAGGCCCCAGAGCTAATCAGAACTGATGTATGAAAACTGAAAACACCTAATTGGCTCTAATTTGTTGTTAACATTCGGCTTGCTCTCTTGCTAAAAATAATATTAAAAAAAGAAATTAAAAAGGTATAACAAGGAGAAAAAGAGAGAGCGTGTATGCACCAAATAGAGTGTTCCTCATGATTATGACCTTGTACTGGCTTTACTTAGATTTTAAAAAGTAAATCCAAAGAGAAAATTTCCGTAGTGGCGTGTATGTGTGGGCGGGCAGCAGGGAACACAGTGAAGCCCTTGCTTTTCTAACTGATGGTCTTGCTAAACTAAGGCTACATTGGACTCCCCCTTAGCTGGATAGTGCTAACTGAAACAGCAGCACAGTCCTATGCATGACTACTAAAAAATAAGTCCTACTGAGTTCAATAGGACTTACTCCCCAGATTGCAGTCTAAAGCCCCATTGAGCTCAGTGGGGCTGTGATAAGACTGCTACTATACTCCAACTTGCTAGGATTGCTCTGTTAAGCTGAAATCCCATGCAGAGTGACCTGGAACTAAACCCCATACAATTCAGTAGAACTTGTTTCCGAGTAAACATATATAGAAAGCTTGTGCCATACATTTGGGGGCTAGATAACCCCCAACATGGGACATGGGTGGCGCTGTGGTCTAAACCACTGAGCCTCTTGGGCTTGCCAATCAGAAGGTTGGTGGTTCGAATCCCTACGACGGGGTGAGCTCCTGTTGCTCTGTCCCTGCTCCTGCCAACCTAGCAGTTCGAAAGCATCCCAGTGCAACTAGATAAATAGGTACCGCTCTGGTGGGAAGGTAATCGGTGTTTCCGTGTGCTCTGGTTTCCGCCACTGTGTTACATTGCGCCAGAAGTGGTTTAGTCCTGCTGGCCGCATGACCCGGAAAGCAGTCTGTGGAGAAACACCAGCTCCCTCGGCCTGAAAGCGAGATGAGCGCTGCAACCCCATAGCCGCCTTTGACAGGACTTAACCGCCCAGGGGGTCCTTTACTTTACCCCCAACACCCTGGCAACAGCAAAGAAACAGCAGAGAAGAGTGAAAGAATCACAGAATTGTAGAGTTGGAAGGGACCACGAGGGTCATCTAGTCCAAACCCCAGCAATGCTTTTGCCCGACATGAGGCTCAAATCCATGGCCCTGAGTTTAAGAGTCCCACACACTACCAGCTCAGCTACTCCCTCCTTCGTCTGCCAAGACACTCCTTCAGACAATGGTTGTGGTGGGGGAGCAAGTGACACAGGGTGTGTGTGCAGGGGTTAAGCAAGCAGCCCACAACACTTGAAAGGTAGGCCTTGCAGTGCTTCAACATGAAACACAGCTGTACTGGTGCCAAGTGAGGATGGAAAACAGAGATACCTTCAATATGTGAAGGATTTCATATTTTAATGCAACGCAGATGCAAACCTCTGAATGAATCACTCTCTGCCTGTAATTAAAAAAGATTCTTCTGATGTCTGAAGGCTCTTCCTGTTCAGAAAGCCTCCTGGACGGCATTTCATCTCTTGTCTTCTTAAGTCTGATCCGAATTTGGAGGAGGAAAGAGTCCAAAAGCGTGATGTCACCCCAGACACCACTCGCAATTCCCCTTCTCCCCTTCTGAGGAACTTGATTCTTATTGTCTGTCCATTGCCTCCTTTGATAGCTCCCTCAAGAGCCCTCAGAGCTAAATGAGAGCAAGCAAAGATCTAAGCAGAACAGCATTCCTATGGAATCCAAGGCAATCCAAGGCATTTTTCATGCAAGGCAACACCAGCTCCTTAGTGATTTAGTGGCAGGACTAAGCCACCCCATTCCCTTTATACTGGATATTTTTTAAAAAGTTATGAAGTCATTTTAGAAAGCAGTGGTTCCAACTAAATACCCAGAGCTTTTTGCATGACAAATAAGGGTTTTTTATTTTCTTTTGTTTTTTAACCCCATCTGTGCTCCATTTAGTGAAAAACTGGAGCGGGGTATTTAAGCATGTTTACTCAAAATAAATCATTTTCCAAAATGCTAGAACAGATTTTTATGTCACACTGAACCTACATTTCCATCAGACTGCTACATAAAGAACAAGCCAAAGTCAACATCTGAGCTCAGGAGACATTCTCATTTTCGATCTTAATAAGGTCCATCTCACACTCTGAGCACAGTAATGTGAAATAAAACTACAGAAAGGGAGGAGGTCTTGGATTGGGTGCAAACACTATAGCAGAGCCCCGTGTTAAGATGCACTTTGCAAAACCTGAGCTGACATATAGCAATTTTACAAGGTGGTCTCGCAGAACCTTAACTTTGTCTGAAGCAAGTGAGCTTAACAGGAAATGCATAGATCCAGGTTTACCAACGATAACAACAATAGTCTTAAATCTACAGTATGGCCTTGAAAGAATACCACTCTGAAGTGTTTCAATCTTTTGCCTTTAAACACAACACACACACATACATACATTTGCTTGTTTCCTTGCTTTACTTGCACCCTGGGCCAAATAGGGGGGTGGGGGCTTCAAAGTCACAAGGAGGGACCAGACGCAGAGAGTCTGCTTCACTTGCAGGTTCAATCCCTGGCATCTCCAGTTAGAAAGTTCAAGTAGCAGGAGAAAGGAAAGACTTGTCTCTCTGCCCCTGGAGAGCTGCTGCCAGTCAGAACAGACCACACTGGGCTAGACAGACTAACAGTCTGATCTAGTGTAATGCAGCTTCCTAGAAACGTTAATCTTGTTGCTTTGCATTTCCAGAAGCTGACTGGTAGTAGAGTGCATGCACGTCCCAATATGTTACCAGAAAATTGTTTGTTAGAAAAGCGTTCCCATAACAAGCTGATGATTTTCACACTTTCCTATGGGAACGTTTCTAATTCGTGATCTCTTCCCTGCCCCCTGCTCCCACCAGGGTTTCTTCTTAAAATGGCTGCAGCCAGCCAGCCAGCCAAAGACAGACAAAGGAAAAACTGATTTGTCTGGTCTCTCCTGCTCTCCGATTTGTCCGATCTCTCTCTCTATAGCTGCTGCCCCAAAATGGCTGCAGTCAACCAGCAAAATATAAACAAGTAAGGAAGTGGGCAAACCCTGTCTGTTTGCATATCTGAATCAGCCGTGTGTGTAGCAAGGTTTGGTTATAATTCTTTGTGTTCAGATAAGTGCATTTTCCCATAACAAGTGGGTGGATAGCGGGAACCTATGTTTATTCAAACAACACCGTAGCAGCAAATGCTCTTTCATAAACTGCAGGTTGCATCCTGCATTATTTGCCTGTTAACACAAGGGTTCTTGTGTTAGAGGACAGGCAAGTTTTAATGTTGCACAACAGAGGAACCAAATGTGGTGGTTGCACTAGCAGGAACTTGTTGCACAATCTATTGCGCAACAAGGTTACCAGGAATCTGCTGACTGCATGCCCTTGCGCTATGATGTTTTGCCGGTGCAAGTACTGTGTACCACTAAGTGGCTTTAACTTAGCACTAAATTGGATATACAGTGGTACTTCGGGTTACAGATGCTTCAGGTTACAGATGCTTCAGGTTACAGACTCCGCTAACCCAGAAATAGTACCTCGGGTTAAGAACTTTGCTTCAGGATGAGAACAGAAATCGTGTGGTGGCAGCGCAGTGGCAGCGGGAGGCCCCATTAGCTAAAGTGGTACCTCAGATTAAGAACAGTTTCAGTTTAAGAACGGACCTCCAGAATGCATTAAGTTCTTAACCAGAGGTACCACTATAATTCTTCCCTTCAAAGCCAGGGGCTTTTCTGCAAATGTACCACCTTTTCTAAGAGCTCCATTTCATTCCAGACTGAGAATCATCTTTGTTGTAGATTAAATTTGAATCCGTCCAGATGCTTCTGCCAGATAAATGATATTTTAGGTGCTGCTTAATTATCAATGCTTCTTCCAACTGCTGGGCTGAAGACTTTGCCGTACAACGTGCCCTTCACAATTACCAAATTCACTGAGAGCTACTCACGTGTGACAATGCTGTTTAAGCCAGAGATGGTATCTGTGGAAGGACTGTACTGTAGTAAAGTCTATGAATGGCAATAGCTCCGCTGAAACCACTGTTTTTCTTAAAGGAAAGGCAGGAACGTAAGAAGCTGCCTTATACTGAACTGGACCACTTCATCCAGTTCAGCATCATCTCCACCAGGAATTGTCAAACTGTGGTCCTTGAGCTTCATTCAGTTGGCCCACAACACATCCCCATTAAACTTTATTTTTAATTGTATTTTTATTGCTTCCTTGATTTCTTCTGCAATACAACCAAATGCAATATAAGAAGGGAAGGGAACAATTAAACACAACTAAAAACCATGCAGCATTTAGCACAGCGCACTGCAACTGCGACAACGAAGAGTAAAATCATGGTCTGCCAGAACCATTGGCAATTTTAAAGTGGTCCAAGCTGGGGGGGGGGGGGGAGTGAGTTAGGGAACCACTAGTCTACACTCACTGACAGAGGCTTGTCATGGTTTCAGACAGGTAAACTTTCCAGCCTGATCTGAAGATACCACAGAAAGAACCTGAGATCTTTTACATTCCAAGCATGTGCTCTATCACTGAACCATGAAAGACTCATGGTCTAATTCCCACCTGGTTGTAAACATCTGTCTGGATTGTATTGTTTCAGATTACAGAGAGGGGCTCCTATGCTCCCTATATCAAATGGTGCACCAGATGAGAAAGGCCTTCAGCGCCTGCTTCCATTCACTGCACCTTCCTAGCAGTTGCATTTGAAGCTCTTTCCATGGCTCTGATACATGGTTTGCACTTCATAGTTTACCCATGTTGCGGAGGCTGATAAATCTGAATGCATTCATCCCATCACAGTCACTCAGATATGCAGCAATTGGCAAATGGAACACGGATGTTATAAATCAACCTTCCCCCAACTACAGTCCTCCTAATGCGTTGAACTAGAAACCACTGACCACTGATCATGAGGGTTGGGACTTGTATTCCAAGATTTATGGTGGGCACCAGTTTGGAGAAGGGTGCTGTAAATGTTTATCTGAATCAAACACACACAAACATCTCACAAACACTAACAAAGCTCTGGCTGTGTGGGTCAGTGTTGACAGCTTTACAAATAAAGGTGAACTGGTTTTATCCTTGCCTTTCAGGTGTTGAGCAGACATTTGAGTAGATGGCCTGCAACAGACTCCTCCCCATTCCACCACACCTCAATTCAACACTTCGTGGAGATGTCTGGATTGTCTGCTTCTAAATCTGACCTTAAATACTCCTCTATCCACCTACATTTCCAGGAAGGGGAAAACTAGATCCCTACCTTTCTATGAAGAACACTCAGTGATAATTAGCACATGGGTAGGCAAACTAAGGCCCGGGGGCCGGATCCGGCCCAATCGCCTTCTAAATCTGGCCCGTGGATGGTCTGGGAATCAGCGTGTTTTTACATGAGTACAATGTGTTCTTTTATTTGAAATGCATCTCTGGGTTATTTGTGGGGCATAGGAATTCGTTCATTCTTTTTCCTTCAAAATATAGTCCGTCTGTCCCCCCCAAGGTCTGGGGGACAGTGGACCGGCCCCCTGCTGAAAAAGTTTGCTGACCCCTGACTGTGCAGCTACTTTCTAAGAAAGAATCAACTGGTTCGGACATTCTGTGCTTTCAGAAAACATATTAAAGGCTCACATTAATTTGACATTGTTATGGCTTTTGGGTGGGCTAGGGTGAATGTCTACCCCCCCTTTTAGTTCTTGGAATAGCATACCCAACATTTCTCCAATGAAAATATATAGTCCGCCCCCCCAAAAGGTCTGGGGGACAGTGGACCGGCCCCCTGCTGAAAAAGTTTGCTGACCCCTGTATTAGCACCTACCCTAACTCAGTGCCAGAGCTTCCGCTTTGCATGCTCAATGCTCAATCTCCATCATTTCCAGGTATGTCTGGAAAATTATCCCTGTCGGAAACCCTGGAGAGCTGCTGCCAGTCAGCACAGACGATAATGAGATAGACGTACCAATGATCTGGTGCAATATAAGGCAGGCATGTTCCTACCGAAGGCGATGCATAAACACTTGCCAGATCCTGCTTCAAGGGCACAAATGTTCTTCAAGACACTCAAGTGAATTCTCTGCTTTCGTAGCATCTTCCTTGCCTCTGGGCACAAGATGTAATGAAGGATTTCAAAAGCGGGCCGTAAAAACAACACCCCCAAAAAATCTATCCACTGTTCTCAAAATGATTTATGCCTTTCCAAATGATGCCTCTCAATTCCCCGAAATAGGAGAGAGATCACACTGGAGGAGGCAGCCCTGACCCTAGATCTCCCTCTGCCGTAGGAGCACTTATAACTTATTGCTGTATTTTGGTGAACAGTAGCAATCAGATGTGTATTTATATATTTGTGGAGGGACTAGCCAAGAAAATACAAATATTTTGACAGCCAGAAAACCTAGAAGTGTGGGAAATGTGTGTGCGAGAGAGGGAGGGAGGGAGGGAGATTCTCGCTGCAAGAGAAACACACCAAAATCCATATTAGTCCTAACATGTGGCTCAGCAGATATGTGTTATCTGGGACTCACCAGCCAGCTCCTGCAAGTCCAAGATCAGAGTGCCACGGTTAACACTCCACTGGCTCTATCATTCTCAGGAACACAGTGCTTGCCTTTAAATGCATTCGTTCCGGAAATCATGTCACATCCCTTCGCAAGTAAAACACACAACTGGTTATCGCTGGATGACACACCAGGCAATGCTGCCCTTCCAGTGGGGTCACTTGTCTAGGCCCGGCTTCACAGCAAGCGTTTTCGACATGGGTAACTTCAGATTAATGTTTTTCCTCCGCCTGTCCCGCCTCCCTACCACGCTTTCTTCTGCAGAGCAAAATCTAGCCTTGCCAGCTCTCCCAGATATATGTATCCATCTGGCAATGTGGAATTCACACACAGGCGTAAGGATTAGCATCCCTTGACACACTTCTCAGGATATCTGTTTTAAATGCAGGCAGATTTGAGGTGCTGCTTCTGACTTTACAACAGGCATGGGGCAACCTCAGGCCCAGGGGCGGAAGGTGGCCCTTCATACCTTTTTAAATGGCCCTCCATACCTTTTTAAATGGCCCCCAGGACTCTCCCTAGGCTACAGACCTCACGGGTCCTCCTTCATACCCTCCTCAAGTGCTTTCCCCCCAAGCAATGCATCTATGGCAGTGCTTCTTGACTGCGGCAAAGAGAGGTGTGTTGAATATGCATGATAAAGCCTTCAATTTTTTACATGGCTGTAATGTGCCAACCTAGCAGTTCGAAAGCACCTCCGGGTGCAAGTAGATAAATAGGGACCGCTTACCAGCGGGAAGGTAAACGGCGTTTCCGTGTGCGGCTCTGGCTCGCCAGAGCAGCGATGTCACGCTGGCCACGTGACCCGGAAGTGTCTCCGGACAGCGCTGGCCCCTGGCCTCTTAAGTGAGATGGGCGCACAACCCCAGAGTCTGTCAAGACTGGCCCGTACGGGCAGGGGTACCTTTACCTTTTAATGTTATACAAAAGGCCACATCTGTTAGGCCACTCCCTGCTGCCCTTGGCCCCACCCATTGCTGGCATAAGGCCTCTAGAAAGTTCTCCATGGGGGAATCTGGCCCCCTCCTGAGTTGCAAAGGGTCACCTGCCCTGCTTTCCAATACCCTGACCAGCATCTTGGGCCTTGCACATTATTGCCATTACTGATGGGTGCAGGGTCTGCTTCAGGGTTCAAGGGCCACATCCCAAGAGGGCCCCCACTGCTGAACTCCAGAGTCCCCAGACTCTGCTGCTGCCCCCAACACAGAAGTAGTGACAGAAACATGCAGAAGGAGCAGCCGTCCCTCCCTGCCTTGCCCCTTCCCCCTTCAAGCAGCAATGTGAATTGGGCCCAGAGGGCCAGCAAATGCACAGCAGTGTCAAGGACAGGGGTAGGCAACCTAAAGCCCGTGGGCTGGATGCGGCCCAATCACCTTCTCAATCCAGCCCATGGACGGTACAGGAATCGGCGTGTTTTTACATGAGCAGAATGTGTCATTTTATTTAAAATGCATATCAGGGTTATTTGTGGGGCAAAGGAATCCGTTCATTCCCCCCCCAAAAAAAAAAAATAGTCTGGCCCACCACATGGTCTGAGGGATGGTGGACCGGACCCCGGCTGAAAAAGGTTGCTGACCCCTGGTCAAGGAGCTGGGCCAACTGAAGACATCAGGCCCAAGGTGGATAAAAATCAATGATTTTTTCCCAAAAAACCCAAATCAGATTTTTAAAATTTTAAATTGGATTTTTTTTTAAATTTTAATCGGATTTTTAAAATAAAAAGCTTTTGGAGAAAAAATCTTTCTAAAGATAGTTTTCTATTGAAGTTACATTACAGTCCAAAGGCTATTCATCAGGAAATAAGGATTTGCTTTAAGTTTTCCATGTGTGATAAAACTCAGTCTAAGGTGTGTGTTTTTTTAAAAAAAGGTTTAACCACATCCGTTAACAAACATGGATACATATGCTATGATGTTATTGTTTTAGTTACATAAATTGTTTAAATTGTTATTAAGGAAATGATTATTTTTCTCCTTCCAATAAAGTACAGCAGAAAAGTTTTCCAAATATAAACAGTTAACTTATTAAACTTCACAATAATTTCCTAATTATCTGCCTATGTATTTGTAGTAGTATAACCAAATCAGTAATTTTTAATATAACTGTAAAAACTACTCTGAAAATTTATTACTCCAAAAATGACACCTTCATCTGGCTGTAAATATTACGATTATACCAGCAAGAATGAGTCTTTCTGTAAAATAAATAAATAAATAAATAAATAAATAAATAAATAAATAAATAAATCAAGTCTTACTGACTAGTGATTTAAATCAATTTGATTTAAATCAAATCCACCCTGATCAGGACCAAATGTAACTTCATGAATCAATAACAGAAACAAATTCTTATGAGATATTAAAGTGGGTATCATGTTTAAATGGTTTGATTATGTTCCTTTTGGCAGCAGTGAAAATGGAAATAGCCCAGCAACGGAATTGTGGCTCTGTTTTTACACAGGAGTAAAGTTGGGCTCTTGGATTACAATAAAAGCTGGTCCAACAAAGCAGGCTTAGTGGATGATTTATCAAGTCCGACTCATTTGAAGTCACATGGCGGCCCCTCTTGACTTACCTTACCCATCCTGGTTGTACCAGTAGACATCAAAATATCCATATTATCTTCCAATATTTTAATTTGAAAACACAGTCTTATATTTATACTTAGTTTTATTATATGTTTGTTTCTGGATACATTTTTAAATGAATCATTTTCCATTGTTCTTCGGATATAGATTTTGAAATTAGTTTTTTGTAATTCAGACTGTATGTGCAACCTTGCATGTGATGGATTTAGTGTTTTTTCATTAAGGGGAAGGAATTCCCCCTTTCCTCTTTTTGGGTATAGTTCAAAACTGACAAAAGAAATTTTAAAAAGAAGATAAGATAAGCATGCTATATTTCATTGAATATTGCAAGAAGAAGAAGTTAGTGCAAATACAGGTTATGAGTTCACAATATATTAATATGAATTAGCACCATAGCTGGGGTAATAATTATAGGTCTTAACATACAGTAGGTGGCACTCTGAATGCTATTGGACTCCAACTCCCATCAGCCCCAGCCAGTATGCCCAATGGTCAGAGATGATGAGAGGTGTTGTCCAACATCCAGAGGGTCACAGGTTTCCCACCTGTTAAACAGCTTTATGGTATTATTATGATTAACAGCTTTACCTCTTTGGAGATAGAGCAAGAGAACATTCATATATGTCCTTCTCGTTGTTCTGTTTTATTTTCTACATGGGTACTGTTTATTTTCTTCTTCTTTTTTGTTTCTTATCTTACTCTGTGCAATTGTAATTTTTGAAAATCTTTCAATAAAGAATATAAAATAAAAAAATGACTGACAGCAGCATAATATATTCAGCAAAGGAAAAGAAATCAGGCAAATTTGCATAAAATTTAAACTAACTGCAACATCCAGCTTTTCTGGAGTACTTAAGTTTACCTTGGCACCAGAATGTTGATTTACTTTTAAAGCACCAACTGTAGACCTCTCTAAATGCTAACTGAGAGCAACTCTCCAAATTTCATGCCAAAGTCTTTTACGGTCCGGCTACCTGACAGACTCTATATAGAGATTCCAGAGACTGGAACTGGAATGCTTATATGTAAAACATGTGTACTATGATTGAATTCATAGTCCTTCATAAAGTTTTTGGAGTGCCATGACACTAGACCTCATGGAAATGGTTGAGTGGCAAATACCGTATTTTTCGCTCTATAAGACACACTCTTTCCCCTTCAAAAATTAAGGGGAAATGTGTGTGCATCCTATGGAGCGAATGCAGGTCCTTGGCTTCAGCGATAGCAACGCAAAACCTCCGAAGCACAGAGGGAGCGCTCCCTCCATGCTCCGGAGGCTTCAGGTTGCCTTCACTGAAGCCTGGGGAGCGAGAAGGGTCGGTGCGCACCGACCCCTCTTGCTCTCCAGGCTTCAGGGATAGCCACCTGAAGCCTTCGGAGTGCAGTGCGAGTTCCCACTGCACTCCGCAGGCTTCAGGGATCTTTGAGGCTGGCGGTGGGGGAAAGCAGCGCTTCCCCCCACTGCCAGCCCCACAAACTCGGGGGGCAGCGGGAAGGCTGCGTGCAGCCTTTGCACTGCTCCCCAATCTGGTCTTTGAGGCTGGCGGTGGGGGAAAGCAGCGCTTCCCCCCGCCAGCCCCAAAGAGCAGGTCGAAAGGAACCCGAAGCCTCCGGAGCCCAGCGGGAACTCCCACCACGCTCCTGAGGCTTCAGGTTGCCTTCACTGAAGCCTGGAGAGCGAGAGGGGTCAGTGTGCAGCGACCCCTCTCGCTCTCCAGGCTTCCAAGGTAGCCACCTGAAGCCTCCAGAGCGCAGCAGAAACTCCCGCTGCGCTCCGGAGGCTTCAGGTGAACGCACCTTGACCGCACAGAATGCGCCTTGTTTTAGAGGGGGAGAACAAGAAAAAAAAAAATCTCCCCCTCTCTGCACAGCCCCCCTTCAGTGAAGCGGCAGGAGGAATGGAGAACAAGGGGAAAAAATCTCCCCCTCTCTGCGCAGCGCCCCTTCAGCGAAGCAGCAGGAGAAATGGAAGGGGCTCCGTTTCTCCTGCTGCTTCGCTGAAGGGGTGCTGAGCAGAGAGGGGGAGAATTTTTTTCCCTTGTTCTCCCCCTCTAAAACAAGGTGTCTCCTATGGTCGGGTGCATCCTATAGAGTGAAAAATACAGTACTTTGTCTGCTTAATGTAACCAGTTGTGCCCTCCAGATGCTCCTATCATCTCTGACTACTGAAAACATTGGCTGGAGGTGATCATGCGAGTTGCAGTTCAGAACATCTGGAGGGCACCAGATTGCCTACTGCACAAGCAGCAGCTCTCCAGAATTTCAGACAGGAGTCTTTACCTGGAGATACCAGGTACTGAACTTGAGAAATGTGCTTTGTGCTACAGCCCTTGTCCTGAACTCCCACAGAGTGAAACTATTTTAATCCAGGGCGGATGCTGCCAAGAAGTTATGTGTACAAGGTATTGTGTGTTGGATGCAAACTGACCATACTGATGCACACACTGCAAAGCTGGGAATCAGAGTGGGTCCCTCCTTCTCTCCCCCCCCCTTTTTTTGCTAATTGATAACAAATGGTTTGGGTACAGGGTCTTTTTCCTGTGTTCCTTGGAGATTCAGATCCATATGCAATTTACAAAAACCCTCATCTACATCACAGCATTTAGGCTCCAAATATGAAATGGAATCCCCTCCCCTCTTCCATCCGTAAGAATAGCTATCACCTCCCCACCCCCAAATTCATTTTTCACGGGTTCTGTGCAGCTTTATGCCATAATTTAACCACCTGCCTTAATCTATATTCAGGTTGTCAGTCTCTTTCTACATGTGGGGGTTTTCCTACCCCCAATTTGTGTCAACGCTTGAACTGAGATTTAATACAGAGATGACAGATCACCTTCTTACTTCTAAAATAATTTCTAGAAACAGATTTGCAGTGCTCTTTCACTCCCTTCCTCCCTCTCTCAATCTCAGGCGCACACACAAGGATAGCACTGAAGCAAAATAAAGATGACAGCACATTTGAACAAGGCAGCAATAAAACAGTGATAGTAATAAAGAATAAAAACGCTATATCAGGTTGCCATGGGAACTAGTATTCAAGGACTCCAGGTAATGCTGTAAAACACGCTATTGAGCATAAAGCACTAAGCAGGTTAAGAGGTTATTTATTATGTTACAACATGCCATACAGTGCCCTCTGGTGTGTGTGCAAGACAGAAATGTGTGCTTTAAAAACAACAACAACAACAACATCCAAAACTCTTCTGTAGCCTTTATAAGGAATGGGCGCTTGCACACTGAAATAAAGGTCTTTATCAAGGGCAATTGTCAACTTAAGTGGATTCACAGAAAGAGAACAGATAAAAAGGAAGATTGAGTTAGCCCCTAGGACTTTTGCACCGTCTACAGGTGACCAAATGTTTTGATCAAACCAGCAAGCATTAGCTGTGGCAGGCAGATGCACGAGGGACTGAATTGCTTGCAGATATTTGGAAGCAAACAGAAGTGCACGGAATTAAAACAGAGCGTCACAAGACTTTCCAGCAATAAGGTGTGTTGATTTCAACTTAATGTTGGTTTAGGGCCAGTTAAAATGTTGGATATGAGAGATGGGGGATCTCATTGGTGGACCCATATCTATGGAACTCTTTATTTCCCAAGAGCAGAGGAATGAAATATCTGGCCTGTGAACTCAAATGTGGGCATTGAGTGAGCCCTTTCTACCTACCTTGAGTGCTTTTGTCCGTCAAGAATGTACCCTTGATAATCTCTCTTGCTTGCCTGGATTTAGCACAGAGGTGGTGGATGTGGGTGGGTGGAGAAACTAGCCTAGTGTGTGTAGAAATGTAGCTCCACAGGCCTCTCTTATCTGCTCCTCTCCAAGCCACACACTCTCCTGAGTCACATTCCTGCTCAGCACCCTCTTTGATTGCTTTTGCCAGGCTGTTGTTGTTGTTTAGTTGTGTCCGTCTCTTTGTGACCCCATGGACCAGAGCACACCAGGTACTCCTGTCTTCCACTGCCTCCCACAATTTGGTCAAACTCATGCTGGTAGCTTCAAGAACACTGTCCAACCATCTCGTCCTCTGTCGTCCCCTTCTCCTTGTGCCCTCCATCTTTCCCAACATCAGGGTCTTTTCCAGGGAGTCTTCTCTTCTCATGAGGTGGCCAAAGTATTGGAGCCTCAGCTTCACGATCTGTCCTTCCAGTGAGCACTCAGGGCTGAGTTCCTTAAGAATGGATAGAATGGACATTAAGAATGGACATTCTAGCCTGGCAAAATCCTTAAGAATTTGCCAGGCTAGAATGTGTCAATGTACTGTGATAATGTCTCTAGTTTGCCCAAATGGTCAGATTAACATGTGAGAATTAAAAGGGATCTGAATTTTGCACAGTTGGAATTTTCTTCTTTTCTTTTTTTTAAAAAAAAAAACCTTTAAAAGATGTTGGCAATAGCCTCAGTGGGGCGCTGGTTAACATTATCCTCTTCACCAAGCCTGTTACAGTGGTACCTCAGGTTAAGAACTTAATTCATTCTGGAGGTCCGTTCTTATCCTGAAACTGTACTTAGCCTGTACTTTAGCTAATGGGGCCTCCCGCTGCCGCACAATTTCTGTTCTCATCCTGAAGCAAAGTTCTTAACCCAAGGTACTATTTCTGGGTTAGCGGTCTGTAACCTGAAGAGTCTGTAACCCGAGGTACCACTGTATTGCCATCATAAGGCCCCCTCCTCTCCCCAAACCATGCGATACACATGACATCCTTCTTCTCCTCATTTTGGAATTGGCCCCCATTGTCCACTCCACTGGTCAAATTCTGATATGTTATACCAGCTCTAGTATGTATAAGCAATGGTGGAGTGGGAAGAAATCTCGTGTGATTCTGATCTTCCATTTATACATGGAAGACAAGCAAACAACATGGGATATCCAATGTTAGTTATACTCTGAATATGACTAACCCACTGCATCGCAGGGGGTTGGACTAGATGACCCTCGGGGTCTCTTCCAACTGTACAGCTCTGCAACTTATGTCCACCCAAAAGTAAATCAGATTAAATTGGGTGGGGCTTACTCCCAGTTAAGTGAGATTTGGGTTGAAGCCTTAGGTGGATATCACACAGAGTTTGCCAACCTAACTTTAATTGTATTTGGAGAATCTTTTTCTAAGCCCAGTGCAGCTGCCTTAACAAAAATAAAATAATGTCGAATGTAACTTTCTTAGAATATCTATATTCTTCTTGGAAAAGTGACTGGACAAATATCCACTTCCTTTCTGAGCAATTAAGACACATCTCAGACTATTATGAGTGTTCGCCCTCTGGACCCTCTCCCAGAGGCTGCAGTGCACATCTAGAAATACACCGCTTGTCAGATCCTATTACTTAATTAAGATTTGGGCTTTGTTACTATCGCCTTGCCCATCAGAAGGTTCAGAATCTGTAAATATGTTCCCCATTTATAAAGTAAACACAGGATTTAGTGGTTTTTATTAAGGTCAGCCAAGGAAGAAAGCAAACATGATGGGGCTGCCTTATACGAATCAGACCACTGGGTCCGTTTAGCTCCATATTGTCTCACTGATTGGCGATGGATCTCCAGGATTTCAGGTAGGGATCTATTCCAGTACTGCCTGGACATGCAGAGTGTTAAATCTGGCACTTTCTTCATGCAAAGCTGATGCTCCGTTATTGAGGTATGAATAACAACAAGAACAACAAGGCAAAACAGTCCACAAGGCTGTATACATCTTTAAAGTGCATTCAAAGCACATTTCCCCCCCTCAAATAACTCTGGGCACTGTAGTTTGTTAAGGTTTGCTGGGAATTATAACTCTGTAAGGGGTAAAACTACAGTGCCCAGAATTATTTGAGGGAAAGAAGGTGCTTTGAATGTGCTTTAAGGTATAATGTGCACACAGCTTTTGCGTTCACAGCAACAGGACCAAAAGCATTGGGGGGAGGTTATTAATGAAGTTTATTACGAAGAGAAAGAGAAGGTTTCAGCAAAACAATGTTCATATGAGGGCCAGCAATAGTATAGGCTCTCATCAAGAATATCCGGACATTCACCCTGAAATGTCTTCGAATTACGCTTTGGAGTCACCTGATCTTCTAGATAAGAAGGACAAAAAGCTCAAAGAATGCCGTGTTCCCTCAGCACCTGCTGGGGAAGCCTTCACCCAGTTTAAGAAAACTTCAGTTCAGTTCTCCCCCCACTAAGTGGCACCAATGCACCACGAACCACAGTGAGTAAGGGGGGGAGACTCATGATGGGCATTCCGTCTCATTTTGCCTCTTTTGCGCCTCGCTGGCTGTCAGTGAACGAGAACAGACATAACATAAGTTAAACGCTTTCTGACAGAGGCTGTGTTCTTCAGCAAGTGATAAAGCAGCCAGAATTAGCAATGATGTCCCACACTTTCTCTCTTTTTGGGCAATTGTAGACTGAAGAGGTTTTCACCCATTTTTCACCCAGCACCCTAATAGCTCTTGGATGGCACCAGTCACCATTCTGAAATTGCTTATTCATGGCAGGAGCTGAAGAATATTTACATGTACGTGATTAATGCAATTTTGCACCACTGCCCAACAAGAGGGAGGGAAGTTATTCCAGAACAACCCTTTGATTATATCTCACCCTCACACACATGGGAACAGCAGCTTTTCCTTTGAACCCACTTATTTTAAAGATGTGGGGTGCACTTTTTATAGTTAGAATTTTGCTTGGAGGAGGAGTAATCGATTATGAGGATGAAAAATATCCTGTAATACATGATCCAACCACATATCCATAAGGGCAGGTACTGTCTCCTTCAGGGATGGGGAACCGGTGGCCCTTCAGAGGTCGTTGGGCTCCAAGTTCCATCAAATTCATTTGCGCAGGAAGTGAAAATAAAACTGCCGATAACATGATGCCATTGTATAAATCTGAAGTTTGACCACACTTGGGAGTTCTGAGAACCCCACCTCCAAAAGGACATTGTACAGTTGGAAAAGATTCAGAAACAAGCAACCAAAATGATTGAGGAGGTGGAGCAACTCCCCTGTGAGGAATGGTTGCAGCATTTGGCGGCATCTTGAAAGCTAGCATCTTCCAGACAGTGTAGATAGGTAAAAAGAGAGAGAGAGGAAAAGGACCCCTGGACGGTTAAGTCCAGTCAAAGGGTGACTATGAGGTTGCAGTGCTCATCTCGCTTTTAGGCCAAGGGAGCTGGCGTTTGTTCACAGACTGCTTTCCGGGTCAGGTGGCCAGCATGACTAAACCACTTCTGGTGCAACGGGACACTGTGATGGAAGCCAGAGCACACGGAATCGCCGTTTACCTTCACGCCGCAGCGGTACCTACTTATCTACTTGCACTGGCATGCTTTTGAACTGCTGGGTTGGCAGGAGCTGCGGCAGAGCAACGGGAGCTCACTCCGTTGTGGGGATTCGAACCACCAACCTTCTGAATGGCAAGTCCTAGGCTCTGTGGTTTAGACCACAGCACCACCCGTGTCCCATTCACTGTAGATAATACTGAGCTAGATTGACCAACCTGCTGACTTGACGTGAGGCAGCTTCCTGCATTCTTAATGTGTTTATCTGAATCCAGGATTTTCCCCAGTCAAGACTTTACTTGGAAGCAGAGTTCAGGATGGGCAACTGCATGAGAGCACTGGGGTAAAGGGCTGTGCACACATTTTTGCCAACCTCTCCATGTGCTTCTAGTGC
The DNA here is from genome assembly GCF_951804945.1 of Podarcis cretensis. Lineage (NCBI taxonomy): Eukaryota > Metazoa > Chordata > Lepidosauria > Squamata > Lacertidae > Podarcis > Podarcis cretensis. Next base: position 33,823,326 of record NC_137186.1, read on the forward strand.
TTAGAAGGATGCATTCCCAATCCCCAAGGGGTCCCCTGCTTGGGTGGCAGGACCCACAACCCCAGGCAGCCTGTTAGATCTTTATCTTTCTTTATTACTTCACCTCTTAATCCCTCTCCCTCCTTTTGGCACTTGATCCAGAGCCTGATTATTTTGTTGTTTGCAGTCAGCTGAAGTAATTAAACCTAACCCTCCTCCTGTGGGAGTCCCGCAGAAGGTTAGTGATCCACAGGCAAGGCATGCTGTTATTTATAGCTGATTAAGCCCCATTCATCTCCATTTAAATGTTCCAGGAGATGGGAGAGATCCCAATACACATCTGTGCTTGATTAGAAACACCAGCTGTGTGTGGTAGCCTAGTCCCCATTGTGGAAAGGGAGGCGGGAGAGAAGCAGCACTCCTTGGCATATCTAAACAAACCAACATGGCTTTAGCCATAGTTTACATTGCTAAGAGCCAAGCCTTTGTTATGGAGCTGCCACCACAAGAAACTCAAGCTGGAGTGCAGATGGGGGGGGGGGTATTATACAAGGCTTCTCCATCTGTGGGATGCTTTGGGTCCAGCCTATGTGGTTTCACTGGAAACAAAAAAAGGGGGGCAGGAATTTAACAGTGTTGAAGAGGACATTCCACAGCTTAACTTAGTAAAGCAAAGCAGCAGTGCAACCAGAGGAGGAGCATGTTCACAAGCTCCTGCTAAACCATGGTTTAGCTTAGCATGATGTGTGAACCAGGCCAAAGTGTTTAGTTGTACATTCGAATAAAACTGTGGTTTGTGGCACAAAACACCACAAAACTTTGGCACGGGTTCAAAAGAGATACATAAATGTTGTATTTGGGGTGCTCACTAGCAATCACTACAGGGTATGTCTGTGGAACACTTGGGGGGCATAAGAAACTGGAGACTAATGGAACAAAAATCAAAGGTTCAGCACAGGTTTAGAGAAGATGTGACATTTTTAGGGTATTCACTAGGGGTCACCGGGTGATATGCCTGTTGCATGCTCACAAGCGGTGTCAGAAATTTGGGGTACAGAGCAGCATGGAATTTTGGAGGAGATATGATCATGCTGTTTTTAGGGTAGTCACTAGGATCTCACCACTGGGCAGTCCCATTTGCACACTTGTGAGTGGCAACGCCAAACCTGTGGCTTGTGGCACAAAACTAGCATACACAACAGTGGGACAGATTTGAAGAAGATGGACAATGTTGGGTTTTGGACCACTAACTACAAAACCCAATTTAATGCTACAGTAGGCACTGGTGGCACAAATCTCAGGTTCTGTAGCATAATATAGCACAAAACGTTTTCATTGGTTTTGTGGGTAACCAGATTTGAGGGTTCTTAGTCAATGGAAACAAGAACATAGGGAAGATTACTCTGGCATACTCTTGAGACAAACTATATAACTGTGTTTTCTTCTCCCAACTGCAAGCAAGACAATTTGGCCTTGGATCTGAATCCTGCCAAATGTTGGGCTGTGCTGTCAAACTTTAATCAAGATTAGGAACATCTGAGTGTGGCATTGTAGCTCTCTACAGACAAGCAGGGAAGGGAATAAAAGTGTGTCTGAGAAACATTCGCTATCATTTTGTTGAGTTTTCTTTTTGCCTTTGGCAAACATTCCTTCCTTAACATCTGCAAAGCCCTTGACGATCCTTGCATTAAGGTGCTATTTAAGTACAAGGCCTTTGATGGCTGTGATTATTTAGAAGGCTGGAGGGTTCAACAAAACCCAAAAACCTATTAAAAAGCCTCTTGCAGGCATGAGTCAAATGGGTTTCTACACAAAGCCTTCTTCCACAGTAAAAATGCAAACAGAATCATGTAAATGCTACTAGCACAGTAATACTCAGGAAGAAACAGTCATATCTACTGGGTGGGCTGAACACAATGAACACTTCACCTGGAAGCAAGTCTACTGTGTTCAAAGGGACTTACTTCTGAGTAGATATCCACTGGATTGCTCTATAAGTTAGCTGCAGCTGCCAAGCCTGTGTAAGGGAACACTCGACTTGGGTCTCAATGCAACAAGGAGGGGACAGAACTTCTAGAGAAAGAAGAATCCCAAACCAGTTTGAGTTGTGGTGATCCCCTGGGCCTGTTATACTGCTAAAGGAGCCGCAGCAGTGATATTTAAAGAAGGCTGGGAAACTGACAGAAAGTACCACCTTGTTTAAGAACCCAAGTATTAAGACCTACACTGTGTACAATTAAGCTTAAGGAACTGAAGTGAAATAACTGAAAAGAAGCTGTGTGTTTACCACCTCAATTAGAAGCCTGTAACATCCACTGAATTTATTACACTGGGCAACAATTTTTTACTTTTTGAATGTTGTCTAGATTTCTACAACTGATTTAGGGTATTTTTGCACTGCTGAATCGGGAAATGGCATCCGTTTCTCTCCATCAGGTCAGGTTTTTGTCCTATGTTGATTTGAAAAAAATCAGATCTTGTGACAAAATCGATTACATTTTTGTGGCATTATCAGCTGATTTTTGTCAACACATATCATCCTAAATATGTTTTTAAGAGGAAAAAAATGTTTTTCCAACAACATATATTGATTACCTGATAGAAACATCGATTACTGTAAACTGAATGGTGGGCATTGATAAAGGTAAGTACGCGTAAATTGCATGTTGCTTCACCATTTTTCAAACTTCCGTTTCTTGGAACTCCTGGAATGCTCAGCGGCAGGGAGGTCTCTCTTCAGAGCCCAACAGTAGTCAGCCAACAAGACTGCGTCCCAGCGACCCTGATACCTGGTCTCCATCTCTTTCATGTCGTGATGGAATCTCTCCCCCCTGCTCGTCACTCATTGAACCCAGGTTCTCAGGAAACCGGTCCATATGTGAAAATAGGTGGTGCATCTTGACGCTCATGTTGCAGCCCGGAGGGTTGCGCAGAGCTGCGCTGACCCCGGGAGGGCAGGCAGCTCTGCGCGACCCTCCGGAGGCCGGCACGCCTTGGCGCCGGGCTCTGGAGGGTCGTGCAGAGCTGCGCGGAGCCCGGGAGGGCAGGCAGCTCTGCGCGACCCTCCGGAGGCCGGCGCGGCTTGGCGTCGGGCTCCGGATGGTTGCGCAGAGCTTCCTGAAGCCTGGAGAGTGAGAGCCTCTCGCTCTCCAGGCTTCAGCGAAAGCCTGTATTCGCCACATAGGACGCACCCACATTTCCCCTTCATTTTTGGAGGGGAAAAAGTGCATCCTATAGGGCGAAAAATACGGTACTCTTGATGCCTGTTGCGGAAGAAGCTGATGCGTGCTCTGTCAGAGAAGAGGTTTTTTTCCTTCAATCTGGGTGCCAACAGTTCGGCAGAGTCCTTTGACAAGCTGAGGTCGCGAACTAGATCATTCAACTCCTTTTGGGGAAATGGATGTGGAGCATCATCTTCAAGAACCACTTCTTCTTCATGTCCTTCAACACTGGAGGCATCTTCGTCACTAATGTCAGGAAGTTCTCCGAAGATAGGCACTGGAATTTCATCACAATGAGCTACAGGACGATGTGCTGATTGAAGATCAGGATACTTGAGGCTGCTCCGGTTCTTTCTGTTGATCCCAGTCACATCAACAGCGCAGAAGTAGCAGTCAGTGACATGGTTTGTCGGCTCCCTCCAAACCATGGGAATTCCAAAGTTCAGATTCCTCTTGCAATTGGTCCACCCACGTAGAGTCTTGGTGCATGCCTTACACACTATGTGTGGCACCCAAGCTTTATCCTGGTCACCAAGTTTAATACCAAAATAAGCATAGTAAGCAACTTTATGCTTTGCCACACCAATTTATGGAAGATTTCGAGGTTTTATGACTTCAAACTGATCCCTTTTCGACATAATCACCCAGAACTATCGGACCTGAATACTTCTTGTCATTTCCAATCAAAACAATTATTCAACATGGCATTTTACCCCCACCAACTTCTTCTAAAATGCTCCACACAAGCGTACATGTGAACAAATATGTTAAAAAAACGACATGTGGCCATAGCTCAAAAACTTGACCTGATTGAGCAAAACCAAAGTGATTTTGGGATTCAGCGCATCAGATTCATCCTAAATGAACTGAAAAACCGCAGACAACAAATTTGTTGTTGACCAGTGTTATCTATAAGTTAGCTGTTTCTTGAAAGAATTGTATCTCCTGGCACCTCTTTCGTTTGACCAATTTCTGGTTCTGTAAAATAAATACCGTTTTTTGTTTAACTTCCCTAAGTCTCCAGAGTTGTTTTCTTCATAAAAACAAAAAAAATAAGCAGTAGTAAAGAGGGGGGTTTGCTGCACTGTCACAGCCCGAAGATTGGCTCAAATGAATATTACAAAGCTATTTAAACAACAAAAAACAAAACCAGGAATGATACTCCTTTCCCCCTATTCGATTCTCTTTTCCTTGCCTGACAAAAGAGCATAATTAGATATTGTCCAGAATGGTACGAGCTGAGCAGAAAACTTTGTCCAGCTGTTGCCTCCATTACTGATTCAGGATCTCAGAGTTGAGAGACCCGCCCCCCCCAAAAAAACACCAAACTGCAACACGACAAAAACTCCCTAACTCATTGCAAATGTCAAGGGATCCTGACCAAATCATAACACTCTCACTCTCCACCTTGCAAGTGAATTTTTCCCAAGCAGGGAACCCTGACATATGGATTCAAGCACTGGAGATTTATTTGTCGATTACACAAACAACCTACTTCTGATGCCAAAACATGGACCTGGAGCAGCCATGACTTCACTATAGTTAACAACTTATTCTAATACTTTATAGTCACTACTATATGCTGTACTGGCAAGTCAAACCATGTAAGCAACAGAGAAAAGCAGCAGAATCAACCTTGTATTAAATGCCACACTATCAGCATCTGTTTCAACAAGATAATTTCCCCCCCCCCTAAAAAAAACATGCAAAGGAGGGGGGCATTCAGAGGATTTATAAAAATACATTTTGAAGAGGTCAATTTAAACTCACTTACGGGAAGGGAGCGAAAAGTATTCCACAAGAGAGAGAGAGAGAAACAGAAAGATCCAGGCAAGATCCAAAATGACTCCACTCCCAGGAAGCGGAAACACTTTTCAACTGGTTGCTGTAATCGGCAGAACCTTATCAAGAGCTTTATCGTTTTTTCAGCGCTTATCTAAACCAAACAATCAGTAGAACAGCAGCTGATAAGGCTTCCCGACAAGGTAATTTCAGCAATTAAAACTCTACCTGGCCACAACTGAGACCAAGTGCACATTGTTTCCACTTTCAGCCTGTGAAGTCTCTTCTTCTCAAGCTGATTTCTTTCCTCTGCTAGGACTCTTTTGCTCTTAAGAGAATCCCCAGCTCTTAAGAGAATCCCATTATTCAAAGGATATCAGCAGGTGTCCTGTGATCTCCCTCCTCACTTGGTCGGCACAACCTGTCCACTACTGTGGTTTTCGCTTCACCAGAGCCAGGTGCTATAACCTAAGAAGGCAGGACAATACTCAAGGGTCATTTTGAGCAGCCTTTGAGCTTTATTTCAGGGTTGGGGAACCTCAAGACCTGAATGTGGCCTTTGGGATTCTCGCCTACCGACACACCCATCACCAGCCACACCTGCTCACAGTCCTGCTTTGCACCTTCCTTGAGCATTTTTGCCTAGTTAGAATGTTTCATGGGCTCTGGTGCTGGTTCTTAGTTTCCTGGATGGAGGACAGAGAGAGGGGTTGGTGAGTGTGTCAAAAAGAACCATGCTGCACAAAGGCAAGTGTGGGGCTGGTGGGTGTGGTTTGGAGCAAATGGCCTCACAAGTCAAATTTGGCCCATGAGCTAGAGGTTCGCCACCACTGATAGACAGGCACTTTTCTCTCCCTGGTCCATGCTTACTCTAAGTGAATCACTTCCTCTAAGTCAGGGGTCTGCAACCTGCAGCCCAGGGCCACAAGCGGCCCACAGGGGTCGTTGAAACGGCCCACAAGCTGCCCCCAAACCGAGCCACCCACTCGGTGAGTCCCCATGCGCTGCACTAAACCGGTGCAGCACGGAGTGGGGACTCGCTTCCATGGCCCCAGAAATCACGTCTGCACATGCGCAGACATGATCCGGCCCACAGAGCGATCTCCATGGGAGTGAACTGGCCCAGGCGAGGTAAACCTTGCCAACCCCTGCTCTAAGTACCCCACCACAAACACAACAGCCTTATCAAAGGGGAACAGGGAAAGCACATTTGGTGTGCTGTCTGCCCGCCTCTGCTTGAGACCTTAAAGCAGATTTGGAGGAATCATGTACAATTAGACAGTATATGCTTTACAGGAAGACACAGAATACAGAATTTTGCATTGTTGCAAGTAAAGATGTGTGACGTGTGTGAAGTGACATGCATTCTAAAAGAAAGCACGGTCTCAAATTCTCAAAAAACAAAACAAAACAAAACAAAACAAAACAAGAAAAAACACACACACAAAAACAGGCACATCTTTCTCAAGGCTGAATGGCCATAACTCAGCAGCCTCTAGACACAGCAAGTGTGAACCTGACTTTGAAATTTAGAAGCCATGGAATTCTAGATTTTATAGGCTATCAACCGAATCTTGTTTTGTTTCATTTCATTTAGGGGATGGGAGGGGGGAGATGAAGAGAAAGATAAATCCCAAACAGACAAAAGCAGCAGAAAAGCAATCACTCTGGCTGGTGAGTGTTGTGGGATTTTCCTACAACTTTTTTTTTCAATCAAAATTTAATGAATCAAGAAACAGAAACAGATGTGGAGAACTGTTTCCCTTAATAAATCATGATGCATGCACTTGGCATGTGAAATGCAAACTAATCTGTTTAAATTACAAGAGTTAATGTGCTTATAAAAAATAATAGGATGTCTTCATGGTTTTAATCACAAAAATGTATCTTGAATTTCAGAAAAGATTACCCAGCTCAAGTATCAGATTTTACAGCTGAACACTCGTCATAGTAAGTTCCATAAACATCCACTAAGCAAATCTATTTTTCCTTATAACCCAAAGCGTATAATTTACCTTTCAACCAATCTTGAATTACAGGTTATATTATGAATTTCACCACCTCATGGGATACAGAGGCACATCTTTTGCTTCTTTTTAATAACTATGGGTTCTCTTGTTTCTTTTGAGTCAATACTCATTAAAACAAAAACTCCATTTATGCAACTTTACAACTACAAGCTCCACGATTCACTGCAGCAATGAAAAACCACATGAACAAAAACCAAACAACTACAAAAAATCTATGATACAACGTGACTGTGAGTGAAGTATACACATGTAACAGTAGGAATTACCTATAATGGAAGCAAGGTACTCACTGCTAACACAAACAGTTTGGTGCAGTTCTAATACTCTATTCTGTTATAATATACCCTGTCAGGCACTACTCTACTGATGTATCCCCAAATGTTCAATGGGGGTGCCAATGAGTTAATGTGAGTCGGAACAGGATTCACTTTCCACATGTCTGAAAAGGGCCCTGGCCACTGGCTCTTTCCCCTATGTGCGAGCACCCCAGACTGGCAAAATGCACACCAAGGGAAAAGAGCTCTTAAATGTCTACTTCGGCTACCACTAGAGGAACACAGGAAAAATCCAGAATATAGGCAATTGCTGTTCAGAGCACCCAATCTACGTGTCACTGTGAACATTTATGGTAGGCCATAAACACAGATTTATTGCAGGGCAATTGCACCCTGTAGCCCAACCTATGGAGCAATGCTACTTATTGTGTCAAAAGCTTAGCAAGGAGCCTAGGAAAACACACATAACGCCTTTTGCTACCAGTGTCTTGTTACCACTTGCGGTTTGCCTGCTTTCAATTAAAAGTGGTGCTTCAGGGAGCCCCAAGATCATGTCATGTCATTATCATTATCATGCCATTATTAGTTTAAAGCAGATTTCCCCAACCTGGTGCCCTCCAGGTATTTTGAACTAGAGCTCCCATCAGCCCAACTGTGCTGGCTGGGGCTAATGGGAGCTGCAATCTAAAATACGTGGAGGGCACCAGGTTGGGGAATGCTGCTTCAAAAGTCTCCCCAGTGAAAGTTATAATGCTTTCGAAGCTGCTCTTCTGGGTCTGGGTGTTTTCATACCTGCTGTGTCCTTGTGACAGTGGGGATGTAATACTCATCTCACTCTGGGGCATTCCTACCTCAGTGGTGTGAATGATATTCTGGGCTGCAAATGATACACACATACACCTAAGTAAGTGGAGCCTGGTCTATTAGAGCTATCAACTTCAGTCTGCTCTCAGTCAGTCCTCACTGGCCTACGTGCAACCAGTTCAGGGGGTTGTGTTGCCTTCCTGCTTCCTTTTCCTCAGTCTCTTGAAGAAATCAACAGGGAAGATGATGGGGTCAAAGTTGGTTCTGCCTTTCATTGACTCTGGCACCATCAATTGTCAGACTCTCTGCCTTCTGCTCCCCCAGTTCCAATGAGCACCATCCACCACCGAGTAAGACTGATGGGATCCCCAAGTGATGGGATGATTTATGGAAATATATCTGAGGGATGGATGAGAAGAATTCAGATTTTTTATTTTCTCTCTGTTCAGCTCAATGCAGAAGGAGGTACCCTTGCTTTTCCAAGACATCCAGCTGTGCTGATAGTTGGCTTGCCCCTAAATTGTCATGTTCCAGTCTTCAGACATCTAGGAGAGTGATGCTCAGGCACAGATGTGAAGTGGGAGGAGGCTGCCATGGGGATCACAAGCCTGTCTGAAACCCAGACTTTCAGAGAGAACACCTCCTTTGAATGCAGAAGGCCCCCAGTTAAATTGCAAGCATCTCCAGTTGGGGCTGGAAGAGGCTCAAACTACAAAATGCCGACATTCCTGGATCAGGAATGAGGAACATTTTTCAGCCTGAGGGCCACACTCCCTGCCGGGCAGCCTTCCAAGGGCCATGGGCAGTGGTGGGCCAGGCCCAGAAGAAAAGTAGGAGGAGCAACAAATGCAAATGTTACCTTGGTACAGTAAGCTAGTTCCACACATGCTTACAAATCCCTCTATCTTCCATTGAGGAGAGTACGAGGTGTTTTTAGCATTCAAGGGCACATTCCAACCAGGCAAATACACTCGAGAGTTGGAGCAAGCCTGCAGAGAGTCTCAAAAACCAGGTGTGGGGAGAGCATTTGGCCTAAGGTTCCCCACCACTGTCCTGGAGGATGGAAGAGGATCTTGGAGTCTTTTTGATTAGCAGCAGGGAATGCTGAGCAGATGCTTGCCTGTTACTATGAAGGCTGCTGATTTTGGGAAGTATGTAAGTGAAGTAAGGTATAGGTAAAGGGACCCCTGACCATTAGGTCCAGTCGTGACGGACTCTGGGGTTGCCTGCTCATCTTGCTCTATAGGCCAAGGGAGCCGGCGTTTGTCCGCAGACAGCTTTCCGGGTCATGTGGCCAGCATGACTAAGCCGCTTCTGGCGAACCAGAGCAGCGCACGGAAACACCGTTTACCTTCCCACCTGAGTGGTACCTATTTATCTACTTGCACTTTGACGTGCTTTCAAACTGCTAGGTTGGCAGGAGCTGGGACCAAGCAACGGGAGCTCACCCCATCACAGGGATTCAAACCGCCGATCTTCTGATCGGCAAATCCTAGGCTCTGTGGTTTAACCCACAGCGCCACCCGCGTCCCATGGAAGTGAAGTAATGGATACCAATTGCACAACACCACACTGCTGTGGCTTCCTTCTCTGTAGTGCCTAGGCAGAAGTGGGATTTCAGGGGCAAAGGGCTTAATGCTGCTCACAGAGTACACTTAAAGCTGCTAAAGCCCCTTCCTCTGAGCTTCCTGACTTGTGAAGGAAAGAGAAGGTGCACACACAGAAGGGCAGAGGGAAGGCGGAAATAGTATATCTAGAGATGCCAGACCAAATGCGTGCAGCATTTTATGGCTGATGGCAGGAAAGTGTTTAAAGCAATCCAGATGGATCATAGGGGAAGGGCCATAGCTCATGGTAAAAAATTTGCCTTGCATTCAGAAGGTTTCAGGTTCAACCCCAGGTGTCTCCAGGTAGGGCTTGGAAAGACTCCCTCTCTGAAACCTGCAGCTGCTGCCAATCAGTGTAGACAATTCTGAACTAGGTGGACCAAAATCTGACTTCCTACATTCCTCTGCTATCAAACCAGTGAGCCACAACCTATAAATGAATACCCCTTCTGGCTTGATAGCCTCTCTTATTCTTGACTGACTGCAGGTTCGCATAACAATGCCCAACCTCCAAGCCTATCCCAAATAAAGGTTTCTTGGCAAACTGGCACAGATTCACTCTGGCTCAAGATTTCACCTCTGCCAGACAAAGAACCAGGAGGGGAACTTGCAGCATATGGCTTAGAGCACATTTTCCTTTTAAACACAAACATTTTGCATGTGTCATCTTTATGCACACGGGTTAACGATGTTTGCTGCTGTTATCGGGGCAGGGTTAAATTTAGCTTGAGTAAAAGGAATTGTAGTGCTGTGAAGTCATAAAGACAAACCTCCCATGAAAATGAAGCAATAAAAACCTGGCCTTTATTGACACAAAGGAAACATGGCATGCTAAAAACTCAATGTGTGTGTGTGTGTGTGTGTTGTGTATTGTTCTAAGTTTTGATAAACTGAAGCAAATTGATTCCCCCCCCCATATTTCTTCCCTCCCTCCTTCCCTTCGCCCCTGCTTCTTTGCCCAGCAAAGCAGCCTGGCCTGCCAATTTAGCAGGGAAAGGTTTTCCTGGTAGGGAAGAGCTTCACACATTAAATTTCTCTGTAAGCCCAGGAAGACAAGCACTCTGTTCTCCTGCTACTGGTTCTCTTGCTTCGTTGGGCCAAACAAGGTAATGGTGAATGAGTCCAGATACCATCTGCTGGAAAGGGGCAATAAGGATCAGGGTTATCAGCAGGTGGGGAGGCAAGGTTCAACATTTCCCTCTGTTGCTGTACTCCTGATGGCAATGGCTCCTCTCAAGCAGCTCCAGGGGGAGGGGGAGCTCCTTCTTACTAAAGGAGGTTGCTCCCCCCACATTCCCAGGCCTGCACTAGGGGAGCAAAGCATTAAACCTCCTATCCTTACCTGTTGCAGTCAGAATAATTATCAATACACACACACCCTGCTGATGCTATTTACATTTCTTTAAAAACAACAACACCCTGCACGTTAAATTCAAAGCCAGTGGAGGCTGCTCCATTACAGTGAATGGGTCACTGTACCACCAACCTCAGTCTGCCCTCAGCCATAGCCCCCTCCCCCACCTTGCAGAACTGCCTCCTTATTTGCAAACAGTCCAGGAAGCAGAACTCAACAGGGGGGAGGGGGAGGTCAAAACTACAATAAGCTGGCACGGTCTTCTTCTTCTTCTTCTTCTTCTTCTTCTTCTTCTTCTTCTTCTATCACTCGTAGCCAAGTAAGATTGTCTTCCATGAACACGGAGTCTGTAAGTGACTGTGGAGGCCAGTTCTGGATCCACATGTCCTTCCACAGTGGGGACATAGTTTTCTGGGCGGGAGTTGATCACGGCAAGGGTTTGCCAAGCATGCCTTCCTCTTAGCACCTTTCTCCCTTTCGTCCCGACTCTGAGCATCTTCAAAGCCCATGACACCTTTGGTAAAGGCTGTTCTCCAACTGGAGTGCTCGCAGGCCAATGTTTCCCAGTTGTCGGTGTTTATACTACATTTTTTAAGATTTGCATTGAGAGTGTCTTTAAACCATTATTTTTTTTTGTCCACCAGCATTACACTTTCCGTTTTTAAGTTCAAGGTTGGTAGTACAATAGCTTTGTAAACAAGCATTTTGGTTCACCTGTGAATATCCCAGTCCTCAAACACTCTGCACTTCAATCAGGAGAAAGCTGCACTTGCAGAGCTCAGGCAATGCTGGATTTTGGCATCAATGTCGGTCCTTGTGGAAAGATAACTGTCCAGGTAGGAGAAGTGGTAGGAGAAACGTTACACCATTGAGTTGGATTTGTGGCGCTGCAAAGGGGTTGTTTTGTGCTTGTTGGCCAGCACTTTGGTTTTTTGGATGTTGAGCAACAGGCCAAGCTTTCCGTAAGCTTCTGTGAAGATATTTACAGTAGGGTGGTTTGGAGGTCATCCTTTGAGTGTGTGCACACTATGTTGTCATCAGCATACTTCTCCCTGCCTGCCTGCCACCCTACTAGTCCCAATGGACAGCAGCCACTCCAAGCAAAGATGTATGCAATGTCACAGGTAGTTTGGCTCTTTCATTCATTCCTCCTCATCAGTGGTACTATGGGGGAAAGACTTTGGGGAAGTAGTCCAGAGCTCCACGCAGCATAATGAGCAGGAGGACACCCCACCAAATGCAGACTGGCAGCAGCTTCTTCAAGGTTTCTGGTAGAGGACATTCTAGTAGAGGACGTTCCCAGCTGTTCCTGGAAATGTTGGGGATCAAACCTGGGACCTCTTGCATGTAAACAGATGCTCTACCACTAAGCTATGGCCTTTGCCACTTGTTCTCTCATTGCTCAGATATGGAGTCCTCCTTGCTTGGCTTCAATGTCTGAGCTCCCTTTGTTCAATTCCAGATTTCATATTGTACTACCTGCTTCCTATGGGAGAAAAATATAAATTCCATCTATGCTAGTGAGAACCCAAGGGGAGGAGGAAATGGCACAGTTTGCCCTATTAAAAAGTCTCACAATCCTAGAGCCTTCCACAGCTAATTATCACACAACGGGTGACCCATATTTCCTCTAATATTTTGCATCAGGCAGTATTTCTTGGTCAGTAAGGATGCAATTCCCAAATGGGCAAAAGATCTGGAGCCATGACTTACATCTCATTCCTGCAGGAGGGCTGAGATGGCTGCATTGTGGAGAGCTTAAATCTTTCCTCGGGGAAATAGAATGTTAACTAGTTCATTTCAATTCAGTGGCCAACCTAACGTATCCGATGATTTCGGTACTGCCGATTTACTGCGCTGTTAATGAGATACTGAAACACAGTTGAGGCGACAGCCTTTTAACACGTTCCCTGTCACAGCACTCTTGGGAGACCAGAATTGCTCCAATTGTCACAATTGTCATTTTACAGATATGGAAACGAGGCCCACAGAGACTAACGGTACTTTCGCATGGCTGATTAGCTCTGAATTATCCCATCATGAAGCAGGTATTCTGTTATGATTATTCTGCAACTGTGCAGCCAACACATATATTTTTTTAAAAAAATGCAACCATGGGCTGGTGTTTGAAACATCACTCAGAATTTAAGAATGGACACCCTTGCTCAGTAGTAGCATGCAGAAGGCCTCAAGTTCAGATCCTGCCCTCTTCAGTTAACAGATATTCAACTGACAGCTGAGCTAGGAAAGACTCAAGATCCTAGAGAGCTATTTCCAGGTGGAAGACAGGATTGAGCCGGATCAACTCACGGGCAAGATTTGCAGATAACATTAAGCCATGGTTTGCTTTTACAGTCTACAAACTATGGTTAGTTTCTTGTTAACAAACCAGAATATGAAAAAAATGGTTTGAAGTTGGCTTATGGATCTCTGTTTGCATGAACCATGGTTTCTCATGTTATGCCCAAGCCTGGGGGGTTCTCAATACCCAGACTCTCAGTTGGCCACAACAACAACAACAACAACAACAACAACATATTATCTGTAACCCATCTGGCTGGGTTTCCCCAGCCACTCTGGGAGGCTTCCAGCAAATTAAAACAAAGGAAGAGCAAGGAGAAAACCAAGCCAATGTTAAGTGAAACAAGTCATGGTTACTTTGGGAGTGTAGCTCAGTTGTACAGCATCTGCTTTGCATGCAGAAAGTCCCAGGTTCAATCTCTAGTAACTCCAGCAGTCTGGGAAAGATGCCTCCCACCCAGCCATAATCCCAGAGAACGTCAGTGATTGTTAGTGTAAACCAGTGGTTTTCAACCAGTGTGCTGTGGCACCTTGGGGTGCCTTAGATGATGGTAAGGGGTGCTGCGGGCAATACTGGCCTCTGTCCCTCTTTCTTTCCCTCCCTCTTCTGATGCCCCCTTGCCGCCCAAAGACTTGCATGGCTGTTTGTTGCAGCAGCCCTGGCTACAAGCTCCCCAGGCAAATGCCTCTGGAGCTGGCCAGTTGGTGCTTCCCAGGCCCCTGTGGGGCAGTGTGAGGAGGCATCTATCTCTGGGGCCGGGGGGGGGCAGCTCAGAGACCAGGGGAAGCAGCTGAAGCTGCCCAGAGACTCCCAAGGAGAGGGGAGAAGAGAGGAGGCTGAGGGAACACTCCACGAGGGAGGGTGTTCAAAAAGGGGTGAGGGGCTGCTAGCTCTACAGGCAAGGGGTGACATAACTGGGCTCCCGAGTCCCACAGGGGTGCTTCAGAAAGAATGTAGTTGGTCACAGCAGCCGTGAAACCAAAATGGTTGAAAACCTCTGGTGTAGACAATAGTGAGCTAGATGGACCAATAGTCTCACTTGGTGTTAAGGCAGCTTTCCATGTTCTGCAAAACTGATTGTAGCTTGTACAGCAAACTATGGTTAAAACAAACCACAGCTCAGCACCCACACCCAACCGCCTCCCAAACCTCATGGAAGTTTAATCAAAAGTTTCAGAGAACACAAAAGTAGGTTATTGGGGTTTTGTTGAAATATGACAGGCTTTACAATAGGCAGGATGCATAATTTTAGCATCTTATACGTCATCTGTGCTTCCCTAAATTGGGAATTGTAAGCTCTTGTTTTATTTCTAAAAGAGAAGTGCTAGCATAGTTTTTTTTTTTAAAAAAAGATAGCAATAAGATAATCTACCCACAAAAAACAACAATTGCCTTTTTGTGAGTGAAAAGCTGAAAATTATCAAGTCTGAACTCATAATATCAAACATCAAAAAGAATAATAATAATTTAATGACATGACAGTTTATTCAATTTGGAAATCTTATTGATTTTTTTTTAAAAAGGTAGAAATTCAGGGTCATTTCCACTGCCTTATCTTATCACTTCTGGTGGAATATTAACAAGTCAGGCCTATAAGATGCCAGCAAGCCCTGATTTTGCCATGGACTAGAACAATTAGGGAACGTCGAATGTTCAGGACTTTGTTCAATTTTATCTGTTAAATAGCACAATATTTTCTTTCTCTTTTTGATCAAGCACCATTCTAGCAGGCCATAGAAAATGTTCAGTTTAACTTGGGTTTAAATATTAGAGATGAGGAAGCTGTGACCCTCTAGATACTGTGTCACGGTGTGAGTGTCGGACTATGACTTGGAAGACCCGAGTTTAAATCCCTACTTGGCCACAAAGCTCACTGGGTCACCTTGGGCCAGCTACTGCTTTTCAGCCTAGCCTACCTCACAGGGCTGTTGTGGAGATTAAATGAGGAGGAGGGAACCATGTACGCCGCCTTTAGCTGCTTGGAGAAAAAGGTGGGATATAAATGCAATAAGCAAATAAATAATAGTCTATAACTCCCATTATCACCAATAGTTTTGTATGATGGCATTTGTAGTCCACTGCAAGGCAACAGGTTCCCCATCCATGCTATAGATCAGAAGCTAATGTACTGTAATTCCCATATTTTAAAAATGTTTTCAATGTTTCAATGTTTTGATGGAAGTGATTTATTGTGTATTTTTAATTATGTGTGGATATATTTTTTATAATTGGTTTTACCCCTGTAAACTGGATATATTTTTTATAATTGGTTGTACCCTTGTAAATTGCTTAGAAGCCATTTTGGCAAGTAAGCAGTATATACGGTAAGTTAATAAACCATCACCATTCTTGGCCACTCCTCTGCTGACTGGGGCTGATTAACTCTCATCAGCCCTCTGGCAACATCTGGAGTCCAGCAACACCTGGAGGGTGCCACACTGGCTATTCCTGGTATAGTGTTGTGGCTATTATGACCCCACAGAAAAGAAACATAAAACTAGTACAGTAAAGTGTATTTTCTTACTGGAACTTACGTTGATTAAAAAAAGAGAGGATTATATAAGTTTTCAAATTACACAAAATGTATTTTCTGATGCTTACTTCTATGGCATGCGATGGCACTCACTGATAAGAATTCAGAACTTTAAAAACCATGGAAGTTTGTTTTAGAAAATTCTGACCTTCACCTGTAAAACAGCAAAGCCAACTTAGCTCTCTTCAGAAAATTCCCCTCCCTTTATTTCAATCAATAAAGGCATTTACTGTGCTGTAGGTGTAAATATCAATACAACCCTGATAATACAAATGTCTCCTAGCGTTTCTTGCTAGACCTAAAAAAATCCCAGGAGTAGCTCATCAATGAGCACATTCATCACATTTCTGACATTTACCGTACCACATGCCTGACATCCAACAAAGTAGACTGTTGCTTGCAATAAAAATAATAGCCCTCAGATCCCATTATTCCCCATCCCAATTCAAGGGAGAGGTGAGTCAACGAAAAAGGGTGAGTTTATCCACCAGTGTTGGTTTTCCTATTTGTTTCTAAATAGACATCTGATCTTGGGTGGAGGTTCTGTCTTTTGCATTTAAATGATACCCTCCCAAATTATGGACACAATCAAATGCATGTGAATGTCTACATTTGGAGTGCATTGTAGCTCCAAACTAAGCTCGCTTCTTCTATTTAAGAATTTACTATAGGTCGTATGAAATTTACGGCATGTAATGCCCTAAGAGAAAATTTAATGAAAATGATTTATAGGTGGTACATGACACCAGTCAAGCTTGCAAAAATTTACTATTTGCCCGACAATAAATGTTGGAAATGTAACGAGACTGAAGGTACATTCTTTCACCTTTGGTGGACATGCCCAAGGATTAAGACATTCTGGGAGATGATTTACAACGAAATGAAAAAGGTATGCAAATATACCTTCCTGAAGAAACCAGAGGCCTTTCTCCTGGGCATGGTTGGCCAATTGGTGCCAAAGAAGGATAGAACTTTTTTTATGTATGCAACAACAGCAGCAAGAATACTCATTGCAAAGTATTGGAAGACACAAGATTTACCCACCTGGGAAGAATGGCAGATGAAGTTGATAGACTATATGGAACTGGCGGAAATGACTGGCAGAATCCGAGACCAGGGAGAAGAGTTGGTGGAAGAAGACTGGAAAAAGTTTAAAGACTATTTACAGAAATACTGTAAAATTAATGAATGTTAGAAAAATGTTAGAATGAAATTATATGGCTTCAGTAGAAATGTTATAAGGAATCAAATATAAACAGATTAATAGAGTATTAAAGGAAAAAATAAGGTTAGAATGTGTTAAGATAATTATAGGATAGAAAACAGAGGAAGATGGAAAGGAATTGCTGAAACAATTAACAGAAGTGGAATACAAAAAGGGAGGTGTGAGGAGGTCATTAAATAAGTGAATGAAAGACAAGATATTGAAATTGTTTGATGTGTTTTAAACTGCTAGTTTAATGTGTTTGTGTTATGTAGTGTTTTTGTATTGTATTGTTTTGTTCATTATTTTTTTTTATCTATGTTTGTAGTGTTTAAATTGTTGGGAAACTAATAAATATTATTTTCAAAAAAAAAAAAAAAAGAATTTACTATAGGTCTAGACTATAGGTCTAGACTAACTAGACATGCCACTGAATGCACAACTGTATTTAAAATATTTAGTGCTTTTCCCCTCTGCTAAATAAATGGGGAATGATCAGGATTAGGACTGTAGTACATGGGAAGGAATCGTCAAATTGTAGAGTTGGAAGAGACGCCAAGGGTCATCTAGTTCAATCGCCTGCAATGCAGGAATCACAACAAAGGCATCCATGACAGATGACCACCCAACCTCTACTTGGAAACCTCCCAAGAAGGAGCCCACAATCTCCTGAGGGAGACTGTTCCACTATCAAACAGCTCTTACTGTCGGAAAGTTCTTTCTGATGTTTAGTCGGAATCTCCTTTCTTGTAACTTGAAGCCACTGGTTCGAGTCCTACCCTCCAGAGCAGGAAAAAAAACAAGATTGTTCCCTCTTTCATGTGCCAACTCTTGAGATATTTGAAGAAGGCTGTCATAACTATTCTAAATCTCCTCTTTTCTGGGCTAAATATACCTAGTTCCCTCAACCATTCCCCATAAGGCTTGGTTTCCAGGCCCTTGATCATCTTGGTTGCCCTCCTCTGCACACGTTCCAACTTATCAACATTCTTCTTAAACTGTGGTGCCCAGAATTGGAGACAGTACTCCAAGTCTGGTCTGACTAAGGCAGAATAGTGTGGTACTATTACTTCCCTTGATCTGGACACTATATTTCTGTTGATGAAGGCTAGAACAGCATTTGCTTTTTTGCTGCTGCATCACACTGTTGACTCATGCTAAGCATGTGGTCCACCAAGACCCCTACATCCTTTTCACATGTACTGCTAGTAAGCCAGGTGTCCCCCCATCTTATATCTGTGCATCTGGTTCTTCCTGCCTAAGAGCAAAACCATACATTTGTCCCTATTAAAATTCATTTTGTTACCTAGGGCCCAGTTCTTCAAACTGCTAAGGTCATTCTGAATTCTGGATCTGTTTTCTGTGGCATTAGCTACCCCACCAGTTTGGTGTCATCTGCAAATTTGATGAGCATCCCCTCAATTCATTTTTTTTCCGCCAAGTGCATAAAACTGAATGAGCATAAGTTAAATGTGTGTTAAATTGCAGGCTCATTGTACTTGAAAAAAATCCTGCTGCCACACACTTTAGCTTCTGATTGTGTTAGATCTCAAGACTTGAGTCAACCTAGACCAACTGAACTTGGAAAGAGAGAATTCCCAGGAAAAAAATAGTGGTGAAAAAGATTTTACATTGCAATAACCAAGTTCACATGTGACTGGGATGAGTAAGGGCAGAGAAGGGATGCAATCACAAACTTCCCTGATCAAGGCCAGGGCAGCAGGTCAGGAAGAATGAATAACGGTAATTTATACGACTTGTCTACTTGGCTGCTTATGACACGTAGACAGTCAAGTATATTTAGGAACACAGGAAGCTGTCTTGTACTTGGTAATCTCCCCTGCAAACAAATCTGAATGAATGCTCAGGATATTATAAAAAAATTGAGTGTCTGGAAGCAGCTAAAGAGCTGTGGCAGGGGGACATGCTATTTAATGGGTAAATGAACTGAATGTATGCTAGGCAGAGTGTGGTTTAAGGCAGTGGCTTCCTGTTCTCTTTACACATGGAGGCAGGATTGGAACCATCAGGGCACAATAAAACACAGTCTGAATTTTGACAGAAGGTTCTGGGATTATGGTTTAAGAATCAATGTGGAATTGATTCATACAGGACATTTTTTTTTCCAGTGGCTGAGTCCAAAACCACATGATTAAGATGAATGGGTGAAACGGGTAAACACACACACACACACAAAAATGCCATGTATCCTTCCAAGAATGTTTCACACAGAACTGCCAATTGAAAATCTTTGCGGTGTCTCTGGCAATTTAACCCGGGCATTCAAGAGGCTTTCCCTTAATTTTTAATTCCTTAAGCATGAAACACTTGCCTCAATAAATAAATAAATTCTGCACTTTGGGAGAAAAATAACTGTCTTCAGAGCTTATTTGACTCACAGTTCTAACCTTGGCTATGCCCTTTGGGCTGAAAACTATATTACTATAATATTATTCTTTATTTGTAGCTTTATTTGTTGCTAAAAAGAAAGGTCTCACGGAAACTTACAACATCATAAAACACAAAAAGAGCAAAAATCAGTTAAAAACCAGATAGTAATAACAAGAAAGAGGGGAAAGCAAAGTACAGAAACAAATATTTCCTCAAGTGCTCAAACAAGCAAGGAGAAATCCTATCCTGAATTTTATGCACTGCGTTTGCATGTTTTCCGTCCTCCGGTGAGCCCAAGGTGACATCCATGGAGACTCTTTATCCTCACAACTCTCTGAAGCTATGAAAGAAAGGGCCAGTCAAAGATCTCACTGCGAGCTTCCTAGCAAGGCCAGGACTTGAACTTAATTTCCCTGACCCATGCCCAACACTCTCCTACAATATTAAAGCGGCTCATTGCACCTGTAGAGAAGCTTTTGGGAAAGGAATGTGCTTAGGCATTCACTGGAAGGAATGTTTTTGGGTGGGAAGGCAGACTGTTGGCAGCCCTCTGTCTTGGACTCAGTAGGAAAGGGTGCTTTCGGGGGTAAAGTGAAACCATTGGAGAGTTACAGTGCCTGCTGTGGCTGCAGAGGCTGATACAGGAGGAGAGACATGTTTTATTGCAGGTGGGGTAGATGAAGGCTGCCACAAGTGCCCCACAGAATTCTTCTCACTGGCAATCCTTCTGCCTCTGGTAGCTGCTGCAGATACATGACCCTGTCTGTCTCCAGGCACTGCCATCGCCCCATACAGCCTACATGTCATGTCTGTAGACTTCTCTGTAACACAGAGCTGGTTTGCCAACAGGCCTAGTGCCTGAAACCAGCTCCCTGTAGAGCATGTCCTCAGGGAACCTGCCATCTTCCATTCTGTGGATGTGAGCAAGCCAGCGTAGATCTATCCAGGAACAGCTGGCAGTGTGGCACTGTGGAGCGAGCATCCCAACAGTGGCATTCCTGGTGCATATACAGGACAGGGTGGTCCCGAGGTTGAGGTGGTGCAGGCACACTGGCAGGAGTGCCAGAGTGACTCCACCAGTGTACCCATCTTGCCACTGCCCTGTCCTGCCCTGCATCTGCCCTGTCCTGGTAAGTGACAGTGATAATGCTGTGATGAGGCCCACCGACTACTCCTGCATCTAGCTCAGTATTCTCTAACCTGGAAGGCGGCGGCTGATTTGACACCGGGGGCACGATACAAGAAGACCTGGAATATGGCACAAGTGGAAAAACTTAAGGCGCTAAAAGATACACGAAACAAAGACAATTTTGAGAAACACCAAGAGGGCAAGGTCATCGCTGTTCACTCATGGCAATCTCTAGAGCAGCCTTTCTCAACCTGTGGGTCCCCAGATGTTGTTGAACTACAACTCTCATCACCTCTAGCTAGCAAGGCCAGAGCTCAGGGATGATGGGAGTTGTAGTCCAATAACATTTGGGGACCCACAGGTTGAGAACCACTGTTCTAGAGTAATCTGCTAAGACCATACACATGTTATTACCTAATGCCTAAAATTGATCTCACTGTCTGCATGTGGTTTCTTAAATAACTTACCTCTAAGTGAATGATATATACAAATGGAATGCATGATGAGGAGGGAGGAGCGAATAGAGGGCCCATCAGTTTTGTTGAAATAATTAAATAGTTTTAATTGAACTTTGAAGAAATGTGCAATTAAATGTTATTGTTTTGAATTTTGTTGTGCAATTATATTCCTTAGTAGGCTGAGAAAACCACTATTTTTATACTTTTTATAGGGTAGGGTAGGGTAGGGTAGGGGCACTGGGGATGAGTTTGCGGCACCAAGGGGGCGGTGGCCCAAAAATGTTTGGGAACCACTGGTCTACACTGAGTAGAAGCAGCAATCCAGGGATTTCAGCTGAAATCCTAACACCATTTACCAGGAGTAAGCCCCAATGAATTGAACTGGACTTACTTCTGAGCAGGTGTTTCTCAAGCCCTCCCAAGAGATACCAGGGATTGAACCTGGGACCTTCTACATGAAAAGTCTGTGCTCTAACGCTGAGCTGTGATCCTTCCCTGCAAGTACCTTTCAAGAAAAAGAGTCAGACCCAACCACCTCCTTAAAAGGTAGAAGCAGAACTGCAGATATCAGCCACCAACTTTCATTTAAATGTGTGCTGCCAGCCTGATTTCTCTAAATGGCCATGGACGAATACGTTCCTCATTTATTAATCATTCCACATGAAATTCATTTCCAGAACAATTTTACTGCAAGTTCACAATGTGTTTGAAAATTCAGAAACCCATGGAAGGGGAAATGATCCGGTAGATACTAAACCCCAAAACCAAGAGCTTGACGCAAATAATTGTATCTGTCTGTTTAAAAACAACAGAAAACAACAGCATGCATAATTGGATCCAATCCTGAAACCATTTTTAAATTAAAATTAAAAGCTTACTTAGAAAAAGGGGGGAGACTTTCATAAATGGTGATGGGGGAAAGGGTGGGGGGAGAAAATGTTCCCTTAAGTTAGCTATTATAATGGCTTGTAAGTAGCTTTTGGTAAAAGACAATAAATGAGACAGATGGTCGAAATGTGCTTGTCTCTCTCCCTCTCTCTGCCCTCCCACCCCTTTTATTAATAGATAGATGGGCTACTCTTCAACAGCTGAATGAACAAACACTTTGACTCAGCTGCTAATGGCCAATTCCCCCCCCCCCCGTTTTATAACAAAAGAAAAGAGTGGTACAGATTTTTTAAAAACAAAGCTGGGGGGGGGGAGACACCCTTGTGCAATTTTTAATTACATGGATGCAAGAAGTCTTTGATAAGAAAGATAAGCGCAGTAGGATAGACCATGCTTTGAATACTTGTAGGAATACTTGCAGGTACCTATGGAACCAAGCCCTGGAAATTGTTCGAGCCTTTGGACACACCCCACCATCTCCCTGCAAGTAAACAGCCAATATATCCATAATGAAGATTCCAGTGCCAGTCCCAACCCCTGCAGGATCAATTTTATGTCTGCAAAGTGGGTTGTTTGATTTTAAACACAGGGGACCCATTAAACAAATGTGATCTTCCACCCGCAGTCTTCAGTGATTCCAGTTCCATTCCTGATAGCATGTCAGGACTCCTACCATCTCCTGCTGCTGCCTGTGTGAGTCTAGGCCCAAAAGATGCTTCGCGGATTAAGAGGGCAACCTTGGCCCGGGCACCACTATGACTTCCCAACTCTTCCAAAAATAACATGTGGCTCCCATGGGTCCAAATATCTCATAATGCATTTAAAAGCACAGAGTTGCATCCAGTTAAGTTCTACTCAGAGGACACCCATTGAAATTGATGGATCTAAGTTAGCCATAACATTGTAGAATAGGAAGGTACCCCCTAGGTTCATCTAGTTTATCCCCCTGCAATACAGGAACCACAGCCAAAGAATCCCTGACAGATGGCCATCCAACTTCTGCTTAAAAACCTCCAAGGAAAGGGAGTCTACCACCTTCCAAAGGAGTTTGTTCCATGAACAGCTCTTACCGTCAGGAAGTTCTTCCTAATGTTTAGTCAGAACCTTCTTTCTTGTAATTTGAATCCATTGGTTGGAGTCCTACCCTCTGGAGGAGCAGAAATCAACCTTGCTCCATCTTCCATGCATCAGCCTTTCAGGTCTTTGAAGATGGCTGTCATGTCATGTCATGTCATGTCCCCAGGCTAAACATACTCAACTCCCTCAATTGTTCCTCATAAGTAAGGCTTGGTATCCAGACTCTTTATCATCTTGGCTACACCTCTCTATACATGATCCAGCTTGTCAACATTCTTATCTGGACAGAGTATTCCAGGTGTAGTCTGACCAAGGCAGAATAATGCCCTTTAATTTTATTGGGTCTACTCAGGGTATTACTAACATTGCACACAGCCTACAGTATTGTGATTTGCCACTTGTCATATAATGACAAATGTTTTGTATGATATTCATCATATAATGTACTGTATTTCATTTAATTTATTAACATCATTTGTATGCTGTCCCATTAATCTAAAGTCTTGTGGATAGCTTACAAAAATACATGATAAAACAATGTAAACACAAAACAAAACCATAAAACCAAAAGCAACATAAATACAACAAGAAAACAACACTTCCAACAATTCCAAAACCTGAGGGCTACAGGTTTCCCCTCCCTGCTCTAACCACTGCACCACACTGGCTCTTCCCATAGCTCCTAATTCATGAATTAGGCCTCCATTCTGATCTCTGCAAGCATTGATCACAGAGACTGCAAAGGGAACACAGAAAAGGCTTTTTCTTTCTTCTTTGGCAATGACTCATAGCTGAGTAAGATTGTCTTCCATGAACACAATCTTAATAGTGAATCCATAAGTGACTGTGGAGGCCAATTCTGGATCCACGGGTCCTTCCACAATGGGGACATAGGTTTCTGGGTGGGAGCTGATCACGGTGACAGTTTGCCAAACGCACCTTCCTCTCAGCTCATTTCTCCCTTCTGTCCTGCGTTTGAGCATCATCAAAATCCATGACGCCTTTGGTAAAGGCTGTTCTCCAACTGGAGCGCTCGCAGGCCAGTGTTTCCCAATTGTCAGTATATATACTACTTAAAAAGAAAAAGATTTGACTTGAAAGAGTCTTAAAACCTCTCTTGTTGATGACCAGCATTATGCCTTCCATTTTTAAGTTCGGAATAGAATAGTCGCTTTCGAAGACGATAATCAGGAATCCGAACAACATGACCAGTCCAACGAAGTTGATGTTGAAGAATCAATGCTTTGACACTAGTGATCGTTGCTTCTTCCAATATACTGGCATTAGTTTGCCTGTCTTCCCAGGGCAGTCAGTGCCTCAGGAAAACGGGGCCCAGGTCCTCCTCACTTTTTAAAAGAACAGCAGGACGAAAACTATACTCACCTAGCAATGACTTTATAACAATCACATCTGGGCAGAAATGCCAGCTGGGATTCTCAAGCACCACCACCTGTATTTAACCTCATATTAAACTATAAGTGGGTGTCCACTTAGCAGCTTGACCTCCTGATGCAGTTTCAAGGAGCAGCAGACCTATTAACAGGAGTTGGTGCGCAAACCACCAAGAGAGTGTCTGTGGAGGCGGGGGCAGCCTTCTAAGAAAAAAGAGAGGCCACAAGAGGCATCTGAAATGAGGCTATTCTGGCAGCAGAAAAATCTTCAGAGAGGTGGGGGAAGGAGAAGAATGTCTCATCCAATGCTGATTTTAAAATAAGTTATTTGCATCAGAATTAAGTCACAGGTCTGGTTTAGCATATTAATAGCTTTGCTTGCTGGAGAGCCAAGCACTTTTCAATAAACAGCAGCCACAGAAGGGTTTAAGTGACTTGTTTTAACTGCCCGTTAAGTAGTCTTGACAAGGAGAATCCTGCCTCTGAAGATGTGCTTAACACACTCCACTAACAGGCTGCAGGTCTCAGGGAAAAAGAGCTTGCCACTTATGAAGCACAGCGCTTTGCAAATCCAAAAGCTGCTAATCTTCAAACCTGCAAGGAGCTCAATCTGTAGGAGATTAGATTCTTGATTATATCAGTTCCTACTGGTATTTCAAAATTAAGGCAAGGACACTCCAGCTGCACAAAATTCATGGGGGGAGAGAGCAGAATTTGGAATATATGTGTCAATTGCACATGTGTGTATGCTTGTGTGTGTGTACTGTCAATTGCAATCAATTATACTATACTCTATAAAACAATTTTAACAAAACATTAAAAAGCATTCACAATTAAAATGTACAATAAAGCCGATTAATACGATACAAACATAAAAAATGTTAAAACAGCAATTAAAGATGGAGGTTCAAGTCAGCAGATCAGGGGAATGCTTGTCTAAACAGGTGTGCCTTCAAGAGACGGTGGAATGCCAATATTGATGGGACCTCTCCTAGTTGACTCCAAGCCCATCTTGAAGGAATTCAAACATGAACATCGCTAGGATGAAGGGTACTTTGGCAAAGGGCCACCTGGTGCCCCACCTGCTATGGTTCATGCGAGGCCTTGTGGGCCTTCCTTGATAATAAATGGGGAAGGTGCTCCCCATCACCATTTTTGTTTCCAACAACGTCCCATAATTTGTTATTGTTCCTTTTAAAAAGCAGCCCTGCTAACATCAGGGGTGAGCTAGCAGTCTGAGGTTCCTAATCAACCTGCCATCCAGATACTGACCAGGTCTGAACTTGTTTAGTTTCTGGAATTGAACCACTTCAGGCATCTTTTGGACCACCCCTTCACCCAATCACATCTCACCTTCCGTCAATGGAATGCCAGATGGCATACATAAGATGGCTGAATGGAAAACCAGGGAGCTGCACAGCTGCACATAGATTTGAACACAGGTCTACTTAGTCCACTACACCACATTATCTTCTCTGATTTTCTTGTTTGATCTTCATATTCCTTATGGTAGTAGTGGGAACCTCTGATCTTCCAGCTATTGCTGGACAACAACTCCCATCATCTCTGACCATCAGCCATGTTGGCTGGGCCTGATGGGAGATGGATTCCCACAATATATAAGAGGCCAGAGTTTCTCTACCCCCATGATAAACAATACCATTAATGTCATCTATTAGAAGCTATTCCACTTGCCTGTAGCAGAGAAGTCGTAGCTCGCTGGTACATCAGCTGCTTTACATGCAAAACACCAGGTTTAATCCCTGGGATTTCTAAGTAGGGCTGGGAAAAGACTTCTGTCTGAAACCCTGAAGAGGAGCTTCCAGTCAGTAAAGATCACGAATTCCCAAATTGTGGCCTGTGAGCATCCTTCAGGGGTTCCATGCCATTTCTGCTCCAGGAGGACATGCTTGGAGAACCATTGGTACAGACAATAAATACTGATCTAGACGGAGCAATGGTCTAGCTCAGTACAAGACAGCTCTGTACTGAGCTCCTATGTATTGCATGGCTCAATTCACTAGGATTGGCAGGTACCTACTGCCAAAGGCAAAGAAAAACTGATGTCACTATGAAAAAAGTTATTGTTTTTCTTCTCCCCTTCTTTCCCCCTCCCTTCTTCCTTTTATATCATGCCTATTAGACTGTAAGCCTGTCAGCAGACACTATACATTTAAAGAATTTCATACAGGTCTGAAAAAGCAAATTAAAGAAAATGTTAGTACATAGGAGTAGTAATGTACAACCACCCCTCAATCAATAAAATAACCATGCTGAAATGGTGGGTAAGATAAGCCAATGGGTCATGGGAACCTAGTGAGTGGTTTATGCAGCTCCTTTAGGAATCTTGGATAAATTTAATTAAGTCCCACAGAGTTTAATTCATTCAGAAAGACCAAGTATTCTTTGTTGGCAAGAACAGAACAGAGGGGGAAAGCCAATATGCTTTCCTCCTTGAGTAAAACATGCTAGTAAATGAACACACGTTCCTGTTTATATCTGGAATCTTCGAATAAAACGAATTGAACTTTTCTGAAAACCAAAGAGGGAGGGGATGGATGAAAAGTATGTGGCTCTGTTTCACTTCTCTAAACAAAAACAAGTAGTTTTCAAAAATGCATTCTGTTAACTAAAAATGAAACATTACCTCACTGAGGAATATGAGGACAATTTGCAGAATCAAACAAGGCAACACCCCGCCAGCTGTGACAAAAAAGAGGCAGACTCTGTAAGTGAACAAGCGGCTATCTACTCAAAATTTCTCCATCTTATTCTATCAACTGAAATGTCTCTAGTTGCCATTGCTCCCACTGGACTAATGCTGGCTGAAGCACACACACACACAAACACACACACAAATCTGCTGGGAAAGTGAAGAAAAGAGGAAGTGGTAATTTGACCTTTGCTCCAAACCCACAGCACCCCTGCGGTACCCACAGAGCCACCCAGGTCAGGCTGTGTTGCCTTGATACGAATGCAATCCATTGCCCATGAAAGCCAAAGCTGCAGTTACTATCAAAACTGCACTGCAAATATTCACATCCTTCATCATTTGGTGTGTCCAAAAATATTTATTTCTATTTCTTTTCTTTTTTGCATAAAAAAGAGTCTATCACTGTGCACAGTCACCTGCAGTTGCATTCCCCTTCTCACCAACACCACCCATTCTCTGCTCCTGCCCCCAACTCTCCTCTTCCACACTGCAGGAAAACCCCCACCAAGCTTCTCCATCATAGCTGCTGCTTCCATGTAGCCAGTATGGTGTAGAGGTGAAATTGTTGGAAGAGGATGTGGGAGACCAGGGTTCAAATCCCCATTCAACATGAGGCTTGCTAGGTGGTCAGTCACCGTCTCCCTGCCTAACCTACATCGCAGGACTGTTGGAAGGATAAAATGGAGAGGGGGAGAACCATACAGGCCATCTGATTGGCTCCCCCAGTGTGTTTACACTGCAATGACCTCGTCACTCCCTCATCCCTCCCGCTCCCCCTCCCAGTATGCCACAACGATGCCCATGGCAGAAAGTCAGGTAAGACTTGCTACCGCCTACCCGCCTGGGCACTGAATCTGAGGCCTTCTGCCTCTGAGTTATGGCCTCACTCCAGCACTTCATCTGCTGTTGATATTTTTGTGCAACTGAGAAGGAAAACTGCCTTTTTTGGGGGGGGGGGGGGCGAACAGAATGAAAAACAATGTGCTATAGCCAATGTTCTCCGTCCACTCTTGTGCTAGATGGCTAAGTTTGAATGTTCATAGAATTGTAGACTTGGAAGTTGGAAGGGACTCTAGTCCAACCCCCCTGCAATGCAAGACTCATGCCTAAATGCTGCAGGACAGAAGAATTCAACACAGGAATTCTGTGCTAGTAGAAAGTTACTGCAAAGCGTTTCGCCAACAGGACACATATACCTGTAAGTGACTTTAACTAACACACTATATTGGATGCAGATGAAAACTTTAACTGAGGATGAAGTTTGCTCTGGAACCTTGTCATTAGCTAGCTGCAACCCACCCCCAGCTCTACATGCTGCAGGTGCAAATAACAACAACAACAACAATTTATTACTTATACCCCACCCATCTGGCCAGGCATCCTCAGCCACACTGGGCTGCTTCCAACAGGATATTAAAAACACAATAAAACCTCAAACATAAAAAACTTCCCTAAACAGGGCCGCCTTCAGATGTCTTCTGAACGTCAGATAGTTGCTTATTGCCTTGACATCTGATGGGAGGGCGTTCCACAGGGTGGGTGCCACTACTGAGAAGGCCCTCTGGCTGGTTCCCTGTAACCTCACTTCTTGCGGTGAGGGAACCTCCAGAAGACCCTCGGAGCTGGACCTCAGCGTCCGGACAGAACGATGGGGATAGAGATGCTCCTTCAGGTATACTGGTCCGAGGCGGTTTAGGGCTTTAAAGGTCAGCACCAACACTTTGAATTGTGCTCAGAAATGTACTGGGAGCTAGTGTAGGTCTTTCAGGACCGGTGTTATATGGTCTCGGCGGCCACTCCCAGTCACCAAACCTTGTGTACAATATTAGTCTGTTATTCTAGCCTAGCTCACAGCTAAAACCCAATCCCATTGAAAACAATGCCACCGCCAAGACTATTAAAAAGACAGCAAAGTGGACTTGTGAAGGATTTCGGCCTAGATGTGGGATCTCCAGGATGACAACAGGCATTGATGGACATTGGGGAACGCAACCGGGAAAGGGGGGAGGGAAATTTGGAATCCAAAGGGTGTTAAATTATATTTTATTCTATTTTCTATTTTCTTTTATTTTAATCTGTTCTGCATATTAAAGAGGGGAACTCGTGGAAGGGAGCGGGGTCGATTTTAGGGGATGGAAAAACATTTTTAACATTGGGTTAATTATAATAAGTTTAAAATTTGGGGTAAGAACTTGTTGAATCTATTTGAAGGAATTGGAATACAAGAGGGGGTGGGGTGGGGAAGTCCTGGAAAGATGCCAATGGAAATAAGGTTATAAAATGGATGTTTTATTTCTTTTCTTTTTTCTGTTATATTTGAAAATGTTCAAGAAATATTATTAAAAAAAGAAAAAAAGAAAAAAAAGAAAACAATGCCACCGCCACTGGATGATGCTTGCTTGCTAATGCACCAAACAGTGCTTTTTCAAAAAAGCTCCCCCCCTTTTTTTTTCAATCTGGCCAGAGGCTTGGGTGTTTCCTCTTTTTTAAAAAACAAAAAAACCCCAAGATTGCACTTCTCCTCTGCTGTTAGACCTGGAACGGAGGTGGAATTATATTAGCTTGACTTCAAATCGATTAGGCCTGTTCCTAAGAGTACAAAACCCATTAGGAATGCAGCATTCAGACACTGAAGAGGAGGAGAAGGTCTAAACGGATTAAAGTTTGGTAGGAAATAAGTCGTATTTGGACTGCACTGCTTCCAGGGCTTAGGGAGGAACCAAGCAGAGAACTCTCTGTGTTAGAGGCAGACAGTATTCTGACTGTCTGAACTGAACACATACTCAGGACATGCTCAGAATGCAGACATCTTAGGATCCTAAGAAGAGCATTGCTGCTGGATCGGGTCAGAGGCCCATTGAGCCCAGTCTCCCGTTAGGAACACGGGAAGAAAAGGCGGTTTTAGGGTAGTGCGTCTGGTTTGGCCGCACTGCAGGGGGCACCAGAACAATGCCATAGAATAGAGTGAGAGAGACGGGAGTGTGCCGAATTTTAGCCTCACACAGGGTACCACTGAAATTTGAGGTTGCAAAGTCTGCCACTGCAGGAAGCTGCCTGACACCTAGTCAGACCATCCAGTTCAGTGTTGTGTACACTGACCGGCGGTGACTCTCCAGGGTTTCAGAGAAGGCGACAGTCTTAGAGTTATCTGGAGATGCTGAGGATTGAACCAGAGACCTCCTACAAGTGCTCTACCACTGAGCTACATCTCTCCCCTTAAATGACTTGCTGAAAGCCAAGATCGAAACAGGGACCTTTAGATCATCTGTCAAATGCTCTCCCAGCTGAGCTATTTCAGCCACTGCTCTCACAGATGCTTACGGGGAGCTCACAAACTTCTTGTTCACACGTTCCTCCCCTCCCTCCGAGGAAGGAACATGCGGTATATTGGGGCCTCACTAATATTTCCTTTAGGGAGTCTTTCAAAATTTATTTCAAAGTATTTATAAGCTGTTCCTTATCCTCAGTTTACAGGGCAGGGAGCAACAAAGGCATATTAAAACATGTTTTTTTTAAAAAAAATAAAAAATGGCAATAACAAAATCATACTTAGCCCAATTGAAGAATGAACTAAGAGCTGCAACTGAACCATTTAAGAACGACCAAGAACTACCAACTTAGGCAGTATCCAAAGGGAGGGGGAGAGAAAGGTAGTTTCTTTCCTAATATCAAAGGGAAGATAGTTCCAGATCTGGAGGCACTGATGGTTTGAAAAGGGAGGTATGTTCTGTGCAGGCTGCTTTAGATTCCTGATTGTGATCCAATTCATGAAAGGCAGCAGGGATGCAGCAGACTAGGAAATGGTGATGGAGAAGACCCAAACTCAAGAGTTCTTATATTATAGGTGAGATACGTAATTAGCTATTACAAAATAAACAGGTCCTCTCAATCATCCTAAGATTTCTACCATTCTGCAACAGATCAGTCCTTTGCAATCTTGGCTACTGTAGTGTATAAGCACTCCTGGTTTTTCCAAACCAGGAACTGCCTGAGTCAGTGCTCAGGCACCAAGCTTTTATAGTTTCTGTTCTGTGTTCAAGGCAGCAGCTTAATGAATGGTTTTTCCTTCCACAAACCGTTTTGTATTAAAGTCGTTTTTGTTATGCAACCTCTTGTGTGACCTCCTCTTCAGAACACATTTCAGCAGTGGTGGTTGGTGAAGGCAGGAAGACCAACAGTAGGGGCACCCTACGATCATCATTGCAGGCCCTTCTTTGTGTGCCTCTTTCAGAATAGGTTTAGAGGGCGGTGACATGAGAATGGGCATTTTCTGCGGTAGCTCCCCACTTGTGGAATGCTCTCCCCAGGAAGGTGCACCAGGCACCTTCATTACACATCTTTAGGTGCTAGGCAAAAACATTCCTTGTCTCCCAGGCCTTTGGCTAATTAAATAATATACGGCCTTTTAAACTGTGTTTGGGGGGTATTATTTGTTACCACGGTATGTATTTTTGTGTTTTTATATTTTAAACCGCCCTGTGATCCTCGGATGAAGGGCAGTATAGAAATGTAATAAATCATCATCATCAGCGGCAGGTGGAGTCAGAGCTTAGGGCAGATGGAGGCAACTGATCCTAGATTCAGCTCCACTCTCCTTCCCTTCTGAGTTTTGCAAAGGCAGCACTGAGACTAAGGAGGAGGAATTTGACAGCCAATGACACCCCCTGGACTGTCTGTAAGTAAAAGGCAGGCAAGTGGGGCTGGTGCAGTTTCTTATGGCACCTGCTCCATTCGCCCTATTGTTCCAGCCTCCCCTGCTTTGAAACTGCCTCCGTGTTCAAGCTTGATCTGGGATTTTGTTTTTATTCACTAACAACAGCAATGCTAGTTTATAGGTTATGCATTAACCCGCCGACTGGGCATGTAATGGCAAAACCAACGAGAGGATTCTGGACAGAGTCCAGCTACTCTCCACTGAGGGGCAGGAAAAAAAGCCTCAGCAACTCCAGATGCCAACAATGAAAATGTTTTCTGGAAATATTCCTTCATCCCAGAATTACCCAGCAGAGGGCACTTTTGATTCGCAGACCACACGAGGATTTTCTTAAGCACAGAGAGGGAAACTGTGCCGAAGCAAAGGTGGTGCTGTCTGCTCAGAAATGAAGATGTTATAGATTTTGGTTCTCCTCCCTCTTTTTCCCTGTTCAAGTTTTATTAAGTTCTCATCTTTAATTCATGCCTGCAGGAGGGTTGATGCCATATATATATATATATATATATATATATATATCCACAAAGCATAGTGTTAAGGCCGGCAGTGGTATCTTCCTTGCCTTCTGCTTCTCCCTCCTTATTTCTGACTTCAATGATTTGTTAACATTTGACTAACATCAAAAGAGAGAAATCTATTCTGGCAGGAAGCAGGGCGGCAAGAGCTTAAGAGAGAACAAACTCCTATTAGATCGCTAAGTCTCCTCTCCCTACGAAAGGGCATGAGACGCAGCCCACCTGCATATTAAATTCATCCATCGTCCTCTGCGAGAATGGCTGGATTCCCCCTCCCATTGAAAATGAAAGAACCGACAGGTTCGATTCCCATAACCTGCAGCTGGGAGAGACCCCTGAATGAGGAATCCTGGACAGCCATGGCAATATTGTGCTGGATGGACTAATGGTCTGACTGCAGAAAGCAACTTCCCATGTTGCTGCTGTCACAAGTCTGCAAAGCTTTTTTTTTTTTTTTGCTCAAAGGAGAAACGTGGAAGTGTACAAAGGTGACATTGTGGGGCCCTCAAGGTTGTGGATGATGTACCAGGAATTTCATCACAAGTCAAGGATTACAAACCATGCTCATGTTGGGAATGCTAAGTGGTGTTTAACTGAGGGGTTGAACATGTTGCCTGCAGGCAAAGAGCTGGCCCATTAAGCCTGGCTGCATATATTTTAAGTAAGGGTTCTGGTATACACACCCACCCACCCCTTCCATATTTAACATGATTGAACAGGGATAGCCCCTTGCTGATTTGGCTGCTAGCGGTGTGGGCAAGTCCAAACATGCCCACTTCAGAAGCAAAGGAGAGGCTATCACTTCAATATGCAGGATGCAAAAACAAAGCACACCTGCTCTGATAGGTAAGGTGTTATCCAATGCCATCACCACGCCCTCCCATGATCAGCTTTCTCCTGCTCCATAAACTCTCCTGCAGGGGAAAGTGCCTCGCAGGTTATAGGACCACAAATGAAGTTGACTGAGTGACCTTGGGCCAGTTTAACCTACATCACAGGATTGCCAACCTGAGCTTCCTTGGGGGATATAAATGTAATATTATCCACATCTATATCTATATCTATATCCAACCTATCTATTTGCATTTACTGCAGTCACACTTCTTAGAACAGTTATTCTAAGAAGGGTAAGATGACATTGTCAAAGCAGATGACATGAAAAAAGGACAGTTTTAGTAGGAAGGTCCAAACTTGGCAATTCTGAAGCACCCAAGGAGAAGCACCCAGACTGAAAGCTTTATTTATTTAATGATACTTTTCTGAAACTGGGGGAGCTTCCAGACTGTCATTATTTTCAGGTAAGATTCAATCACATACCAGCAAATTCAGGTTGTGAAATTAAAGCCGATTGAGAGTTCTGATGCAACAAACCTGCTTCTCCAAGACTTTTTGCAATAAGGAAAGTGACTTTATCATCAAACTTCCCTGCAAACAAACTGGAACAACTATCCTTTATGTAGCCAAGTCATCTAAAGAATGCTCAATAAAAAGGTCAAATGGAAGTGTCCTGCATATGACTGGCATTTTCAAAGACCAGAGAAGACCTTCTTTTTGGTGATGTGAGCTCCTTCTTGATGTAGGCCTTCACTGGCCAGAACCACTGTCCCCCTTTCTGAACAGCTGTGGAAGATGCCCACACTTAATCATAAAGCACAGAATCACAATCACCTACTTCTGACTCCTGGCAATGGAGCAAGTCCATTGCAACAGCATCTCTCATCCATGGCCTTCCTTTTAAAAGCTTTAATAAAGGAGAGGTTCTTCCTGAAGTTTAATCAAAGTTCTACTCTCTTTTAATGTGAACCCGTTCATTCGAATCTCACTCTCCAGATGGGGCATAGCTGAGTGGTACAGCATCTGCTTTGCATGCAGAAGGTCCCATCACTGGCATCTCTAAGCAGGACTGGGAATGTCCCCTGTCTGAACCCGGGAGAGCTGCTGCCAGTCAGTGTGGACAATACTGAGCTAGATGGCCAATGTTCTGACACAGTATAAGGCAGTTTCCTATGTTTCTGTATGGGGCAACAGAAAACACTTCATCATCTATGTGACAGCCTTACAAATATTTGAAGATGGCACTTGTATTGCCTCTTAAGTCACATATCCAATTTTCTCAACCCGTCCTTAGTGGACTTGGTCTCCAGGCCCCTCACCATCTCCTGGCAGATCTTAGGAAGACACATGTCCCACCATCAAAAAAAAGATCAGCTAAACTCACCTACAGGTGGTACCTAATACCAAGGAAACTAGCGCTAATACACCCAGGAACCTCACCAAAATGCTGGAGAGGGTGCACCTCCACAGACACATACCTTCACATGTGGTGGGAGTGTCCCAAAATCCAACTATTCTGGACAACAGCCATACAAGAAATATGTAAAATAACTAAGCAAGTATTAGACTTCACCCCAGAATTGGCCCTACTAAACATCTTCCAAGACAACAATGCCCATTTACACCACAAAGAACTCATAACCCACCTACTTTCAGCAGCCAGAAACACCATAACCAGACACTGGAGAGACCTGTCAGGAGTAAGCATGGACCAATGGTACCAAACAGCATGGGAAACAGCCCTACTAGAAAAATTAACTAATAAACTGAAACTGACACGGGGACAAACAGAAGAAGACACCTTCACCCCGGTATGGCTCCCCTTTATCACATACACAGCCCAACAGGACAATGACAATAATCCACCAACAGCATACAAATCAATATGGCTAACCTGATCCAAAACACCCACCCACCCCACTCACACACGAAAACAAAGATCACCACAGCCAATCACAAACAAACAATCACATCCTAGGCCAACCCCAACCTCTCTCACCACCAAAGGAACACAAGTGAACAACACAAGCATGCTGACACCAAACTACATACATTAAGCATAATAGAAACACCGCTACCCGACCCCACCCCCATCCATCTCCCCTCCCTCCACCCCCCTTTCTTTTTTTCTTTCTTTCTTTCTTTTTTTCTTTTTTCTTCTCCCCCTAATGCCTCAACAAATGAAATGGATTTGTAAAAATGTTACGGGGGGGGGGGAAATACGAGGCATTACACTTACACTGTAAAACAAGAAAACCCTTAATAAAATATTAAAAAAAAAAAAAGCTCAGCTCTTCCTAGGGTTGGCTGAGGCCCACTGTGACTACTGGGGCAGAATACTAGGAGCCCAAAGAATAGGTGGACCCAGACCTAATGACAGGCAGAACCAGTGCATTCTGGTTTTGCCCCCATCATCCTGCTTGCTGAGTTCTACTGAGGAGAAGGAAGCTAGTGATGGTTGTAAGTAAGAAGTGAGGCCAATGGGGATGGTTGAGGGCAGACTGTGGTTGGTGGGGCAGTTTTCCATTTGCCTTTAAGAGCCAGCCTGCACTGGCTTTTCCCCTCCTTGAGACTGCCTCCTTGTCTGTCTCAGCTGGATTCTGATTGGCGGTTGCTGCTGCTTTTAATCTACTTGGATGTTCCATTAAAGGCGACAGCTATAAGATAGCAGGAAGAGACGACCTCCAGCTGATAGCTCTGTGCTTATAAGCACTGGGACACACCGTCTCTATAAATTGTCCACTTCTTCTTAAAGTACACTTGAGAGAGGAATAAACACACACCACGCACCACGACGAACCCATGATCATGATAGGAAACTGTTAAATTTGCCACATCTGCACCTTACAATTTATAACACTTTCTGGGCTAGCATCACTACATTGCCTGGGCCCATCTATCGTCCTTCCCATGCTGCCAGTGGCTTTAAGTGGAGGCAGTTTAGATAAAAGGCCAGAAAATTGTGAGCTCATGAACTTGAGCTAATTGCCTCTTAGCTTTTGAGTCTGAACCTTTCCTTCAATTCCACAATAGGCTAGGTGGAATCATTTTCAATACGTTGCTTAATAGCTAGGATTCCTTTCCAAACCCCATCCAGTCAAATAACATCTATATATCTGCAGCAAGAAGATTCAAGTTTCCCCAGAAAGAGGTTTCAATGGGTAAGGAGTGGATAATTTATTGCACACAGCGAATCAAGTGTTTCTTGCTTTTATTACAGTTAACCAATTCCCCCCTCCCTTCTCCAGGAACACGACAATGAGTAGAATGGAGCACAAAGGCAGAGGAAAGAAAAGAGGGGGGAAGGAACAATTGATCCTGCCTCAAGAGAAGCAGGCATGAGTCCCTCAGAAGAAGAAAACCAGGTTACATCTGGCTATAAAAAAAAGTATGTTTTTTGTGGTATTTACCACTTTAAGTTCCCTGCAATAGACCTCTTTTTAATGGTGGTAAATTGTAATGCATTACTAAGGGAGCATGGGAGATGCTCCCAGGTAACTCCATTAAGATTTGCAAGAAAAGAGCAACATATTCTGCAGACCAAAGTGGTTGAGTGGGCATATATAGGGCAAGGTGGTGGAATATAAATGTAATTAAAAATGTAATAAATTTAAAGATAAACATTGGTAAAGAAAGGAACCACACAGTTAATCCCTACAAGTGTAAGTGGGGTGCCCCATTTCTCTCCCCACCCACCATGCCAAATTTTATATTGTAAGCTCATTGAGGCAGAGATCTTGTTCCCTTGTACTCTATACAGCAACACTTATAGGCACCATATTCTTCTTATTATTATTATCATCATCAGAATTAATATTAGCGCTGAAATTCGAAACAATAATTCATTCTTATTATTAACCGGGATTAATAATCTATTCATCCTATTTAAAACAATAATCAAAAGCCTACAATCGATCTTGGACAATGACTCTTCCCTCCCAGAGGCCTTGGGTGACAGCCCTGTAATTGATTACAGAGAGTTTCCCCATCCTAATGCTACTTGCCACCATCAACAGACCACAGGAATATAATAGGGAGCTGCCTTAAACTGAGTCGGAACGTCGGTCCATCTAGCACAGTACTGTCTACACTGACTGGTAGCAGCTGTCCAGGATTCCACACATGGAATCCCTTCCAGTCTTACCTGGAGATGCTGGGGTCTAAACCTGGGACCTACTGCATAGCAAGCAGACGTTCTACTACTGAGCTATGGCCAGAGGCCAATGGAAGCTGACACCATCTCTGTCCTTGTTTGTACTTTGACAGCATTAGTATGCAGGGGTCAGCAAACTTTTTCAGCAGGGGGCCGGTCCACTGTCCCCCAGAACTTGTGGGGAACTGGACTATATATTTGGGGGGGGGATGAACGAATTCCTATGCCCCACAAATAACCCAGAGATGCATTTTAAATAAAAGCACACATTCTACTCATGTAAAAACACGCTGATTCCCGGACCATCCACGGGCCGGATTTAGAAGGCGATTGGGCCAGATATACCCATGGGATAGGGCCTAGCAGCATCCACAATGCCAGGGATTCATTCACTTGCTCAGTCTAACTTATGCCATTATCTACCAGCAATGTCTTTCTGCACTCTATATAGGCCCAGCAGGCGAGTCTCTGTGCAAAATAATAAAAGGACAAAAATTTGATATCAGAAATGGCAACAACAACAATAAAAATGGTGTGTGTGTGTGTGGACATTTCAACCTCCTGGGACTGTCTGGAACTGACTTTAAGGTGGCCTTTGCAAAGGGAAACTGCAATGTGAAACTGCTCAGTTACAGCACATCAAGAGGTTCAGTGCTATCGCTTGTGGACTGAATTAGGACAACTGAGTTTTATTGCCCTCCATGTGTTAACTGGCTTACCAATACCAAGATGTATGCATTAAAAAGGTAAAGGGACCCCTGACCATTAGGTCCAGTTGTGGCTGACTGGGGTTGCGGCGCTCATCTCGCTTTATTGGCTGAGGGAGCCGGCATACAGCTTCTGGGTCATGTGGCCAGCATGACTAAGCCGCTTCTGGTGAACCAGAGCAGCACACGGAAACGTTGTTTACCTTCCCGCCAGAGCGGTACCTATTTATCTACTTGCACTTTGACATGCTTTTGAACTGCTAGGTTGGCAGGAGCAGGGACCGAGCAACAGGAGCTCACCCCATTGAGGGGATTTGAACCGCCGACCTTCTGATCAGCAAGTCCTAGGCTCTGTGGTTTAACCCACAGCGCCACCCGCATCCCCAAGATGTATGCATTACCAACAACTTTTTTCATGAATGGCCACTGTTAATCATGTAATTTTCTGCATTTCATTTTCTTCCAACCTCACTGTTTACAACTCCCTCTCCTCTATCTATCCATACATCTATCCATCTCTGCCTAACTCCCCTCCAAGAATAACACTTCATGCATCTGATAAATTATAGTCCACAAAGGTTTTCTAAGAAGACAAAGCCATATCCTGCTATGATAGAATACAAACTCTGAAATTAATCACTCCCATTATTTTCATTGGGCCTACTCTGAGTAGCACTAACAATGGATGCAACACAGAGGACTCCAGGAGGCAAAAAAAAGCAGAACAATTCAGCAGCACTGTTTTAAAAAACAACAACAACCCTTTTTAACCCAATTTGTTAAACCCACTGGATTAAAAGAGGTTTAGTGTGGTTTAGTGTAACTCATGCTGGAATAAGGTGGATATAAAACTAGAATAAAACAATCTAAATGAACCAGCCAAATGAGAATTTAATCTCCTTTAATTAAAAATAAGAACCCATTTAAAAAACAACCCAGAAAGCTTTTGGCAGAGGAGCAAACAGAAACCAGAGCACCCAGTGTGCTAGGATAAAAACACATCCACCTTACTTCTATAGCCTGTCTTTAGGTACCTCTGAAAGAGGATTAAGCAAATTCTGGGAGGATAAGGCTATCAATGGCTACTAGCCATGAAGGCTGTTGTTCTCTGCCTCCACAGTTGGAGGCAGCAATGGTTCTGAATGTCTGTTGATGGAAACTGCAGGAGGAGAGGGTGCTCTTGTGCTCAGGGGTCCTGCTCTCAGATTCCCCACAGGCAGATCTCGTTGGCCACTGTGAGAACAGGATGCTGGACTAGATGGGCCATTAGCATGATCTAGTAGGTTCTTCTCATGCTCTTATGGAATACTACAACCGCATTTGGAGATACAGTGGTACCTCGGGTTACAGATGCTTCAGGTTACAGACGCTTCAGGTTACAGACTCTGCTAACCCAGAAATAGTACCTCAGGTTAAGAACTTTGCTTCAGGATGGGAACAGAAATCGTGCAGTGGCAGTGGGAGGCCCCATTAGCTAAAGTGGCACTTCAGGTTAAGAACAGTTTCAGGTTAAGAACGGACCTCCAGAACGAATTAAGTTCTTAACCCGAGGTACCACTGTACTGTGTACAGTTCTGGTCCACCTTACCTCCAAAAAGATATTGTAGAACTGGAAAAGCTTCAGCAAAGGGCAACCAACGGGAATAAGAGTGTGGAGAAACTTCCCTATGAGGAGTACAACATCGGGGGTTTTTCAGCTTAGGTGGGCAAGGAGTGACATGCTGGAAGAAAAAACAAAAAAAAAAATTCCTTCCAGTAGCACCTTAAAGACCAACTAAGTTAGTTCTTGGTATGAGCTTTCGTGTGCATGCACACTTCTTCAGATACACTGGAAGAATGGTATGCTGGAAGAAGTGTATTACAATTATGCACGGCATGGAGAAAGAGGCTAGAGAAAAGCTTTTCTCCATCCCCCATAACACCAGAACCTGTGGACGTTTGCCACTGAGTTATGGTCAGTGGCTGGCTGGAATGTGAGGAGCCCAACAGTAAGGTGGCAACAGAGCGAATGACAAGCAGAGTCATCTGATTCTCATTTTTGTCCCCATCCTCCTCCCTGCTGAGCTCTACAAGAGGCAACTCTGAGACTATGCAGGAGGGAGTAGACAGGCAATGCCACCCCCTGGACTGGTTGTAAGGCTGGTGGGGCAGTGCCTCATTTGCCCTAATGGACCAGCCTCCACTAGCTCAGGTCTCTCTGCGTACATTGGCATCCTTCCTGAATTATCACGCACCCAGAATGGGTGTATTTATTTATTGGTTGAACCTAGCCACAATGAATTGTTACTGCCGAGAGGGAGAGGGAGAATTGTGATTTTCATTTTCTCTTTAGATGCTTTAACAGAATGCTTTCCCCAAAGGAACATGCTCTTCTTTTGGTCTCTGTCCCATAGGAATTATTCTTTATATAGAGTGGATGTTCCCCCCCCCCCCGGGGCATCTTGGTAGAGTTTTGCTTTCAGTGCGATTCCTTATGTTATTGTCATTCACCCCACCCCCACTCCCACCTGGCAAACAGCACCCACACGATTCCATTTTAGAGCTCTCAAAGCAACGTTTCGATTTCCCTACTCTTCCAGTCATAGCTCAAATGCCTCTTCCTGCTTGCATTTCGTGCTACAAATAGTCACTTAAGCCAGTATGGAGAACCCTGAACACTTTGCAAGGCGGCAGCAGCAGAGCATACACAAACGGAGCCACAACGGTTTTCTTCCTTTGCCAGGTATAAGTCTGCATATTGATATGTGTTTCGGTATTGGCAGATAAGGCAGCACAGTTGTAGAACACAGAGTACTGCCAGGAAGAACACAAAGCAAATCTAAATGACTGAATGTAGTTGTTGCAAGAGAGGAAGCTCAGGGACCTTTGTCTGTAGTGCTTCGCTGAACTGATCAAAGGGTCGCGGGATAAAAATGAATGCAGGAACTAGAAGGTCAAACATTTGCAGAGAGCTGTCTGGAAAGAAAAAAGCCAGCACTTGCACCCTTGGTTCACACAGAACTGGACAGAGTAAAGGATGGCAAAAAGGAAAAGGGAAATTTTATCACCAGGTTGCCCTCAAAACCTTAATCAAGGTTATAGCACCATTAGTCCTAGGTGGCCTTAAAGGTTTTTGGTAGTGAGGTGATTACCCAAATGCTTTGCGGTGTGGAAATATGGGGCGCAGATTCTAATTCCATCAAAACGTCAGAAATAGGGCAGAATCTTTTCCAGAAACTTTATTCCCTTCCTTGAGGTATCTTGGGAGCTCTCTTACATACAGAATAGGGGTGGCCAACACTCAAGGCTAGGGCTGACCGCAGCCAGCTAGGGATCAAAACTCCAGGTAAGATTATGCTGGCACCATGGAGAAGATAAATGGTGCTATCAACAAAAGCAATGGAATCCCTAGGCAAGGGCATTTTGTCTAACCATATCCTTAAATACAGCTACAAGGGCTTACTACTACTACTACTACTACTACTACTACTACTACTACAATCATTCAGAATAATAAAGACCAGGGTTTCTGAAACTTGGGTCCCCAGCTGCTGATAGACTACAACTCCCATCATCACTGGCTAGCAGGACCAGTGGTCAAAGATGGGAATTGTAGTCCAAAAACAGTTGGAGAACCAAGTCTGGAAAACCCTGCTTAAACTA
Organism: Podarcis cretensis; assembly: GCF_951804945.1. NCBI lineage: Eukaryota > Metazoa > Chordata > Lepidosauria > Squamata > Lacertidae > Podarcis > Podarcis cretensis. The sequence goes on from NC_137186.1 coordinate 33,865,026, forward strand.
TAATGCCCCGTTAATCAGTAGTCACTTTGGCTGTCCCTGAACTCAGCCTTCGTTAAAGTGACTAGGAATGACTGAGAATGCGATATGGAAGGGGTTAAAAAGAAAAACTCTACTGCAGCCAACACACATCCAAGCACATGGTGTTATTTAAGCCTTGCATCAGAAATATAAACCATGAAACATTTTAATATAAAATGTATTAGCAACATCCTTTGACCGCTAAAGCTTATTTTAAAACCTTCATCTTTGTTCTTTTACGACTGACTAGAATTTGCTTTCAAGCTCTTAGCTGGTCAGGAAGCAAAGATGTGATGTTTAAAAACTAACTCCTGTGAAAGCAAGGCTGAAATATTTCACAGAACAGGCAGCTAGCCAAATCAAAGTGACCATAATATCATCTCGAAAAGCATTCAGGTGGGACAGCTCAAGCTCAGGTACAGCCGATGAAAGATGACTTCATCAATAAAAGATACCCTATTGTCCTGAGATGTGAAGCTGAGGCAGATCAAATTTTTAACACACTAGTGAAGGGTCACAGAAATGGAAGGCTGAATCTGTCAGCTTGGTTTCTCTCAGTTTCTTATTTTTCCAATCTTAAATCCAGCCCTCCATTTCCACAGTAGTTTGCAATTTTATTTTAAAAAGTTCTCATAAAAACACATCAGCTATTTTTTCCAGATACACACATCTTTGCAAAGTAATTTCCTGACATATATGTTAGATTCATGCATTTTTATGTACACTCTACCCTAGTATAAGCACTTCTGTGCACGTTATGTGGGAAGTGAACTGCACCACAAAAATTCAGAGAAGTGTGAATCTCAAAGGATGGTTCTATGTTTGGTTCATGTAATGTTTCAGAAAGTGGAAATTTGGCAGCTTCTTCTTTAAACGTGAACGGGATCAAATTTCTCCTCCATCCCTAGTCACAGAGAAGCTCCTTTCCCCCTTTGGCAATTTTCTGTATCATCTTCAGGAAGCTATTGCACCCACTTAAAAAGGCAGCACCAAGCCAAACACAGCTGGGCTGGAAGATGGCATTAATTCTCCACTGAGCTGCTGAAAATGTTATCCCTTGGCAAGGCAGCTCTTGGACAGCCTCCTTCCTAAACTGCAAATCAGCTTAATGCCCGTTTTACGATTCAGGGCTGCGTGGCCAGGTGGAGCAGTTTCAAGGTTGTGTGGCAACTGAGCTTTCCTTCAACTGGTTAGAAGTGGCATTTCCCTGCAACCTCCTGAGAACAGGTTACTAAAGAAGGAACACCACAAATTATATGCTCAAGTGTATTTCCAGCCAAACCATTTCCCCATCTGGAAGCCTCTGGTCTTGACAAAAACGATAATAGTTTCTTTCAAATTTTTTTTTTTTAAATTATGGATACTGCTGCATTCATCATCTGAGGCCCTTCTTCATGTGCCCCCTTCAAAGAAGGTGCAGAGATTTGTTGACCTTTTCAGTGGTGGCCCTTTGTTTGTATAATATTTTCTCCAGGAAAGCACATCTGTTGCTACTGATGTCTCTTTTTAGCTGCCAGGCAAACATATCCTTATGTAACCAAGGCTTGTGGTTGTTGATTGGGAGGATAGATAGATTATGTCCGAGGCCTTTGTTTTACTCATTCTTCAAGTGAGGTAGGTAGGACTTATTCTTTTTAAAAGATATAGTTGGATAAGCATTCAAGTTTTTGTCTGTTGCTGATTTCTTTAATTTTAATTTAACAGCAAATTACTTTGAGGGGATAAGAACAAATAATCGATATGCAAAGAAAAGCATTATTAGACCCTCCGAGAGTGTTTTATTTACTGGAACTCCAATTCCAAGGAGCTCAGCCTCCTTCCATTTCTCCAGGCCCAGATACTGTAAATTCCCATTGGTGTGGGTGTTCTGTGTCTCTTAACTGTCTTTTTAAAGAAAAAAACAAAAGCCAAAAAACTGCTGAATTGGAAGTCCCAAGATCTACAAGCTGGGGAAAGGACTATACAGTTGTACCTTGGTTCTTGAATGCCTTGCTACTCGTACGTTCTGGCTCACGAACGCCGCAAACCCGGAAGTGAGCGCTGTGATTTGCAAACGTTCTTTGAAACCTGAACGTGTGACAAGGCTTTCGCGGCTTCCAATTGGCTGCAGGAGCTTCCTGCAGCCAATCAGAAGCCACACCTTGGTTTCCAAACGTTTTGAAAGTTGAACAGACTTCCAGAATGGATTCTGTTTGACTTCTGAGGTACAACTGTAGTTCAGTGGTAGAACATCCGCTTTGCATGCAGAAGGTGTACAATCCCTTTCATCTCCACGTAGGCATTCTGGTCTTTGTCAGTATAAATCAGATTCCTATGTCTGTAAAGCAGTCCTTTATTACAAACCACCAGGAATGAAATCCTATTTTAGTTTTAGGGGAAGCACCATAGTTCAGTGGTAGAGCACTTGTTTCACATGCTGAAGGCCCTATTCAACACCTGACACCTCCAGGTGTAAATGCCCCCAGTCTCAAATCCTGGAAAGCTACTGCAAGCCAGTGTTGGCAATACATGGACTAGTCCTCTGACTCAGTAGCTTCCTATGTTCCTATTGCTACCCTTCTCTCTCCCACATCAAGACAACTCAATAACCCTAGGCTCAGCGGAAAAGGTTTTACCCTTTTGCAGCTGAAATAATTTGCCAAAATGGCCTCATATTTTCACGACCTCTTCTTTCAGTGAACAATCCGAGCTAGTAATTTTGTCAAAAGGTTCAGGTAAGAGCCATCTGAAAGCTCCTTGACTTTGGGGCTTTGCCTCAGGGTTAAAAACTTATTTCAGATGACCCCAGGTCAGCAGACAGTAATTTGAGTTCCCACAATAAAATCAAACTACACAACATGTTCCTTTTCTTTTCCTTAGGACAATGCAGACTCTTTATTACATTTGTGATTACAACGTGCCTATAACAATGTTCTCTAACAGGCAAGCCTCGGGTCAAATGAGTCCCTTGATCAATTTATCAGAGGTCCCTGGTTGCTGCTGCGGATAGGCTATGTCTGAACACTATCTTTTATTCTCTCCATTTGGCTGGAACAATAGGCTGCTGAGCACATTTGCTAAGGTTGTTGTTGTTGTTCTCTGTCTCCCACTCCTACCCCTTACTCCCATGTGCATTTTGAACAATTTAGGGAAAGAGGAAACTGATGCTCTGCTTGAAGTGAAATTATGAATTCACACACACACACACACACACAATTTGAAAAGTAACTAAGGGTGTATGGTTGGGAAAATGAAATGCTTGCATTTAAAGCACTTTGATACAACTTTAAACTGCCACGATTTCCCCCAAAGTATTCTGGAAGCTGAAGTTTTTTAAGGTTGAAACAAAATAAAAAAAATTCTTCCAGTAGCACCTTAAAGACCAACTAAGTTAGTTCTTGGTATGAGCTTTCGTGTGCATGCACACTTCTTCAGATACCTATCTTCAGATACGTATCTGAAGAAGTGTGCATGCACACGAAAGCTCATACCAAGAACTAACTTAGTTGGTCTTTAAGGTGCTACTGGAAGAAACTTTTTTAAGGTTGCTGAGAGTTGTTAAGAGACCCTCTACTCCACTCACAGAGCTACAATTCCCAGAGTTCCCTGGGATGAGGGATTGATTTTTAAAAAGCAAGAGAGAGAGACAGAGAGAGAATGTACAACATCAGCCCTCAGTAGACTCTGCCACAACAGGCAGTAAGAGCCAAAGGTTGGCATGAAAAAAGAAATATTTGACTGCTGGCAAAAAGGAAAAAAGAGAGAGAAACATCATAGCCAGACACTGGAGAGACCTGTCAGGAATCAGCATGGACCAATGGTATCAAATATTATGGGAAACAGCCTTATTAGAAAAACTAACCAATAAACTGAAACTGACACAGGGATAAATAGAAGAAGACGCCTTCACCCCGGTATGGCTCCCCTTTATCACATACACAGCCCAACAAGACAATGACAAGAATCTGCCAACAGCATGCGAATCAGTCTGGCTAACCTGATTCAAAAACACACCCACACCCCACTCACACACAAAAACAAAGTTCACCACAGCCAGTCACAAACAAACAACCACACCCTAGGCCAACCCCAACCTCTCTCACCACCAAAGGAACACAAATGAATAGTGAAGAGAACCCGCACAAGCGACGCTGACACAAAATCCCACACATACATTAAGTAGAATAGAAACATTGCCACCTGACCCCACCCCACCCCACTCACAATGCCCCACTCCACCTCTTTCCCCTTTTTTTCCTAATGTAACACTAATGTCCCAACAAATGAAACTGATCTGTAGAAAATGTAACTTGAAAAAAGAGACATTGCATACTTCTGTAAACCAAGAAATCTTTAATAAAAAAATATGTAAAAAAGAAAGAGAAAATAGAAAAAAGAGAGGAGGACAGGCAAGCTTTCCACTGAGTTCCACAATCTGGGAGCAGTCACGGAGAAGGCCCTGTCTTGTGTTATCACCAAATGTGTCTGCAGAGCTGATGGGGCCAAGAGAAAGGCCTCCTTAAAAGATTGCAAAGTCTGGGAGTCTTTCTATAGATTCTGTTTAGGCACCGTGACTAAAAGCTGCTGAAAGATCCCCTCCCTCCTCCATGAATTGGTCTAGTCCTCTGTTAAAGCCATCTAACCTTGTAGCCACCACCATATCTCGAGTTTGCACCTACATTGGCCAGATACAAAAGGGAGCAGGGCTCCTGCACCTTTAATAGCTGAACACCTGCTGAAATACCCTCTTCTACACAACTATATGAAAGGGGCAGACTCCCTGTCCTCTTCTTCACCTGCCTACACTAGTGGTGGATTCCAGCTGCCTATGTTGTGTGAAGAACTGCTTCCTTCCACCATCCTTTTTCTCCACCACCATGTTAGCCAAGGGGCAGCTGAAGAAGATGGAGCAGCTGTCGGTGGATGGGCCATGGCACAACGAGCATTTCCTGAGTGTGAAAGTGCTGCTGGACCTCCTGGTTGGCTTCCACACCGAGTTCAGCTGTGACTTGTTGTTCCAGAGGGACAAGCTCATCTTGGACTTTCTTGGAATGCACCTCCTGATTACCGAGAGCGATGTGGGTGAGTTCCTCATCAAGGACGCCAGGGCAAGCAACCCGAAGTCAACATCCAATGTTTCCACCACGACACCAACTGAGAACTCTCAGCCAGATGCTGGTTTAACAATGGACATTAAGTGTATTTTATGTGTATTTTAATGAACTGAATGATCAGTTATGAGTCATGGGGGCATGGGGAGTGTGTGCATGAACTTAACAACTAAATAATAATCATCTAAACACTGTTATTTGTTATTGTTTTTATTGTTCTACAGATTATAAATGCCATGTTAATAATATAATGACTTCTGTAATTGTGATGCTTAGATCATTTTTTATCTGTTGATTTATTAGTAGTGTTTTATAGATTGTAATTGTTTGGTTAATTGTTGAATTTATTAATTGTTTTATATGTGTATTTGTGATGTTGTATTCTGCTTTAGTATGCAATTGTTATTTATTGCTTGTAAGCCACTTTGGGATTTGTTTGAATGAAAAGCTGCATATAAATTCAATAAATCAAAACAAATAAAAGTCAAACCAGTTATCAATCACACACTCTCTCTCACTCGCACATACAATACACACAAGGTCAAAGTGTGTGTATATGGGGAGAGTAACTCAGTTTGATAACCAGTCACCCAACTTTGGGAGGCAAACACTGGGGCGTTCCCCAGGGACCACATCTACCCATCTCAGGGCTGAACTGAGGCTTCTACTGTTTGCAGCCAGAATTGATTCAGCATACTTTAGTACTGGCACAGATTAAATGATCTGGAGGACCACAATCTTACTAAGCTTTGCAGGTTGGAGTAATCGAAGCTTGGAAGTTGAGCACCTACATTTCAAGATGCACTAAGGATTTATAATATTTGAACAGAAAAACGTCTGCCTATTAATCCACATACTCTTAGGAACTGGGATTTTTTTTTTATCACAATGCTAATCAAGATGGAACATCCATTGTTAATGCTTTTTTTCTATTTGGTACCCCCAAATCAAGATTAATCATTCCGTGCCCCAAGATTTTGAGACAATTACATTTACCCAGCTTTGACAGCTTTGACAGATCTTAGGTTCCAGCAGATGCCCTCGGTATATCTGGATGGGAGATACCTTGGAAACTCAGTTATATAACGGAAATGTATATTTGGGTACAATCAGATTGAAGATATCATGCATTATTTGCTGCTCAGTCATTTGTATCCTGGAGTCCAGAGGGGGAAAATTGCCATGTATTCTTCAGTAGTATTTATGTATCTCTCTCTCTCTCTCTCTCTCTCTCTCACACACACACACAGCAGCAGCAGCAGGAAGTAACTAAATTTGATAGCAGTACTATGTGTCTACTTTACAATACTATGTTTACTTTTGGAGGCTCACTTCATTGTGGGGTTGAGATGGCATTCTGATTCTTTTCAAACTCTTTGGACTGTATGATCTAAATATGCCGTATTTTTCGCTCTATAACACGCACCAGACCATAACACGCACGTAGCTTTTAGAGGAGGAAAAAAAAAATATATTCTAAACGAAATAGTGGATATATGATTTTTGTGGTTCATGCTGTGGCCACAGACATGTGATCTGACAGTGAGTTTGGAGTAGCCCAATGCAAAAATCCTGAGGATTCATATGGATCCATGCTTTGTAACCACGGAGGAGGGAAGGAAGGGGAACCATGGATCCTCTGCTCACGACTGCAGCAGATCCCCCCTGCCACCCGCAGGCATTCGCTCCATAACACACACAGACATTTCCCCTTACTTTCTAGGAGGAAAAAAGTGAGTGTTATGGTGCAAAAAATACGGTATGTTGCAAGGGATTGCAGTTCAATCTGCAAAATTAGTTAACAAATCTCTTACTCCAAAGGATTAATGCAAAAGCTCACAATACAATTCAGGGCACTCAGGCACTAGGCAACTAGCCTTTCTAATGCCTGCTGTGCTGTCAGCAATTTTCATATGAAAATTGGCTGAAGCATCAATGCAAGAAATAACCCACACCATAGTTGATAATGCTCTCCTATCTCCTAATCTTCTGCCAATACTCCACACATATAAATGAGTAAAAACTCATTTTATTCTTTGTGGGCGGGTTGTCATTTTGCAAAGGAAATTGTACACGGGCAAAATATCCCAACAATTAGAAATAATTATTGCAATATAGATATAGTTCTTTACCTTTGTAGGACATCAGAGTCTTCTGATTCTTATGCTTTTAAGCTCAAGGTGACTGGCAATGTTACACAAACCAGTGTTTTATTGTGACTTGTTTGCTGGGTCAAACTTCACATTCAGCATTTTCAAGTTCTTTTAAAAAACCCTGCTATGCCCTTTAAAAACTATAGTGAAAACTACAATGCCTGTTATCCAGAAGGCACTGGGGATATGGGCATGTCTTCACTCCTAGTGTTTATACTTCCAAAGATAACCGATTTAATTTATTGCTTTGTCCCTTGAGGAACATTTTGTAACTGGAACCTGCACCAGCAAGGCCTATGTGTAATCTAATTAACATGGTGTCTGCATTAATTAACCTTCTGTCTTGCTGACTTGAAAGGCCACAGACATGAGTAGGTAAACTGTAGTCTAGCAATCTTAACACAGATTTCCCTTTTGTTTCTTACTCTAAACACCTAGAGCCTGATTTATTTCCACCCCAGATGGCACCAAACTTTGCTTCCAGCCTTTTAAGCACTTGAAGAGCAACTAGAGCCAGGGGTTGCCAACCTTTGGGAGATTGTGGACACATGTGCAAAGCAGATGAATGGTTTTGGGCACCACATGAGTGTCACAATTACCCTCCCTCCATTATAACCCCCCTGAAATTGCACCTGCACTGCAATTAGGTTTTAGAAAAGCTTTCTATGGGCTACAAAAGGCTTATTCCATGTCCAATTTAAGCAGGTGTGAGGCACTGTGGTTGCCAGGTAAGAAATCTGTGGGCAGACGTGTGGCTGTGAGTGTCATGTGACCTGTGAGCTGCAAGCAGTGGTCAAATAGCCTTAAAGTATCTAAATTCTGATGTTGGCTAGCTAAGGTAATGTAATGCACTTGTTTTCTAGAATTAATACAATGCTATGCCCGTTAAATTCCAAAGCCAGAGATGCTCAGTATCGATCAGATCATTTCTGTCATTTAAGTAAAACAAGGATTGAGAACACTTCGTCCTTTTAAACCTGAAAGTTTAAGCTTTCTTCTCTCTGCACCCCCATCTGTGAATAGAAGCTGCAATTCAATGTTTTGCTAGCAAAGAAGCCGTCTAGGGTCCTCCTTGCTTTCCTTATCTGTTGGCACAGAACAGCAGTGCCTTCAGAAGAAGACCAGGAGAACTTCAAAGGAAGAAAAAGAGTAACTCAAAGACTGGCAGTAGAAAATGAAACTTTGCTTAAAACTGCCTGTTGCCATGGTGTTGCACATGCAGATAAGAACATGTTTCTGCAAACCAATGAAAACGTATGCATGAGCTGTCCACACGTTTTGTTACCCCGTTATATTGCTTGAAAGAGATCGTTCACGAGTTAGTCAGAAGTTATAAAAGTGTCTTGAATTTTGTATTCTCAGCCCAGCTTTTTGGAGCGATCCTCTGGGCCGCTCATGCAGATTCATGAATAAAAATGAGTTCCTTCCATGCGCTGTATGTCTTCATTTGGCCTGGAGACCTGGGGTGAACTAAAACCCCTTTTGCAGAGTAACAGGACTAGGACCTGGGAGATCAGGGTTCAAATCCCGACTCAGTCATGAAGCTCACTGGGTGACCTTGGGCCAGTCACAACCTCTTAAACAACCTCACAGGGTCATCGTAGGGATTAACTGACGGGTGTGTGTGAACCATGTATTACTTGGAGGAAAGGTGGGATATAAATGCAGGAAATAAGCTCTTCTTCTTACCAACTTAAGAAAGCTGGAGGGGCCAGACAGATGGAGATGTCAGTTGCCAACCTGGCATCCAGAGATCTCCACATGATCGCAACTGGAACCACGCAAAACGCGCCTGGCAGCTGGGGAATTTCGAACACTGCTCAGAATGTTCCATTTCTGGGTTTTCTGCTGGCTGCTACCACTTTTACTACCAGCAGGCGGAATGGGAAACTCAGTGCCAGTGGAGTGACTTTAGCCTGGCAGAGCTGTTCTAGGTGGGGTGAAAGGAGACCACCATATCCAAACTCCCCCAACCCTAAAGCTTGGTGCAATAAACCGAGATATCAATGAGCTTGCACCCTAAGATAGCTGCTGCCCCTCTGGGAACAGCAAGTTCAAATCTATTACTTGCAGCCTGAATTGAGATAATGGGTTGTTAACCTACTACTGTTGTTAAATAGCTTACCAACACTAAAATGTATGTGCTATCACAGTCACTGATATGGGATTGGTTGCTGTAATTGTTTTACATACATTTATGCTCTAATATGGTTGTTACAGTCTGTAATTTTTGCAGTTTATTCCACTCTCCCCCCCTCCTGTGCATATATGTATATACCTGCCAACTTAGGCAGATAACATTTATTTCCCAAAAATTATTTATTTCCCAATTGGTTGTAATAAAACCAGGCTAGATCAAAGCGGTTTACAAAAAGAATAAAACAATAAAATTATCAGTAAAAATGAAACAGAAAAAAACCCATTTAAGATATTCAAAAAGTACGGTAATCAAAATCAGTGATAAGGTGAACCCTAGATTAAAGCTCATGTCAATATTCAACGTTTATCAAGCATCTGATTGAAACAGACTCTAGTCCTTAAAAGCTTATACTATAATAAATTTGTTGCTGATGCCACACGATTGTTGTTTTGACACGAATGTTTCTAACTCGAAGCTAAACATTTGCTCAACAAACAAGCATCTGCACCCTCAGGAATCCTTCTTGTTCTTGGAGGGGAATGTTGTGACTTCCCCTCTCCCCAATGGTTTCAGCTGGTTTCCAGGCCTTCCTCCTTTGCACAGAAGAGGGTTTGGAGAGCTGACTTTGCTTAACAAATAGCCCAGAGCCATCATCTCCCCACTGCCCTTGTGGTGACAAGTAACCTTGCTAGAAAACCTTGCACATGAAAAACAGAGGGTGTGGGTTGTTGTTTTTTTAACCTAAAAGATGTCCTGAAATCAAGAGATGTGCTTAGTCAAGCTGTGTGTATTCTCAACAGTTCATGTAAACCATCCATCAGTTAGCAGTATGAAAACTGGCTCCCTGAAAAATCACAGTTCTGGAAATGGAAATGCATGGAGGAGGAGGAGGAGGAGGAGGAGAAGGAGGAGGGGTGTGGGGTGTGAGGGAAGTGGGAATACAGTAGTATTGCCTTGAGCTGCATTTTGCAACGCAAGCACCACCGAGCGCTGGAAAACAAGCATCTCTTTTGTACGCTTCTGTGAGAAAACCCAGCAGAGTCAGACCCACATCATTAAAAGGCTTTAAACAAGAGCTGGCTAGGACCATCTCTCTCTTCCTCTCTTCCGGTGTAGCTCATGATGTGCCAGTTCAGACATACAGAACCACTGCTTTTCCTCACAGGACTGTGTGTGTGTGTGTGTGTGTGTGTGTGTGTGTGTGTGTGTGTATGCACGAGGGGAAACAGGGATCACTGGTCAGGAACAGATGTACTGTTTGTTCTCTTTACAGAGTGAGAAAGGAGATTTATTCTCTCTCAGGGGCACTCTCACCATGGCGGTAACATCCTTTCCCCCAAATATAACTTTACGCAGGAAGGATGGGAGGGTCACTCGCTGCCACAGTGGCTGGGAGCCTGTGGCCCTCCAGATGTTGCAGGGCTGGGCTGCAACTCCCATCGAGCCTGAAAAATGCTGGTGCTGATGGGAGTTGGAGCCCAACATCTGGAGGGCCTCCGATTCATGCTGGCGATTCCTGGCATGACCTAAAGTGGGTCACAGCAGCAGCACTGCCACCACTTTTGTTTGTTTTATTTTAACTTAATGTATATGCTGTTTAATTTTAAGAAAGCCTCTAAGCATTTTCCAACAAGATAAATTACCGTAAAACTTAGAAATTCTCGATTAAAAAAACAGGTATTTACAAACATTCAAAAGATGGTTAAGATTACATATAAATACAGAGAGTATTTGTGTATGCATAGATATCTAGTTACATGGCTCAAGCTTGTTTATTTTATTAAAATAGTTCATAATTGTTTGGCATATTACAGAAAAAATTAAAAAGACGGTTAAGATCAACAATGTGTGTAATGGTTCTAGGGGTTGCTCATGCATAAAATCGGCGCCACACCTGGCTGGGTTGCCTGAGTGAACCCTTTCTGTCCGAACAGCCACTCACCCGTGGCTGTCTCAATCGCTGGCAGAATCCATCAGTGGGCGCTTCTTGAACTTCTTCCAGCAAAGAAGCTCTTTGACGCCTAGTCTCCGCCTACTCTCCCTGCGCGGAAGCCTTCTGCGCAGGGAGGGTGTGGGCAGCGGAGGACCCGTGCTCTCCCCGCTGGTCTCCGGCGAAGAGTCATGGAGCCACCTCGCCGATTCCCCCATCTGCCCCCCTTCTCCACTGGTGCTACGCTGATTTCCTTCCCCAGAAGATGGGCTGCTTCTCTCCCTCCCGGGACGCTCTCTGGAATCCCTCTGGAGCCCTCCCTCTCCCTCTGGCTCCGATGGCAGTTCCCTGAAAATGTGGAACACCATAAAAATATATAGTGTAAGCTTTAAAAGCGGGTCTTTAAATACATGTTTTATATTGTAAACTGCCCTGGGATTTTCAGATGAAGTGTGATATTGAAATTTAACAACAACAACAACAGCAACAATAACGTTTGGGCTAAAGGTAAATCTGGAGTGACAAGGTTGAGGGCTCTTGCCTTAGATCAGGGGTGGCTAATTGCAGCCATTGCATCAAGCTGCATCAGAGGAAGGAAGGAAGGAAGGAAGGAAGGAAGGAAGGAAGGAAGAAGAGGAGTTTGGATTTGATATCCCGCTTTGGAAGGAAGAAAGGAAGACACAGGGTCAATGTTAGTTCTGCTAAAAAGCTGGTCTTCTCCCTCCCGCAATTGTCACCTGCCAGCGGTCATTAGAGTATCAGGCTGCAACAGAGGAGTGAAGAGAAGGGATATAGGATTACTCTGTCAGACCAGCAATGGCCTCCTCTCCTTAACTTAAGAAACGACTGCTAGAACAGGCCAGTGGCCCATCCAGTCCAGCATCTCACATATGCTCACGGGAAGCTCACAAGTGGAGCCTGAGCTCAACAGCACCCTCCCCTCCTGCAGCTTCCAGCATTGCCATTCCAAAGCATACCGCCTCCAACTGTGGAGTGGAACAGATCCATCTGGGTCAGTGTCATCCTCCATGAATTTGTCTCATGCTCTTTCAAAGCAATCAAAGTCTGTGGACATCCCTGCCTCTTGTGGGTACTGATTCCAATTGAAATAGGCACTGTGTGAAGAACAACAGAGCCTGCCCTCTCTGGCCGGTGGCTCATCTTGTTGTTGTTGTTTAGTCGTTTAGTCGTGTCCGACTCTTCGTGACCCCATGGACCAGAGAACGCCAGGCACTCCTGTCCTCCACTGCCCCCCGCAGCTTGGTCAGACTCATGCTGGTAACCTCGAAAACACTATCCAACCATCTCGTCCTCTGTCGCCCCCTTCTCCTTGTGCCCTCCATCTTTCCCAACATCAGGGTCTTCTCCAGGGAGTCTTCTCTTCTCATGAGGTGGCCAAAGTACTGGAGCCTCAGCTTCACAATCTGTCCTTCCAGTGAGCACTCAGGGCTGATTTCCTTCAGAATGGAGAGGTTTGATCTTCTTGCAGTCCATGGGACTCTCAAGAGTCTCCTCCAGCACCATAATTCAAAAGCATCAATTCTTCGGCGATCAGCCTTCTTTATGCTCCAGCTCTCACTTCCATACATCACTACTGGGAAAACCATAGCTTTAACTATACGGACCTTTGTTGGCAAGGTGATGTCTCTACTTCTCAAGATGCTGTCTAGGCCTGTCATTGCCCTTCTCCCAAGAAGCAGGCGTCTTTTAATTTCGTGGCTGCTGTCACCATCTGCAGTGATCATGGAGCCCAAGAAAGTAAAATCTCTCACTGCCTCCATTTCTTCCCCTTCTATTTGCCAGGAGGTGATGGGACCAGTAGCCATGATCTTCGTTTTTTTGATGTTGAGCTTCAGACCATATTTTGCACTCTCCTCTTTCACCCTCAATAAAAGGTTCTTTAATTCCTCCTCACTTTCTGCCATCAAGGTTGTGTCATCTGCATATCTGAGGTTGTTGATATTTCTTCCAGCAATCTTAATTCCGGCTAGGGATTCATCCAGCCCAGCCTTTCGCATGATGAATTCTGCATATAAGTTAAATAAGCAGGGAGACAAAATGCAGCCTTGTCGTACTCCTTTCCCAATTTTGAACCAGTCAGTTGTTCCATATCCAGTTCTAACTGTAGCTTCTTGTCCCACATAGAGATTTCTCAGGAGACAGATGAGGTGATCAGACACTCCCATTTCTTTAAGAACTTGCCATAGTTTGCCCTGGTCGACACAGTCAAAGTGGTCGACTAGGTGGCTCATCTAGTCCATCCTATTCTCACAGCGGCCAACCAGATGCCTGTGGGAGGCTTGAAAGCAGGATTGACATGCAACAGCATTCCCTCCTCCTGTGATTCCAAGCACAGGTATTCAGAGATACACTGCCTACAGCACTAGAGACAGAACATAGCTATCATAGCTTGTAGCTGCTGATAGCCTTATCTTCCATGAATTCGTCTAATACTTATTGAGGTTTTCCATTCCAACTTGCAACTAAGAACTTGACCCTGCATTTGCTTATTTCCTCCTGGTCCCTCCTAATCAATATTCCTATTGTGTCATGCCTTGCAAGCCTGATGACAAGGATTCTCTCTCCTTTTTTTGGTGATTTGTAAGCTGCTAAAGAGCAGCTTTAAACAAACAAGCAAATAAATAAATAAAAGCAATGTTAAATAAGCCAGCTAGGATAGGCACCCACCATTCTAAGTATTCCTTATAGAGCTCAGGTGGAAACATACAGTTGCAACTGAAGTTATTCAACCCCCATTCCAAATCAGGTTTATTATCAAAATTTACAGACTTTCAGCTGTTTGCAATGAGCAAATCAAACAGAAGCAATTGAAATAGCTCAACACAATGGATGCTTCAAATGGTTTTCCCCCAAAATCAACTGAAATTGTAACTGTCAATTGGTTTGGTTTGGTTTGCCCATTGCAAACAGCTGAAAGTCTGTAAATTTTGATAATAAACCCAATTTGCAATGGGGGTTGAATATTTTCAATTGCAACTACCATATTTTTCAGTCTATAAGATGCCCCCAGGTATAAGACACCCCCTATTTTTGGGGACTCCGATTTAAGAAAATGGGGAAAGGTCTATCTGTGTATAAGATGCCCCCAAATTTTGGACATTATTTTTTAGGAAAAATCCTAGTCTTATACACGGGCAAATATGGTCTATCTTTTCCAGGGGTTTTACTTAATTTCAGGCAGGAAATAAGGGCCTTTATATCACTATTGGAGGCTAGTTGCCATTCAGGAAGGTTGCTGGTACATATGATTATCCAAACTTACCACCAAATATATTGGGAAAATATTTAACCCAATCAGAGGTAGAGGTAGAAGCTTCCATTCCTATGGTGAACTCACTTCAGACTCCTGTTTTCCAATCTATATTTGATCAATATTTCTATAGATTCCTGATGGATTCTTATGCAAATCCCTAACTGTCTTAGCCAGAACTTTCTTAGGCACTTTGCATTGACACGTCAAACCAGCCAAGATGTGCTGATTGTGTGTAGTTATTGAAGTTATCAAATAGGCCTGAGCTCTGTGAGAATTTGTGGAAAGACAATGAGATTTGGCAATCTGCTCATAAAAAGTTGATGGAAGCTTGTCAGATTATAACTGTGAGATTATAACTCTCAGTCTGTGAGACCATTTCAGCCTTTTCACACCTGCCATAGCTATGTACACTCTTGCAGAGTTGGTTGCTGCTATGCATTCTAAAGGACATACTATGGTCATTGCTATTGGAAAATGGTCACTTTCTGTTCATTCTAACACTTCAAAGGTGTTCACAAAAGTGAATAAAGGAGAGACAGCAGTTCTACCATGTTTGTTCAAATAAGTGCACTGACCCTTAGATATGTCTACAGCAGTGTTTCCCAACCTTGTGCCTCCAGCTGTTTTTGAACTACAACTCCCATCATCCCTGACTAGCAAGACCAGTGGCAAGGGATGATGGGAATTGTAGTCCAAAAACAGCTGGAGGCACAAGGTTAGGAAACACTGGTCTACAGGACTACCACAAAGAATAAATAAATTAGGCTAGAATACGAATTCAAACAATTTCAGGCCCTGTGCATTATATTTCTTGTCCAAAGAACAGTGTGAGGTTAGGAAAATATATTCCAAGTGTAAGCCTTAAAGGTAGCAATAGACCCTTTGCAGTTCCTTCAATTTGGGCATTAAAATCCTCACAATAAGTATAAATCTGCTCCAGTAGGGATGTTAGATCTGACCAAATCTTGGTGGTCAGTGATAGACTGTTAGTAGGGGTAAGATAGGAAGAAGAGAAAGATTCCTAATTCAGCTTTGATCTGTACTGACAAAAGATAATTATTCCAAAATCTGCTATCAAAGCTTCTCCTATCAAATCAAGTGATATTAAGGTGGTCAAGCCCTCACTTGCTTGCAATAAGGAAAGTGGTGGAAAAATACACTGCAACGTGTTTGTTGCAACACTGTCTAATACTTCCAAAAAATGGGTGGATTGCATTCGGAAGCATCCTCTCTCTCAGCCTGACCTACCTCACAAGGTTGTTATGAGGACAAAATGGAGAGAGAGAGAAAGAGAGAGAGAGAGAGAGAGAGAGAGAGCATGCCACTTGGAGTTCCTTGGAGGAAAGGTGGAATATAAATATAATAATAAATAAATAATTGAATCTTTAGTGAGGCTTTATACTTTTGCTGCATTATATTTGAATTCTCTGTTTTGCCCTGATTCTTCCCCAAAAGAATATTGATTCAGCAATAATAACATAGGCTCCACCCCACAAAACAGGATATATAAAAAACATATTTACATAAACAAATACTAATCATTGCAAAGCTGGCATTCCAAGCATTTAAAACAGAAAATATTTAAAATAAATAAATCGTGATTGGGATTCCAAGATAGAAAGATTAGTAAGTACCCCCCCACACACACACAGAATTATTAAATGGGTGGTGTTAATTCTGTCCTTAACAGCAGACTAAAAACATGGCTTTAAAAATCTAACTGGCTAAATTACAATAAAATAAAATAAAAAACAAAAACAAAAATCAGTTGGATTAAAGCCAACATAAAAGGCAGGGAAGGAAGGACCAGTCAAACCTCACTTGAGAATCTGTTCCATCATTAGAGAAAGAATCCTTTCTTAACAACTGTGGTCAAGACACATCAGGGCAACTCAAGGCATGAGAGTAGATGGAAGGTAGCACTTCAGAAACCTGTAGGCCATATGCCCCCCCACCCCCACTTCCTTCAAGAGCACATTTTAATCCACTGTGAACCAGAGTAGATTGTAACACAGCCTCTCTTTTCTTAAAGGTTTCCACAAATGGATGCACCACAGTTCAATGGGCTAAAGAACGCTGCTGCCAGCACTTTGCTTATAGCCGCTGCACAGCTGAATGTAAGTGAAAAGGTTCAGAAGGCAGGAGGAGAGGGAGAGAGGGAGGCAGAGAAAAGAAACCTCAGACTATTATTCTCCCTCCCCCCCACCCTAAACACTATCATTATTTTTAATCCCATCCTATAATTTGTGGTTGCAGTTGACACAGATCTTTTGAATGCTTGAGGTTAATAATACTGCCACAGCACACAGTCCTGGACGGTTCCCAATAGCTTCCTGTCCTCAAGAGAGCACTTTCAGCTGCAGTATCGCAGCTCCACAGCTAGATTTTAATTTTTTTTGCGTGGTATCTTAAAGTTCCCCAGGAAGCAGAGAACACAGAACAACCCTATTTATTATTTAATCGCTTATTGCATCTATGCTCCAAGAAGTGGGCTGTTGCTTAGCAACAATGAAGAGTGGCATGAGCTTCACTGAGGGAGTACCTGTTTTGACTGGCTGCGTAGTTTTAAGGGAGTTTTTCTTCTGAGTGTTTCAGTTGAATGCCGCTGTTCCTTTCTCAAATTATACACTGTTTTTCTTCCATCTGCATTATATTTGAAGAACTTTGCTAACAATACGAATTCTGGAAAAGGACGATGTGGCGTTTGCACAGATGCACTGTGACATCACAATGGGTCAACCCCTTGTAGTCATGCAGAAGATGGAGTAGGATTGTTCTGTGTTGTCTAAGGCAGCTGCTTATATGGAACTATGTACCTTACTGTAAAACTGGTTGTTGTTTTTAAGGTTGTAAGCATTGTCCAATTTGATGCTTGACAGATGCTTTCGACTACAACTCTAATAATAATAATAATAATAATAATAATAATAATAATAATAATAGTAAAATTGTACCCCTGCCCATCTGGCTGGGTTTCCACCGCCACTCTGGGTGGCTTCCACAAAGACCAAAAATACACTAAGAGTGTCACACGTTAAAAACTTCCCTGAACAGGGCTGCCTTAAGATGTCTTTGAATGTCAGGTAGTTGTTTATCTCTTTGACATCTGATGGGAGGGCGTTCCAGGTCATTCCCCGTCTGTGTGAGTAGTGGTCAGGGATGATGGGAGTTGTGGTCCAAACTTTCTGGAGGGGACCAGGATGGGAGATATTAAAAAATGATCAAGTAGATGCATTCCTAGCAGGAAAATTCTGTTAGGCTCCAGTTGTTTCCAAGTTTAAAGGACTGAGTGTGTTTCGTACAAGCTTTTCCAGTTAACTCAGAACTACTGTAATTACTAGAGAGAACACAAAGGGCCTCTACATTTATAAGCAAGCTAATTTCTTCCATTTCAACTACTGAACAGCTGAACATCATGGTGCAGCATCTTCCTGCAAAACAAGCCAGCCCTATTCACTGCTAACTTCTTGTTTATTTTTTGTTTTCTTATTATCTGAGGCCAAGGTGACATAACAGAAGGTGCCTGCCTTTTCCTCCCAAATAAAGAAAGGATTTTGCATACAACAAAGGGGGGGGGGACTGCAAGGCTGGTGTACTGAGTTTGCCAATTAAATCCAAGGGAAGGAGAGAGTCTGAGATACAATTACGGCTTTCTGTAAATTACTTCATGTAATTAAATCTGCTTCCCTAAATTACAAACCATTTAGCTCTTCTTTTATAATAATGTAAGCAATGACCAACAACAACCTTTTTATGGAGCCTGATGTCATAAAAGTTGTTAGCAACAAAATTTTCTGTCTCCTCATTTCAAAGCAGTCATTGTAATGAGATCCATTTTATGTCTACACAGAAAGCTGCTCAGAGGATGAGAGAGAGAGAGAGAGAGAGAGAGAGAGAGAGAGAGCACTTTGTTCTTCAAGACACTGCTCCAGGGCTGGGACCGTATTTGACGAACCATGGCCTGTTTGGAGTTTGCTATTGATCAGCTAATGAGCAGGCACGGGTGTTAAAGGTGTTTTGCAAAAGAGGTTTTGTCAAAAGGAAGCTTTTATTTTATTTTATTTTATTTTTGTGCTGTGTGACAGAGGTTCAACAACTCTTCTCTCCTCCTATTCACAAAATTGATAGCTCACAATTTTGAATTGAATCTGGAAGGGCCATATCTCAGTAGCACAGCATGTGATTTGCATGAATAACATCCCAGTGTCAATCTCTGACCACTCCATGTAAAAGCGTCAGGTAACAGGTGATGAGAAAGACCTATCTCTGCCCAAGACCTTGGCATAAACACTACTGGACTATGGCTGTACACACCCTATACCTTTAAAGCATATCTGAAGCATATTTACCACCCACAAAGAATTATGGGCATTGTAGTTTGTTAAGGTTTGCTGGGAATTTTAACTCTCTGAGGGAAAAAATAATGTGAACATACTTTTTTTGAGTGTCAATGTGCTTCAAAAGTGTGCACTGAAGGTATATAGTGTGTGCACCTGGCTACAAATGTACACCATACATTTAAAGCACATACATACACCATACATTTAAAGCACATGACTTTACCCAAAGAATTTTGGGAAATGTAGCTACAATTCTCAATACCCTTAAATACAGTTCCCAGGATGCTCTGGATAAAGTCATGTGTCTGGGTTTGGGCACTGGGCGGGTCGAGGTTTTCTTTTAAACCCCCAGGAACAAACAACCAAATCCTATGCACACTTTCCTGGGGGTAAGCTCCTCTGAATCATAGGTCCTTTTTCACCCAAGTAAAAATTCTCATTTGCAAGGTCCTCAAACTGCAGTTAATTTGCAAAGTACTGGGGCTTTCGTTCCGATTGGAATCAAAGCATTTTAGGGTTGGAACAGACTTTTGAAATAATCAAGTCCAATTCGCTGCTCAGCATGTGTTCGACAACAATGAACAAATACATTTAAAAAGGATGAAGAGGGTGCACCTCAGATTATAGGAGGTGGTAGCTATCAATGTGCTTGTCAGGTTGCATGGCGGGGTAATCTGTGTGGACATTTTCTGTTTCACCTCAGGCAGAAAAATGTCTTGGGCTGGTCTGGGCTATGGCTGTGGGTTCTCCATTATAAGGAAGCACAGGACACAAATGGACTTCTCAATAGACATATGTAAAATTGTGCTGTTCACTGGATTATACAGTGGCGGGTAGAAAAGAGATCTGATGTTGCACCGAAGGCTATTGGGGTAAAGTCAACACAGCTGCTCTCCCTTCTAATTTTTTATTTTATTTTAAAGCTAGCAATTATTCAGGCCTGTCTAGAACTAGAACTCAGGTAAGGGAAAGGATGCCTGACAGATGGGGCCCTACCTTTCAAATTTCCCAACTCCCTCTTCTAACCTGACAGGAGGCGCGAGGCCCAGAAGGGGTTGCTTAGCAACCATGCTACTCTCTAGCATGGGGAAAATGGATGTGGTAGGCCCAGATGTGTAGCAGGGAGAACCCTTAGCCCCTGAAATGCCATCTCCAGAAGCAAACAGCTATGGGTTTTCACAGAGATAGACGACAAATTAAAACAATGAAAGTTGGGGGGGGGGGGGAGGCGGCAGGATAAGTTTCTCAGAAAAAAATTGAAAAGAATAGAGCCTGTACATTTTGCCTCCTAGCTCAAGTTCTAGAAAATGTTCTTTTTAAAAAAGAAAGAAAGAAAGCCACCCCCATAATGGACGCCAATGCAAACAGCCCCTTTCTCCCTAGGCAACCTGTACCTGCTGCTATTCCTCTCAATGTTGCTGTCCCACCTCCTCAAACAAATGCTTAAATGAGGAAGAGCCATGTATTTAGCAAGCCAAGCATCGCTTGCTTCTTTTTTTTGCATAGACGTGCCGCTGAGCTGTGTGCTCAGGGCTGGCAGTAAGAAGCTTTAACACACCAGGATAAGCTCTGTTAAAATGACAGGGTTTCCCCCTTACTCGGTTGTTTTCTAACTCCCTCCCTGCTGCCACCGCCGCACCATGCCCAACAGTTCCCCTGCACTTTGTATTCTGCTTTCAGCATCAAAATGCCTAACCGGGACTTAAAGCAGATTTTTAAATTAGTTCCTGACAGTGCAAACAGATTGCTATTGATTGAAATGAGCCTTATTTTAGTTCTTTAGATGAGCGGCCCTAATGACTAAATACTGTATTGCCCATTTCAACACTTTGTGCTGGGGCTCCCCAGTGGTTTCTTAGGCAGCTGCGAATTCTCTGTGCCTTGCAGATTACTAGGAACCAACAGGAGAGAGCCATCTGTGACTTCAGAGCATGTGGCAGCGGCTTTCAGGCTGAGATAAGAACTTAACAATGGAGAACACCACCCTCCTCAACCCCCCTGAAACAGGCACATTGCTGGGTGCCATTTTGAAAGCTCTGAACTCGCATGTCCAAAGTCCGTTTTGGGGGCCTAATCCGGCCTGCCAGTTAGTTTAATCCTGCCCCCGCAGCAGTTTATTTCCTGGGAAAAAACCCTCAACAACTTCAATCCTAAAAAGAAGCTCAACAACTTTGGGGTAAAATCCTAAAAAAGCTCAACAACTTCACCTCATGGCCCGTCACTTCATCAAATCTGTCCCTCTTTGAAAAACCAAATAGGACCATACATTTTCTTGAATGAAACTCACAGGACTAACAAATTTGCTATGGCATAACCTTTTGTGGGCTACTCGCTCCACTTCAACAGATGCAATTTGCTAGTCTTTAAAGCAGGGAGTCAACAACAGGGTGCCTATGGGAGCAATGGGGCCCTTGAGGTCTTCCCCTGGAGTACACAAAGTCCCCAAAGTCCTGTCTCTGCCCCCCTTGGTCATGAGGTGCTTACAGATGTTGTCTTTTTCTCCACTATTTCCCACTTCCTCTTTCCTCCATTCCACTCAGTGGCGTAGCGTGGGGGGGTGCAGGGGGGGGCAGCCGCACCGGGCGCAACATTTTGGGGGGGGGGCGTGCTCGCACTCGCAGCTCTCTGCCCCTACCTGGCTCACTCACTCTCTCTCACTGCAGTGCTGGCTGTGCGAATCCGATCCGAGCTGCCGGGTCGCCGCCCACTGTGGAGGGGGAGGGTGCCAGGCATGCGTTGCGGAGCGGAGCGGAGAGAGAGCGAGGGAGGGACTATCTGGGGGAGGGACAGTGCAGCGGCCGCCCAGCGCAGCGCTGAGCGCGGGAGAGAACCACACCCGACCAGCCCAGGCAGCAGCAAGAAGAAGCTGGCAGCGGCGGCAGGTTAGGGGTCAGGGGCGCAAATTACTTGCCTTGCCCCGGGTGCTGACAATCCACGCTACGCTGCTGATTCCGCTTGCCTTTACATTTAAGCTGAACTTCACTAGCTTAGCTAGGTCTTTCTTTCCTGCCTGGCTGCATTTACAGTTCTATATAGGATGCTTAATTGCAGGAGGAGCAGTCAAGGAGAAGTGAAAAGGGCAGAGAGGGTGCCAGCAGCAGCTGCATGTTTCTCAAATCAGGCAGTGTCTGAACTGGGAGGGAGAAAGCTAGTCTGAGATTTGCCTCCAACGGATTGCTTGCTGTTTTTAAAGGGTGCTTCTGGGTGAAAACCAACCAGGTGGAAAACCCGCTTTAAAAACATGTAAGAAAAACCCCATCGGCAAGCCTGATGAAGTTCTGCTGTATATATAAACCGAGTGGGATCTGCAACAAAATGTTGCAGTGTGGAGTACTGTTTATGTAAAAATAGAGAGCAGTTTCATAGACTATCTTCAGCAATCTTTATCGGTGGTTGTAACCACCATTTCCCACATGCCCAATGCCCCAGAATGAGGCCTAGGTTTAGGGCTGGCTTGTTCCCATTGAGACTCCATCTGAACTACTAAAATTGGATTTAATTTCTGCCAAGAGAATTATAACTCACAAATTAGAGGAGATGGATTTACAATTTAATATTGCGACAGGTGGTGGCACCTGTTTGCCGATAAACCTTGGCTTAACACCACCAACGAAGCTTCCATCTTATTTAACTACCTTATCTGTGGTGATGCACAGGTATGCCTTTATAAAGGCTAGATTCAATGTTTTCCC
Source organism: Podarcis cretensis (assembly GCF_951804945.1). Taxonomy (NCBI): domain Eukaryota; kingdom Metazoa; phylum Chordata; class Lepidosauria; order Squamata; family Lacertidae; genus Podarcis; species Podarcis cretensis. The sequence goes on from NC_137186.1 coordinate 33,887,663, forward strand.
ATCAAATGTGTTGGGTAACAGACTCTCCAACGGACAGATCTCACTCCTCTGTGACTGTAAAAGTGGATCTATAGAATCGTTATATCATATAATCTTCTGTTGTCCTATACATTCGGCTTCACGGTCCAAGTTTCTGGCCCCATATTTATCGAGAATAGCTGACAGACCTCAGGAAGCCCAAATAATATACTTATTAAACGACGAAGACTCAAGTAGATCCCTTGCAGTCGCTAGATACCTGATTAATGTCTTATTTCATAAGAGGAGAAATGGATCACTGTATGACTCTGACAGCTTAGCCAAACTTAAGAACCATCAATAAGTGCCAGAACTAAGACGCATATCCCCCAAAATCTGAGGGATTTGAATTGCGGTTGACATAGAGGGAGCTTATTGTGTATAGTTTACTTAATTGAAGTAAAATTGGTTTTATAGGGGTGTTTTAACTTGGAACTGTTTAAATTGTATTGTTTATGGATAAATTTTGATGTATTGTTTTTAGATATGGGCCAATGGCCGTAATAAACCAATCAATCAATGAGTGTGTTAATTGTACTTTAAAGGTGTGGTGTGGTGTTGGAAGAGCCAGTGGCAGGCAGAGCCAATTAATTTTAGTTTGGTCTCCATCCTCTTCCCCAACGAGTTCAAGAAGGGCAACACTGAAACAAAGGGAGATCTGCCTACCACCAGCTTATGGCCCCTGGAAAGTTGCCCAGAAGGGAATGTGGCCCCCGCAGGCTATGTGTGTTTCCTTCCTTTGCTCCTTTCCCCACCTCTTCCTATTAATTGTTTTTTAAAATATACTAATTTTAAAAAAATAAAATAAAAATATCTCCCCCACCCCCACTCACCAGTTTCTATACCGACAGATAAGGTGGAGAATTTCTGGAGGCTATTTCAGCCCAGCTTTTCTCTCTTATCAGGGACAGCAAGTGAGGAAACCTTTGCTGTTAGCAATACAAATGCTGCTTCTGCAGCCATGGAACTATCAAGCTGATGACTGAGCACCAAGTTCCCCCTGCAAACATCCTAGATGAGCAGCTGTAAGTGATAAATGGCCTGCCACCCCCCTGGTGCTTTTCTCTCTTCACCTCCTTAGCTTTGAACAAACATGTTAGTTCAAGCAAAGGCTGCTGGGGCAGCCCCCATTGTGTATGACTGGCAGGCTAGACTACTGCCATCTCAGGAGTTTGTTAAATGCATTGTCAAATTTTGAATGCATGGGGGAAACGGCTGGAGGCCTCGAGCAGGGAGGGGAGAGGGGGAACAGCCCAAATCGGTATGCCTCTCACATTCTCCAGCACTCCTTGCCTCTCTCTCTCTCTTTACAGCTCTAAATTCGCCGCCAGGCACCACACAGGAGAACGCCGAATCACAGAAAGCATACGAAAATTGTGTTTGTAAACCACACCACACACACGCTCACATCTGCCGGGGCGTTGCAGTTGCACCCAGCAGTGCAGATACTGCTTTGAGCAGGTTGTTGGACTCAACAGCTTCTAAGTAGGGATGGGCAAACCTGTCAGGTTTGGTTTCTCCGTTTCTTATTTTTCCATTCTTAAGTTTGGATTCCCCACATTGCCACACCAATTTGAATTCTTTAAATTAAAACAAAAACATCAAAATCCAGCAGCATTTTAGTGCAAACTTCTCCTGATAATAATTGTATGCAATTTTGCCTAATCAGATATTTGCAAAGCAGTTTCCCTCTGTAAAATGCATTTTTAAACATTAGTTTCACTAATGTAGACATTTTGTACACATTGCATGGCTAGAGAATTGCATTCCAAGATTTAGAGAAACACGAATTTTGAGGGTGGCTGTGTTTTGATTTGTGTATGGTTTTGGAAGGTATGGATTAGCTAGGCTTGCCTTTAAATGCCAAGTGAATCATATTTGTCCCACATCCCTACCAGCAAGTTCCCACAGGTTATATCCAACATGAGAACGGGCCTTTTCATTGGTGGCTCCCCCATGCAGTTGAACCCACAGAGGAGGGCATCTTGTCAAAGGACCCGCCAAAATTGGGAGATGCCCTTCTTGTGATGATGCCCGCAAGGGAGAAGGCAAGTCATTTCCCTCAAAGCATCTAAGGTGGTCCTGAGGACAATCTTTAAAACTTAATATAACCATGACCTGGTTCCCTATGTTTCTAAATTTTGAGGGACAGCCAAAGAAGCAGAATCCAGAAAGAATTAGGAATTCTACTTACACTTTAGATGAATAATCTTTCTTCATAGAACGGGAAAAAATACTTGGGTTGTCAAAAATCACCTTCTATCACCTGAACTATCCACAAATACCTGTTCTTCCCAAAGTCCTCAGCCAAGTCACTCAGCAGGGGAATGTGTCACAATGGAGGACATGACACCAGTAGCTTTACAAGAGGCATGGCTCCTCTTAATATTCATTTTTCAAATATATCTTTCAGTGGGTTAAGTGGTTTTATTCAATTTATTTAGAAAATATCTAGAGCTGGCTTCATCTAGCACGGTGCATTTCTGGACAGGACAGGATACACCTTGCAAACACACACACTTTTCAACATGGCGGGGTCACCAAGGGAAAACACTTCTAGCCTAAACTATGGCTGCTGTTTCTTACTTAATAGTTAAAAAGAACCCCTCTCAACACCCTGTAGTAATCTGTCCAGTATTATGATGGACAGGAGCAAGACTTCACCCTTAGACCTCCTCATCCCCCCGTTTCTTTCAGTTTCTTCCCACTGTGTTCTGCCAATAAACAGCTTTCCTTAGGCTACAAGGAAGTGGAATGTTATGAGTTTGTGGGTACCAGACTCCCCTGTGTCATGAGTTTCTGGGTGCCAGGCACTGAACCCCTGGGCACTGAACATCTGTGGAGTTGATCTAAGCCTTGTTTAAATACACCACAAGCCTATATTTGATTTTTGGCTATTATAAACTGGTTGAAACCATTTTATTTCATTCACAAAAGAAAATCTGACATGTGATTATGATAAAGGTTTATTGATCCTTTTTGTAATTTGTTATTTGTCTACTTTAATGTAGGCTTGCCTGGTGCAATTGTTACATATCTTTAGGCAGGTCTTTAGCTTTTACCTGCCTAGGTCCTTTACGCATGGATGGGATGTTTTAATATTTGTTGTTGTTTTCAATGCTGGTTTTAATGTATGTATATATACATACATTACACACAGATGTATATATACTTTACATGTGTGTGTGTGTGTTTATGTCCATGTGTTAGGTTTTTACTTAAAATACTCTGTCGCTTTGAGTTGCAGTGGTAAAAAAGTGACCAATAAATTTAACAAATAAAAACAATAAAGTTCTAATCAGAGTAGACCTGTTGGAATTGAGGAATGTAAGTCAGCTATGTTTATTAACTGCAACAGGACTGTTCTGAGTAGGATACAAGCCTATTGTATTACAAAATATTCATACCCTGCCCTTCCATTCTTCCTTCCCCCACAACAAAAGCAACATTTTCCCAGGAGTGCTTACAACAACAAAAAACATAATTTCAAGAGGGGTAATAATATAAAAAAGAGCAACCATAAGCAATCATAATCAAGGCATAAGAAAAAAAACCCAGTAAAACCACTAGATGTGTGGGCAGCTTGTAACTAGACACAGGAGAATGACAATTAAAATACCTCAGAAAATGACATGGGAGAAGATAAAAGGCAGGCCTCTGGAACACCACCACCAAGAAGGCCCTTTCCCAGAAGGAGGGCCACAGACAATGACAAAAGCCGGCTAAACTATCAAATATCCTAGTCCCAAACTGCGAAGAGCTTCAAAGATACACACCAGCTGCCTGAATTGGTCCTGAAATGAACCAGGAGACAGTGCAGATGCTTCAATTTCCTTCCTAGAATTTGACTCCGATTTACTGCATTGGCAACTACCTACAGTCTGGTTCTCCACAGGCAGTAAGAAGTATTTTGTGGATTTCACATTTGGAACTTTGAAAGCCACAGCCAGGCCACAAACACCACCAATTTTGTTGAAAGGTAAGCCACAAGAAACAACTGAGATAATTTGCGTCAGATATGTTCAGGTGCACCAGTGAAACTAAGCCAGCAGAGAGACAAAATGGCAAATACCAAAATAGTCCAACCCCCACCCCCACACACTTAATTCTTGAAATAAACACTTTTCTAAAGCAGGGTTGGGGGACTTATGGCACTCCAGATGATGTGGGCTCCCAACTCCCATCAGCCCCAGTAAGCATGGATAATGGTCAGGGATAACGGGAGTTCTAGTTCAGCAATATCTGGGGACCCAAAACTGGGGAACACAACTCAAATGAAACAAACCGGACCTCCGCAATTTCCCCGAGTGTGACACACCCACAAACATCTGTATGAATCTTAAGTTCAATGCAAATAATATTACATCCAAATAATATTAACAGCAGTAAGCAAATAATAACAACATTAACACTTGCCTCCCCCCAAGTAACCACCCGCACCAAAGGTGGGAGATAACCTTTGTCCTACCTGCGTGTGGATTTTCAAGGGGATTTTCTTCTTCACCCTCTCCTTCCCTCGATCCGTCTCTCTCCCCGAACTCATGGCATCGTTATTGTGGCCATTTTCGCTTGGCTCAGCTGACACACAGTGTTCAGATTCTCTGGGTTTCTTTCCTGGATGTCTCTCCCATTTTTCCTTTCTCTCTTGTGGCTTCAATGACATATCCTTCTGTAAAAAAAGGAGTAAATCAGAAAAGAAGAAGTGAAAAAAAGGTATTTCATAAAACACTACTGGCTACTTCGCTTTCCCACTGTTTTAATCCGGACCACTTGGCCCCCTGTTACATTTAAAACACCTATTTACATTTAAATATCTTGCTCTGCACTATTCGCCTCTGGCACACAGTATTCCAAATGTGTTGATACCAAAGACTTGTATAACGGTGTTACGATATTGGCAACTTTACTTTCAATTCCTTTCCTAATGATTTCTCACATGGAATTTGTTCGGGGGACAACTGTTGGGGAGGCTCTCGTTCTGGGTCTCCTGCACTGAGCGGGAAGCTAGTCTGCTTAGCCTACAAGACCCCTTCAACTCTACAGTTTCAACCATAAAATATTGTTGCCATTGAAGAAGCATTGAGAAAGACACTGGAGAAGAGGAAGGAGCAAAGACAGAGACCAGAGTGGTGCCTATATGTGACTTTACTGAAAATCAAAATGGCACCCTGGACCTCCTCCATATTCCCTTATTCACTGCAAGGTGAAGTACCTTGCTTGTTTGTACAACATGCAGCAAACAAAGAAAAAGCCATGATAAACCAGGGGCAGAGCCAGAAAACCATATGGAAGGAGTAGGGAACCCTATTCAACTGGAGAGCATCATTCACTTCTAGGCAACCTTAAGAGGGCCACATACCAGTGGTGGGCCAGAAGCAAACATATAGGGAGCAACCCATGTTCATTTTACCTTTGTACTCAAATTCCTCCCTCCCTCCTGGGCAATCCAGAAGAATGGTCAGAGATCATTCTAATGAGGCAAAAGCACATGAGGAGGGGAAAAAGGAAACCCATTGAGAGGTGTGGCCTGGGGAAATTCCAAGGGCCAGACAGAGCACCCTAGAGGTCCGCATTCAGCCTGAGGTTCCCCATCCTAAGTCTTCCTAGGCCAATCTCAACACTCAACACTACACTGTATGAGCTCTCTTCAAACATAATAAAATAAAATATCATCAGAAATGCAAGAAGCTATATAATATCTCATCTATGGAACAGAAGTAATGCTATTATCCACAACCTTATCCAGGAACAATGAGAGGATAGTGAACTGCAAAAGGTTGCAAGCATTTTTTTATTTTTTAAAGTACATTAAATGTTCTGCAATTGCCTTTTTGTCTCAGACACAACAGCGACATCTCTATTCAGTCTCTGTACAAACTGGAGGCTGCAACAGAAACCCATTTGTTCATTTCGTGCTCGCTTTTGCACTCTTTAAGTCCGTGGAAACCTGAAAGCAAAGAACTAGGAACTAAGATGAAATGCCCTGCTGGCGGCACTATGCTATTTTCTTTCCCCCCAGTTTTTAATTAACAGATCGTTGCACGCATAAGGGGCCACATAGGTTCAGCACCAAAAAAAAAAAAAAAAAAAAAAGGAAAAGGAAAAGGAAAAAAGAAGGCTTATTTATTTATTTAGGCAGGCACAGCAAAGCTATATACACATTGACATTTTAGAGCGGTTCATTATCACCTACAATGACATTTTATTTTGCTGCAAGCAGCTAATTCGTTTATGCAGCATCTGGTCATATAGCAAAGTGATTTTTTTGGCAAGGGAAACCCCATTCCTCTGCAAGCAAAGCACGGATATAGAAGGCATGGCAAGAACTGTTGTGCAACATGGCTATAGGCTATATAGATCATTCAGACTGCCCATGTATTTGTGTGCAGCCTGACAACTTCGCAAGCAGAACCAAACGACAACTGGTCAGTTGCAGCCACTCCTTATTGAATTTGATGGTGGGGAACATCAGATTGAAAACCCGGGTGAGCCGTGAAGCTCCCTTGATGGCTCTAGGCGAGAAATTCTCTCTCAGTATGAGCTGCATTGGTCCTACCAGTCAGTGTTGTGTTGTGTTTAGAGAATGAGTGGCTGACCAGGGCCATCTTACCCATAGGTGCTAGGGGTGCGGGGCACCCAGGCGTCGGGCTCTCAGGGGTGCCAGGCCAAGAGTCCGGGGCCTGAAAGTTGAGTCCGGGGAAGAGCCCATCCGTCGGTCGGAGTGCCACGGCGGGCTCTTCTGCTGTGGGCGGCTCTGCACCGCAAGTTGGGGGGCAACTGAGCCAGCGAGAAGCTGAGGTGGCTGGCCGGCTCCGCCCTCCTGCGCGCCTGGGACTGGGCAACCGGAGGGGGGGGGCACCGGGCAGATCTTTGCACCCCGGCGCTGCATATGCTTAAGACAGCCCTGTGTCTGTCCTATATAGACCGCAAGCCACATCTGGCCACCAAGCTGTAGGAAGTGACACACCAGCCCACACAATGGTGGTGTGGGAAGAAATGCTGCCTTTTTCTCTTAAAGAGCAGTCAGGGGGCTTATCTCCAATCTCAGCTCTAAGCACCACAAGCTGGAGATAAAAGTCCCACCCCGCCTGCTTATTTGGAACAAAAGGATTCCTCCAACCCACTGCTGGAGTCAGGAGGGCTGGAGAAGCCACTGGTTAGTCTTAAAAGAGCAAACAGGGGCTTTGGCTCTGTCTCAGTGCCGGGCTGCTTAGCATTTATATATATATATATATATATAAATTTATTTATATGTATATATGTATATGTATGTGTGTATATATATATATATGTGTGTGTGTGTGTGTGTGTGTGTACACACACACACACACACACACACACACACACACATATATATATGTTGTAGTTTGCTCTGTTTAGAGCATCCAACTATAGACCCATGTTCAAATCCCCACTTGGTCACCTATTGCTCATTCTAACCGACCTCACAGAGTTGTTGTGAGAATACAATGTAAAAGAGATAAAATAAATGAAACAACAACAACAACGGCAATACCCCTGCTGCCTCCGGTTGGCAGATGTCAAGTGGCATTTAGACAGATAAAGCAAGCCCATGATCACAGAGTCTATCAGGCAGCTTTCCTGGTTAAAGTTCAATGTATTTATTTGCTTACTTAAATATTTCCAACCTGCTTCTCAGTTTAACACTCTTGCGTCAGCTAATGGCATTTTAGAACAACAGCTCTATTAATGTCACGGCAACCAGAACGCAATAAAATGTTAAAAACACTGAAAACAGACTCAACCAGCAGCTGGCAATATCCTCTCCTCCTAAAAGAAGTGTTTATAGTTCCAGAGAGACATCTCCTCTGGGATACTATATTGCAAGGGACTTGAGCAGGGCACCCCATCCCTCTGCCAATGCAGGCTCGGGCAACTAATAGCATTTGGTTCCCCTTCTTCTCCCTGATGCGTTCTACAAGGGTAAACCTGAGACTAAGGAGGAGGAAGCTGACAGCAAGGGCCACTCACTGCCCCCCCCCCCCATGGATGTAAGAAGACAGGACTGACTGAAGTTGGTAGGCAATACCTCATTCTCCCTAAAGGACCAGTCTCCGCTGCCATGACTGACCAATGTGTGCTGAAAATGCCCAGGTGAATGGATCAAATAGGAGGTGCATGAGAATGCCCTGCTATCAGAGAAGAACCTATGCAAATGCACACTAGCTGGGTTGCTGCAAGGACAAAATATGATACCAAAAAAATGTATTACATGCTCACCTGGGAGCTCTGGCTGTTGATACTCATACAATGAACTGGGCAGCTTCCCATAGGAGCTCGTCTGATGCAGTCCTATGCTTTCCAGGAATACGACATTTATATATGTACCTTAACTGTGGCTCCATGAAATGTAAAGGGACGTAACTCAAGCCCGCAGCTTATTGCAATCTATCAGTAAGAAATCATTTTGTTCTTTTTTTAATTGGAGGCCCTGGCTTTGAGACAACCAGCCTCCCACCCACCAATAACTTCTCACAGGTCAGAAATCTCACTGTTTGCTCAGCCCAGGTTTAAACCCTTCCCTAATCTTCTCTGTTTACACAGCTTATTGAGATTCCAGAGCGTGAAGGAGGAGTAATATCCTTGGGGCTTTGCAGAAGCGTGTGCCATGACTATATCTACTTTAGCAGTCCCAATGCACAGTTCATGGCTGGGAGAGTCATGATTTCACTGTCTAACTACAGTGCGCAGACCAGCGCTTTCTGCTTCAGTCATCACATGAGGAAGCTCACAGCATTAACGTCACATGTATTTGACCAAATGCTGTAGTGGGAACAGCCACATATTCATTTCCAGAGCGGTTAATTGGAGAACTGGAATTCCAGAGTCGCAGCTAACATTTGCTGGTTTACAGCCTGCCCTATAAATCAGGGTGGAAAACCTCCAGATGTTCTTAAGACTCCAGCTTGCTCCAGCCAACATGTCCAATGGTCAGGGATGCTGAAGTCCAGCAATATCTAGTGCCCATCAATGTTAGGCAAGGAACAATAAAGTCTGAATCTGAACAAGTTTAAATTAGAAGAGATGTACGTATTTCTTCAATGTATAATATAGCCAATAAAGAATTAAGGAGTGATAATCCAAAATCACAATTTCAGGTGGGCAAACTCAATTTTAAAAGTTGATTATACTGAAAGAGTGAGTGAGTGAGTGAGTGAGTGAGTGAGTGAGTGAGTGAGTGAATATCTGTTTGTGAAAATAGAAGAATAGCTAAATGGGGAATATCACACCTTTGGTCTTTTAAATCTTAGCCATACAGTTCCACTGGAAGAAACCACATCTCTCCCCTCCCCACCCTGCAGCACCACAACATTTCCTTAACCTCAGCCTTAACATTTCCACAACGGCAGCTGACATATTCCAGATCAGCCTATGTCTTGCTTTTAAAAACAATGTGACTTTTGCTCTCTGACCCTGTCAAAATAAGATGCCCTGCTTGATAAACTGACAGCTTTGGGAAGGTTAAGATGTTTGAAGCTGCAAGCAGGCTTGCAGGTGTGCAATACTAAAATACAAAAAGAGATACAAAGAAACTCTTCTACGCAGTTGTTCCTGACACAGCCATGGCATGAAGTAATTTACTGTTGTGTACAAATCACTAATGGGGAAGCTCTGGCCATCCAGATGTTGTTGGACTACAACTCCCATCATCCCTGACCATTGGTCATGCTGGCTGCAGCTGATGAGAATCAGCAGAGGGCTACCTTTTTCTCATCCCTGGCTTAACACATTTAAATTTAGGACCATTAATTTGGAAGAGGTAAATCTAACTTGCTTGGATACAACCCCATGCTTGCTTTAAATCAAAGAAATCTGCTTGTGTTTTACACAGATGTCATAAGGGGGTGGGGAGAATGCCTTAACAAATTTCACACACACACACACACACACACACACACACACACACCACAAAGCAACAGTTAAGCAGCACACAGTCATTAACAACAACAACAACAACAACAACAACAAAAATGAGAGGCACAAATACAAGATGGGTGACACCTGGCTTGAGAGCAGTACATGTGAAAAGGATCTAGGAGTCTTGGTTGACCACAAACTTGACATGAGCCAACAGTGTGACACGGCAGCTAAAAAAGCCAATGCAATTCTGGGCTGCATCAATAGGAGTATAGCATCTAGATCAAGGGAAGTAATAGTGCCACTGTATTCTGCTCTGGTCAGACCTCACCTGGAGTACTGTGTCCAGTTCTGGTCACCACAGTTCAAGAAGGACACTGACAAACTGGAACGTGTCCAGAGGAGGGCAACCAAAATGGTCAAAGGCCTGGAAACGATGCCTTATGAGGAACGGCTAAGGGAGCTGGGCATGTTTAGCCTGGAGAAGAGGAGGTTAAGGGGTGATATGATAGCCATGTTCAAATATATAAAAGGATGTCACATAGAGGAGGGAGAAAGGTTGTTTTCTGCTGCTCCAGAGAAGCGGACACGGAGCAATGGATCCAAACTACAAGAAAGAAGATTCCACCTAAACATTAGGAAGAACTTCCTGACAGTAAGAGCTGTTCGACAGTGGAATTTGCTGCCAAGGAGTGTGGTGGAGTCTCCTTCTTTGGAGGTCTTTAAGCAGAGGCTTGACAACCATATGTCAGGAGTGCTCTGATGGTGTTTCCTGCTTGGCAGGGGGTTGGACTCGATGGCCCTTGTGGTCTCTTCCAACTCTATGATTCTATGAAGCACAAACTGTGCACATGGAAACCACTCTCTTAATGTAATCCCATTATATTTATACGTAGCAGGAAATACTAGTCAAAAATCCCCACAAACAAGAAAAACAGAAAGGATTCCCTTCCCTTGTGTGTACAGTGGTACCTCGGGTTAAGTACTTAATTCGTTCCGGAGGTCTATTCTTAACCTGAAACTGTTCTTAACCTGAAGTTCTTAACACTTTAGCTAATGGGGCCTCCCGCTGCCACTGCACCGCCGGAGCACCATTTCTGTTCCCATCCTGAAACAAAGTTCTTAACCTGAAGCACTATTTCTGGGTTAGCGGAGTCTGTAATCTGAAGTGTATGTAACCTGAAGCCTATGTAACCTGAGGTACCACTGTATATATATCCTGGCTGCCACTATCTGTGCTCTGGTAGCAGCTACACTCACCTACGGTAACATGCTCATTGTGGGGCTGGCCTTAAAGACAGCTTGAATTTTTAACTGGTTGAATACATGACTGCAAGATTAGCACAGGCATGCTGGTTTGAACACACCTCACCAGTAATTTTTCTAAGGGCACACTGCTTATACCAGTTTGTTTTAGGCTCAATTCAAAGTGCTGGTTTGAACCTTTAAAGCAACATTGAGAGAAAAGCCCAGAAGTGTTACTACTTTGCAAAAAATGTACTAGCCTGCTGGACCCTGTCAGGGAAGGAAGGGAACTGGGAGCCCTTTATATCCTCCAACAGCTGCTGTTGCATTTCTACACTGATCACGAAGGAAGGGGACTTCCCTCCTCTGACACTTCTTACCTGGGCCCAGAGGTGGGACATGGGTGCTCAGGTCCTCCTCCGCCAGCCCATTAAGCTTGCCAGCATGGAATGTACATGTACTTGCCTGCACGGAATTCCTTGTCGCCCATGGCGACCAGGTGAGTCCTTAAATACAAAGCTGCTTGAAAGCCCTAAGCAAGCTTAGGGCAAGCTACGTAAAGGACAGTCTCCTCTCGTGGAAGCCTGCCTGACCTTTGTAGTAATCTTCTGAGGCTCTTCTCCCCAGGCTTGTGAGGCAAGGCGGGTGGCTGTCAGAGAGGAGCAGGCCTTTTCACTGATGATGAGACATCTTTGCAATGACCTCCCCAAACAGATTCAGGGGGCACTTTCTCTGCTGACCTTTTGGTGACAAGTTAAAACCTTAAAAAACAAACAGACCTCAAGGCTTTTTAATTGGCTGCTCTGGTGTTTAAATGATGCTCCATGACTGTTCTGCTGCTAGTTTAGTTTAGTTTATTAAGAAAAGGCAGCTTAGCAAAGTAATGCTATAATATTATTACATGTTTAACAGGAAAAATCTTCCAGTATTGGGCAGAGCAATGTTGGAGGTGGTTTGGATGAGGGCGACGTGTTTTCCAGCAATCCTCTCTGAGTCCACAAGCCTCCATCTTTATGGGAAGTCAGCAGGGGGAAACCCAATACATCTGCCTAAACAGCAGGCAGGAGCTATTGGAATCCCCACTGGGGATTCTGCAGTAGCCAGCAGAAAACCCCCACATGGGACAGGGGTTTGGGGGGGGGATGGGGTCAGCCCTGCTGGCAGCATGCAACAGCAATGGGCCCAATTCCAGGCCTCTTTGCTGCAAAAAAAACTGAGAACTGGCACCATGAACAGGTATTTTTCTTCTCCGCCTGCTTCCCGTTCCCTCCTACAATGACCTGGATATACGGCAGGACTACAGAAGCGGTGGTGCCTATGTCCTACCTGTCAGATGGTGGATTGCAATGACTGCCCTCACCAGACAATTCGAAATCATAGAATTATGTGGGTTAAACCACAGAGCCTAGGGCTTGCCAATCCGAAGGTCGGCGGTTCGAATCCCCATGACACGGTGAGCTCCCGTTGCTCGGTCCCTGCTCCTGCCAACCTAGCAGTTCGAAAACACGTCAAAGTGCAAGTAGATAAATAGGCACCACTCCAGCAGGAAGGTAAATGGCGTTTCCGTGCGCTGCTCTGATTCGCCAGAAGCGGCTTAGTCATGCTGGCCACATGACTCGGAAGCTGTACGCCAGCTCCCTCGGCCAATAAAGCAAGATGAGTGCAGCAACCCCAGAGTTGGCCACGACTGGACCTAATGGTCAGGGGTCCCTTTACCTTTACCCCACGGGTCATCTAGCCAACCCCCTGCAATGCATGAATCGTGCCCACAAGTGTCACTGGGTGGGCTTGAACGACCAACCTTCTGGTTAACAGCCAGACACACTGATCCATTGCACCACAGGCTCCTGAAAACAAGATCCATGCTACATCTATTTTAACTTGGTACCTTGGTACATATCTATTTTCATTTAGCTCAAAAGGTTCATCCCAAAATAATATGATTTCCCAAAGGGCCGTTGTGCGGCACAAAATACACTTATGTACCCGTAGAAACCTCACCTGCACTGCTAAAATCTCAGGAAACTTGTTCAATAAACATATAATTAAAAGGGAAGTGTCCCTGCCAAGTAAGCTTTTGCTATAATAATTCTGGCTATGGAAACTTTCACATTAAAAACCTATAAAGCAGTTCAACTATTCATTTGATTCCAATTCACCTTGAGTACCATTCCTTTCAATAGCAAACTCAAGTGGTGAGTGCCATTGGAAATGGAGGTCCACATAACTACCAAATCCTCCTATTGCAGCTCAAGCTGTAGGAAACCGACTCAGTGCAATCCTTGCATAATTCAGCTAAGTCATTGTGCTTTCAATGCTAGGAATAGTGAGTATGACCTAATGCCACTCCCCATATTTTGTCATCCCATGCACGCTATTTCTTTGATGGGGATCCCAACAACTACCCAAGGCTGCAATGAGAACCACTAAATCAGAGATGGGGAGTGTGTGGCTCTCCTTGTGTTGTTGGAACTTCAACTTCCCTCATCCCTGTCCCTTTGCCATGCTGGCTGGGACTGATGGGAATTGAAGTCCAAAGACACCTGGAAGGTCACAGGTTCCTCATCGCTGCCCTAAAGGCTCATATGGCGTCTCTGATCTATAAGAATATTGGGATTTCCCATTCATTCCACTAATTCCAGGCAAGTGAGAGGAGCTAAGGAGGGATGCTGACTGAGTGTATAAGAAAAGATATATATATTCTGGGGAAGCCTAAAAGAGAAGGGAGGGTACATTTCCCCAGCTACATTCCCCATATCTCTCCAGAGAGAGATTTCTTATAAATCCGCTGCTGCTGCTGCAGCTGCATATACTCCTCCTCCTCCTCCTCCCCCCCTCTTTTCTATGCTCATTTTCCATTCCCAGGTCTCCCAGTAGGCTCTCACAGCTTGCAAGCACCTCACTGCAGGGCGATTGCTCACATCTCCTGCACTGCCTCCTGACAGGCGCTCCACACGGCTATTAAAACTCCCACAGGTGCCGGCTGTCCGTCAGAAAGGAAATGATCCCACTTTAAGCCATCAGTATTTCCTCTGGTGATGGCAGTAAATGCCCGGCGAGCGCTCGCAGAATTACTGACAGCGGAAAAGCGTGTCAGGGAGCAAGGGAGCTTAAATGATTGAAGGCGAGCCAGGGCGCCTTTTGCAGGTAGATGAAATGAAGCATATTGCCAGACCCAACCTGCCTGGCTTTGGCTGTCTGCGCGGAAGCTGAGAGACAGAGAGATCTTCATTCAACTAGACACCAGAAGGCCAAGCCTGCCTATCTTTTGATAGCATGTTCACTTTTTTTTTTTTTTTAAAAAAAAGGATGCTTTGGGTTGGAGCTCTTTTTAAAGCAGAGGCTCAGAGATCAGCTGGACCAGTTCTGGAGAGTGTATAAAGACAGAAAGAGAAACCAGGGCAGTTATTCACAACAGTGCTGCTGCTTGGTACTGGGTTCAACTGGGAAGGGCTGCAGAGCATCTGCTTTGCATGCCAAAGGTCCCAGATTCAATTCCAGGCATCACCAGGTAGGGCTCAGGGAAGTTCCCTGCCTGAAACCCCCCTAGAGAGCTGCTGCCAGTTAGCACTGAAGCAGATGGACCTATAAGGCAGCTTCCTGTGTTCCGCTTGATACCTCCCTACAGCCTGAAGCAGGAGGGAAAAGAGAATGGGAACCTGTGACTTGCTAACAGGTCTTGTCTTAGCCAGCCACAGCCTCCAGGCCCAGCACCCACACACAGAATCCTTGGGTGGCTGCCTTTAGATTATTTCTCCAACCTTCCAACATGTTTGCAGCACTCCAAAGCTGCATTGTCCAAAGCTACCTAGCAGTGGGGTGAGATCTGAACTGGGAGTCCTAGGTGTGTGCATCACAGGGTTCTTCTACAGCAGGGATGGAGATGTGGCTGAGCATGCATCAACCCCAGACCAACATGGCCAATGAACACAGATGACAGTTCTCCACTCTTGCTCTACAGCTTATAGATGCCATAGCGCTCCCAGATAGAAGGGCCCCGGCACCAAAACAGCAAGCTCCACTGTCTGCAGCCTCTACAATTATGCTAACATCATCGTGCATTTCCAAGGGCGCTAACAAAAGGCTCTCAGTCGCTTCTTGACCTCTCTTCTGAGACGGTCAACAATGGTGCTAAACAGCATCCGCCCCAATTCTGGAGTTCATCCACTGTAAATTTGGGCCTATAGCCAGCATCAGCTTGTTGGTAATGAATAGATGAAGAGGTGAAGGGCATCACTTATGCAGGGGCTTCTCTCTGGGGCAGCTCAGTTGGTACAGCATGAGGCTCTTAATCTCAGGCTTGTGGGTTCGAGTCCCACAAAAGATTCCTGCATTGTAGGGGGGTGGACTAGATGACCCTCATGGTTCCTTCCAACTCGACAATTCTATGAATCTATAAATTCAGGAGCAGCAAGAGCCTTGCTTCCAATCTGTAATACCATCCACTTACTCCTTTACTTGCAAGAAATGAGAACATATAACCTCATGGTGCAGCCCAAGTTTTATTTATTTTCATTTCTATCCTGTTTTTCTTTCAACGAGCCCAAGGCGGCATTGAATCTACCATTCGCCCGAGAACAAATGTTGGAAGTGTAAAGAAAGAGAAGGAACATTCTTTCACCTTTGGTGGACGTGCCCAAGGATTAAGGCTTTCTGGGAACTGATCTATAATGAACTGAAAAAGGTACTTAGGTACACCTTTCCTAAGAAACCAGAGGCCTTTCTCCTGGGCATGGTCGGCCAATCGGTTGTAAAGAAGGATAGAATTTTTTTTATGTATGCTATAACAGCAGCAAGAATTCTTATAGCAAAGTACTGGAAGACACAAGACCTACCCACCGTGGAAGAGTGGCAGATGAAAGTGATTGACTACATGGGCCTGGCAGAGATGACGTGCAGAATCCGAGACCAGGGAAGAGCAACGGCGGAAGAAGATTGGAAAAAATTTAAAGACTATTTAAAGAAATATTCCAAAATTAGTGAATGCTAGATTGATGTTGAATAAGAAAAATAGGGGTTAATAGCGATAATGGTTAAGTGGAAGAAATTGAATGTTTTTATAATAAATTTGAAAGTAAGGGAGGGATTTGTTAATTAATTAATTCGACATGAGAATGCAGAAAGGGGAGGTACGAGGAAGTCGGGAGAGTAAGAAATATGAAATTAAGAGTTGGAAATTATACATGTTGCATGTTTTTTGTGTTTTTTGTTGTTGTTTTGTTTTCTTTGTTATGGAAAAAAAAGATATGGAAAATTGAATAAAAATTATTATTAAAAAAAAAATATGAATGGTTCTTCCCAGTCATTTTTTATCTTCACAATAACTCTGTGAGGTAGCTTAGGCTGAGAAGTAATAACTTGTTCAAGTGGGGATTTGAATTCAGGTCTCTGCAGCCTGCTATTCACTACACCACAGTGGATTTGCACGTGAGAAGGTCCTGGGAATAATCCTTATTCCTCTCCAGTTAAAATGGATCTCACACAGCAGGCTTGGAAAAATCTTTGACTGGTGCTTTTAAGAAGACTAGACACTACTAGGACAGAAAAATCTGGTCGGACTCATTACAGAAGGAGCTTCACTTGTTCAATGTTTTCATTTATTTATTTGCAATTACATTTTTAGGGTGCTGTCCTCCACAAGAGTCCTTCAACACAACTAAGATGAACAGAAAACCCAAAATCTAAATATATATCATGAAGCTACCTTAAAAAATGAAGCAGTAAACCCAGGCAAGCAACATGTAATTCAAGACCTGCAGGTCCAACGAAAATGAGTTTGCAGAGTGCCTCAAAGGCCAGTAAGCATGCGGGCTAGATGGATTCCAGGGAGAAGAAGTTCTAGAACCTAGGTTCACTACCAAAGGTTTATCACCTATGGCAAAAGTAAGCTTTTTGCTGAACATCTCAAGAAGTGGGCAGATTTGTACAGGAGAAGGTTGGTCCAAACAATACAGGTCCCGCAAGGGAGGTGCCAGCTTCACTAAATAATGGAGCCCTCTGTTCTGTTTTCAAGAGTAGAGTTGGGAAAGCTGTGGAGCTCTAGATGTTCTCGTGACTCTAACTCCCATCATCCCCAGCCAGAATAGCCAGCTGCTAGGGATGATGGGAGTTTTGGTTCCCTAGAGTTACCTAGTTGCCCGCCCCCTGCAATGCAGGAGTTGCAGCTAAAGAATCCCAGGCAAATGGCCCCCCCAACCTCTGTTGAAAAACTTCCAATGAAGGCAAACCCTTCCAAGACTCTCAGTTCCACTGCCAAAAACATCTCTAACCGTCAGGCAGTTATTCTGAATGTTTAGCCAGAATCTCATCTCTTTGTGATTAGAATTCACTGGTTCAGGTCCTAGGCCCTCTGGAGCAGCAGAAAAGTTGGTGCCAGAAAAATAAAAGACATGCAATGGGGGCATTTCAATGGATAAGTGCCACAACACTAAAGGCCTGACTCCTACATTGCACAGATGGTATCTGCAGGAAGTTATCAGCTGTACAGAGCCGTGATGGGTTGGATATATATGGGGTCAGACTATCTTTTAGGTATCCTGGTCCCAAGCTGCATGGAGTTTTATACCCCACCACCACAGCTGGAACTTTGCTCAGTAGCTGTGACAGAAGAGCCTGCAGAGGTATGCTGAGCGAGTCCTGCCTTGGCAACGCTTCCCCGCACCGTCTCCTGAAGCACTTTTAGTGCTAAGTACATATTACATAAAGTTACATTCAGTATGAATTCAGAAACTTATGATTACGTCCCTCTGTGTGCCTCTTTAAACAACTCTGCATCATTCAACTAAAAGGTACAAGTGGCACGACAATTTATTATCTCGCCACATTAAACAGTCAGGAGGGCTGCTGCCTTCCATTTATTTTTAGAGTTTTCCTTTTTAAAATGCAGCCATGAAATACAATAATTCCCCGAAGAATGCATCACATACGGGCACAAAGTCAAACCTCTCACAATGAAGGCTGCTTTATTGCTCCAACAGTTCCCTGGACTGTAACAAGAGACCATACACCTTGATGTAAGGGGCGGCAAATTATATTATATAAAACACGCATACAGACACACTCATGTAACGATGCAGCTCATTTATCTACATGGAACTATGTGGGGAGGCAGGAAAAGCAAAACAAAGAGAACACGCCAAGACAAAGAGCTGGGAGATGAGATGGGAGCAAAAGAATAAAAGGCAGGTAGAGAGCCAGGGATGCGGGAGAAATTTGATTCAGTTCCCTTTTAAAGGCAAACCTACAGCTGGAAGTTTGGGCACAACTCGGCTTGCAGAAGAGAATTCTGCATAGAGTTAAGACAGATAGACTTCCGGGTTGGCGCCATCGCCGAATGGCGGACTCCCTCCGAGCTCCGGAGGGAGTCTGCTCGGCAGGGGCTGGGTTCTACTGCACCGGCGACGCGGGGACCCTCAAAAACCATGGGCGCTGAAACCCATGGGCATGGTGACTCGGCTGGCACCGTTTGCGCCCCCCCTGACCGCGCGAAGGAGCCTTTTTAAAGGCTGTGGAGCGGGTGACAGGGGGGGTGGTGGTGCTGTGAGTCCTCCGCTTCCCCTGCCGAGCGAAGCCGCATGCCATTTGGCGGAGAGCGCTGACTTCTTCCATTGAAAATCTGGACTTAAAAGAACAACCCGTGAGTAATTGGAACTTGGATTAAAAAGGGGAATAAATTTTTTCTTAAATTCGGAGCGAGCGGGGGAGGTATAAAAAGGAAGTCAACCTCCCCCCTGTTGTAGAGGAGCTAAAGCAAAGGACCTGACAACTAAGATCAAGCGCAACCTTTTTTTTTGATAAAGATATTAATTTCGCGATGGAAAATTATAAGCTGGGCTGGAGGAGAAGAGTGGAATGTGAATTAAAATACAACCCCCCCCCCCCGGAAGCCCCGGGAGCGATCCGTGAGAGCGCCTAGAGAGGAGAAATAGAGGTTTTGACAGCTGTCAAAGGAGCTGCCAAAACTGAAGAACAAAAAGAGAACTTTGTTACGAGGACTTTGCTGGTTACATTTGTTATAAATTGGATATAAACTGTTTAAAACAAGGAATAATAAGTTACTTTGACTGGTGGGTGAGATCGGGAATGAAACTGAGTTACTATAATCCCTCTAGAGGAGCTGTGGGTTATTACAAGTATCGCTGGCATGGAATTTGAATCGGACATTTTATCTCCTGGGAAACTGCAGAAATGGAACACTATTTTGTCTACAGAGGTCTACACACTAAAGGAGACAATAGATTTATCTATTGAAGAATGGAAGGGACTTGACGTAATGTTTTGTTCCTGAATTACAAAGCCTCTGTAGAGGAATTACAAGCTTTTTGGAATTAGAACATTTGTGCAGGAGAGCAGGGGGAAAAAAGAAAAAAAAAAAGAGGAGAAGAGAGAACATCAAGAACAACAAGAAAAACAAGAACTGGACAAAGTTGGAAGATAGACCCTTTCTAAGATTGGACATTTGAAATTAAAGATGATTAAAAGACGGTAAAGATTACTAAAAAGACGGCAAAGCGGACTGGTGAAGGATTATGGCTTAGATTATGGTTCAGATGTGGGAGCTCCAGGAGACAGTGGATTTGATGGACATTGGGAACGCAACCGGGAAAGGGGGGAGGGAAATTTGGAATCCAAAGGGTGTTAAATTATATTTTATTCTTTCTTTAATTCTTTTATGTTAATCTGTATCTTATATTAAAGAGGGGAACTCGTGGAAGGGAACAGGTCGATTTTAGGGGATGGGAAAATATTTTTTAAATTGGGTTAATGATAATAATTTTAAAATTTGGGGTAAGAATTTGTTGAATCTATTTGAAAGAATTGGAATATAACAGGGGGTGGGGAGGGGGAAGTCCTGGAAAGATGATATTGAAAATAAGGCCTTAAATTTGGATGTTTTTCTTTTTTTTGTTATATTTGAAAATCTTTAATAAATATTATTTAAAAAAAAAAATAGAGTTAAGACAGATAGAGCTAGGAACCATCCCTGTACCTTCATCTTTATGCTGACTTCTCTATCATTTTGTTGTTTAGACCAGGGGTCAGCAACAATTTCCAGCAGGGGGCCGGTCCACTGTCCCCCCAAACCTTGTGGGGGGCTGGACTATATTTTTTGGGGGGGAGTAATGAACAAATTCCTATGCCCCACAAATAACCCAGAGATGCATTTTAAATAAAAGCACACATTCTACTCATGTAAAAACACACTGATTCCCGGATTGAGAAGGCGATTGGGCCGCATCCGGCCCACAGACCTTAGTTTGCATACCCCTGGTTTAGACTGATACACCTTAGGTGGCATCCTGCTTACAACTCCTCCTCTCTTAGACCTTAAGATGAGAGATTACGCTGGAGCTATCCTCTGAGAACAAAGGAACAAAGGACTGCCCTTGTCTTCTCAAGATTAGTTGGGTTAGAGCTAGCAATTTTTCTATGGGCTTCCTACATTAAATGTGGGCTTGAAAATTTTCCAAAATGCAACATTTCCCAGTGCTTTATTTTTCCATGGAAAATGCTCTGTTTCCTAAGTTCATTAGCAACAGGGGATGGATGCCAACTGCAGAGGCAATTATTAGGCATGCTTGGCAGTTTCAAAGTTTTTAGCTTTGTTTACTAAATACAAGTAAAACAAACATGCTAAATTTAATCACTCTCTAGGACATCAGAACATTTTCTGCTGCAAACTGATTCTCCCCCCTCTGCCCAATATGCAAACTAGCCTAATCTGCATAGGAAAAATTTCCAGTACAATTTTTCTCTTCCCCCAGAGAACTCACTTCGTTGGCAATATGCTGATGACACACAGCTCTACTTCTCCTTTACATCTGCAGCTGTTGCAGTGGATGTGCTGGGCCAAAGTTTGGAAACTTCAGCTGGTGCAAAATTCAGCATCCAGGTTGCTCACCAGGGCAAGACTGAGCATATAATGCCAATTCTGGCCTGCCAATTAGTTTCCGGGCCCAATTCAAAGTGCTTGTTTGACCTATAAAGCCTTAAACGGCAAGTATGGCTGGGAGGGACTCCTGCCTGAAACTCTGAAGAGCCACTGCAAGTCAGGGTAGACAGCGATACCTCAGGGACCCCATATTAATTGACCCAGACCCTGAGTTCCTCATCTGAGGCCCTTTTTTGTGTGCCTCATCTGCGAGATTTCTGGAGGGTAGCAACACAAATACAGGCCTTTTCTGTGGTGACTCCCTATTTGTGGAATGATCTCTCTAGGGAGGCTCAGTCGGCACCTTCACTACAGATCTTTAGGTGCCAGGCAAAAACATTTCTCTTCTCCCAGGCCTTTGGCTAATTAAACAATCTATGGCATTTTAAACTGTCTGTGGGGTATTGTTTTTGTTTGTTACTATGGTACATATCTTTGTAAATTGATATTGCAATCTGCCCTGTGATTCTCAGACAAGGGGTGGTATAGAAATTTAATTAATAATAATATTTATTATTATTTATGAGGATGAGGGGCTTTGTATCCCTTGAATGGATCTGGCCTTGGCTTGGCTTCACAAAGCTGCCGTAACTCCCATTAATATGTATTCTGCACTGTTCCAGCTCTCTACCCTCTAATTGGTCCAAAGGTAGGCAAAGAGCAGTAAGGTTAACAGTACTAACTCAGGTTAGAGGGTGGAGTGGAGGGGTTCAAGAGAATTGTGATACCATACAGGACAATTTCCCCAGTTTCACATTTTGCCTAGGTGTCAAGTGGTCAGTGGCAGAGCACACACTTTGCATGCAAAAAGCCCCAAGTTCAGTCCCTGGCAGGTTCAATCCAGGTAACACAGAGACAGGTCCTGTCTGAAACCCCAGAGAGCCACTAGGGGAATGGCTGTAACTCAGTGGTAAAACATCTGCTTTGCCAACAGAACGCCCCGGGTTCAATCTGTGGCATCGCCAAGTAGGACTGGGAGAGACTCCTTGTCTGAACCCCAAAGAGCCACT
This sequence comes from Podarcis cretensis, assembly GCF_951804945.1. NCBI lineage: Eukaryota > Metazoa > Chordata > Lepidosauria > Squamata > Lacertidae > Podarcis > Podarcis cretensis. The sequence continues at coordinate 33,909,746 of NC_137186.1, forward strand.
GCCAGCCAGGGTAGACCATACCAAGTTAAATGGACAGGACAAATCCAGCTCCTATTATGATGCTCTTCCTGCTGATCTGCCACCTCTTCCTAGATGAAGCATTGACTTGCTAACGTTCAGAATGAGAGCAGACCAAGACTTGATACCCAACAGTCTCAAAATGGCAGCCCTCTGTTTCACTCACCCTTAAGCAACATTTGGATAACTTTGCCATTTTGTTTTCCCGACTCCCAGCTGCGCTGAGCATTGGATCTAGCTTTGCCCAGACGATGTCACAGTGGCTATGTGGGCAGGTTATGACTTGGAAACAGGGTGTGATGGCAGATAGCATCGTCTGAGAACTTCCCTGGCTCAGAACCTCCAGCAGAGAAAAGGAAACGTAATGTTTTGCTATATCAGTTCCTGCCTACCCGTTGTAGGTGCTATTCTCTTACAGAGTTGTTAGCACACTGCCTTTTAATAAGACAGCACACATTCAATAGGAAAGCACTGAGGGTCATTAGCAGATTACCAGTTGTTTACCAGACATCCATTTCAAGCTATGTGATTTTAGAACGGCTATGTAAGTGTCCACAGGCGCCCAGCTGTTACCTTGACATCCAAAGATGGGCACAGGGCAAGGTTCTGCTCGCTCTCGCTCTCTCCTTTAGGACTCCGCTGTCATTTAAAAAGCCTTGCATGCTGCATCCAGTAACCCAAACCATCTATTAAATTCTATTTACACTTACACTGCTTCTAAAAACTGTTTATTAGCACACCGGGGAGGACTAAGGGAAAATCTTCTTTGCCAAAGGAGACCGACAATTTTAGAGAAAGCAAGCAGAGGTTATTCTTTTCAGAGTGGCAAAGCTGCCATGCAGTTGCTGTTTCTCTCTCTTCTCTCTCTCTCCCCCCCCCCCCTTGCCCCACCCCAAGCCAGGCTTCATCTCAAATCACTGATTTACAAGAGCGTCTCTCTCAAGAAGAACAACTGTGTCTCATTAACACCACGCCAGCTGGTGCCATGTATAGCTTTCAGTCCCAATTTTGCCTAAGTGCTTCATAGATGCTTAACGTTTTGTTGGCAATGTCTGGCCAAAATCGCAAACTTTAATTAGGGAATTAAAGATTGTGATTTTGGCCAGACATCTCCAACGAAATAGGGTGTCTGTGTGTTTGCATATAAGGACTCCATTCTCCACCTGAGAATGTCTTGTGTTACACAAACTCCCAGGCCCATGCAAGATGGACCAGAAGGCCCCTGCAAAATGGTACAGCCACTAGCAACGGGCTACATTTTCCATGGCAGCAGGAGGACTTCTTTGTATGTCAAGTTCACTAGAATCCCAATGTAAAAGCACAGTATTATGGGCTGATGAACTGAACAGAGAATGCATTAATAACAACAACAACAACAACAACAACAACAATAAAATTTTTTATTTATATCCCGCCCTCCCCAGCCGAAGCAGGGCTCAGGGCGGCTAACAACAATAAAATAATACAACATTCTAAAATCATTTCATTATAAAATTAATTCAAATCAAACTGATGGCAAACATTGGGCTAGAGTTCTGTGAAGATTGCCAAAGGAGGGAGTCAGGCTGTGCCCTGGTCAAAGGCCTGGTGGAACAGCTCTGTTTTGCAGGCCCTGCGGAAAGATGTCAAGTCCTGCAGGGCCCTAGTCTCTTGTGACAGAGCGTTCCACCAGATCGGAGCCACAGCCGAAAAAGCCCTGGCTCTAGTTAACCTCTCTGTGGCCTGGGACCTTTTTGTTTGAAGACCGTAAGTTCCTCTGTGGGACATACCAGGAGAGGCGGTCCCGTAGGTACCTGATGACTCTGGGCCAGGCTTCCTCAACCTCGGCCCTCCAGATGTTTTGAGACTACAATTCCCATCATCCCTGACCACTGGTCCTGCTACCTAGGGATCATGGGAGTTGTAGGTCAAAACATCTGGAGGGCCGAGGTTGAGGAAGCCTGCTCTGGGCCAACCGCTAAAAGCAGGGTGGGTAGGAGGAGATAGAAAACCACCTACCCTCTCCCGGGCTTGTTTGAGGAAGTGTAAGATACAAGTGTACTAAATAATCAAAATACTGTATGCAACCGCGGACTTCCGGGTTAGCGCCAACGTCTAATGGTGGATTCCCTCCGAGCTCCGGAGGGAATCGGCTCAGTAGGGATCGGGTTCTGCCGTGCCGGCGACGCGGGGACCCTTAGAAACCACAGGCGCGGAAGCCTGTGGACTTGGTGACTCGGCGGGCACCATTTGCGCCCCCCCGACCTGCGAAGGAGCCTTTTTAAAGGCTTCGGAATGGGGGACGGGAGCGGCGCGGTGCTGAGAGTCCTCTGCTTCCCCTGCTGAGTGAAGCCGCATGCCATGGACGGAGAGCGCTGACTTTTTCCTGAGAACATTCGGACTAAAAAGTAACAACCCGTGAGTAATACAGAAATTGGACTTAAAAAGGAAATTTTTTCTTTGAATTTGGCACGATCGGGGAAGATACAAAAAGGAAGTCTTTCTCCCCATCTTGTAGACAACTTAAAACAAGGACTAAATAACTAAGGTCGAGAGAATATTTTCTATCGTAACTGAACAAAGTTATTAATTTCACGATTCGACAGTATAAGTAATTTTGCTGGAGGATAAGAGTGGATTTTGAGAGCTGCGCAACCCCCCGGGACCCGGGAGTGATCAGTGAGAGAGCCTGTTGGAAAGATACAGAAGACTTTGACAGCTGTCAAAACTAGCTGTCAAAGTTGGGGAATATAAAGTAACATTGTTTTTGCTGCCTTTGCCAGTTGGATCTGCTACATTTTGGTTATAAACTGTCGAAAAATAAGCTATTTTGTTTTTGGGACTGGAACTAGAAGGATAGTAAATATCCACAATCCCTCTAGAGGGGGTCTTGGGACACTGCAAGAATGGCTGGAAGTGGAAAAATACTCACTGAGTTGAACAAAACTTTTTATCTCCTGGGAAAGCTCCAAGAACAAAGTAATATTTTGGCTACAGGGGTCATGGGACTGAATGAAACAGTAAATAACTTTACTGAAAATGGAAAGGACTTGACTCAAGTTTTCGTCTTTGAACCAAAAGCCCCTGTAGCGGAAACAAAAGATTTTGCAGCTGAGCAGGGAAAGAAACTTGACAAATTTGAGAAAGTGGAACAAGTGGAAGAGATACATGAGGATCTGGAGGGAAAGGAAGGAGGAGTTATAATGTTGCAGAAGGCTAAGGAAGGCCAGAGGCCTGGCCGGAAGGTCATAAAGGAAAATAAGAATTGGATTATGAAGATTTGGCTTGAATTGGAGAATGAAGAATGGAGAGACCTACCTAGATGGAGACCTGAAGATTTATGGATTACAAATTTGAATAAGATGGAAGTTCGAGCGTTTGGGACATTTAAATTCATGAATTCTTTCAAATATGGAGGTCTGGCCGGAAGAAATATGGACTTTTTTGGGATTGTGCTCTTCCGAGATTCGGGGTTTAATATAAAGGTCTATTCAAAGAACCGACAAAGAGGAACTGAGAGAGACTTAAAAGCCTCTGATGTGAGATCGCCAGGCTGATAGCAGATGGACTGATGGACATTGGTTTGGGGATCGAAACCGGGAAAGGGAGGGTGGGGTTTGATGAATCCAAAGATTGTATAAATATTTTTTTTTTGATATTTCTTATTTTGTATTTTTGGTTTGGTATTAATATAAAATTGGGAAATTCGTGGAAGGGAATCTGGGCCGACCTTGGAAAAAGGGTTTAAGTAGAAGGACTGAAGTAAATAAGTTGAAATCTGTTACTAAAAGGATTTAAGCATAACAATGAAATAAGGTAAAAATTGGGTAAGAACTTGTTGAACTAACATTTGGAATTGGAATACAAGACGGGGAGGCGAGGGGAAGTCGTGGAAAATAAGGTATAAGAAAAAAAGGACTGAAAGTATACTTGTTTTGTGTGTTTTTTCTTTTTTTTTGTTTTTTTGTCTTATTTGAAACCTCAATAAATATTATGTTAAAAAAAAAATACTGTATGCAACCACTGAGAAACTGGCCTTTGCCAATACCAGTGCATACTTCATGCAAGGTTCTGCTTGAAGTCCCTAAATATCAGAAGACGATTTCACCTACAGCAGCAGCAAGAATACTCATTGCAAAGCATTGGAAGACACAAGACCTACCCACCTTGGAGGAATGGCAGATGCAAGTAATGGACTACATGGAACTGGCAGAAATGACTGGAAGAATCCGAGACCAGGGAGAAGAGTCAGTGGAAGAAGATTGGAAGAAATTTAAAATCTATCTTCAGAAACATTGTAAAATTTTTGAATGTTAATGACGTTGGAATGAAACGAAGTGGTTCTAGTAACAAGGTAAAATAAGAATATGTAAGAAGGGTGGATTTGGATGAAAATGTGAAACTAGAATTGGTGTGGATAAACAACTAAGGATAAAATATGAGGTTATGAATTTGCTGAATTAATTTTTAACTGGAATACAAAAAAGGGAGGTGTGAGGAAGTCAGGAAAATAGGTAAATGAAGATAAGATATCATCAAAGAGGTTTTTTCTTTAGTTTTGTATTTTTATTTTTTACTTTTATTTTTATGTTAAATTTTTGGCTTTGTATGCTTGTATTTCTTTTGTGTGTGTTATGATTTTGTAACTCTTTTTTGTTAAAAATTCAATGAATATTAATTGGGGGGAAAACAGAAGACAATTTCACAACGACTCTGAGCAGGGATTTCAGTGTGGCTGCTCTACCTGTTTGGTGAAACCTTTGCGGAACGGCAGGAACCTGCTATTTGTTCTTTCTGGAAACAGTTGGAGACATTTTCGTTTGGGCAACCTCTTGCAGCTGGACGAAAAGGCCTCAGCTGTTAACTTTTTATTGCTTTAAAAATCTGCCATTAGGTCTTTCTGCACTGCTTTAGAAACTATGTTTAGTTATTTTATGGTATATTTGGAAATCGCCTCGAGACTCATGTGATAGAAGGATGATTTACGGTATAGAAGAAGAAGAAGAAGAAGAAGAAGAAGAAGAAGAAGAAGAAGAAGAAGAAGAAGAATTATCAACAGTTTTCCTTTTGATTCTCTTTCCCATTTGTGTCCTGCCCTACCTTCAGGGTGGCAAATGTGGGGTTAATTATATCACTCATGTAATCCTTTAAAAACAACACTTACACTCCTGTAAGGAAGGGATGGGGAACTTTGGTTCCTCAAAGTATTGTTCAACTTCAACCGTCATCAGCCTCAGCCAGCAAGGCCAATGTTCAGGTATGATGGGAGTTGTAGTCCCATAAAAGTCAGAGGACCAGAGGTCCCTCATTCCTGTGGTAAGTGAAGCTGAGCTTGTCACAGGCAGTATGCCTCTGAATACCACTTGCTGGGAATCACAGGTAGGGAGAGCGCTGTCACAGAATCATAAACCTGTAGAATTGGAATTGGAAGGGACCCCCAAGGGTCATCTAGTCCAACCCCCTGCAATACAGGAATCTCAGCTAAAGCACCCATGACAGATGGTCACCCAACCTCTCCTCGAAAACCTCCAAAGAAGGAGAATCCACCACCTTCTGAGGGAGTTCGTTCCATTGTCAAACAGCTCTTATTATCAGAAAGTCCCCCGTCCCCCCCGATGTTTAGTTAGAATCTCCTTTCATGTAACTTGAATCTATTGGTTCAGATCCTACCCTCCCCCATCCTCCATGTGACAGCCCTTTAGATATTTGAAGACTGTTAATTCTCTGCCTCCTCTTTTCCAGGCTAAACATACCCAATTCCCTCAGCTATTCCTCGTAAGGCTTGGTTTCCAGACCCTTGATCATCTTGCTTGCCCTCCTCTGCACGTGTTCCAGCTTGTCAATATCCTTTTTAAATTGTGGCGCCCAGAACTGGACCAGAGAATAAATGACCGCTGGGAGGAGTGCAGAGAGAAGAAACGCCATGGTGCATCTGCAGCAGCGCAACTTCATCTGCCCCAGCTGCAACAAAACATGTCTCCGTCTCTACAGCCGGTGCTGCAACCTTCCTACAGCTTGACTTCACCCGAAAAGGCACACTCCGGCATTGTCTCCCGAGACAGTCGGAGGCCGACACAGACACACACACTTCTAACTCTACCAGTTGTTTTTCAGTAGTTCTTATTTTTATCTGCAAGGTGTCTTGAGTCCCACCAAGGGGAAAAGGTGGGATATAATTAAATATACAACAACAACAACAACAACAACAACAACAACAACAACAACATAATTTGGGGGATGGAGCCCGTGGCTCAGGTCCACATACACACACCAAAGAAAAACCCCAAACCTCCAAACCCCTTCACACAAGGAACACCACTTACCACAAAACCACAGAGGGCTTTTTCATTGCCCCATTCTGACATTCTTGGAGGGCAGAATGCGGGTGCTCAGGAGGACCCACATCTCAACCACCAGCACACCAACTGCCTTCGGAGAGCATTAGCCCTCTTCAACACCTTTTTAAAAATGTGAATAACGAGCTCCTTCTCTTGCTCTCTCTCTGCCTGCCTGGGCCTGATGAGGTATATTATTATTATTATTATTATTATTATTATTATTATTATTATTAAAAAATCACCTCAAGGAGGGCAAATGAAATTGGGAAATAATAATAGTGATAATAAACTTGCCCAAGTTTGCCTCTCCAGATTGACAGTCCAAGGAGAATCTCCGTAAGTGGGCCCAGCAGGCCTTCCTTCTCCAATCTCCATCTCGGCAGAGCCTGTTGCTAAGCAACTAAGTGGGCCTTATCTGGCAAATGCATCCCTCCCTTTGCTAACAGGCTAGGAGAGCTGGCTTGAGTATTTCCAAGTGCAGGTTCCTCCCCCTCCCCCCAGGACAACGCTTCTAATTTTTGTGAATCTTAATCACTTGACGCACAAGGAGCCACCAATTTCCGAGTGGACACTGGGGCGCAATGATTACGACTGGGAGGAGCCCGGTGGTTCCAAACAATAAAAAATAAACCCTGCAAAAGCAGAGGAGGAGGGGGAGAAGTGGGGTGGCAGGTCTGTGTCAGGGTCAAATATGGAGAGATTAAAGGATCCCTTTGAACAAGGGAAGTTTATAGAGCTGCTTTAAATGGAGATAGGGGGCATCAGGGATAGAATCAGAGGGTATCTATGAACGATTGGCCAGGGGCCATGTAAACATGAAGGCTTGTGAGTACAAATACCACCATGCACTGTGAAGTTCAAAGGAGTAGTCTCTGCTTTATCAGCAGCCAGAGACTATGCTCTTAAAGGCTTAAACACACACACACACACACACACACACACACACACACACACACCAAGGCCAACTTTTCTTTTTAAAGCCAGCCTGCTCTTTGTAAGCAGAGAGGAGAGAGAGGCTGGAGGCAGCATGATAAATACATGAATCAAAAGGTATTTCCTTCCTCTCATCCCCTCCCCTTTCCCAACAGAACCTCAAACTAGACTTTAATCTGCCGCTTAACAGGGGAGGAGGTTTGTCGGCTTTTATCGCTGCTGCTTCTGCTGCTCCTTCCTCTTCTTGTTAGAGGACCAAAGGAAGGAAACTGCAAGATTAGGAAGGGACACAACAGGGTAGACCAGAGACAGTCAACGTGTTGCCTTCCAGGTGGTTCTTGGACTACAACTCCCATAATCCGTGGCCCCTGGCCATGCTGACTAGGGTGGAAGGGAACTGTAGTCTAAGAACGTATCACAGACAACACAGTGGGTACTCTTGAGAAAGCCCTATTGGAGTGCCTGCAAATAACTAGGTGGTGTATCTAAAGGGAAAATGGGGCACATGCCCTGTCCTCAGGTTTACAGTCTAAAGAGCAGCTCAACCCTATGCATAATGTGTTCAGAAACAAGTCTCACCAAGCTCAGCGAGACTTACCAAGTAAAGGTATCTAGCTACTGCGGCCCCAAAAGGAAGGTGGGGAGAGAGGAAATCAGGTTATAACTGCACTATACATTTAAAGCAGTGCCATGCCACTGTAAACAAGTCATGGCTTCATTCAAAAAATCCTGGGAGCTTTAGTTTATTAAGGGTGCTGAGAGTACCTCTCGCAGAGTTACAGTTCACAGCATTCTCCGGGAAGAGGGAGTGATGGTTATGTTAAACTGCTCTGGGACTTGCAGATCTGCAAGTTGAAAGTGGTATGCTGCAAAGGTGAGCTCAGTTAATTGGAAGAGTGAAGAGGCAAGTCTTTTTTTTTTATCAGATACACCAGCAGAAGGAGTGGAAGGAATGCACTCCAATGGTAGGGAGCTATGCTGGTGAACTTCAGGAAAATTAGGCTACACTTGTCTTGCATACCTGGAAGAAAGTCCCATTGAACTCAACTTCTGAGTAGAGACATATAGAACTGTACCATGAGAAAGTAACTTAGGGCTTAAGGCAGGGATGTCCAAAGTCTGTTTTGGGGGCCTAATCTGGCCCGCCGGTCGATTTAATCTGGCCCCCGTGGCAGTATATCTCCTGGGGTAAAATCCTAAATAAAGCTCGGCAACTTCAATCCTAAAAAAAGCTCAGCAACTTTGGTCAGCCCTCATGCATGTTCACTTCATCAAATTTGGCCCTCTCTGGAAAATGTTTGGGCACCCCTGATCAAAGCTCAACAACTTTAGGGTAAAATCACAAAAAAAAGCTCAAGAACTTCAATCCCCCAAAAAAGTTAACAATTTTGGTCGGCCCATTGGTCAGCCCTCCATTTCATCAAATCTGGCCCTCTTTGAAAAAAGTTTGGACACCCCTGTTAAGGAGAGTAAGAGAACCAGGAAGGTGAAGACAGCATGAAGGAACATAGAGAAAAGGACCTGGGCAGAAAGATATGCAGCAGCAAGAGGGTGAACAAACATGAAAGTCCATATAATATGTATAAAGAAAAGAGAGTAAGAATAAAGATGCCAATGTAGAGAGCAGGAAAGCAGTCTGGCAGTGATAGCTGGTCCCCATTGATTGTAGTAGGACAGAAAGCAAGGAGCCCAACAGTAGGTGGTGCTAATGACATTGACAGACAGAGCCAACTAATTCTAGTTTTGCCCCTGTCCTCCTCCCTGCTGAGTTCTACAAGGGTAAAACTGAGACTAAGGAGGAGGAAGCTGACAGGCAGGGCCACCCCTTAGACAGGTTGGTGACGGCTAGCTGCAGTACCCCATTTGCCCTAATGGACCAGTCACCACTGCTTTCTGTCCATGTACAATGAACCAGCGGCACAGTTAGTATGCCCCAAACCATACTTCTAGTTACAGATAGGTAGCCGTGCTGGTCTGCTATAGTCGAAACAAAATTTTAAAAATCCTTCCAGTATGCACACGAAAGCTCATACCAATAACAAACTTAGTTGGTCTCTAAGGTGCTACTGGAAGGATTTTTTTTTATTTTGTTTCCAAACCATACTGTTACCTATGCACATATAATTCCCTATGCTTTGATTATTATTTCTATGGAAGGGTATTCCATTATGTGAGATGACGCATGCAGTCTAAATTGGTGCAGCCCAGACTCAAGCTTTCTGCCTTAATGGGAACTCGATCAAAAGTTCCACAGTCCCTGAACATTGTTGTTTTGCTGTCTGATTAACATAGGGGAAGGTTATTTCCCTCTTTGTCCCCTATCTGAGGATTCTGTTGCAGAGAGGGGGAAACACTGCAACTTTCTTCCTCTCAAAGTTTGGGGAAAAGGCTGCAGCTTTTGCGTGTGGAAGATTCCAGGTTCAATCCCCGGCATCTCCAGGTAGGGCTGAGAGAGATCACTGTCTGAAATCCTGGACAGTCACTGTCAGTCAGCGTAAATATTGCAGAGCAATGTGAGCCAATGGTTTGACTCAGCATAAGGCAGCTTCCTATGTTCCTATGTCCCGTTAGTCTCCTCCGGACTGTAAGGCGAGTGTTCTGGAAAAAGGGAATTTCTGTTTCTGTTCTCTGTTGATGCATGGAACAGCAGCAATGAATACTAAAGCACAAAGGCATGCCAAAACACAGAACTGGCTTGTTCTCGGGAGGATAGTATGCAAACAAAGGACAAAGTGTTCTCCTTCTCCAAGATTCGGGAGGGTGCAAGCTCCTTCTACACACATCGGGCAAATCCAAGCTCAAACAACGCCACAAACGCAAAGCAACTCCAAAAATAAGTGACAGGAAAGGGAAGGCGCATTCTGGACAAATTTCTCCATTAGCGTTGAGGCAGCCAACATATTTAAGCTTGCTGTTAACAATGTTGTGGCTAGAACTCAGTACATGGTCACAGCTAGTATTTAAATTATGACAAGGACCGTTGTAAAATAGATTCCAGTAAATTGCTTTGCTCATATAATGAACAAGTTTACTATGTGTGTGACTTGTAGTCTGTTTTAGGAAAACAGTATGGTTTTAGGTCAACAATATGGTTTTTGGGTAAACAATATGGTGGGGGGGGGAGTAGTAAAATCCAGATTTTGAAAGGCTTTTGCTGTTGTAGTCTGTCATGGTTCTGCCCATCAGAACTCTCAACATTGGCCTGCCAGGTTTTGGGTTCCTCTGCCCCCCACCCCAAGCTAGGGTTTTGTTGTCGGCTGGCCTACTATGATGCACAGCTTGTGAGCATGTGGTGTAGTGGTTAGTGTGTTAGGTTAGGATTTGGGAGACCAGGGTTTAAATCCCCACCCAGCCATGGGGCTCACTGGATGACCTTGGGCCAGTCAGTGTTTCTCAACCTAACTTACACCACAGGATTATTGCTGGAGGGGACGGGGACAATGCAACCAACCTTGCTTAGAGGAAAAGTGGGATCAACCACAGGGATGGTGATAACACAGCTGCAGAAGGTGCTACTGTGATTTCACCCCAGGTACGCCACCCATAGTGCCAATATAGATATATATTTATGCAATATATATGACACACACACACACACACACACACACAAAAACATATGCAAATTCAAAAGAATGCAAGGAGGAAAAACACTAACGAAGCTGGCCCCCTCAAAAGCTAAAACTGATCAGTCTCGGACAGTTTAAAATTAGAGATGTTAAAATAATATTAAACGTGTAGATGTAGGGAGTATACAATACCCTCCAACATTTCTCCGATGAAAATAGGGACATCCTATTCTATTATTATTATTATTATTATTACCCCACCCATCTGACTGGGTTGCCCCATCCACTCCAGACAGCTTTCAACATATATAAAAACATGATAAAACAGTAAACATTAAAAGCTTCCCTCAGATGTCTTCTAAAGTTTGTCTTATTTCTTTGCCCTGGGGGATCACATAATTCCATGCCCTCTAACATTTCTCTGATGAAAATAGGAACATTCTAAGGATGCTCAGGGGAGGAACAGCCAAAGGGGGTCACTGCTAGTTAGAGCAGACAGTACTGTGCTCAGGAGATAAAGAGTCTGCATCTGTATGAGGTAACTTAGTGGGTCTGAGGACTGCCGCCTTTTGCAAAACAGGGGAGAAGACGTGAGGTGATGGTGATGGGGAAAGCTGAAGAAGAAACGGAGGAGCAGGTCTCTTTAACACCTGGAGCATAATAAAACCATTCACTGTGGTTGTTTAGTTGCATATGCGAGCCTTGGCGCCAATACTTTCTGGCAGGGTCGCTCGGATATCCAAACTCCTGCTATTGTGGCGCAGTCAAATAAGGAAGCTGGAATGCACTTAACAAGAAGCAGCTACCGAACTTCTCTTAAGCCAGCCTCTGAAGGGAACGTTTGTGCAGCCTGTAACATACACCCCAAGGGAAAGCCTATTAGCTGCACTCTCGTATTAATGCCGCACAAGATGAAGCAATCTGGACTTTTCCCAATGAGAGGGAAAGGGAGCAGTGCCTGTCTTTTGAAATCAAATCCCCCTGCCATGCAAAGCACGGTTTTTATTTATTTATTTTCCATCCCCCTTCAGCACGCAGAGAAAAGATTAGCATCAGCGCTTGCTACAGGCAGAAAGGAAGGAGGAAGCCCACCATACACGGGTCCTGTTCCAATGCATGAGAGCCAGAGATGGCTTGATAGAAAGGAGTGGGAGAGCATGTGGCAATTGTGGAGAATAAGGATGAGCAGGTTGCAATTCCATACTAGGGGACAGCAGCAGAGAACCCCTGAGAATTGGGTGTGGATTTTCTTTTTTAAAACAAAGGTTTGTGGGTTGTTGGCTTTTTTAAAGCTGAGCATTACCAGCCTGCCAGAATTCTTCCACTGCCCAGTGAAATGGGATCAATTTGGGAAGAACCTAGAAAGACCCCTGCTAGATCAGTCCAATGGACCATCATCTACTGCGGCATCCTGTTCTCACAAGGGGCCGATCAGATGTCCTGCAAGCAGCACATGAGCGCAACAGCACTCTCCTGACCTGTGATTCCCAGCGACTTCTAACTGCCCTGCTGAAAAATGTTCAACCTCATCTTCAGCAACAGCAAACTTCGGTTTGATTTGGAAAGAGATAAATGGCTCCTTTGGGCCAATACAGCAGCTGTCCCAGGCAGTAAAGCTTGGCAGGTAAAAAAGCAGATCCCAGTGTAACCGTACAAGAAAACCAACAAAGCGTCTTGCTGCTTTCAAGGTATTTCAAGCCCCTCTGTTCATTTTGCCACAACAGATGAACATGGGGAAAAGGCTATGGGGTTGCACCTAGAAGTTCAACAGGTATGGGGCTATATACAGTGGAACCTCTACTCACGACCAAAGTCCGTTCTGGAGGCCCGTCCTTATGGCAAAATGGGTCGCTGGGAGAGGCGCTGTTGTGCGCAGGCACGGGCGGCGATTGCCTGCTCCTGCACATGCGCGAATGGCAGCAAACTTGCCAGTTACTTCCGGGTTTGCCGTGGTCACAACTTGGAATGTCCACAAGTGGAGGCAGTTGTAAGTAGAGGGTCTACTGTATAACAGACACAGATGTATCTTGTCTTCCATATATGGTACGCCATGACTAAGTTGTAGAGGGGGTCGTCGTGGTAACAGGATGTTACAGCAAACATAACAAAGGATATTGTGGCACCCTAAAAACTAACAACTTTACTATGGCATAAGCTTCCATTGACTAGAACTCACATCATCTGAAGGCAGCCCTGTATCAGGAATTTTTTTTATGCCTGATGTTTTACAATTTTTTATGTGCTGCAAGCCGCCCAGAGTGGCTGGGGAAACCTAGCCCGACGGGTGGGGTATAATAAAAATAATAATAATAATAATAATAATAATAATAATAATAATCCGGGAGGAATATTGGCTGGCTGCAAGGCGTGAAGGCCGCTCCCTGCAAGGCCCTTTCCACCTGGCCTAGGGGTGAGGCCCACACTCACCAGCCCCACAAAAGAGGCTCCTCATGAGACCGGAGGAACATCGCCCGACTATTGTTTTATTGATTGATTGATTGATTGATTAATATGCTGTAAACCTCTAACAATTGATTGATTAATATGCTGTAAACCTCTGTAAAAATATGCTGTAAATCAATTTAAAATATAAAGCAGTTTACAAACAAACAAACAAACATCAGGTGTAATAAATATTATCCTCAGCTGGCAAGAGTGTATGCGTGTGCATATATACAGAGAGAGATGTCTGTGCATACATACAGAGAGAGAGAGAGAATGTCAGCAGTGGGTTAAAAAGACAATGAAACGCAAAAAAGTGTAGCCCGTGACAATTCAATTGAAAATTTAAACTAATAATACTAATAATAACAACAATATTAAGAGCACAGTTGTGAACATTCATCGCAGAAGCAGCATGCAACCTCAAACTAAAGTGTTAGAAACCCATGTAAGACTTCATAGGTTTGTTTACTGCTACGATAAAGCATCTATCATTGTGGGGTGGGGGAAGTATTTTATTTTCCTTCCCAGGACAGCAAGGCTAAGAGCGAATTTGTGCATTCAAAGAGACACACTGGGAACATGGACTGCCTTCTCTCTGAAGTCTTCTGGGCTGATTTGTATTTCAATGGTGATGCGTTGTTATATTGTTTACTTCTTTGAACGTTACAAGAAAAGCAGTAGGGAAATAGCTTGACATGTCGCAGGGCATGATTTTTCACATTGGGGGGGAGGGGCTGAACAAGCAAGTCCTTGCATAAGAAGTGGGGCTGCAGGGAGCAGGCATTACCAGGCATCCGCCAAAGCCCACCCAAGTGGGAGAGTGTAAGGAGAAGAGGAGCTAGGAGTGGGGATAGAAAGCTGAATTGGTTTGCACTTTTCAAAACAATGCAGGAACTGAAACCCAGCCATCCTGACAAATTTGCACTTAGAACCACAGAGCCTTTGAGCTGGAAGAGATCGCAAGCGTCACCTAGTCCAACTCTCTGCAATGCCAGAATCATGGCTAAATTATCCCTAGCAGATGGTCACCCAACCTCTGTTTAAAAACCTCCAATGAAGGAGAGTCCGTCAGCTTCTGAGGTGTTCTGTTCCACTCCCAACAGCTCTTTCCCTCAAAAAGTTCTTCCTAATATTTAGTCAGAATCTATGTTTTTAGCAATTCTTATATCTGTAAGTAGCCGTCCCGTCAGGGGGAAAGGTGGCATATAAATAAATATAAAACACCACCGACAACAACCTTTTTTGTAATTTGAATCCATCAATTCGGATGGATTCCAACTCCATATTCCATGTGATAATAGTCCTTCAGATCTTTGAAGATGGCTACCATGCCACTTTGAGTCTTCTATTTTCCAGGCTAAACATACCTAGCTCCCTCAACCATTTCTCATAATTCTTGGCTTCCAGACTATAACCATCTTGGTTGTCCACTTCTGCACACATTCCAACTTGTCAATGCTTTCTTCAACTGTGGAGCCTAGAACGGGACCCAGAACTCCAGCTGGGGTCTGACCAAGGGAGAACAGAGTGGTACTGGTACTTAGCACACCATACTTCTGTTGATGTAACCTGTTTCTTGCTGCTGCATCACACTGTTCAAAAATGCATATATCAGTGTGCATTTTTAAAATGCGCATTCATGAAAACAGCACGTAAAGTGTATTATTTGAGGCAAAAGTGCATGCAGAAAAATATAAATGTACATTAAAATGCTGGTGAATTTTCATGAGGACGTCTTAAAATAATAATAACGATGCACTGATGTGAAAATGTGGGAAACTGAACTTAAGAACGGAAAAATGAGAAGCTGAAATTGATATATTCACCCATCTGTAGGAGCAGCAACCGCCACACCCCTTGTCCTCCCCCTCCTTTTCTTTCTCTCTGTGTCTTGCTCTCTGTGAGGCAGCACCAACCCAGGGTGCCTCCAGACTGTCATTATTTCGCAGGAGGGATTCAATCGCATACCAGCATTTTAGGTTTGTGCAGTGAAAGTGGATTAAAAGCACTTTGTTGCCCTCGTGGAACAAATCCAATCGAAAAGTGGGGGGAAATATAATGAAACTGTGTGGGCTGAACGAATGATTAACAGGAAAACATGTAAATGTCCCCACAAGCAAATCAGGGTGAAGGTGCATAGTTGGGTAACCACCCCGCAAACAAACGCTCAGTAAAAACCAGATGCAGTCCAACTTGTGTACAAGCAAATCTGGATGAATGCTCAGCCAACAGGTTGCCTGCAGGAATCCCTGCTAGATCAGACCAAAGGCCTCTCTCACCCAGCCCTGCAAGCTAATCATATTCCCTTTCCTGCTGTTGTTCTCCAGCAACTCATAGAGGCATGCTGCTTTTAATCCTGCAGGAGTACATAACCATCACGATTATTTGCAATTGACACACACAACCTCCACAAATGCATTTAATCTTTTAAAGCTGTCTAAATTGGCGGCCATCATCCCTTCGCGTCACAGTAAGGAATGTAAACACCATGCTCATAACCACCTCAGAAACAAATCAGACCTCAGCAAATGCCAAACATAAGTCTAACCTCCTCGTAAGCGTTATGTAAGAAACCAGGAAGAATGCTGAACGAATGGGACATCTAGAGCTGCCCTGGGCCTAGAGAAAAAGACAAGCAAAAGAATAGTGGCAAGGAGAAAACAGGTGTGCTCAGTGGGAGAGTCTCACTGGAAGTACCTTGCCCATGTTACCCCACCCCCAATTTTTTTTTTTGGAAATTACACTCATTGGGGAAATGACTAGGCTGGGTCAGGGTAGGGAAATGGGTAAGTCTCACAAGTGCTTAGTGATTTCCGTGGTGTATTTTTTGCATGCATGCGGGAGAGAGTTGCATGTGCCCTTGTCACATCATGGGTTACATCATGCAAGGTTCATGCCAGCCCATGTACTTATACAAAGGAAATTCCATCTGGAATAAAGGGACCCTTTATTAGTGGAAAGCTACTGCAGGTATGCGTTGCACGGTCGCAGCCAAACCATATAACTTTCACCAAGGCTTAAGAGAAGGCAAGGATGGAAAATGCTAGACAGCAAGAGCTGCCAATCCTTTTCAAACTAGTGAACACATTTAGATTTTTTGATTGCTGTGGGCCTCATACACAGAACAGCTGCTGGCCGGGCATGGCACAACACAACACAACATGGCTGCCACATCTACAGGAACAGAAAAAGAGATAGGACTACAAAATGGGGTAAAGGCATGCCCCCCTGGGTTAAAGACTCCTACATCAGCCATCGCTGTGTTTGCTCACAGAGTGAAGCCCTCTGGACTGTCTTTTGTTCAGGAGGAAGCGTGGCTGTCTAACCCTGGCACCCAATGAAATGTGGGCATGATTAAGGGGGTACATTTCATGCAGGAGAGGCTGAGATAATGCAAACAGTACCTAAGCAGGAAGAGCCAACAGTCTCTCATGCACTTATTGAGGGGATATTTATTGATACCTTCCTGTGAGCACCGTGGGAGACAGCAGCGGGCACAACTGTGCCCATGGACGTTGTGCCAGAGTTTTAACAGGAAGGATGGAAAAAGTTGCCAACCACATTTTCAGAGGTGCCCTTATAGAAATATGGGATAGGTATCAAAATATTTTGGAACCAAATGTACCGCATTGGTTATCCCCACTGGAGGTCATGAGTGTTAAAAAGATAAACATGAGAGAGGATTGGATGACTTATGGAGATATTGTAATTAAAGAAGGGGGGAAATGGAAATTGAAGCCATATGAACAAGTTAAAAAATATGTATATGACTGGTTGCACTACTTCCAAACAAATGATATGTTTAAGAAGGACTGTAAAGAGAGGAAATATATTGAAGGAGAGTCTAGATTCCAGAAAGAAATAATTAATAATGATTACAAGGTATTGTCAAAAATGTATAAAATGCTATTGGAATGGCAAACAAAGGACGAAGAAGTTAAATCAGTTATGATACACTGGGCCAGGGATTTTGGTTATAATATACAGTTAGCAGATTGGGAGAAGGTGTGGAAGGAAAATATGAAATTCACTGCATGTATGACGATAAAGGAAAATATTATGAAAATGGTATACAGATGGTATATCACTCCTGTAAAATTAGCAAAAATGTATAAGACATGTAACAAATGTTGGAAGTGTAAGGAGAGGGAAGGGACATTTTATCATATGTGGTGGGAGTGTAAGAAAGTAAAAGGCTTCTGGGAAATGATATATAATGAGTTGAAAAGGATGTTTAAATACACGTTTGTGAAGAAACCAGAAGCCTTTTTGTTAGGAATTACAGGAAGAGAAATTAATAGAAGTGATTATAAACTTTTTCAATATGCGGTGACTGCGGCAAGAATTTTAATGGCTCAAAAATGGAAACAAGAAGAATTACCAACATTGGAAGAATGGAGACGGAAATTGATGGACTTTGCTGAACTAGATAAACTGACAGGAAAAATTAGATACCAGAAAGATCACAAGTTCACACAGGACTGGAGAAAGTTTACGATTTATCTGGAAAATATTTGTGATGACCAGACAACGCTAGTTGGATTTAAAGAGGCTTTGTGATGAGAAAGGGTATTGGGAGAGGGATAAGAGTTGTAAAGATTTATTAACTGGCAATACAATCATAAAGGAAATGTGAAATAAATATAAAATTATGAGGATTGTGGAGGGAGCGGGGGGAAGTCCAAAAGAATTTGGCATTATAGTGGATATGAATGTGTCATTTAAATTTGTAAAAGAAAATTTTTCTAAAAAATTAATAATAATAAAAAAAAGGAAGGATGGAAAAAGTTGAGAGCCGACGCAGCCACTGGGGAAATATGCTTTACCGGAGAGTGGAGGTCTGAGGGAGGAGGAAGCCAGCAATCTCAATGTGAATTTAGTGTTTCCCAGGCTGCCAGTAACGAGCCTTTCCCTGTCACTTTGCTCACTCGCTCCCTCCCTTCCTGTCAGATGCTGATAAGCATGTCTGTCACAGCCAAGGCAAAGCTAGAGCTGGTGGTGACAAATCACAGGGAGTATGTGTCAAGACAATCCACCAGCCCAAAGACAGACAGCTGGCACTTGAAATTCCACAGCCAGCAATGGAATTTGCAAAATAAAATCATTAATAATAGTAATAATAATAATAATAACTCCAAATCATTTTAAGCAGCAGCAGCAGCAATGACCTCTTGGCAGTCAGCCTCAAAGCACTAAAAATAACCAGCTGAAGGCCTTGCTCCAGCATCAACAAAACTGCCTGGTAAACTGGAAATCCAACCTGTCTACTGCCAATCAGCAGCCCCTCCAAGGAAATTAATAAAAGGCAGGCCTACTAGATGAGCAGTACCCAGGGTTAGCCTGCAAGGGATGCTAAGTCGATTGCTATGTATGCCTCCAATCCTATAACATCATTGCCTTCTACTTTTTATTTACAGTGGTACCTCAGGTTACATACGCTTCAGGTTACAGACTCCACTAACCCAGAAATAGTACCTCGGGTTAAGAACTTTGCTTCAGGATGAGAACAGAAATTGTGCTCCGATGATGCGGCAGCAGCGGGAGGCCCCATTAGCTAAAGTGGTGCTTCAGGTTAAGAACAGTTTCAGGCTAAGAACAGACCTCCGGAAAGAATTAAGTACTTAACCCGAGGTACCACTATATTTAAAAATGTATACCCACTTTGCTTTAAACAGACATGGCTTCCCACAAAGCATCCTGGGAACTGCAGTTTGTTAAGGGCGCTGAAAAGTTGACAGGAGACCCCCACTGCCTACACAGAGCTACAATTCTCAGAGTGGTTAACAGTGCATCCCTATTGCCTGGAAGCTTTGGGAATTGTTTCAAGATTGGCCCACAGGCCAGAGGTTCTGCACCGCTTGACTAGCCCAGTATCACCTGCTCTTGCTAAGCAGGGCATCCTAGCACGCACTGCCAGATAAACAGCATGATTTTGCAGTCCTGTTTCTGATGAAATCTTTAATGTGTAAATCAGATGGATACATAGGCAAGCGTTGCAAGGTCCAGCAGGTGAATGGCATTGGCTGAGCGCAAGAAAGATGCTGATCCAACAGTGCCATGCCCTTCCTTTGGAGTTGGCTGGAGTCTTGGGACTGGGCAAGTGAACAGGCGTTCCTCCGAGTGGGTTGAACCTGTGGAGTTTGTTTATGCTGGTCTTACCATTTCCTGTTTGACAGCGGCGTAGTCAGAGTTGACTGGTACCCGACTGACCTCCCCAATAAGGGCAAGGCCCTTCACTGACAGGAGGTCTGGAGTCCGCTGCAGATCAGCAATAAAACACCCGGGGTTGGTGAAGTTAACACTTTATTCAAAGAAACCAAAGCAGCAACTCTTCCCAGTAGGTTTTGCTCCAATGAGGCAGTTGCGAGGACTGAAGGTCCCTCCTTCCCACTGCTCTCTAAGGCTCCTCCTTTGGTTTCTTCCCCAGCAACCTGAGGCTCTTTCATCTTGTCTCTCTTTGCTCCACCCACATCATTCCTCTGCAGGGAGGGGAGCTGGTCACAGCAGCCTGCCTCATCTCTGTCTCCTGGTCCACCTCCTCTCCTGCTTCTAAGTCTGGACTGCTCTCTGCCACAGCCTCTCCCTACTCACAAGCCCTGTTACCTCTTCTCCTTCCAATACATCCTCTTCCCAGTCTGCTCCCTCTTCCCTCTCTGACCACTCATCGCCGTCCCTTCACAACTCCCCTGGATCCGAGCCTTCTTCCCCTGGGGGTTCCCCAGCCTGTGCCTCCCACCACTCCTCGGCATCCAGCAAGTCCAGGACAGATGCCTGGCTAGAGGAATCCAATATCTAAGGAGCAGAACACATTGCTACCAACCCTCTGGATCCAGCTCCTTACGCCCTGCCTCACCAGTCCCCTCCTCAGGCCCAGACATTTCTTGGGGTTCTGCTTTGTCTTCCCCAACCCACTAGGATCTTCCTCCTGGGTTGCCCAGCCCCAATTCTCTGAGCTCCTCCCACCCATCCTCAGGATTGGGCCATCCCTTCCATGGCTCCTCCATGGGGCTCATGACACAGTGGCTGTGCAGGGTCTTGGTCACAGGCCTTTCCCAGCAGCAGATCTTTTAGCCGAATATTCCAGGGGCCGTCGAACCAGGGCATGTGCTCTCCCCCACCACCCTATTCCTTCTCTCCGATTCTGGCAAACAGCATCCTCCTCCAAATTAAATTGGGAGTTCTCGACCCTCTGCAAACCAAACAGCCCTTCTAATAAACCTCCACTGAAAACAAAACAAAACAAAAAAAGCCACAAGGAGCTTGAAGCGTGCCTGTGCCTTTGAAGCAGTCGGCATCTTGCATTCGCACTCCGCTCCGCAGGGCAAACTTAACATGACGGAATTGGATTCCTTTAACGTTAAAGATAATCTAAGTGCAAAGGGAACAATGTCCGCCAAATGGGAACGGCAGGAGTGTTTAAAGGAACGCGCAAGGCATGCCCCATTACTTGCATAGTCTTAATCAGCCTTTGTCTCTATTGATCCTGCTTGGTTAGGGAGCCTTCTGTCTAACCCTGCCTGCCAAGCCATGCGTGGTGGGACTAGCTTTCCTCGCTAAATTAAGTGGCAGAACAAATAAGAACGCATTAAAAAGAGAAGTGTTCTTTTCATATAAAGTGCACGGCCACCCCTCCTTTACTCGCAAGGGCCGATTCACTTCCAGGGCTCCCACAGGAGTGTGTTGGGAGCAGAAGAGCCTCTTGCCAAGCCCCTATGCAGTGTAAATCGGATGTGGGAGAACGTTTGACCCTCCAGATGTTGCTGAGCTGCAATTCCCAATATCCTTGGCCATTAGCCTTGTTGTCCGGGGCTGACGGGAACAGTTTTACAGTCTGCCTCCTGCTGCAAGTTCTTCACTTGTGCAATTAAATATGCATTTTGGACTGATGGTTCTGAAGATAGACAGATAGTATTGCAATTGCAAAGAGTGAATTTCTAATTAATTATTAGATGCTAATATTTTAAGAATTAATTTTATTGTGGATTATTATATTCCAATGGATTATTGAATATTACTTTATTTGATATGTTGTTTGTTTTAAAGTTATTTTATATTGTTGTTGTTGTTTAGTCGTTTAGTCGTGTCCAACTCTTCGTGACCCCATGGACCAGAGAACGCCAGACACCTCTGTCCTCCACTGCCTCCCGCAGCTTGGTCAAACTCATGCTGGTAACCTCGAAAACACTATCCAACCATCTCGTCCTCTGTCGCCCCCTTCTCCTTGTGCCCTCCATCTTTCCCAACATCAGGGTCTTCTCCAGGGAGTCTTCTCTTCTCATGAGGTGGCCAAAGTACTGGAGCCTCAGCTTCACAATCTGTCCTTCCAGTGAGCACTCAGGGTGGATTTCCTTCAGAATGGAGAGGTTTGATCTTCTTGCAGTCCATGGGACTCTCAAGAGTCTCCTCCAGCACCAGAATTCAAAAGCATCCATTCTTCGGCGATCAGCCTTCTTTATGGCGATCAGCCTTCTTTTTTTATATATATTACTTTTTTGCAAAACAAATCAGAAGTGAAAATGAAAAACGAAATGCCTCGTTCAAGTTTCCCCACAACTTGTCCTTTTGAACTTGTGAGGTGATCAAACAGTAAGCTTCTGGTCTAAGGGAATTTGTATGTGGGTGCTGGCCCAGAAATGGAAGACACTACAGGACTTAAAACTGCTCATTCTAGTACAAGAATATGTGGTCTCTGACTACTGCAGAAGGAAATAATTCACAAATTACAGATGGTTGGATAGTGTTTTCGAGGTTACCAGCATGAGTTTGACCAAACTGCGGGAGGCAGTGGAGGACAGAGGTGTCTGGCGTTCTCTGGTCCATGGGGTCACGAAGAGTTGGACACGACTAAACGACTAAACAACAACAACAATATAAAATAACTTTAAAACAAACAACATATCAAATAAGCTTTGTTTTCTTCTTCTTCTTCTTCTTCTTCTTCTTCTTCTTCTTCTTCTTCTTCTTCTTCTACTACTACAGCAACAACTACACTATATGCTCTCCATTTGGAAAACACAGCCTGTGCATTGCTCCTATGTTTTCTAACTTCAATTACTATTACTGCATTTTTAAAATTTTATGTTAATAAAGAATACAAAAAAGATGCATTTCGGCAGGAATGGGGAACTCTGTTATAGACCAGGCATAGGCAAACTCTGCCCTCCAGATGTTTGGGGACTACAACTCCCATGATCCCTAGCTAACAGGACCAGTGGTCAGGGATGATGGGAATTGTAGCCCCAAAACATCTGGAGGGCCAAGTTTGCCTATGCCTGTAATATAGACAATACTGAACTGGACGGGCCAATATGACCTCTGTTCCTAAATCAGGGCTGGGGAATCTTTTTCCAGCCAAAGGGCCACATTCCCTTCTGGGGCCCACATGCCAGTAGGGAGCAGGGCTAGAAGCAAAAGTGGGTGGAGCAATGAATGTAAATTTCACATTTGCACAGTAGGCTAGTTTACACACACACACACACACACACACACACACACACACACACACACACCCCTCAAGGCTCCATCCAGGTAAGGAAGAGGCGTTATCGGAGTTCAAGGATGCATTCCAAGTGGGAAAAACCACTCAAGGTATGTGTGAAGCAGGGCCAGTCAAGTGTGTAGGGAGTGTGGCCTGGGGAAAAGTCCTGCAGGACAGACAGAGAGACTTGGAGGAATGAATTTGGCTCCTAGGGCCCCAAGTTCCCCTATATTATTACCGCCTATTTGCAAATGTGGTAAGTTGGGCAGAAATCACTTCTTCTGTACCTTTGGGCTAACTCCCTGGAAGCCAGCAAATCAGACCTCTGATGTTTTCCCACACACAAACCTCAGGAAGTCTTTGCAATCATCCAAGGCAGCCCCTCATAAATATTTAGCTGGCGGAAGAGACCAATTCTACCCTTGCTTGTAGCTTGCTTCCCTGCCACCTTTTAATCCTTAATCCCTTTGCACTATCTTTCTTGTCTCTTAACCTGCAGAGGACTCTGACGAGTTGCATTTAATTCTTCTTACACATGCCCTGGAGCACAAAAAGGCTTGTCAGGATAAAAATAAAGAGAACACGCTCAGCCATCAGTAAGGTAACCAGCCTCTCCCCCCCCCCCCACATCGGCGCAAGCTAACACGTCTTGGCTTTCTGTAACCCATGAGGGAATGAACCAATGGACAAATGGTTTCTTCTACATTTCCCTTTTCATCTCTGTGTTTAGTCAAATGTGGGAGCAGAACTTTGCAGCCTGAGAGGTAGCATTATTTGGCATTCCTTAAAAAAACCACCCTACTCTTATCGCCATTTGTAACTGAGCAGGTTTAGTTGCATGCTGTGCATCACAAATGGATTTCAGTGGTGGAAGCGGTTTGAGTATTGCAGCGATGGGGAATCCGTTGTCCTGTTTTGGGCAAGGACAAGGCAGGATGAGTGCTACAGGACAGTCAACCAGCAGTCCTAGGTCTGGGCAACCAGATAAGCAGCAGCCCAGGCAAGGATGAAAGCCCCACCCACCATTAGTACCAGTATGTGCCCTCCACCCGCTGCCACCCAGGGTGGAATGCGGCAAAAAAAATGTTCTCCACTCTTGCACTAGGGATTTAGGAAGCACTGGGTGAAGCAGTAGGGGAGATAAATGACAACATTAAACTCCCATTTTATAGCTGCCGGTTGCAGGCAAAAACCTTTTGGACTTTCCTTTCCTCCGAACTCCAGTATGCTCTCTGCATAAACACCCCAACCCACTGAGTACCCACTAGAGCAGTCAAGATATACTAGAAGCCTGAGGCCAAAGAACTGGCTGGTTAGCTCAGATCAGTACAGTCACAATTCAGCTCCCTCACCTGCTCGTTACTGCTTAGGGCTTGATGCCCCTGCCAGCAAAGCCACATCTGGTAGGATTTACAATGTCTGCTGTTCTGAAAAACCACAGCAGCCCTGCTATGGTCCTGGGTTGGAGGAGCCTTGCCCTCGCTTGCCTCTCTTGCTCACAAGTCTGCAAACCCTCCTTGCAAGTCAGCGGCACAGCTGGAGTGTTTGTGAGCAATACCATACCATCCACACCAGCCCAGCCATTTGGTCTTATGAACCTTTGCTGCCAGAACTGAGCGAATTGGTGCAACTGCGGGGCCGGCCAAACCATGAGGCAGGTTAGGCAACTGCCTCAGGTGGCAGGATCCATAGGGGCAGCAGATCCAGCCTCCAAGAAATGCATCGCCCGCTGCCACCGTGGCAACATCATCTGTAGCGCTCCTTGGAGGCCAGATCTCTTTGGCAGCTCCCCACCCAATGCCACCTCTACAGCAGCCTCTTGGCCAATCAGAGGCACTGCTGCTCTGTTCCCACCCTTGTTCCTGGCACTTTGTGGCTTGCCTCAGGTGCCAAAATGTCTTGGGCCAACCCTGCAGAACTGCCAACACTTTCTATCTCGGGGCTCCAGCAGAAGAAGCCTTGCTTTTAAATGCAGGTTGTGAGCTCAACACAAATTGGAGTAGCCAAGGAGCAGCCTACTGTTTCCCCTGCTACAATACCTCCCAACTTTCCCTTTCCTTTGTAAAAGAGAAAAACTTGGCATGCATTGTTGGCTGGCTGGAATCACTGCAGCAATCCAGTTCTTTCTGAGCAGGCCAACTGTCTGTTTAGAAAGCGTCCCAGAGCAGTCGCCGTCGGCCCTAAGTTATGTCGAAAGCAGGCACTGCACAGTTTGCAGTTCAGACAACCTCAGTGTGTGCGATATTTGTCCCCTGTGACATCTACCCCTAGGCAAATGGCTTTTACATTATTTTAGTAAAGTAAAAGTAAAGGGACCCCTGGCCATTAGGTCCAGTCGTGGCCGACTCTGGGGTTGCGGCACTCATCTCGCTTTATTGGCCGAGGGAGCCGGCATACAGCTTCCGGGTCATGTGGCCAGCATGACTAAGCCGCTTCTGGCGAACCAGAGCAGTGCACGGAAACGCTGTTTACCTTCCCACTGGAGCGGTACCTATTTATCTACCTGCACTTTGACGTGCTTTCGAACTGCTAGGTTGGCAGGAGCTGGGACCGAGCAATGGGAGCTCACCTCGTCACGCAGATTCGAACCTCCGACCTTCTGATCGGCAAGTCCTAGGCTCTGTGGTTTAATCCACAGCGTCACCCGCGTCCCTGCCCTTACATTATTTTAGGCTGCAGCAATCCACGAGGGAAAACTCTGTTGGAAGAACTGCCCTGATCCTCCTTGTCTTGAGGGTATCGCCTGCTCTGATCCTAGACCTAAATCTGGAGTAGGCAGAGTTCTTCAAGGGGAGGACTGCTCTTTATTCAATGGAAAGGTAGCTAGAACCACCAATGACATCAGCTGCCCAGAACTAGTGCCTGAGCTTGCTTTTTCCTCCTCCTGCCCCTTCCCTCTTCCTCTTGTGCTGTGTCCTTTTAGATTTTGAGCCTGAGGGCAGGGACCACCCTAGTGGTTCTTTTTGTAAGCTGCTCTGAGAACCTTGTTGGCTAAAGGGCAAGTTATGAGTGCTGTAAGCAAGTCAAGTAAATAAATAAAAAGTCAGACTCCCATAACCAGTTAGTGTACAGTTCTTGTACTGGGGACAGGACCAAGAACATCAGAGAAGAACACACTATTTTCTTTTCTCTTTCTTTGAAATAGCAAGAGCAGGCATGACAACTTGCAAAGGGGGACAGATGTTTTAATAGAAAGGAGGGCCAGAATCAGCACTAGGGAACCTTGGTCGAATGCCAGGGCCCCATCAGAACCCACAGTGATGCTTTCCCTGAGTCTCCTCCCTCTCCCTTTTTTTTGTGTGCTCCACATCTACTGTTGGGATGCAGAACAGCTCTAAATACCAGCTGCTGAGAACCACAACCCCTCTGCCCACTTTAACCAATCCAGGTCTACCTGCTCTGCACCTGATGTGATATATGCCCAGCTGTATGCAGGTAAAAGCAAGGTTGGGCCTGCAAAGCCCTTCTGTACAGCACTTAGCAAGCCCTGCCAGTCCACTGATTATTGGTGCTTGCAAAGTCCTGCAACACTGTGCTTTGCAAGCAACAACCAGCTAGTGCAAGCCTGGGTGACAAAGGCGGCTTCCGACGTTCCTCCCAGAAGTAATTTCAATTATACTTTTCTTAACAATGCACATCCCGTTTGCAGAAAGGAGAATGACCCAGGAGACGAGATTGAATCTGAGCCCAAAGCCTTTGACGGCGGCCTCTAATTTGCTCAACAGCAGCAAGTCGATGGTTATCTGCATGTCAGGCAAGGGCAAAGAACACATGAACCCCAGAAGAAGAGAGGAGGCTTTGTTTTCATTTAAGTAACCTTGGGGATAAAACAACACACACACACACACACACACACAATCTACATGCCGAAAAATAACGCATGCCAATCTCTGCAAGCCAATCTTTCCTAAAGTGGAGGGGAAGAGCAACACATCATGCCTTCCTTCTTGATACCAGAAAAATAAGAATAGAAGCCAAAGCACATTCAGACCAAGCACATGACACTGTGGTTCTTCTAAGCTACGGGTGACAGGACAGAAGGCTGAAAATTAAGTCTTAATGGAGGGACATATCTTGGTCCTGCCATCTTCCAATAGAGCTGCACTGACACCAGAACACTACAGTGGTACCTTGGTTCTCAAACTTAATCCATTCAGAAGTCCATTTCAAAACCAAAGCTTTCCAAAAACCAAGGCGCGCTTTCCCATAGAAAGTAATGCAAAATGGATCAATCCATCCCAGACTTTTAAAAACAATCCCTAAAACAGCAGTTTAACACGAATTTTACTATCTAACGAGACCATTGATCCATGAAAGCAATCAACAATGTACTGCAGTCACAGAATCAATCAATCAATCAGTAGCTGAACTGGGTTCCACATAGTTGCAAAAACAAAACAAAAAAGAGCTGCAAAAGCAAAAACGCAAATTAAATAGAAAAAACAGACAGACCTCAACGTAACACTCAAATCGGAAGTGTGGCACTCAAATCGGAAGCGTAATACTCAAAATGGAGCATGTTCAGCTTCCAAAAAAATGTTCACAAACCGGGACACTTACTTCCGGGTTTGCAGCGTTTGGGTTCCAAGTTGTTTGAGTATCAAGGGGTTTGAGAACCAAGGTACCACTGTATTATGCTCCCCAGTTGCTTTCCAGAGGTGGATCTTAGAACTGTTTTCCACCCACCCCAGCTATGAAGACCTGAAGATAATGAAATGAAAAGCTGCATATGCACATTACAACAACCCATAATCCCAAAGTTTGGGTGGTTGTTGTTCTTGCTGTATGTATTGCATTACATTGCATTGCACTGATCTACAGCCTTCCCTTCCGAGAGCTTAGGTACATAACTCTCCTTCCACCCATCTTACCTTCACAACTACCCAGTGATTTTCATAACTGTGTGAGGATTTGAATCCTGGTCTCCCATTCTAATCGCTATATGCAGGAACCCCTATAATTCCAAAACAGCAGAACTGTATTAGCCTGCAGCAAGAATACAGTGGTACCTCAGGTTACAGACGCTTCAGGTTGCAGACTCCGCTAACCCAAAAATAGTACCTCAGGTTAAGAACTTTGCTTCAGGGTGAGAACAGAAATCGTGCGGTGGCAGCGGTAGGCCCCATGTGGTACCTCAGGTTAAGAACAGTTTCAGGTTAAGAATGGACCTCCAGAACGAATTAAGTTCTTAACCCGAGGTACCACTGTAGATGGTTCACCACTGACTAGCCATGCCCAGTCACATGGGAGGAGGTATGTGGCTGGGAAGGCAAGATTGTTTCTGGTATGGCCTGTTTGGGGATACCCATCCCACCATGCTGCAGCCCAAACCCTGACTGGAAGTCACGTAACTGCTTTGAAACAGACTGGAGACAGACCCCCCCCCCTTTCCCTCTGGTCCATTCCCAAGATATAAACTGATGTCCTGGCCAGGCTTAATTCTAAACAGCGGGGCTATATTTGGCCGCATCACAAAGATCATTCAGATTTACCCCTATAACAAGCAGCTTGCTGATCACACACTCCCTCCAAAACACAATAAAAACTGTATATTGCTCTCAGACCACAGACATAATGTGAATACTCAACAGCAGATTTAAGTGTCCCTAAATACACAGAAAAAAGATGGATTGCCTATTAAGGAAAACACACACAAGTCCCTAAATACATATGTACACTGTATTGCACATTCTAAGCAGTCCTGGAGTGTGAATTTAAATGGTAGCTAGAAATACACACACACCCTTTAAAAAGAAGACATATTGACAGAGGGCTCATTATCCACTGGATAAATAATACATCATTTAGAACAAACTCTCTGGACTGCCGTGAAAGGCTCTTCTGTCATCATTAAAAGAATAAAGGAAATTAGCACACATATACAAAATATAAATAGTGTGAGAACTCTGTTTCAGGGAGGTGAAAGAACAGAGGGAGAGAAGGAATGCAAAGCCTCAGCACGCTTCCTGTCCAAGGGTTGCTAAACAGCATTTGCAACATGCAATGCAAAATTGTACCTGCAGTATTGATTAGCTGGAAGCCAGGACCTTCTCTGGAATACTCCATGACCATTTACCCTCTCTTCTAACAGTCTCAAATACTCCTCTACAGGTTCTGCTCCATAAGATGACTCATACCTCCCTCGTGTTGTGTGGATGGTAAACGATGGAGCAGGACTCAGTGAACTGAGGTTAACAGAAGGATTGACAGATGGATTTAGCAGGAGGGGAGAGGTTTTGGGTAGAGGAAGCTGGAAAATAGCAAGTTAACTAATGTTTTGGAGACATATTTTATATATATATATATATAAATTAACCCTTCAACGATTTGCGAAATTAAGTAATCATTAAGCCACAGGCATTCATGCAATCTTTTCCTGCTTTGTAAGTCGGGCAATTAGTCCGATTCACCCCATACAAAGCCACCAGAAGATCCTTTGAAAAGTGTTTATTGATCACAGACAATTTTAGACCAATTGTTGCTGTTATTAGACAAATGACCTATCTTTCAATTATCGCCTGTGCAAAGGTGCTCATGATTAGCTTGTTACTGGATGGATTTGGTTAGCAAATTATGGCCCAGCGGTTAATTTTTAATTTCATAAAATTATTGTTATTGGTTCTTTTGTGTTTCGCTAACGTCGCCTCTTGCGTTTTGTATCGATCTGCAGCCTTGTGCTGCTTTTATTTTCCTTTCAATGGTTCTTGCAAAAATGACAATAAACGGCGGGGGACGTTTTGGCGTTTTGACCTAAAGGTTCTTTTCCATGGCCATGCAGGGCAGGTGCCTTAAGATTCGGTCCTGGCTGCTAACGTCTTAATTCTGGCATTGCTTCCAGCAGCTAGCAAATGGAAATACTCCTGGCTAGCATGTCAAGCGGCCAGAGGTTATGGCAGCTTTAGTCCAACAACAACATATTCATCAATCCATAGCACAGAGAGAAAGGCTCCCATCTTTTTGGACTACACACATTCAAAAGTGTGGTGTAGAGAGCCAGTGTGGTGTAGTGGTTAAGAGCGGTAGTCTCGTAATCTGCGGAACCGGGTTCGCATCTCCGCTCCTCCACATGCAGCTGCTGGGTGACCTTGGGCTAGTCACACTTCTCTGAAGTCTCTCAGCCCCACTCACCTCACAGAGTGTTTGTTGTGGGGGAGGAAGGGAAAGGAAAATGTTAGCCGCTTTGAGACTCCTTAAAGGGAGTGAAAGGCAGGATATCAAATCCAAACTCCTCCTCCTCTGGCCTCTGGACCTCACCGAGGCAGAGAACCTGAATAGAAAACATCCCCAACCTGGTCATCTCCAGATATTTTGGACCACAGCTCCAATCAATATGGTCGATAGGCAGGGATGATGCAAGTTGTAATTCAGCAGCCTCTGGATGGCCACAGTCTCTCTCTCTTGACTTCTGTGGCCCTTTATTTATCATTCCTTGCAATAGGAAATTCAAGTTTTGATCACTGAAAGGACTAGATCCAAAACAGAGACACTGAAATAAGGAGAAACCAGTGTACTCAGGGTGAACCTCAAGGTGTGCAGAAGTAATGTTTGTTGTCCCCCCGCTCTGAAAAACTGCTATTACAAAGGGCAAAAAAAAAAGTAAAGCACAGACCAGAGACAAAAACAGGGGACTTAGCAGGGTTTGCCACCCATTTTAGGCCAGTGGACACATTTGGAACTGCGAGAAAGTGCCGTGAGCGCCAGTCACAATATGGCTGCTGTGGAGCCCATGGCATTCCACAAAATGGCTGCCACATCGAAAAGAGCAGAAAGAGATGGGGCAACAAAATGGTGCAGGCACACATCCCATCGACTGTGGGTGTATGGGGTATGTGTGTGCTTGCTCACAGAGATAAACTTTCTATACCTCGCCTCAGTTCAGAATGGAAGGAAGGGTGGCTGTCCTGTCCTGACCTCCAATGAAATGTGGGCATTTCATGCAAAGCTTTCTATGTAGAGGCTGAGCCATGGAAGCAGGAACTCAGCTGGAGGTCTCTCATGCACTGTGCAGTTTTGAGAGGATATTTACTAAAACCTTTTGTGGGCACCTGTGTGTGCTGCATTAACAACCCCCTAATTTATGCCGTACTAATTTCTTTAATATATATAATTCACTGTTTATATTACATTGTGCCTTTGCAGTTCTTAATGAGGATTTACACATTTCCCACTATTTGACTCTTATTTTAATAAACTTTCAATTGACTTATTTTAATAAACTTTCAACTTTCCTTGTTGGTACATTTACAGCCACTCTCTGTATGTCCACTGGAACAAACTGATAAGAGGCAGAAATTGAGAACAGGTTGCCCCCCCCCCCCCCCGGTTTTTCTCTGCAAGGAATCTCTGTCCCCATTTTTTATTTTTTTTAAGGCTCCTTGTTCAAAAGTCAAGTGCACAGATAGATAGATGGCTCTTCCACCGCACCTGGTGTGTAGAAAATATCAATTTGCTACGAAGAATGCAGCTCGGCTGTCATCAAATGCCTGTTCCTTCAGAGAGACGGGCAAGCAGCTTCACAGCCAAGTGCCTTACGTAACCAAGCCCTCAGGAGGGTGTCATCTGGAAACAGAGTCAGCGACTTGGCTCCAAATGTTATTTACATGGTTTCCACCACAGAGCAAAAAATAGGAGCTGAATTGTTGAGAGGACGGCGCAGTGGCGAGTTGGAACACTAGGCAAGAAGCTAAAACGACGCTCGCCCCGAAGTCTGTGCATGCCACATCTACCCAAGCCACTGAAATTGAGAAGGGGACTGGGGGTAAGGGTGGTTTGGGTGGGTGTGAAACTATGAGCCAGTGTGGTGTAGTGGTTAGTGTGTCAGACTAGGACCTGGCAGACCAGGGTTCAAATCCCTACTCAGCCATGAAACTCACTGGGTGAACTTGGGCCATTCGGAGCCTCATAACCCACCTCACAGGGTTGTTTGTAGGGGTTAAATAAGAAGTGGGGGATGAACCATGTTTTCCTTGGAGAAAAAGGTGGGATTTAAATACGGCAAATAAGCACTTTGGTTTACCTGCTGAAGGGGCCAGAGATCTCCATGTGGTTGCAATTGAACCCGCGCCAGTCGCAAATTGCACCTAGTGACTGGGGAATTTCAAACACTGTTCATGACCTACTGTAAATTGTCCTGGAATATTTCAACTGAAGGCTAATTCACGTTTTATCAACTGAAGAAATTTTGTTTCTGAAGTGAAAGCTGATGCCCCCTCTCTTGGCCAGGCATAGACAAACTCGGCCCTCCAGATGTTTTGGGACTACAACTCCCATCATCCCTGACCACTGGTCCCATTAGCTAGGGATCATGGGAGTTGCAGTCCCAAAACATCTGGAGGGCCGAGTTTGCCTAGGCCTGCTCTAGGCTAATCTTTTTTCCAACAAGATTCACATTGAAATTAATGGGTCTATGCTGAGTAAAACTTAGTTGTATACCACCCTTTAGATATGCAGAGAAAATTAACTGAGGATAAAAGGATTCTTACACTGCCATATGAAAAAGGAAGGAGATAACAAATATGCTTCAGAATTAAACAAAAGACAATAATGAAAATGGTATTGCCATCTTCCGCAAATTTTTGGTTCCAAAAAGAAGTCAAACGCAGCCATCTCTCAACAAATTTGTTTTTGTCCCTGACATTCACTCTCGCACGAATATAACAAGTTGGTGTATACATTTTAAAACACAGCTTTTGCCAGACTAAAAGTACCATCAAAGAGCAAGAGCACAAGGAGCCAAGACTAACAATCAATAAATTAAATTAAGCAGTGAGAGAATTAAAGGCTTGTTTAAAAGAGAAATGTGTTCAGCTGCTAGCAGAACACAAACAGAGAGGAAGAGAAACTCTTGGGCTTACTTTAGGGACTTTCGTGTCTCTCACAAATTGCCACCAAGTCTATCTCAAAAGGCACAGGCAAAAACACCATTTGGCCCTTGCAACATTCCTCAGGTCTTAAAACCTTTCCGGGCCACACCTCTCAGCAGCCCTGCTTTGTACCTTCCTCAGGTGTTTGTGACCTTTCAGTTAAGAGATCAGATCAGGGGGAGAGGGCATAATTGCCACATGTGCATGATCAGATAAGATGGGGAAGGGTCATAGCTCAGTGGCAGCCCTGAGCTAGATGGACCAGTGGCCTGATTTTGTGTAAGTTGGCTTCCTATGTTCTTTGGGGAAGGAGCAGCAGAACAAGTCTAGTCATGGGGTGCCTCTGGACTGTCATGAGTTTCAGAGAGGGATTCAAGCACACACCAAAAACTTAGTAAAGGTAAAGGTACCCCTGCCCGTACGGGCCAGTCTTGACAGACTCTGGGGTTGTGCGCCCATCTCACTTAAGAGGCCAGGGGCCAGCGCTGTCCGGAGACACTTCCGGGTCACGTGGCCAGCGTGACATCGCTGCTCTGGCGAGCCAGAGCCGCACACGGAAACACCGTTTACCTTCCCGCTGGTAAGCGGTCCCTATTTATCTACTTGCACCCGGAGGTGCTTTCGAACTGCTAGGTTGGCAGGCGCTGGGACCGAGCAGCGGGAGCGCACCCCGCCGCAGGGATTCGAACCGCCGACCTTTCGATCGGCAAGTCCTAGGCGCTGAGGCTTTAACCCACAGCGCCACCTGCGTCCAGGATTCAAGCACACACCAAAAACTTAGGGTAGCACAATTAAAGTGGATTGAAACACTCTTGTCACCCTAGAGCAGCCCAGCTCAACTCTGGGTCCCCAGATGCTGTTGTAGACTACAACTCCCATCATCCCTGAGTGTTGGTCTTGTTAGCTAGGGGGTGATGGGAGTTGCAGTCCATGTGGAGACCCAAGGTTGATAAAGGCTACCTTAGAGCAACAAATCCACTTAGAAAAACCCTACAAGACCTTTTGCAGTTCGGAACGCAGTGAGGACCTGCTCTGAAAAGTGTGGGCTGAATGAATAATAGGAAGACGTATGAACTCCCCACCAACAAACCAGGATGAATGCTCACTGTCACCTAATCGTCCTGCACACATATCAGAATGAATAGTCAGTAAAGACTAGATGTAGTATAACCTTTGTGCAAGCAAATTAGGATGAATGCTCAATAGACAGGACTTCTGGGAGAGCCCTTCTACTACGAATGTTAACGAGGAGCTGAGATTTATATGGGGCAGGTACTGGAATACAGGAAATGGTCCCTGGCTAAGCTGGGAGCCTGTGAAATTGGTATTGTTCTCCAGCCCCTGCCCCCACTTTCCCACACACTGCAAAGTTGATTGCTGCTACATTTCAGTGTTTGCATTCAAATGCCACTTTGCAGCTATGCTTCTATTATCGAGCCTTGCTCTCTCAAGCAATTACAGTGATGAAAACACCTTGCCAATGAGCTAACTCTAATTAAAGGCAGAGCAGAACAGACACTCTTGCTAAATGCATTCACCATTCAGTACTACCAGGCTGACAGGAAACCTCCCATTACTCACAGAACAAGGGCTCTGGGTTGCTTACTGCAAAAATGCGGGAAGCAGGAAACAAAACCACCTTTGCGGGTTGGGGTTGGGGTTGGGGTGGGGACGAGCTGGGGAAAGAGAGGATAAACAGTCTTTTCAGGAATTAACGATTGTGAGACCCTCCCCCCATACAAGGCCCCTGCTAACGACAAGATATTACAGCGCAGGTTAATGGAAACCAAATACCAATTTAACATTACCAACCCTGAGCAAATTGAGTTCAGCTCATCAAAAGCCCTCCAAGAGGTACTTTGAACTAAGATGATGGTTTGCAAGAGAGGGAGAGTCATTAACACAAGATGGCAGAAAAAGAATGGCTTGTAATAACTCCCTTTTGAAGGGATTATTTGGGGGATATGAATGGATGGTTAAGGAATGGGATTTCTTGACAAAGAGATCTGGAGGGTGGATTTCTTAAGAGAAAGGAGTTTTGCCACAAAGAAGCCCTTAGTGAACTCAAGAGAAGGAAATAGACCTCTACGGCACCCTCAAAAAGACTCTTGTCTTCGATTCACACATTCCCTTGTAGACATTAATTAATTAATATACCGCCCACACGCTAGAATGGTTTTCAAGTGTTTTACAAGCATAAAATCAATCATAAAACCCTTACTTAATTAAAATAATATTCTCAATTTCAACAAAACTTTAAGAATGCTCATATTAAAATATACTGTACAATAGACAATTAAAACGGATCAAGAAGTTCAGTTTGGGTGGAGGGTTTTGCCTAAACAGGTGTGTCTTCAAGAGCCGGTGGAATGCCAGTATAGATGGGGGGCCTCTCATATCTCACCAGGGAGGACACCCTCCAACAATGATCCCCAAAGGACCTTTGTGGTTCCTTCCAACTCTGCAATTCTTTGTTTCTGTGATTCATCACTTCCAGGCAACTGTTAATTCCTATGGCCAATGGCTAATGGCTCTGCTGCAGACTTGAATTTGTCAAGTTAACTGTGCATACATACAGCAGTTGCAATTGGGGATTTTGGTCTGTTTGATTCCCAGAATATTCCCTGGCACCAAAAAAAAACCCCAACCAACCACCCCTCCTTGGAGGTTAGCGTTGGCAGGGGGCTTAGAGCTGTGCTCTTTATGTCCCTGCAGCAATTAGCCTGTTCATCTTTCTCTGTGCTATTTGGAGAAGAGGAGCTTTGGAAAGGTGTTGCCTCTGCACTCCCCTTGCTTCAGAGGAAAAGCAAAACTAAGAAGCCTATTTGTAACGAAGAAGGCTTAAAGTTGATTTAAGAGAGAGTGTGTGTCTTGGATGGTTGGATGGCTTCCAAAACTTAGAAACAGCAGTCGCGTAAAAAAACGTTATACCAGAATATTGCCTGAAAGTGGATCCCCGACACACACAAGCTGCTTTCTCTTAGTACGAGACACTCGCCTGTATTCTGAGACATATCACTGGCCCATTTAGACCAGTACTGCTGGCACTGGCAGGCAGCGACTCTCCAGGATTTCAGACAGGGGTCTCTCCCAGCCCTGCCTGGGGATGCCAGGAATTGAATCTGGGAACTTCTGCATGCAAAGCCAAAACATGTGTTAGCACAAGTATGCTAGCTCTCAGAGAGGAGATTGAGGCCACCTTTCTGCTCCGCCACCCATTCTGTTACTCCACTGCATTAAACTAAGCCAGGGTTTGCCTTGGCTCATCACCCAAACCTGGGCTTGCAGTTTAGCCCTCTGGATAAACCACAAGTCAAAAACCATGGGATAAACCTTGGTTACAGCTCATGGTTAGTCTGGAGGTTCCTCACTATTGCAATAACAAGTGTTCTTTTAGAGTCAGTGTTATGCAGTGATTAAGGTGCTGGACTCAGGTTCAAATCTTGATTAGTCACCAGGTAATCTTGAGTAGGGATGCAGGTGGCGCTGTGGGTTAAACCACAGAGCCTAGGACTTGCCGATCAGAAGGTCGGTGGTTCAAATCCCTGCGACGGGGTGAGCTCCCATTGCTCGGTCGGTCCCTGCTCCTGCCAACCTAGCAGTTCGAAAGCACATCAAAGTGCAAGTAGATAAATAGGTACTGCTCTAGCGGGAAGGTAAACAGCGTTTCCGTGCGCTGCTCTGGTTCGCCAGAAGTGGCTTAGTCATGCTGGCCACATGACCCGGAAGCTGTACGCCGGCTCCCTCGGCCAGTAAAGCGAGATGAGCGCTGCAACCCCAGAGTCGGCCACGACTGGACCTAATGGTCAGGGGTCCCTTTACCTTTAACCTTGAGTCAGTCACTCTCTGCATCTCAGGGCTATTGTGAAGGCCAAGGACAGGAGTGTGTGTCAGCTACCAGCAGGCCAAAAACAGAAGAAAATACATTTTAGATTTGCCTAGTAAATTGTTGGTGCTTGATTTCCAGCTTAAGAATGTGAAGGAAGGAAAAAAACAATTTGCATGATGAGAACAAGTTAGGCGCAAATGGGGTTTTGCATGCCTTTGATTAAGTGTAAACTTGGTTATGTAAATCTATTTCATTTTCTCCTCCTTTGTTGTTCTGGAAGTGCACAAGCTATTGTCAACTGGGATAATAATGCAGTGCAAAAAAGGCTGGGGAGCGGAGGGGGAACTGAATAGCACAATACTCGTGAGCCATTCACTTTGTCAAATAATAATAATTTTTTTTTAAAAAAAGGATTGTTCATTTGCAATCTTAACTTGGTTAAATTAGCAGCAATTTGAGCTCTCTTAATTTTCTGGGAAATGATTTGCAGAAGGAGAAAACACACACACACACTATGGTGGTCTTAATAAAGAATATGCAGCTCCTCCTTGCTCCATGAGTGAGATTCCCACTCACTCCACTCCAATGTATCAAGGTCCATTAAACAGGAATTTAGAGATGCCATTATCAGTCACTCATTGGTTCAATTAACCAAATTTGTGGGTGGTTGTTGTTTTTTAGCTTAAATAACATGAGCTTTAGGGGGGGGGGGTTTCAATTTTAAGCAGCCTACAAACCACAAGGCCACATATCTTTTAAAAGCGTTCTATATTTAGGCTTGCCCATTAGAGAAACACAATACCGAGTATTAATTTCAATGGGTCTACTCTGAGTAAACAACACCCAATATATTCAACATATACACTTATATAAAAGGTAAAGGGACCCCTGACCATTAGGTCCAGTTGTGACCGACTCTGGGGTTACGGCGCTCATCTCACCTTATTGGCCGAGGGAGCTGGCGTACAGCTTCCAGGTCATGTGACCAGCATGACTAAGCGGCTTCTGGCGAACCAGAGCAGTGCACGGAAACGCCGTTTACCTTCCCACCAGAGCAGTACCTATTGATCTACTTGCACTTTTATGTGCTTTCGAACTGACACACTTATATAGTTGTGTTTTAATGGTGGATTATAATTTTTAATGGGGACGCGGGTGGCGCTGTGGGTAAAACCTCAGTGCCTAGGACTTGCTGATCATAAGGTCGGCGGTTCGAATCCCCACGGCGGGGTGAGCTCCCGTCGTTCGGTCCCAGCTCCTGACCACCTAGCAGTTCAAAAGCACCCCTAAGTGCAAGTAGATAAATCGGTACCGCTTTATAGCGGAAAGGTAAACGGCGTTTCCGTGTGCGGCTCTGGTGCTGGCTCGCCAGTGCAGCTTCATCACGCTGGCCACGTGACCCAGAAGTGTCTTCGGACGGCGCTGGCTCCCAGCCTCTTGAGTGAGATGAGCGCACAACTCTAGAGTCGGTCACGACTGGCCTGTACGGGCAGGGGTACCTTTACCTTTTTATAATTTTTAATGCTTATTTCTCTATTTTGTTGGCAGCTTTGAGTCGCTCCTTTTTCGTACGGGAAAACTGGGGTTTAAATGCTAGTATAAATAAATCCTTATGTCCATGCCAGCTGGATGAAAAGGTAACGGAGTCTGCAGTGCGATCCTACTCAGAAGCCAGTTCCATTGAGTTCAATGGGTAGCTGTGTTTTAGGATTGTGATTCTCACCACTTACTTGCATGCCCTTTCCATTAACGTTAGAGAGGCTTTGTTTTGAAGATTTTAATAACATATTCAGGAACAGTATTTCCTGATTAAAAATCGTTGGGATTCCTATCATCATTTGTATGGCAGCAACAGTGCGTTAAGCACACAGCCAATTCACTTTGATTTGTCAGCAAATGCAGGATCAAATTAAAAGGCTTGGAACAAGTCCCAACAATGGCTTGGCTGGACCAGTCCATAATAGCAAGTTATTAACATTGCAACAGCCAAAAAAACCAGAGCGTCGGGGGTTCCCCCCCTTCCCTCTTTAAACAATAGATGGTTCTGTAGTTCATTCTCTTCATTAAAATTAAATATTGTTTAATCTGTAGAAGAAAGCTGGCTTTGAACAAAATGTGAGTTTTCTTCCCGAGAGGCCCAGAAAAGCTAGGAACAGATAGTCATTCTGGGATGGTTTCTTTTTGGGCAGAGAACCTCATGCCAGGGGGCCCTCGAAATTCTCCACAGCATATGCCCCCCAAAATGGTGGTTAAAACACACAGAGAGAGCATTAAGTGGGCTCATAACAAAGCACTGTGAACAAGTATATTTCCCCCCCTTCACTCGCTCTGAAGCCTTGCTGGAAATGAGAGAAGGAATGTGCCAACAGCAGTTGGGAGTATGGTTGATGCCGGTAGGACAATTGGCCCCTGTTCACCACCAATATCTGCCTGCCCGCAAACATCTTACCCTGCAAGACTTCCAACGGCCGCCTGCTAGTGGTGTGTGGGGCCAGGAGCAATTAATCTGAATTTTAACTTTATACAGTCGGATAGTTTTCACACAAATCTCTATCCTGGCAAGCAAGAAGCATTATCAGAGTCCAAAGATTCGTTTCTGGCAAAACAGGAAGAAGGTTAAAAGCAGGCCTGGTGAGTGGCAAAACCTCTGGAGAGATAAGAGGGCCAAACAGAAAAATGTGGCGGGCTGTATTTGGCCCCTGGACCCATAGCTGTCAACTTTTCCCTTTTCTTGTAAGGAATCCTATTCGGAATAAGGGAATTCCCCTTAAAAAAAGGGAATCGTTGACAGCTATGCCTGGACCTGAGATTCCACTGCCATGCCCTACAAACTGACTAGCCATGCTCAGAGTGGGAGATGTATGTTGGCTTAGTCTTCATATTTCCACACTGATGTTCTGAAAACCAAATTGGTCGCAACAATGAGAAAGGCAGATGGACCTTCCAAAGAACTACACCTCACACGCGGAGAGTTTTCTGTAACCAGGCAGCAAACAATGTGAGATACCGAAGGTGCTAAATTACTGGGAACGATTTTTTTTTTCTGCACTGGAGGCTTTTATAAGAAATGGCAAGAAAAACAGAAATCTGGAGCCGTAGATAAAGACCATCAAATGGAAGGCCTTCCCTTCAGAATTCCACTCACACTTCGGAGACCGTCTTGATAACACACAGCTGGTGTGTTGCATGTTCACTCCGCTGCTGTGATAAAACCTTCTTCTCTTCACACAGTCTCTCCCCCCCCCCCCCCCGCTTTTTGGCATCATAGTATAGTGTCAAGTCCCAGCAGTAAATAATGTAGGGTTAGAAATTATGGCAAAACGGGCACAGCTGCTCCTGACAACATTATCAATGTTGTAATTATTATATGGCACACAGTTGGCTTGGCTGATATGCAGAGGGCAGCTGGAGGGGGGGGGAATGAAGATAAAAATGGTTCCAATAACGCCATAACTCATTTCGGGACAGTGCTTCTTGCTGCAATGTTAGCCATGGTTCTTCCTTTTGTAATTCCCTTTTGTAAGGCCTGTTCAGATGTGTGACACATGCAAGATCAACTGGCCGGCCTCGCAGCAAAATGGGTACCAGCTTTTAGATTTAGGTTTAAAAAGGTAAAGGGACCCCTGACCATTAGGTCCAGTCGTGGCCGACTCTGGGGTTGCGGCGCTCATCTCGTTTTACTGGCTGAGGGAGCTGGCGTACAGCTTCCGGGTCATGTGGCCAGCATGACTAAGCCGCTTCTGGCGAACCAGAGCAGTGCACAGAAACACCGTTTACCTTCCTGCTGGTACCTATTTATCTACTTGCACTTTGATGTGCTTTCGAACTGCTAGGTTGGCAGGAGCAAGGGCCGAGCAACGGGAGCTCACCCCGCTGTGGGGATTCGAACCGCTGACCTTCTGATGGGCAAGTCCTAGGCTCTGTGGTTTAACCCACAGCGCCACCTGCATCCAGATTTAGGTTTACACCTGCACTATTATACCACTTGTTGGTAACGGGCAATGCTTTCCCCCAAAGTATCCTGAGAACTGTGATTTCTTAATGGTGCTGAGAGTCCCCCCCCCCCCCCGCCTCCATTCCCCTCACTAGGTTGCAATTCTCAGAGCGGCTGAACAATAAATCCCTCTTCACAGCAAGCTCTTGGGAATTGTAGCTCTGTGAGGTGAGTCGGAGTGGGGAACCTCAGGCCCAGGGGCCAAATGTTGCCCTCCAGGCCACACTCCTTAGCAGCTCAGATTTGCATCTTCCTCCAGAGATTTCGCCAGGCTAGCAGCGTCATTGAACCTCTTTGCTTACCTGGATGGAGAGTCAAAGAAACTTCTCACTTGTGTGTGGCTGGAATGAATCACATCCACACACACACCCCCACTTTCCCCTCTGGATCTGCTCACCCCTGGCCCATTCCCGACCTGTCTAAGTCCAGAATTCGTTTCTCACAGCGGACAACCACATGATGCACAGATCAAACAGCCAGACTTCCCCCCCTCCCCAGTTGCAGATAAGGAGACTGGCCAAGACAGCAGTTAAAGACCCACTGGGGTAGTGAACCGAAAGAACAGAAAGCAAAGGAATGATGTGGCTTCAAGGAAAACGAACCGCTGTAACTTCAAGTTCCTTTCACTTAATCCTCTCTAATTCTTATTGCAACAGGTGCTTTACTCTGGAGCCAATCTGGAGCTGGCATTGGGGTGGAGGGAAGGGGGGGGGTTAAAATGTCAGTAATCCGATTCCTTACTTCAGCCAGCAATACATGATACTCTTTCTAATCCAGAGATGAGGGAAAGAAAAACAAAAAAGGAGAGAGAAGTGAAGAAGCAATTTGCTAGCTTAGCGCTGGAATCCAGGAGGGAACTGGTTCAGCCATGCAAAAGTTTATACGTAATGGGGGGGGGGGCTGGATTTGTCCTGGAGGCCAGGAGAGGCTGACCTTTCGCACATCGGGGAATGTCACGGACATGCTATGTTGTGGAAGGGGGCTATCAAGTCAAAGACTAAAGGCCTTGCATTCTCCAAGCTGCTTACTGGAAGAGGTTTCAGGGTGGGGTGGGAGGACATAGAACATGGGTACGCAAACTAAGGCCCGGGGACCGGATCCGGCCCAGTCGCTTTCTAAATCCGGCTTGCGGATGGTCCAGGAATCAGCATGTTTTTACATGAGTAGAATGTGTCTTTTTATTTAAAATGCATCTCTGGGTTATTTGTGGGGCGTAGGAATTTGTTCACCCCCCCCAATATAGTCCGGTCCCCCCACAAGGTCTGAGGGACAGTGAACTGGCCCCCTGCTGAAAAAGTTTGCTGACCCCTGACATTGAATCACAGAATCATAGGACTGTAGAGTTGAACGGGTCATCAAGTGAAAGCCCCTACAACACAGAAATCGCAGATCCCTGACAGAAGGCCATCTACCCTCTGTTTAAACACCTCCAACAAAGGAGACTCCACCGCCTTCTAAGGTAGTCCATTCCACTGTTGTACAGCTCCTACAATCAGAAAGTTCTTCCTCATGTTTAATCGCAGCACTGCGAGGGAAGAGAGTGTCCAAACCGAGGTGCTCCAAGGGAGAAAACCCTCTCCTGAGTTGCCATTTCCCCATTCTTCCAACTTCTGCACCTCCCAGTGGTGTAGCGTGGGTTATCAGCACCCGGGGCAAGGCAAGTAATTTGCGCCCCCTAACCCATGGATTTGTGCCCCCTGACCCGTGGATTTGCGCCCCCTAACCCGTGAATTTCCCTAACCCCCAGATGTTGCGCCCGGTGCGGCCAGCCCCCCCTGCACCCCCCACGCTACGCCACTGGCACCTCCCCACTTTCTAGCTGGCAATGTGTATAGGCTTGAACCAGTTCAAAACGTGGTCAGTCATGCCTGCAGAGCTTGGGAGTCCCTCCTTCTCCTCTGTCCCAAAGTCCTGCCTTGACAGACCCGCTGTATTTACTCAATTTACCCACTCAACAGCTGAAACAAACAGCAAGAGTTCGTTTGGGGTGAATAAATGCAGATCTACAGATCTTAGCGTGCAAATTTGTTTTCTTAGACCATGGGTAGGCGAACTAAGTTCTGGTGGCCGGATCCGGCCCAATCGCCTTCTAAATCCGGCCCATGTGCATGTTTTTACATGCGTAGAATGTTATTTAAAATGAATCTCTGAGTTATCTGTGGGGGCCTGCCTGGTGTTTCCACATGAGTAGAATGTGTTCTTTTATTTAAAATGTATTTCTGGGTTATTTGTGGGTCATAGGAATTCATTCATTCCCCCCCCCCTTCAAAATATAGTCTGGTCCCCCACAAGGTCTGAGGGACAGTGGACCAGCCCCCTGCTGAAAAAGTTTGCTGACCCCTGTCTTAGATGGAAGGGACAAACTCTGCATTCAAAGGGCACATCAAATACATGAGAAAAGGTGAACAACAGGACGCTCCTTGCCTGGGATGCTTTCTTATCCCAAGCTGGCCTTGCCCAGAGACCACATTGCTAGACTCCTAACATCCCAGGAGGTCACTGCCCAGGGCTTTTCGTGCGTCTGCAACTCTGACACATTCAGAGAGAAGCAGTGCAGTGGAAACTGCAACTCAGATTCTGTTTATTCCCCAGCCAGTTGGCTCAGCCTCGTGCCCAAAGTCGTCGTATTTTTCAGCCAGCTCCCATTTGATTAATGTGTTGCACTGAACAGCCCTTTAAAAACCTAATAAATATGGTAGGAGCGTCTCATAATTGTCCCTCTGATCCGAGCCAGAAACACGTGCTTAAAAAAGAAAAAAAGATAGGAGGCTCTCAATAGCAAAACCGTTCTGCTTCAAAGAAGGATGATGCTAATATTTCTTACACCTTAGTTACTTGTGAACAAAAGCCTAATTATTACCAATTAAGTTGGGAGAACCTTTTTAAAAAATAAAATAAATAAAATAAAATATTGCCACCTAGTTTCCTGTATGGTTTGCTTAATTCCTTAATTGATTCCTCCCGGCTTCCCTCTGAATTGAATGAGTAATAATGCTATTTTTTAACAAGCCACAAAGGCTTTTCTACATCAGGATAAGGATAGCAATCTATGATAAGATTTAAGGGAGCAGGGTAGAAGCAGAAACGCAGGAGGGTCCCAATCCTGCTGGGCTGAAACACGGTGTGGTGGCTTCCTCTCTAGGGTAAAGAGAGACACCAGTTTGCATCACAAAAGTTCTTCTCGCCAATGAACACAAAATAGACAGTTTCTACTCAGACATAATGATTCCCCCCCTTCCTTAAGCACAATAAAGCCACAGAAATAATTAATTCCGGGCGGGGGGGGGCAGGCAATGAAATCTGCAGCCACGGGCGCTTAGCTGCCTGCTTGGGTCTCAGCAAGATGGAATTTACAAGTCACCCTGGGAACCAAAACAAAAGATGTGGCGTTCTTCTGAGATGCTCGGGAAAGATTATAGAATCATGCCTCAGCCAAGAGAGAGCCAAGCCACTTGCTAATGCGTATGTGGCGCTTTTATCAGGACTAATTGCAAACCTTTTGTCTGAGCAACCCTTAGCGGTGTTGCCCGCCTTCCTGTCTGCCAGCCAGCAGTTCCGGTTATTGCTGTTATCTCTCTCTTTCCCCCCCCCCTGACAGCCCGCCAAGAGCTCTGTGTTTTGTAGAGTTTTCTGATCACCTTTCCACAGTCATCAATGCCCAAGATGGTGTATTACAATGATAAAATGCAGTTATCTGCTATTGGCACTCCAGCCTTCTACCAATAGGAACTTTTTATAGAGAAGTAGCTGTGTTAAGTTTGGTGTTGTAGCAACTTGGCACTACAGTGGTACCTCGGGTTAAGTACTTAATTCGTTCCGGAGGTCCGTACTTAACCTGAAACTGTTCTTAACCTGAAGCACCACTTTAGTTAATGGGGCCTCCTGCTGCTGCCGCGCCGGCGGAGCACGATTTCTGTTCTCAACCTGAAGCAAAGTTCTTAACCTGAAGCACTATTTCTGGGTTAGCGGAGTATGTAACCTGAAGTGTATGTAACCTGAGGTACCACTGTACTTATAGGATAAGGATGGTGGGCCACACTTTCAGAATAAAAATTTGCTCGCACCACACAGGATTTTTCAATGATAAGAAATACAACGGGAAACAAAAAAGAAATAGCACCTAGCAGCGCTTGATTTATAACATGGAGCACAACCACTTTATAACATGATCACAAGACATTCAGAAAGTATAAAACAATGCAGCTGAAGAAGAATCTGAATCATTCTCAAAATATAATTACAGTGGTAACTCGGGTTACAGATACTTCAGGTTACAGACTCCGCTAACCCAGAAATAGTACCTCGGGTTAAGAACTTTGCTTCAGGATGAGAACAGAAATCGTGCTCCGGTGGCGTGGCAGCAGTGGGAGGCCCCCATTAGCTAAAATGGTACCTCAGGTTAAGAACAGTTTCAGGTTAAGAACGGACCTCCAGAACGAATTAAGTTCTTAACCCGAGGTACCACTGTATAAACAAGTCTCTTACATAGGTACCTTGAGTATGTATACAAA
Organism: Podarcis cretensis; assembly: GCF_951804945.1. Classification (NCBI taxonomy): domain Eukaryota; kingdom Metazoa; phylum Chordata; class Lepidosauria; order Squamata; family Lacertidae; genus Podarcis; species Podarcis cretensis. Next base: position 33,954,700 of record NC_137186.1, read on the forward strand.
CTCAATAAGAGGTGTGAGCTTGCAGTATCCCTTGATGCTCATGCTCTCATTTTGAAAACATTATCGATATTTTGCAAACAAAATTACACACACACACTATACTACAGTGGTGCCCCGCAAGACGAATGCCTCGCAAGACGGAGAACTTGCTAGACGAAAGAGTTTTCCGTTTTGGAGGTGCTTCGCAAAACGAATTTCCTATGGGCTTGCTTCGCAAGACAAAAATGTCTTGCGAGTTCTTGCGGGGTTTTTTTTCCTTTTCCCCCCTTTTTCTAAGCCGCTTATCTGCTTATCCGCTAAGCCGCTAAAAGCCGCTAAAAGCCGCTAAACCACTAATAGCGCTAATCTGCTAAGCCGTCAATGGGCTTGCTTCGCAAGACGAAAAAACCGCTAGACGAAGAGACTCGCGGAACGGATTCTTTTCGTCTTGCGAGGCACCACTGTACACTGAAATGTTTAAATGTTTCTTTGAACCTTCCTACCACACTTGCCTTCCTCTCCTGCCACACCCTTTAAGAACCACTCATGTACAGAGAGCAAGAGGCCAGGAGCTAGTCTCTGAGCGCTTCCAGACCTGTTGCAATTTTGGGGTGGGATTCAATCACCTCCCAGCAAATTCAGACTACACAATTAAAGCTTATTTGGAGCTCCTGAACAACATACCTCCACCTCTTCCTCCTCTTCCTCCTCCTCCTCCTTCTTGCAATAAGGGAAGTGTGGGATAACACTGGCTTTGATGCAAAGTCATTTAATCTACCCACAAACAAATGAGGCTGAACGCTCATTAAACAGCTCATCTGGAAATGACCGCAAATGCCTGACTAGCTGTCTGTGCTAAAACAAAAACTAATGGGGGGGAGCAAGATCTGTTGGACTGTTGCTGCTCAGCGCCCCTCCATCTTATGCTCAGCCTGTGTATATGTGTACATAAAGCTGTCAATCACAAAGGCATCACAGTCTCTGGTAACCTTCATACCAAAGAAACCAAACCATGCGCTGGTGCTACTGAAATTTCCCACTGCTTCAAGATTGGGGTATGCGTTGTTGGCACCCATTTGTCTCGAGAGACAATGGAGTGTGCCTCTGGAGGTGAAGTCCCCCCCCCCCGGGCACAAGTCTAACAGCATGTTGGGGATTGGTGCATTGGTGTGTGTGTGTGTGTGTGTGTGTGTGTGTGTAGAGATAGAGTGAGAGAGAGAGGGAGTAGGGGGTTGCAAAAATAAATAGTCTGATTAACTGCTGGTTTTGAGAATACAGAAACATAAGGTTTATTACTCCTAGCAAACAAAGCCATTCTGTATACAAGCTTAAAGGTAAAGGTAAAGGACCCGTGACGGTTAAGTCCAGTCACAGACGACTCTGGGGTTGCAGTGCTCATCTCGCTTTACAGGCCGAGGGAGCAGGCGTTTGTCTGCAGACAGTTTTTCCGGGTCATGTGGCCAGCACAATTAAGCCGCTTCTGGCAAAACCAGAGCAGCGCACTGAAACGCCGTTTACCTTCCTGCTGGAGCGGTACCTATTTATCTACTTGCACTTTGACGTGCTTTCGAACTGCTAGGTTGGCAGGAGCAGGGACTGAGCAACGGGAGCTCACCCCGTCGCGGGGATTCGAGCCGCCGACCTTTTGATCAGCAAGCTCAAGAGGCTCAGTGGTTTAGACCACAGTGCCACCTGCGTCCCCGTACACAAGCGTACATGTGGTATAATGGCGTCATGAGGTTAAGAAAAGGTCTAACTGAGCTAGAGAAGCAGCAGGAAGGAAGTAAAGTGTAATCAACAATCAACACAAGAAGGAATCAGTGAGGGAAGAATTGATTGCGTCTTTTTCTCTATCCATCCCTGTACTGTGGTACCTTGGCTTACAAACTTAATTCGTTCCAGAGGTCCGTTCTTAAGCTGAAACCGTTCTTATCCTGAGGCGTGCTTTGACTAATGGGGCCTCCGGCGCGTGATTTCCGTTCGCATCCTGGGGCAAAGTTCGCAACCAGGAGCAGCTACTTCCGGGTTAGCGGAAGTTCATAACCTGAAGCGTTCATAACCAGAAGTGTTCGTAACCAGAGGTACCACTGTACAGGTAACTTGTTGCAAGCATTGTTGCTTTACTCTCATTTAAAAGACTCACAAAGTTATTGCGGCACATTTCTTCATGGAACTCAGTCTGCCCAAAGGGCAGCTGCTGTTGCTTCAAAACGTAAAACAAAAATACATAATGAAGAACCAAAAAAATGTAATACCATGAATAACCTAAAGCTAGCAATCAGAAATGAAGAGATTTTAGATATTTGCAATTATGTTCTATTCCTAACTATCCTGGGCATTTATTCAGTATCGGGGTCTTGTTGCATTCCAGCATGTTTATTCCTTGATTGAAGTTTTAAAACTATAGAAACATGGAATTGTGGAGTTGGATGGGACTCCAAGAGTCATCTAGTCTAACTCCCTGCAGCACTGTTAGAATTAATGTACAGTGGTACCTTGGGTTAACAACTTAATTCGTTCTAGACGTCTGTTCTTAACCTGAAACTGTTCTTAACCTGAAGCACCACTTTAGCCAATGGCACCTCCTGCTGCCACTGCGCCACTGCTGCATGATTTTTGTTCTCATCCTGAAGCAAAGTTCTTAACCTGAGGTATTATTTCTGGGTTAGCGGAGTCTGTAACCTGAAGCGTATGTAACCCGAGGTACCACTGTAATTCACACTTCTCTGCACCACCCTGGAATCTTTAGATGACTGGCAATTAAGAAATTTTTTTTAAAAAAAACAACAAGAAAGAAATAACATTAATTACTAGATTATGCACAAAAAAGGAACAGCGCTTGTCCACTGACACCTTTTGTCCCTTGAAACATTATCATCATGCCCACCTTGCTTGTGCTTTGTGCAAAAATAACAAAAAATAAAATCCAGCCCTGTGTCAAACTACCCTTCCTCTTGTCGTCATTTAAGCTGACATGAGTTTTAAGGAACTTATCAGGAGCTCCTTGTTACAACATGCTGAACTCTGACATTCAATACCTCTGATGTGAAGATTCATTCAACCTCCAACCGGCAATAATCCCCCAAAATGCGGCTTGCCTTCCTAATGTGCATCGTGTACTTTAAACCAAATGGCGGCGGCTGTTAGCACAGAGATCCCTCGTGACATTTAGATATTTTACTTAATGTCATCTTCATAACGCGGCGAGATAAGACAGCTAAATGTCTGTACCATGCCCAACAGAGGCTAAATCAAATTCGGCATCAGCAGCAAACACTTTCCCCCATGTCTTATAGCTGCTAGCTGCTAATTAGAGCTATTTATCTCTCGCCGCCACCCCCCCAAAAAACCCCCAATACCACTGTTTGCATTGTTCCACATTTGCAGTGAGGCAAAGGAAGGGTGGAAACCAACAGGATTTACAAGGTCAGGGTGATCTTTAAACATTTTATATATATACACAGGCAGTTTTATTCCATTTGCAGTCACTAAATTGCTTTAGCAATTTGGGAGCAACGGAACAATGCTAGGTAAAGGTAAAGGTACCCCTGCCCGTACGGGCCAGTCGTGTCCGACTCTAGGGTTGTGCGCCCATCTCACTTAAGAGGCCGGGGGCCAGCACTGTCCGGAGACACTTCCGGGTCACGTGGCCAGCGTGACGAAGCTGCTCTGGCGAGCCAGCACCAGCGCAGCACACGGAAACGCCGTTTACCTTCCCGTTATAAGGCGGTACCTATTTATCTACTTGCACTTAGGGGTGCTTTCAAACTGCTAGGTGGGCAGGAGCTGGGACCGAAAGATGGGAGCTCACCCTGCCGCGGGGATTCGAACCGCCAACCATACGATCGGCAAGTCCTAGGCACTGAGGTTTTACCCACAGCACCACCCGCGTCCCTTTTGGAACAATGCTACTCGCTATTAAAAAACAGCAACTCCTGTCACCTTGTAAAGCTGTAACTAAGGGGGTCAAAATGTAAAACATGTTTTCAACAGTTCACTCCGCCACAGGGCATTTTAGAAAAAGATATATTTGGAGATACTGGGGGCAACAGCCCCGCAGTAACACAGGATTCTGGTGCTATGAAGCCCATTGACTATGCTCCAACTCCACAGTCCAAGGCAGTTATGCTCCTGAATGCCAGTCGCTGGAAGCTGCAGGAGGGCAGAGTGCTGTTGAATACAGGTTCCGCTTGCAGATTTCCCACAGGAACCTAAATGGTCATTGTGAGAACAGGATGCTGGACTAGACAGGCCACTGGCCACATCCAGAAGGCCCTTCTTATGTTCTTCTGCTGGAAGAAGAAGGTGGAAGTCTTAGTCAGGGATGAAACCACAAGGGAAGCAGAAGTCCAACCACAGATGCAGCTTCAAACTGGCACCCACAAGCAGCCAATTCCTTTGAGGCCTCCTTATAAGCCAAAGACCATATGGGACGAAGCGCTATCGTACCTCGGTGGAGAGGCATCTGCCTTGCAATGCAGACGGTCCCAGCTTCAATCCCCACCATCTCCAGTTAGGGCTTCCTGGAATCTTGGAAAGTCACAGTCAGTCACTGTGGACAAAGCTGAGCTAGATGCAGGGATAGCTCAGTCGGTCGAGCATGAGACTCAATCTCAGGGTTTTGGGTTCGAGCCCCGCATAGGGCAAAAGATTCCTGGACTGAATGACCCTTTATGGTCCCTTTCAATACTATGATTCTGTTATTCTATTGACTGCATTGAAGGCAGCTTCCAGTGTTCTATGTTGTTGTTGTTGTTTAGTCGTTTAGTCGTGTCTGACTCTTCGTGACCCCATGGACCAGAGCACACCAGGCACTCCTGTCCTCCACTGCCTCCCGCAGTTTGGTCAAACTCATGCTGGCAGCTTCGAGAACACTGTCCAACTATCTCGTCCTCTGTCGTCCCCTTCTCCTTGTGCCCTCCATCTTTCCCAACATCAGGGTCTTTTCCAGGGAGTCTTCTCTTCTCATGAGGTGCCCAAAGTATTGGAGCCTCAGCTTCAGGATCTGTCCTTCCAGTGAGCACTCAGGGCTGATTTCCTTAAGAATAGATAGGTTTGATCTTCTTGCAGTCCATGGGACTCTCAAGAGTCCCCTCCAGCACCATAATTCAAAAGCATCAATTATTCGGCGATCAGCCTTCTTTATGGTCCAGCTCTCACTTCCATACATCACTACAAGCGCAATGCAAGTGAGGCAGGAAGCGGATGTGGCCGGAAAGGCAGTGAAAATGAGAGGTCGGGGGAAGCTCTTGGGTTAGGAAGAGGACAAGGAGCTACAGAGGTGAAGGGCCAGGGTGTGAGTAACCCCTTTGGGGGACGGGGGTCCCATTGCTCACCCCACCCTCTTCCTCACCATGATTTAACTATACGGCACAACAAGGCAAACCATCCAGTTCAGTGTAGAAATCTAGAAAAAGATTGTCTAGACCCTTCTGTGCATTCCATCCAGTTCAGTGTAGAAATCTAGAAAAAGATTGTCTAGATCCTTCTGTGCCTTCGGTGTCTAGCACAGAGGGTGGGATGGGGGGGAGCACCTACTGTGATTCAAGCCCAACCTTCCACAATGTCCTCCAGACATTGTCGGACTCCAGCTTCCACAGCCATTGGTTATGCTGTTTGGGGCTGGTGGGAGTTGGAGTCTACCCTGAGGACATCAGACAATGGGAAGGTTGGTTCAGGCAATGAGACAGGTTAGGGTTAGGGTTAGGGTTAGGGTTAGGGTTAGGGTTAAGACATTTTGAGATGAATACCAGGCTCAGCCACACGAAAGCTGCTTCTGTTGTCGCAGACAGAAAGCTATAAACTCTGCTTATTTGAATATACTGTGTTTATTTCAGTACAGCAGCTCCCTGGCCACCCAATGTGCCCCCTAGAATAAGCTATCTATTCCTGTCCCAACAGCTACACTTACCTGAAATGCAGTGAAACCATGGAACGCTCAAAGATAATCCAACATCTAAGGGGGAAGGTACTGGAAGTACACTCAGTACACTGCAGAGGGGAAGACTAGGATTAGACCACTGAGAAGTGCTAGGACAGACTAGACTAATAGACAATTGGTTTCATGTTTCACCTCTCAGATCAGCCCAGGCTCTCCTCGTTCCAGCACTGTTCTTTGCCCTTTTACAGAGAACACGTGCAAAGGTCTACAGAAAACATAAATATAAACCCTTCAGGATTTACCCTGAACAGTTGCATGAAGAGGAGAAAGCGAGAAGGGGCTCCTCCAACCTCAGTTCTGCCATATAGTCTCCCTTCTCATAGAATCGTAGAACTTTAGAGTTGGAAGGTCATCTAGCCCACGTGGCAGAACAAATATTATACCCACTAAAAGGGTGTGATGAGGTGGAACCAACCAAAGAAGGATGGCAGCTGAAATTGGTAGAATTGGCAGGTTTGACATTTAAAAATTAAGAGAACAGAAAGAAACTGGTTTTTAAAGAAGATTGAAAAATGTTTGCAGAATACTTGAAGACTCCGTGTAAAAAGGTTAGAATGCAAATAGGATTTGATTAAGAACAGCAGTGCAGGTGAACTTTTTCGGTTTTTGTTTTTGTTGTGAGATAAGGAGAAGGTATAAGTGTAACTATAATAGGAGGGGGGGGGACCATGAAGGGAGGGAGAGGAAGTCGAAGGTGGAATGACTGATGGCCAAATCTGAAATGTTGTTGAATTGCTTCTTTGTTAAAAATTTATAAATAACATTATTTAAAAGGGTCATGTAGTCCAACCCCCTAGGAATGCAGGAATCACAGCTAAATCACATAGGAATTGCATCCCTTTGGGATGCTGAATAGCCTTCTCCCACCTCCTAGGAGAGAGGGAAGAAAAGGGGGGAGACAAACACACACACACACACAAACACTTCCTTTAACAATATTTTGCTGGTTTGTTTACTATCCTCATCAAGAGGTTTGTGCCAACTTGGTGTTATGTTCCTGTTTGTATTTTTCAAACTTAAAAGCTGACAGACAACTTTTATTACTAATAATACGTAATGTACTTTACAATGTTCCTGACATATATTTCAGCTTCCTGGATTCGCACCCCCCTCCCAAATCTGGCCTTCAGATATGAAAGACAGAGTGATTTAACACCTGTTTAGATTTGTCATCCATGTGACAAAATTAAAAGTATGCCATTTGCAATAAACTTTGCATTTAATTTAATTTGCATTTAATTTAATTTGGATTTAATTTGGATTTAATTTTAATGGTTCAAAGAACGTCAGGCAAAATTGTCGGCCCTCACTTCATCAAATCTGGCCCTCTTTGAAAAAAGTCTGGACACCCCTGTCCTAGAGTGCATGTCTACATGACTCAACCTTTATTAAAAGGAGCAGATGGTGGGAGGGGTGAGCATGAATTTAACGGCCCCCCTCCGTATCCATGATATACTGCTCTATCACCTTTCAGTCTCAAGTTGAAGTGTCTTCACAAAGGCTCAAAAAAGCAGTGCTACACACTTAATTGAATCGCCTGCATATCCTGCTTGCTATTATCCAAATCCTTCAAGTGAACTAACAATAAGTGGGCTCCTCTAGTGAAAACTGATCTCAGGAACTTCACACATTTTAAAAAAGAAAAGAAAGTCGTGAATGGGTATATGAAAGCTTAAACGTTTCTGGTTCAGGTGGTGGTGGAATCCAATAAAAACCAAGGAACTGAGTTACAGGCAATAGATTTTATGTGAAATATTGTATGGGTCATGAAAGTATGATTTAAAAACTGCAGGGCTAGACAAGCTGGAGAATAAAAAGCATTATGAAGGGTGTGCTGGATAAAAGGTAATTGAAGGCAGCGAACCAGGAGTGTTTTTTCGGAGTTAATATGGGGGAAACCAGGCTGCCTTATGCCAGTGGAATCTGCCTGCGGAGCCATTAGTCAAGGAGATTAAATTAGATAATTGATCCAATTTACGGTCTGCAGACGAAGGGGTCAACTTAGACCAACCTTCCCAAACCTGTGCTGGCTGGGGCTGATGGGAAATGTAGTCCAGGACACCTGGAGGGCATTAGACCATAACATCAGAAGAGCCTGAGGGATCTAGATCAGCATCTTGTCCATGGGACAAGATCATGGGAAGCCTGGAAGCAGGACCTGAACACGACAGCTATCAACCTCTTGTGATTTCCAACCAACTGGTATTCAGAAGCATAACACCTCAGAAAAAGGAGGTGGAACATAGCAACTGATAGTTTTAGCCTCCAGGTTGCGGGGAAATTGACTTAGACCAGTACACTGAACAGAGATAGGATCTTCGGCTTTCTTTGAAAACATGTAAACAGACATTGCTACCACTGCCATTCCCTTAAAAAACATAATTTTATTGTTGTTCGGGGGGAGGGGGGTTGTTCAGTTTCGTTTTGTTTTTCTCAGTTTGAGCCCACCCGCCATTTCAACAATCCACAATGCCCGCCCACTCCAATCTAGAGTGGTTAGACCTTGTGGCCCGCAACTGCTACTGCAAGCCTGACAGATCTGGGCAGAACCAGAGGCCTATTTCCCCAAGACTTGCCCTCCCTCCAAACCCAGAACCAGCTCAGTGCACAGGCATACTATAAAGCTGACACACACAGATGCATCTTGCCTGTGATACTGCCAGGGTCTATGGTTTTACCTTGTGCTCCATTGCAACAGGCTTCCTCAAACTGGTGCCTTCCAGACGCTGCTGGAAAATGGTTGCATCCACACAGCAGTTTATTCTACTTCGCAGCTATTTCTCTGTTTAATTTCTGCATTACGTTTGAGCTTTCGCGTGATGTAAAAGCCACTCCCAGGAAACTAATGGATCACAGCGCATGGGTTGGCATTCATTTCTGTGCAACCTCATCCCAGGGGTGGGGTGGGGTGGGAACAAACTATTTGCAGCTACCTTAACCTGGAAAACTGTATTAGCAAAGCAACAAACTTTGGGGCAGTATACTGATATACAGTTCTTTCCTGCTATTTTCACAGGAGAACAGATGCACACATGTGTGGAAAAGGAGATACAGTATTTTTTGCTCTATAAGACTCATTTTTCCCCTCCTAAAAAGTAAGGGGAAATGTGTGTGCATCTTATGGAGCGAATGCAGGCTGCACAGCTATCACAGAAGCCAGAACAGCAAGAGGGATTGCTGCTTTCACTGTGCAGCGACCCCTCTTGCTGTTCTGGCTTCTGAGATTCAGAATATTTTTTTTCTTGTTTTCCTCCTCCAAAAAATAGGTGCGTCTTGTGGTCTGGTGCGTCTTACAGAGCGAAAAATACGGTGATAACCGTAGAACTGTAGAGTTGGAAGGGACTACAATGGCCTCCTAGTCCAACCCTCTGCAATACAAGAATCTTTTGCCCAACATAGGGCTCAAACCCACACCCAAATTAAGAGTCTCATGTTCTTCTGTCTGAGCTATCCCTAGACCCAGAGTAGCACTGCTGACCAGTGACCTTTGTTGTGTCACACCACGCCCACTGGCGTGAATGACATTTAGAATGGCATGCTGGCATATCGGTCAAACGTGTCTGAACAGTTCCCAGTGTCCCATGCTGCTGGGAGGGATGGGAGCCAGAGTCCAGAAATGTCTAGAAGGCAACAGGATTTATTAGAAGAGTCTGTCTAGCTTTCTGGCTAGTGTGACCTGTATGTTTTTGGATTCAAAGTGAGACACAAACACATCCTTTTGCACTCTTCATTGTGATCCTTTCCTTTATTGTGATCCAGTGGCATGTGCTGCTTAAAGGTATGTACAGTGGCACCTCTGGTTATGTACTTAATTCGTTCCGGAGGTCCATTCTTAACCTGAAACTGTTCTTAACCTGAAGCACCACTTCAGCTAATGGGGCCTCCTGCTGCCGCTGGAGCACGATTTCTGTTCTCATCCTGAAGCAAAGTTCTTAACTCGATGTACTATTTCTGAGTTAGCGGAGTCTGTAACCTGAAGCGTATGTAACCTGAGGTACCACTGTAGTTTCTGTTTGTTTGTTTTATTGGTGAACTGGCTATTTTTTAATACAGTATATGGCCCCAGTCCTATTTTATATATATATCTTTGTTTCTGACAAAATCATTGTTAGCAGCCCATGGCTAGAACAAGTAAACATTTGATAAAATAACACAGAACTCATAAATGTCTCATCCTTCTTCACTGGAAGTCCACAAAACGCCCTCAGGAAAAGAAACATGATTGGTAGGCGGGGTGGGGTGGGGAAGAGAGAGAGAGAGAGAGAGGCTGAAACAGTTTTGACGAACTCTGAGTCGAATAAACTGAATTGCAGGAATAAATCAAATTGTGGGCAGAGGGAAAAACCCCTAAGCAGGATATCCTGGGAGATACGAGTTTTTGACATAAAAGTGTCAACCTGGAGCAGGTCCCAAAAGCCCCGTGGCTAAAAAACATAAGAAGAATCACAGAATCGTAGAATGGCAAAGTTGGAAGGGGCCACAAGGGGCACCTCTAGCCCCCTGCAATGCAGTAATATTTTGCCCAACGTAGGGCTCAACCCACAACCCTGAGAATAAGAGCCTCATGCTCTACCAACGGAGCTATCCCAGCAAGCCTAGCGATTGGATCAGTCCAAAGACTAGCAGCCCATTCTCACAGTGGCCAACCAGATGTTTCTGGGAAACCCACAAGCACCAGCTGTTCTCCACACCTGTGATTTCCGGCAACTCTGGGGATTCAGAGACAAACCACCTGCAACAGCGGAGGAAGAATTGTAGCTAGTATAGTAAAAGCTATGGTTTTCCCAGTAGTGATGTATGGAAGTGAGAGCTGGACCATAAAGAAGGCTGATCGCCGAAGAATTGATGCTTTTGAATTATGGTGCTGGAGGAGACTCTTGAGAGTCCCATGGACTGCAAGAAGATCAAACCTCTCCAGCCTGAAGGAAATCAGCCCTGAGTGCTCACTGGAAGGACAGATCCTGAAGCTGAGGCTCCAATACTTTGGCCACCTCATGAGAAGAGAAGACTCCCTGGAAAAGACCCTAATGCTGGGAAAGATGGAGGGCACAAGGAGAAGGGGATGACAGAGGACGAAATGGTTGGCCAGTGTTCTTGAAGCTACCAGCATGTATCTGACCAAACTGCGGGAGGCAGTGGAAGACAGGAGTGCCTGGCGTGCTCTGGTCCATGGGGTCACGAAGAGTCGGACACGACTAAACGACTAAACAAAGCTAATGATAGCCCTGTGAATTTATCCAATTCCCTGAAGAACATAAGAAGAGCCTGCTGGATCAGACCAAAGGCCAATCTAGTCCAGCAACCTTCTACTCACAGTGGCCTTTGGGGAAGTCTGCAAGCACAACCTGACTCCCAAGTGTTTGTGCCTGGCTGGAATGTGCCTCTTGCTTCCCTGCATGGAAGGCAGGAGCTGGTGCAGAAACAAGCCTACGGTACAAAGGTAATATCTGTTGCTCTGCCCACTTTTGCCTCTGCACCCACCCACCTGGCCCCCCAGGTCATGGCCAGAATGGAATGTGGGCCCCAGGCTCTGCTCTAACCCGCTGCATTGGACCTGTAAACAGACAGCATCTATGTAGACCAGGGGTCAGCAAACCTTTTCAGCAGGGGGCCGGTCCACTGTCCCTCAGACCTTGTGGGGGGCCGGACTATTTTTTTTTGGGGGGGGGGAATGAACGAATTTCTATGCCCCACAAAGAACCCAGAGATGCATTGTAAATAAAAGGATACAATTCTACTCATGTAAAACACGCTGATTCCCACTCCCGGACTGAGAAGGGGTTGGGCTGGATCCAGTCCCCGGCCCTTAGTTTGCCTACCCATGATGTAGACTGTTAAAATGTTTTGTAAAGGGTTCCACTCAAGCTTCCCTCGCCGCCTTAAAATCGGGGTTAGGTAGTGGTGGTGGTGGAGGTTTCCAAGCTTGTAGGCGAGTTAAACACAGGAGAAGCCAGGGCACAGAACACGGACGGAAACCTAAATAGCCCGTTTGCATCATAAAAATAGCTCACCATCCTTCTACTCCTCCCACCCCCTTTTGGTTGGCCCTTTTTATTTATTTTTATTTTATTTTTTGAAAAACAGCAGCCCGGAACAAACACCCGCTACAAAAGTTCCATTCAGGCAGCTGAGAGCAGCGTCCGCCTTCCATTGCAGATGTGCATCTCTGGTCACACAATGGCCGCCTGCAGCCCTGGCTTCCGTCCAGAGCCTGCTGAGCGATGGCAACAAAAGGCTGATCTGGACACCCCCTCGGCTGCAGCGCGTCTCGAAATGATTTAGTAGCCGCAGCGTCCAGGCCTTGGCAGCAGCTGCTGCAGCTTTTGAAGGGGGTCTCGCCTCCTCCTAGGCTGACAAAAACCTGAGTGATTCCTGCAGTGGCAAGGTATTGAAGCCGCAAGCCTCCCTGCCATTACCTATATGAACACACACACACACACACACACACGTACACACACACACACGTACACATGTGCATGCACACAAAACATTTTAAAGGTTGAAACCAGTATCCTGGATTTAGCCCATGAAGCAAACAAGCAGCCACTGCAGATCACACCAAACTGGTAAGACTCTGTCCCCAACCCCTGGCTGGCATTTTACTGTGAGTGTATTTGGCAACAACAACAATATAATAATATTAACCTGCAGTATTAGTCGTTCTGCTATGCTTCCCCAGTGCTTCCACATTATTGCTATCCAGAGGGGCTACAGCGCACAAAAAGCAGGGAAACCTCCCCCCCCCCCTTGCAAACACACACACTGGCAAAATGAAAAAAGGGGGAAATGTGATGTTAGCAGGAAACTATTGGACGCTCATGGATTAGGAATAAAGAACTATGATTGCCCCAAAACTATTGCGGATGGAAACAGTACTGAAATCGTGATGTCGTATGACCACCCCAATAGCATCCGATACATGAATAATTATGAATGTACAATGGAAAGAATGCTCAGAGGGGCCCTCACAAGGCTGAACACACACAGCAGGCTCTAGCGACAGTATTTTGTGCTGAGTTGCAATTTTCATCCCCTTTTCAAGGGCAACCCCATGCAGAGCCTGTTGCTATAATCTAGGGGTCAGCAACCTTTGTCAGCCATGGGCCGGTCCACCGTCCCTCAGACCATGTGGTGGGCCGGACTATATTTTGGAAAAAAAATAATGAACGAATTCCTATGCCCCACAAATAACCCAGAGATGCATTTTAAATAAAAGGACACATTCTACTCATGTAAAAACATGCTGATTCCCAGACCATCCGTGGGCCGGATTGAGAAGGCGATTGGGCCACATCCAGCCTGCAGACTTTAGGTTGCCTACCCCTGCCGTAATCTAATCCAGAGGTGAGACAAACATGAATGACCCCATGAAGATCCAGTTTTATTAGGAAGGGACATTATTGACAATCCTGCTGAAGCTGGAGAAAGGCACCCCTTGCCACCAACAAACATACACAGCCTCTTCCTCTCTTGCTGTCTCTATCTCACATGTAGACACTTGCATACTTTCAAATCGGTTCCAAGAAGGGGCTTTGTGACTAGCGCCAAGTGCAGCCTATTAACAAGGTGCAAGGTGAGAAGAGAGGAGAGGAGGGAACACAGTGCCACGACTGACCCAACAAGGCAGCCAATGGTTTCTTCTCAGAAGAAAGTCTCCTGCTTCCCAGTCTGGGTGAGGAAATGGAACACGCAGCCCAAATACAACTGTGCGCTCCTGTCATGGGTTTGCCAGTGAAATAGTGTACATCTGGACGCACCTATAAGTGCTGGGTGTAGCAGTGTGGGTACACAGAAAAACAAAGAGCAAAAGAGGCCATGAGGGTTAACTCCTGGAAGAATCCCCTTCTTGTGCTGAGATGAATGCGCATCCTTCACTTACAGAGAAATGGAAAGTGCCACTCCATGCTGACTTCAGTTACGACACTGCAGTATGAATCTTGCCCAGTGCCTGCTAATGCGGCAAGGGCTTAGCTTAGTGGCAGAAGACCCCTGCTTTGATCCTTGGCATCTCTAGGTAAGGCTGAGAATGTTCCCCCTCTGAAACCCTGGAGAGACACTGACTGGCAGTGTAGACAACACTGAGTTATATGGACCATTGGTAGAAAGCAGCTTCCTATGTCCTTAAAGATAGATTTTGGGGGGAAGAGTCATAGCCATGTGCCAGAATGTCTGCTTTGCATGCAAAAGGGCCTGGATTTCACCAGTGTAAGGCACTCTAGGATTCTAAGTAACTAAGCTTCCTATGCCTGCCTGCTCAGGCTAATGGCTTTAGCCACCTGCTGATGGGTGAAAACTATGGCACTCCAAGCAGACAGAGGAGCCAGTTGGCACTATGTGGTGCAGGAGGTAGAATGAGATGGGATTACTGAGCAGAATGTAGCACCATTCTGCCTTTCCCCTGATTTGATGGATGCCAGGGCTTGATGGACACCCTCGGAAACTTCTGGCAGAGGGAAAGCAATGCTGGTTGAAGTTACGCCAGCTGAAGTGGTTGGCACCTCATGCCTCAGGATGAATAACCTGGAAAAAATACAGTTAACATAGGAAGGTATTCGCATGTCAGTGTGCAGCTTGGCTCTGGACACACTAAGTTATTCCAGGATTCTCAGCACACTTGTGCGCAAAACCGCTAGAAAGCCTTTCCACATGTTGACGACAGTGAGCATTTGGGTAACCTGCACATTATTTCTACTTCAGAGATCTTTTGTAGGTTATGATTTTCAAATAGTTTAATGCTCCTTTAACATTCAAGGGAAGTAACTGCACTTCTCTGTTCTGCCTTGGTCAGGACAGCACCTGTGTCCAGTTCTGGGCTCCACAGTTTAAGAAGGATATTGACAAGCTGGAATGTGTGCAGAGGAGGGCAGCCAAGAAGACCAAGAGCCTGAAAAACAAGCCTTATGAGGAACAGTTGAGGGAGTCTTCAGAAGACTGAGAGGGGATATGACAGCCATCTTCAAAAATCTGAAGGGCTGTCACATGGAAAATGCAGCAAGATTGATATCTGCTGCTCCAGAGGGTAGGACCAAAACCAATGGATTTAAGTGGTAAGAAAGGAGATTCTGACTAAACACCAGGAATAACTTTCTGATAGTAAGAGCTGTTCGACAGTGGAACGGACTCCCTTGGGAGGTGGTGGACTCTGCTTCCTTGGAGGTTTATAAGCAAATACTCGATGGCCATCTGCAAGGGATTTCTTGGCTGTACTTTTGCATTGCAGGGGGTTGGAACAGATGACATTTGGGATTCCTTATGAATATAGGATCCTATTGCTTTTTAAAAAAATAAAGCATTTCACATTTTTAAGATTGCAGTTAGTTCTATTGATAACTTGATTTTTTATGATTGCCAGAGCGGCATGGTAATTAGAGCCTCATTACTAGGAACTTGGTGAACAGGGTGACCTTGGGCCAGCCACATCATCTCAGCCTAACTTACCTCACAGGGTTACTGTGAGGGGGAAAATGAGGAAGAGGAAAAAATTCTACTCCACACTGAACTCCTTGGGGGAAATGTAGGATATAAATGTAATACAGTGGTACCTCGGGTTACAAACACTTCAGTTTACGGACTCCGCTAACCTGGAAGTAGTACCTCGGGTTAAGAACTTTACCTCAGGATGAGAACAGAAATTGTGCGGCGGCAGCAGCAGGAGGCCCCATTAGCATAAAGTGGTACCTCAGATTAAGAACAGTTTCAGGTTAATAATGGACCTCCAGAACGAATTAAGTAACCAGAGGTACCACTGTAAATAAATATTGCTTGGGGGTTGCATACAGTGTTAGCACTACTTAGAGGAAACACATCTAAATTAATGCAGTTGACTAGCTTGGGTTCATTTATTTCAGACTAAACTTACATTGGATACCACCCTCTTTTCTGTTCTGCCTTACTTTATTTTCTATAATCACAAAGTTCTTAATTAAACTGTGACAGAAACACAAATTTAAAAATAGCCGACACAGATGCAAAGGGCAAGTTATTAGCGCAACACCCTTAGTTCTGATCATGAATATTTTGTAGAATAAATGGGCGTGAATACTGAAATTAAGGCAAATAAAAGTCACAAGGGAAGCTGCCCCTCGCTGGAAGCGGCCTCTAAGGTCGCAGCGCAAAAAATGGTTGAAGAAAACGTGCAGGCGCTGCTCTACTCCAGGTCAGATGATGAGTCCATCTAAGCCAGGGATGCCTCTAGACAGGGCTGGCCCACTCATAAGGCTTGGTGAGGAATTTGCCTCAGGCGGTAGGCAGGGAGCAGTTGGAAGGGGCGGCAGATCTGGATAAAACAGAATGCTTCCAGAAGTGGCAGAGAGATATTTCCAAATTTGTCTGGCAGGGCAAAAAGCCCAGAATCAAGTTTAAGATACTAACTGATGTGAAAGAAAGGGGGCTTTGCCCTGCCAGACTTAAGGCTGTATTATGAAGCAGCAGCTTTCTGCTGGCTAAAAGACTGGCTACTTCTGGAGGACACTGATGTATTGGATTTGGAAGGTTTCAACAATGCGTTTGGTTGGCATGCATATCTATGGTACGATAAGGCTAAGATTCATAAGGCTTTTAAGAACCATATTGTCAGAAAGGCAGTGTTTAATGTCTGGACAAAATATAAAGACTTATTGGAAAATAAAACTCCAAGATGGCTTTCACCATTGGAAGCTAAGGCCCGAAAAAGACTCAATATGGAGGCCAAATGGCCAAAGTATTGGGAAATATTAGAAAAAGAAGGAGACAATTGGAAATTGCAGAGTCAGGAGAAAATGAAAGATAAAGTGCGAGATTGGTTACACTACGCCCAGATTAAAGAAGTTTTTAAACTTGATAAAAAATTAGGATTCCAGGTGGAAAAATCGAAATTAGAAATGGAATTGCTAGAGCCTAAGACCAAGGTACTTTCAAGAATGTACAACTTGCTGTTAAAATGGAACACACAAGATGAAACGGTTAAATCGGCTATGATAAAGTGGGCACAGGACATAGGGTATAATATTATGTTTGAGGACTGGGAAAAGTTGTGGACTACTGGGTTGAATTTCACTGCATGTAATGCTCTGAAAGAAAATGTAATGAAAATGATATATAGATGGTACATGACCCCAGTCAAACTTGCAAAAATATACCACTTGTCTGATAATAAGTGTTGGAAATGTAAGGAAAATGAAGGAACGTTCTTTCACCTTTGGTGGACCTGTCCTAAGGTGAAGGTCTTCTGGGAAATGATATATAATGAGCTGAAAAAGGTATTTAAGTATACCTTCCTTAAGAAACCAGAGGCCTTCCTTTTGGGTATTGTCGGCCAAGGGGTGTTAAAGAAAGACCGAACTTTTTTCATGTATGCAACAACAGCAGCAAGGATACTTATTGCTAAACACTGGAAAACCCAAGATCTACCCACACTGGAAGAATGGCAGATGCAACTGATGAACTACATGGAACTGGCTGAGATGACTGGCAGAATCCGAGACCTGGGAGAAGAAATCGTTGAAGAGGACTGGAAAAAATTTAAGCTTTATCTGCAAAAATATTGTAAACTGTATGAATGTTAAGCAGGATGCTTGATTTTAGACAAATTGGCACCATCAAAATAGATGAAGTAAATCATGAAGATAATTTAAATATAAGATGAAAAACCTATTTTTATTTTTATTTAGATAATTATTAGGCTAAATTAAATTTTCTTTTGTAAGGATTGGAATAAATGTATCTAAAATTTGAAATATATTTGAAATTTGACAGTAAGGATGGAGATAAGGGAATAAATTGTTGTTTTAAGTGTATTAAACTAGAACGTAGGAGCGGGAGATGTGAGGAAGTCCAGAAGTGATAAGAAAATATGTGATATGCAATGTTATGTTCATTTTTTTTTACTGTAAATGAAAAATGCTTAATAAATATTTTTTTAAAAAAAAAAATAGTGCCCAACATCTGGAGCTCCCCAGGTTCCCCGTCTCTTTATCTCCCTTTTTGAAACTAGTAATGTGTTTGGTTTTTCCATAACAACAACAACAACAACAAAAAGGTTATCATCAGATTACTATGCCACAGCGAAAAGTAATATACATCAGGAAGTACTGAAAGAAAAGCCAATCAAAAAAACAGAACAAAGCAATAGAATTGAGATCAGGTTTCATAACAGATTCTGCTCTTTTTGATCACCATTACAGGTTAAAAAGCTGCAATGAGAAGGTGCTCTGGCTAATTAAAGAGCACGTCAAACATAAAGGAAAAAGAAAAGCCAGGTGAATCAGATTATCTTGTGGACGCCATCATGTGTCAAATTTTTTGCTGCACAGACAAAATTAACGGATGCCAAATTGCATAATGCTTCATGAGTTTTGATTTGCCTCTCATAGACCTTCCATTATTAGTGATCTTTTCCAGCTGAGCTGTATCAGGTTCTCTACCTCTGACCAGACCCAATCATGTCTACCCTGAAGGGCAGCAGCTCTCTGGGATCGTAGACAGAAAGGGCCTTTCTCATCATCTCCTAACGTTCTTTCTTTTAACTGGAGATGCTGAGGATTCAACTGAGCTAAGCTGCTGGTTGAGAACTTTGGGGAGGTTGCTTTCCATAATTTACGTCAAGATGGGCAGCACCAATTGCATCAATGCACCATGGTTGCACGGCATTCATAAATTGCCCTCCCTCCCTCCCTTCCTTCCTTCCTTCCACGCTTGGAAAAGGGGAAGGAAGATTTTTTAAAAACCAACAACTCGCAACAGCAGAGGAGGCTCTGTAGAGGCTCCAAAAAACCTCCTAACAGGCAAATGTATTTTTAAACCAATTCTGTTTCTATAAATATTACAAAGGCTTCCTGCTAGTTGGAAGCCGCTCAGCTCCCTCCGCTGCTGACATTACTGTGACATTTAAGAAGGCCTTCGCCTTGCCCCGCTGCCTTTCGCATGCCGGTTTTGTTCTAGGGATCAGAGCGACAGAAGACGACAAGAGCTGCTTATTCAAGCCTCACTCACTCACTGACCTACTGCTCACGCGGGAGTTGGGAGCACAAAGGGCCCTCTCCATGTCAACCGCGCTGCCGGTTGCTGCCGCCACCACTGTGGCATGCATATAAATGCCAAAAGGAGCAGAACATTAACCCTGAGGTGCTGATCGCTTGGAAGATCTGCAGCCCGGTCAGTGCAGCACTGTGAGTGTTTCTCGCAGGAATCTGCCTAATGCGCGATCTGGACAGGGGTGGATTAACTATGCTCTGGTAACCTCTAGGTTAGATTACTGCAACGTGTTCTACGTAGGGCTGCCTCTGAAGATGTTTCAGAAACTGCAACTGGTGCAAGGCAAGACAGTTTGGGCATATTACACTGACCCTGGCCCAACTGCACTGCACTGCCAATCAGTTTCTGGGCTAAATTCAAAGTGTTGGCTTTGTCCTAGAAAGCCTTAAACAGCTCAGGACTGCGATATCCCAAGAACCACCTCTCTCCAGATGAACCTACCCAGACCCTGAGATCATCATCTGAGGCTCTTCTTTGTGTGCTTCCTCCAAGAGATGTCCAGAGGTTGGCAACATGAGAACAGGCCTTTTCTGTGGTGGCTCTCCGTTTGTGGAATGCTCTCCTCAGGGAGTTATGGCTGGCACCTTCATTATATGCCTTTAGGTGCCAGATGAAAAGGTTCCTCTTCAACCAGGCCTTTGATTTGATTGACATCTGATGCCCTTTTAAATGTGTTGTGGGAAGGGGGGTAGAATTATTGGTTTGCTTGGTTTGTTTGTTGTTGTTGTTGTTGTTGTTATATTTTATTTTGTGTTTTTTAATACTGCAATTTCGTGCTGTACAAGAATAGCCTACAAGTTTAATAAATAAATGGGTAAAAATAATTATGCAGAGTCCATTCAGCTCGGTCTACACCATGGAAGGGAACTATGGCATTCCTGGGGCTGTTGAACTGCAACGACCATCATTTCTTGCTGCTGGCCATGTTGCCTGGCAATTCCAACAGATTATCTGGGAAGGGTGCTTAGTCTCAGGAGAGCTGAGAAGCTGAATGGCAACACAAGGCTGAAAGACTTGCCTTCGGGTTTCTGCAATTCAGTAAGGCATTGGACTCACTCTGTGCCAGGGCGAAGATCCTCAAGACTAGTTGCTGAATGCAGCCCCCTCTATCTGGTCCTCAAAACCCTGCCCTCGCTGGCTCAAATCCTTGAGCGTTTTTGCCTGGCAGAAATGTGTCCTTGGACTCTGACCAACGCATTATGGTTCCTAGACGGAGGACAGAGAGGAGTGTGTGCAGAAATGAGCCTGACACGTGTCTAGTTTTGTGCAAAGAGGTTTTGTGCTAAATGTAAAATGTACAGGCAATGCTCCACCCATCATTCACAACATTCCCTTGGAACGTTGCCCAGAAAGAAATGTGACTCTCGGACAGAAAAAAAGGCTCTCCACCCCTGCTCTGCATGTTAGCTGCCAGTACTGGGGATTGGTGGAGAAACCTCCTGGTTTTAATAAGCTTTCTTGTTTCCCTTCTGGGAAGCTGAAAGTATCATCAGAAAGGAAAAAAAAAAAAGCCAGTCTTCCAATCTGCCCGGTGGACCTTCCTCCCTGATTCTGTCTCATTTATATATCGTGGCAAAGGGGCAGAAATATTATTTTTACAGCAGTTATAAGGTTGGACACAAATCAGTGATTGCCACTTTCTGGGCCAAATCCTGCCCCCTCCGAGGGAAGTCACCCCACTGCCTTGCATTGTCACCCAGGGGTGTCAGTATGTGTAGAGGGGACGGTATGTTTGGATCCGTAGCAGTATAGGATCACAGAATCAAAGAACTGTAGTGTTGGGAGGGGCGCCAGGGGTCATCTAGTCGAACCCCCTGCAATGCAGGAATCTCTGCCTGAAATGACTGACAGTGCACAGTAATCATGGGCGTAACTGGGGAGGGGGCAAGGAGGGGCACCTGCCCCACCCCAAATCAATACAAATACATAGAAAGCAGAGGTTCTGCCCCACTAACAAAAGGTCTGCCCCCTCTAACATGACAGTAGTGGTACCATTCCTTTCCGTAGTTGGATGGAACAGGGAGAAAGCTTAGCCTCTAGGCATCTACTGGCAGAATTTTTGGAAATCCTTGACTTACAGCATCACAAGGAGGACAGTAAATAACCCCTGAGACTCCATGACACAACCTATCTGCCGAAACCTACTGAAAGGCAATTTATTCCATCTGTAGGGATATGATTCTCCCGCCTCCTGTAAAACCGCCTGACAAGTTTAACATATCTGTCAGAGCTGCCTCTAGGTCCCAGCTCACAGAGGACCAACGCCAGACTGTCGTTATGTACAAAAGTCTTTATTGAGGTTTAGTTTCCATTTCAAAGCCGCAGCGCGCAGCTCTACGTCTTAAAGCCTAGACCGGCGAAGTACCGTCTGAGTCTCCTCCCCTATGACACCAGTTTAAGATCCTAGCCCGGCTCCACCTTTTACGCTGCTCTCTCCTCCTCTGGGTCCTCCTGCCCGCTGGGGCATTGCCCTTTCTGGACTCTTCCGACGCTGAGTCGCTTAGCTCCTCCCCCTCCCTCCTGCGGGCTTTAGGACCCGGTTCCCAATCCTCATTCTCTGCTGTCCCGCGCTCCTGTACATTTGAACTTGCCTCTCGCGCCAACCCAGTGACCTTCCTCCTGACCGTTACACTACTTCTGTCACTGCTTCCCTCTTCCGGTACACTGGCCGGATCTGACCTCCCCTCCGTTGTCTGACTCTCCGATGGAGGTGTGGTCAGCCCTGCCTTATCTTCTCTCCCTGGTGGGGAATGCACTGGCCCTGATCCTTGGGACTCTTCCCCCCCACTCTGCTCTGGTGGGGAAGCTGGTCCTGATTTCCAACTACTGCTCTGGGAGTCCCTGCTCCCCCCTTGCTCCTGGGGCGTTCCCCTTGGGAACCCCCTACCCCTGGCCACTGGCGCCCCCTTCTGTGAATCTTCCGATTCGCTGGAGAGGCTCATGGAATCCCTCGGTTCACTGTCCTCTTCTCCTATGTTCCCCTCGGATTCCTCCCCCTCGCTCTCCATCTCCTCTCCTCCCTGTGCCTCTGCTCCTGAACCCCTGACAATATCCTTTGACAGGCTAAAAGGATTTTGAAAGTCAGAAGGAAGGAAGGAATCAGAGGAAATCTGTATCTCTTTAAGTAGGATTCAACAGCAAAAACAACAGAAACTCATGTCGTACCTCGCAGCAGAGTCTCAGGGATGAGAACTGTTATTATTTGACCCTTTGCCCCAAACCAAAAAAGCAACAGCTACATAGAGGATCTACAGAGACTTCAAAACAAACAAATTCGTTTCTTGTGGGTTTTTTTTTTTTTTTTTTAAGAAGCAGATTTGTAAGGCAATAAATTTCCCAGGACTTAACGATCAGCTTGCGCTATGAGAGCCAATGTTGTAATTCCCAATTGATTGTAGATGTTAATCTTCCAAGACTCTTGTTCTTACGCTGTGATTTATTAGCCACATTAATGACGGATTGCACAGCTTAAATGCAGGCTGCTGTTTTACGTGGCATCGCAGTGAGCTCTTCCCAACAGGGTCAGGGCACAGGGGTTGCTGTGTACGGTGAACCAATAAACCAGAGACAATGAAGAAACACCTGACCGCTCCCCCCTTCCACACCAGTGTACCGTTCAAGCGTTCCATGCAGAAACACAGGGAGTTTCTAACAGCAGGGATGGGAAATCTCAGGCCTCAGGAGGCCAAAAGCAGCCTCTCTCTATCTGGCCCTTGGGGCTCTTGCAGGGCCACATATGGGTTCTCTGCCACTGAGTCGCAGCACTGAAAATTCTCAAATGCAGCAGGAAATTCAGTCCCAGGGGCAATTCTACGAATGCACGGAACAAGGTTCTGCTACGGAGGCCACAGGGGTGTGGCACACCTTCTTAGGAAGGGGTTTTCCTTTCTGGTGACAATTTCTTTCCTCTGCTGTGGACCTGAATGAAGCCAAGCAGATCCTTATCAGGGGCCTCGGTCACTGCTGAACCATCAGTGATGCTAAGTCCATTCTCACTGAAAAACAACTTGAGGTCCTATTCTTTGCACCTCCCACCTCCCCTTCTTGTCTCATTCCCTGCGAAGTGAACACAACACACACCGCTGGAGTCCAGGGAAAATTCTTTGGAAAAGATGCAATGAAAGCAAGAGCAAGCAGGCGCCTGGTCCTAACGCAGCAAACCTCCGAGCAGGTGTAATTCGCACACGGCCACCTCCGAGGAGACTCGGTGGGCCCAACAGTTGCCGCTGCATTTGCTTATTAAAAACTGGCCCCGGCCATCTGTTGGTGGTCAGGCTCCGTGAGGTGGCAATCAATTACAGCTGTTATCTCATCCTAGCTTTGACAGATGTTTCTCCCTTTCACTGTACAGTAATTACTGGTTAGCAGTCAGCAGGATCTCAGGCTTTAATTACGGTGCTAATTTGAAACAAAGGGAGAGAGAGAGAGAGAGAGAGAGAGAGAGAGAGAGGGAGAGGGACAGAAAGAAAGAGGGAGATATCTGTATCAAAAGAAGAACTGCAGGAAGATATCGTTAGATGAAAACTCGTCTTTGACAAACACACACACGTGTCAGCCTAAGAAATAACGAGGTTATGAATTACACAGGTGGCCTATTTCAAAATGGCAACCAGGAGGTCGCTGGTTTGCTTAAAAGAATCTTCAAAAACTCCAGCTTTGCCAATCTTAGGACTACTTGCTTCCAATACCTCTGTTTTCTGCCTGCCAATGAACTTTATGCTGGGGATGTAGGTAAAAAAGTAAAGGACCCCTGGATGGTTAAGTCCAGTCAAAGGCGACTATGGGGTTGTGGCAATCATCTCGCTTTCAGGCCAAGGGTGTTTGTCCACAGACAGCTTTCCGGGTCATGTGGCCAGCAGGACTAAACCGCTTCTGGCACAACGAAACACCGTGATGGAAACCAGAGTGCACGGAAACGCAGTTTACTTTCCCGCCAGAGCAGTACCTATTTATCTACTTGCACTGGCGTGTTTTCGAACTGCCAGGTTGGCAGGAGCTGGGACAGGACAACGGGAGCTCACCCCGCTGTGGGGAATTGAACTGCCGGTCTTCTGATCAGCAAGCCCAAGAGGCTCAGTGGTTTAGACCACAGCGCCACCCGCATCCGCTGGGATGTAGGCACTATAGGAACTGTGGTGCCTGTTGGGACTGGAGGACAGGAAGAACAGGAGGAGGAGGAGGAGGAGGAGCCAGCAGCAAGCACAGCCAACTAATTCTTATCTTGTTTCCATTGTCTTCCCAACTGGGTTCTGCCAGGGTGACACTTGAGACGAAGAGGAGGAAGTTCCATGCCTTGGACCAGATGCAAGTAAGACGATGGGCATTGTCTGAGGGAAGACAGGTGTTGATGGGGCAGTGTCGCATTTGCCCTAACAGACCAGCCTTCATCACTTATGACTGCATTTTTTTTCTTTTGGTAGCTCCAGTTCAAACATTCCTGCCCTGTGCCTTTTACATTGACTGAGGAGGGGATTGGGCATGGTTTATGTAAAAAAACAACACCAATGCTTCACATAACTGCTGCCTCCAACTTTTGTCTCTTTCTATCTTAAGTTTTTTTGGGGGGGCAAGCAGGCACAGCATCACGACTCCACACAGAAACATCTATTCACAAAGCACACAAGGCTGAGGACATCCAACGGACATGCAGCAGAGAACAACGAAGTTGGGTGGGAACCTGTGGGTCATCTAGTCCAACCCCCCTGCAGTGCAGGAATAGGCAGCTGTCCCATAGGGACCTTTTCCTTTGCAACATGTAGACCATCAAGACATGGAGGTGGGATAAAGCCCTAAAGCCCCAAATGGCAGGCATTAGATGCAGCAAGCTATGAAGAAGACTTCAAGAAGCCAATATGAAGTATGTACTTAGGCAATCTGGTTACCAACCCAGTCAACTGGCAATAATTGTGCTGTAGACAAGCCTTTGGAGATGAAAATACAGTGGTACCTCGGGTTAAGAACTTAATTCATTCTGGAGGTCCGTTCTTAACCTGAAACTGTTCTTAACCTGAGGTACCACTTTAGCTAATGGGGCCTCCCGCTGCCGCAAGATTTCTGTTCTCACCCTGAAGCAAAGTTCTTAACCCGAGGTACTATTTCTGGGTTAGCGGAGTCTGTAACCTGAAGCGTCTGTAACCTGAAGCGCCTGTAACCCAAGGTACCACTGTATGTTGTCTCTCAGCATAGCCTACCTCACAGGGTTGTTGTGAGGGTAAAATTGCAGGGGGGGAGAGAACCAAGTATGCCATCCTGAGCTCCTTGGAGGAACAAACATTCCACGTATGAGTGCCCCCAATTAATTATTATGAGAGAGAGAGAGAGAGAGAGAGAGAGAGAAAGAGAGAGAGAGAGAGAGAGAGAGAGAGAGCTGTTGCAAGCCACTGTGAAAGAAATAAACAGATGGCACATTGTGCAAGGCTCGGCTCCACCGTGCACTCATTTGTTCTGCCGTGGCCTGGCCTGCTGCATTTTCAAAGCCAAGAAGCGAGCAGTTTCTGAGCTCTGGGCGCAGTACTGCACCTAAGATTTCAGATTAAAACTGCAGAGTGGAAGGAAAGGCGGACCTTTTTTGCCTCCCCACTTCCAGCTACTCTCTGAAGACTGGAGGAGATATTAGGAGTGGGTGGGGAGGGGAAAGGCCTAGATCATGTGAAAAATGAACATAATATTTTAGCTGCAGTTCATTCATTTTCAGCTTTGCATTCTCGTTATAAAAAAAGCATGCCTAGGCATTCCGTTGTTGCGCCCATAACCTAGATTTAAGATGCTCCTAGCTTTCATATCTCAGTTTCTAACACCAGTGGAATGGTAGACCGTGCACGATGTGGTACCTTGCTGCTCCTGCACACTCACTGATGTGCACTAGAGACAAAATGTGCTGCATGAAAAAATCCCAAAAGTTTTGCAGTTCACACTAACAAAAGGCACCCCCCCACACACACACCCCTGCAAAAATAAAGCAAAAATAGATTCCAAATAAGGGTAGCCATTTACCAGGGATGTGCATTCCAGAAAGCAGCAACTCATAGCATCATACTTTGCAAGCACTATTTAATTTATAAAATGTAGGGTATCTTGCTTCCAGTTTTTGGAGTGCCTTGACCTTTAATTGAGAAACTTTCTCTCTACACCAGTTTATGTGATGAAGGGGGGATACCATGCAGCTCTGTAAAGTCGCACTCATCTTTATTATTTCATATATTCCAACACTGAGCCTTGCCTTAACTTAAATACTGTCAAATGTTGAAGAGCGTTCTGCAGTCTTTTAGTGCCACAAGTTAATAACACCAGTGATGACGTTAAAAGAAAAAAAAAAAGTTAGGTGCCTCTATAGCTCCAAGCAAGGATTAATAGTTTTATTACTTTGTCAAGCTGCCAGGATTTCTCACATTACTCTGAATGTTAAGGGTTTCTGAGGTTGGTGGCGTAATTAGGGCTGGCGAGAACAGCCGAAGGAGTTTCTTAACTTTCTGTGGAGGCTTTCATTTTGTGGACCTAAAGACACGAGGGTCAGGGGCTGCCACAGACGTAACAGATGCTGAGGCAGTGTTCACTGAAGGCAGCCTCTTCAACCAGTTTTGGGTGCACAAGCTAAAGAATGGACTTTAAGTTTTAAAATGATACTTTACAAGTGGGGCGTGCAGGAAAAATGCATTCCGTCATTCTGCATGGATGGTATTAGTTATCAGTTGTATACTGCTCACCCGTCCCAATTTAAGCGGAACATCCTGGAATTACAGAAGCCAAGATGCGGATGGCGCTGTGGTCTAAACCACTGAGCCTCTTGGGCTTGCCGATCAGAAAGCTGACAGTTCTAATCCCTGCAACGGGGTGAGCTCCCATTGCTTGGTCCCAGCTTCTGCCAACCTAGCAGTTCGAAAGCACGCCAGTGCAAGTAGATAAAAAGGTACCGCTGTAGCTAAAAGGTAAATGGTGTTTCCGTGCACTCTGGTTTCCATCACGGTGTTCCGTTGTGCCAGAAGCGGTTTAGTCATGACCCAGAAAGCTGTCTGTGGACAAACGCCAGCTCCCTCGGCCCAAAAGTGGAGATAAGAGCTACACCCCATAGTCACCTTTGGCTGGACTTAACCATACAGGGGGCCTTTACCTTTACCTTTTACCTTACAGAAGCCATGCCCTGCTTCTGATTAGATCCTAGAATGTTCTTTTTGGGGGGAGGGGTCTGGCACTCTGGCACAAGTCAAGAAGCATGTGTTTTTTGGTCTTGTGTTCTGGCGCGAGTCAGCTGGCACACACAAAAACGAGTGTTCCAGTTTGGATCACCCGGACGTTGGAGAACATGCAAACAGGATATCTGCAACATGGAATGATAACTTCTGCTCCTATCATGGGTGTGTGTTTTGTTTTTGTTTTTTTAAAAAAAGAAAACATAGGTTTTAAAAACTCTTTTTGGGCTGTTTTTCTTGTTTTTCTGGAGATGCTTCTGAAGATGTTAATCATGTCTATTCCAGTGAACAGACGAATCAGGGACTTAAAGTTCATTATTCTGCCACAGCCAGCTCCAAGGTGTTGGGCTAAGATAGAAGTAAAGAATAGGATACAATGCCTTATATCTGTTGCTTAAATAAAGTGTCTCTTAAGCATTTAGCCCTAACGGTTGTGATATCCCAGCATTTTGGACCCTGAGTGAAGTCCTGAACACAATATCTTAAACTGAAATGTTGTTGTGTTAATTGAAAACTTAGAACATAGGTGCTGCACC
Source organism: Podarcis cretensis (assembly GCF_951804945.1). Lineage (NCBI taxonomy): Eukaryota > Metazoa > Chordata > Lepidosauria > Squamata > Lacertidae > Podarcis > Podarcis cretensis. The sequence goes on from NC_137186.1 coordinate 33,982,353, forward strand.
TGTTAAATTAAATCAGTACAGTTGGAGGATATGCCTCAGCGGTTCTTAAAAGAGGGTTAAAATAACAGTTGCAGCTGCAGGATAGTGCTCAATATGAATGGATTTGGTTAACAGTACCAGCTGTGATTTGGGGGACGCAGGTGGCGCTGTGGGTTAAAGCCTCAGCGCCTAGGACTTGCCGATTGAAAGGTCGGTGGTTCGAATCCCTGCGGCGGGGTGCGCTCCCGCTGCTCGGTCCCAGCGCCTGCCAACCTAGCAGTTCGAAAGCACCTCTGGGTGCAAGTAGATAAATAGGGACCGCTTACCAGCGGGAAGGTAAACAGCGTTTCTGTGTGCGGCTCTGGCTCGCCAGATGCAGCTTTGTCACGCTGGCCACGTGACCCGGAAGTGTCTCCGGACAGCGCTGGCCCCTGGCCTCTTAAGTGAGATGGGCGCACAACCCCAGAGTCTGTCAAGACTGGCCCGTACGGGCAGGGGTACCTTTACCTTTACCTTTACCAGCTGTGATTATGTAGATCCATAACAAACACATGTAACTGTAACCAATGGGCTATCAGTGGTGTAATTCACTAGAGAGTAATTATTTGCACTTGTGAATGTAGAAATACTGTATTTGCCTACTCAGTTCTTACTACTAGGGTTTATTGCTATTATTTATTTATTTATTTATTTAAATCATTTTATTGCTATTTTTTCAACACAGAAATAAGAAATGTGCGCAGAAGCACAATACACACACACACACACACACACACACCATGGTTTATGAATATAAAATTAGCTGTTTTCCTCATCCTTCCTTCTATACAGAGTAAGCCTCCCTTTACAGAATATTATCCCACGAGATAGGCTCTGTACACACACGGTCTATGTTAGACAATGGAGAGGTCTGAAATTGTTTCGAGTACGCAAAGGTCAATTGGCACGAGGCACAGATCAGACATAAGGCACAAGTAACAATGTGTTAAAAGATTAATATCTTTAATAGATAAACAAAGATGGCATAAAGTAGTGAGCAAGCTTTTGAGTGCCACATATTAAGGCCAGATATTAAGCAAAGAGAAAGAAAAAGAAGGAAGGAAGGAAGGAAGGAAGGAAGGAAGGAAGGAAGGAAGGAAGGAAGGAAGGACAACAACAACAACAAAAAACCTGACTTGATGGGAAAAACTCAGCAAGTGAATAAGTATCTATGACCAGCAGCTGGCATGGGGGTTAAAGTAGAGCCAAAGGTGATGAAGATCTGGAGCGGAATTAGGAAGTTCTGGAGCAGCAGTGGTGTGTGTAGATTGAGCACAATAATAAACTTATATAGTCTATCTGGTCCTCTGCTGAGTCATTGCTTGACGGCTCTTCTCCTTCCAGCCCAATAGATCCCTCCCTGGTGATAGAGCTTTCTAGCAACTAAACATTACTTCTCCAGAAACTTTGGGCTTCCCATCGGATCCACTGCCACCTTCGCTCTCGAGGTCATGAGTGGGTGGGTGCTGCAGGATCAATGCAAGAGCCAGGATGGAGTTGGAGGTGTTATGGGGAAGTGGGGCATTCCTGAGATGAGGCTCTTCAGGCTGCCTGTGGACTACTGAGGAGGTCTTCATTTGGAGTGGGGTTCTCCATAGGGCCCTGAACCTCTTCCTCTCCAGAGGCCTCACTGGGGTCTGGATCAGAGAGAATCCCAACATTAAGGTTAGATTGTGCTGAGTGCAAAACAGATTTTAGGCTGCATCCAGAACTACTGGGGTGAAGAACCTCATAGCCACTGTGCTTTAGAACAACAGTCCTTAAGCTTTTCAGACCAACACCCAAACATGCACTGGAAGATCCAGTTTTTAATTTTACACTATTTGTACGGTGGTGGTCATATTACTGTTGCAACCTTCTCAAGTCAGGCTATGACTCAGAAGGGGGTCCCAGTCCCAGCAGTGGGTCCCAGTTTCAATGTTTTAGAAAATATAAATCTGGTGGTTTTGTATACAGTAGTACCTCGGGTTACAGACGCTTCGGGTTACAGACACTTCAGGTTACAGACTCCACGAACCCAGAAATAGTACCTCGGGTTAAGAACTTTGCTTCAGGATGAGAACAGAAATTGTGCAGCGGCGGCAGAAGGAGGCCTCATTAGCTAAAGTGGTACCTCAGGTTAAGAACAGTTTCAGGTTAAGAATGGACCTCCGGAACAAATTAAGTTCTTAACCCAAGGTACCACTGTACCTGCTTCTCCAGTGCTTAGCAGAATAACCAGAATAAGCCTTGTAAGTGAGACAGCTGAAGTAAAATCAAAAGTTTGGAAGTCCTTACATGGACACAAAGCTGGAAATTAATTTTAGGTTGGTGTCAACAGTAGCCACACTGAAAGTGGGAAAAGGTCTTGAGCAAGAAACACTGGTGGAAAGCGGGGAGGGAGGGTGTGTGTAAGATTATGAGCAGGTCTTCACAAACATCAAGGTTTGCCTCTCTGGGCTGTGTGTAAAGCTCTGCCCCCCCCCCAAATGCCTCTTTGTTTAGAACATGAGAGGAGCTCTGCTGTGGCTTCCAGCAACTAGAATTCAGAAGCATTACTGCTTCCGACCACAGAGGCAGAGCATAGCCATCATAGTTAGATGTGCCGACAAATGCACATAAAGCTGTGGCCATATCTCAAGTGGGTAGAGTACCTGCTTTGCATGTGGAAGGTGCCTGGAGAACCCTTTATGAAACCCTGGAGAAACACTGCTGGTCCGTGCAAACAATACTGGCCAATGTTTACGCTCGGCGTAAGGCAGCTTTCTAAGTTCCTAGCAATCCTTTGCAGCAACTGTGCACCACCACCCGCTCACTGAATGTCCCGAGAGCAGGACAACAAGCTGAGCAATAGCTCAGCTGGCAGAGCAAAAGACTCTTCATCTCAGGGTTGTGGGTTCCAATTCCGTGTTGGGCGAAAGATTCCTGAGTTGCAGGCAGTTGTACTAGACCAGGGGTCTGCAACCCATGGCTCCGGAGCCGCATGTGGCTCTTTTACACCTTTGCCGCGGCTCCGGGGCTGATACTAGTGAGGGGAGGAGGCGCATTGTGCGTCCCGACACTCCCCACTGTGGTGGGCGCTGTACTGGCTGTGACGTCGCATGGGGGCGGTGCGTGCATTAGTCACACACCGTCCCGACGTCACCTTCCCGCCGACCCGCCCGCCCACTACATTGTAAGGGGCATGTACGCTGGCCACTGCATTGAAAGGGGGCATGTACGCTGGTCACTGTTTTGAAGGGGAGTGAAGAACACACACACACGAAAAGGTAACTTGTTAATTTAACGTTTATTTCTATGAGGAGGCGTAATTCTGAGGGGTCAAACAAAGAAATAATAAAAAAGTGACAAAAAAGTTATTTTTATAATGACGAGTTTTGCGGCTCCCAGTTTTTTTTCCTTCGGAAACGGGTCCAAGTGGCTCTTTTTGTCTTAAAGGTTGCAGACCCCTGTACTAGACGATCCTCTATGATTCTATGATTCTAAGAGGAGACCCTCCAGAAAGGGCTCGTGCGATTCATAAAAATAAAAGGACAGGAAGAATCGCCGCTGCACGCAATGCCTCCATAGAAGCCCCCTCCCCAAATTGCCACAAGCCAAAATCCTGTTCCCGGCCAGTCCGCAACGCCGCCTCATTAGCAATTATTCCTCTGTATCGTTGCCAACTGCTTTTCTTTCTTTCTCTCACTCACACACAAAATGCACACACACACACACACACACACCCCAAGGCCTTCAAGACAAACTGCACGGGCTCTTGAACCATATCCCTCCGCAAGCATGACCTTCAGTTCTAATTAAAGGCTCCTTCGCTCACACCACAGAAAGTCTATTACAGCTGCTTTGTCCCACGGCATTATCATTTCCACTTACTTAGCACATCACTCAGCAGGGAGGGAGAGAAAAGGGAAGCCTCTGGCCTGCTCCTCTCTGGGGCTGGCTGGGCCTCAGGACGCAGAAAGTAATTAAGTCCTAGCTAATGTGGAGGATTTGAGAAAGGAGGCGGGTGGGGAGAGGGAGGCGATGGCAGGAGGAGAGGAGGAACGCGGCCCAGCTGCCGAAACTTTAATTCCTCCTCAAAGGATCAGAGCTGAAATGTTTGAAATAATTTCCAAACAAAACAAAGGAGGCTGTTGCGGAGAATAACATTATGACAGCTGTCGGGAGAGAGTCAATGATGGGTGAAAACTTGGGCCACAATGCAGAGCTTGTAGCCTTCAGACAACTGCAGAAGGGAAGTTCCTTTCCCCTCCTGGTTCTTCCTAACTAGGGCAGGTTTGCGAAGTTTCCCCCGTTAGTCTTCTGCACGTTTCTTCTGGGGGGGGGGGGCTTTCTCTCAACAGTGGGCATTGCTTCAATAGCTGGGGGGGGGGGTATTTGCCTCCAGTTCCAAGTCCCCTTCATACCAACCGCAACTCAAGATCACTTAGCAGAGATTATTTGCTCTGTAACACTCTTTAATCGCCTTGTTGTGCACACAAATAAAGATTACGGAATACTAAAATCAACAGAGAGAGAGAGAGAGACTGAGAAAGTTTATTTGGGATTTCTCTGTCTAGAAGCCCCAGCAGGAAGAATTCTGGCCTCTTGGGAAAAGTCAATTTAATAATAGTAATAATAATAATTTTCATTATATCCCTCACATATTTATGTAAGAGACTACAGCAGCAAGGATTCTCTGTGCACAGAAATGGGAGGGAGGGAGGACACCCTCAAAGGAAGAACAGTTGATAAAAATCTTGGGAGTACGCAAATATGGCAAAACTGATAAGACTGTACTGATAAGAGACACAAATTAAGAATCATTTAAAGAAGACTGGAAACCCTTTCTGGCTTGTTTAAAATTGTATTCCCCATATGCAAAGACCATAGCATGGTTTGAAGTGTAAGAAAATGGCAGGATATATTAAGAAACATGTTAAAGAGGATGCAGTTGGGTAAGACAAAACCCAATTGCAGGCAATTTGGGTTATGACCATCGAGCTCGAAGTCACGACTTTTGTTGAACTGGGATACAACTGCAGAGTAAAAATGTAATTTTCAATATGGAAAAAGAATAAAATATTTTGAGAGAGTGAGAGAGAAGCACTTTCTCTCCCCCTCTACCCTGTCTTCAAGCTCATGGCCATTATTTGTTTTTGTTTTTTTAATGATTTTATTTTATGTGCTGACAGACAAACATAACACACAGATATAGATTACATAACAAATAAAAAAGAAAAATAAAATAATAAAAAAGAACAGAAAAGAAGTAACAATATTAACAAAACCAACAGCAAAAATAAAAACATACCTCAAAAATACTCTAATGGACAATATATTTTAACCAAGTTTCAAATCCATTTTCTTTGATAACTTCCTTCATCATCTATGCGGGTCTAATATCAACCATAACAATCTGCTTCCTTTTCTCTTCTTTTTAACTCTCTTTATAGTTCTTTTTAATTATTTTGTTCTAACCATTAGGCTCATGGCCATTACAGTGGTGCCCCGCAAGACGAACGCCTCACAAGACGGAAAACCCGCTAGACAAAAGGGTTTTCCGTTTTGGAGGTGCTTCGCAAAACGAATTTCCCTATGGGCTCGCTTCGCAAGACGAAAATGTCTTGCGAGTTCCTGCGGGGTTTTTTTCCCTTTCCCCCCCCTTTTCCTAAGCCCTAAACCGCTTATCAGCTGATCCTCTAAAAGCCGATAATAGCGCTAATCCGCTAAGCTGTCAATGGGCTTGCTTCGCAAGACGAAAAAACCGCTATACGAAGAGCCTCACGGAACGGATTAATTTCGTCTTGCGAGGCACCACTGTATTTGGAGGCACCCGCTGAGAAGTGGTTTGCTGGGTGGCATGGCAAGCACCTTCCATAAAGTGAGTCGTTGTTGCTTACTGGGAAAGAGGCAAGGCAGCAAGGAGTTTGGAACAGTGTAGACACACTTGCAGGGGCTTCAGATTGTGTTTGCACCACACCAACTTCCCCGCTGCCTTGCCCCTCTTCTTCCAGGTAAGCAACAGTGACCAACTTGCCAGGAAGTGGCTCCGCCATCCAGTGGATAGAGTCCAAATCCAATTTAAAGATAAAGAACCATAAAAAGCAATAGCAAAAATACTGACGCTGTCTATCAACAGTTAGCAGCTGGCATGCCACCTTATGCAGTGGCGTAGCGTGGGTTGTCAGCACCCGGGGCAAGGCAAGTAATTTGCGCCCCCTAACCCATGGATTTGCGCCTCCTAACCCGTGGATTTGCGCCCCCTAACCCTAACCCCCAGATGTTGCACCCGGTGCGGCCGGCCCCCCCTGCACCCCCCACGCTACGCCACTGACCTTATGGTCTATCTGTTTAAATAACATCAATTTATAAGTCTGATCCAATACATATAAATTAGCATGTGCAACATTTATGCAAGTTTGCGTCTCATTTTGTGTGTGGTATCTCCCCAGTGGTTAAACTAGAAGGGTTCAGAAATGGCCTATCCATGTTTTCTTGAATCTGAATATGCAAATATATGAGGAGTCACATATGAAAGAGGAGTGATCACGACATTTTGGTACACACACCAACTAACATGGATTAGAATGCAACTTCTTTGAAAAGGTTATTTAACAACAACAAAATCTCTTCCCACGCCTCTTTGAAACAATAATTTTGCAACTAATGGCTGCAGGTGATTTAAGGCAAGTTCCAGGGTGGGAAATTAATTCTCCTCCAGACAGTATCCTAATGCTCCCTTTCCTGGGTCTCCAAAACTCTGGAGCAATAACAGTATCCTCGAGGGTAAAATAAATGACAAATGGCCTACAGAGAATTATAATTAACTGTCAGTAACTTATATGATGTATATTTAATTAGAGGTTGTGTATATATATCTGCACACTTATTTCAAGAGCCACATCTGGGAAACCGTTCTCCATATGATGCAACGCCTGGTGCTCAGTAAAAAAGATTTTTAAGTGTAGCAGATTACTTGATAAAGAAAAGCATACCGTTCCTTTCCCACCTTATTTCTGTCAGGAAAATGTCTTGATTTACAGAACATAAGCAGAAGCCAATAGCATGAGACTCACTTTTTGTTCCCTAGCACTCAAAACAGGGCTGTGGGATAGCTGTGAGGGTCTGTCTCTCAACTGGAAAATGAAACAAACATAGATAGCTGACAGAATGAGTGAAGAGCCTTCTATCAAAGATATGTCAATTCATGTTAAATGCAAAAGTTGCAACTAGCAACAATATAAAGTATTTATGGGAAACGGAATAGTCAAAGGCTATCAAATCAAATGCTAGAGGCATAATTATTTTAGAAGAATTTGTAATCAATCAAATTGCAATTTTATTTTAGATAACTCCATCTGAACTTGTTTATATTTAATGGAGTCTCCCATTCACAGATGGTGAAATGTGGAGAACAATTCAGAAGGGCGGCAGAGGAGGGGGTTTTCTTTTATCCGGAAGCCCTTAAAGCGATGTTTCTGCCATTCTAGTGGGTTAAAATAAAATAAAATAAAATATTCCTCACAGTGGACACCTTTTAAGATACATTTCTCCACCACCGAAAAAGAAAAGTTTCACTCCATTGCAACTTTCATTGCAGCCCTTAAACTCAGACTGTGAATACCCAATTTTTTTTAATCAATCCTAGCAGACCAATTCTCACAATCAAAGAGATGAAGGAGGCATAACAAGAGACACAGTGTGATAAAAAGCAGTACATGTATATTGACTTGTGAACAAGTAGAAATGAGGGGCGTTTCTGAAGTTCCAAGTCTAACACAACTGAAGACGCAGAACCCAAGAACTTAACTCCTGCTAGATGCAACTACACGTAACCGTTTCCTCCCAAAGCAAGGCTGTAGGGGATATGTTAATAGCCGGCTCTGAAGGAGGGGAGCACTGGAGACTTTGAACTCCTAATGTCTAGACATCACAGCAGGCCAGGGAAAGGAGCTGAAGCCTGCGGGAATGAGGGGAATGAGGCAGCAGAGAGCAGGAAGAAAGCACAGAAATAAGCCACAAGGTCTGTATTCCATTACTCCTCTACAAGCCAGCCTTTGCTCCATCTCTTTGGCTGGGACAGAACTACTAGCTACTAGCCAGGCTTTCGGGTATGTGAAACCCCTTAACAATTTGGACAACGTGGCAGAAGGAAAAAAGGAGAATAGAGTTTGGTGCAGTGGTTTCACACAAAAAAACAGAGCAACAAGCACAAAATTCCCCGATTCTCAAAAATAACACCCCATAAGGCAAACTTTGCCTGCTTCCCTTGTTCCGGGGTTCCCCAAACTTTGGTCTCCAGCTGTTTTTCAACTACAACTCCCATTGTCTCTAGCCAGCAGGACCAGAAGTCAAGGATGATAGGAATTGTTGTCCAAAAACGGCTGGAGACTCAAATTTGGGAAAACTTGCCTTGTTCCATCGATCATCTTGGCAGCTTTTGTGAGAGGCCATACCATATATAAACAACAGAGGACAGTTCTTTATTTCATGGATAGGGAATCTCCAGTTGTTTTTGGACTCGCAAGACACACCAGCCCCAGCCAAAATGGCCAGTGATAAGGGACCATAGAATCTTAGAATTGTAGAGCTGGAAGGGACCTCCAAGGGTCATCTAGTCCAACCCCAGCAATCTAGGAATCTGAACACACGACCCCCACTCTAATTTGAAACCACACCAGACCCTGCTTAGCTTTTGCAAAAATGTGTTAGCGGTTTTACTGCGGCTTTTGATGGGAACTGTATTTCAGTGACATGGGGGGGGGGGAGGAACCAGGTTCCCCACTTCTGTTCTGCTTGAAAGGCCAGTTCAAGGCCTGTTTAAAGATGAAGAACCCTACGGTGGGAGAGGAGATGCTTTGAAGTTGCCCATCAACGATGAGCAGCTGGACAGCAGATTGAGCAGGTACACACAACTCACCTGGTCACAGTCTTCCCCACTACTGTATTGCAATTTAAATTACAGAAACTGCTTCTATATTTGCATCTAGACCTATAAATTAGCATGTGATGTGCAGTATTTATGTAAATATGCCCTCATTTGTCCTTTGAGGTGGTCACCTTGCACAGATAAAACACCTCCATGTGTGCTGAACATTTGCTCCATTTTCGGCTGCTAGCTCTATGACCCTCAAAGAGCAAAGAAGAAAAAGCACAGCCGATTTTTAAAGAGCAAATCCAGGATTAACAGAGCAAAAAAAGCCACAACTGTGTAATATTTGCTACAGGGGCAAGCTCTTCTAATTTATTTTAAGATATTTATACCCTCCCTTTCAACAGTTATCAAGCAGCAGCCATCCTTTGAGCAGTGCCCAGTAGCACAGAGCAGAAGTCGTCTCTGTAGGTCAAGGAACAGAGATAGACATCTCAGAGTTGACGCTACAAATACTGAAGAATAGCCGTATTGCTCTCTTGATTTGGATCACTCAGTTTGGGTTCTAACCTGGAAATCCTGGAGAAGAGGCTGGCACCAGTGGCGTAGCGTGGGGGGTGCAGGGGGGGCCGGCCGCACCGGGCGCAACATCTGGGGGTTAGGGTTAGGGGGCGCAAATCCACGGGTTAGGGGGCGCAAATCCATGGGTTAGGGGGCGCAAATTACTTGCCTTGCCCCGGGTGCTGACAACCCACGCTACGCCACTGGCTGGCACTCTGGAAATGCAGGTGAAACCCTGAAATCTGCCTCCACATGCCTAGAGAAAATTGTACCTGGAGGTATGATAAGCATCTGATGTAGCTCTTAATCACAAACCAAAATGTACCTAGGAGTATTCTTCTTCTTCTTGATGAATTCTCAGTGCTTAAGCTCTTACAGAAACCGGGAGGAGCTCCAGTTTCTCACAACCTCCACAACTATAATAAACCATGAAGTTTTACCAGCCATGAGGCTGATAAGAAGTTGAAGGTTCCACCCCCACCAGCATTATTAACAGTCTCCAAAGAGATCAGCTAACAAATTGCTGGCTTATAAAAACCCGAAAGTGTATGCACATTGCGAAAGCACACACACAGGAGCCCCACCAAATAAACAAAGCCAAGAATGAGTTATGCTGCATTATCTGACAAGTGAATCTGTCTTAATAGTTTATGAACCAGCTCAGCACGCAGGAATGTGCAGCAAAAGCAATGAATATCCAGAGGTGTCAGTACAATGTTAATTGTTATATATAAGAACAAAACAATACAAATATATAAAAACAATTCCATTAAAAAACAACAACACACAGTTTAGAATACAGTAGTTCCAATAAAGACCCAGAGTGGAATGTTAAGCCTCTCAGGAAACTCAGTTCTGGGCTCTTTTACCATGCCTGGTGCCAGCCTTCCTAACCCTGCTACCAACCAGATGTTTTACTAACACCCCCCCCCAAAAAAATCCTGTTAGTCTTTAATAATAGTAATAATAATTTTATTATTTATACCCCAGCCAGCCACTCTAGGCAGCCAAAAGACTTTAAAGACTTTGAGGTGCAAAAAAAGACTGATTATTGGATTCCCAGCTTTTAAATCATTCTTCCAGCAAGCAGAATTGGTTGGTTGAGAACAGAGGCGGCCGAGAACAAGTCTTGGCCTGTTTCTCAAATTATCTACCCAACACACAAATTCCCTCTCCTCCTCCTCGCCTTGCAAAGTAGCTTGTCCATTTGTTTATATTTGAGAGCCCCTTTCATTCATAATGCTTACTATAGCATAAGTTCTGCAGAGCACCGCAAGGCGAACTAGCCGAGCTTGGGAGAGAGAGAGACAGAGAAAGGCAGAGCAGCTGTAAGTAAATAATAAATACCACTAATAACCGTGGTGAGATTATAATCATTAATAATTAACACTAATATATGTTTCCGCTCGGCTTTCAGGGTCTGCTCAGACCGCACAGTGTAAGATGGAGAACATCTGCTGTGTTGCTGCTTTCTTTTAGCCGCTCGAAGTCCAGAAGAGTACTTCTCATTTGGGGGCGAGGTCAAGGGCCTGCCAAGTTTTACAATGTCAGCAGCCAGGGCATAGCAAGTCTACTCCGGCTCTAAGTGGCATACGTAGGAGGCTGCCTTACACTGAGTCAGGCCATTGGTCCTTCTTGTTCAGCACTGTCTGCACTGATTGGCAGAAGCTCTGCAAGATTTCTGGGAGAGATGTCACTCCCAGCCCTATGGCAGGGAATGGACCAGGGACCTTCTGCATGTGAAGACTTGACGTTTTCATGCCCCCAAAAGTTTTTGAGTTCCTGCTGAAATGAGACTGCATTTTAATGTTGTGTTTTAATCTTGTTTTTTAAGTTGTATTTCAATCGGTTTATATTTGGTGTTAGCCGCCCTGAACCTGGTCTTGGCTGGGGAGGGCGGGGTATAAATAAAATTTATTATTATTTATTATTATTATACAAAGCAAATATTCTTCCACTCAGCTACAGCCCTTCCTCCAGAAAAACATGTCACTGGGGCAGCTTTTGAGAGACATGGAAGGCCTGATTATGTGAAATCACAGTCACCCGATGTAATTTTCTGGACTACTGCACATCTTATGTGAATTTTCAGTGAAACCAGGATCAAATGAACTAAAAAAACTATCCAGCTATGGCGGTATTAGGGCTGCAAGCTTTAATCAGTTTAATCCATGAATCAACTAGCTAAGAAACTGCCTTATTCCAGGTCAGTACATCTAGGTCAGTACAGATTGCACTGGCTGGCAGCATCTTTGGGAAAGATCCTTCTCAACGCCTGTGTTGAACCAAAGGTGAGCTGTTCCAGAAGCAAACACCATCTTGATAGTCAAGATAACCCCGCAAATAATTGGTAGTTGTCGTAGCCATGAGCTCATATATGTTGGTATTCACTTGCTTTGATGTGGGTTTAATTGGCTTGCTTTGATACTATCCTTATCTGGGGGCTTGGGGTGCTGGGCTCTGAGCCCAGAAAGGGGAGCTACCTGTAAGATTTGGGCATTTGCCACCTATGCCCTCATCTGGTCAGCTGAAGTGACATTTGGTGGTTTGTGTACAAGGTAAAGGTAAAGGTAAAGGTACCCCTGCCCGTACGGGCCAGTCTTGACAGACTCTGGGGTTGTGCGCCCATCTCACTCAAGAGGCCAGGGGCCAGCGCTGTCCGGAGACACTTCCAGGTCATGTGGCCAGCGTGACATCGCTGCTCTGGCAAGCCAGAGCCGCACACGGAAACGCCGTTTACCTTCCCGCTGGTAAGCGGTCCCTATTTATCTACTTGCACCCGGAGGTGCTTTCGAACTGCTAGGTTGGCAGGCGCTGGGACCGAGCAGCGGGAGCGCACCCCGCCGCAGGGATTCGAACCGCCGACCTTTCGATCGGCAAGCCCTAGGCGCTGAGGCTTTAACCCACAGCGCCACCTGTGTCCCCGGTTTGTGTACAAAGAAGGTATAAATGCTCACTTGTGTGCAGACAAGCCATCTCCTTGCTGCAGTGTCTGCCCTGTGTCTGAAAAGGTTGGGAGACCTGGCAGGCTGATTTGCTGTGAGTCTACCCCTTTCTGTAATAAAGCACTAGAACTGATCTCTGCTACCTGATCCACTTTGACTAGGAATGATGTGAACTGAACTCAGAACCTTTTGAAGGAAAAGCATGTGTGCTACCATTGAGCTGTGACCCTCTCTCTACAGCAGGGGTGGGGGAACTCTGGACCATGCGCAAGATTTGGCCCATTCACCTGATGGGCAGTGACCTTATGACAGCTGGATCAGCCCCATGACCATCTTACCCCAGTTCCCCACGGGGAACGTGATTGCACAGCCAGAAAAAGCAGGCTCATAGTCATTGCCTGAAGGGCTTTGGAAGAATGGGTGCTTTGAAATCCTGACAATCATCAGCTGGCATCACTTGGAGGTTAACTGATTGACAGGTGGGCGGGCGGCCCTGCCCACCTGGAAAATTTGGCTGACGTGGGGTAGGAGGATCCAGCCCGCTGGAGAGACACAGTTCCCCATCCCTGCCTTACACCTTCCTCAAAAACAGGACGCTTACAGTGTATGCAGTCCAGCTCTATGTACAAGCTCCATTGAAATGAATGGAAACCGCACAGGAGCAAAGGGTTGGGCTGGATCTTTCAGGCAGACTGGCCCAGAAAGGGCATGTCGCTGCCAAAAAGGGTTGGCTCTGCAGTCCCAAATGTAAACCCGATGCACACATGCAGAAGAACAGGGTTGGCAGGTTGGACTGCCCATTTCAGGCTGCATGGGAGGGAGAACGGAAATAACATTTTTTAATGGCTGCTGATGTGAAAACTCTGGTGTGAAAACTCTCTTGTGGCTAGAAAAATAACCACAGTAGGATAAGGGCTGTGACAAAGCTTTCCCTCCTGCTCTGTTAGTTTTCTGGTTGAAGGAAGTTCTTTATGTGGGGAGAAACAACAAACATGATTCCCACATCTAGAAGAAACTGCCTGATGGTAAGAGCTTCATGACAATAGAGCAGCATGTCTCAGGAGGTGGCAGGCTCTGAAAGCATTTTAGCAGAAGCTTGACAGCCATCTGTCAAGGTTACTGGAGTCTCATCCTGTTTTGCAGATTCTATGGCCCAGGCATCATTCTCCAAATCTCACATTCCCATTAGGTAAAGGTAAAGGTACCCATGACACGGACGACTCTGGGGTTGCGACGCTCATCTCGCTCTATAGGCCGAGGGAGCTGGCGTACAGCTTCCGGGTCATGTGGCCAACATGACTAAGCCACTTCTGGCAAACCAGAGCAGCACCCGGAAACGCCATTTACTTGCACTTTGACTTGCTTTCGAGCTGCTAGGTTGGCAGGAGCAGGGACCAAGCAACGGGCGCTCACCCTGTCAGGGGATTCGAACCGCCGACCTTCTGATCTGCAAGTCCTAAGCTCTGTGGTTTAACCCACAGCGCCACCTGCGTCCCCCTCACATTCCCATTACGTTGTCATAAAAACACATAGGTGAGTCTGAATTAGACTACGCGTTCTCAAGAAAATTTGCAGAAGATCATCGGGTGACACTTAAAATGAAAGCCAGACAAAGCGGTTGTGCATTTCCAAGCCCGACAATACGATCATCTTTGTAAATGATCCATTGGCCAAGAAAAGCAAGGGCTTCCACTTAACTTGGCCTCTCTGTATTTAATTGGGCTGTTCATTTGTAACGAGATCGCTCCAATTGCAGGGTGGTGCGTTTCCAGTACAAACCTCATCTCAACACATCACAACTCTTTTCCAGGCATGGGGGCAGGGGTGGGGAGGGGAAATGAAATGCACAAAACAAGGGGCTGCCCTTGCCAGCAAAATTAAAGTCCCTATGCTTGTCTAGGGGCCCATCCAGACTGGTATTTTGTTGCTGGTGCATTCTGCAACATGTTCCTGACACAGTTATAGTGCATTAGTGCCGCTGATTGGAAAGGCCAAAGTGGGACATCAAAAGCAGGACAAAAATAAACCAAGAACGCTTGGGGTATAAACCGTTAGTAAATTCCAACAGGAAGTTATGGGGTATGTATTGATCGGAAGCGGTGGGACCACACCAAAGGTTTTGTAGGCACAAACAGTATTTAAAAGCAGGATCACATGTGATCATGAGCACAAATCATAATGAGTGTGCAATAAAAAGGAATCCTGGAGGAGCATCAAGACAGAGACCAATGTTTTACATTCACACCCAAGCTCTTTCACCATTCATGTTCTCAAGAGGGCCAGGAGCTAGTGAGGCTTCTCAAATAGAGTTGCTACCTGTCCTTTAAAATACAGATTTATTCTGTTTTGGGAGCACACAGTCTCCTGTTCCGCTTGGAATGCCTTTTGTCATGTTTCTGAAGTCATTAAAAAAAAAGTTTTAGGCCGCATTCTTTTGATGAGATGCCCATTTTATCCATTTCCACGAGTGCTACAATGTGGCAGGAAAAAGGCACAAGCCATTTTTTTAAATAAGACAACTATTTGTGGATTAACTGCATGCTCATGCCTTACTCCTGCCACATTGAAAGACTAGTACAGTGGTACCTCAAGTTAAGTACTTAATTCGTTCCGGAGGTCCGTTCTTAACCTGAAACTGTTCTTAGACTGAAGCATCACTTTAGCTAATGGGGCCTCCTGCTGCCACCACGCCACCAGAGCCCGATTTCTGTTCTTATCCTGAAGCAAAGTTCTTAGCCTGAAGCACTATTTCTGGGTTAGCGGAGTGTGTAACCTGAAGTGTATGTAACCTGAGGTACCATTGTATTCATTAATGCTGAGGTAACACTATGTATATTGCTATGTGAGCTTTCATTTTAGGATTAATAATGTGCAATATTAGCACTATTAACTATAAATCGAAAGTGACATTCAAAAGTGGGTCTTGGGTGTGGACCGGTTGAAGACCACTGCCCTGAAGGATCTCTTTGCGGTTGGATTAGCAGCCATCTTAATATTAAAATATATTTCTGAACAAAAGCATGCTCCTTTCATAAATTCAAAACATTCTTTTGCTTTCCCAATAATTTTCTTTTTGATGGAAGCAAGAAGGAACAAGACTCGGAGCAGTAAAGAAGGAATGCAAGACAGATGCTCCGCTGCTTCTGATCTTTAATGATGCTCAGACTTTTATTACTCTGTAATTTTAAGAGCTAATTATGAAATTACTGGCTGCATTCAGAAAGAATTCGCTTCCAAACCAGAGTTTAAATTCCCTATAAAAATCCTAAACCATCCTAAGTCTGGAGAGAGAAAGGGCCTTGTGTTAAATGGGGAGGTAATTACGGGCTCTGACCGTTTCCCAAGGTTATCTGGCAATGCACCAATAATGCAGTCAGTTTATGATCATTCTCAGAAACCAGAGGTTAAACAAAACACATATGCTGTGTTAATATTAAAGCAGGCTTTGACAACTCTAAACACAACACAGCAAGTATGCAGTAGGCTGGCGAGCTATTGCTTTGCCCTGCTGCAGTAACCAAGCTAAATAAATAAATTAAAAAACCCTTCTCTTTCCAAATTGGAACCGACAACAGGAGTCTCTTGGCTGGTCTGAGCTCGTATTCTGCAGAGACATCAATTGTGGGTTTCGTGCCAAGGAAAAAGACTTCATGATTCAGTCAGAAGAGAAAAGAAAAACAGGCAAGGATAAGAGGGCATGAACTAAGAATGGATTGGGAAAGCCCAATAGCCTAACTCAGCACTAGCGCCCAAGGATGGCGCGGGAAATTTAGGCCTCAAAGGTTGCCAGGGGCAACCATGAAATTCATTTTGAGAGGAAAAGCCTGTGGGCTGCTGAAGGGGGAAAGCAAGCTGTATGCCAAGAAAGATTTTGAGTATTTTTATGCCTGTAATGCAGGG
Source organism: Podarcis cretensis (assembly GCF_951804945.1). Taxonomy (NCBI): domain Eukaryota; kingdom Metazoa; phylum Chordata; class Lepidosauria; order Squamata; family Lacertidae; genus Podarcis; species Podarcis cretensis. The sequence goes on from NC_137186.1 coordinate 33,998,610, forward strand.
GGAGCCAAGACGATGCTCTCCAGATATTGCTAGACTACAGCTCCCATCATTCCTGACCCTTGGCCATGTTGGCCGGGGCTGATGGGTGCTATATTCTGACAGCATCTTGTGGGCACCATGTTGGCTATGCCTGCTGTAATGAGAAATCATATGCTGCTCACAAGGAGTAACCTTTTGAGAGGCTGTCGAAGAAACTCCCAACAATATACTGTCAAGGAATATTTGATTAAAAATATTGGACACTGTTGAGGCAGGTAAGCTGAATCATATATTCACAAAACATGTTTGCATTTATATGGCAATACTCTGCTTTCAGAGAACCCAAAAATAACGTGTGCAAAACATTCCATTACCACCACAAATTAGATGGGGTATTATACAAGTTTAACTTAGACTAGCTTCCCCTTTCTGACTGCCTGGGAACCCAGAATATAAATTTCCTGAGTCAGGTCAGTCAGTTCAACAGGTGCAGCCCCCCACTTTCTCGGCTTTTAGCTTGTATTTTGCCTTGTCTGCTCTTTGTTACCCCCAGATAGCAAGCCCACATTTACTTATTTGCAAGATTTCCTACCTACCCTTCACCTTAAGTTCCCAGGGTGGGTCAAAACAATACAATTTACAATTACAAAAGAACAGAAAAAATCGTTAGTGTGATAAGTGGAACAGAACTTAGGAATTATTTTTAAATTCTGTAGGATGTGAGAAGCGAGTTCTGATTAGATAAGGGGTCAGAAAACTTTTTCAGCAGGGAGCCGGTCCACCGTCCCTCAGACCTTGTGGGGGGCCAGACTATATTTTTTTTGGGGGGGGGGAGAACCAATTTCAGTGCCCCACAAATAACCCAGAGATGTGTTTTAAATAAAAGCACACATTCTACTTGTGGAAAAACATGATTCCTGGACCGTCTGCGGGCCGGATTTAGAAGGTGATTGGGCCGGATCCTCCCCCCGGGCCTTAGTTTGCCTACCCATGGATTAGATGCTCCCTTTGCACTAAGTTCCACTTATGGAACAGGATGGCAGCCTTCAGTTGATTTCAAAATACTGGAGTAAAGAGGTGCATCTTCAGGTTATGACAAAAGCTGTGAGGAAGGTTTGCCACATGTCCATAGCTCTTTCACCTCTAATTCAATGCCAAAATGAGGTCCACAGCCGATCCCCAGGTGAGCAACTGATGAGCAATACTGCAAGCACCGTGACACCTGGTGCAGGAATAATCCCATACCGCTTCGGTTCCAGCCATCTGAAATTATGGGTTCATCCATCAGGGTATTCTCTCGAAGACCACAGGATGAGGGTTTAGACTCCGTATGCATATAAATTCTCCCTTCAGTCCCACGTTATTAAACAAGATTTAAAGTCTTCAAATGACAATTCAGTGAGAATAGTTCTTAAGAGTGATTCATGCGTTTCTCTTTCAAGTGCAGGAAAGCTATTCCTCGTCTCCTACATCAAACTGCCGGAGGGGACTAGACGGTGCTCTGATCCGCAGCTATTACAGCATTTGTGAGGGGAGACAGAGGCAGAGGCAGGGAGATTGAAGTGAAAAATACTTGCATTAAGAAGCCGATGGCTTGCAATCTTTGGTGCCAGTCCCAAAAATTAAAATAGGTGGAGATTCCATCACCTGTTCCACTTTTTATAACCCCCTCCTCTACAGAAGAACACACACCAAGACCACCATCACCTTCAGGTATCAGCTGGTAAATTATGGGTTAGTAAGTGAGGTTTATAAAAAGGGTGGTTTAAACCACTGAGCCTAGGGCTTGCCAAACGGAAGGCTGGCAGTTCGAATCCCCACGACGGGGTGAGCTCCTGTTGCTCGGTCCCAGCTCCTGCCAACCTAGCAGTTCAAAAGCATGCCAAAAAGGGCAAGTAAATAGGTATCGCTCCAGGGGGAAGGTAAATGGTGTTTCCCAGTGCTGCTCTGGTTTGCCAGAAGTGGCTTAGTCATGCTGGCCACATGACCCAGAAAAACTGTCTGCGGACAAATGCCGGCTCCCTTGGCCAGTAAAGCGAGATGAGATGCGTGCCACAACCCTAGAGTTGTTTGTGACTGGGCTTAACTGTCAGGGGTCCTTTACCTTTTTAAGTGAGGCTTGTGAAAAACAAGGAGAAGACAATGGAAAATGAACTTCAAAGAGAGATACAAAGGAGTAGATAAAAATCTACAAACAATACTGACCTCTCCACCTCACCAAAAAGTAGAATATTTTTAAGAGGAGTAAGAAATTGGAAATAAATCTACAGGAGGTGCCTGGAAATCTTTATAGAAAGGGGCAGTTAATAGTTAAACGATTAATCTCTCTACTAGGAGATGTGGTTTATGGGCACAAGTGCAGGTAGCTTTAAACAAGGATTAGCCAAATTCAGGGAGGATAAGCCAATCAATCGCTACCCATGCCTGCGAATGCCAGTTGCAAGGACAGGCCTATTACTTTAATGTCCTGTTTTTAGGCTTCTTGCAGGCATCTGATTGGCTTCTACGGAAAACAGGATGCTGGACTAAATACAAATTCATACCCTGCTTTTTAACATGGAGGTCTCTAAGTGGCGTACAACAATACTATAAAACCTGCAAAACTTAAAACCTCAAGAATGCCACATCTCAAAAAAAAAGAAAGCGAAACATCTGAGAAGCATCGAGGGTGCTAAGGTCCCCTGAAATAAACAAAGTTTGAATAGGCACCTGAAACTCTATAGGGATGGTCTAATTTCTAATTTCTGTCTAATTTCTTGCGCTTAAGAGACCCACTAATAAGTGCTCCCCACTTTGGGCATACAGGTTAAGGCGGTCCTTAAGGTATTCTAGGCTTTTTAAACCAGGGATTTATACACTAGGTGTGGGTTAAACCACAGAGCCTAGGACTTGCCGATCAGAAGGTCAGCGGTTCGAGTCCCCGCGACAGGGTGAGCTCCCATTGCTCGGTCCCTGCTCCTGCCCACCTAGTAGCTCGAAAGCACGTCAAAGTGCAAGTAGATAAATAGGAGGGAAGGTAAACAGCGTTTCCGTGTGCTGCTCTGGTTTGCCAGAAGCGGCTTAGTCATGCTGGCCACATGACCCGGAAGCTGTACGCCGGCTCCCTTGGCCAATAAAGCGAGATGAGCGCTGCAACCCCAGAGTCGGCCACAACTGGACCTAATGGTCAGGGGTCCCTTTACCTTTACCTTACAAGACAGTGCAGGTCTTAAACACCAGTGTCTTATGTTGATGGTAGTCTCGTCCCATCACCAGTCTAGGTGCAACATTCTGCGCTAGCTTTAACTCTGCATAAAACACACTACAGTAATTCAGTCTTTTAGCATGAACTGCAGCGCTCAGTTTTTCCCTACCCAGGAATGGCCACAGTTGAAGCTTTCAAAAGGCACTCCTAAGTGACAATGATGGTTCAAAAGCACCCCAAAATTATGTACCTGCACCTTCAGGTTTGCTCTACTTCTTCCAAGGTTTCTTGGGACTTAACTGATTCTCAGACTCCCACTTCTGTTTAGCTGGGAAACCTAAACACATGCTATGAGTCAGGGCGATCTCAAATAAGCATCTAACTTCCTTACCCTGATCAGTGCATTCTCAGCTTCCCTGTATTTTGACTCCTATTCCCCTTTGCGTTTTCCTCATCACCTGTTCCAACTTATACCCTGCAGTCCTCCCAGTGCTAGAAGACTCGCCACACTGGAGTTATTTGTGGTGATGCTGGAGGCCACCATGCAATTATTCTTTTCAATTACTCCCTGATGAGGACTTGAGTACCCCCAAATGGTAGCAAGTATTCCATGTTGGAAACCACCAGCTTAGACGGATCATAGCCCCTGCCCAAGGCTGCTTCTGTTTAAATTAAATCAAAGAAGCACAAAAGGGGGGGAGAGGCTGATTTAGCTCGTCTGCCTGGCACAGCTCAAAATCTCACTGAGATTTTCCAGTCTTGAATTAACGCTTTAAAGTAATTCCCCGACACAGCAAGTCATCCTTGATACGAACGAGACTAATCCCTTTGCATTTCATGGGCCAGATAAGATTTATATCCTGAACCGATATCTCAACTAGTTTTGTATTCCCCGAGATCCAAATGCAGCTTTGCTCTTAGATTCAAGGCAGCACATGAATTTTCTCAACAGGCTGCAGAAACAGCCATGTGGCTTTTTAAAAAACAAAAAAACCCCTGCTCTCCAAGCATAGCACATTAATGACGGGAGGTAATCTTATTTACCAGACTATCAGCATTATCCCGTTCCATTGACACAGTTACACAATGCCTTCTGCTGAGCCGAAAACGGAGTGTGCAAATTTGCCCCAATTAGCTTCCATTTAAAATTACTTTTGCGTTTTCAGTACTGGGTTGGAAAGCACACATTATGTCATCGCCCCAGCCTCAAGCTAGGATGAGCTGGCCAAGTCCAGGGCTGCTGTGCAACTGGCTGGGGGGGAACTGGACTGGGCTCCTGGTCCTAAGCCAGAGGTTGTTGGTCAGCAGATCGCCAACGCTGGAGCTGATGAATAAGGGTTTGCAGAACCTGAACCCACAGAGAGCCAGAGGCAGGACTTGCCAGAGAACAGGCAGAGGTCTTCTTCCAGGAGAGACTTCCTTGCAGTGGTGTAGAGCAGGCAAGCAGCCAGCCAGGCAGGCAGGCAGGCAGGGAGGGAGGGAGGGAAGGGAAGGAGCAAGCATCAACATTTTTTCCAACACATTTTTTCACAGCAGGGGTGGTGACATCATCTCCTGGAGTGCTATTTGCCAACTCCTGTGCATGCCAAATAAATAAGCCTCTCTCAGAGAGAAACTTATCCAACAAGCCAAACAAAGGGGAAGATGGAGCGAGGGAGAGATAGAGTGGGGAGGGGGGAGATGTTCTAAATTAGTCCCTATGGAAATACTTCACAGGGCTATTTCTTTTTTTTTTTGGCAGGGGTGGGGAGTCAAGTGGTCTGTGACCCTGACCAGAAAATGCATTGGGGCAGCTCCTGATAAGATCAACTTCCATGCACAGGAATCCCTCAGGAAACCCACTAACCCATTATTCACCACTTCCCCCATCCCTAAAAAGCTTTTTGGAATGTGGATTCCAAAAAGCTTACCCAAGGCAGCCGTTGTAACAACAGCCATGACCAGAGAAACAGAATGTGTACCTACAAACACCTCCCCCCACCTGCCTAACATCCAGCCGAACTTGCATTGCTTGCTAAGTTGAGGTCCCACCCCCCCACCACTTCCACCTGCAATACTGTTGCTGTTCCTTAATTAATTAATTAAGGTAGATAATTTATTTGCACCAGCCACCAGCCATTGCAATTTGTGTGGAAAGTGCAAGCAAGTATTAATTAAGTAAACGAAAATGTCCTTCATAGGATTCCCATTACCAGCTCAGTTGGAGAGATTACATTAGCATGGACACTGGAGGGCTAGAATGCTAGTTTGGTTGGGGGGTGGGTGGGTTTGTTTGGGGTGGGGGAGAGGGTGTATTAAAAATGCACAATCAGGAATCACTTTTATTATCCCCAACCAAAATGTCACAACAAAGTGATCAAGTGCTTGTTACTAGTATGAATATGCTTATATCACACCTTTCCTCCATTTTATCTTCACAACAACCATGGGAGGTAGGATGAGAGACTGTAGTCTTAGAAGAGGCACAGCTTGGGGGGGGTTATATGGGCAAGGGTCTCATGACGAGAACCTGCAATTCAGAAGTTACCCCCACATCACTGGTCAAGTGCCCATCTTCAGGCCAGGGAGTTGGCCTCTTAAGACTCTCCAGTCTTCCAGAGCATAGGAGGGGTGGTCCAAAGGCAGAGGCTCAGTAAGGCCTAAGTTCATCTCCAGGCTTCTCCATAGGAAGTTGCTTGCCAGGAGTAGTTTGCCATTCTGTAGCCACTAGTCAACTTTGCTGCTTTCTCTACCTCGCAAGACCCAACTACGGACAGATGAAATAAATAAAAATGGCAGCTGAGCTGTGAGTCAAACTTAGCTACCCATCATCCATGTTCACTATGCCCTTTTGGTTCACCTTATCCTTATACAACTTCTTGCAAGCACTGATGTCTGTTGCACTCCGACAGCGATCCCGGGAAAACTGGCCTGGGATCACTCTGCCAAGAAAGGGGAGCCTTCACAAATCCCCTTCCCTCCTAAAGGAGTGCGCTACAAGACTCCTTGTGTTAATGAAAGGCAAGGGCCACAGCTCAGTGGTAGAGCAACTGCTTTGCATGCAGAAGATCTTGGGGTCAATTCCTGGCATCTCCAAGTAGGGCTGGGAGAGATCCCTTCCTGAAATTCTGGAAGGCTGCTGCTAGTTAGCGCAGACAATACTGACTTGGTGTAAGGCAGCTTCCTATTTTCCCAAATTTGTTAATACAAGGGGAAGAGGTGGGATCGTTGAAAAAAAGGGGAGGGTTACTCTTGGATCCGTCTGGTCAGGGGCACCAAGTCCTGGGGGCTGGGCTGTTTTGGAACCCCAAAAATATTTCGGGAAGGGCTGCCCCCCCCCAATGTTGATGGGGCGGTGGAGGCTGAGCACAGAGCTGAGCATGGAGCCAAGCATGGCATGGTTCCAGTGCCACGGAGGGTAAGGAGGGTGGAAGCAGCCTCCCCCTGGTGGCTGGGCCAAGAGGAAGCAGAGGAGGAGCCTCTGTCCATCAAAGTTGCATGGCCACTGTGTTTGGCTCTGCCTCAGGCTCTTCCCAACGTCCTGACGTCACACATAACATTCCCCACCCCCATCACCCTTGTAAGTTGGCACCTCTGTGTCTGGCCATTATATCTTCCTTTATTTTCTTCTGATCTATGCCAGTGCCCAGGTAAACAGCTTCTTACTGACAGCCCAGTTTCAATTTTGTGCACGCAAGTATATTTCAAATGTGACTCCCAACTTAGGCTGGGGTTATGTTCCGGGAATAGCAAACTCGTGTATAGTCAGAACACATTCTCCCTGCATCTCCAAATGTTCTCCCAATGCGAGTGCAATGGTGGGTAGGATTGCAGATTTCCCCCCACCCCCAGATGCCCGCTCCATTTTTAAAAATATTTTTGTGTTTTTTAGCCAAATGCATAGAGCTGAATTCGCACAAATTAAATGTGCATAAGTTGTAAGTCAACTCTATTTGCAATAGCATAGAAACAGCAAGTCTTGATTCCTCTGTACTGCTCATCATTTAAGTACTAGGGGCAGATTTCCCATTAGCAGAATATGCATTCCCAGGCGGACACAGAAGCTACTTCCAGGAGCAAAAACAGCCATTCCATCAACTGTTTTCTTCGGCATGAGACATTTTAATTCTCCCTTCTCCTTCCTTGACCCAATGATGTCACTCAGCAGGAGTTTTGGATTTCAAGAGCAGGAAATGCACAGATTGCAAGCAATGGAGCTTTATTCACAAATAAGAACATTTATTTATTCTTATTGCCTTTCCTAGACTGTGTTTCCTAGACGCAGGTGGCGCTGTGGGTTAAAGCCTCAGCGCCTAGGGCTTGCCGATCGAAAGGTCGGCGGTTCGAATCCCTGCGGCGGGGTGCGCTCCCGCTGCTCGGTCCCAGCGCCTGCCAACCTAGCAGTTCGAAAGCACCTCGGGGTGCAAGTAGATAAATAGGGACCGCTTACCAGCGGGAAGGTAAACGGCGTTTCCGTGTGCGGCTCTGGCTCTGGCTCTGGCCAGAGCAGCGATGTCACGCTGGCCACGTGACCCGGAAGTGTCTCCGGACAGCGCTGGCCCCTGGCCTCTTAAGTGAGATGGGCGCACAACCCCAGAGTCTGTCAAGACTGGCCCGTATGGGCAGGGGTACCTTTACCTTTACCTTAGACTGTGCTCAGAAAAAGGATGTGTTGACAGAGCTAACAAACCGCCACTAAGGGTGTATCCAACACCAGTTATACTGGTGACCCATCGAAGTAGACCCACCGAAATTAATGCACATGACTAAATTGGATCCACTCATTTCAATGGGTCCACTCTGATTATGACATAGCTGAATACAACCCTAAGGCTCAATTCAGACAACACATCAAACCATGGTTTTCTACTCACCACAGTTTAGAACTCACCATGGACTGAGAACTCTCTTTAGCATGATTTAAATTTGTTTGCTATTATTTATCATATGCTCAGCACTCTAATTCCTATGATGCTGCAGTCTCTGCAGACTGTGTTACTGCTATAACCCATATTTACCCTTTCAGGTATCATATGAAATGATAAGTTAAAACAAACCAGGGGTGCAGACCCACTTCAAACCATGCTTTCTCTTCTGGCTTCTTAGACCGCAGTTTGTCAAATGTGACCTGTGCCAAACCATGGTTCAGACATCCTTAACCACAGCTTGCCAAGATGCCTCAATTTAGATCAAATGTGCTCCTTATTTTGCAGCTTGATCCCTAAAATATCCAGTTCCGGTTAACAATATTGCAGTCGGCTCAACTATCTGCTCCACAGTGGAAACAGCAGCTCCTCTTCATTTTTAAAGCTGGCAGTACCTGCAATTCCCTAAGCAGTGCTGTGTTTATGTCCCCCCCCCCCCCGCCCATAGTTCTTCTCAGAAAAAATGTACAACATTTTCATAGAACAGGGATAAATCTTGCATGCAGACTGTGCATCAGATTTGTGAACCAGACTGTTGTTGTTGGCACCCATCTGTCTTGAGAGACAATGAAGGGTGCCTCCTGGGGTGCAGTCAAATTATTGTGTTAGCAGCACTGAAGTGACCATCCTGGGGCACAAGCCTGGGCAGTATGTGTGGAGGTTCTGCACTGCTCAGACGACAAGACCCCCCTCTCGACCTCACTGATGTGGTCCAAAGGAAAACACAGAAATATGTTTGGCACCAGCTTGGCTGCAGGAGTTGCCAGAAGGTGCCATTCAACCGTCTTAGGAATTCCGCTCCAGATCTGTGTAAGGTTTACTCCTTAGACCTTTCTTCTCTCAAAGAGAAGAAAGCAGAGGAAGTTTAGGATCAGAGTTCTCCTTTTGCTAGATGGGCTACCTTCCCAGGTTGACAAACCTCACCTGCCCCTTGCTTCCTTCTACAGCATGTGCAGAAAACACCTTCTTGGCAGTTGGACCCACTATTGGTCTCACCAACTCAATCTGCCAGACTCTGCCTTCACATGCAAGGCAAGTCCCTATCTCACTGGGAGTTTGAGACTCACCAGCCATCCTCACCTGGTTTAGCTGGCCACTTGAAGCTGTCCCCGTGATGTGGCTACTGCTGCACGCAGACCGTTTCTGGAAGCAACAGGTGAGAGCTGAGTGCAAGGTGGGAAGCAAAGGTGGGCAAACTACCCCAGAAGGGGCACAGCATGTCCCCCACCAGAGGTAATACCCTTCCAGTCGATACACCCAGACTAAAAATGCAATAAAACAACGAGATGCTCAAAATGTAAAGATGTGGACATATGGAGGGAGCATGGAGTGCCTTTTGGTCTAGGACTGGTTCCGCTCACTAGAGCCTGAAGTTCACAATCCCTTCGGGGGGGGTGTCAAATGCCAGTGGTGGGCAGGGCCAGAGACAAAAGAGGACAGAGAAACACACGTTCACATAGGCCAGTTCAGGGGTCGGCAACCTAAGGCCCATGGGCTGGATCCGTGGATCAGCGAGGGGAATCTGTGGGGTTTTTTCACAGCGCGGGTGCCATTTCCCCCCCCCCAACATTCCCCCCACACACCACGGCGGAACCTCCTCCCTCCCTGCTCCTGGTGTAGCAAATTGCTGGCCAATCGCCTGCTAAGGTTTGAGGCCCTGGTCAATGGGTGAGTGGCTGCTGCGTGTGGCTGAGAGGAGGAAGAGGGCTGGGGTGAGCTGGCCGAGCACATTTCCAGCAGCCCCTCGTCGGAGCAAGCTGTTTGCCCCCGCCGCTCGTGCCACCGCCGCTCTGCCCAGCGCAGCTCCTGTGCCTGCCCTTGCGAGCGGCAGAGGCTGCCTTTGTCAGCGGAGGACTGCTCATTCCTCCTCCACCGCTTCTGCCACTGTCATCTGTGGAAGAGGAGGAACGAGGAGCCTGAAAGCACCCTAGGTAGGCAGGGGGACAGGAGGGACTGAGGGGGGGAGAGAGAAGCCCCCTCTGCCATGTGCACATACGTGCACACGCACTCTGGCCCACCAGGAGGTTTATAGTGCGGTGAACTGGCCCACCCCCCAAAAAGCTTGCCCACCCCTGGGCTAGTTTCTACACACACTTGAAGACCTATCTCTCTATCCTCTGTGCAGGTAAATAAGAGGCATTAATAGAGTTCCAGGACACATTTCAGCCAGGCAAAAACATAAAAGGAGGACCAGTGAGGAGAGTGTCTTGGGACAGAGGGTGTGGCATTCAGAGAGTCCCACTTGGACCAGATAAACAGGTCTGGAGGGCCACATTCAGCCTAAGTTTCCCCATCCCTGCACTAGCTGAACGGATGCTCCCAGCCAGTAAGTGGTCTTTGTCCCTCCCATGGCAGTGAAAGAAATCCCATGTGGGCTAATTCGCCTAAAGGACACTTAATCTCCAGGCAGGAAAAAAAGTTAGACATTGTAATTTTCTACTTATCAAGGAAGAAAGGAAACGGTGAGGCTGACTCCTTTGCTGTAATAATTCCTGCCGACATCCTCTAATGGTTAACACTGAAGCAGGAGGAAGAGTAGGAAGAGGAAAGAGAGAAAATAATGTCTAAAACTAAACTTTAAAGAAAATTAAATCCATGTGTATTTAATAATACTAATCTCGGAGCAGAATTCCAAAAAAAATAAAATAAAAAAGGGCTTTAGCACACTTTGCAGAAGAGCTGAAGGGCACAGCTAACAGACCGAAAACAATGGCCCATTAAGCTGGCAGCACCAAAGGGACAGAAGTGCTTCCAGAGCTCATTTTAATTACTTTACAAGTATTAATCCTTATTAAGCATCAATTAGAAGTAGTACCCCCCCACACACACACTCCACTCGCTTGGTTGAAGTGCACTGCAGTGCATAAAATATTTCCCAATAAGAGGAAAACAGGATCATAGGATCTGGAATGACCAAACAGACAGGGACATCCATCCACCCTACTAACTCATATGCAGCATAAATGGCACAAAATGCCTTTTCACCACTTAAGGGTAACCTCTCCTTGACAAATATACCCTGGCCTCTGTTATTCATGCCCCAGTAATGAAGAAACACCACTGCACTTGGGGCTACTTTGAAGAATGCTCAGAAGGTTCGAATGAGCCCAAACCACAGCTGCTACATGCAGAGATGCATCTACAGACCTCCATATGCTACTGGACTCAAACTCCCATCATCATCCATGACTGCTCACCATCTTGGTTGGAGCTAATGGAAGTTGCAGTCCGCAACTGCAGCTGTGACCCCCTCCTCCTATCGTGTTGGGATTCAATCTCAGTTTATTGGCTCTCGTCCAGTCCACTGCTAAATCCAAACACTAGTCCCAGACCTGCACAGCCTAGCCCAACTCCAACGACAAGGAGAAACACGTGCATCTCAACTGTCTCTGGGAAGCCCACAAACAGGGCATGAAATCAATAGGCTTCATCCACTTTTCTTCCCCAACAACTAGTATTCAGAGGCAACTTGTCTGCTCAATCTACCTTAGTATTACCCACATTGACTGGAAACCAAGCCTTATGAGGAATGGTTGAGAGAGCTGGGTTTAGCCTGGAAAAGAGGAGATGTGATAGCCATCTTCAGTTATCTAAAGGGCTGACACATGGAAGATGGAACACACATGTTTTCTCCTGTTCTGGAGGGTAGGACCAGTGGATCCAAATGAGAAGAAAAGTGGTTCTGACTAGACATCAGGAAGAACATTCTGATGTTAAGAACTGTTCAACAGTGGAACAGTCTCCCTAGGAAGGCGGTGGAGGTTTTTAAGCAGAGGTTGGATGCCCATTTGTCATGGATGCTTTAGTTGAGATTCTTGCATTCCCAGGGGTTGGGTCACCACCACCATCATCATCATCATCTGCCTATCTGACTGGGTTGCCCCAGCCACTCTGGGTGGCTCCCAACAAAATATTAAAAACACAATAACTAGATGACCATCAGGGTCCCTTTCATTTCTATGATTCTATGAAATCATGGTTTGCCTTTACCTCTGAATTGTGCCTCCTCCCCCCCCCCCTCGAGCAAATTAGCTAGTAGCCCAGGTGGGGATCCTGGCCCAACAATTGGAAGTGCAAGGCAATGCTGTGTTTGCTGTCTTGATTGCCGAAATCCTTGGTCCTTTCCACAAAACCATCTGCTTCAAAAAGCACGGAGGGGATTTCTGGTACAAACTGTATTCAAACATATCCAGCTCTCTTTAAAAAATGCTATGCTAATGGATCCCACTTTGTGTGAGATGCATGCCAAACCGATTTGCAAAGAAATTGTGTCCTGATGCCTTCATGCCTGCCTTTCGCTTTTCCGCATGCGAGCAAAGCAGCAAAGTTAAAACAGCAAGTTTATTTTCAGTCTGAAGCCACCTGTCTGTGTTAAGCATATGCAAATCTTGTAACAAGCACCACAAGCAATTGTGAGAGCAAGACAGGAAAAGTGGGAAGAGGGAGGGAAACCAAAGAAACCAAACATCTGTCCTCTGCGTTGCACTTGATAAAACCGGCAAGGTAACGTCTCACAAAGATTAACAGACATCTGCTCAATTATAGTCAAGGAGTGGGATGGCAAGCTAACAAAACAAGGAACACAACATCTTTGAAGAGTTCCTGCACATCCCACAGTGAGCCTGTAAAAAATGCTCTGGTGTTCACCTGAGCTGAAACAGCCTCTCCACCCCATCCCTTTTGCAGGTTAATGACTCCCTTTTTTGTTATTAGGATGCATTTTGGCAAATGTGTGAAAATTATGTAGCAAATCTGCACCACTGAGGCAGAAGAGTACAATCTAGTTAACGAGACATTCCCAACTAAACATCAAGATGGCCTTTCTGACCGTAAGAGCTGTTCGGCAGTAGAACAGTTTATCTGGGGAGGTGATGGACTCTCCTTGCCTGGGAGGTTTTTAAGCAGAGCTTGGATGGCCATCTGTCATGTTTGCGTTAGTTGAGATTCCTGCATTTCAGGGGGTTGGACTAGATGACCCTTGGGGTACCAACCAACTCTACACTTCTAAGATTCTATAATTCCTTGCTTGCCCAAATGAAGAGCTATTTATGCAAACAGCAGGAGTTGTTCAAAAGCAAAGTATTACAGAAAGAGAACTTTGACAAACGAGCCAAGTCAGATGTTGACTTGACAACAGTTCCATGGTAAAATGAATGTTTTAAACAATATTTGTATTGGTTGTGTATTTTGATTTGTATATCTTTGCACCCCATTGAATGGTTTTTCCTTTCCTCCCTATCCGTTTCAGTCCAGTATTATAACTCACTGAGAGCAAAAGGGGAAGAATCCTTATATAGCATATTCTTCCTGTTGTTGCTGCTAAGAGTATCCCTCAGATCTCCAGGGATTTATTTAACAAGCTCAATGCTAAACGGATGCCAAGGGAACAAACACATATCAAAAAAGCTGACTTCTTTCCTTTGCAATAGCAGAGTTCTCTTGTGCACTCCCTGGTCTTGAATTAGTGTACATTTTTCCACCCTGCGGGAACTCAAGAATCCTCAGTTGTTAGCAATGTCCCTATTTGAACTCCTGCAAAAAATAAATAAATCCACCTGTCACTGATCAGCTGGTAAAGCTGTAGTGTTGGTCCTCTACTAACTGTGGTTATTGAAAAGCCAAGTTGGGGATCCTTTCCTATGCCCCCTACCCAATCTATAGGAAAAAGTGTCTATTTCTCAACCACGGTTTACCAGTTTGCCAGAATGAACAATAACCATGGTTAAGGCTATGCAGAACTTCCCTTAAGATCTTAAGGTGAGTGGCAGTGCCATATTTCAGGCTGGGCTTGATGCTTATAAGAGACATTCCCAGAGGCATGTTAAAAAGGAAAGGGAAGAATTAAAACACGAAAGAAGTAGGGCAGAGGAGTATGAAATCTGTGTCGATAAGTAAACCATGGTTACTAGCCCTTAGGTTTCTTCAAGTTTTTCTGTACAAACATGTGTAAATGAGAATTACCCTAAAGCAGGGGTACTCAATGTGGTACTGCACATGCTTAGAGCTTCAACTCCCATCATCCTTGGCCAGCACAGCCAATCATCAGAGATGATGGGAATTGTATCCCATATCAGCGTCTGGAGGGCACCAACTGGTTTCCTCTGCTTTAAAGAGCTTCCACTCAAATCAATGCACCGTAACAAGAGCATGTCACTATTGGGAACATTCTGCGAAAGTTGCCCATTCCTACAGGTAACAATTAAGATTTCCATTTACGGTGCACAGCAGCAACTTATCAATTCTCTTTTGCGACGTGCTGATTCTTAACAAGTGTGAAGGTTGTAATCGTAACTAAGGCTGTTCAGAACTCCCTTTAGATGAGCCCTCAATCGGGGGACTCCCTTTTTCATGTCCATTTCCTGGGCATTCTAGCCGCTCATTACAACACTAACAAACAATTCAAGGTACATCACAAAGAAGAAAGGTAACACAGGGATTAGGGACCGGTGGCCCTAAGGGTGATGCTGAACTGCAGCTCCCATCCCCAGGTGGCGACCATGTTGCCTAGGGCTGATGGGAGCTGGAGTCCAACAATGGTTCCACACTGGCTTGGTTGGTAGAGCATGCAGTTCTTAATATCAGCGCTGTGGGTTCAAGCCCCATATTGGGCAAAATGATCCCTGCACTGCAGGGGGTTGGACTAGATGACCCTGGGGGTCCCTTCCGACTACGGTTCTATGGCTCCTCCCTCCCAATGGTGTCATTTTATAATCATCTTTTTTTTACAGACTGTAAAGGGAGAAATCATTCACAGGTGGTATGTGCATGTAAGCAGGCAACCCTTCTGTGAATGAGCTCAGTAGAGGCACTAAAAATAGCGAGAGCGTGAAAACAAGGGCCTCTCTGCTGATGTACTGTCCTGTCAATGAGCTGTCAAGGAAGCCAATCCAGTTTTCCAGTGAACTAGAGGAACGGTGACGGGTCAATGCTAATCACTCACTCATTTTTTCAGCTTTGAATGCACAGTATGCTCAAATCAGCTATACAAAAAACAGCAGCAGGATTCAGCGCTTTTTCAAAAAAGGTAGACAGCCAGACAAGCCATGCATGAAATATGAACTGGGCATGCATGCAGCAGAACCTGAAATGGAGGCATGGGAAGCTCCCATATATCGTCAGTCCATTGTTCTATTTCCTCCATATTGTCAGCACTGACTGGCAGCAGCACTTTATATCATTTAATAAAGAAGAAGAAGAAGAGTTTGGATTTGATATCCCGCTTTATCACTACCTGAAGGAGACTCAAAGCAGCTAACATTCTCCTTTCCCTTCCTCCCCCACAACAAACACTCTGTGAGGTGAGTGGGGCTGAGAGACTTCAGAGAAGTGTGACTGGCCCAAGGTCACCCAGCAGCTGCATGTGGAGGAGTGGAGACGTGAACCCGGTTCACCAGATTACGAGTCTATCGTTCTTAACCACTACACCGCACTGGCTCCCAGCCGTATCTGGAGATAGCAGGGATTGAGCCTTCAAAGCTCTACCACTGACCTAGGCTGCTTCCCCAGAAACAGTGAGGCTTGGTTCTGAAATTCCACCTGATGTCTGTAGGAAGAAAAACAACACCACCACAAAAGAGCCTGTGAGCAGTTGGCCACTCTGCTCCCGAAGGAGGCGAATAATGTCATGATGGATGCGCAATGGAACTACATTAGGAGGAAATTGGAAAGAGGAGGCTGTCACTCAGCTCGCTGCGGCTCAGTCCAAAGCCTGCGACATTCGCGTTTTTGCAGCTTCCCTTCTGGGCTCAGGAAGACATTCAAAGCCAAGAAAGATTATGCCTCTGAGTCATCAGCACCACCAGGAGCCTATTATGAAGTGGGAGCTAATTAGGGATTCCACAGAGGCTCTGAGCAAGGCAAGGGTATAGTTACCTTAATAACAGCTTTCTGCCGAGGGATAAAAAAGAATATCCTCATTTTCTAGCCTGCCTTGGAAGACAGGTGAAGAATGGGAGAGCAATAAAGATCAGGAAACCATTCTTTCAAATGATGAAGCTCTGTAGGGCTGGAATAGTGGAGGCAGCCCAAAAGGTAAAAGGTAAAAACTAGGAAGGGGTAATAGATTGCATGCTAATACGACACTCATCTAAATAGTGGTCTTCAGCTTCCTCTTGATCCCTGGACCCACTTTTAGTCTAGCCTTGTAAATAAGCTCATGAAAGTTATTAGCCTGCAACGGTAGACAAGCAGACAGTTATATTACTGCCTTGCAAGAGGGCTGGTGGGACGCGGGTGGCGCAGTGGTCTAAACCACAGAGCCTAGGGCTTGCTGATCAGAAGGTTGGCGGTTTGAATCCCTGTGACAGGATGAGCTCCTGTTGTTTGGTCCCAGCTCCTGCCCACCTAGAAGTTTGAAAGCACATCCAAGTGCAAGTAGATAAATAGGTACCGCTCCAGCAGGAAGGTAAACGGCGTTTCCGTGGGCTACTCTGATTCGCCAGAAGCGGCTTAGTCATGCTGGCCACATGACCTGGAAGCTGTCTGCGGACAAACACCAGCTCCCTCAGCCTATAGAGCGAGATGAGTGTGCAACCCCAGAGTCATCCACAACTGGACCTAGCGGTCAGGGGTACCTTTACCTTTACCTTTAAGAGGGCTGGTAGAGGAAGTGGGATGGAGAGTTCTGTCCCTCCACCAACTTCTCCCTAGATTTCAGTGCTGGGCCTAGAGAAGGGCATCCACCTCTACGAGAAGCTCACTTGGGCATAGAAAAGAGAGCAAAGTGCTTTTTGCTTCCCCCACCAACCTGACTACTGGCCTATAAGCTTCCATGGCTACCAGGTTAGTGCTTAAATCAGTGTTTCTCAAAGCTGGGTCCCCAGCTGTTGTTGGACTACAACACCCATCATCCCTGACCGTTGCTAGCTAGGGATAATGGGAGTTGTAGTCCAGCAGCAGCCAGGGGCCTGAGCTGGATAAACACTGGCTTAAAGACAAGGCTGCTTTAGTCTCCCACTTTGCAAACAACCCACTTGTAAAATACTTCTCCTTCTCCCTTGAGGAAGGCATGTAGAGCTCAGTGGTAGAGCTCCTGCTGTTCATGTAGAAGGCCCAAGGCTCATTCCCTGGCATCTCAAGGCAAGGCTGGGAGAAAACACCTTGTCTGAAATCCTGGAGAGTCGCTGCCAGTCAGTGTGGACAGTACTGAGCTGGGTGAACCAACGTTCTGACTCAGTATAACGTTGCTTGTTGACGGGGGGTGGGGGGAGTGGGGGGTGGAGGGAATGTTTGCATACAGAAGATCCCAGAGTCAATCTGGGCAATACTGGGTGTAGAAACTCCCAACCCCCCACTATTTTTACCCTCAAAACAACCCCTTGAGGTAGGTTTAAAAGAGAGAGAATGAGAATGGCTGGCTCAGTCACCTAATACACATCTGTTGAATGAACAGGGATTCGAACCCACTTCTACTCTGTCACAGAGCCTCACTGGCTCATCTTTATTGGTTTATTTTGTTCCTTTCGAGATAAGCACTGAATGTTTCCCTGGGGAAGGGGGTGGCGGGGGAAGATGACCTCTCCTCCAACAGCTAGTCCGAGGTCTAAGCACTTAATGGGCCATCAGGAAGGAGCAACATTGGGACCATTCCGAAACCTATTCCACGCTGCGTCGCTCATGTCAAATTACAGAGAAAGAACAGCGAGGAACCCTGCAAGGGCAATATGCCTACCTGCAGGTGAGGAGCAAGTTCAGCTGTTCCCGTCCTCTCCTCCAAAACCTTTATTTTAAAACGTTAACCGCTGAGAAAGCTTCCTAGAGGTCTGTGGCTGCATGACCATTATAAGCAAGGCTGGTTTATTTTGCTCAGAGTCTCGGAGATGGGGTGGGAAATGTGGGGTTTGCCACCCCCAGTTAACAAAACTCTGCAACCCTGAATAAAGGTGTAGGTATGTTAAAGGTGTGTTGCAGGGATGGGGAAACTTGGAAGCTACAACTAATCCAGAATGCGGCTGCTGGACTGGTGACTGGGAGGGCTGCTGGGACCAGATAACATTGGCTCTAAAAGATCTACATTGGCTGTCTAGCTTGAACAAACCAGTTCTGTTTAACACAGCAAAGTTTGCACTAAAAGCCTCTCAGTTCTGGAAAGGCCTAGAGTCCTGCCTTGTGCCTGGAGTTTTCCGCAGTTTCTGTGAAATGCTTTATAAAGTTTTAATTCTATGTGCTGTATTATGCTTTTGTTTCTTTGTTCTTGGCTATAATCTACATTTGGTTGACCAATAAAATCTGATTGACGTTGGCTCCCAGTTTGCAAGCATAATTCAAAGTGTTGGTTCTGGCTCCTCCTCTGGAGGAGCGTCTCCAGCCCCATCATCCAGCTTGGACACTGAGGTCCAGATCCGAGGGCCTTCTGGCAGTTCCCTCATTGCAAGAAGTGAAGTTACAGGGAACCTGGTTGAGGGTCTTCTCGGTAGTGGTGCCTACCCTGTGGAACGCCCTCCCATCAGATGTCAACGAGATAAACAATTATATGACTTTTCGAAAACATTTGAAGGTAGCCCTGTAACGGGAAGTTTTGCTGTGCTTTTATGGTGCCGGAAGCAGCCAAGAAGGTGGCTGCTTTCTACACAGGCTTCCACACCCATTTTCATCTTCCAGTCAGGCTAGAAAGATGCATTTTCCAAGTTCAAAGGCACATTCTAGTTAAGCTGAAGGAGGGTGCAAAACAGGGCTGGTAAAAGGTTTGGTTCAGGCAGGTGTGTCCTCTGGAGACCTTGCTTCTGTTTCCCCTCTGGATTATCAAGTTTAACAGCCTCAAAATTCATGCCCAACGTGCCAAGGCTGCCTCAAGGCCAGGTCTCTCATTCAAAATAAGCCTAATTATCGGCTTTTCGAAATGATTCAGGCTGCTTCTAATCACATAAGCTAGTGACACAGAGCATGGCAGGTCGACTCTCTTTTGGGTGGGGGAAAAAGTCAATGGAAAGAATGCAAAAGGAGCTGGGGGTGGGGCGAATCAACAGCCTCTGAATTAATTGTATCATAGCTTCCTCTGAATTAATGGTATCATAGCTTCCATCTCTGCTTTTTTTCCAGATGATTTCTGTTTGCAACGAGACCTCTTTCGATTAAAAGAAGAAACGCAGGAGAGAAGAGCATTGCAGTGCCACCACTTAACATCTTGAGCTCTCCACGCAGCCTAGACGACCTTCAAGTATGGAAGTGTTTGTTTTTTCTCTCAAAGGCAAAGGTAAGAGAAGCCTCCCCCCCCCCCCCCGCCACCGCCTCTCTCTTTGCAGCTTCAAATACTTGAACATGTTCAGCTCTCACACTTGAACCCCTGTTAGGCTTTCCCAGCCGGCTCCCCACCCCCACAACACAACTAAAGTTCTGTGGCTTACCACAAGTATCTGATCGGACACTCAAGAAGAAGAAACAACACTACTCAGGGCTGTTGAGTGTGCTTGAAACACAAAGTTGGGGGGGTGGGGAGAGGCAGGCAGCAAGTTTGAAATGGATCCACCAAGTGGCGGAAATACCTGAGAGCTTTCTGAAATTTAAAGTGGTCAGCATGCAGAAAGATAAATGGAGAGGGAGGGAGACCGCAGGGAGCTGACGTATGCTGAAGCAGAGCATTGCACCATTTGGGTGGGTGGTTGTTGTTGTTTGTATCTTTATTTTTTAGCTCGTATTAGAGTTTATGTGGAAATTGTGAACTTCTTGACGTGTTTTACTCATTGTTTATGGCTACTTTTGCACTTTTACAAGTTGGTTCATGTTGTAAGCTGCTTGGAGCATGGCTTTAGCTATGGGAAGTCAGCAACCAAATAAAATGATGCTGGTGTTGCGGCAGCTGGTCAGCCTCTTCCCCCCACCCCCAACTCCTTCCCCCTGTCTTGCCACCAGCTATGGCTTTAGTACTCTGAAACAGAGCCCCCACAGTGCTATAGATCTCATCAACTTTGTTGTTGCCTGGTGATTGTCTTCCAAAGCAACTACTCTATTCCGAACTTAAAAATGGAAACCGTAACGCTGGTGGTCAACGAAAGAGGTTTAAATACTGTCTCGAGGCAAATCTTTATAAATGTAGTATAAACGCTGACAACTGGGAAACACTGGCCTGTGAGCGCTCCAGTTGGAGAACAGCCTTTACCAAAGGTGTCATGGGCTTTGAAGACACTCAAATTCAGGATGCAAGGGAGAAATGTGATAAGAGGAAGGCATGCTTGGCAAATCCATGCCGTGATCAACTCCTGCCCGGAAACCACTGTGGAAGGACATGTGGATCCAGAATTGGCCTCCACAGTCACTTGTGGACTCATTGTTAAAACCGTGTTTGTGGAAGACAATCTTACTCGGCTACGAGTGATCGCGAAAGAAGATAGCTCTGTGGTAGAGCATCTGCTTTGCATGCAAAAGGCTTTAAGGTTAAATCCCAGGCATCTCCAGATAGGCGTGGGGGGAAACTCCTGCCTGAAACTCTGGAGAGCTGGCCCCAGTCAGAGTAGACAACACTGAGCTAGATGGTCTGCTTCCTATGTTCCTGTTCCTCTCCCAGTAACTTCCATGGATCACCTGAATGAAGCTCATGGACCACTGGTGGTCCATAGACCACACTTTGGAGAACCCCTAGTATAAATAACAGTTGGAACGGTCTGCATCGGGAAGTTGCAGACTCTCCTTCATTGGAGGTTTTTAAACAGAGGTTGGGTGGTCATCTGTTATGGATGCTTTAGCTGAGTTTCCTGTATTACAGGGGGTCCCTTCCAACTCAACATTTCTATGATTCTATAAACCACCACAAGTGCTTGCAAAATAACACACACACACACACACACACACACACACACAAACACACTGAGGTTGTTTTCTGCTGCTCCAGAGAAGCGGACACGGAGCAATGGCTCCAAACTACAAGAAAGAAGATTCCACCTAAACATTAGGAAGAACTTCCTGACAGTAAGAGCTGTTTGACAGTGGAATTTGCTGCCAAGGAGTGTGGTGGAGTCTCCTTCTTTGGAGGTCTTTAAGCAGAGGCTTGACAACCATATGTCAGGAGTGCTCTGATGGTGTTTCCTGCTTGGCAGGGGGTTGGACTCGATGGCCCTTGTGGTCTCTTCCAACTCTATGATTCTATGATTCTATGATATAAATATCATCACTTCAAATTATTCAGAGTGTGTCTTGTCAGGGGATGCAAATGTTCTAAAGTAGAGCTATTTTGGTCCTGCAAATAGATGCTTCCCCTTACGCCCAACCATGCATCCTTATCCATGCAAACACATCCCCATAACCCACAGATCCTTATTCCCAATATAAGCATGTGTTTGAAATTGAGGAAATGGCCACCACAATGCTGTTTTTCCCAGAAGCCCACCTAATGGGACTTTGGCAGAAGATAACTCTATTTTTCACAGGAAGCAGAGAAAAGGGGGGGGGAGCGAAGAATCGTAATTGTTGGCATGCCTTCAGCATCCAATATGCTTTAGCAACATATAGATTTGATTAAAAACATTTGCTTCCTGTCCAAAACCGGGAGGGAGAAAATGAATGGGGCTCTCTATGAACCAATCAATCTTTCCCAACTTGTCCATTTGCCAGATGGTGCCACACTTCATCGTGGGGGTCGGGGGGGGGACTGAATGAGTGCAGAGTCAGTCATCGCAGCAAGCTGGCTTACAACCATTTAATCTGCACGAACTGGAGCGGGTGGAGGGGTGATGGGAAGAATATTAATGGGCTGATCACTTGGCACAAGCCGTTCTACTGAGGAGTCAGGGAGCAAGGGCAGGCAGAATCGTTACATTCAGAAGACAGGGAGCAGCAATAATCAAACAATAATCAAAAAGCAACCAGCTTTTTAAGGTTGGGGTGGGGGTCGGGGGACACTTTAATGCAGGAAGCTGCCTCCCACCAAGGCTGCAGTCACACAGAACTTTATTCTGTCTCCCCAACACTCCTTTGCTTATTTTATGCAAATCTTTCACACAATGCAAAAGCTGCTTCTGGAAATCAAGCAGAGGTTCAGGTGCTCATTTCCGTGTTTTGGTTATTTCCAGAGATGATCCTCCTGCAATCCTTCTAACCTGGAAAATGCCAAAGAGCTTTGCACTGCAATTTCCCCACTGTTTTCATGGATCACACCATGCGACAAATAGTAATAGTAGTAGTAGTAGTAATAATAATAATAATTTATTATTTATACCCCGCCCATCTGGCTGGGTTTCCCCAGCCACTCTGGTTGTTTTCCAACAGAACACTAAAATACAATAACCTATTAAACATTAAAAGCTTCCCTAAACAGGGCTGCCTTCAGATGTCTTCTAAAAGTTTGGTAGTTATTTTTCTCTTTGACATCTGGTGGGAGGGCTTTCTACAGGGCGGGTGCCACTACCGGGAAGGCCCTCTGCCTGGTTCCCTGTAATTTGGCTTCTCATAGCGAGGGAACCGCCAGAAGGCCCTCAGCGCTGGACCTCAGTGCCCAGGCGGAATGATGGAGGTAGAGACGCTCCTTCAGGTATACTGGACCGAGTATACCTGCAGTGGTATCCCAGGCATATGGTTCTTTCCTGCCATTTTCATGGGCGAATCATGGAGGAGCAGAATCATGCATGGGCCTGAAGAGTGGAAACATCCCCAACAATGTCCGCTGAGTGAATATCTCATGTGGCATGGTGGGATATCCATCAAAAAGCCACAGGTAGATGCAGTGTTAAAGGAACTGGGACAGCAGAGCTAACTAGCATTCTGGAAGATGAATGCAACAGTAGGACTATTGTCCATTTAGTTCAGTATTCAGACTGATGGGAAGCAGTTCTCCAGGATTTCATACAGGAGTCCTTCTCGCACCTGCTTGGAGATGCTGCCTGTCCAGATGGATTGTAACTCTACAAGTCCTGCTAGCTACAACGATGGGAGTTGTAGTCCAACAACAGCTGGAGACCCAAGTTTGAGAAACACTGCATTGGGGAGACTCTTGGAGTCAACAGCTGCATTCATGGGACGGTTTATTCCATTTGCTCAATGTTTCTCTGTTAATTTCCACATTTTATTTGAGCTTTCTGGGACGTGGGTGGCGCTGTGGGTTAAACCACAGAGCCTAGGACTTGCCGATCAGAAGGTTGGCAGTTCAAATCCTCCTGTTGCTTGGTCCCAGCTCCTGCCAACCTAGCAGTTCGAAAGCATGTCAAAGTGCAAGTAGATAAATAGGTACCGCTCTGGTGGGAAGGTAAACGGCGTTTCCGTGAGCTGCTCTGGTTTGCCAGAAGCGGCTTAGTCATGCTGGCTACATGACCTGGAAGCTGTACGACAGCTCCCTCGGCCAGTAAAGCGAGATGAGCACCACAACCCCAGAGTCGGTCATGACTGGACCTAATGGTCAGGGGTCCTTTTACCTTTACCTACTTGAGCTTTCACATGACAGGAAGGCCACTTCCAGAAAATGAATGGGAAGTGGTACATGTTTGGTACTCGTTTCTGTGCTATTTGACTCCAGATAAAATCGGTTTGCAGCCGCCTTAACCCAGAAAATCATGGAAGCAGCAACATACCGGCATACAATTCTTTCCTGCTGTTTCCATATGGGAATCATGGGAGAATAGAAGTGCACACATGTGCGCAAAAGGGTGGGAGAATAGTGATGTTGTCCAATGATGTTGGTTGCTGTGTCACACCTCGCTCACTGGTGTGAATGAAATTCAGCACCACAGGCTAAATTGTTCAAAAAGTCACAGTTCCAGAACATGACAGGAATTGCAGTGTGAAAGGCATGTTAGGAAAGCAAGACAGGAATACTAACACAATATACCCCATGTCTAAATGCACCCACTGTCATTGATAATTTGCCATTTACCTTACTGTAAACATACAGACCATTTAAAGGTAAAGGTAAAGGTACCCCTGCCCGTACGGGCCAGTCTTGACAGACTCTGGGGTTGTGCGCCCATCTCACTCAAGAGGCCAGGGGCCAGCGCTGTCCGGAGACACTTCCGGGTCACGTGGCCAGCGTGACAAAGCTGCATCTGGCGAGCCAGCGCAGCACACGGAAACGCCGTTTACCTTCCCACCAGTAAGTGGTCCCTATTTATCTACTTGCACCCGGGGGTGCTTTCGAACTGCTAGGTTGGCAGGCGCTGGGACCGAGCAGCGGGAGCGCACCCCGCCGCGGGGATTCGAACCGCCGACCTTTCGATCGGCAAGCCCTTGGCGCTGAGGCTTTTACCCACAGCGCCACCCGCGTCCTGCATACAGACCATTTACCTTACTGTAAACATACAGACCATTTACCTTACTGTAAACATACAGACCCAAGGGTTCCAAGCAGCAGCATGTTTTACACCTAGTCACCACAGCCATTTATGTATTTTTTAAAAAATTAGAAGTTCACACACACAGTCTATTACTTAAAGAGAGGGAGAGGTGGAACATGGCAGCCTGTTCTAAAAACATATTTAGCAGTGGATAGTGCGCTCCACACAAAAGAAATTCCTGAGAATGGTTTATTGTTACTTTGGGAGTTTCTTTCCCTATCCCTTATTATGAATGATTTTAAAAAAAAAAAAAAAAAGACAGGAGGAGGGGAGTCAGATTGTGGCAAAAAAGGGGTGGGGGAGGCAGAAAGAATAAAAAGAGAAGAGAGAATGTCAATCTGCCAATAAATCCCAGCACTCTGTTAATACCATCAGCCTCTTGCCACATCTCACATTGTTTAAAAACACTGTGATGTAGACTCCGAAGAATTCGGGGAGGTGAAAGCCAAGCCAAAAGGCTTTGTGTTTTTCACTCTGTGTGTGTGTTTCAAAAGGGAAGAGGAGAAGGCACAGGAAAAATACTCAGCCATACGGATTTAATAGACTTCAGCACCAAAGCACACCTGCAATCTCTCCAATTTATTGCGGTGCCTCCATAATTTATGGCTTGCACTTTACGCTGGTTACCCTGCCTCTTAGGCGCCTATTGGTGGCTCAGAGAAGGCCTGCTGACCAAAAGCAGTCATAGCCTTCTAGGAGGAATCCCTTCCGCTTAACCCTTCGAGTCTTGGCCTTTTTCGTCCCCATGTTCAAAAGGGAAAGGGGCTGGGGGTTAGGAAGCCCTACCCTGGTTCCTTCTCTCGCTGGAAACCCTGGGGGAGAAAACCCAATCTCTCATCTTTTGCCTACCGATTCCCTCGCTTTTGGAAAGCCACACTGTCATTTCTTTAGTATTTTCACAGCTGGCTAGCAGCACGGCAACATCTCTTTCTCACATTAAATGGAACGCTTATCGGCCTGAAGTGCTTTAGAAACTGAAATCCAAGCACAGAAATGAATCGCACTGCGGGCTGACTAAAGCAGAAGATGGAAACCAGCTTGCGGTAATATCCTATGGCTGCTGAGAACGAGGGGGGGGGGGAGAGAGGAAGGAGACAAAACCATAGAACATGTTTGCTCTGGCGGCGCCAACGAGTGACTTAAAATGCCCCTCAGCGGTGCAGCAGCACAGTTCAGGAATGGGGGCTGGGGTGGGCCCACACCCGGGACAGATGGAAGATTTGGTTCCCTCTCTTCTGGCTCTTTGGGACGCGGGTGGTGCTGTGGGTTAAACCACAGAGCCTAGGACTTGCCGATCAGAAGGTCAGCGGTTTGAATCCCCACGACGGGGTGAGCTCCCGTTGCTCGGTCCCTGCTCCTGCCAACCTAGCAGTTCAAAAACATGTCGAAGTGCAAGTAGATAAATAGGTACCGCTCCGGCGGGAAGGTAAACGGTGTTTTCGTGTGCTGCTCTGGTTCACCAGAAGCGGCTTAATCATGCTGGCCACATGACCCGGAAGCTGTATGCCGGCTCCCTCGGCCAATAAAGCGAGATGAGCACCGCAACCCCAGAGTCGGTCACAACTGGACCTAATGCTCAGGGGTCCCTTTACCTTAACCTTTACCTATTTCCAAACTACAAGAAAGAAGATTCCACCTAAACATTAGGAAGAACTTCCTGACAGTAAGAGCTATTCGACAGTGGAATTTGCTGCCAAGGAGTGTGGTGGAGTCTCCTTCTTTGGAGGTCTTTAAGCAGAGGCTTGACAACCATATGTCAGGATTGCTCTGATGGTGTTTCCTGCTTGACAGGGGGTTGGACTCGATGGCCCTTGTGATCTCTGCCAACTCTATGATTCTATGATTCTATGATTCTGGCTCTTGGAAGAGCAGGAGAGAGACCTTTCTGCTTCACCAGCCTTTGGGAATGCATCACAATTGATTGTTTTCCAGCTCAATGGCAGAGTATAAGAACATAAGAATAGACAGCTGGATCAGGCAAATAGCCCACCTAGTCCAGCTAGTCCATAGCCCTCTCCCCTGCCATGGTTTCTGGCAACTGGTATTCACAAGCGTTGCTGCCTCCAACTGTGGAGGTAGAGCAATTACCTAATCCTCTTTTAAAGCCATCTGAGTTGGTGGCCATCACTGAATTCTTGAATATTTCAGAGCCTTCTCTATTGAGTTCAATTCTGGATTGTTTTATTTGATGTTTTAATGTGCTGTAAACCGCTCTGAGATTTGTCCTTTACAATATAAAGCAGGGTATAAAAAGGAAATAAATATAGAAGCAGCAACAACAACAACAACAAACAAAATCCCATGGGGGCGGCACCTAGACATGCCATTGTGGTGACTGCAGCCTAGGTTTCAGGTGCCATTTGGCAATTAGATTATATATCTGAATTTCTAAAAGTGTGGGAGAGGAACACGTAATAAGATTATTGCACCAAAACAGGAGCGTTTCCTGACAATCAGTAACAAAAGAGGCTATTTTGCTATCCTATTTTGCTTTGGCAGCTGTTTAAATCTCACCAAATCACTCTACACATCCACACACGGGAATGGAAAACTTGCCACCTGAGGTCAACACTTAGCGTTCTGCTAATTGAGTTTTTGAGAAAACTGCTTCATTGTTGGGTCGTTCCTCGAGTGAATTTCTATTTCAGTAAATGTTGCCTTTCTTGTGCTTAATGCATTTTGTAGACTCTGACATTTGTAATGGCTCACAGCCAAGACAAATAGACTTGGGCTGGACTGACAAAACAGAACAAGGAGAAACACAAGAGAAAGCGTGATTTAAGATGTTAGGCTCCAGCTACTGATAAGAGCACACTTTTTCTTTCTTTTTCTCTCTTGACATAAGAATTGAAATAGGATCTTCTTTCCCCACATGTTCTTCAGATATGATAAAAGGAGCTTTATTCATTTTCAAAGTGGTGACTTCCTTTCACGGAGCCTCAGAGTGGATGAATGCATTTATAGAAAGAGTCTGGTTCAACTTACTTCATTCCTGGAAAATTAACAACCATCACTTCTAAACCACTGAAGAGGACCCAAGGGTTCAAAAAACACATCCATCAAATGGAACCATAGCTCAGCAAACAGATGGAGGAGGACTATAGCTTTGGGCTGGATTGGCCAACATGGTAGCCTTCAGCTGTTGCTCCCATCCCATTATCCTTGATTATGCTAGCTGGGGCCAATGGGAACTGGACTCCAACATCATCTGGAGGAAGCCAGCTTCCTGGTTTAGTGGCAGGGCACAGGTTTTTCAAGCCAGCTTCTGTCTCTGGCATCTCCAGTCATATCT
The DNA here is from genome assembly GCF_951804945.1 of Podarcis cretensis. Classification (NCBI taxonomy): domain Eukaryota; kingdom Metazoa; phylum Chordata; class Lepidosauria; order Squamata; family Lacertidae; genus Podarcis; species Podarcis cretensis. The sequence continues at coordinate 34,026,219 of NC_137186.1, forward strand.
GGAAGCCAAGGTTGGTTGTTGGCTTCCCACCTGCGATTTGTTTGGGAGAAGCAGTTTAGCTTATGGCCACCAAGTTGGGTGGCTTTAAAGGGAAATCAGATGACATCATGGAGGAGAATAAGCCTGTCAATGACTACTAATGGCTATGTTCTCCTTCCACCACTGAAGGCAAGTCTGTCCATGAATGTGGGCACTTGAGTCTTCCCACAGGATTCCCATAAGCATCTGGTTGGCCACTGTGGGAGCAGGATGTTGGATCAGACAGAGCTTTTTTCTGATCCAGGGCGTTTCTTAAATTCTTATGCTTAGTAAATGCTTAGTAAATGTTTAGTAAAAGACATGCTTTTAAGCAGGAGCGGCCAACCTGTGACAACCAGATGTTCTACTACTCTCATCAGCCACACAGAACATGACCAGTGGTCACAGATGATGGGAACTGAAGTCAAACTAGTTCTAGAAGGCCATAAGTTAGACACCCTCTGTGCACTGAAATATTACAATTTGATTTTAATGCCTTAGGGCACACATTCTTTTTATTTGTACACTGATTCCAAAAAAAGTTATCACGTGCATTAATTTTTGTATCTTTGTGGTATAAAAATATTTTGGCTTTACTTTTTAAACCCTGACTTTATATTTTAAGTACTTATAAACACAAGAAGCTGCCTTATAACCCAGACAGACCCTTGGACGCATCTAGCTCAGCACAGTCCACACTGACTGACCGTGGCTCTCCACAGTCCCAGGCAGGGGTTTATCCCTACCTAGAGATGTTGTGGACTGAACCTGCAGCCTTCTGCATGCCAAGCAGCTGCTCTAAGGTAAAGGTAAAGGGACCCCTGACCATTAGGTCCAGTTGTGACCGACTCTGGGGTTGGGCGTTCATCTCGCTTTATTGGCCGAGGGAGCCGGCGTACAGCATGTGGCCAGCATGACTAAGCCGCTTCTGGCGAACCAGAGCAGTGCATGTAAACACCGTTTACCCCCGCCAGAACGGTACCTATTTATCTACTTGCACTTTGATGTGCTTTCGAACTGCTAGGTTGGCAGGAGCAGGGACCGAGCAACGGGAGCAACCCATCGCGGGGATTTGAACCGCCGACCTTCTGATCGGCAAGTCCTAGGCTCTGTGGTTTAACCCACAGCACCACCCGCGTCCCTACTGAGCTATTGGTGATGCTTAGGGGTTGGGCAAAAATATTTATCTGCTTCTGTTGCAATACCTATTGCACCATTATAGACCATGGACGTTCTAGAATCCAAACGACTCAGGCAGAAACTTCATTCTGCTAACCTGCCTATTACAGTCGTACCTGGAAGTGAGTGTTCCAGTTTGGAAATGTTTTTTGGAACCCGAATGTCCGACATGGCTTCTGCGGCTTCTGATTGGCTGCAGGAGCTTCCTGCAGCCAATCGAAAGTCGCGCCTTAGTTTCTGAACGTTTTGGAAGTCAAACGGATTTCCGGAACGGATTCCAGTCGACTTCCAAGGTACGACTGTAGCGGACAAGCCAGTTAACACACTTCTAAACCCGCGGGCAGAAAACCTAGGCAAAAAAAAAATCATACACGATAGAATTATTGCCTATCCTATTAATCCTGGCAGGCCTTTGTGCAGATAACACATTTTATGGCCATACAGTATCGTTTTATATCTTTCTCACAGCGTCTTGTTCTTCTGTATCCATAATTATATTTTACTTGCTGGAATTATGCTTATCCATCACTGTCAGGCCAAGATGGCTCCAGGTCACCCCAACATTCAACAGAGAAATGGCATGCTCTTCTTCTGGTTAAGAAGATGGACTCTACTGGACTGTTTCTTTATTTGCTTCATTGTCAACTGATAGCACCAAGTGGGATGTCCCTGCCCCCCACCCCAAATCAGCATGAAATCAACACAGCCTTGTTATGAAGCTCCATGAGTTGCTAGCCTGTTTTTACTCACACACTTTTTTCATTCATAAGACAGAACCCACTTACACAAAGTAGGTGAGGAAAATCAAACAGATGAGTAAAACAATTTGCGAGCTATAAGCTCTGATGTGTTCCTTGCTTCCACTCCTCTTTCACTGCCCTAATAACTTAATTCATGGGTAGACAAACTAAGGCCCAGGGGCCGGATCTGGCCCAATCGCCTTCTAAATCCGGCCTGCGGAAGGTCCAGGAATCAGTGTGTTTTTACATGAGTAGAATGTGTGCTTTTATTTAAAATGCATCTCTGGGTTAGGTTATTTGTGGGGCATAGAAATTTGTCCCCCCCCCCAAAAAAAAATAGTCTGGCCCCTCACAAGGTCTGGCCCCTCACGAGGGACAGTGGACTGGCCCCCTGCTGAAAAAGTTTGCTGACCCCTGACTTAATTCTTTTCTCCCACCCTCCAGCTGAAACAAACTTTTCCCCATCGCCTCCCTTTAAAACATTTACAAGAGGACTCTTAGAAAAGTGCTGCCAAAGTCCTTTTGGGCTCAGAAGTACTCTGGGATATAGATTAGATAGATAGATAGATAGATAGATAGATAGATAGATAGATAGATAGATGATAGAGAGATAGAGAGATAGATGATAGATAGATAGATAGATAGATAGATAGATAGATAGATAGATAGATAGATAGATATAGAGAGATATAGAGATATGGCAGACTTAGGTAGGGCTGACTCAGATGGCAGCTTCAGGGAAGTTGCTCAGTACTCTGTGTTTGTTTTGACAGCACCATCCCTCACCCAGAGGGAAATTCACACACTTGGCTTGCATGGAATTCCTGGTGACGACCAGGAAATTGGTTCAAGACAAGAGCAGCATGAATGTAATTTTTATAATGGTCCATGATGACCCATCAATACGCTTGCTTTGCACAAAGGCTATGTTCTACCTCCACTGCTGCAGCTGTATGCCTCTGAATGTCATTTACTGGGAACCACAAATGGCAAGAGCGCTCTTGCACTCAGGAAGGCCCTATTTGCAAACTTTCCAGAAGTATCTGGTTGGCCACTGAGAGAACACAGTGCTAGGCTAGAGGGGCTTTTGGCAGCCCCCCCCCCCCATGCACAAGCAAAGAGGAGCAATGAGCAGGGCTCTTCATGCTCTGCTATATTTAGCATGATCTACAAACATGTACGCACTGGCATGCTGCCCAGAAGGCAATGTGGCCCCAGGGCTGAAAGGGGTTTCCCCACCTCTGACCTACACGATCAAATACAGCACTGTCCAAATTGCAGAAGCTAACAACCCAACAGTAAATATGAAAGCTAAAGCCACCAGCCACACCAGAGAAACCGAAAAAACAGAATCTCAAAATGCCTGCCAGTTTTTTTTTTTTAATTTTTAAGGCACTTCATGCCAAAAGGATAACATGGTTGCCAGGAAGCTCCCCTAGAGAGAGCAATTCATTGCTTGAGGGGACACCACTGAAAGGCCCCTCTCTGTTATGGTCACTGACAGGAGCAAGCCAGCAGTAAATCACACTGTTCAAGTTGAAGTTAACACTTTATTAACAAGAACACAATCTGCACAGACTTGGTGGAGTGCCAGGCCTATTGAAAACAGCATCTCATCCCCGGTAGGTCTTACCCCATAGATCAGTTGCCGAGACTCAGAGTCCCTGCCTCCCCACAGTCTTTTAAGGCCCCCTCCAGAGTTTTCCCCAAGCAACCAGAGGCTGTGCCTGAGTGAAACCAACCTCCCATCTGCCCTTCTCATGCCTCTTCTGGTTCTGGGAGACCGGGGGGAGAGGGGCTTGTTCCAGCAGGTGGGGGAGACACCTGTGACTCTTCACCAGCCAAACTCATCTCTGCCTCTTGGCCTCACTCCTCCCCTGCTTCAGCTTCTGCCCCTGATTCTGGACTCCTCTCTGCTACAGACTCTCCTGGTTTACTAAGCTCTGTTACCTCTCCAGCTTCCGACATCTCCTCTTCCCAGTCTTCTCCCTCTGACCACTCATCATCATCCCACCACCAATCTCAGAGCTCTGACCCTTCTTCCTTTGGTGGTTCTCCAGTTGGTTTCTCCCATGATTCCTCTGTGTCCAACCATTCCCTGGCAATCACCTTCCAAACTTTGGAATGATAGAGCACTCAGAGAAGATTCTCTACACACACACACTTTGTCCAGGTAGGCTAGTATGTCTACTCTGGAAGTACCTCTCCATGTTTTCAGGTAGAGGCAGGTCTTTCCTATCACTAGTGATCTCATCCGTTTAGCTGGAGACAGACAGATGCCAACAACCACCAGGAATTGAACTTGGGATATTCTGCATGCAAAGCAGGTGCTATCCACTGAGACAGAGTTTCCTCCCTAGTATAGAAAAAGGAGTCAAGAGAGATGCCTGCAGGGTTAAAGTAGAGGTTTTGTACTAATCCTTTGGAGGGTGATGTGAGACCTAGTGAAATCTTTCACTGTGTCTCAGGGAGCTGTGAAGTATTTCTCAAAGCTTCCCAAACTCCTGCATGCTTAAAATTCTGATACCCATTAATTAATTACTGCAGGCGAAAGGATAAATCTTCTGAAATACAGTTTCCTGTTACTGCATATGTTCTTGACTGCAGTGGCAGTGCACCATGGCCCCCAGGGCTCTCAGATGTGTTTTTGGTTGGATTTGCTCACAAGATAAATTATTGCTGCTGCTGTTCTGGTATGGAATGCATTGCTCCTTACTTGTTACTTCTGTAAGCAAAAACTGCAGGCATGTACAGATTATTATTTTAAGTTTATTATCAAAATTAAATATAGTTAAAAAAAAATAATTACTGGAGGTTTTAAAAGAGAAGGCTTTTTAGGACAAGCCATCAGCACGCACAGAACTATTGTTTTGACTTCCCATTTCATATAAATCATTCCCCTCCCTTCCAATCAATGCAATCCGTTTTGGAGACTTCTCCAGCATGCTTATCTCAAGTTGCTGCCAAGTGTGACCTCGCCCTGGCCTAGAAAACATGGAGGGAGGGCTGACCAGCTGGTGTCATGAAGCGTCGCCCTGCCCCACTCATATTTCATGAAAGGCATGAAAAGGGCAGGGTAATGGGAATGAAAGCCGCTCATCTGTAGGTCACCAGCTCCTTCGCCCGACATTCTGTTCAGCAGCAGAAGCGTCAACAAGAATTTACTTGGAACGCATGAACTCTGAAAGCTTGTGAGGGCTTCTGGGCTTGACCCAGCACCTTATGGAAAGGCTCAGGGTTGGGGAAACCTTTGCAGACCGAAGGCCACATTCCCTTCTGAGCACTGCAACATGCCCATGGTGGGAGGGGCTGGAGGTAAAAGTTGGTGGAACAGGAAATGCAAATGTTAACCTAGGTGCTGTAGGGCTAGTTTTCACCCACATACCTCTCTGTCATCCATCCAGTCAAGCAAGAGGCATGATCAGAATTCAAGGGCACGTGCCAGCCAGGCAAAAGCACATGGGGTGCAAAGCATGACTACCAAGGGGCATGACCAAGAAGACTGTGGGGGGCAGACACAGAGCTCTGGAGGTTCCCCACCATGGGGAAAGATGCTCCCCTTTGATATGGCTCCTCCTTTCCCTTGCTGCTGGTACCCATTCACCTGAGATACTCCTTACCTGAGAAGGAGCGTCAACTGTTGCATGTTTCTCCCTCTCCCTCTGGAGATGGTGTGGATTGGGCCAAGAGGGAAAGGCAAGTGAATGGGCAGCTGCTACCACATACTTCTCCAAAGCATCCTTAATGGGCAAGGCAACCATTGGGGTTGCACTTTTAATAATGTATGGCAATTACAATTCCTCTCGGAAACCACTAGGTCTTACTGCACCAGGTTTGCCCAGTTCCAAAATGGCAATTGTCCTGCTTTTTCCTTTTCCCCCTTACACCAGTGGTTCCCAATTAAGCTTTTGAAAATCTTGGTATCTCTATTGTAGTTTTTGTTATGTGAATAGTGCCATGGACCCCCTGGGTGGGTTTCATGGACCACCTGTGGTCTGTAGACCACCAGTTGGCACAATTATCGTGTGCACACAAGTGACAGGGGCAGGTCTTTTGGAAAGGAAGAAAATCCACCTTGCTATTTCCGAGACGCACAAGTTTGTTGTTTATGTTGTTTTATGGCTGGGGAAGAACAAAGGAAGAAGAGCTTGCTTTGCTAAATGTTCTGTTCTCTGACCCACTGAGAGAGACATTTGGCCTCAGGTGAGAGGCAAGCCTGTGTGCACATCGCTGTCTTGTTTAGACATGCAAGATCTCCATCACCAGCACTGCAGGAGAAAAAACGCTTATTGTTTTACATGTTTACAAACAGCCCTTTCAGATCTCTGTCCCCTGAGGAGGCGTGCATTGTAATAAATTCACAGTTCGCATGATGATGATTTAAACAGCTTTGGAGTGGCATGTTTTTAATGACTTGTTCCAATTTGTCTGCCTCTCCTGCCTGTCAACTCCCCCCGCTGGCAGGAAGCCTGTTCCTGTTGCATAAACATTTATCAGCCAGATGAAGGAGTTGCACTTTTTCGTTGTTTTGCTTTGTGGTTTGGGGGGGAGGAGGAGAGGGGGGGGACAAATTAGCAGTGGTGTCATTTAATCTCAATGCCCAAGCCTGGTCAACACCCAGCCATCAGCGGAAACAGACTCTCACTGCATAAAGCAGGGGATGCAGCTGAAACAATGCTTTTTTCTCCCTCTCTCATATTGAAAAAACTCAATGAAGCCTCCTCATCCTGGAACTTTCTGAATTAAAAGGACAGTCATACCTCGGAAGTCGAACGCCTTGTGACTTGAAACTTTTGGCTCCCAAATGCCACAACCCCGGAAGTTGGCAAATGTCCTTTGGAACCTGAACGTTCAACACGGGTTCTGCAGCTTCTGATTGGCTTCAGGAGCTTCCTGCAACCAACTGGAAGGTGCGCCCTGGTTTCTGAATGTTTTAGATCAAACAGACTTCCAAAATGGAATCCGTTCAACTTCCAAGGTATGACTGTACTTCTTCACACAGCAAAGAGCTAAACTATGGAGTTGGCTCCCACCAGATGTAGCAATGACAACCAACTTGGAAGGCTTTGAAAGAGGATCAGAGAAATTCGCGGAGGAGGAAAAAGCCATCAAGGGCTAACAGCCACAATAGTTCTGTTCTACCTCTCCTGTTGGAAGCAGCATGCCTCTGAATGTCACTCAATGGGAATCACAAGTGGGAGAAGAGTACTCTTGTAATCGGTTCCTTTTTGTGGGCTTCCCATAGGCATCTGGTTGGCCACCGTGAAAATAGGACATTGGACTAGACGGGCCTTCAGCTTGATCCAGCAGGTTCCTAATGCTGCTTTGCCGTAGTATCTGCCATTGTCTGAAACTCAACTGTCTAAAGCTTTCGTTGACCCAGATGTTGTTTGACTACAACTGTCATCAGCCATTATTTAGGGGTGATGTCACTTGTGATCCAGTAACACCTGGAAGGGCCACAGGCCTGTGTTAGGTACCAGCACTGAAATTGTTGGTACCTGGGATTATTCCAGTATAGCCTAATACCAAGCTCCTCTTCAGAGAAATGAAGAGGCTTCTGAAACTGTCAACGCACGGCTGCCGATATACCAGCATTTGCTCTCTGCAAATCCTTAGCTGCATGCAAGTGAGTGATGGCAAGGGAGGGGAGGGTGGAGGATACTTTGCTTCTAATACGGCCTGCCTAGAAAGATGCATTTTAAAGAACCCAGCAAAAAAAACTTCAATGCAATTCAATCTAAACATTTTCCTAGCATACCCCCCCCAGCTCTTCAGAATGTTGTGAATAAAGAAAGGCGCCTAGCATTGCAGATTTTTTATACTCCTCACTAAACATTGTCACTATGCGGTACCAATAAAATGACTAATTGTGCTGCAGTAAACAGAGGATGGAGAGATAAAAGTAATTATAACTTGGCAAACAGGAATCCTCTTTAACTGGGGTTGCTAAATGAGGGTGCCATTGCGAAAGCTCAACTAGTTCTCACACCACCCATAAAGGTAAAGGTACCCCTGCCCATACGGGCCAGTCTTGACAGACTCTGGGGTTGTGCGCCCATCTCACTCAAGAGGCCAGGGGCCAGCGCTGTCCGGAGACACTTCCAGGTCACGTGGCCAGCGTGACATCGCTGCCCTGGCGAGCCAGAGCCGCACACGGAAACGCCGTTTACCTTCCCGCTGGTAAGCGGTCCCTATTTATCTACTTGCACCCGGAGGTGCTTTCGAACTGCTAGGTTGGCAGGCGCTGGGACCGAGCAGCGGGAGCGCACCCCGCCGCAGGGATTCGAACCGCCGACCTTTCGAACACACCACCCATAGGGAGCACCAAATTATCACCATCCATTCCATTTTGACTATCCTACGTAGCTTGTAAATATGGCCCCTCCATTACCACTGACCGGGTCCTTCCTTGTTTATCCAGACTTCTGCATTTGACATTCCTATGTTGGAGAGGGAACTAATCTCTTGCTATCCTGGAAACACGTGGCTGCAATGGCCTTGAGCATCCAAATTACACGCATGGGGGAAGAACAAGAGGTTTCTTGGTATTTTTGGTGCAGCTGCTTGTACTGCTTAAGAAGCAAGCCAATTTACAGTACAAAATGAAGGCTTGCCTTTTCAGCAAGGGCTAAGGCAGAACCTTTAGAAAGGTCACTTTTGTAAAGAAAAATCGATTTCATTAAAAGTCACTTAAGCAAAGTGCATCCTGGGCACAATGGCTATTTTCTATTTATGCTGTCACAGGCAATAGTAGTGCTTTTTTTCTAGAAAAAGAGGTGTCAGTACTCACCATTAAGTTGTTACAGTAAGTGCCATACTTTTTAACAACAGCAAAATGAGGTGCCGGTACTGCACACTATTGAGTACCCCCTGAAAAAAAGCACTGGGCTTTTTAATTATCAGTTGCTGGGAATCACGAGTGGCTTGAGTGCTGTTGGGATAACCTGACAATCTAGTTTCAAGGAGGAGAATTAATCTCCACAAGCCTACAAGGCTGTTCCTCAAGCTTTGGTCAAAGCACTTGACCAGCTACTTATGGAAAAGCTTGCGAAGAAGTGGCCACATCAATGAGAGATGCCTACCACTAAGAGAAACTCTGAAATTGCAGCAATACGTCATGTGCCCTAAGAACAGAGCTTTGAATGGAGCTGTTTTGCATGTGGCCATGGCCTCCATATAATGGGAGCTTCCTCTTTGACTGGGGTGCCTACTTGGTGCATGGGTCCAAACACGAGGCATCTTCAAACTGAAATCCTTCTCAGCTCTCTTTTTTGTGGGGACAAGAGGGACTGAGCCCTGGGAGTGTTCAACTACAGGACTTCAGAGGCAGTGCTCGAAACTGGGTTGCATTTTTTAACTGAGTCAACCAGCTAGAGCCAGGCATGGCCAAACAGGACCCTCCAGCTGTTTTGGGACTACAACACCCATCATCACTAGCTAACAGGACGAGTGATCAGGGATGATGGGAGCTGTAGTCCCAAAACAGCTGGAGGGCCGAGTTTGGCCATACCTGAGCAAGACCGAGTTCTTGGTTCTAAGCCCTGTTGGGTTTGGGAAATATAAAGGCAATAAATAGGGAGCAGGCATTTGTAACTGGAGCAAAAAGCAGTAGCGACAGAGAATTGTGCAGCTGAACCTCATCCAGGATGCCTGTACACTATGGATTAGGGAAGGGCAGTAGCTCAGTGGCAGAGCATCTGCTTTGCATGCTGAAGGTCCCAGGTTCAATCCCTGGCATCTCCAGCTAGGGCTGGGAGAGACTCTGTCTGAAATCTTGGAGAACTGCTTCATGCCCTTGTAGATAATACTGAGCTAGAGAAACCAATAGTCTGAGCTCAGTACAAGAAGGCTCCCTACAGATGGGTCTCTGATCTTGCATTTGTCCCATGTCTGACCGAGTCTCCATTCTTGCAATTAAGAGTTTCAAGGTATCTCACAATCTAGCCCAGTCCTTTGCCACTGCAGAAAACCCACTATCACAGCATCCCCCTCCTTCCTTCCCCTTGTACCCCCGCCCAAAGCTTGAGAGAATTCCACAAGAGACAGAAGAAGCTTCATCTTTGCTTTCCATCTCAGCTGCCCAGCATTTTCCCCTTCCCTTTAGATTGCACAGCTGCACGTGGGACTGTAGAGGCCTTCTTGGAGCACCTACAAGATCTTCTCCTCTTTCTGTGTCCAGTTCTGGGCACCACAGTTCAAGAAGGACACTGACAAACTGGAACGTGTCCAGAGGAGGGCAACCAAAATGGTCAAAGGCCTGGAAACGATGCCTTATGAGGAACGGCTAAGGGAGCTGGGCATGTTTAGCCTGGAGAAGAGGAGGTTAAGGGGTGATATGATAGCCATGTTCAAATATATAAAAGGATGTCACACAGAGGAGGGAGAAAGGTTGTTTTCTGCTGCTCCAGAGAAGCGGACACGGAGCAATGGATCCAAACTACAAGAAAGAAGATTCCACCTAAACATTAGGAAGAACTTCCTGAAAGTAAGAGCTGTTCGACAGTGGAATTTGCTGCCAAGGAGTGTGGTGGAGTCTCCTTCTTTGGAGGTCTTTAAGCAGAGGCTTGACAACCATATGTCAGGAGTGCTCTGATGGTGTTTCCTGCTTGGCAGGGGGTTGGACTCGATGGCCCTTGTGGTCTCTTCCAACTCTATGATTCTATGATTCTATGATTCTGAAATTAGGCTTGGAAGAAGAATTTTATTGTAGCCAGTAGAACAGCTTGCAGGGTGCATTTAGCTGCAGTGCAGGTTGTGACAACGAGAGTTTATCCAGTTTGCAAATGCGCCCACAGTCCCAAGAACAATGGCGACACAGGCTTCTGAGCTGCAACATTCGCTCCACAAAGCTGTTTTATTCAAACTGAAGTTCTGTGTTGCCTATGCGTTTGCGTCCACACCTGCATGTATATACAGCAGGTCACCAGCACCTCCCTCAAAGGGACAACACTTTTAATTAAATGAGCGGCCAGGTGATACACCTAATGCCAAGCTTAACATATGTTTTAGCTGATAAGCAGTGTTGTGTTGGCAGGGTACGAACGCTGAATTCAGACTTAAGATACTTGTATTTTTTTCACCCTTCTCTTAACAGCAGACTACTAGTAAAGCAGAAAACATACTTCAGATTCCCCACATTGGTACAGTGGTACCTTGGGTTACATACGCTTCAGGTTACAGCTGCTTCAGGTTACAGACTCTGCTAACCCAGAAATAGTACCTCGGGTTAAGAACTTTGCTTCAGGATGAGAACAGAAATCGTGCTCCGGTGGCACGGAGCAGCAGGAGGCCCCATTAGCTAAAGTGGTGCTTCAGGTTAAGAACAGTTTCAGGTTAAGAACGGACCTCCAGAACGAATTAAGTACTTAACCTGAGGTACCACTGTACTGCTTTCTGGCAGGCAACAGGTCCAGACCGCTCCTTTTCCAAATTTTGTCCTGACACCAGTCCTTTTCAGGCGTGTTAGGCTGGGATAGCTTTGAGCAGCAGTGGAGTGATAAAACCTAGCTCAGGGGTTTAAATGGGGCTCGCTGTCATGCCCCACAGCAACCCTGTCCGGTCGGAGAGCCTGAGAGATATTAAGGTGACCCAGTGAGCTTCATGGCCTGGTGGGGTTTTTGAACCCTGGTCTGCCACACCCTGGCTGGACACTCTAACCGCGACACCACCCGGCTCTCAAAGTCAACCCTAGCCAATGCACACACATTAATTAAGCGAGAGCACCTTATTACATTAAACACACACACACAAACTCGATGGGCACTATTATTTATCAAGCACACAGGCGACGGCACTGATTGTTAACAAGTCTGATTGATTAGACAGGCAAAATGGGCATCTGTTTTCATTCCCTGGGGTTGCCATATGTTTCTTCTTAATCATCGGGAGGAGTGGAGGTGGAGGAAGAGGAAGAGGAGGAGGACGAGAAAAGGCTCTGTGGTGTTTTTTTTTCTTGAGTACCCGAACAGGTGTTGAAGCAAATCCTTAACGCTTTGAGTTTCGCCTCTTTTGAAGCAGATGGGGTGGGTGGATGAGTGGGAAAGGAGAGAGAGATTAGATTCTAGCCTCTCATTTTCTCTGGCCTCAGGTCAAGAGCTCTAAAGAAGACTTGGCTATTAATCGTTAAAATGTTCATTTGATGTGAAAAAGGGACACCCCCCTCCCTTAAAACCAAGAAGTGAAATAATGCTTCCCTTCACCAATATCATGCTCCTTTCTCTTTTTGCACACTGAGAAGTGCCAGGGGAGAGTTCTTTTATATTCTTAAGAATATAAAACAAACGTCATCTTAGGCCCCTAAGGGGGAAAGGCTCAGGGGGTCAGGTTGGAGATAGTGGTGTGGTTCATATGCAATGCTTAACCATGGTTAACACAAACCATAGTTAACACTGAAATGTCTGGCAGAGAACTGCTTAAACTTTGGTTTATTAATTTACCAAATAGTTAAAAGCTCCAGGAAGAACAGATGAGCCTTGAGAGTGGTTTGCATTTTTTGCAGCTCTTCAGCTTTGGGGTGAACTACAGCTAAGCCCCCAGGCTCTGCTCATACTCCTAACCATGGCTTACAGTAATGTGTGAAACAGGCCAGTGTGCGATTTTTGTTTTTTTAATCCCCAGCTAAGAGTACAATAAAACAAAGATACCACAAAGCCGGCGCCTCGTCACCCGAGAGTCTCAAATCAGGGCCCTGTGCCAAAGTATGCAATTCTGAGAACAGAGAGCAAAAATGCAGGTGTTTTAACGCGAGAGGGCAAATACTTTATTGCAGTAACTAGGAAATGCCACCTCCGATAATTACACATTCATCCATTTACAGCAGTATGATATGATTGTGGAAGGAGGGGCAGAGGGCTTGTCAAAAGGCTGCTCAGATCAAAAGGGCTCCCTTAGGTTTAAACATGGGAATTAACACTGCTGCGTTAAAATGTTCTAACCCCACTAAGTCAACTTTCATTTCTCTGCAACGTTTTACTGCTTTTGCATGAGCCTGGGCAGTGACCTGTGCTTTCAAGCTAATGCATGTTACCTTCACAGCTTTAAGCCTCCTCTTTTTAAAACACCCTTTCTGTTCTTCCCTTCCATACAATTTCCATTAGCCAGATGAGGTAGGAAGCGAGCAGGAAGAGAATGCAAATTATCATCTATGTTACCTCTCTGGCTGAAAGTCACCTCCATGACAAGGGGAAGAAGAAGCAGAGCCGGTTTTGGGTGCCCAGGTGTATGTCAGAACCTGCAACTTCCAACATTCGGCTTCGTTGGACGGCCACAAGTTCAAGTATATTGAGAGGTTCAAAGTAATGCACTTGGCACTCTCTCCTTGTGTTGAAGTGTTGTTTTCACAGGGAAAACATGTCATACAAAAACAAGAGATAATGCTAGTTACAGATAGGTAGCCGTGTTGGTCTGCCATAGTCAAAACAAAATAAAAAAATTCCTTCCAGTAGCCTGGCTACATACAATGGACTGTTTGGTATGTTTGGGATGGTAGCTAGAGGCATGTAGATATGTTTGTCGGTCAGTTGGTTTACGGTATAAGGTGGTGTCTATGCGCCCATCCTGTATTTTTATAGTAGTGTCCAAAAAATGTATTTATTGCATAGATTGATTCATTGTTAGGTTGATTGTGGGGTGAAAATCATTGAATTTCTGGTGGAAGGTGTCCAGGGTCTGTTGACCATGTGTCCAGATGATAAAAATATCGTCAATGTATCGCAGGTACAAGAGAGGTTTGAGTGGGTAGGAGTTTAGGAAACGTTGTTCTAAATCCGCCATGAAGATGTTGGCATACTGTGGGGCCATGCGGGTGCCCATTGCTGTGCCGCTGATCTGAAGGAACAGGTCATCACCGAATTTGAAGTTGTTGTGGGTAAGGACAAATTGGCAGAGTTTGGTAGCAAAGTCCACTGTGGTTTTATCTGAAATGGTGTTCCTTATAGCTTGTAAACCATCGTTGTGTGGGATGTTGGTATACAGAGATTCCACATCCATAGTAGCTAGTATAGTATTGTTGGGAAGATTATTTAAAGATTGTATTTTCCTCAGAAAATCTGTGGTGTCACGTACATAGCTGGGAGCACTGATGGCATATGGTTTCAGAACAGAGTCCATATAACCGGAGACACCCACTGTAATAGTGCCAATACCTGAAATGATGGGGCGCCCTGGATTTCCTGGTTTGTGTATTTTAGGTAGAAGATAGAAAGTTCCTGGTCGAGGTTCTGTTGGTGTGTTTGTGAGGATCTGTTCTTGGATGTGTGGGGGTAGCTCCTTAACAATCTTGTTCAGTTCTTTTTTGTATTCTTGTGTGGGGTCTGAGTCCAGAGCCTGCAATAAACCCAGATGCCAACTTTGCTGCCACATACACCCGGACAACACCATTACTGGCCCCAACAACATCACACATACCATCTCGGGACTATTTAATTGCTCATTGTCTAACATTGTGTATGCCATCAAATGCCAACAGTGTCCTTCAGCTCTCTATATTGGACAAACAGGCCAAACCTTATGCCAAAGAATAAACGGACATAAATCTGACATCAGGAATCACAAGACAGAGAAACCAGTAGGAGAACACTTCAGTCTCCCAGGACATTCTATACAAGATCTCAAAGTAGCTGTTCTATTACAAAGGAATTTCAGAAATAGACTGGAAAGAGAAGCTGCTGAATTGCAACTTATTACCAAACTTAAAACCATGGAGAGACCTGGTCTGAACAAAGACATTGGATTCTTATCTCATTATACATGACAAAGCCATTTTTCACCTTCTCACCCCTTGCTCTTTCCTGTAAGACCTATTGCAGTCGTTAAGAGTCGTCAACAGGCTCATCACAGCTATCTGCCAATCATCCAATCCCACCACCCTTCTGAGTAATACCCCTCCCCACCTTCTCACTATATAGAAGGGTCTGGTGACTTCTGTTTCAGTGTATCTGAAGAAGTGTGCATGCACACGAAAGCTCATACCAAGAACTAACTTAGTTGGTCTTTAAGGTGCTACTGGAAAGAAGAGATAATGCTATTCAGCATCTAGTTTGGCGGCGGGGGGGGGGGGGCGGAGAACAGGAGCCCTCACAAACTGCAGTGCACTGCAAGTAATTTTTGTTTTTAGCTATCTGCTGATTTTAATTTGTTTTGATTTTTAAAAATAATAATAATACTTATTTTAACTGATTTTAATATTTTTCTCTCTCTCTCCCCCACTTCCTCCATGCAATGCATAGTTTTATAAATTTCTAGCATATCACCTCTTATTTGCGTTTTCCTTAAAGAGTCCCAATGTGGGACGCAGGTGGCGCTGTGGGTTAAAGCCTCAGCGCCTAGGACTTGCCGATCGAAAGGTCGGCGGTTCGAATCCCTGCGGCAGGGTGCGCTCCCACTGCTCGGTCCCAGCGCCTGCCAACCTAGCAGTTCAAAAGCACCTCCGGGTGCAAGTAGATAAATAGGGACCGCTTACCAGCGGGAAGGTAAACGGCGTTTCCGTGTGCGACTCTGGCTCGCCAGAGCAGCGATGTCACGCTGGCCACGTGACCCGGAAGTGTCTCCGGACAGCGCTGGCCCCCGGCCTCTTAAGTGAGATGGGCGCACAACCCCAGAGTCTGTCAAGACTGGCCCGTACGGGCAGGGGTACCTTTACCTTTACCTAAAGAGTCCCAAATGCTGCCTTATACCGAGTGGCAGCACATCGGTCCATCTAGCTCAGTACAGTCTACACGGACTGGCAGCAGCTCTCTGGGGTTTCAGGCAGGGAGCCCTCCCACCCTACCTGGAGGAGCAAGGTGGTTCTTTTTAATGAGATTCAGAAGCAATACAAACACAAGGTGATTGAAGATTTTATTCTAAACAGCAAGCATTACATACATTACCAAGCAAGGACTTCGATCTGCCACTGGGAAGCCGTCAAGAAGTGGCAAAGGGACACCACCAGGCAGCCTCAGGTTGCAGGACCCTCCGGCCATGAGTTTGTACACGAGTTTCACAGAAGTCCTGCCCAACACCATCTGATTTATTGCTAACTAAGTCTGTTAGCCTATGTGTCTTGCCTGACTAGCTAGTAAAGGTAAAGGTAAAGGGACCCCTGACCATTAGGTCCAGTCATGGCTGACTCTGGGGTTGCGGCACTCATCTCACTTTATTGGCTGAGGGAGTTGGCGTACAGCTTCCGGGTCATGTGGCCAGCATGACTAAGCCGCTTCTAGCGAACCAGAGCAGCGCACGGAAACGCCATTTACCTTCCTGCCAGAGAGGTACCTATTTATCTACTTGCACTTTGACGTGCTTTCGAACTGCTAGGTTGGCAGGAGCAGGGACAGAGCAACGGGCGCTCACCCTGTCGTGGGGATTCGAACCGCTGACCTTCTGATCAGCAAGTCTTAGGCTCTGTGGTTTAACCCACAGCGCCACTAGCTAGTGCAGATTATTAATTAGCTAGCCCCCTCTTCCGATACCCCACATTTTTCCAAACAATGTCTAACACAAAAGAAGGTCAGAAGGTACCCTGCAATTATCACTTATTCTGTCCACCAGATTATACATTAAAGGCTGCTCTCAGCCATCAAAGAGCAGAACAAGAGATAGAGGGGAAGTAAACAGAGGCAGGAAGAGGTTAAGGTTAAAGGACCCCAGGACGGTTAAGTCCAGTCAAAGGCAATTATGGGGTTGTGGAGCTCAGATTTCAGGCCGAGGGAGCCGGCGTTTGTTCACAGACAGGTTTCCGGGTCATGTGGCAGCATGGCTAAACCGCTTCTGGAGCAACAGGACACTGTGACGGAAACCAGAGAACACAGAAATGCCGTTTGCCTTCCCACTGCAGCGGTACCTATTTATCTACTTGCACTGGTGTGCTTTTGAACTGCTAGGTTGGCAGGAGCTGGAATAGAGCAACAGGAGCTCATTCCGTAACCAGGATTTGAACCACTGACCTTCCAATCAGCAAGCCCAAGAGGCTCAGTGGTTTAGAACCACAGTGCCAACCGCATCCCTGGCAGGAAGAAATGACCATGTCAGATCACTAAACTCCTCGAAATACAATTGTCTTCCAGATAGATTGCCCCTAGAGTGAGGGACTGAACCTGAAGCCTTCTGCAGTGCAAAGGCAGATGCTCTACACCACTGAGATACAGCCCCATCAAACATTAGATATGACTCTTACTATGATGGCTCCCTGAGATATATTTGCAAGCTGGGGAAAAAAAGGAGCAGCCAGACAGATGAGGGCAGGTGCCAATCCTACCTAGAATAAAACAGAACTGACTGGTGTGAGGCTTAAATGCCTTTCCCAACAACTGCTTATTTCAAGGCTTTGTCTCTTCCGCTTCTCGGGGGTTTTTCTTTTGCCTCCATCACCACAGATTGCTCAGCACTTCTCAGCTCCCCGACCCCCCCCCCCTTAAGTACCTGGAGACAAGAGGCAGCTGGGAGCAGGCAAGTGGAAGTTACAGCTTGACAAGAACCAAGAAATGCAACTGCTGTTATACCAAAAAGAAGTAGTAGTTTGCAAGGCAGAAGGTGAGAATAAAACCTTGGCTCTTTTTTTTTTTAAGGCAAGAGTTTCTGATTCTGGTAAAAAGCAGTCTCTTAATATGCCAGTGTGCCAGTTTTTTCCCTCTCGTCTCTCTCTCTCACTCTCTCTCCCCCAAATTGAAGTAGTCAGGGAAAAGCGTTTTATTTTTAGAAAGGCAACGTGCTCCTTTTGTCTGCTTCAGCAGACACCGCTGCATCACAGTAAGGCAATCCCATTGCAGCCGCAACGTGAACCGCATAGTCAAACACACAGGAAGTTCCTAGGCAATGTGAAAAAGCATTTACTGTGCTGTGAAGTCCTGACATGATGGTTATACATGTCAGGTTTCTAAAAAAGAAAAAGAAAAAAGAAATTAAGAGGTGGGAAGAAAACGCCAGGTACACTGTCATATAATGGGACTGCAGTTTCCATGTCAGAAGGGTAACTAAAACCAGCTTTGGAGGTAGAGAACAGGTGAGGCTATACCTGCCATGCCCAAAGTAAAGCATAGCTCAAGGCTAATAAATGCTTTGTGGGATTAGCTTTCATGGACAGCACCCTTCTACCTTGGCTGTACTAATGATTTTCTCTTTTTAAATATTGTCACAATGGTTCTACATCTATTTGCTTTTACGCATGGTTTAAGTTCGTTTGTTTTTACTTGGACAGTGCATTTTAGCAGTGTCTTGCATCTAATGTTATTTGTACATCGCTCAGAGAGCTTTTCGATCAAGCGGTTTATAAAGTTTCCCATGTAGCAACAAACTCTGCGGGACATTCTCAGTATCGTATTTCTGTGGCCAAAAGGGTGGTCTCTCTTTCACTCTTCAGCTGTTTGCTACTGCAATGGAATCCCTGGCATGGGCTGTTAAAAGCTACCTCACTTCCCAAGAGCGAAAGGTGAGGATTCTTCCAGGGAGCAGGCTGGGACCAGATGCAAACAGGCTCTTCCCCTCCTGGAACTGCCTGCATTCCACCCCAACAGTATATAATATACATACACAGAAAGGACAGTCTCTTGGCAGAGGATGTGGTCCTTTGTGTTAAGAATACTAATGCTCCCAGTCATGATGAATGATGAATGATTTAGCTCCATATGGCACAACTTCTGCCTATGAACTTAATGTCATGAAAGACAAAAGCAGGGATGTGGGTATTCTCTCTCTCTCTCTCTCTCTCTCTCTCTCACACACACACACACACACACACACACACACACACAACACAAACACACAAGAGTACATGGTCTCATGTCCAGGTATCCTGTTGTTCGTTTTGCTTTCTTTCTCTTAAACCAAGTTTCTTGCTATATCTGCAACTACTGAGATGTGCATGGGTGACAACCCCACCCCACCCAAGTTCCTGAGCAGGGGGTGGGCAGGGTTTTTGTGTTCCCCCCTTGCCTTGTCTGAGGCCAGCACATGAGACTGGCTGCAAACCAAAAAATAATTGCAGGAGGGTTGGACAAACACACACACTCCAAAAGTTGTATGGAAATGCCATAACATTAAGGCCGCTTACACAGCAAACAGATGCCCTTTCAGAATATGCTCCCCGAAAGGGGGGGGGGCGGGAAGAGGTAAAGATGCTTTGCAGCACAAGGTGTGTAGTTTTTCACATGGGTGCTTTCATTCAACACACACTGGTTTGTGAACTGCTATTGTCCCAGGGATGACTGTGCCATCTTGGGTTGGGGCATGTTAAAACCAGCCTCCAGGCAATGAGCATCCCACCACAGGGAGTTTGAGCACAATGTCCCCTTTCCTTGTTATGCCTCCTAGTCTCCATCTACCCTCCTCCCAAGAATATTGTGTCTCTCTCCATTTTCCACCAAACATGCAGGCTGCTAAGCTGCCAGCAATCATACCCGAGAGCAGGTCAGAACTCAAGAGCGGCAGAGCCTCATCAAATCAGACTCGCTGACAAAGGAAACAGTGTCTTGGGCTTCCTACAAAATGTAGGCTAAAATACCACCCATTTGCTTTCCGACCCATGCACTAAAAGATGATTTCCGCTGGCTAATTCTTCTGCTAAAACCCCCACAGGCCAGCTCTAATCCTTTTAAATAGCTTTGAGATTTCTGCTCATCTCTCCCAAATCTAGCGATCAAACGAACGAGCGTGAATGAGGAAAAGGAAAGAGGGACTCCCTTTAATTTGTATTTGAAGGTGGTGCGTGGAATGCAGAGGCAATGTATGGGGGGAGAGACTGAAACTGGGCCTTATAGCAGGTAGGAATGCAGTTGTGCACCATCTCTACATCAGTCTGACAGCTATTTTGTTAAAACACATGGAGACATCATGGAAACATAGGAAGATGCCTTGTAACAAGTCAAACTCTTGGGCCTATCTGGCTCAGAAGTTCTCCAGGTTTTCAGATTGGGGGCTAGGGTCTCTCCCAGCCCCACCTGGAGATGCCAGGGATTGAACCTGCGGCCTTCTGCATGCAAAACAGATGTTGTACCACTGTTGTGTGGCCCCTCCACAGTCACAATTACTAACAGTAGGTGGAGTAGGCTGGACTCTGGCTCAGGACACCAGAACCCACCACCCAGAGAAGAGCAGATGATGGGGCTGCAGCTAACAGTCCCTTCATCAAGCATCTGGTCAGGCAGGGGCATGTGAAGCGAAGTCCTAGTCACCAGAACATCCTTTCTTTCTTGAATTCATTTTGTAGGCAGGGGGTGCCTGATCAGGCATGTATATGGTCACAGACGCAACAAATCAATAATCATTCTCTACAACAAAATGGTGCTTATTTCCAAGGCAATGTGTTTAGCATCAGGGTAGCAGAAGCAAACCCAACATTATTCTTGCTTTCATGATGCTTCTATGATTTGAGAGAAAGCTGTGCACACACATATTATCATTACTAGTAATTATTGTTTTTAATACAGGCTTGGCAAACTATTGTTGTCGTTTTTGCTTTAACATGAGAGATGCAGACACAGTTTTAGAGCATGCCATAGCAGGGGGAAGAGAAATGTTATGTGTGCTTCTCAGCTAGAGTAATACATACTCTAAAAGAGTGTGTTTCTGCGTAAGCATTATGTCTAGGGTCTAAAAGGACCCAGCTGGGCCACTTGCTAATAGTCACTGATACACCTATCCACCATTGGTTTTGTCTAATCTGCTTTAAACAGACATCGAATTGGAAAATTAGCACAAGTAACTAAGAATCGTATTCTTACAATTATGGGCAAATAAAACTTTGCAGTCAAAGGAGCCTCAGTCCTACAAGCTCCCTGCTGCTTGCTTCCCTTTCCTTCTTAGACAGGTGTTGGCTAGCCAATAAAACTGCATCAGCCACACACACAAAAATCATACTGAATCAACTCTTTGTAATTTAGTACGCAACCCCAAATAATCTCTGGCTCTGCTAATATGTAGGCCTGGTTTGCATGTCACGTTAAGCCGAACCATGGTTTAGCAGGTGCATGCTATGTGTATGTGGGCTCTTGGAAAAGAGATTCTGGCCTCTTTGTACCATCCCAGCTGTTCTGCTGCTCTGCTAAACTAGGCCAAGTCATGGTGTTTGGCACATCATCCAAAACTGAGCTTGTGTCTTAGCTCTCCTGTAGGATAAACTCTGGTTGCAGTTCGCCCACAGAGAGCTAAACCACGAGCTCAGGTTTAGACAACAAGGCATGTCATAGCTTAGCTCAGTGCAGCGCAGCATGGGAGGAGTACAATCTCCTGTTCCAGAGTCTGCAAGTTCATGCTAAGGCAGGGGTTGGCAAATTACAGTCCACGGGCCAGATTTGGCCCAATTGCCCTCTGGATCCGGCCCGTGAACGGTTCTGCAATTGCTGCTTGGATCGGTGTGATCGCCTTTTTCAAAAAAAAATTGGGCGCCATTTTTTTGTGATTTCCTCCCAGGACTACATCGCCTAGCATGCTGCGAGGCTGCTCAGACTTCTGTGATGCTGGCCAATCTGAAGCCTTAGCAACCTCAGGCCTCCTCTCCATTGGCTGGTTTGACGTGAGCCGGTGGTCAATGGCGACCCTTCCCAAGACTCGCTGCTCCAATTGGGGCGAGGCACAGGGCAGGGCACCTTGTTGACATCTAGCTCCAAGAAGGGAGGAGGACAAGCGAAGGGGCGGGAAGAAGCGGGAGCAGAGAGCCTGCGAGGAGGAAGAGGAGGAGGAAGAGGACTCTTCTGTGCTGCTCGGCGGTGACACATTAGCAGAACGGTCATAGACACCTTGGGGTAGGGGCCCTTCCAACGGGGTGGCTGCAGCCCCTCCGCGCAAGCTGAGTTCCAGCGCCAGAGGGGCGCCCCCTCCCCTCCCCTCCCCAGCCCAGCCCAGCCCGCTCCATCTGAACGCGGTGAGTGGAGGTATCTCAGCCGCTCTATCTCCGAGGGAAGGAGGGAGGGAAGGCATAGGCGCGTGCACATGCGTGCTCATGCGCAGTCCAACCCACCACAAGTTCTGAGGGACAGACTCCACTAATCCAGAAATAGTACCTCGGGTTAAGAACTTTGCTTCAGGATGAGAACAGAAATCGCATGGCGGCTGTGTGGCAGCAGTGGGAGGCCCCATTAGCTAAAGTGGTACCTCAGGTTAAGAACAGTTTCAGGTTAAGAACGGACCTCCAGAACAAATTAAGTTTTTAACGCAAGGTACCACTGTACTACTTCCAGGTTAGCAGAGTCTGTAACCCAAAGTGTTGGTAACCCGAGGTACCACTGTAATAGATTGCCCAACTGTGAAATTTAGAGCTGTTGCTGGTTGTTTTCTTAATAGAGCAACATGGCTACCCCTTTTGTGTGTGTATGTGTGTGTTTTAATGCAGCGTATGTAACTTGGGCTTTTTACAAGCTGTGCACGTTCCTTTCGTAGCAGCCATCAGGCATTCCAGCAGAATAAAAAGAGAAAACTATTAGCAGCAGCATCCAAAGTGGTGATCAGCCAATTAGTTTTAATAGTTATGCTTTTAAAAGTTATCAAAACCGAGGCATTAATAGCAGGATATTTATTTATTTAATTTTTTTTTGTAAAATGGTAAGGAAATGGGGGCCCTCTACTTTTTGCAAACAGATGCTAGCAACCCTGATGTGAATCATTCTGTTAAATATATCATTAGCCAAACGAAGTTCTGTTAATGACACACGGCACACCCGTCATCCTCTGCCAAACCCCGGTGACCAAAACTTCCTGATTTTAGGTATCTCAGTTTGGCTCAGAAGTAGGCAGAAATGGGATTTTGTAAGATTTTCAGCCCCCAGCACTGGTTATCCTGACCTAAGAGAGCTTTGCTGGTTGGGCAACAAAAACTGTACATAAGTATCCTATCTAATTTATGTAACTAATAGATGTACTTTTTTGCTGTTTATATGTTCATACTACAGTGGTACCTCAGGTTACATACACTTCAGGTTACAGACTCCGCTAACCCTGAAACAGTACCTCGGGTTTAGAACTTTGCTTCAGGATGAGAACAGAAATCGTGCTCCGGTGGCACGGAGGCAGCAGGAGACCCCATTAGCTAAAGTGGTGCTTCAGGTTAAGAACAGTTTCAGGTTAAGAACGGACCTCCGGTACGAATGAAGTACTTAACCCGAGGTACCACTGTATATGGAAATCTTAAAGTATGCTAATTTTCATGTGTGGTTTAAAAATAACCATTTTTTTAAATAAAAAAAAATCCAAGCGATGGAATGAAGTTGAGAGAGAGAGAGAGAGAGAGAGAGAGAGAGAGAGAGAGTCTATAACACCACACACATGAAAGAGACACTGACTGGTTTATCTACCACTTCGATCGTAGATTGTTTTAACCTGGTTTTAAAGTTGTATTTTAAATCGCTGTTTAAATAATAATGATGACCTTACCCCAAAAGGGAAGGTTTGAGAGATGATCACATAGAAAAGAAAGATTCCTAATAAAATTTTTATCTGCCTGTGTGGTTTAGTGGTTAAGAGCGGTAGTCTCGTAATCTGGGGAACCGGGTTCGCTTCCCCGCTCCTCCACATGCAGCTGCTGGGTGACCCTGGGCCAGTCACACTTCTCTGAAGTCTCTCAGCCCCACTCACCTCACAGAGTGTTTGTTGTGGGGGAGGAAGGGAAAGGAGAATGTTAGCCGCTTTGAGTCTCCTTCAGGTAGTGATAAAGCGGGATATCAAATCCAAACTCCTCCTCTTCTTCTTCTTCTTCTTCTTCTTCTTCTTCTTCTTCTTATTATTATTATTATTATTATCCCATCTCAAAGGGCTTCAAGAAAGAATGTTAAGACCTTTCTAGATGTTTTCTAGTCATTTACTGTACCTTAGAGGGGAGCGGAAGGTATCATAATTTGCTTTTCTATAATTACCTAGAGTCTTTGGGCTTATCTTGAGCATTTGTTAACAGATAATCCCTTTGATCTCTGGAAAGTAGATTGCTAGCAGGGTAGGAGTTTGAGGCCTCTAACCTGGAGATGTCTCTTCCAATACCTGCATTCAGGCCAATATAATTGATATTCCTTTCTTGTCTATTGGAATGTATCTGGATATTATTTGGATAGGTGACAAAGGCAGGAGTCTTATAGCTGAAGAACTTTCTGCTTCTTTCCAGACTGTGATTCCTTTTCTCTAGTAAGTACAGGTTATTTGGACCACCTTTTAATTTGAAAAACAGCTCTCTGTCAGCGAACATATGAATTAGAGACCAAAATTTATCCCATACATCAGGATCCTGAAAGGTTAGTTCTCTAGCCAAAATTAGACATGTATTTACAATGTAAACCATTTCCTAAACCCAGGGAAACCCCTACAATGGACTGAATTCCTGCTTGCAGTTCAGATTCTGTTTTAATTATTCTGCTGGGTTTTTTCACTGGTCAGTTATGAATGACCACCCCCCTCATTCACAAGCTTTCAAAGTATGTTTATTAAGCCATCATTCGCTGCCTTTTCCTCCCATCTGTGCTATAGGGCAGGAAATGTGGAGAGCTGCCCTGAAGCCTTCAGAGTTCCATCGAAAGACGCCAGCTTGTACAAATTAGATTAGGTGACAGACCCAGATCATTTCCTTGGAATGTAGCAAGTGGATTATTAGCATACTCATCCCCTATCAGTAGCCTTGTATCTGAAGGAGTAAAGAGATGAATGGAAAAGGACTCCTGCAGTCCATCTCATGAACATTCACTCAGGTTTCTGAGTTCAAGTTCCAATCTTGATGGGTGTAATTTAATTGTTTGGTTGCTGAATTTGATAGGGACTTGGTGAACTCAGACCTATCTCCATCTCTGATGTACCTTCAAACCATCAATAAACTCAGTTTCTGCATGGGAGGGTCTCAACCTATGGGCCACAGTTAGAATTCCTGTCTACACTAACCAAACCAGTGTACCAATTATGGCATTCAAAGCCAAAACTTCCTTTTCTAATGTGTCAGTTCTACTAAACATACCCTCTGCTGTTTGTTTAAACAGGAGACACTGGTCATGTAAAAGTTCCCATAGTGAGGAACTTTCAGTCTCTGCTGTAGCCAAGTCTCTTATGTCAAGATACTCAATGTACATGGATGACACTTTGTTATATGGATTAAGCTGGGGTTGCCTGGGAGCATATACCATATTTTTCGCTCTATAAGACGCACCTAGTTTTTGGAGGAGGAAAACAAGAAAAAAAATATTCTGAATCTCAGAAGCCAGAACAGCAAGAGGGATCGCTGCGCAGCGAAAGCCGCGATCCCTCTTGCTGTTCTGGCTTCTGGGATAGCTGCGCAGGCTGCATTCGCTCCATAAAACGCACACACATTTCCCCTTACTTTTTAGGAGGGAAAAAGTGAGGCTTATAGAGCAAAAAATATGGTAGATCACTTCCTAGCAAGTCCAGATCAACTGACCAGTTAGCTAAGCTTTCATTAAAGGAGCATGTAGCAAAACCTCTTACTTGGGATAAGGTATCTCCAGGGCTGTCCATGTAAGACATTATTAACTTTATCTTCCCACAACTGCTTTGCCAATACCTGCGTCTTCCTTGACGAGTCACAATAGTCCAACACAGATTTCTGGACTAAATCTGGCAAAGGAGTTCTGGGCGCGTTATCTGAAGTACTGTAGGCCTGTGCTTATGTAATAACCATGTGAAAACTGTGGAGTACCCTTCAAGTCAAGATGGACGTCTAAACATTTCTCATCAGCAGCTGAGCCAAAACAGCTGCTCCCCTATCGCCTGTCCTCCATTTAAAATATGTGGTTTTTTAAGCCCACGCAGAAGTAATGCAGATAAAAACAGATATTTTCCTTGCTTGCATGTGGCAATTATCATTAGCTGCTGGTCCAACTGGCTTTAAAACCATTCAAGATAAAATAAATTAAAACAAGGACAGACCGCAGAGCTCAAGGACAAGCAGCCTTACTCGTTACCATCTCCATCTGAAAAAAGCTGGTTTGAGAGATGCCAGCACCCTGAATAAACAGTGGATTGCCTTTATCAAGGGTAGCCAACATGGTGCCCATTAACAGCAGGGACAATGACCAGAGATGATGGGAGCTGTAGTCTAGCAAGCTCTGGAGAGCATAATGTAGGGCATCCCTAGCCTATATCAATGCAAGAATCTACAAAAATGCAAATACAACACACTGGCTAATAACTGTTGGTGAATATATAATGATGTATATATCATACAACACATCTCACAAAATACACAAGTAACTACAAGTAGTTATATAGAGTAGTTACAGTGGTACCTCAGGTTACAGACGCTTCAGGTTACAGACACTTCAGGTTACAGACTCCGCTAACCCAGAAATAGTACCTCAGGTTAAGAACTTTGCTTCAGGATGAGAACAGAAATCGCATGGTGGCGGCAGAGCAGCAGCGGAAGGCCCCATTAGCTAAAGTGGTGCTTCAGGTTAAGAACAGTTTCAGGTTAAGAATGGACCTCCAGAACGAATTAAGTTCTTAACCCGAGGTAATAATTAGAGTATATGCAGAGTATATACTGTCCTTTTGAGGCTTCTGAGAGACATCTTCCTTTGAGAGATGTCTTCCTTTGAGAGACGGCTTGGCATTCCTCGCTATTCATTGATTTGTTTGGTTCTTTGTTTGACTCTGATATATATAACTACTTGTAGTTACTTGTACAGTGGTGCCCCGCAAGACGAACGCCTCGCAAGACGGAAAACCCGCTAGATGAAAGGGTTTTCCGTTTTGGAGGTGCTTCACTAAACGAATTTCTCTATGGGGTTGCTTCGCAAGACGAAAAAATCTTGCGAGTTCCCGCGGGTTTTTTTCGCTCCCCCCCCTTTCCTAAGCCGTTAAGCCGCTTATCAGCTTTTCCGCTGATAAGCCGCTTCTCGGCTGATCACTAAAAGCCGCTAGACCGCTAATAGCGCTAATCCGCTAAGCTGTCAATGGGCTTGCTTCGCAAGACGAAAAAACCGCAAGACAAAGAGAATCGTGGAACGGATTCTTTTCGTCTTGCGAGGCACCACTGTATATATTGTGAGATGTGTTGTATGATATATACATCATTTTGAAGTGGCTTATTCGTATATTTTGAATGACATTACAACCAAATATATATTCACTAACGGTTATTAGCCAGCGTGTTGAATTTGCATCTTTGTAGATTGTTACATTTTGCAACACAGGGGTTTCTGTTTGTTCAGATTACAGTGGACGCTCGGGTTGCGAACGTGATCTGTGCGGGATGCACGTTCACAACCTGCAGCGGCGCGTCTGCGCATGTGCGACCTCCGAAACCTGGAAGTAACCCGTTCCGGTACTTCCAGGTTTCGGAGCATCCGTAACCTGAAAAAACACAACCTGAAGCATCTTTAACCAGAGGTATGGCTGTATTATATCAATGCAAGGCCTGTATCAGTGCATGCCTTCTCAATTATTACAGTCTTGTGCAACACGGATCCTAGTTGCTGGTGTTTCTTTGTTAAAGAGAAAAGCTCAGTTGCTAGAAAATGTTTTTTTCCCCCCAAGGAATGAATGACAAGTGAGACCGCATAGTTCTTGCTGGGGTACAGGATGGTCCTGTGGGTGCAAAAACGCATGTAGCACAAACTACATATATGTACGTACCACTCCAAGTGCTTTCTTAACTTCCTCGCTCTCCCCTTCCTGCCCCCCTCCCCAAAATGCTATTGCAAATTGACACCAGCTGCACTTCATGGCTTTTTGCCTGGTTGCTTTTCTCAGACCCTCTACCAGATCATTTTCCCAAGGAAGGAGAAAAATGATAAAGCAAAGCAGCAGCGCCACTTGGCATATGGACAACCTCCCACATCGGGGGAAGAAACTGTGCCACAAGGTTCTGCTCCCAAGAACAAAAGCCCACTTCTAAGCGGGGGAAACTTCGTTGAGGACCCCAGCAGAGGAAACCACCAGCTTAAAAGGACATAGCTCAGCAGTTGAGCACCTGTGTTCCATCCCTGGCATTCTCCAGGGAATGCACACCATCTGAAATGCTGGAGAGCTGCTGCCAGTCCGTGCAGAGAACACTGAACCAGGCAGACTAATGGCCTCACTCAAGAGACACAAAAAGCTTGAAAATCTCTCGCTGCCGTTTACAAGAAACTACAGTGGTTTTCGTGGCAAACATCTGGACGATTTTGCTTCATTTCTGTTGCTAAAGCCTTATCGTTTCAACTTTTGTTCCCTACTTTGAACCCTGGAGAAGTGTCTCACGAGTAAGTGTAACTTTTTTACTTGGTGCTTTCTGGCGAGCATCACTATGCACAATCTTTGGGATTTTTAAGTGCCATTATTAGTAGCACGGCAATTGAATTTATGACTCCACCTTTCTATAAAAGTACAAAAGGCATCTTACACAAAATCCAAAATGAATTTTTGGATTTGACTCTGATAAATTAAAATGCTTTTGGAATCCTTAAATATTTCTACCCCTCAGAAAGACTTCAGGGAGAGGCAGAAGCTAAATGCATGAGTTGGCCAACAGAGTATTTATTTTAAATTGTGTAGGATGCCACTGGGGAGTTCTGATTAAATACTACCACTTACAGGCAGTATACTGGATGGCAACCTCTAGTGGAGTCAACTTGAGGAGTGACAGTTCCTTTGGGATAAGAAAATCAAAAGCCTTTTCGGTTTATGAAACACAGACGAGGCTTTTTGCAGCAGAAAAGTGAATGAGGGTTGACATGCATGTAAGTTGCCTGCCTTCCCTGTATGAATTGTTTGTGACACGCTAAGGGATAAAAAATGGCTTAGGGAATATTTCAGTTACATAGCTGTATTTGCTCTCTTTTTGGGTGGGTGGGGGTTCACGCAACACTTTTTTCCCCCCCCCCAAGAACGAATATTCTTCCAGATCAGTTACTGTGTCTCTTGTAAAGTGATGGAGTTTACAGGGGGGAAGAACAGGATAATTTTTCAAGTGTTAGAAAGGAAGCGCATTGTGCCAAATGTGAAGAGTTACTCCAACCACAATGAAAACAGAGAGGGCCTAATATAGATTAGATTAGACCACTGCTAGGAGCTCCCAGTCTCTGTGGTTACTTGCCCAGAAATTTAGCTGGTGTTTACTTTGAGAAAACTGAAACTGGGAGCAGCCAGAGCAAAATGCCTGGTTGGCTGATTAAATTTAAGTATCCTTTCCTTCCTGCCGATGCCTGTAGAAGCCCACGGTGTATTGATCTAAGCCTTCAGATGAAGTTCAGACAGAGCTCCCCACCACTTATGAATGCTGGTGGGAAGCAGGGAAACAAAACCACCGGGTTTCACACTGGTCTTCCAATAATTTGGTTGTTATTCTTTAAAATGCATGCCAACATTCGTAGGAAAGGGATGGGGGCCGTGATAGACAGGTACCGCTTGTATTTTAAGAGATCAGCATGAGGCTTTTCTTACAATTGCTGGACAACAGAGTTTATCGCCTTCATGGTAATACTTTGGGAAACTCTTGTAGCACAATGCTAGGCAGGTCTACTCAGATTTAACACCAACGAAGTCTAATGGGACTTGCTGGCTTGTTTCGAGCCACAGGGAAGTCAAAACTATGGGTTCACACCCTTTCAATTTTTAGTCATGAATCCTTTGCCCTTTAAAGCTCTCACCTGATCTTTTCAGACTGGGGGTAGGGAAAAGATAGATTAGGATCTCAAGGAAGATCCCTGCATGATTTGCAGTAGGTCAGCAAGAGTTTTAAAAATAGCAACAAAAGGCTATCTCCCTTCTGAATTAGAGACCTGGAATCTCTGATCTGCAGTAACTCAACTCTAGCCTGAATATTAGAATCTCTGATCTGTTAAAAAAAGAAGTAAAATGTAGATTTGTATTGGATTAAGTAGGTCATCTCAGTACTTGGCTCAAAACGTACAGGAGCTAAGGGGCTCCATCTCCTGAGCCACCACTTCACGTCTGGCCCTGTTTGGTGGGTCTCAGGGTTCTATTTAAAAATAAAGTAGATATTTAAAACCAGGAGTCTTCTCTGCAATTTCTCTACAAATAAGTGAAGGAAAAAACCACCTAGATAGGCTGCCAAAACCATCCCCTCCTCCCCATCGTCTGAAGTCTAAGTGAACTTTTTGGAAGGGGCACAGATTCTGAATGAGGCTCTGTGATTAAACTTAGGCTACCAGGCTAAAACCTATGTCCTGGCAGTCTTCCAGGCACAGGGGAAGTGTGGTTGCAGGAATAAAAGCCAAACTGGGTTGCCCTCCAGATGTTGATGAGACTCCAATGAAGATAATCCCTAACCACTAGTCATGATGTCTGGAGCTGATGGGAGTTGGGAGTTGGAGGGCACTACATTGTATAACCCTGTTGTAGGGCAACAATCCACTTTTAATTGTGCAACCACTTTTAATCTGAGTTTACAATATGTACTTGGATCCCTCCTACAAAGGAGTGACAATCTAGACCAGCGGTTCTCAACCTGTGGGTCCCCAGATGTTCTTGGACTACAACTCCCACCATCCCTGAGCTCTGGCCTTGTTAGCTAAGGGTGATGGGAGTTGTAGTTCAACATAATCAGGGGATCCACAGGTTGAGAAAGGCTGATCTAGACTCACCCTTACAAGGGGAATCAGCCCAGAGCCTTCTTCATGAGAAGATGCGTCTGCAACCACTAGTAGCCGTTGTTGCTAAACACAGACCCCCCCATGGTAGAAATCATGGGGTGATGCCTTATGCTGAATCAGACCACAGTGCTCCTTCTAGCTCAGTATTATCTCCAGCAGTTTTCGAGGGTTTCAGGCAGCAGTTCTCTCCCAGTCCTAATCTGGAGATGCCGGGGATTGAACCCGGGACTTGCTGCAGGCAAAGCAGATGCTATAGCACTTCCTCAATTCCATCCACAAGTTCAGAGGCAGTGTGCCAACAAGTTGCTGGGTTTAGCAGCATGAGAGAGATGCTGCTTGATGTTGGATTGGATGGATCTGCCGTTTGATTCAACAAGAGACAAGAACATCCAATTTGTGCAGCTGATCTCAGGCAGCCTTTCATTTATCTACCTGCAAAACAGTCCTCATCCCTTGAGTGTGTGTTTTGCACACACTCTGCCCTCCAGATGTTTGGGGACTACAACTCCCATGATCCCTAGCTAACAGGACCAGTGGTCA
This sequence comes from Podarcis cretensis, assembly GCF_951804945.1. Taxonomy (NCBI): domain Eukaryota; kingdom Metazoa; phylum Chordata; class Lepidosauria; order Squamata; family Lacertidae; genus Podarcis; species Podarcis cretensis. The sequence goes on from NC_137186.1 coordinate 34,057,189, forward strand.
GGGATGATGGGAATTGTAGCCCCAAAACATCTGGAGGGCCGAGTTTGCCTATGCTTGTAATATAGACAATACTGAACGGATGGGCCAATACGACCTCTGTTCCTAAACCAGGGCTGGGGAATTTTTTCCAGCCAAAGGGCCACATTCCCTTCTGGGGGCCACAGGCCAGTAGGGGGCAGGGCTAGAAGCAAAAGTGGGTGGAGCAGTGAATGTAAATTTCACATTTGCACAGTAGGCTAGTTTACACTTACATACACACACAGCCTCCTTCTAACTGGATGCAGAAGAGAAAAATCTCCACATCCTGCTCAAAGAAGCCAAAATGAAGGTTATCAATAGCAAAGTGGTTTCAGGCCCTTGTGGCTTCCTGGCAGCTTTCTGATGCCTCTATCTTTTCTTAAGTCTCCATATAACAGGATGAGATGAGATGTCGTAGCTCAGTGACACAGACAGAATAGAATTAAGGGCTGACACTTGTCTGCTCGCAGCGGATGCAGCCAAGCCTAGACAGCCTGGCTCGAAAGAGCCCAGTTACAGCATACGCAATAGCTAGCAAAGGATGGCTTGCAAAATATGTGTCTTTCTTCCCCATTTCCACTCCCCTTCAGTCCTGTCAAGGGGGCAGCCAATGAACAGCCACAGGAGAGGTTTATTGCCTTTGTGCACTATTTGCGAGCTTCGTGGATGCCCACTGTGGAAAACAAAGTGCTCGACTGGAATGAGCCTTTTGCCTAAGTAATTCAGGGAGACAAGGAAACTGCCTAATTCTGAGTCAGGCTACTGATTCATCTAGTATTGTGCATAATGACCAGCAGCGGCCGTCCAGGGTTTCTTTCAGGCAAGGATCTCTCCCAGCTCTACTTTGTTTTTTTGTTTTTTATAATATTTATTAAATTTTAGTTTAACAATAAAATACAATGATAATAACATAATTTTTTCCAATATCCACATTTCATACTCATCTTTGGACTTCCTCACAACCCTTGTTCCTGCTTTCTAGGCTCATAAATTTTACCAGCAAATTATTAACTTGGTTTAATTCATATAGTATAATTTTCCAATATTAATATCTCAAATTTTGGGATTTAACATACTCTTATTGAAACTTAATCATAAAATGTTACTTATCCAAAATTTATCTTTTCATCTTCCAATTAAATTTAAATTTATATTCTTTATAACTAGTTTGTTGAAGCCATGTTTTTGCTAATCTTACATCTTTCTTAACATTCATACAATTTACAATATTTTTGTAGATAGTCCTTAAATTTCTTCCAGTCTTCCTCCACCTCTCCCAGCTCTACTTTGATATACTGGGAAATGGAACATGGAACTTTTTGCATGCAAAGCACATGCTCTACCACTAAGCCACACCCCCTCTGAATATTCAGCAGCACTCATATTCTTAGGGCCCAGTTCCAGACGTGGAACGTACAATTCATAAACTTGCCACCCAGCTGTGGAAGTGTCCATAAGTCAAGTGCTAGAAGGCTAAAACAAGGAGGTAAAAGTGAGGGGTCCATACCTGGGGCACCCCTGGGAGATGCTGCAGGTATTTCAGGTTAGGTAGAGTAAACTCCTCAGACCAGCAAAGTCAAGTGATTGTGCTTTAATAGGATTGTTTTATTGTCCATTTATGGAGGGTCATATTTTAATGTTTCTGTAGCTCATTTTCATATGTTGTAAAATGCTTAGAAGCCCATTTTTGCATTTGTAAGAAGTAATAATAATAATAATACTTTTTTTTATTTATACCCCGCCCTTCCCAGTTTAAAAACCGGGCTCAGGGCAGCTAACAGCAAATATAAAGCATTGATTAAAATGTGACTTAAAAACAGCAAAAAACAGCATAAAATACAACATAAAATGCAGCATCAATATCAATAAAATTCAAAAATTCAAGGGTCATTTTTTTTGGGGGGGGACCCCAGTCAGTAGGCATCAAATGATCACCAGGGCTAACTGGCCAAGTTGGTCCTACTAGGGCCAGCAAGGGGATCCCAGAATGTGGGGTCCCAGAAAGTAAATAGTAGTAGTTTTCCAACTATTTTCCAGGAATTTTCCAGTTCCACCTATTAGCACCTCTGGGGATTGGCTGCTATTTTCTTCAGTCTGCACAACTAGTTATGCCATTTATTGCACCTTTCTCCAAAGATATGGGGGCCCCAGAGAGCATACGTTTTCTCCCCACTGCATTCATTTTATTATTATTGAAGCAGCCTTGTGGGGTATCCTAGGGTAAGAGTGTGCAGCTGGCCTGAGGACAATCAGAGTGTTTCATGGCTGAGTGTGGCTTTGAGCCTAGTCTTCCCTGGTTCTAGAGCAACACCCCAGGAAGTAAACCACTCAGGCTCCAAAACATAGGCCTCATGCAAATTCATCAGTGTTTTACTGCTAATTTATCCAAACACACATGTTTGAATGTACTTTTACCTAATATACACATTTTTGCACAGCAATTTCCCTGAAGATAATGCATTTTTGTATTCTGTTTTTTTAGAAATATGTATTTTTCTATGTACACCATACCATAGTTTATGAATTTTTGCACTGCATTGCAAAATTCAGAGACGTTTGAATTTCAAAGGGTGTCTGAATTTCGGTTCATGCACTCTTTTATAAAATGCAAATTTCATAGGTTCATATTTAAATGAGAATTTATCCTCCATCCCTACTCCCCAGTGATTGCACTTGAAATCTGAAGAATTTACTCCTCTGCAAAACTATTTGCTACTCATCCGGCAGCAGCGTGCTTGGACTTAGGAGAACTTTAGGCACTGTATGTTTTGTTCCAAGACTTCTGAAATGGAATTCAACCAGCCATGAGTTGCCCGGGGAGGGGGGTGAAGTAGATTTTATCTTATGGGTATTGCATTTCTCCTGCTTCAATGGTTTTATTTGATCACTTAATCTCAGGAAGCTTTCTAAGGAGTGCATCTACAGGCACTTAAATCTGCTTTGGATAGCAGTATTTCTAATCCATAATTCACTCTTTCACTGGAAAGAAGAAACAGGGGTATCTACGCAACAAGAAGAAGCATCTCTTCAAATCTTACAGGCCCACCTTCAGTGCCGACTGCTCAGGACACCCCAGAGAAGTGCTTCCCCCAGCCTTTCCCCCAGCTCTGGATTATTTTGCAGCTCAGGCAATAAGGCAGCAAAACAATTTCCTGATGAAGTAGGAAATGAGCTTTGGAATGAGTTCAGGAACCTTCAGAACAGGGATTTAATTGAAAGCGCTTGGAGCTCAACAGCCCTACCAAGAAGCAAGTGCGCCATTTCTGAAAGCACAGCCATCAATGCATGTTTCATAGGCCAGGCCACCGCTCTTAAGAAATTATATTACTACTACTACTACTATTAGAGATTTTCAAAATGGCACTGTTATGAGGCACAAAAAGGGTCAAAGCTCTCACAAATTGGGCCCTAAAGCTCTCGCATTGAGAAGCTAAGTTTACAACATGAAGTAAGGTCCCAAGACTGACATAAGAAAATGCTACAGCACCCTACCATTAGACCGCCCTTCTTCCCAGGCAATGCCCATTTCTGACTGTGCTTTGCACATTCCTTGAGTGTTTCTTTCCTGTTGGGATGTGATCCTGAACTCTGATAACATTTCTAGCTTGCCTGAATAGAAGACAGTGAGAGGTGTGGAAGGTTGGGTGTGGAAATTCACCTATTGCGCAAGAAGGTTGAATTAAAAATTGCTGCACCGCCCACTTTTGCCACTGCTCGCATGTGGCCCCCAAAAGGTTGCCATGAAGGGAATGTGGCCCTTAGGCTGAAAAGGGTTTACCCATGCCTGCTGCATGGGTTTGGGTTTTTTGGGAGATGGAAGTTTTGCAGGGCCAACCTGAGACATTTTACTGCTTGAAGCAAATAAGAAGCAGCAAGGAAACAGGTGGTTTATGAACATATTCATAGACTATATTTGTATATAAAATATTGCAAGGTGGTACACAACCTAAGTGGGACGTGGGTGGCACTGTGGGTTAAACCACAGAGCCTAGGACTTGCCGATCAGAAGGTTGGCGGTTCGAATCCCCGTGACGGGGTGAGCTCCCGTTGCTCGGTCCCTGCTCCTGCCAACCTAGCAGTTCAAAAGCACGTCAAAGTGCAAGTAGATAAATAGGTACCGCTCAGGTGGGAAGGTAAATGGCGTTTCTGTGTGCTGCTCTGTTTCAGCAGAAACAGCTTAGTCATGCTGGCCACATGACCCGGAAGCTGTACACCGGCTCCCTCGGCCAATAAAGTGAGATGAGCCCCACAACCCCAGAGTCGGCCACGACTGGACCTAATGGTCAGGGGTCCCTTTACCTTTACCTTTACACAACCTAAAGTCGAATCTTACTTCCAACACTGGTGACAAGACAGTGTCCTTCATGGCACCAGAGGACAGGCTAATTTATGGGATTATGGAGAGACCGTGTGACACATTCACCATCACTCAGCTACCATGCCTGTCCCCTCCCTCCCTCTGCCTAATGGTAGGGTTGGTCCTCAAGCAGACAGAAGGTCAGCTTCCTCTATTAACCTTTCACTTACAAGCTGAATGATCCCCACTGTTGTACTTCCAAAAACAATAACCCATTCTAGCCATAGACCAGACTTCCTCAATCTTGGCCCTCCAGATGTTTTAAGACTACAATTCCCACCATCCCTGACCACTGGTCCTGCTAGCTAGGGATCATGGGAGTTGTAGGCCAAAAACATCTGGAGGGATGAGGTTGAGGAAGCCTGCCATAGACGGTGAAAAAGCTGCAATGCATGCTATAACTCAAGTGGTGCCTCGTCAGATTGACACCGAGGGTTTACATCATAAGCATGGAGTTTATCAGGGTAGGAACAGAAGTTGGAAATATTATATATGGATCCAGATAGAACCACATACAAACTCTAATGATTATACTCCTGAGAAGCTGCTGGTAGGGAAAGATAAATTATTGGCAGGTCTGAGCTACTATAAAAGCTCTTTTTTACCCACAGCATTTGAAAAATAGCTCCCTGTACTCTGTTTCAAACCAGTAGTACACAGCAGAGTGCTTGGACAAAGCAATATTTCAGCCTGTGGGATCCATCTTGAATTCCTTGGGAAGCTAAGGTACTGTTTAGTTCCAAGCACAGCTGCTGAAATATTTGAAGATGGTTGGTGGGATGGGAAAAGGCAGAGAGCTCAGCCCATTAGGATACCCTTGGTTCCAAGTGTATTTGAAATTCTGTTGGAAGAAGAAAGGGGTTCACCTGGCCAAACGGGAGATGTGGAGCTATGACGTATAATAATAATAATAATAAATAATAATTTATTATTTGTACCCCGCCCATCCGGCTGGGCTTCCCCAGCCACTCTGGGCGGCCTCCAACAAAGATAAAAAATACACTAAAATGTCACATATTAAAAACTTCCCTGAACAGGGCTGCCTTCAGATGTCTTCTGAATGTCAGGTAGTTGTTTATCGCTTTGACATCTGATGGGAGGGCATTCCACAGGGTGGGCGCCACTACCGAGAAGGCCCTCTGCCTGGTTCCCTGTAACTTGGCCTCTCGCAGTGAGGGAACCGCCAGAAGGCCCTCGGAGCTGGACCTCAGTGTCCGGGCAGAACGATGGGGGAGGAGACGCTCCTTCAGATATACTGGACCGAGACCATTTAGGGCTTTAAAGGTCAGCACCAACACTTTGAATTGTGCTCGGAAACGTACTGGGACGTAATGAAACATACACAAAGGAATCTGCTGTTGAAGCAAAGATACAGAACCTAGCGCAAATTTAGATATTCCTACCCTTCTGAACACATATGGTGCAAAACACAAAGGACATATCAATCCAGGATATGCTGGCTGTATATACTGTAGTGACCAAGAGTGTAAAGGCAGTTACCGTATTTTTCGCTCTATAAGACGCACCAGACCACAAGACGCACCTAGTTTTTGGAGGAGGAAAACAAGAAACAAAGTATTCTGAATCTCAGAAGCCAGAACAGGAAGAGGGATCGCTGTGCAGCGAAAGCAGCGATCCCTCTTGCTGTTCTGGCTTCTGGGATAGCTGTGAAGCCTGCATTCGCTCCATAAGACGCACACACATTTCCCCTTACTTTTTAGGAGGGAAAAAGTGAGTCTTATAGAGCAAAAAATATGGTAAGTCCTCAGGTCAATTTGCATCTCTAACACACAACTCTGTAGAAGCAGTCTTAGACAAGCTGATATATCTGCAATATGGTGACAATACCAGTGTGCCTTGGGCTTGCACTGGGAGTTGGTCCAACCTCAGTCTGCCCTCAGCCATCCCCTGCCTGCCTTTCAGGGCTGTTGTAAAGATCAATAGAGTGCGCTGGACACTCAAAAGCACTACATAAAAAATGCTAGACACACTGTGTGGGTGGGTTGCACGCACGTGTGTGTGTGTGTGTGTTTTGTAAAAGAATCCACCCTCTAGTTCAGAAGTACTGAATTTCAGACGCAGGGGCCAAATGTATCACTTGAGACCTCTCTGTTTGGTCCTTGGGGAAATTGACATGCCATCTTCCCTCTCCCCAAGCCTTGACACTCTGCAGTCTGGTTCTACACCTTACTTGAGTGCTTTTGCCTGGCTTGAATGTGTCTTTGAACCAACTTGGTAGACCACAATTCCCATCATCCCAGCTTGCTTTCCCACGATATTGCTGGACTACAACTCCCATCATCCCAGACCACTGGCCATGCTTCTTGGGGCTGATGGGAGTTGGGAATGCAACATCCTCTAGAAAGTTTTTAACACTCGATTGGGAGCCACCCAGAGAGGCTGGGGAAACTCAGCCAGATGGGCGGGGTATAAATAATAAATGATCAATGCAGATGGTGACAGCAGCCACGAAATTAAAAGACGCCTGCTTCTTGGGAGAAGGGCAATGACAGGCCTAGACAGCATCTTGAGAAGTAGAGACATCACCTTGCCAACAAAGGTCCGTATAGTTAAAGCCATGGTTTTCCCAGTAGTGATGTATGGAAGTGAGAGCTGGACCATAAAGAAGGCTGATCGCCGAAGAATTGATGCTTTTGAATTATGGTGCTGGAGGAGACTCTTGAGAGTCCCATGGACTGCAAGAAGATCAAACCTCTCCATTCTGAAGGAAATCAGGCCTGAGTGCTCACTGGAAGGACAGATTGTGAAGCTGAGGCTCCAGTACTTTGGCCACCTCATGAGAAGAGAAGACTCCCTGGAGAAGACCCTGATGTTGGGAAAGATGGAGGGCACAAGGAGAAGGGGGCGACAGAGGACAAGATGGTTGGATAGTGTTTTCGAGGTTACCAGCATGAGTCTGACCAAGCTGCGGGGGGCAGTGGAGGACAGGAGTGCCTGGCGTTCTCTGGTCCATGGGGTCACGAAGAGTCGGACACAACTAAACGACTAAACAACAACAACAAATAATAAATTATTATATATTATTATCAGAATGTCCAGTGTAGTCATGGAAGAAGATCGGGGTTTCAAATGCCTACTCAGCCACAAAGCTTACAGGGTGACCTTGGATCAATCGCCATAAGGTCACCCTCTCTAGGCCTAGCGTACGAGAGGGCTATTGTGAACAGAGATGGAGAGGAGAAGGCAAGCATTTATACGCTGACAGAAGTGATGGATAAAAACCATGCATTTTTCACCCTGTCTCAAACCACTAGAAATTGTGGACTTCCAATGAAGCTGAACGTTGGAAGGTTGACCACGGACAACAGAAGCAACTCCTTCAGGTAGCTAAACTGTGAAACTTCATTCATTCCCTGAGGGCTAGCAACGCCCACCAATTGGGTTGGCTTTAAATGGGGATTAGGCAAATGCATGGCAAATGGGACTATTAATGGCTACTAATCAGAAAGGTATGTTCTACCTGCAGACAGAGACAATATGCTTCTGAAATACCAGTTGCTGAGTCCCCTACCATGCTGAAAGACTTGCATTTTACGCAATATAAACATGCCAGCATTTAGATTTTGCTGATACATATTGCGAACGCTTTTGATTCGTGGCGGTCACACCATGCAAATTACTAGTTCTCCCAATGCCATTTGCACAGAAATTGCCCGACAGAAAAGAGAGAGGGAGGCCTGGACAAGGCATGGCATGTGTCCCATCCCCCCCCCCCCCGGAAAGGAGGAGCGACAGTTCTCCACACTAGGCGTTGCTAGGAAACGCAAGGACCAGCCCTCCCCGCTGCCTACGGCACAGCACAACTCCTTGTTTTGTCTTATTAACATGGTTTACATTAGCAGCCTCGAAGCAAGAGCCGCACTCTGACAGATTAACAAGAAGGCGAAGCGAGGAATCACTTCGGAACTTTTGTGAATAAGGAGGCAGCTGACACCGCTGGCTTTTGAAGGACTCCTGCAAAGCTGTCTCTGTTTCCTACTAACAAAGGGGCCTGCAGACACGAACACTGAAATGTCAACAACAGCTGCGTTCATAAGAAAGGGCCGTATTCCCTTCTGGGGGCCACACTTCCAGTGGTGGGTGGTGCCAAAGGCAAACATGGACACAGCAGCAATGCACATCTTCTCCTTTGTACAGTTTCTACACACACACACACACACACAGAGAGAGAGAGAGAGAGAGAGAGAGAGAGAGAGAGAGAGGAGTTCTGCATCCCCCATCTGGGCAAGCAAAAGGCATTATCAGAGTTCAACACATTCCACCCAGGGAGAAAAACTCAAGGAGGGTGAAAAGCAGGGCCTCTGAGGAGTGTGGAGTAGCAATAGCCCCAAGGGCCAGAAAGATGGGCTTTGAGGGCCACAGTTGTCCCCTAGGGCTGAAGTTCCCCACTCCCTGACATAATGCATAACATACCTGGGATAGCCCAGTTGGTAATCTCATGGTGGAAGGTTTGAGCCCCATGTTGGGCAAAAGATTCGTGCCTTGCAGGGGGTTGGACTAGATGACTCTCGTGGTCCCTCCCAACCCTGCAATTCTATGATTCTTTGTAGGGGCTCCACTGTCACAGAGTACAGGGATGAGCACCAGCTTAAGCAGCTGTAAAAAGTGGATTGAACAAACTGGATGGGGCCTGGGAAAGGAACCGCAAATGGCTAAATGGCTATGTACCTCTGAACACTAGGTGAACAGCCAGGGGATGAGGATGGGCTGTTGCTTCTGTACTCTCATCCAGCAGGACTTTCTCCAGGTTATGATTTAGAGTAGAGATGTAGAGCAGAGACCAAACATTTAAATCAGATTTCTCTCCAGCCCCTCCACCCCCCGCACACAAGCAAAGAATTCTGAGAAGTGTCATTTGTTAAGGGTACCAGGAACTGTAGGTCTGCAAGGTGTAAGCTATAGTTTTCAGCATTCTTTTCTGGGGTGCTCTGTAGATTCCAACTGTCAGAAAACCTGAAACAGCAGCTTGGGGGAGAAAAACAGTGAGTAGGAAAGAGTTTAAGAACCAGCACACTACTTCCCAGCTCTAACTCACTTTGGAGCAATTAAAAATGACACTTTCGGAATTTAGGCACACTTTGGAATGTATTATCTCGCCTGAACAGGCCGAACTGATCTTCCTTTCAGTGGGCCAAACAGAAGTTTAACACACATTATAAGCTTTCAAGACCCGTCGAGATTCTTTAAGGAACAGTGTGTCCTAAAACCACATTCATATGAGCTTGTTATTATTGGAGCTTAACAACTCCCAATGCAATTTAATACCCATTATCAAGAAAAGTGAACGAGAATAAAGGAGGTACTTTTATAAAAGGAGATGAACTCTGTGTGTGTGTGGTGGTTTGAATCTTAGCCTTGTGCTGCATACTCCAGGATCTTTTAACACTGCCAGGAAAAAGGTCAGTTCCAGCAAATCACAGGAGGTCTCTGCCTACGAAGACGACAACATACTTCTTCTCTGGAAAAGCAGAGCAGATAAATTGGAGGATTCTCTCACTAGGATTGCTGACCAGCCAAAATCATGTTGCCTGGGCCAGAAATATCAGTGTCCTGATCAATGGGTAGCAAAGGTGGCACCCTCTAGATCAGCGGTTCTCAACCTGTGGGTCCCCAGTTGTTGTTGGACTACAACTCCCATCATCCCTGACCACTGGTCATGCTGAATGGGAATGATGGGAACTGGAGTCCAATAACCAACAGCATCCAGCTGACTACTGCTGCTGCCAGGAGAGCAAGGGCCATTGCTCAGTAGTAGAGAACACGTCTTGTAGGCAGGAGATCCAAGGTTCAACCCTAAGCATAGCTCAGTCAGTACAGCATGAGCCTCTTAATCTCAGGGTTGTGGGTTAAAGTCCCATGTTGGGCGAAATATTTCTGCATTGCAAGGGGTTGGACCCTTCCAACCTAGGCAGGGAAGGACCCTTGCCTGAAACTCTGGAGAGCTGCTTCCAGTTGAAATACACAATAGTGAGCTAGATGGACCAACAGCCTGACTTGGAAGAAGGCATCTTCCTATGTTCCTTTGAAGATGTAAATCAGGGAGTAAAAGTATGTTTTGTGCCTAACTTTATTAGCATACCAGCTAATGAATGCTTTTGCTGCCAGGCTTATGCAAGTGATTAAGGTGACAATCAATGTCTGTAATAGCTGGTGCTCTTTGTTGTTGTGAGTTTCAATGTGGTTTTATAGCTGAAAATTGGCTCACACAAGTTGACCAACATGGCTGGGTGGGTAGGGGTGTGTGTGTGTGGGAGGGAGGGAGGGAGAGAGAGAGAGAGAGAGAGAGAGAGAGATCTGGAAAGGGGACATTCATGCATGTACACACATCCATGATTTTTTGTGGGGTGTGTTCTGCCTCTTAACACCAGCCACAAAGCAACATTCTGTTAAGTTACACTATAGCTATGGGGATTTTGAACAAGCCTTGGGCTGGCAGGCGGATAGGGAATTTGTAGTAGCAAGCAGGGACACGAGTTTGAAAAATTGGGACAGACTTGTACACACATGTGATTTCCCCTTTCACTACACCATACAATCCTCAGATTGGGGGAGGAGGAAGTATAATTAGCAGTGTCTTGACAAGCTGTGCATGTTCTATTATTATTATTAATGAACAGGAGGTCCACAAACTTTGGCTGGCCTTGGTAACCAGCCAAGATGTTTGCTCAACACAACCCAGCCTCCACATCCCTTGCATAGGAAGGTCAGGGACTTCTTTAATGTCATACTGTGCTCCAGGCCTAGGGAGACAGGAGTGGGGAGGGGGACTGCTGGGAAAGGCGAAGACTCACCCCTCCTGTGCTAAACCTCAGAGATGCTCAGGAAGCAGCAGGAGCTCTTGGTACTTTCCAAAGGTCTCCAAGGCTCAACACACTGATAGGGAGAGTTCCTGCTCTTCTGCTGGCTCAGGAGAAGTAGAGGACACCTCAACACTGCACTCACCAAGTTGAAATGTAAACTCACAAATGTCAAGTGCTATTGTTGATCCCAGATTAATAATAATAACAATAACCCCAGCTCAAGGAAGCCTGCGGATAATAAATAGTTGCCTTCTCATGCTACTAACATTCATAATATGATGAAGACTAATCCATTCCACCAGTTCCTCCTCCGTTATCTTCTGAGACAGAAGGACGCCAACCTAGTTTACACATTCACAAGTGCCGTGCAAATCTTAGCAGCAACACTACCATTTTCACGGTCAAATATTAAATTTCCCCAAAAGCTGGAAGTATAACATCTCTGCATTAATACAACAATGTGTCCCTTGTCTCATGGCTCTGGCAGATGCCAATCCTATAGCAGGCAGGCACCCCATAGTTTTCTGGATTAATTCTCCATCACTATACCCACCCCTACCAAAATTTAGTAATTTCTTAACAAGATTTGCAACCTTTGTATTTTAAAAAATCCTCTTCCATCTCCAGTCATTTGCTTTGGACTAGGCCACTGGTATTTTTAGTGAATATTTGAGATGTTACAACAGGCTACATCTACACTTTCTGTCTCTGTCTCTGTCTCTCTCACTTTCTCATTTCCTCTGTTTCTGTCTCTCTCCTGCGCTTTTGCCTCTCACTAAGTAGGAATGTGAAAAATGTTACCAGGCTTTCTGGCAAAAGCGTCAATGCATCTCAATTTGGTGCTTTCATGAAGCAATGCAAATGTTGTTATATTTCATACTCCAGCTCTCAGGCAGCTTCCGGCAAAAGGATCATAAAAAAAAAGAACAAGTTGTATTGCGGGGAAAGAAGAAAAATGAAATATGCTCAGACATTCCTTGACAAGCACCCATACAAATAACTTCACTTTGCCTGCAACTTTCAAGCAGTGAGCTCTTGGTCTTACGGAAGACGGGAGCGGCAGCGGCAGCAGCGTTGGAATAAAAGGGAGGGAGAAGTAAAGAAACCCCAGCTGATATATACCCTAAAAAGCAGGATAGAAAAACCATTAAATAATATAAAAAGTTGGACAGTCTCATATGAGAGTCCTTATAGATACCTGGTACTAGAGCTTCCTATGAGCTCTGAATGTTTGCATGCCTGATTTTTAATGCAATGGGCGGCTTGTTGGCAAGGAGGGCACAGTGAACTACAAAGGAACTTGTCTCATACAGGATCAGGTCATTGGTCCATGCAAGTCAACTTTCCAGCATTTCAAATAGCCTTTCCCAGCCCTACCTTGAGATGCTAGAGCAGAGGTCGGCAAACTACGGCCCACCACGCTCGTAAATCCAGCCCGCGGACCCTGCCGCCCACTCGGTCAGTCCCCGCACTGAGCTAAACCGGTGCACTGTTTCCTTGAAAAGAAGCTGCAGACGCCTCGCCGCACGGAGACTGACTTCCGCAACCCTGGTGCGCCTTCGGATTGGCTGCAGGAAGTAAACCCAGCATGGCCATGGAAGGAGAGGCCAGCGGCTGGGCAGCGGGTCTGGGCTGTGCCATGGGCATTGTGACGGGCATGTCTGCTGGCCCCGCGCCTGGCACCCAGCTTGGCGCTGCTGCTGGTGGTGTGCTCGGCGGCCGCGCTGGAGCGGCTGGAGGGTGAGCTGCGCACCGCCTGCCTGGCGCTCCACGTGCGCAGCCTGCCCACCGACCTGGCCTCTGACGATGGGCCACAGTGCATGGTGCACGCCGCCTGGGACCTCCGCGGGGACGAGCCAATGGAGCGGACCCCCACAAGGTCTGAGGGACAGTGGACCGGCCCCCTGATGAAAAAGTTTGCTGACCCCTGTGCTAGAGATTGGACTTGGGATCATCTACATTCAAACCAAATGTTCTACCAATGAACTACAGGACAATGCATCTGATAGGAACATAGGAACCTGCCTTACACCGAGTGAGAACCATATTTCATGTAGCTCAGTAGTCTCTACAATGGCTTACATTCAAGCATCTCCAGCATTTCACGTAGCAATCTTGTTCAGCCATACTTGGAGACAACTGAACCTAGAACCTCCTGTACGCAGAGCCAAGCATAGATAATGCATGAATTTTATCTTGTATCAAACTCGTACAATATATGCATGTAAGCTATCACACATTGCAGCTTTCTAATACATGATCTGGTTGTGCCCTTTGATTCAAACATTTGGAGAGATATCAATTCAAGATTTTTATGAGAAGACCATTTATCCTATCTTGCACGATCCTCCCAAAAACATCATAGGAATTCATAAAGGATGATATTCAGATGGACACTTTTGACTTGGCATTGAATTCATTAGCAACCGACAGAATGTGCATCACCACTGGGAGAAATCTGCTGTACCATCAACTTCAGAAACACCTGGGATGCCAAGTTATTAACTAAATCTTTCTCTCCCCCCCCCCAGGAGCCGTTACACAAATCAAATGACGACTTTGTGCAAAAAATGTTCTGAAGCAGTACTTTTCAAGATAAGGTACAACCTTGCATCTTTCTCTCTCTCTCTCAATGATGTACTTAATCATCTTGAATTTTTATTCTATTTCTGCACCTGCATTTCAACATTTTTTAAAAAACACACTCATATAGATGCATGATAGCAAGTTAGCTATTACTGTGACAGAAAGTGTGGTGTGTGTGTGTGTGTGTGTGTGTGTGTGTGTGTATCAAGGACCTGCGTACCACAAGGAGGGATGAGTGCAATACCCATGTGCTCTATACACAGCGACAACTTGCACATTCACCCAACTCCTGGACCCCTTTGACTAAAACCTTTTGAAAATCAAATGCACCTCAGTGCAAGCCAAAAACCCTGCTCTCTGAGACACATAATGAAAGGATTTGGCAGGAGGTGGCAGTGGTTATGTTTTCTTTCATGTCACTCCAACCCTGAACACAGATATGAAGATCAAACACAAGAGAAACTCCATCCAAATGCTCTCAGGTCTGTTCAAACCTATACTTTTATAGATCTGTGGGCCTGCTTTTAAAGAAACCCTCCCCATTGTCTATTAATAGGATGCATGCTCAGGTGAGCTTCCTTTTTTAAAAACAACAACAACAAGCACACACCCCCCAAAAGAAAATCAGCACAAAATATTGGAATCAGATTCCTTAATTGAGCTTTTAATCTTATCCTCTCCCCTGTGCAACCAACCCCCCTGCTCCTGCCTAAATTATCAAGCCTGTTTCTGTAACATTTGGAAACACCACTATGCCAATCACCATGGAAACCTTTAACCAGGCAAAGGATGCACAACCAACAGGACGTCAATTCTAATAATCTCCTTACAAGACTTTGAGAGCATGAGCAGCATAAAAAGTAATTAAGCAGTAATTAACAGGACATCACAGGTATAGGTGGCTTGTTTGTCCTTAATCTGCCCTCTGGAGGAAAAAAAAATCCCAATATCAACACAATGGGCTATTAAAAATAATAATTAAAAAGCTGGTAAATGTTTTCTCTTCTTTAAATTATCAGTCATTACAGTTTGCCTATGTACGGCTTGTATGTTTTTAATTTTGCTTTTTTGAAGTTTGGCTTTGGTTTAAGTCTTTGGTTTTGAAGTTTGGCTTTGGTTTTGAAAACTAAAGTATGGCACCGATATTTTTTACTGTAAACACCAAATTAAACATGTATTAACAATTTCTGATAACAAAACATTTTGTGAGAATGCAGTTAAAGACTTTCTTGTCTGCAACAACATTTAATGGTTGCATCTACGCTAACTGAGGTATGTTAACATACCAATGTACAGTCATACCTCGGATTATAGCCGCTTCAGGTTGCATTTTTTCGGGTTGTGGACCGCCGAAACCCGGAAGTACCGGAATGGGTTACTTCTGGTTTTCAATGGTCTCGCATGCGCAGAAGCACTAAATCGCGCTTTGCGCATGCGCAGAAGTGCTGAATTGCAACCCGTGCATGCGCAGGTTGCGAACATGCATCCCGCACGGATCACGTTCGCAACCCAAGCATCCACTGTATATAATATTTCAGGGAATTGCGTGTTCATGTTATTAAATGCATACCTAAATGCATTGTCACGTATGGGACGAGGTCAGAAAACTGGAAAAGTCTAAAGGACCCCCACTCGAGTGCAAACAATAATCTATAATATTCCACCCTCCACCACCAACTCTGACCATCTTCAAGGACACTGACAATTTTCTTTTTAAAATGTTCTATTCATAAAAGGGGTAACTATTTCAAAGCATAGAGTGCAGAACTTCATCCACCTTAGTTTGGCATTCCCTAGGTTAAAGGGAATGAAATGCAAATTACAGTGACATGAATTACAGGTGCAATTAACTGCTGTCCCCGAGCTCATGATTGATTTCCCACATGGCAGTTCGTGCCAAACACGTTGTCTGCCCCTGTTCCACAGTTTGCACTTACAAAATCTCCTATGGGAACAGAGTGTGTTTTTGTAGTCTAGGTTGACAGAGAGAGAACTGGCACTCAGAACAGACGTAGGGCCAGATCAGCACATGCAGAAACACACACACAGAGTTTGTCTGTTGAGTTTAAAACCTGGCCTTTGCTGCTGTGTGTGTACTGGCACGGAGGAGCCATCATACACCGTGTCCCGTGCCCAAATAAAGCATTGGGCCAGATGCAATTAAACGCTGTCTTTTAGGGGACTGTCAGCTGGGGTTGTGGCTATATTTTCAGTGGTTTCTCAAATATTATTTTGGGCTGCACAACCCCAGCTCCTTCTGCTTATTTTGACCATTATTGGCATTACTATATTAAAGCATGTTAATATACACTATCATAAAAACATGCGAAATGTTACACTTCGACATCCATTTTATGGAGGCAGGAAACAGCTGCTGCTGGAGGGTGGCCAGCAGCCATTTTGAAAAATGTCTCCCACAGACTTATGACAACCTGCGTATGATGTCTATCCATTCCCTCCCACACTCTCCAAATTTTGCCTTCCAGATCAGGAGCGAGGAGCCTGTGGCCAACTGCAAGGGATGCTGGGAGTTGTAGTTCCTCAACAGAACCTGTAACAGGTTCCTCAACCCCTATTATACGACAACCCATTGGAATTTGCAATCCCCAACTACCTTCCTGTCTAAATCAACAGGCAATATTATTAAACTATGGAATTTACTGCCCCAAGATGTGACACTGGGCACCAGTTTGGATGGCTTTAAAGCAAGATTTGACAATTTACAGAGCATGGGGCTGTCAGTGGCTAATAAGCTGTTATCACCATGTGCTACTTCCAAGATCAGAGACTAAATGCCTGTGAATGCCAATCACAACAGCAATGGTAGGCTATTAATAAAATCATAGATCTGTACAGTTGGAAGGGACCCTGAGGACCATCAAGTCTAACCCCTTGCAAGACAGGACTATGCTACTGTCCCATATGAAAATCGAATCTGGAGCCTTGGTGTTTTCAGTACCACGCTCTAACCAACTGAGCTATTGTACTCATGTCTTGCTTGTTGGCTTCTCATTATCTGGTTGACCGGAAACAAGATCCTAGATCGGATAAAAGCTGGGGAGATGGTGTAGGACACCTTGGGCTCAGGGCTCAAAAGCAGCTCTTCAAAACACCTTATCTGGTCCTTGGCAATCTCCTCAGACCAAGCCCTCCTTCCCAGACCCTGTACTGACCCCACCACCTTGAGTGTTTTTGCCTGGCAGGAATGCATCTTGAAGCTGTGACAATGCCTCTTGCTCGTTTACATGAATGATAGAGAAGGGTCTGCGTGAGAGCAGAAACTAGCCTCCTGTGCAAAGGTAAAATCTGCATCCACTGTTGTGTCCCCCCCCCCTTAGGTTGCCCAAAAGCAACCGTGGCTCTTGGGCTGAAGGTAAGCTTTTGGTCTAGGCTTTTCTTATCAGTGTTGGCTAATGAATTCTTTCCCCAAACCTCTCCCAGATAGGAGCATCCCCCATTCAATTAAAAATGAAAATCGGGCACCTGGTCCTGCTGAAGCAAGCTGCATTCCCCTCCCCTCTAGCCAGCAGTTCACACCCTTCCCCCTGGCAATTAGCCCCACCCAACAGACAGGCTGCCATCGGTGTTGCAGGATCAGAAGCCTGGAAGAAAACAGCTAAGTGTAGACATTGATCAAGCTGCTGTGACACAGTTATTAAGAGCGCAATCTTTGCCTGAAGAGCAATCTCACAGCCTCCCAGTCCGTTGGTTTGCATTTTTTCGGCCATGGGGAGCGTCAAGCCCAGAGGGTCCAAATGCAGCCCCCTGCCCGGCTCTTCTGAGTTTAAGCCTTCTGAGCTCTCCCAACACAACAACTACGTTTTTCCAGGCCACGTCCCCTGGCACCAAACACACTCGCTTCCCTCCTTGGGTCCCTTTTACAAGCTGGAATGCATCCTAGAACTGTCCAGCAATGCCTCTTGCTTCGCCTGGGTGTGTGAAACCGCTGGCGTTTGCATGGCTGGGATATAGCTTAACAAAGGTTAAGAGTCACATCCATGCTCCTCACTGTCTTATATATATTTAAATTATAATCATCCTCATCCTCCTCATCAACTAAATTTGTACACCACCCTCCAAGATGTCCAGTTCGATAAAAGATTCTGCAAATGCGCGCAAGACAAATGCGCATGTCAATCTCATGGTGGCACATTGTCCAGCATTGCTTAAGAGTTAGGACGTAAGATGCTGCTGACCAAAAAATACCACTGTTTAGATAGATAGTTTGATAGCTCCCAGGCCAATCTTAGTGGGTACTCACCAAGGTCTTGCAATATTACCGGCACACGAAGATCTCGCATCTCCCAAGTCCCTTTTAAAATGGTTAGTAATCGTATCACATCTCTGGAGTCTGCCTCCCAAGTTTGGGCACAGAGCAAAACAGAAGTCTGCCAAAGGTCTAGCACAGAAGAAGAAGCAGCCCCGGGGGGGGGGGGGGAGGCAGGCGGGAGAAGAGGCAGAGGAAAAAGCAAAAGCTGCTCTTTACACCCAGCGATTGACTCAACTGTAACATGACCTCGGCTGCGTCTTGCTGTTGAGAACATTAACTCGGAACAGCTTCCATTCATTTTTTTTTTTAAATAATATTTATTGAAAATTTCCAAATATAACAAGAAAAATAAAAATAAAAAAACAAAACATTCACTTTACCTTCTTTTCATTAACATCCTTCCAGGACTTCCCCACCCCACTCCCTCTTGTATTCCAATTCCTTCAAATAAATTCAGCAAGTTCTTACCCCAAATTTTAAACTTATTATCATTAACCCAAAGTTAAGGACATTTTTTTTAACCCCTAGAATCGACCCCTTTTCCCTTCCACGAGTTCCCCTCTTTAGTATACAGAACAGAATAAAATAAAAGATAAAAAACAATGTATAATTTTACACCCTTTGGATTCCAAATTTCCCTCCCCCCTTTCCCGGTTACATTCCCCAATGTCCATCAAAGTCTGCTGTCATCCTGGAGATCCCACGTCTAGGCCCAAATCCCTCACAGCTGCACTTTGCCGTCTTTTTGATAGTCTTTGCCTTCTTTTTAATTGTCTTTAATTTCGAACATCCAATCTTGGAAGAACTCTGTCTCGAAGAGGTCCATTTTTTCCATCCAGATCTCTATATTTAGGAGTAAAACTCCAATTTTATTTCTTTAAGCCTTTTCACTCTGAATGTCCCAAATGTTCCCACTTCCAGCTTTGTCCAATTCTTGTTATTCTCTTTCCTCACTTTCCTCTGGTTTCACTGCAAAAATGTTCTAATTCCAAAAGCTTCTAATTCCTCTACAGAGGCTTTGTTGTTCAGGAACAAAACCTTACGTCAAGTCCCTTCCATTCTTCAATAGATAAATCTATTGTCTCCTTTAGTGTAGAGACCTCTGTAGACAAAATAGTGTTCCATTTCTGCAGTTTTCCCAGGAGATAAGAAATCCTATTCAATTCCATGCATACAGCAATACTTGTAGTGTCCCAAAGCCCCTCTAGAGGGATTGTGGTAACTCAGTTTCCTTCCAGATCACACCCAACAGTCAAAATAACTTGTTATCCCTTGTTTTTAACAAATTATATCCAAATTGTAACAAATGTAACCGGCAAAGTCCTCGTAACAAAGATCTCTTTTTATTCTTCAACTTTGACAGTTCCTTTGACAGCTGTCAAAGCTTCTATTTCTCCTCGCCAGGCGCTCTCACGAATCGCTCCCGGTTCCCGGGGGGGGGTTACGTTTAGCTCACACGTTCCACTTTTCTCCTCCAGCACAGTCTTATAATTTTCCATCGTGAAATTAATAACTTTTATCAATATAAAACAGCTCTCGATCTTAGTTGTCGAATCCTTTCCTTTAAATCCTCTACAACAGGGGGGAGACGGACTTCCTTTTTGCACCTCCCCCGCTCGTTCCGAATTTAAAAAAAAAAAAATTTTCTTCCTTTTAAATCCGATTTTCCCAATTACTCACGGGTTATTCTTTTTAGTCCAAATTTTCAATGGAAGAAGTCAGCACTCTCCGTCGAATGGCATGCGGCTTCGCTCGGCAGGGGAAGCGGAGGACTCATAGCACCACACCACCCCCCGTCCCCCGCTCCGTAGCCTTTAAAAAGGCTCCTTCGCGGGTCGGGGGGGCGCAAACGGTGCCCGCCGAGTCACCATGTCCATGGGTTTCAGCGCCCATGGTTTTTGAGGGTCCCCGCGTCGCCGGCGCGGTAGGAGCCAGCCCCTGCCGGGCAGGCTCCCTCCGGAGCTCGGAGGGAGTCCGCCATTCGGCAATGGCGCCAACCCGGAAGTCCGGAACAGCTTCCATTCAGCTCCTCCTGCCAAAACACAAACAGGGCCTGCATCTCTGGTGGTTGGCTGGGCTCTCTTCCTCTCTTCCCATGCTAATGGGTTTCCTTCCCTTGTGCTTCTTTTAAAGCCTGCTGGTTACTGCCTGCATCAAGCTCCTTAGCCCCACACATCTCCTCCCTTATCTCCATCTCACTGGTTTCATTGCAGGAAATCCATGTGATTAAAAGAGAGAGAGCTTTACTTCAGTTGCCAAGCAGTGCTTGGCCATTATTCAAAAAGATGGTCTGGTTTCCCTGCATGCCTCTTTTCTTTTAGGGGGGAAAGACCCAAAAGCAAGGACAATGAAGATTGGGTAGCAGGAACTGACACTGTGACATTGAACATAAGCCTTCTGATCTTCCGTGCACAGAGTTGGCAATGTATGCTAAAGAAGGGTTGGCCAATGTGGTGACCTCCAGATGCTGGATAATTATCTCTGACCACTGGCCAGGCTAGCTGGGACTGATGGGAACTGGAGTCCACCAATGTCCATCATCCTAAGAAGGAACACATTCATTCATTCATTCATTCATTCATTCATTCCTTACTGGAATTCAGAGCACAGCTGCATTGCCCAAACAGCCCTGTCAGATTCCCCCGAGCAAAGGGCATTCTACCTAGCTAGCAAAGAGGGTAAGACAGAAAACAAACATCAAAACAGCTATTGTAATATGACCTGAGAATTTCACCCAGCAGCTTAAAAAATATATATGAAAGAAACATGCTTTCCCATGTATTGTTGCTAAACAAATATCCTGCAGACCCTGTGGAGTTTTGCAAACAGTTTAAAGGAAAGGCTTATATTTGAATAACATCCTGTCGGCTTGAAAGGTTATATCTGAAAAGCAGAAAAAGGGAAGGGGGAGAGAGTGGGCATCTTCAGATTTATATATATTTTTAAAGCAGCAACACTTCTATATACCTTAAGCCCTCATCTCCAGTACTGATGCAGAGGGTTGGGGGAAGGCTGAAGCAAAGCAATAATGTTCAGGAAATAAGGTGCAGAAAAGGAGTGCGGATCCTCAGGCTTGGGGTTTTAAATACAGCCCTCTACGTCTCTCTATGTGGCCCTCAGAAGTCTTCCCAGGCCATGCCCCTCACTGGTCCTATTTCGCAGCCCAAGAAGGGTTTTTGCCTGGATGGAATGTGTGCTTGAAACTCTTGTCTTTATGGAGGAGTGCGTGTGCGCGCGCATAGAAACCAGCGGCTGCAAAAAGGTAAAATTTGCATAATGCGGTCCTCAGGCTGAAATGTTCTAGACATGTGGACCCAGGCAGAGTCGAAGACAGACAAAAGGCACCCCAAGACACCAAGAGTTCAGTTCTGAGTACAGTGGTACCTTGGGTTCGTTCCGGAGGTCTGTTCTTAACCTGAAACTGTTCTTAACCTGAAGCACCACTTTAGTTAATGGGGCCTCCTGCTGCCGCCGTGCCGCTGGAGCACGATTTCTGTTCTCATCCTGAAGCAAAGTTCTTAACCCGAGGTACTATTTCTGGGTTAGCAGAGTCTGTAACCTGAAGCGTATGTAACCCGAGGTACCACTGTACTGGTGTGGGACAATCCTGCATACACGGTGTGAGGCAAGAGGAAAACATTCAAATCTTAGCCTTTCATACTAAGCAGTTAAATGGGAGTTATATGAATGGGGGAGGGGATTCAGTAACCTGGACTAGATGAACAATACCCTAACCTGGTTAAAGGTAGCATCTTACAATGTCCGTGCTCAAATCAGAACTTGCACGTCTGAGTTAAAAAAACAACACCCCAGAATCCGAGACCAGGGAGAAGAGTCGGTGGAAGAAGACTGGAAAAAGTTTAAAGATTATTTACGGAAATACTGTAAAATTAATGAATGTTAGAAAAATGTTGGAATGAAGATATATGGCTTTAGTAGAAATGTTATAAGGAATTAAGTATAAACAGATTAATAGAGTATTAAAGGAAAAATAAGGTTAGAATGTGCTAAGATAATTATAGGATAGAAAACAGAGGAAGATGGAAAGGAAATGCTGAAACAATTAACAGAAGTGGAATACAAAAAGGGAGGTGTGAGGAGGTCGCGGAAATAAGTGAATGAAAGATAAGATACTGAAATTATTTGATGTGTTTTAAACTGTTTTTGTTTTGTTTTGTTAGTTTAATGCGTTAGTGTTATGTAGTGTTTTTGTATTGTATTGTATTTCTTTTTTGTAGTGTTTAAATTGTTGGAAAAGTAATAAATATTATTTTTTAAACAACAACAACAACAACAACAACAACACCTGGGCATTTTTTGTTGAAGGTAACAGGGACATTAATAGGTACCGAATTTCAGAAGTCAAAGCCGCGGGCAGGCGCCTCTCCCTTTGACTTGCAGCAAATCTCTCAACTTTGGAGAAGCCCAGACCTAGGAAACCTCAGCAGCCAGGCTCCCTTTTTCTGCCATTCACATTTTTGCCACAAACGGAAACTGCTTCAAACTCAGCAGCTCAAGGGCTCTGTGTCAAGGTTTTAGCGAAGTTATCCAGAGATTTCGAGAAAGGCCAAGGAAGTGAACAGGGGGAGGAAAATGAATTCTTATTAATATTTCAGCGTTCAAACATGATTGCAACGAACAGGGTAGATGAGGAAAGAAAAGTCCCTGAGGTCAGATGCATTACTTACAAGCGCTATTTCTGACTTAAACAGTGGAGAGAGCAGTATAGACATCTACTTGCCTAAGGCATGGAACAATCCCCACCTGGGCAAGGAGGAGACTCGAACGTTTGAACCAGGCATGGCCAAACTTGGCCCTCCAGCTGTTTCGGGACTACAGTTCCCATCATCCCTGACCACTGGTCCTGTTAGCTAGGGATGATGGGAGTTGTATCCCCCAAACAGCTGGAGGGCCAAGTTTGGCTATGCCTGGACTTTGAACCATCAAGGAATAATGGGGGAGCAGGCAGGGGAAGACAGATTATTGAAGAATAAACTGGATAGTGTCCTACCAGCAAACAATGTATTGTGCCCCATCCTGGGGAAAGGGTTGTATCTCAGTGGTGGAGTTTTGCATGGGAAAAGCCCTAGGATAAGTCAGTAAGAGGCACCATAAATGGTTAGAGGGATCAGGAAGCAATTAGTGGCAGTGGCGTAGCGTGGGGGGTGCAGGGGGGGCCGGCCGCACCGGGCGCAACATCTGGGGGTTAGGGTTAGGGGGCGCAAATTACTTGCCTTGCCCCGGGTGCTGACAACCCACACTACGCCACTGATTAGTGGGCAGGATGAGTTTTTACCATGGTGAACTGCTGCCTCTAAGAACAGATGATACTGTGCTTAGATGAACGAAGAATATGAAGCTGGCATAAGGCTGCTTTCTATGTTCCCAAAGATACTGTGCCCCGTCGTAGGTATGCTTGCTCAAACATCCCACTAAGTTCAACAGAGCTTGCGCCTACACAATCGTAGGTAGGATTGCAGCCTTAATCTTCTAATATTAAGGTTCAGAAAAGGGCAACACTGAAAGGATCAAGAAGATGGAGTGAATCCCTGATGGAGGAAAGGTTGCTGTGTTTAGGACTTTTCAGTTTAGAGAAAATCGTGACGGAGATGTCAAATGGCAGAAGATAGATCAGCTGAACCGTGTGTGTCCTGAGTGGGGTGGGTGGGTGGGTGACAGCCACTGCTGGCATGCAAAACTCAGAAGGTTAGTCAAGTGTGAATGTGGCCCTTGCCCCCCCCCCAAATAAGTCACCCTGGGTGTAAAGCCTCTATGCTGCATGGTTGAAGGTGTCGTCACTGGTGTACGAAACCCTATTCAGCTCGGGACCAGGACACCCAAACGATTGCCATATCCCCTCCGTAGCCAACCAATCACTACATTCTGCCAGGAGAGCATCCTGCAGATACCATCCTATCAGAAGGACTGTTCCACACAATGTTGGGTTAGGGCCTTTGGAACTCCCTGCCACTGCACCTCAGACAGGTTTTCTCAGCACCTGCTCAAGGTGTTCCTCTGTCAATAAGCTGTCTAATATCTTTATTCCCAGTTGGCATTTGTCTTGGATTTGAAATGATTTTATGTATATCCTGCTGCTGTTCTAACCCGTTTATATATACTGTATATATACTTGGGGTTTTATTTAACCGCCACTTTTGTATATGCAATTGTTTTGACTGCCCTACATATGTACTGTATGTGTTTTGCATATGTTGTTATAGTGTAAATGGCTTCGGGGGGGGGGCTCAAGGGAAGTGATTCATAAATGAAACAAATGCATGACGCATTTGCACATGCACCCCACATTTTGCATTTGTATAGCACTTTGTATTGATCGTCTTTCTGGAAACCTAACCCCCACCCTCTCAGGCAAGTGAATGCAACCCAGAGCAGTGGGTCAAGACTGTGAGACGGCAGCTTCACCAAAATCCACTTCCTAAATTCTCAGAAGAGGCAAGATTTCTCTAGCCAGAGCCTGATACACCTGCAACAGTCATGCAAAACAACAGGCATACCCAGTTTGACTGTCACCAGTGAGGCTCTGCAATATTCATGCTAAATCCGTCCACCCGCATTCCAGTTGTTTCTAAGCGTTCCAGAGTGAACAGAAGTCTCGATCCCCCCAGGGATAAATAAATTTAAAAAAGCAGTTCCTTGTGCCACCAACAAACAAACCGGATTAACCAAGCAGAACAAATTAAAAACCTAAACAAACAAGGGAAGAGAAGGAGGTCTGGCGGAAGGAAGGGAGAGACAGGAATCCTGACACACAAATCGAGACTGAGCAAAGAGTGAAGCTGGAGACACAACGTTTCACTTTAATGAAGGTAGCAAGAGTTTTGTTCTCAGTCTCATTTTTTCATTTGTTTCAGGGGCCATAAATAAAGGCGGCAAAACAACATCAGATACGATTTCTTGCAGAACACCTGCAATCCCCAAAGGGGGTGGGGGTGTGTGGCTTGATTAACTGTTATTTGAATATTGTGGGGGGGGGGGTTTGCTTAAACACACACACACACACACACACACACACACACAAAAAAAAAATACAATGCTTGTGCATGCAGCATGCCACTCAGAACACAACTCTGGCATTGCAAAAGCTGCTGCGATGGTTTAATTAAAATCATTTTTAGGTTTGCACAAGCACAATCACCCAATATTGTCTTCTCCCTGACTGTGCTGGAGGAGCCAAAACGTGCCTTTGCAGACAATGAGTACAAATCTGCCTGACGCCGTTCGCTCTAAAAATAAACAGTGCATGTTAAGTAGCATCAGAACTAGCATATCAAGTTGGGGTGGGTCGGAGCGGAGTGGAGAAGAGAGGAGAGAAAGGGGGAAGAAATGTTCTAAAACAAGAATGCAAATAATAATAAAAATGTAACCAAGAATCCTAGGGGATTAAGAACAAAGCAAATTGTGCACATTCAGCCAGGGAAAAAAATATATATACTAGAGGCATTCTGCGTGTCCAGATACTTTGTGCACAAACCCAATGAATAAGTTAGCCACTTATTACATCCATAGAGGGTTTTAAAACTGGGGAGCTGCTAGCCCAGGGGAAGGGAATTCCTGTAGATGTTTATTGGGCTGCAACTCCCATAATCCCTGATCAACAGCCATGCTAGTAGGGGCTAATGGAAGCTGTGAGCCCAACACCACTTGGAGGACTTTAGGTTGCTTGAAATGTCCTGCCAGCAGGATCTCTGAAGCAGCCCTTTCTCCCATGTGAGCCAAAGAGTTCCTCCTTCCCATCTGGTATGCTACATGAAACAGGGCCTTTTGTGGTAGTTGCACCCAAATTTTGGAGCCCCCTACCACAAGACCCTTGACTGCCCCCTGTTAATGGCTTAGACACAGAAGCTTGAGACCTTGCTTATTCGTATTTATTTATTTATTTATTTATTTGCCAGTTTGGGGACCAAGAAAAGGGGGAGCTTGGCTTCAGGAGTTGCCAGGAGGCGGCGTACAAGACTTAGTCTTAGGGACTCTGTTCTGGATTTGTGTAGGGTTTACTCCTCAGCCTTTTCTTCTCCTGAAGATATCCCGCAAGGCAGCAGAGGTTTAGGATCAGAGTTTTCCTTCCCCTAGTTGGGCTACCTTCCCAGGTTAATAAGCCCCATCTGCCCCTCACGCCTGCCTACGGCATAATAATAATAATAATAATAATAATAATAATTTTTATTTATATCCTGCCCTCCCCAGCCGAAGCTGGGCTCAGGGCGGCTAACAACAATAAAACAGTACAAAAGTACAACACAAACAACACTCTAAAATCATTCATTATAAAATTAATTCAAATCAAGCCACTGGCAACCATTGGGACAGAGCTCCGCGAAGATTGCCGAGGGAGGGAGTCAGGTTGTGCCTTGGCCAAAGGCCTGGTGGAACAGCTCTGTCTTGCAGGCCCTGCAGAAAGATGTCAAGTCTCGCAGGGCCCTAGTCTCTTGTGACAGAGTGTTCCACCAGATCATAGCCACAGCCGAAAAAGCCCTGGCTCTAGTTGAGGCCAGCCTAACCTCTCTGTGGCCTGGGACCTTCAAGATGTTTTCATTTGATGCAGATGCAGATGTTTTTATTTGATGCAGATGCAGAAACCACCTTCTTGACTGTTGGGTCTCCTCTACCGTGAGACAGCTAGAACGTTACTGTTTATTAACTTTCTTTCTGCTGTGTGCTTACATATTCAAGTCCATATCATTTCTTTTGCAATGCTGAAGTTACTCTGTCTTCGCCAAAACGCTAAAATTGTTCTTGGAATTCCTCGATGTGTTTTGTAAACTGCTTTCTCTCCCCCGACCCCTGCTCATTTTTTTAAAAAAATTATTTGTATTTGGTAGTGGGTGGGTGTCTGTTGTAAGCCACTTTGAGCAATAGCAAGCAAAATAAAATAAAATCAGTCAGTAAGGATGGCACATATAATACATGCAACACGAAGATTAAGCTCCATACCAATGCCAGTAATTGCTATTTCATATTTTATTTTTATTTTCTGATAATTATTTTCTTACGGTTACACTCTTTCCTCCTCATCACTATTCATCACCATCTTATTCTGTCGGCGAAAAAATACTTAGGGGTAATCATATACCCTGTGCAAAGTGGTTGCTGTTTGAGTTGAGGAAGAGAAATCAGCCTCGACTAGGTTATTATTTTCAGTAGACGAAGCAGAGCTAAGCAAAAGAGGCCTGAGCTTGGGGGGCGGGCGGGGGGGATGGTCTTTAGAGTACAAGGGTCTCTACAGCTTAGTTTCATGGCCATTAAATTCCCAATATGAATTTTTCACTGGGGGCAGCCAATGGAGCACCAGGTATCCACAACAGGAATTCTTTCAAGGATAAAGGGGTGGGGAAGGGAGAAAGATTTAAAAATGAATGGAACTTCTGCACCACTGTAGCACTCCCCAAGGGCCAGTTTAGATGGCACGGACAGGTTGGCTTCTTGGAAGAGTTCACATCAGGGGGCACGTAGGAAAAACACTCCCATAATGGGTCGCTTTATATCCTACCCCTCGACTGAGCTTTTACTAGGCACATAAATCTGTCTGCTCATGAAAGTGCAAGGGTGTACAGCTTGAGGTGGCGTGTACGTGTGCGTTTAAGCATGCCACAGAGTTACAGCTGTTCTATTGCAAATTGTACTCTTCTTGGGTTGTACTCCGTGTCAGGTAAAGGAAAAGGAAAAGGATCCTTGCATAGTTAAGTCCAGTCAAAGGAGACTATGGGGTTGTGGCACTCATCTCGCTTTCAGGCCGAGGGAGCCGGTGTTTGTCCACAGGGTCACATGGCCAGCATGACTAAACTGCTTCTGGCGCAATGGAACACCATGAAGGAAACCAGAGCGCACGGAAACGCCATTTACCTTCCCGCAGCAGCGTTACCTATTTATCTACTTGCGCCGGTGTGATTTTGAACTGCTAGGTTGGCAGGAACTGGGACAGAGCAATGAGAGCTCACCCCGTCGTGGGGATTCGAACCAACAACCTTCTGATCGGCAAGCCCAAAGGGCTCAGTGGTTTAGACCACAGTGCCAACCGCATACCTGCCTCCATGTTAGCCCTACTCAGAGCAGACCCATTGAAATAACCAACATAGACCCATTAATTTCAGTGGGTCTGCTCCGAGTATAACTTAGCTAGAGACATCCCAACGGAAACGGCCTTATGCCTGTTGAGACTGTTCGTACGCCTTCTCCTGTTGTCCAGAGAGTTATCTACTCTCTGGGGAACCAGGCAGAGGTCTGTCTCATCACCCAGTCCTTTTAATTGCAGATGCCAGGGTCTTCTCCTTGAGCTGGCATGCAAGTCTTGGAATGTTTGCCCAGATGGGCATGTGACCCTTGG
Source organism: Podarcis cretensis (assembly GCF_951804945.1). Taxonomy (NCBI): domain Eukaryota; kingdom Metazoa; phylum Chordata; class Lepidosauria; order Squamata; family Lacertidae; genus Podarcis; species Podarcis cretensis. The sequence goes on from NC_137186.1 coordinate 34,085,583, forward strand.
TCTGCAAAAGCTTCCCCGCCCCATGGGTGAAGCAGTGGCTTCCTGCTAAAAACAATAATGCACATGTGCACAATACCAGTGCTGGCATAAGATGCTGTCTTTGGTAACAATTCCCAATAACGGCATGCTCTGGCCAAAAGGCTAGGAGCCTCACCGCACTTCCTCCGGCACTTGTGGCCCACGGCCAATGCTCCACGTACCCAGATGGTGCTCTACAAGTTAACAGAATAGTCGACACGTAAACACTTCTGGCAGGAAGCTAACGTGAGTGGCAAACTACTAGCATATAATATAACAGACTGTCAACAACAACAACAACGAAACCACGGGCCGCCTAGGAGAGGCCCCAGAGCCGGCCTAGTTGGGAGACTGCATAACAGCGGTTATGAAATTTTCATTATTGGGTTACGGCTGCAGCAGGATTTTGATTTAGTGCTTGAGTTTCCTTACTGCCCCTCCAGGCATTACAGTTAAGCGTTCTGCAGATTCATAGCGCTTTCTGTCTCGTCCTCCCAGATGACATAAATATTAGCCGAACCTGCACTCGCTGCTTCTTTTTTCATATAAAAAGGAGGAAACAGAGGCTCTGACTAGCTAGCTCAAGGAAACGATGACTCTAATGGATTCTTCTTCCACCCTGCTACACCCGGCAGTAGGGGCATGTGGTTAGATAGGCTTTTTCACCATGCCTCCTCCCCTCCAGCGCTCTAAATTACCCTCCTTGCACTAAGGCTTCTTACGATGCTGAGAGCAGAGGAGAGGGAAGGAAAGGAAAGGAATGCAAAAAAACCTACGCCATGAAAGCGGAGACAGATGTTCAGGCTGATTCTGTGGGTGTTCTTTAACTCACAGACGGCAAAAGCCACTGCTCCTGTTTTGAGCAACTAGGTCAGTCGCACAAAATGCCCTGCTGCCCCGTTTCCAAGCTCTGCAAGAAAAATTATCTTCATCTGCTGGGTATCAAAACTTAACCCCCCCCCCTTATCTGCTTATTCAGTTTGTAGAAGGCTGGGCACATTTTGCACCGCAGGAGGGTTCAAGATACATTGGCCCTGCCAACTCATTCAGACAAGCGCTTCATTCCCTTTGTCAGCGTGGAATGAAACTAAATCTCAGTCAAGAGATTTTGCTATGTACCTCCTCCTGTCTTCCTGAGACTTGGCTGAAAGGCCAAATGAACATCTGAGGCAGTGTTTCTCAAACTTGGGTCTCCAGCTGTTGTTGGACTACAACTCCCATAACCTCTAGCTAGCAGGACCAGTGGCCAAGGATGATTGGAGTTTGAGCATGTGTGTAATGCAAAAGGTTGTAGTTAGCCTGTTTGATTGTCATTCAAGTTGATTGATTAAACTTACATCTGAGATGACCAAATGAATGAACAACCGTCTGCTGAAGATGGAGGAATGAGTGGAGCATGAGTGGAGGAATCTGTGGCCCAAAGGCCTTTCTTATCTGTCCCTTGGGATGCTCAAGAGGGGGCTATGCTGCGGGTGAGGATCATCAGGTCTGGGAATCACCCTAAAGAAGGGGTAGCCAAATGGCGCCCTCCAAACATGGTTAGATTTCAGCTCCCATAAGCCCCAGATGTCATGGTCAACAGTCTGGAGTGATGGGAGTCACAGTCCAACAATATACAGTGGTACCTCGGGTTACATACACTTCAGGTTACAGACTCCGCTAACCCAGAAATATTACTTCAGGTTAAGAATTTTGCTTCAGGATGAGAACAGAAATCGTGCTCCGGCAGCGCGGTGGCAACGGGAGGCCCCATTAGCTAAAGTGGTGCTTCAGGTTGAGAACAGTTTCAGGTTAAGAACGGACCTCCAGAACGAATTAAGTACTTAACCCGAGGTATCATCACTGTACAGAGGACACAGTCCTGGGTAACCCTTGAGCAACCTTGAGTAGGGTTTCTTTTTCTTATCTGTTTGCATGTGAGGAGCTAGTTACAGGCCCCAGGCCTGTTGGCAGGCCAGCTCTGCACTACAAAAATGTCTGCAAACATGACATAATGGCCGGCTACATCAACCCCACCGCGTGGGTATCCCTTGCCGACAATCACAGTGCCTGGAGACAATCCGTCAGGTCATGTATCCACAGTAGTGACCAGAGGAGGAATGACCACTGGGTGAGGGGAAAAATGCCATGGTGCATCTGCATTGGCACAACTGGATGCCTTCGTCTGCCCCAGCTGCAACAAAACGTGTCTCTCCCATATCGGTCTCTACGGACACAGCAGGTGATGCAGCCTTCCAACAGTTTGAACTTCACTCGCAAAGCGGCACTCCTCAATTGCCTCTCGAGACAGACGGATGCCAACCTTGCGGGCACATGAATGTGCATTTTCAAAACCTTAAAGAAACTTTGAATGAACATTACCACACACACAACCTTTCCACTTCCTTATAGCCCTGTAGACCAGTTTATTAGCTGTTATAACCATTCACTGGAGATAAAACTTGCCCTTTTTATAACAGGGTGTTGACATTGCGGGTTAAGTGATTAGATATCCGCTGTACTAAAGCAGGAATCTAAAAATGAGCACGGAAGGTTCTGTAAGAGGAGGGCTTGCAAAACAGGCAGCATTTTTATCTTTTTAGGTTTTTACTCTGCAAGTAGTTCCTAGAAAAGCTGGAACATCCTGGAAACAAAACGTGACTCACCACAAGTCTCAGAAAGCAGGGCTGAGGAACTGTTTTCAATCTGAGGGCCACCTTCCCATCTCGGCAAACGTCCAGGGGGCCGCATGGAAGTGGTGTGCCGAGCAATGAATGTAAATTTCACTATAGTAGGGTTAGTTTCCACATAAACACCGATGGGACGCGGGTGGCGCATTGGGTTAAACCACAGAGCCTAGGACTTGCCGATCAGAAGGTCGGCGGTTCGAATCTAGGCGTGCTTAGCATTTGTCAATCACAGATTTACCAATTCAAGGCAGGAACATTGGAAGCTGCTTTATATTGGGTCAGGTGCTCACCAGGGTTCTGGACGGGGTATCTCCCAGCCCTACCTGAAGACGCTGGGGATTGAACCTGGATTGAACAACTTCCACTTAATTTAAAAGTTAATTTTTAAAAAATAAAAATAGAGAGGTGAAATTTATGAAGGTTCACTGCTATCAAGCTTCTCCATCTAGAGACCTAAGAAAATACGTTAGTGGAGAATAGCTATTTCAGTTTTTGTTCCAGGCACTCTGGGGGGAGTGGGTGGGTAGAGGGCAAACCCTCTTGCAGAAAGGCTCCGCCTGACATTACACTGTGCAAGTCTTGTGGCTGGAAGAACAATGCCCCCCATTCTCTCAGCTTGCTCCAAGTAAGCTTCAGCACAGAGCACGTCCTGTTGGGAGATCGGCTGGCGCAGAAGTCTTGGCCAGTATAGTGTTACCCTGCTTGAGCAGCAGATAGTGCAAAGCTCGCTACTTGGTCAGCACGCCAGAGCTTTATTATTCATGCACCCTTTAGAGGAAGCAAAGCACTGAAATGAGTTTGCTGTAAAGCTCCCAACACGTCTTGAGTCTTTATCAGAGATCGCTATGGCACACTTTTCTTTATTTATATCACGCGTTTCCTCCAAGGGGCTCAAGGCAGCATATACATGGTTGCCAACCACGCCTCTGAGTTTCATTCTCGCTAAGAGGGCTGAGGGACAGTGGCTGGCCCAAGGACACTCAGTGAGCTTCATGGCCCAGTGTGGATTTGAGCCCTGGTTTCCAAGGTCTAAGCTTGCTGATCAGAAGGTCGGCGGTTTGAACCCCCGTGACGGGGTGAGCTGCTGTTGCTCGGTCCCAGCTCCTGCCAACCTAGCAGTTCAAAAGCACACCAAAAAGTGCAAGTAGATAAATAGGTACCGCTCCGGCAGGAAGGTAAATGGCATTTCCATGCGCTGCTCTGGTTCGCCAGAAGCAGCTTAGTCATACTGGCCACATGACCAGTATGTACGCCGGCTCCCTTGGCCAATAAAGTGAGATGAGCGCCGCAACCCCAGAGTCGGCCACGACTGGACCTAATGGTCAGGGGTCCCTTTACCTTTACCAAGGACTAACACTCTAATCACTATGTAACTCTCTGTCTCACCTACAAAAACCAGCACAATTAAAAACCAGTCGAGCCAGTCTCTACCTTCCTTAGCGCAGTCAGCCTCAACTTATGTGAAGGTTACATTCCACCGGGCTGCACATAAAACACATGGTGGGTGTGATTGCCAGTCATTTTTTTCCAGAACCAGACCACTTTTACCACCACCCCACCCCCTTTTTAAAAATTTGCCAAACACGTAAAGCTGAATGCACTCAAGTTAAATGTGTGCAAGAACATGGGTTTTTTTATATAAAAAAGTAGTCCCCGGGTTCATACAAGCAGAAGAACCCACAGCTGCAGTCTAGCAACATCTGGCTGGAGATGGCTGATAAGGAGGCAGCACTGGGTAAATTAAGCCAGCTTGCAGGGAGAGACTGGTCACATGCCACTTCGAAGAAATTAAAGGGAGGGGATAGAAAATGTGGGGTCTTTGGCCCTCCTTGCCCAAGCAGTAGCAGAAACAAAGCCAGAATCAATTCCTCCTCCTTCCCTCTCTGTTAAAAAGCAGCTTGCAATTTGCCTTGCCCCATTCTCCCCCTTTCCAGAGCTTGCTTGACGCGAGGAATAAATCTGTACTTTGAAAAGCATTGCTGCTATAGATCGCAACTAGGAGGTACTTGTGTGTTATCATGATGCCTCAAAAAGCCTTAACGCGCCGGGAAGAGAATTCCACCACCTTCCCCTCCCCGCTGTCAGAACTGCTTCTATCTGGCTGTCATTTCGGCTCAAATCTCATGTGACAAGAAAAGGCAGCTTGTGAGTTTCCCTTGTGCTGTGACGCCGCATGATGAGCAGAGCGATATGGAGAATTACTTTTGAAGGAAAGGGGCGGGAGCCGGAGGGAGGTGGGAATTATCAGGGGGCAAGACAAGGTAGGAGCCATGACATCCCGCACAACGTATACCAATTAAGTGTTAAGATGGTGCCTGCCTGTCCTGGAAAGCCCACCCCACCCCTTTTATGGTGCTTTTTTCCAGCTTGATTCAGGGATGCCCTTGAGGCAAGAAGCACATTTATTCAGACTTGCCTTGAAGGGGCGAAATATGTGTTTTCAAAATGCATTGCGCTTATTTATTGCAAACATTTCTATCCCACCCTTCCATGTAAAAACAAAAAGGCCCAAAGCAGTTAACACACATTACAAACAACCCCCAAAGCATGTCAGCATTAAGTATGTGTAAATGAATAAAACTTAGGAACCACATGAGATGACTGACTAGTTTTGCTATTTCTTTTAGAAGTGGCTGATGCTCTTACTGGGATGCTCTGATTTGTACTACTGTTGCGATAGCCCTGGTGGAACTAGGAAAACATAAGAGCCCTGCTGGATGAGGCCAAGGTCCCATTCATTCATTCATTCATTCAATTTCTATACCACCCTTCATCTGAGGATCATGGAGGGGTTTACAATTTTTAAAAAGCCCATAAAATAGTAACAAACAAAAATAAGGCCATAGATGTTTTAATTAGCCAAATTAATCTAGTCCAGCATCCTGTTCTTACGGTGTCCACCCAGATGTTTGGAGGAAGCCCAAAAGCACGACCTGAGCACAACATCTGCGATTCCCAGCAAATGGTATTCTGAGACAAACCGTCCCCAATGGTGGAGGAGGAACATAGCGATTGCGTCAAGTAGCTGTTAATAGACTTATCCTTGATCCATTTGTCTAAAGCTGTCGAAGTTGATGGCCATGGCTACATCTTGTGGGAACGAACCTCCAAGTTCCACTCTGTGCTGCGCGAAGTCTCTTTTGGCTGTCCCCAAATCTTCCAACATTCAGCTTCAGCTGAGTGTAACTAACCAGCTAATCCATAATGCTCTTTGGGATTCTGAAACAAGATTCTTTCTGCAAATCAACTCAACGGCAGAGTGGCACACAGGAAGCATCGCACAAGTCGCCCATGACGTGTCACTTGAATGTTTTACGCTTCATTTCTTACACGTTAGCTTGTTTTGCAGAACTATTGTTGTTTCAAGCCATAACACCGCATCCAAAATACAATAATGCCGGGGGAATGCAAAAACCCTATCAAACCTTTTATACATTAAAATCAATTATGTGGCGCTCAACAGCTTCAACTTGAAACTCTTGTCAACGTCATTGAAAATGAAGCAACTCTAGGTTTGCTACCAAGCCAAGTTTAAGGTATTTGCTATTAGGTATTACATACAAAGCCCTGAACAGCTTGGGAACCAGGTGGTTGTTATTTATAGCATGTATGAATCCTTTCCTACGATGCTTCTCGAGGCAATTTCTCAATACAATAGGCATGCATATAATATATGCATATAATGCATATAATACACTTGCATGCATAAAACAGTTTTAAAAATTACACACAGAAACAAACTAATACAATGCTGATAACCAACTAGGATAGCGGAAACTTTCCAACAAGCACCAAAAACACAACCACAATGGGTGCTTGATATGTAACAGCAGGGAATCCCAAAGGGATTTTGTACACTAAAGACTCAGTTCTGACATAATATGCAACAGACCTCCTGATAGGACAGTACCTGCATTATGTCCTCTCCTGCAAAGTGTAGTGATCCATTGGGTATTTAAGGAATGAGATGATCTTTTAGGTTACCTCCAGGAATGCCTTACAACTTGGTTTTATAGATCTAAATTTATGGTTGATTTTATGTTATAACACCATATAAGTTTCTTTTTCCTGAATATTGGTAGCATAGACTTTTTTTCAAATGAAATAAATAAACTAGCATCACCTATTTAGAGTTGTGAGGTGGAATAGCGCCTACTTTTTGTTAACGATCTCCAGAACGTAACTTCTCCATTTGACAAATCGGCAGCCTAACAAATAAGGAAAGTGTCCCACCTCTGAACTGCTTCTCCACAACAGCAAATACAGAAAATGCACAGCATTTTGCAAAACGTGCCTTCTAAACACATGCACGGCATCATCTTGAATCACAGTGCGAATTCTCTTCTCAGGCGGAACTCATCAAATCATAGATAAGCATTCCTCTAAATCAGGGTCAGGCCTTTAAAACATAGTTCAGTGCAACAGGTTATTTAGTCAAGACACCTATATGAGCTAAAGCTGAGGAAACCAAGACAGAGATCTGCCTAGTACTACTGAAGTGCACAATGTTCCCTACACATGGTAAATAAAAACCAAGGCAAATTCATGGCAACAGGATTATAATCTAGAAGACATGACACAAAAGGAAGAAGGGAGGAGGAGGGTAGAGGAGGGAGGAAACAAGTTCTGGTATCAATCCTTAAAATTCAATAGTAGCTAGACCAGCTGGAATGGAAACAATTTAGTGACAGATGATGCTAGTCTTTGCAGAGAACTGATGAAACGGCCCTGCTTCCCATCTCTCCCCTCTTTGCTTGGGAATATTTTGAAAAAAGCTTTATGCATATTTTATTTAATTAACTAATTTATATTGTAAACCACTCTGTGATCTTTGGATGAAGGATGGTAAAGAAAAGCACAAAAATACATAAAAGGTAAAGGTAAAGGGACCCCTGACCATTAGGTCCAGTCGTGGCCGACTCTGGGGTTGCGGCGCTCATCTCGCTTTATTGGCCGAGGGAGCCGGGGTACAGCTTCCTGGTCATGTGGCCAGCATGACTAAGCTGCTTCTGGCGAACCAGAGCAGCGCACGGAAACGCCATTTACCTTCCCGCCGGAGCGGTACCTATTTATCTACTTGCACTTTGATGTGCTTTCGAACTGCTAGGTTGGCAGGAGCTGGGACTGAGCAATGGGAGCTCACCCCGTCGCGGGGTTTCGAACCGCCGACCTTCTGATCGGCAATTCCTAGGCTCTGTGGTTTAACCCACATAGCACGGTAAAAAAACAAAAACAATACCACCCCCACCCCCGTTTAAAAGGTCATAGATTTAAAAGGCAAAAGGCCTATAAATCCCAGGCTATGAAAAGGCGCATCATTGTGGTGCTTCTTCACGATTCAGAACCCAGGGAGGAGGAAGAGAAATCACCGCTTTGGGTAGTAAGCTGCGCGATGTGCAAGTCTCTGACTTCTCTTCCGAATTCTGAATGCACAAGTGAGTGGAAGTTTCCTTGCAGGGAGAAGGAATGTGATATGAAGTGCTTTCATACACACAAAAGGGGAGAAAGTTGTCACAAGAATATCAAGCCGCCGTCAAAGGCAAAACACTGGCTTTGTTCTGCCGCTGTCTCCACTTTCCTCTTGATGAATTAATGAGGGAAGGGTTGCTGTTGTTTTTTAATCATTCTGGTGCATGACAGTAGATCACAGAAGGCACGGAAAGAGGGGCTTTGGGAGGAAAACAAGAGAGCGTTGATCAGCAGAGCCTCTTTGGCACTTGCAACTGAACACCTGGAGAGAAGAGCTACTTAAGCAGCAATTGTAGCCACAAACCTTTATATATAAAGGTAATGAATTACCTCATTAACATGAAACACAAATGAAAGGGGTAGCTTGCAGGAATTGCTGGTGACTCACCACCCACTTTCCTTGGGTGGCATTTGCATCCTCTTTTGTTTACGTAAATGGAAACTTGCTTATCCTGTGAATGTGCTGCACGCATAACTTATCCAGCCCTCCGCAGCAGAAGGGCTTCCAGGGTGCCATCATTTTCAGGTGGGATGCAAACGCACAGCAGCCAGTTCAGGTTGTGCAACTAAAGTCGATTTGCCACTCTTCCCCCAACAACACTTCGGGCCATTGCTAACTTCTGGAAAGGACTTAAAAGGCTCAACTTTAAAGTCTTTGCATGGATTTTATTGACATGCAAGAATAATGATAATACAAAGGAACCAAGGGAAGGAGTAAAGGTGTAATGGATCTAGGGGTTGCTCGTGCATAAACCGGCGCCACACCTGGCTGGGTTGCCTGAGTGAACCTTCTCTGTCCGGACAGCCACTTGCCCGTGGCTGTCTCAGTCGCTGGCAGAATCCGTCAGTGGGCATTTCTTGAACTTCTTCCAGCAAAGAAGCTCTTTGACGCTTAGTCTCCGCCTACTCTCCCTGCGCGGAAGCCTTCTGCGCAAAGAGGGTATGGGCAGCGGAGGACCCGTGCTCTCCCTGCTGGTCCCCGGCGAGGAGTCATGGGACCGCCTCGCCAATTCCCCCATCTGCCCCCCTTCTCCACTGGTGCTGCGCTGATTTCCTTCCCCAGAAGATGGGCTGCTTCTCCCCATCCCGGGACGCTCTCCGGAATCCCTCTGGAGCTCCCTCTCTCCCTCTGGCCCCGATGGCAGTTCCCTGACAAGAGGGAAGTAATCCCACAATGTAGATTTAATATTGATTGCATATACAGTTGTTATAAATGCTTCATTTTATGTTTCTTTTTCTTTAATGTAATTTTTTTGGGGGGGGACTAATAAAAATACTATTAGAAAAAAATCTTTGCATGGAAGAGTGTGGCATATGGTCCTCACTGGAAAGCTAACACGAGAGTTGTTAGCAGGCAAGATGGACAGAACACAAGGACACTTTTGCTAGAGAGTAGTGGAACTTTTATTAACTTTGCCAGAGAAAAGTGGAAGGCCCAGAATTAAGGTTTATACTTCCATATGGATTTCATGATACCAGAGTTTTTATATCTAGCTCTCGTTTATACTGATTGTTAGCTATGCAGAACTGGTACGATAGGGCTTGAAAAGTTGCGCTTTTAATAAATAATAATAATTTTATTATTTAAACAGACTAACACAACATTCAGTCCTCACGGCGGCCTCACTGGGGCAAAGATCTACCAGGAAGAGCTAGGGCTGGCCTCCTGAGCTGTTTTGTTTCTCTGAATAAAGAGAGCTAACTTCATGGGGCACTGTGCGAGTTAGTGCCGATCGGCTCCTGACACCTGCCCTGACAGGTATGTTATCTCAATATTACAGACTTTCCTCACCTAGGTATCTCTCTCCAAGGTTTAAAGAAGGTTGTTGCTAACTCTGCAAGTCTGCCATTGTAATCAATCCTATATGTCTGGCATTTATACTGCCCCATGCGTATTGGTCACTGTTTGTGCTACCTTTTCCCATCTTCCAAACTCAATTTTTTAAAAATTAGATTATGGTTTCAGTCTTGCTCCTAATGCTGTATTTCTGGGTGTTGCTGGCTGCTCTAGTGTGTTGCTGCTTTTCCAGGAGCAGGATATGCAAAACAATACACTACCTAGTTATTTATTTATTACATTTATATCCCACCATTATTCCAAAGGGGTAGGCACGGGTGGCGCTATGGTCTAAACCACAGAGCCTAGGGCTTGCCACTCAGAAGGTCATCGGTTCGAATCCCCACAACGGGGTGAGCTCCCATTGCTCGGTCCCTGCTCCTGCCAACCTAGCAGTTCGAAACCACGCCAAAAAAGTGCAAGTAGATAAATAGGTACCACTCCGGCGGGAAGGTAAACGGCGTTTCCGTGAGCTGCTCTGGTTCACCAGAAGCGGCTTAGTCATGCTGGCCACATGACCTGGAAACTGTCTGCGGACAAACACCGGCTCCCTCAGCCTATAGAGCAAGATGAGCGCCGCAACCCCACAGTCGTTCACGACTGGACCTACCGTAACGGTCAGGGGTGCCTTTACCTTTACCTATTATTCCAAAGAGCTCAATGTGTATACCACTCTACTTCCTATTTAATCCTCACTGGTAGGTCAGTGTATGAGAATGACCGGCCCAAGGTGAGCTTCATGGCTAAGTGGGGATTTGAACTGTAGTCTCCCAGGACCTGCTCTGGCACTCTAACCACTAGGCCACACTGGCTGCATAGCACACTGGAGCCATCTAGCTACCATATTCAACTACAGTGGTACCTCGGTTTAAGAACATCCCTGTTCGCGAACTACTCGGTTTACGAACTCCGCAAAACCGGAAGTAGTGTTCCGGTTTGCAAACTTTACTACAGTCTACGAACGGAAGCTGAACGGTGGAAGGGCACCGGTGGCGGGAGGCCTCATTAGGGAAAGCACGCCTCGGTTTAAGAATGGATTTGGTTTAAGAATGGACTTCAGGAACAGATTAAGTTCGTAAACCGAGGTACCACTGTACTTATGATATGCTTCTTCTCCATGAGCAGTGATGGATCAACTGTGCTCCTCCAGGTGTTACTGGACTACAACTCCCAGGCCGATGAGTGTTGGAGTCAAATGACATCTGGGAGAGCCGCAAGTTCCCTACCCCCCGTCTTTGAGTCAAAGATTACCATTTGCACTAAGCAGCAATTTAGCCATCTATCTGCTCTGTTGCTGGTTCCTACCTGGAAAAGCTCTTAATGAGGAAAGTCAGAATATTCTTACTAAAAGGAATTCAGGGCCACCCAAGCTTTTCAATAATAATAATAATAATAATAATAATAATAATGCACTTCTGAACCTTCTGTATGAGTGAACTGCAGTATCTACAGTGGTACCTCGGGTTACATACACTTCAGGTTACATAGGCTTCAGGCTACAGACTCCGCTAACCCAGAAATAGTGCTTCAGGTTAAGAACTTTGCTTCAGGATGAGAACAGAAATCGTGCTCCGGCTGTTGTGAAGAGTGGATAATAAATCATCAACAACCACCTCGCTAGTTGTGGGTTAAGTCCTAGACTACTGCCCTGCCCCATCCTATTCCTAGATATCTTTTAATATCTCCATCCAACACCCTCTTATAGTTTTGACAACACCAGCAAGTGTTAAAATCTGCATCTTTTGTTTGTTATCGCCAATAAGCCTTTCTGGCATTACATTTCCTTTTTTTCCTTTTTGCCTTCGAATACTATTTTATTAAAGTTTTTATTTCCACACAGCTGGTACCTCTCCTACACATGTATTTCCATAAATCAACCAACTCAATACTTTTGCAATCTCTCATCTTACTTGTATTTATCATTTCAGAGCATCAGACAAGCTTCTCTCTCTTTCTCTGTCTCTCTCTTTAAATAGAGACCTCTGCAAGATTTAAAAGTTTAGCAAACCGGACTTCAAACTCCATCCGCTCTCAGTGTGTCACAATCCCTGTGGACATCACATTTCTCGTCTGCTAGTATTGAAGGAAGAAAGGATACAAGCATTGCATTTTGTTCCTCACATCAGAATGTGTCATAAATCTGCTCACAATATGTAAATCAATAACTTGTTAAATTGGCCTTTTTGCCTGTCGGTAAATTACTTACTTCTCTCTGGCAACTAAAAAAGAGAGAGAGAAATCTATGTAGTATATTAAAGAAGCCAGAAGCTGTGCTGCTGCCAGATCGCTTTTGCATTTATATCCCGCATTCTTAAATTGGAGGATTTACAAACCTTCATGATCCTGAATCAAATTATTTGAGGAATATCCTGCTCTATATTCCAGATCTAAAATTCCAGAGTGGTTTAACAACCAACCCTTTTCCCCAGCAAAATCTGGGAATTGTAGCTCTGGGAGAGGAATTGCTAAAGTGGTATTACAGTGCTCTAGATGTGCTTTAGTACCAAGGGGAACCCCTGAAGTTTGCACATGTTTGGGGCAAAATACAGTGGTACCTCGGGTTAAGTACTTAATTCGTTCCGGAGGTCCGTTCTTAACCTGAAGCACCACTTTAGCTAATGGGGCCTCCTGCTGCCGCCGCGCCACCGGAGCATGATTTCTGTTCTCATCCTGAAGCAAAGTTCTTAACCTGAAGCACTATTTCTGGGTTAGCGGAGTCTGTAACCTGAAGCGTATGTAACCTAAAGTGTATGTAACCCGAGGTACCACTGTACCCTAATCAGCACCAGTGATGGCGGCATATATTTGCATACTCGGCCATTGTGATCTGTGAAACTGTTACAGATGCCACAAAATATTCATTTCACAATTGTACAAAATTTAAACTTTTAGTATGGCAGGACCCCCACTTTGGAAATCCCTGCCTATTGACATCAGGCGGTTTTAGGCACCTGCTAAAATTCTTGTTCAGACAAGCCGTGTAAAAGTTGGCATGTGTTGTTGTTTTTTAAAAGCTTAACCATTGGTTTTAAATATACTCTGGGTTTCTTTTTGCTCTAAGAAATGGCAAGCGCCATTGGGGAAAGAAAAAGAAATTAAATCTGATGTGCAGGAGCAAGAGATATGTAATGGAGTATCCTGGAGCAGGGGGACCATTGCTGTCTGGCACCCCAAACTGAAGCACTCCTGTTAGGAAGCGAAGACAAACCACAATGTTTTGGTCGGAGTCCCAATAATCGAGAGCAGCTAACATACCTTCGAGTAATGAATTGATTATTGGTGCCTTATTATTCCACATGAAATGGTTTAAGGAAGAATAGACTGCCCCGGTTCTTTTCTTAACACTAATACCCGAGGAGTTTGGTGGTGGTGGTGCCGTCTCTTCAATTTTTGCCATGAAAATTCTTTCCAATCTTGAGGAATTCAGTATTGACCATCCATTTCTGCCTTGTTCCACTAAATGATCCATGCTGCCTTTAATAAACCCACCGGCATCATTTAATAAATCTACCCCTGAGGTGTCTTATATCCTTGTCCTTCTACAGTGCCACAAATATCCTCTTAATTACATCTTTCATTTTCTCAACTATACCCAAACCTATAATCTGATTTGAATTGACTGGAGTAATTGCTGGATACAAAATCAAATTCCATTAATGTTGCTGTTAGCTTTCTTGGATATGTCTTAGAAGGGGGGGGGGGGAGCGTTATTCTCCATTATTATTTTTCATAACCATACAATCTTGGCAGTCCCTTCTAGCTGTTTTCTGCTAAAATATGTATGCCTGAATTTAACATTTCTAGTCTTCCACAGAGTAATGCAAACATATACATATTTTTTTTGGCAATTATTTATTATCTTAATATAGGGACGCGGGTGGCGCTGTGGTCTAAACCACAGAGCCTAGGGCTTGCCGATCAGAAGGTGGGCAGTTCGAATCCCCGCAACGGGGTGAGCTCCCGTTGTTCGATCCCAGCTCCTGCCAACCTAGCAATTCAAAAGCACGTCAAAGTGCAAGTAGATAAATAAGTACCACTCCAGCGGGAAAGTAAACGGCATTTCTGTGTGCTGCTCTGGTTCACTAGAAGTTGCTTAGTCATGCTGACCACATGACCCGGAAGCTGTACGCCAGCTCCCTTGGCCAGTAAAGCGAGATGAGCGCTGCAACCTCAGAGTCATCCGCGACTGGATGATGATTTATATAGCACCCTATATCAGAAGATTCCAGGGTGATGTACATTTAGAACACATGTTACGGAGTCTAGAGTTAAATTCCTGACACCCGCACAGTTGTTAAGCTTTCTGAGCTGTTTCCACTGCCTTTTCCCATCACGTTGCCATACATCTGGGTTTCCCATGACATTTTGCCAATTCAGCAAAATTCCCCCCTAACCAGGACATGTAAGGAATTTCCCTGACACATGGCAAGCCTATTACGGACCATAATAATAAAAGCATAGTAATAGATAGCATACCAAAAAATAAACATAATAACAGTCCCCCCTTCCTCCTGCTTTTTAACAGGCTATAGATTATTTATCGGACAAAGGCCTGGGGTAAAGAGGGATGTTAGTAAAGTATGTCACAGATCACCTAATACTTCGCATGATTTGCTATATCTATTACATTTATTGCAATGTCCAAGGTTCAAAAGGAGGACAGGATGCATCCTTGATAGGATTTGAATTTTTAAATTGCCATAACCCACCTTAGGCTGACGGGTGGATGCGCAGTATTGTTATTATCAACCTCTATTCAACACTTCCCATTTTTTGCTATTTAAAAAGTCCAATCTTTAAATTCTTTATTTTAAAAAATTATACTTTTATCTGGACTTGATGCCTTGTTTTTTTCTACAAACTTCATTGAATAGGACACAACTTTCTTAAATCCTTCTGAAAGGACAGGAACATCTAGTCTGCATCTTGTTTTGTCTACTTGAATTTGATTTCTCATCAAGTCTAGTACAATTACAAAATTCTGATCTCTCATCATCTGGAGTGATGACATATTCTCCCTTAATTTGGGGGTACTGGGGTATATTTTGCTTCTGTCAATCCACTACCCAGCTTGATTTCAATAAAATCTGTTTTCATAGCATCTGCTAATCTTCAGCTTATCTATACTAGGCTCTATGTCCCCCTCCTTATTCCTATCTTGTTTGCTTATCCTGTTTTTCTAAGCTTTACATTTCTTTTAAGAGCATCTGTTACTCTTTTAGTGACATATCAATACGTACCATATGCAGGTCTTAAAATGTTTCCCAGCATATACTTAACACTATTGAAAAACAGAACCCTTCAGAAAATTCGTCCAACTATAGCTTCCTTCATGAGTAAAAAGAAAACATTATTCCAACTTCAAATCGCTCCACCAACCCATTCCTATTTCACATTCATCCTGCCAACAGTGCATAGAACTTAGTGCCACTCAAGGGAAACTTTTAAAGATTACGTTTGGTGGAATAAGTCAAACAAAGGACCATTTATGATGGCGTATCTATACAGCTTGATTATGACACTGTCACTCAAACATTCATTTATCACAGGCAATGGCAATGGAGCAAAGAAGAATTAAACCAAAGGTAAGTTCAGTCTCTGGAAGGAACAATAGGATCTCAGAATAGCTGCTCTCGTGGGCATCAAAAACGTGTCCTGTTTACTCTGGATTTGAACATCAAATACTCACCATTCCCAATTTTGCTAGCCATTGCCAAAAAGGCTTTTGACAATGACACATTTGGCTGCAATTTGGTGTGGGTGTGAGTGTTGTATTTCCTACTCATACTGTATGTGTCTTCTAAACTGTCAATGATTTTTCTCAACCACAGTGATACCTTGGTTCTCGAACTTAATCCGTTCTGGGAATCCATTCGACTCCCAGAACTGTCCGAAAACCAAGGCACAGCTTCTGATTGGCTGCAGGAACTTTCTGCACTCAATCGGAAGCCGCATTGGACGTTTGGCTTCCGAAAAATGTTTGCAAACCACAACACTTACTTCCGGGTTTGCGGTGTTTGGGAACTGAATTGTTCGACAACTAAGTCCTTTGGGAACCAAGGCACCACTGTACTTCTTCACACTCAAAATCTGATAGCAAACTCCTTATTTAATTTGCCCATCTTTACTGAAACCAACCTGCTAGCTTTTAATTTAATATTAACTTTTAACAGCCTTTGTCCATAACATCTACATTCTCCTCTGGAGTGGCTGGAAATTTAAGCAAGCTTTCCCTGTTACCTCACTACAGATTTAATCATCTCTTACATTAGTTTAGCTTAGTTACCATAACATTCTGAATTTCCTTTAGCTTAGTGTTATTCCTTCTCTCAGTTATATTTAGTTTCTAGTTCTTAATACTTCTGGCATTCATGGCCATGGGTTCCAATAAAACACATTTTTTTTATGTTATTGCATTTTCAACTTGTTTAAATTATGAAGATTATACCAGCTAACCCCCAATACTCATTAAGACCGTCTGAACCACAATTTCTTACAAATCAAAGCCAGCGAAATCTCAGCCCATACACACAACTCCAGTAAAATTCATTATCTAAGCCACAGTAGTTTGGGGATCAAAATTCAACTTAACAGTTTGACCAATTAATTCATTAACCATGTTCACTAATTAAAAACAAATATCTTTATTTCTCTAGTGCTTGTTATACCTTAGCAATTAACTGTTACATTGCAACTTAGCTTCAAATAAAGCTTCCCCTATTCAGGAAGGAGTTCTGTATACATCTCATTTGGCACATCCATTAATATAATACCTATCATTCAGATATGTTTAAAAAGCAAAACAAAAAAAGACATAAGGAATTCTAGTCTAACTAAATCAACAAATCTAGGGTCAAACACATTGCAATGCCAACAACAGATAGTCAAGTCTTCGTATAGTGGCAACTATTAGTCTTTTCTAAAAGTAGTCTTAGGTCTTTCCTGCTTGTGGAATTAGCTCATTATGACAGCTAACGCCAACCAAGAAAAGAAATCGTAGACTCCTGGGCAACCCTAAAACGAAACCAGATCAATGTGACCAGCTCTGTTCTTACAGAGGAACCCACCATGGTCCCACTGAAAAGCTTACATAGCATGCATTCTAACCAATAGATCTCACGTGGTGTTTAGAAATTTAAACATAGAGTTCAAAATTCCCAAGGTGCCACGCACATTTTGCAACTGGCGCGGGTCCAGCTGTGACCACATGGAGATCTCTGGGTGCCAGGTTGACAACTGACCTCTCCATCTGTCGGCCCCTCCAGCTTTCTCAAGCAGGTTAGCAGAAGAGCTTGTTTCCTGCATTTATCGCTTACCTTTTCCTGCAAGGAGTACATGATTCACCCACCCACCCACCCACCCACCCACCCCTTTTTTAGCATTTTCCAGCATCCCCCCCCTCAATTAATTCCTACAATGACCCCATGAGGTCAGTTAAGAGGCTATGACTGGCCCAAGGTCACCCAATGAGCTTCATGACTGAGTGGAGATTTGAACCCTGATCTCCCAGGTCCTAGTCTGTCACTCCAACCACACCACCACAATGGCTTCCTAGATTACATCTGCTATGGGGCAGCTATATAAATTTAAGTAGGTAAATAAATATGGGGGAAACAAAATGTCACTTAGAGGAGGATCTGAAAGGTTTCCCTTGAGGCTCGATTTTGTTATATTCTGGATTGTTTTATTTGATGCATTAATGCATTATAAACTGCTCTGACTTGTTTATTCTTTAAAATATAAATCAGTATAAAAATGAATTAATCATAATCATAAATCATAATAGTAATCATAATAATAAATTCCACCTCAAAAACAATAATCAGTGGCACCTAGACATTCCATTGTGACGATCACAATCTAGGTTTAAGGTGCCATTTGATGATTAAGCTTAGATATCTGAGTTTCTAACACTGACACAGACACACACACTCTGAAACCTGCCTCTGGCAGACCAGATGAGATCGTGCACTCACTGCCTTGCCCTCCAATGTCCATCTTCGGCAAGGAACCTGCAGCCCTTCAGAGGCTGTCAAACTACACCTCCCATCATCCCCTGCCATTGGCCATGCTGGCTGGAGCTAAGGGGCGCTGGAGTCCAACATCATCTGGAGGGGCACATGTCCTCCATCACTGCTCCACTGAGAAAGGGGAGGCCCCTTAGTTTTGCTCTGCTTCTGGGAAATGATGCAGAGGGATTCTGCTATTCTCTGAATAGCAGGAATCCCTATTAAGGGGAAGGGGCTGTAGCTCAGTGGTAGAGCATCTTCTTTACCTGCAAGTCCAATCCCTGGCATATCCAGGTAGCTCTGGGATAAACCCAGTCAATTGCTGAAGAGCTTCTGCCAGTCAGAGCAGGCAATGCTGAGCTAGATGGACCAATGGTCTGGTTTGGTACATAGCTGTCAACTGTCCCTTATTTGGTGGGAAAGTCCCTTATCCCAGTGCCGTGTCCCGCTGTTGTCCCTTACTGAGGATGTCCCTTAAATTTCCCGGGTTTCAAAGGAAGCAGCTCCTCTCCCTCCCTCCCTGCTGGCCAGGGAGGAGGGAGGCTCCAACTGTGTTGCTTGGCTGCGTTGCTCACCCAATAAGGAGTCTAAGAACGACTGGGGGGTGGAGCTTGCATGCCTTGTGCCGATCAAATCGGCCGCGTTGCCTGGGGACTCGCCTTTGCTCAGCACTTCCCAGCGGAGAGGTGACGGTGGTTTTCCTTGCTGCATCCCCTTTGCCGGGTTGCTGCGCTGTGGGAACCAACTGCTTGAGGTTTCGTTTGGCTGCTGGCTGGGCTTTCTGCCTTTGGCTCAGAGGGGCTCAGAAGCTGAACATACCTGTGCTCTGAAAATCCCTTATTTTGGCTGCTGATCCCTTATTTTCGAGGTTGCTGGTCCCTTATTTTCAAATCTGTAAGTTGACAGCTATGGTTTGGTACAAAGGCAGCTTCCCAAGATCCTTAATGCCCCCTACCATGAGTGTATTAGCATAGACGAGGCAGCAAGAGTCTGTAGGTGCGCAAAATAAGAACATACAAAATGCAGGTTCAAAAAAGGGTTTCAAATGAGGCAAAAAGGAAGAGCTTCCCTTTTTCTCCATCAGCCACTCGGAGGGGGAATCCTCCAGAAACCGCTTCTAGGAATTAGGACTCCTGGGGTTCCCTGTGCCCATGATAAGCTGTTTTGTACAAGTTCTCAGAGGCCTCAATTACGGGAAAATGCCTGGTTATCCATGCTCAACCACCTATTAAGGTCTGGCTAACACAGCTCAGGGAAAACACAGTGCGCACATTCAAGAGCACAACTGCATCTGACATCTAGCAAAGTCTGCAAAGACTGCCAGTGCTTCTGAATCGCTGAATCTGGAGTGGGCCTTGCATTGGGGAGAGTACCGTAAACCTTCAGCGAGCTTGCTCGGAAATAAGTCAGCAGGCTCTGGGGTTAAACCCTGCCTCGCATCATCAAAGCTTGTTTTTCCCCCTCCCCGAGACCCTGGCTCGCCTCCAGCTGTTCTGTTTCCCTTTCTGTGTCACCCGATGAATGCAGCTGCGTTGCCAGAGCTGGGATTTGGCACAGACACGCTTGGATTAAAAATGCATTCTGCCCAGATGTGGTAATCTCTTGTGGCAGCCCTCTTTACTGCGCACACAACACCCAGAAGCAAATGCTGACAAGGTCAGCATCCGAGGTGTCTGTGGGCGGTACCAATTCACACTCTCGCCCTGCGTGTTAAGAGCAGAGCAAGGCAGGTATTGGGAACAAAAGCTTGCAACAGTGATCTCAAGCATGCATTTAATTACAGTTGTTTGGAGGTCTGCTTGCTTTCCTCATTAACGCAGAAATAGGAAAAAAAAATCCAAGTTCTTAAGAAAGAAAAGTGGGAGGAGGTTACAATTTTGGGTCTGTTTAGGTTAGGCAAAAGACAAGGGAGGGAAGGGAATAATGGAGGTTTGGTGCATTCTATTCTCACTAGAACCCTGTGACATAGGTTAAGCCATTTGTTTTCTACCAGTGTGCCGTGGCACCCTGGGGTGCCTTGAATGATGGCCATTCCCTCCCTCCTCTGATGCCCTCTCATGTCTCTGCCTCCCAAAGGCTTGCATAGCTGTTTGTTGCAGCAGCCCTGGCTACAAGTTTCCCTGGTGAATGGTGTCTTTGGAACTGGCCAATTGGTGCTTCCCAGGTCCCTGTGGGGCAGTTGTGACGAGGCACCTCTCTTTGGGGCAGGGAAGGCAGCTCAGAGATCAGGGGCGGCGGCTGTGGCTGCCCAGAGGACTCCCAAGGAGAGGGGAGAGGAGAGGAGGCTGAGGGAACACTCCACAAGGGAGGTGTTCGAAAAGGGGTGAAGGGCTGCTGGCTCTGCAGGCTGGGCTCCTGAGCCCCAGAGGGATGCCGCAGAAAGAATGTACTTGGTCAAGGGAGCCGTGGGCTCAAAAACATTGAAAACTTCTGGGTTAGGCCAAGAGACTGTGACTGGGCCAAAGTCCCCTCGTCTCAAGCCTGAGGAGGAATTTGAACCTAGATCTCCCTAGTCCTGATCCCACCTCCTATCCACTACACCAGGCATGTCCAAAGTCCATTTCGGGGGCCTAATCCAGGCCTGCTTAATCTGGCCTCTGCAGCCATTACCTCAACAGCTTCAAACTTCAATCCTAAAAAAAGGTCAACAACCTTGGCCGGCCCTCGCAGCCCTTCATTTCATCAAATCTGGCCCTCTTTGAAAAAAGTTTGGAAACCACTGCCTACACCCTAGCTCTCAAAGCACTGTGGATTCTACCGGTGCAACCCATCTCAGTTTAGGTTGTGTTACGCTTGGAGGCCCCAACACACCCTGGTAAACTGGACAGTCAACTTGTCTTGAGCTCACCTAGCCGTTTCGTTGTACAGAAATGGACCCTGAATCTCATGGAGTACAAAAGCAGCAAACCTGCACCCCAAATCTTGCAGAAATTCCACACTGAATATGTGGCGTGAGGGAGGGGGAGAAACTCTTCCCCATCAAGTGATCTGCAAGAGCAAAAACAACTAATACTGTCAAATGGAAGCTGGAAAAATCTCAAAACAACCACAGGCAGCCAAGTGTACAGGGAAAAACCAACATCACTGTTTTTAATTTGCAGTGATTCCATCAGCAAGCTGGTTAAAATGGGGGGGGGGCCCTTAGGCTCAAAGGTGGCCAAGAAATCTCCTTCCCTCAAAGCTGTAATAAAACCACCACCACCACTTTCAAAATCCGTTGCTTTAATGGTCTCCTTCCCTGTTGCAATCGTCCTTTACTTTGCTCTTTCCAAGAAATTTACTACAACTCTCATGAAGAACTGCAGGAGGTGAATTCTGCTCTTCTTGGCACATCATGGGCAATTCCATACATCCCTTTTTGTGCATTTATCACTCATACTTCTGATACTATTGGGCCAGTCATATGCAATCTTGGTTTCCAGGCCAGGTGAGGCGATTGCCTCGGGCGGCAGGATCCACTGGGGCAGCAGTTCCCTATCTTCCTTTGCCCCCATTTCCCCTGATGTAGCTCTTCCCTCCCTCCTTTTTCCAAAACACCTTGGGCCACCCCCTACTGCTCCCAATACTGTTTGGGCCATGCAGGCATTTTGGGGAGGTCACTCAGCTTCATTTCTGACCAATTCACATCCTTCCTGTAACTTTTCATACCACCAACATTCTGGGGTGGATGTTGTTTCCCCTCTCCCTTCCACTTTTGTGGAGAGAAATAATCTGGCAGAACTGGGAAATTTCACAGGACAAATGAGAAAGCAGAATAAATCCACCACAAATGCACAAGTTATGTTGTCAAAAACACACAATGGAACACCAGATTTGAAGGGTGGTGCACAGGACACCAAGCCAAGGGAACACAAAGTAGCAATAATCCTATATTTATATGGGTACCTACTCATTTTGAGGGACGCGGGTGGCACTGCGGGTTAAACCACAGAGCCTAGGACTTGCTGATCAGAAGGTCGGTGGTTTGAATCCCCGCGACGGAGTGAGCTCCCGTTGCTCGGTCCCAGCTTCTGCCAACCTAGCAGTTCAAAAGCACGTCAAAGTGCAAGTAGATAAATAGGTACCACTCGGGCAGGAAGGTAAACGGCATTTCCGTGTGCTGCTCTGGTTCGCCAGAAGCAGCTTAGTCATGACCCAGAAGCTGTACGCCAGCTCCCTCGGCCAATAAAGCGAGATGAGCGCTGCAACCCCGGAGTTGGCTACGACTGGACCTAATGGTCAGGGGTCCCTTTACCTTTACCTTACTCATTTTGAGGACACTAAATTTTGTCCTCACTCGGGGTGCAAAGCCTGCCCCTGTGGAGCATCCCCCAAGACAGGACCTGCTACCAGAGACAGACACCCCCAGCATGAGAAGTAATGGATCCAAATATATACCTAAAGGTAAAGGTAAAGGTACCCCTGCCCGTACGGGCCAGTCTTGACAGACTCTGGGGTTGTGCGCCCATCTCACTTAAGAGGCCAGGGGCCAGCGCTGTCCGGAGACACTTCCGGGTCACGTGGCCAGCGTGACAAAGCTGCATCTGGCGAGCCAGAGCTGCACACGGAAACGCTGTTTACCTTCCCGCTGGTAAGCGGTCCCTATTTATCTACTTGCACCCGGAGGTGCTTTCGAACTGCTAGGTTGGCAGGCGCTGGGACCGAGCAGCGGGAGCGCACCCCGCCGCAGGGATTCGAACCGCCGACCTTTCAATCGGCAAGTCCTAGGCGCTGAGGCTTTAACCCACAGCGCCACCTGCGTCCCCAATATATACCTACTCTTGTATTAAAAGCAGCTTGCTCCTGACTGTCAACAGACCTCTGTTCATGAGAACTTGGGAATTACCCAGCAATGGTGACAGATCACACGGTTTTTAAGCACTAGCAGACACTATCTGTTGCCTCTCAATGCACTCCTCCTTTCTTCTGCTGTTGAGGCTTCCCAGCTCGTCTCAGTGGCTGAACACAAGAGAAAACTGGAGGACACGAGGCATCAAGGTGCTGCAAGCCCGCCAGACAAGAACTCTGAAAAACGCACTGGAGATGCACAGATAGCTTTCAGAGCAGTTAAAATTCTGCTCCACAGTCTTAAAAGCTTCCAGCCAGGTTGCTGTGAGCCTGTTGCGACAGCAGCACGAATGAAATCTCACAGCACAATTTCATATCCTCCAGGCTCTTCATTCCTGAAGCTGTTGGCTCAAATATCTTTCTCAGTAGAAACTTGCAACAGCGGCAGGACTGCCACTGGAAGTCACCAGGGCTACAGCTCCCAGATGCCAACCCCAAATAATTTCCAGCATCAGCCTTGGTGTCTGCATCAAGGTTAATACCTACCATTTGAAATTTTTGAAATTTGTATTTGTAATGAGCATCAGGATCAGAATTGTCGATGGTTTAAATACCTTCGTTGTTAATAATACTCGGCCAAATCTTTTTCTTGGCAGCCAGATGCCTATCATAAAACACTGCAGTTGGGGCTCAAACTAAATTTCTTAAGGACTATTTACAGATCTGGGTGGGTCACGAGAGTCTTGAGCATGCTAAATTGAGGCTGTGCAAGTACAGGCAAGGGATGTGTGTGGTTCTGCAACTAGATAGATATTTTTACTTGTCCTTAACAGTGTTTCTCCCCACCACCACAACCAAAAAAAAACCCAAGCCCCGTATGATTTTTACATTAAAAAAGTCTCTCTGATTTCAGTCTCTTCTCCAAGAGATAAAGGTCCTTCAAGATCAGCTCTAGTTAAATGGAGGGGGGAGTTGTCTTCTATTGCAAATACAAGTTCATTCGGTTTGCTTCCAAACTGTTGCTGTTTTGGGGGTGGGATGAGGGCCAGTGCTATCACTGGGACAACTAGGCAGCTGCCTAGAGCGCAGTTCGTATCCTGGCCCAATTCAAGATGCTCATGAGAGCTTTAAATTCCCAAACAGCTTGAGACCCAAATATCTGATAGGCAGTGAAAATGTGACCAAGCAGATCTGCTGCACCAGCAAGTTCTACAGGCTTGGTGCAGCAATGGAGAAAAACCACTTGTGCCCTGGGGTTGGTGCACCTCAAACGGTAGCAGGATGCGCTGAAGTCTCTCTTCCCCACCCAGTTCACTAGAGTCATGGTATAACCTCACAGTATACCACCAGTGTTATAACAAGGGCAGCCAAGAAGGAGATGGACAAGACCTCCCAAAGAACACAAACTAGAAAGACTTACTTGCATGACCTACTGCAGACAAGTGGAAGCTCTTCAAACCAAAAATACTCTTCTCCAAGTTCAAGGCTTCAACAGCAATCATGCAATTTTAAAAACAACAACACCAAACTCTTCTCTGCACTCCTAAATAATTATAAGAAAAAACAAAAACTGTTGCGTTCAGTCCCTAGCTGATACCAGTTGCAAAAGCTGCCTCTAAAAATAACTATGCTAATTGGCAACAGTAAACACACCAGTGGGTACATCAAGGTAAAGAGCAGATGATGAGCGCGCACTGTTGAGGGATACCTGCGCAAGCCATTAAACAAGCCCAATAATCCAATTGCAGGTGCCTAATTACATTAGCTGAGGACACAATGACAAACAGAACATGCAGCCAGCTTCTCCTGGCCGTTTCCAGACTTCCCATTTTGGGGAAGTCATAGATGCCATAAGCTCAGTGGCGGAGCACACTTGCTTTGCACTCCATGCGCTGCCACATAGTGTTGGGAAGGGAGAATGTCTGAAAACTTGGAAAGCTGCCAATCGGTGTAGAGCAGAGGTAGGGAGCCTTTTTCAGTCCAAGGGCCGCACTCCATTCTGGGCAACCTCCTGTGGGCCACATTCCAATGTTGGTGGCACCAGAGGCAAAAGAGGGAGGATCTCCACGTGGCCACAACTGGACCTACGCCAGTCACAAAACGCGCCTGGCTAATTACGAGCACTGCCTACCTAATGAGCCACTTCTGGTTGCCATTTGTTGGACCCATCCGGGCTGCATTCACACCACAGTTTATTCCATTTCCCTGTCAATTAATACCCGCATTGCATTTTATCTTTCACCTGATGTAGAAGCCACTTCTGGAAAACAGGTGGAATATGGTTCACGTCCGTGTTACTTGATTCCAGGAAAAAAATTGCTTGCAGCCCCCTTACAACCCAGAAAATCGCATGGGTAAAGTGATGAAATTTGGGTAGAATTTCTTCCTGCAGTTTTCATGGGGGAACAGAAACACACATGTGTAGAAATGGTGTGGGAGCAGCAACATTGCCCAATGATGTTCACTGCTGTGTCACACCACAGCCACTGGTGTGAATGAAAGATAGCGTGACATGCTGGCACATCAGACAAAAAGCCACAGTTCCACAATGTAACAGGTGCTGCTGAGTGAAAGGGGAATTAGAAAACAGGATAGAAGAGCTAGCATTAAAATCAGGAAAACTGAAATGCTATTCCTAATGTCCAAGTGCACCCTGAATGTTTAAATCGTAACTGGGCAGAACTAACCACAAAAAACTAGTGGCCACATGCTCTAATCAACACCACACACACGTGGCCGAACAGGAAGTCAGTTTCTGCTCACAACTAACCAAAATCTTTGCTCCGTAAAGGGGGGGGCAATGCTCTCATTCTGTCACGTATGTATGCATCGTGGCATGCTATTCACAGCTAGATAAAAGCAAACAGCAAATTAAAAATCCTTGCTCAAGGTTATGGCAGAAAGGCAGACAAGAGAATCAAAAGAGAAAAGTGTTAATTAACTTTCTGTTCTCCTTTTCTCAAGGCAGATGTGGGCAATTTGGACCGGAAAAAGCTACAGCTCAAGTTTTTGCTATCCCATTCACGTACATCTTGCCCCAACATTGCCCAAGGGAGTGGAAGGATGCTCTGCCACTAACCACAAAACAAAGGAGCACCACCCTGGCACCACCCATTAGCCAAAAAATGAGCATCAGAAGGATGGCCAAGTAGTTCTTAAAACACCTTTCTACACTGACAGCTGGCATCCTGAGGGTTTCAAAAATAATCAGAAACCATGCTACTCCATTTGCAACTATTTCTCTGCCACCACTGTGACTTGTCTCAATTGCCTGCTATTTGCATTAATAGGAAGTTTGCTTCTGCGAAGGAGGCGGTGGGCAGGTCCAAAGGCCTTTGGCAGTCTCCCCAAGCCACATACATCCAGCACCCCTGCTTTGCACCCCAAGTGTTTCCTCCTGGCTCAAATGGGTCCTTAAACTCTGAGAATGCCTCCTGCCCATTCACACAAAGGACAGAGAAGGGTATGTTTGAGCATGTGTAGAAACTAGCCTACTATGCAAAATTCACATCTTTCCTCCACTCACTTTTGCCCCAGAAAGGCATCACCCTGCACTCGGTTCGATGAGAAGTCGTCACCACTGGAACTCTTGTGTTATCAGCTCACCATTTCCTCCCCCCACCCCCGCCCACTGCCTCCACAATTTTTATTAAATGGATGTTGATACAAAGCAATTATTGGACTAACCTCCTTTTATTCCTCTTTGTTATTAGTCACTGCACAAAGTAATTGGAAAGCGCAGGCAAAATCCTGAGCTCCTCTTTATACATTTGAACTTTCCCCCCCTTTGGGTCCCCCCTCCCTCTTTGCGCCATGATTTCCTTTTATGTCTCTTTCAATAATCATATAATTATACAATTCCTAAAGTACATGCTGGCAACACTTCAGGGGATTTTAATCATTACAGGTGACAAGGTTCTTCTCTTACATTACGTGCGAGAGGATTAACGTCCACTGCATTCCCTTATACAAGCTTCTCGGCCACCTCCAGGCAACCCCCCTAGAAGCTACAGATTTCCAAAGATTGAACTGAAAGACCCAACGACTTTTAACAAATGTTCAAAACAGCCCCAGAATGAAATGCCATGAACCTGAATCGGAATGGGAAGGTTAAAAAGGGGAAAAAATTAAGTGGCCCATCATCTCCAAGACACAATGTCCCAACTATTTTTAATGGATTTCAACAGCCTTTATTTAATTTTACAAATCTGACAGAAAACGCCAGGAAACTCACAACGCTGCAATTATATTTCTTCCAATGGCTGTGAGTTATTAACAGGCTGTCAAAACACCATAATTATTTCATACCAAGTCTGACTGATTCCATAAGCCATCTCTTTGACTCTGTAGCATCTTTCAATCTTCCCCTTCAATTACCATGGTGGTGGGCATGTGCTTTGGACAAGGCTGGGGAGGGGGTGGCTATTTAAAGGGTGTTTGCCTTCCCCTATTAGGCATTCAGACTAAAGCCACAGTCGATTCCCAAGTCAAAGACACCACATTAGCCAAGGCTTAGCTGTCTGCCTTCAAAGGCACCAACAGCTGAAGAAAGTAAAGGGTCTTATTTTAGCTCATCATTTTTATAAGAAGGGGGGGGGGAGGGCAAAGATAGAACTACTCAAGCTTTAACAAATAGCTGGGTGAGAATGGAACTTCTATGCCCTCTAAGAAATCAGGAGAAGGGAGACCACCGTGTCTCCATATCAGAAAGGGCCCAGTAGAAGTGGCCATAACAATTCCATTTTCAGAAGCAGACGTTAGATTATAGGCATAAGGATAGCACTGGGCTGTCTACATTTTTTTTTAAAGCAAAGTAAAGCCCTTGAGACTTCCAGCTTTGGGACAGAACAATGGGCATGAGCCCAATGGGATCAATGTTCACAACTCAAATGTGCAGTTATTGTGCAAGCAGGGCTGCAATACTCTGTTCCCATGCATGCATGCATATATACATAGATACACACACACACACACACAGTGCAAAGTGGGAATATTCCTGAAAAAATAGTCTCATCCTTTATATATCCAGCCAATCACTGTTCTGCAGGAGAGGGTAACATGCAGGGGCCAACTTCCAATAAAGACCAATGTGCACAATGTCAGAAGCGGACCATTAGTGTGATGGTAGCTACCTTTTGGAACATTACATGCAGGAATATAACAAGCTGGCTTACTCAGAGTCAGACCATTGGTCCATCTACCTCATCTTGCCACAGCTCTCCAGGATTTCAGGCAGGGAATCTCTCCTAGTTCCACCTTCGGATGCTGGAAATTGAACTGAGACATTCTGCATGTAAAGCAAATCCCCAAGCTTTACGGTAAATTCCTGTTTCGCAGCCAGCATCTCTGGAAATCATTGCGATCCCCACCATAACACATGGGTAGGCAAACTAAGGCCCGGGGGCCGGATCCAGCCCAATCGCCTTCTAAATCTGGCCCGTGGACAGTTGGGGAATCAGCGTGTTTTTACATGAGTAGAATGTGTGCTTTTATTTAAAATGCATTTCTGGGTTATTTGTGGGGCATAGGAATTTGTTCATATTTTTTTTCAAAATATAGTCCGGCCCCCCACAGGGTCTGAGGGACAGTGGACCGGCCCCCTGCTGAAAAAGTTTGCTGACCCCTGTTCTAAAGTTGCAACCTCACCAATGCAACTTTTACTCTAGCCAAGCCCATTTCCATTTGATTGTCTCAAACCAAGTCCTGGTAAACCACACTGTTCAAAAAGCTCTGCTTAAGTGCACTGCAATTTGCATGTTTCCTTCCTCTCCTCAAAACACAACCCCCCCCCCAAAAAAGGAGTGATGCTGAGCTTGTGTTTTGAAGCTTTAAAATGTAGTGTTGTGCTATTCCAATCATCCCTGCCCAGTGGCCATGCTGGTTATAGTTGATTGGAACTGGAGTCCAACAAAATTGGCAAAGCCACAGATTTCTCATCCCTGCTATAAATAGAGACTGGTGAGCAAAAAACACACTTTGATTCACAGGTCATGGTTTGTCTGGACCAAGGCAAACCATGAGTCAGAGTTTGAAGCAACACAAGCCAAACCACAGTTTAGCCCTGGGTAGAGTGGACAGCAGCAGGACAAGGGAACAAGTACAATGGCCATGACCTTCTCTCCAAACACTTGCTTGAGAAACCATGGCTTAGCATTACATGCAAGCTGGGTCGCAGTTGCAAAAATAGCATCTAGATCTTTTATAAACATCCAGGAGAGAAGTCTGATTTTAACAATAGCCTAGAATAACTTTGCCAGAGAGACAGAGAGAAAATGAACTGTAAGTGTGGATTGCAAGTCTGATCACTGAATATTTTTTTTGTTTGTGTTTAAGACAATGATCTGGTGTTCTCCCAAGAGATAGACTGTTTCCAGTCAACCAGTGTTCTGGCTCATTCTGTGCAAGGAGGCACTGCTAAAAATGTTCTCATGTTCTGCTACTAAAAGAAAAAGAAAGAAAACAGTTCCACTACAAGAACCATTTCACCTAGATAAAAAAACTCATTTATACATTAGACTATGATAAACTAGGAACATTAACATGCAGTTACAAGGGGGAACAGGTGTTACTGACCACAGAACACTGAGGCATGGGCTGTGCCTATGGTGTTAAAG
Source organism: Podarcis cretensis (assembly GCF_951804945.1). Classification (NCBI taxonomy): domain Eukaryota; kingdom Metazoa; phylum Chordata; class Lepidosauria; order Squamata; family Lacertidae; genus Podarcis; species Podarcis cretensis. The sequence continues at coordinate 34,114,966 of NC_137186.1, forward strand.
AATTTTTAAAATAAGACTTCATTGCTCACCAGCAATGTACAAACATATACCAACACATTTATACAGCACAAGCAATGTAGCAAATCATGAACATGACCCTTTGGAAGATTAAACAGGGAAGCACGCTGCTTAAAGATCATGGTAAAGAATAATCGACAACTGAGAAACAGCAATGGTGTGTTTTTTTTGCCATTGGCATTCAAATGTAATTTATAGTGACTTAAGATTTGTGCCCAAGTCTGGCACTATTACAATTGGGACACAGCACAAAATGGGAACAGGGTGGACTGACAGCAGGAATTCAAGAGACGCATGCAATCATGCTTGCTTGCAGCTGAGGGCCAGTACTCAAAGAGGTTCCCTTCAGGGAATGACAGAAGGGAAGGCTGTCTTGGACAGGTTTGTTAATGAAGGAACACAGGAGATTAGAGTGAATTCTTAGCAACATATAGTAGTATAGGAGCATCACAAAAGTGGTCCAAAATCTTTTCCCAGCACCTGCTACTTTAGCCCTTAAAAAACCCAAAACCATACAATACTGTAACCAACATACACTTACAGGCAGTGTTAGAAACTCAGATATATAAGCTAGGTGCCAAATGGCTCCTTAAACCAGGGTTACAATCACCAAAACAGAATACCTGGTTGCCATTTGGGGACCACACAGCTCTTATTTTTCAATACGACTTTTTGGTTCCTGAAATTCATTTTGGTTGTGCAGATAAAATATAACATACAGAATTCTACAGGATGTGTTGTTAGTGTGTGAAAACAGTCAAGATCCTAGGATCCCTAAGCATGCACCTCCAGATGGTAGTGACATCAGGCACCATCCTGGCACCTGGGCATCTTCACTTGGTTGCAATTGGCTGATACCCATGTGCAAAAAGTGTCTGGCACCTGGTGAATTTTGAACGCCGCTTACAGGATGTTGTGACTTCTCACTTAAATGTAGTGCATAGGACAATACATAAAATGCGTAAGATCTAAGAACATTAAGAGCAGCATGTTGGATCAGGCAAATGGCCTATGCAGTGCAGCGCCAGACAACCAGATCCCTGCAGGAACCATTGACTCACAGCCACGGACAGGATTCTCCTCCATGAAATGGTCTGATCCTCTTTTGGAGCCATCCAAGTTGGTGGCCAAAGCTGCTTTCTGTGCGAGCAAGTTACATAAATTTAACTATGCACTGTGCAAAGAAGTCCTTTCTTTTATCTGCCCCAAATCTTTCAACCTGCAGATTCATTGGATGTCTGCCAAGTTCTCATGTTGGGAGTGAGAAAAACTTCCATACACCTTTCTCCATGCCATGTATAATTTTAGGAACCTGTCTCACATCACTTCTTACTCTCCTTTTGCCTAAACCAGAAAGTCCTGAAAGCCACATTTTTATCTCTTATAAAGTCATGAAGCAGTCCCAGACAGCCTAAACCAGTGTTCCCCAAACTTGGGTCTCCAGTTGCTTCTGGACTACAACTCCCTTAGCTAGCAGGACCAGTGGTCATGGATGGTGGGAATTGTAGTTCAAAAATAGCTGGAGAACCAAACACTGGCCTAAACACTAGTACACTGAAAAAAGAAGAGGAGAACAGGAGAACCACACTGCCAGTCAAGGTGGACAATACTGAGCTAGATAGACCAATGTCAGCTTGCTATGTTCCTATGCTATGTTCTCCAAATTATGGCAGCTTGCTATGTTCCTATGCTATGTTCTCCACACTACCCCATGAATCTACATATCGGTGCAACCTCCAAAGAAGACTTGGCAAGCCTCTCACTAGGAAGCAATTGTTACTTGTTCCCAGTCCAGCTGCCAATGGAATTGTCTCTCTCTCAAGTGTGCACACAACTGGGCAAGCACAGCCAAGAATACTAAGCGAAACTCAGAAGCAGATTCTTCACCATCCTAATTATGAATAGTTAAAGTGACTGAATTTAAAACTGAGCCAACTTTATCCTTTTTTTTCCGTAGGCTTCTCTGAACAAGCCACAATATACTGCAGTATTCAGCAGGGGCCATTATCGCAATTATATCTCTTTAGTAGTACACCAGGAAGACTCATCAAGTTTTCAGCAGCCAGTCAGTAGAACAAACAAGGAGGGCTTATAAAAATTAACTAGCAAAAAAGTCCGTCATTTTGAAGAACAGGGTCACACATTTATGTATTCTTGCAGACAAAGCACACCGTTACCAAACTATGGAATCTGGAGCCACAAGATGTGAGGGTCACCATTCTAGTTGTCCTTGCAGAGATTAGAGGAATTCATGGGGAATGACAAAGCTATCCGTCACTACAGGTCATGACAACTGTACCCTACCTCCAATATCAGAGACTTTTGGAAATTAGTTGCTAGGGAACAACACAAGACTTATTGCCGTTGTGCCCTGCCTACAGACTTCCCATAGGCATCTGATTGGCCACCATGGGAGACAGGATGCTCGACTGGAGAAGTCTCCCATCAGATCCTCCAGGGCTCTTGTACCCTTTTCATTGAACACATAGCACCTACGGATTACCTGTCAGTAAGGACCAAGCCACTGAGTGTCGCTGGTAAGATGGGGCAACGTTCACCTGCACGTTCAACAGTGCCCACAAGGCCATGTTCAAGTTCTTAATCGCCCACATCAAGGCATGAAGGGAAGAGGTGCACCTCTTTTGTTTTTAAGTTGTAATCATTCAACCTGTTTTTATTATTGCTTGTAAGCCGCTCTGAGCCCGGCCTTGGCTGGGGTATAAATAAAATTATTATTATTATTATTATTATTATTATGTAAACCTCACTAGGACCTCACAGCTCCCCATTTAAAAAGCCTTGCCCTCGTCACCTGCATAGCCCCAACGTGGGCTCCATTCCTTGATCGTGTTATGAGTGTGACAGGGTACTAGAAGCTGACTCTTTCGATGGAGACTTCAGAGCTGTGATAGGAAACATCAATCCCTGGGGCCAAATGTGTTCCTCTAGGCTTTTTTTGGCTATGTGTACTCTTACTGGGCTTTCTTTGCAACACCCCCCACAACTGTTTTTGCATGGCTGGAATGTGTCACTGGACTCCAACAATGCTTCTTGCCTGCCATGATAGGAAGCTAGAAAGGAATGTGTGACAGCATCAGGAGTTTTCCAGGGTGATGCGTATGTTTCAAGGAATGGAATAAAGGCAGTGCTCACATCACTGGGCAACCTCCCCTTCTAGCTATAGGGTAAGTAGCAATTAACATACATCTTGACAGTGCCCTGCAACTAGCACTATCTGTGTAACACAGAGGCTCTTCGCTATGGAAGAGTTACACTTCATTACAACGTTAAAAAAAAAGACTCCTGTTCAATGGCTCACTCTCATGTAACAATGTCCATTGATATTTGCTGTATTCAGGCCATAAGAGGAGGTCTTGCTGATGAGATATAGATTCCCAATACGGGAAGCCGGCCTTGATCCTTACTCATTACTAACTCCCTGAATAATTAGATTTGCACTAAGCCCATTTTCCACCACTGGGACTTGCAGTGGTCCAGCAGCTAGTCCTGCCAGAGTCACCTCAGGAAGTTGTTTTCGACAAAGTCATGGGGTCCCACCTACCCAGACTAACAAGAGACTCTCTAGGGTTTCAGGCAATGCAGTCTTTTCCCCAGCCCTAGCTGGAGAAGGCAAGGATTGAATCTTGCACTGTCAAGCATGTGAACCAGATGTTCTACCACTAAGCTGAAGCCTTGCATTAGCAAGGGGTTGCCCACCTCTGGTGCGCCAAATGCCTCCTTAAATCAAGCTTACAGTCACCAAAACAGAATATGTAGTTGCCATTTTGGGGCAAAACTGCTCTAAGATCTGAGTTTTCAAATGGATGGACTGACTGTGACTGATTCTCAGTTAAACATCTGGCTAGCTTAGATGACAACCTTGAGCTAGGTTAAGAGCTTTGAGAACTTAAAGTAGAAAAGTCACTTGATCCAGGGACAGTCCACATTTATATTGGCCTATTCCGACCTCTTTTTCTTAATGGTGACATGGACCGTCCATAATGCAAGAATATTCTTCACAACTGTGAATAGGGCAGTGAGGCAGGGTAAATGAAGGCAAGCTACAACAATTAACTATAAGGTTGTTCACTGCTCCTGCTGCACAGAAAAAGCATTTTGGTTCCTGACATTCATTCTGATTGTGCAGATAAAATACAACGGATAGAATTCTACAGGATGGGTTGTTCGTGTGCAAAAACAGTCCAGATCCAATAATTCCCAGGCATGCACCTCCAGATGGTAGAGATGTCAGGCACCTTCCTAGTGCCCAGGCATCTTCACTTGGTTGCAAGTACTGGACAGCCAGGTGCAAAATGCGACTGGTGCCTGGCTAATTTAGAACACTGTGCCACCTTTAGAAGCGGCTTGCTGCAAAGGTCTGCGGTCAGGCTCTGCTCCAACTTCTTATGCCCACTGGGGCTGACAGGAGGCAGCAAACAGCAGCAATCATGAGGGACAGAGTTAACTCAATGGCTGCAGCGATGGAGTGGTGAGTGTATTGTGGGTGGCAATACTAGATCAGCTGGCTTAGCAGATAGGAGCAGAGCCACAGAAGAATGCATGAAACGTGCACAGAAATATTTCCGTGAAAACTGAAACCCAGTGACACAAAGCTTCCCAGGTTGCCATGTTACCAGTGGCCCCAAGGACTAGAACATGTGTTTTGCATGCAGAAGATACCAGGGGCAATTCCTGGCATCAGCAGAGAGCGCTGGGAAGGGCACAGATGGTAGGACTGGCCAACCAACTGCCCTCCAGATGATGCTGGATTACAGCAGCCACTGCCAGTCAAATTTAGTCAATACTGATCTAGATGGACTTGGTATGAGGCAGCTTCAACAGATCACGGGTTCTGCAAACATTCCAAGAGAACAAGGAAAGCACATGCTGCTTTGGAGGTCACCTTGAGTGTAGGATACATGTTTTTAAATACCTACAGGCCTATGCTGCCCTACCCAATGGGTTTGCCATTAAAACTGGGTGAAATTCTGTTCTTCAAGAGCACGTTTCTATTATTTTTTCTTCCCAACAAGCTTCTCTTCTTTGGGAAGTGAAGCACAAGATAATTGATAATTGAACTCTAAGTTGAAGAAATAAACAAAAGGGCCTTAGAATTGGGCTCATGCAGGTTCACTGCATGTTTCCCTGTACTGATCTTTCCCGGCTGCCATAAAGAAACAGGACAGGCTCTAGATTAAGTAGCGGGATACTTAGCACTAGCGCTGAATTGCATCCCAAGCACCCTCAGGCCCCATCTGCACTTTGCATTCACAGCAATATTGTACCACTAAGCAAATGTGGCCTTCTCCGCAAAATTATGGGAACTGTAGTCTGCTGAAGGAGCTCAGAGCTGTCAGAAGACACCAGTTCCCCTCAAAAACAGCTAAAACTCCCAGATGTCCCTGGGCAGAGAGAGGGACTGTCTATCAAAGTATTCTGAATACCATAGAACTCAAAGTTTTCTGGGAGGAATAGATGTCTTCCAACAACTCTGAGCACCCTTAACAAACTACAGCTCCCATAAATCTCTGGGGGAAGCCACAATGCAGATAAAGGTGCTAGTCATAGCAACCAGGTTGTGTACCATGAGACAACTGCTAGCAGGCCACAAGCCATGAATAAATGCCATATTGAAACCAGCACCCCCATGCAGTAAGGAGGTCACCCACTGCATCTCTGAGCGAGTTAATGTTCATTCTGTGCATCTTCCAGTCATGGAATATGCCTACCCAGTGACTCACAGAGGTTAGGAAAATAAAATAGGCATCCCGTTTGTAATTTAGGCACTTTACTGAGGCTCAACAAACACCTGTTTAGCCAACAGCAGCATGTGCTACTGAAGGAGCAGCAAATTCACCTTGAAAATGTTTATTACGATTGTAAGACTTCCCTCCAAATCGAATTCAGTAGCAGTGAGTGGCATCAGAGGTGAGGTAGCTAATCTCTTCTGGACTGAGGGACGCATTGACTCAAGTTCAACTCCTGGGAGTGACCGTTCAGTGTCACACACACACAAACACAAATATTAGGGTGTCTTGTGGCCCAAACTAAATTTCTTGCAAGGAGATATGGCTCATGGGTTAGCCAACCCTGGATTAAAGCGTTGAATGAAGACTGAAAAGCTCCGTGATCATATAACCTTCATGATGCTTGCTCCTTCTCTCTGCTAAATTTTGCGGGGGTTTTGAGAAAATAAAACTGGGAATGGGGGGCACCACTATTCTAGACCTATCTCCAATGGACAATGCTTCTTCCATGGCTATTTTTCTTTCCTATTCTATTTCCCAAGTCTGTATCTTGGAACCTTAGCTACAAGCTGGGAGAGAAAAGTACAGTAGTTCTGACTCTTGGGGCTCTCCTCCACTCTGACACACAGCTTCCCCAAATCAGGGGCGGTGGGTCTCGTTTTGCCACCCGAGACTAAATGAGAAACAGCCGCCCTGCCCTGCTACCAAAGTCTCCCTTACCTGGGCTGCATGGCGAAGCAGCACTGGCAACATCTCCCAGGACTCTTGTGATCTCTCACTGGAAACCACTGCTGCTTGAGACAGCTGGCCGGCCCTGCCTCAAATCATAGGCCACAGCATTGCAGGCACCCTGTTCCATTTTTATTTTTAATTTATGTGGTGGTCATTTCTGCCAAACACCCTGGCTGTACGAAGACACCACTGCGTGGATCCCACAGACAACCTGATCACCCAAAGCAGAGGAGACAGGAAACACTCGGTCAGAAGGAGAAAGCTGTTTGCACAAGGGCCTGTGGTCAAATCACAAGGCACGCACACACACAAACCCTCCCCCCGACTTAATTGTAACAAAAACAATCCGGAGCTTTGTTAAAATGTGCTGAGTTGACTGCAAGAGACCACCGTACAAAGCTATACCAGTTCCACAGCTCTCTTACTGCTTTCCCTTCCAACATCCAATTAATTATTCTGACAAGCTTCCTTTTTTTAGTGCTATTTTTACACTTTTGGAGGGGAGAGGCAGAACCGCCATGATTGCACCTAGTCTAAGTTATGAGAATGGCTGTGAGGCCGGTTGCAATAATTCAGAAAGAGGTCTGCCTTGTTGGCGTGGCGGAAAACTTTGTATTCCTGCTAAGCTTAGGCCATGTAGCCTGATGGATTCTGCTGTAAAGCTAGAGGAAGTCTTATCACCAAAAGCAGTACCAAAAATGTACTGCCTGAATCATTTTTTTGTAGCTCTTAAATTTTACATACCAACACTCACTCGGTAATCTCTGATACAGATGTTGAAGATGTTGCCCCCAAGGCAAACTGGCATACGATCTAGTTAAGGTGCACACAACCCTATTGCTAGTCATTCAAATGCAGCAATTCAAAATGGCTACTTAAGTTTACACATAGCCCAGGAGGCTACTTCTTCATTTAAAAGCAAGTCCCTGGAGCAAATCCTCAGTGTTCACTCCTCCCACTGCCGTTAACTGTTCTTTTCTGCAAGTTTCCCCTCTATAATTTAATTCCTTTCCCACAGACTCTGCAAGCAAGCTCTCTCTCTCGGTTTTTGACAAGTTTCTTAGTCCCAGTGCCTAGAATCTTCACTGCAAAGTGGAAATCCCAGAGGATAGCTTTTTCCCAAGGCACCAAACACTATAAAACTGCATTTTGTCCAACCAGCTCTGACATGATCACTGTTATTTGGGAGGATAATTACTTTCATGGTGTGAGGAACATATATTTAGAATGAACAAGTTCAGGTCTTGCCATTCCCATCTTTTAGAAGAGATGATCACTGATGAATGTCAGGTAGGCACACACAGGTGTGCAGAAGCCAGTTAAAGTTAGCTGTATGAAACTCCATTCACTCAAAACTCCTTCTTTGCAGGTATGTATGTGATATGCATGTCCATGTCTCTAGAATGGCCCCCTCTCCCCAATTACTTGTATGCTGAGCAGTTGTCTAAGCATTCACACATGCACGGCCAAACTGCCAGGACCTTACACAAATTAAAGGTTTTAAGGCTGCAGTCTTTGAGTGGGATGAACTGTGTTGCAATGTAGTGAACCAAGACTTAAGATTGCACTTTGATTCTGGTTCCTAATTGTCTAATCACCTCTGTTGGTTGAAAGCACCGGGAGGGAAGGATAAATTCTGTAAACTCCCAAGGAAGCCTACACCCAAGGAAGCCTGAGAAAATTATAAGACTCTGGATTTCTCAAATCTGCTAGGGTGAATAGCTGTGTGAAAAGGAATGCACACAACACCGTACTTTCAAGAACATTAAAGGTTACTGTGGTAACTTTGCAGAGACAAGGGAAATTCCCAATACTGTACTTGAGATAAAATAGAACGTACCTTCCATCCTTACAACACCACAAATATCCATCTCAACACACACATACAGAGCAATTTAGAACTTACAGAGGGGAAACCCAAGCCATACAGCTCCTCTGTTTTCCTAATCGCTGGTTCTTAGAAGCAAACTTTAAAAAGTGGTGCACAGAAACAAGATTAGAACACAGCACGAAAGACTGCCATGTGCACAGCCATTCAAGCTCAGCTGCCAAAGAAAATTATGACACGAACTCATGAACATGGGGAAGACCCACTTAAAAAGGAGTGCTGGAGACTTCAGCTTTTCTGCTCTGTCTACAAGTATTCATTATCAAGAGTTTAGGAAGTTGCCTTATTATACCAAAGGAGGGTCTTTATCCACTTAGGCTAATGTTGTCTACTCTGGCCAGCAGCAGCTCTCCATGGGTCCCAGGCAGGGAGTGAGAGGCCTTTTCACTCACCAGCAGATTGGAGACACTTTAGCTGGAGATGCCAAGGATTGGAATGGGGACCTCCCCACACACAAACACAGTGGTCCATTTCTCAACTTTCTTTGGAGTCTAAACTTTTGTGTACGTACGTATTTGCTTTTGACCTGCACACCAAAATAAATCATGCATCCTATATAAAATGGACCGCAGGCCCATAATGCGAATGCAATAAATTTACTAGTCTCTAAGGTGGAACAAGGCTTGCTTATTGCTGAGAAACGTGGCTAACTTTTTTTGCTAAGAGGGATAGCAGGAAAACATCTCTACATTGTCAATATGAGCCCCACCAAGTCTCTCTTTTTTTAAGAAACAAAATTGTGGACTATGACGTAAATTGGGCATATGTTAGCTTAAGAGATTTTGGTCTTGGTAATCCCCTTTACTAATGTTAACATCAGAAGCCTGGCTGGCAATTCCCACACTCAGAAGCACCAATCGCTCCTTGGTAAGGAAAAACCCACTGGTGTGTCCCTGGTGATTTTTGCTTTGCTTTGTTACTGGAATTTTAAAAGACGAAGAAAACCTACGCACATCTTACACAAACACAGATTGCCACTTTGGCTTCTGAAAGCACCTTGAGTACGGCAGACACTCTTCCCCCGCTCAACACATGAAAGGAAACAAGCGAATTCTGCTTATCCTATTTATTCTGATGAGCCAATTAAAAACCCAAGATGCTGCAAGTGAAGGTGCTCTCTTGAATGTTGATAGAGGTGAGCTGCAAGCACACAGTGCTCACAAAGCCACTGTCGTGTGGATTAAGAGGGTCACTTCCACACCAGGCTACTTGCCCACCCACACAAATTTCCCAGTTTCTGCACAACCCATGAACCACTCTGCCACGGTGCAGGGAAATGTTTCCACGCTTATCATACCTAGCAAATATTGCTTATTTATTATTCTTAATGATATCCATCAGTCACGTTTTTGCATTCAAGCGTGCCTAAGACTACTTGCACAGTAAAAACGAAACCAAGGCATTAAAATCAGATTTTTTTTAAAAAGCAGCAAACAATAACTAAAAGACTAAAAGGGACAAGAGCCCATACAACCCAAAGGTTGAGCACAATTAAGGGCTGCCGACATATCGAGATCCCCTCCCAATTAAAAACCAATGAGCCAGGGAAAATGGGAGCCACCACTGAAGAAGCCCACTCTCGTGTTAACAACAACAACAACAACTTTATTATTTGTATCCTGCTCAACTGACTGGGTTGACACCCTCCACAGCTCCTTTTGGAGAGAACACACAAAGGAGGTGCCCAGGTTGGTTCATACATTATGAGGCAGACTTTAAGGCAAAGATGTTATACTGCTTGCATTTTTATCCCACTATTCTGCCAAAGATGTCAGGGAACCACACAAGGCCATGCCCCATTTTATCTTCACAACCTTGCAAGGTAGGGTAGGCTGAGAAAAAGTGACTGGGTCCAAGGTCACCCTGTGGCTCCAGGGAACAGAATGAGGTCTAGGTCTGGGCTGTGCTTGGAAGGGCACCTATCTGGCAACACTGACATATATCAACTTGAATTCCATGGCAGGAAGTGAGTGAGTTAAATACATAAACAAATGGCCATGGGGAGATTGGAACCTACATCCACCCAGCCCCAGTTGGAACCCATAACCACACCAGAGGTGTGTGTCTGCATGCAAGTGAAGCAGACTAGGTGTGCTAGCACACAATAACATTAGCTGAATCACTAACACAACTTCGACCTTTGAACTCAGCGGGACATCTTTATGCAAACTGCTCTGTAAGAGTCGATGCTTTCATCTTTAAAATGGGAATAATAACTATCCTAACGTTGAAACACTAAACAGAAGCAGCATCTACATAGAGCAGGGGTAGGCAGCCTAAGGCCCGTGGGCCGGATGCGGCCCAATCGCCTTCTCAATCTGGCCTGTGGGCGGACCAGGAATCAGCGTGTTTTTACATGAGTAGAATGTGTCCTTTTATTTAAAATGCATCTCTGGGTTATTTGTGGGGCATAGGAATTCGTTCATTTCCCCCCCAAACTATAGTCTAGCCCACCACATGGTATGAGGGACAGCGGACCGGCCCACGCTGAAGAAGGTTGCTGACCCCTGACATAGAGAAACTGCCACCAAGGGATTACGTCATTGGGCAAAATGATTCTGTGTTGGCAGGAACTTTTTTTTCTTACTTGCCAATTGCAAGAGCATCACTCTCTAGTCAAAAGTCACAGGATGAATAGTTAGCATACTTTGTGTGGTGCTACAGAACCTCCCCATACATTACTTTGGTCCCTGGACAAGTCTGAAAGTGTGGCAGCCCTGCTTTAAACTGAACAGATCTGGTCCAGATGAGACACCAATTAGTAGCCCTCAATACAGTCCACCAGGGAAGGAATGCCTAAAATGAAATAAGACTTCAACCAAAATGAAGATGTTCACTCTTGCTCCAGGTTAAAGGAAGGCTGATGAAGGAGCAGAGAGAACAGGCGTGGACTAAAAGGATTCAAAGATTAAACACCCAAGAGACAAGGTGGCTTGTGCAGACACCAAAATTTGTCCTCCCCAGTCCAAAGCCCCTCCATCACACTAGCTAAAAAGGAATCATGAAGTTGCTTGTCTTTACAGTGGGGTGTTTTATCTAGGTCACTACCTTATGACAGTCTTGCTAGAAAGGCCTAAATGGTACTAGTTCATCTACACGCATTAGCCATTTTGAAAGAAAAAACCAACTCTCTCAGTTTTCAACCACCACCACCAGAGCTTCCAGATCCAGTCACCTGGAAGAGCTACCTAGCATCTACAGATGACCATATGGCGAAGCAGTTCTGGAAGCCTGTTTTATGGCTTTTCTCCTTGTACTTCACAGAGAATCATTAGAGGGAATCTTTCCCCCTGTTTTGGGTCCCCTACCCCCACAAGCAAGGCCACCAGTATTCCAGCTATTCATGATTGACAGATGGAAACTATTTTCCATGGCTTCCTTCTGCATTTGTATGTTTCTCCTCTGGAGCAAGCAAAGGCATATTTACCATCACTGTAACATAGTAAAAAAAAAAAAAAGGTTTTAATGAAGCAACCATCAAGACATACTTCATCCCCCGAAGAGGTAACAAATTTGTCTATTCGTCAATGACAATTCTGAAGGCTCATTGGCTTTGAACTTCAGCGCCTGACAAGTTTCATGTCAATGCCCAGGAAAAAGTGAGAGACTTTAGCAGAAAACAGGTATAGCAAAAGGAAGGAAATGTGACAGAGGTAGGTATGAGGCCTGGGGCCACCACTAAGAAGGAAAGGCAACTGAATCACTCTCCAAAAAAAGTATTGGCTCCAGGTCTTGATGTACAATAAAACTTGCTTCTTCAAAGAATAATCTTTTACCAGATAATCTCATGCATGAACTTCACAATACTGTATAGCCTTTTCCTGCATTCATTAAATCTCCAATAATTTCAGATTTCAAACAAACAAAAAAGCCAAGGATTTAAAAACAAAAAAATGAAACACTTAAATGAGTCTGAAGCCATAGGATCTGCATTTTCTTTGAGACACCTCACAAGTAAGTAAAACTTGCTACAATAAATGAAACTCGTGTTCCAGAGAACGAGAGACAGTAGCCAGAAGACTCTGATGGAAGATGCAACCCATGGACTCCCACACATATTCACAGTGCATCGCTGAAAAAGTTTGGAGCCAACATGTTATATTCACTGATGAACAGTAAACCTGCCGACATCCAAACCAACTCTTCACTCCTGTGAATTAGTCAGGTACCCAACGTGAGTAAACATACCAGCCAACTTTTAATTTTTTAGAAAAGCATATTAAGAGTGGACAAAATGACTAACTTTAACAGGGTAACAACACACTTACCAGAAAGTCTCTTATCGCTTCAGACTTTCCCATCACATCAAGAGGACACACAAAAAACACCAAGAGACACCCAAAATCCCCTAGCTTGTCACAGTCTCGTTGAACACATTAAAATTTTCTCTGCTCTCTTTAACTTCACTCAGACAAAACAAGCAGTACTGGCACAGCAAACGTTTTTCACAATAAGTCAGACATGCAATTACTTTTTTTGCCAACTGATTAACACCAAGAAAATATAGCTCACCAGCAATTAGAAATCTATTTGATATCTGCAAGTCTTTAAAACATTTTTTTAAAATCAGAAACCAATTTATATTGTCTCGTAGAACATCTCCCCTTCCACCACTGTTCCCCATCCACACAAAATCAAAAACATTAACCATTTGGTTCTTACATTCTCCAGAGACACATCTGGGGGAAATGACAACACCAAACCAAAAAGATGGGAGATTTCAATTTCCAAAAAAGAAAATTACTTGGGCAGCAGTGCACACACATTTAAAGCAATTCGAAACACGCCTGGTGACACCCTGCCTCCAACATGCAAAAGGGAGAAGGCCACCCAAACAAACCGAGAACTTTTTGTACTTCTCCCCACAGACTCGCCAGCCAATTAGAATTCCAAACAAACATTGAAAACCAGCTCTGAGCAAACTCAAGTTGGTTTATCAGCTCAAATGGAAAGTAAAGCACAAGACCGCATGCCTTGGCCTACACATCAACTCAGGAGAAGCGGCCCCAACAAGTACACCCAGGATGCAGCCAGAGGCTCTGCGCTTTAGGACCACATCTGCACACCCCAAACAAGGCACAGGCATCCACACCCAACAAGCCTCTTGCCTTTTATTCCTCCAGGCTTGAATACTCATGGCTCATATGCCAGAAGTTAATTGATATTGGCAAGGAAGCAAAAAGGGGAGGGGGTGGATGGCTGGATCCAGCCAAACCCAACAGATACACCCCAAGCTCTTCCCACCCCCACCCCACCCCCAAATCCCTATAACATAAGCCCATGAAAAGAGAGCAACCCGTTCTGATCCTTACCTCCAAGGCTTCCATCGTGCTGAAGCTGGCGATCGCAAATCCATCAATTAAATCCTCTTCTTGAGAGCTGGATTCTCGCCTCCTCCGCCTCGGAGGTCTGGCGTTCCGGGCTGCAGAAGCCTGGCTCTTGGGATTTGGGCAATTTTGGCTCGTATTCTCCTTGCCCGGGCTGTGTTCTCTCTCGGATGCCGAGGAAGGGCTCTGATTCGGGCGGTCCCTGCCATTTGGATCCCTTCGCCTCACGCGGTCCCTTTGGGACCGAGATTTCCTGCTCTGTCTGATTTTCCCATCCATTTCCAAGAAGCAAAAACAAACACACACAAAAAAACCACCTCAAAAATTTATTTCAGATCGAAGTGTGGTGGGTCTTTTCTCTCTAAAATACCACCCTAATATAATCCAGCCTGTCTCTCTCTCTCTCTTTTTTTTTCTCTTCTCCTTCAGGCTTATAAAATCCAAAGGAAGGGGGCGGGAGGGGTAGAAGAGAGAAATGTAATCCAGCAGACCTCTGTGGAAAGGAAAGGGTGATCCGATGGAGGGCAGAGAAGGAAGAAGGGGGTGGGTGGGGGGGAATTAAAAGAGATCCAGAAGAAAAGAGAAATGTAAATCCAGACGAAGTGACCTTGACAAATCTCTTCCCCCTCCCTTGCAAAAATAAAATTAAAAATTAAAGAGAGGCAAGCCACGCAGCCAAACAGTGCAATTGATCTCCAGTTCGGATCTGGTGGGAGAGAGAAAGAGCCAAGCTTTACCCCCCGCACTCACACACACCCCGTCCAAAAAAATAAAAAATAAATATTTTAAAAAAAAAATCACCCCCCAAAAAACTGAAACACAAGAGACAAATCCAGGAGGTCGAATCCAGGCTTGGGAAAAGGAAAATAATAAATCCAGGACACCAGCAGAGCCGATGTGAAGAAACAGAAGCAGCGGTGGTGGTGGTGGTGGCAGTGGCGGCGGCGGCTGCTCCTCCGCGACGAACCCTCCCCCCTTCTCCTCCCCCCTCTTTTTTTTTTTAACTCCCTCCCGCCCCGGGGCAAGCAGCGCCCCGCCCCGGGTTCGAATCCTGCCGAGAGACGAAAATGGCAACAAGAGGGTTCCGGATCCCGCGCTCACGCGCGCGCCGCAACTTTGTTGCGAGGAAGGCGAAGAGAAATTCCCTGGCGCAGCCTCCGCCTCCTCCTCCTCTTCGGCGGCGGCGGCTGCTGCTGCTGCTGCTCCTCCTGCCGCCGCCCCCCTTCAGCTCGCCGCCCCCCTCCTCCTCCTCCTCCTGCTGCAGCCGGGCCCGGCTGCTCCCCTCCTTCCCCAACTTTCCCACCCGCGGCCGGCGAGCCTCTCCGCCCTGCCCGCCTCCCTAAGCCGGCCACCCTCCTCCTCCCTCCGCCGCCGCCGCCACCAGCAGCAGCAGCCGCCCTGCCCGCCTGCCTGCCTGCCTGCCTTGTCACCCGGAGAAGCTGCGCCTGCCTCTCCGCCGCCTCCTCCTCCTCCTCCTTCCCTCGCGCGCCCGCTTCTCTTTCTCTCTCAGGCTGCTGCGCCGCGGCGCCGGCTGCTGCTGCTGCTGCTGCTGCTCTCCCTCAAGCTTCTCCTGCTCGCATTCCGCCCCATTCTCATTCTCCCTCTCGCTCCTCTTTTTTTTTTTTTCCTCCTCTTCTTCTCCCCCCACCCACCCCACCCCACCTCCCGAGCAGGCTCAGGCTTTAAGCACCGCCCGGCCGGCCGCGCATGAGCAGGGCTGCCAGCTGCGCGTCATTCCCCGGCGCAGGCCCCGAGCCGGCGGCTTCTCTCTCCTTGCTCGCTCTCTGTGTGTGTGTGTGTGTGTCTCTCACGCGCGCGCGCGCTTCCCACTCGCACGCACGCACTCCCTCTCTCTCTTCAACCCGCTCCCCCCCCCCCCATCCTACTCCCCTCCGACAAACCTCCCGGGCTCTCGCTCTCTCGCTGACCTTACCAACTCCCCAAGGAGGGGAGGGGAGGGGAGGAAAGGTTAAGAGGACCCGCGTCAAAAGGCGGAGGGGGGGGGGACGTAAAAGAGAAATGGTAATTGTGGTGTGTGTGTGTGTGTGTGTGTGTGTGTGTGTGTCCCCAGGTTGGGGAAAGAGGGTGAAAAGAGGGGAGGGCAAGCGCGCGCGCGCACACACACACACACACACACACACACACACACACACAAAACCCACCCCTCTTGCCTTCAGCATTTCTGCATCCTCCCTGGTTGCAATCGTTTCTGTATCCAAAAGGGGAAGGCAAGCAAAATCGTGCAATTCCTGGAAATTGAACACCCCCCCCCCAAAAAAAGAAAACACGTTAGGAAAGGGGAAAGAATTAAGGAAAGTGTCAAGCTACACACACGCGCGCACACACACACTTTGAACCCCCTTTGCAATCTCTGTAGCTTCCTCGTGGCAATCATTTCCTTCATCTTGCAATTCTTGGAAGGATCCCAGGCTGCCATCAATTAACCGGAGAGTCTTAATCCCACTGAACTCAGAGGACAGTTATGTCATTTTAGACTTTTGCACTTGTGAGGGTCTTTACAGGGGAGGCGGACCCTGGACTTTTCATTTGCATCAATAGGTGTGTGGCCATTGAGAGGCCCTCCTACTTACTCTGCTGTGAGGGGCGGGGACAGCTTGGATTTCTGGCCCACCGTGTCCTGCCCTGAGGACACCACTGTCAGTGGAATCAGAATTGTAGAGCTGGAAGGGTTCCCAGGGGTCATCAAGTCCAGCCCCCTGTAATGCAGGAATCTCAACTCGTTCCCCATCCAATTTGAAACCATAACTGACACTGCTTAGCTTTGCAAATGTGCTACCAGTTTTATTGCTGCGGGAGCCAAGTAGATCTTACAGAATTGCAGGATGAGAAGAATCCTGCCTCTTTTATTTAGCTGCAATTTGAGAAAATACAAAAGCGAGCAGGGGGAGAAGAGAGTAAAAGCAAAAAAAACCCCCAGCCTACAATATTGGTGATAACTGGTATTTAGAAGAATAAATTCTTTGCAAAAGAAATAAATCCTATGGAGGTGATGATACCCACACCAAGCTACCCATTGCAATTTTTTGCTATAACAGAGGTGTCTGAAAGTGGGAGAGAAATACTACCCTTTTCCTTCCCTTCCTCATGGGGAGAATTGTCAAGATTACACCCACCCTCCTCTGCAATAAAGGAGACATTTAAAATGTTGAGGTGGGGGGGGGGGAGAGAAGTAACAACCTCCTCGCCTTGCCAACTGTATAGAGTGGCACATTGGTTTCAGAAGACGTCAAGCTAACCATTGCGGATACTGGAGCTAGCTAAATGGGGGAGTGGGGAGGGGAAAACAAACTACAATAAAAGCAAGCAAACATTTGGGGAGGACAGATAATACTACACAAACCCTGACACACTGCAAATCTTTTTTATATGCCATTGACAGCCACCTCAACAAGGAAGGGGGCATAGGAGACTCCGCAATTTTTCTTGTAAGGGAGATGTCTCCAGTCAGGTTAGGGGTAAAAAACACACCTAATGCTCAGCTGTAGTCATTCATAATACTCCATGGGGAAGAACAGGAGCATTTAAGGTCAGTATTCATATGGGGAGGTAACCACTACCTTGCAATTTGCTCATTCCTTCACTGAGTGGTAGTTTTGTTTCATTTTGTTTACATAAAAGCTTCCACCCCAGTCTAAAATAGTGCTGCCCCTATGGAATTCAGCAGGGAGAATGGGGATACAACTAGTTGGCTCTGCCTGTCATTGGCTGTATTTGTTGGGCTCCCTGTTGTCTACTCTATCAGTCCTAATGGGCACCAGGCACCACTGAAGAGACTTGTCTTCACGGTTTGAGTTACGGGTCTGGGGCCCTTGTATGGTTGCTTCTATCCTTAGGACACCTTTACGCTTTGGGGGACTTCATGCATTCAGACAGAACTTCTCCTTTGTAAGACCCTTCTGTGGAGTGGAGCCCTTGTCCCTTGGATCCTGCAGCCCGTCTTCTAGTAAAGGTAAAGGGACCCCTGACCATTAGGTCCAGTCGTGGCCGACTGGGGTTGCGGCGCTCATCTCACTTTATTGGTTGAGGGAGCCAGCGTACAGCTTCCGGGTCATGTGGCCGACACGACTAAGCCACTTCTGGCAAACCAGAGCAGCGCATGGAAACGCCATTTACCTTCCCACCAGAGTGGTACCTATTTATCTACTTGCACTTTGACGTGCTTTCGAGCGGCTAGGTTGGCAGGAGCAGGGACCGAGCAATGGGAGCTTACTGCATCACGGGGATTCGAACCACCGACCTTCTGATCGGTAAGTCTAGGCTCTGTGGTTTAACCCACAGCGCCACCCACATCCCTTGTGAAGGAAAATAGGGGCCTCCTAAGAAATCTCAGCACTCTTAAACCACACTTTTTAGGATTCTTGGGGGAAGCCATGACTGCTTAAAAGTGGGCATCATAGTGCTTTAAATGTTTGGTGTGGATGGGCGTTATACACATTTCCTTGGAAATAAACCCCTCTGAAACCCCAGGGACTTGAAAAAGTAAGCTTGGGGCTATTATGAAAGAGAAGCAGCTTTCTGCATAGCAGATAGTTTGCAAAAACACTCCATCCCTAGATTGTGATCAACTTCAGAGTCCTATACAGTTGTAACGACTTACCAGTCCAAGGAAGGAATGCGGCTCTATTGTCTAGAAACTGCTTTCCATACAGTTGGTCTCGGGTTCAATCTGTGGGATCTCTTGCCAGGACTGGGAGAGAATCCACCTGAAATCCTGTTCCCTGCTACTAGTTGGTATAGAAAAGGATGATTTAAAGGGACCTTGCCATTCTGACTTGGTATAAGACAGCATCCCAAAGTATTCTTCCCCTTCTCAACCAGTAAGCAAGGAGCAAATCATTGGCTATAGATGTAAGCACTCTTATTCTTCCTTTATATAGCTTAAAGGGGGCTGAGGTCGCAGCCATAAGGAATGCTGGGTAAAAAGGGCTGGGCTTGAAGCATAAAGACAAGCTGTTCAACAGGTGTACCTATTTCTCCTTATAATTGGATTGAGTTGAGGTGTGTGGCTTCTGTTTATTTAGAGGTCAAAGTCTTGCTCATTGAGAACTTGATCAATGGTTGTGTTTGAACTAAAAATGGCTTTCCTTACTCAAAACACAAGGTTCGTAGGCTGGTTTTTGCTGCTGTTCTCAAGTCCTTGTTAGGCAAGTTGCTTGTAAACAGCATGCAAATAACAAAAGTACGGTAGCTAAAATAAAGGTGAATATCCCCCCCCCCATACCTGGTTGGTACATGTTGGTACATGTTTATTAGAATTAGAATTCTAATTTATGCAGGCAGTTGGATTTACACCCAGGGCTGTAATTATTTTGCATTAACTCATTTGGAGTGTAAGCATTTGGTACATCTTAACCCCAGGAAATGTTTGGAGAGCTCTGCCATCACCAGTGTTTGTCGTCTGGAGCAGTCACATAGCCCCTGTTTTGGTTTGAGACTTTCTATGTTGTAGTAGTAACTCCTATAATCTAGATAAGGTTGGTGAGGATGTCTAGAACCAGATCTATAGGGGAAAAAATGGAACAGGGGAAGATGATATCTGGAGAAACATACCCAAGGGATAGCAGTCTCTATCTCTTGTTGGTTCCCTTTCCCCTCTCCACTTGAATGCAAGGCTCTAATTATTTTTATTCAAAAACACAAAAGAGCTCCTGTTTTGTTTTGTTTCAAAAACCCTTACAGATTTCACTTCTGCCAATGGTGCCTTAGCCAATTAGTAACACTCTTTGATTGATTGATTTTTAAAAATAGTAGCACTTAGCTTTGTGCAGCATGTCAGGGTGTTCAGAGTGTCTTGCGGTGTCTCGGAATCCAAACAGACTTGCAAGGTAGGACAGAGTGTTGTTACACACACACACACCCACACACACACACACCCCGCAGTTGGTGTGCTATGGGTCAGTAGTTTGCTTTAAGGCACCCTCCCTCCATTTGGTGAGACAAAAAAACCCAACAAAAACAGCAGAGGTACGTTTCTGAAGTTGGGAGCAACTGACTCGCTGATTGGTCCTATAGTAATTATGCTACGCTGGCCAAATACACTTGGAATTACCAAAACTTGCAAGCTCAGAATATTACTGCTGTTTTGCTTTCCAAACCAGCGCCTGGGGGGAAAATCTCACTTCTCTGTGCTGCTTCTGACCACATATGTGAGACTGCTGGGAAATAATTTTCCCCAGACTAAATTGTCCAGTTACAAGCAGAGCTAGTAGAGGATGTAGCCTGGGGAGCTGGTTTGGCGGGAGCCCCAGGGGCTACATAGAAAAGCTTGACAGGCTGTATTGCCCCCTACCCCCCTTTGAGGTTTCCTCACCCCTATGCTTCAAGATTTATTATTATTTTTTAAAAAGCTGGGAATTCTGGAGTGTTGAACGCTAGGCCCTTCTTAGAGAAACGCACCATCCTGGCTCATTGTATTTGCCACTCGACAAGCATGTGTCGTTGAGTGTGTTAATTTGAAAGTGGAGGCAGAAGTTGTGCTCCTCAGTCTGTTAGGGGGCATATCGGTGTTTTGTGTGCAGCTTAGCCCAAAATCACACATGCCCTCCAATGTCATCTGTCCTGCAACAAATCCTATAATCATTTCGGGCTCAATTAAGCAAGAAAGACAACTCACTCTCTAACCACTTCCTTTGGTAATTGCAGGCTAGCAGGAACTGGCCATTTATCTGCTCATGGGCTTGGCTGGACTCTCAGATGAGATGGGATTTCCTCCTCCCCCTTCCCTCCCCAGTCACCATTTCTGCCTGTGTCTTTGAAGTGTTTTGGCTCAGAAGGCTTTTTTTTTTTTTTTTTTTTTAAAGGAAAAGTCTGTGAGGTTTGCAATGCTTGACTTGCAAAGGCTATGAAGGGTCATCAAAAGGGTGAAGGAACTAGACCTTGAAGCCAAAGTGTAGGGAATCTTTACATGCACTTAAGACATAAAATAAGCTTCATTCATTATTGCCAGAGCATAATACAGTTTGTATAAGGATGCCCCCTGACTCAGTATTTTGCAGGAGAGCAACACAAGATCTTTAGGTTTCCACCTTCAAAGTGGATTAAAGCTGCTCTGTTGTTCCATCACAACAAATCCACTTTTGCTGTTGCCGTTAAAAGGGAGACTTCTTTCAGATTCATTTTCCAATGCATTTCTCCAGCACTGCACAAAGTGTAGAATGAAGAAATGATTAACAGGAAGACGCATAAACAACCTGCAGGTATGTCAGGACTGCAAACCAATCATAACAAACGTTCAATGAAGACATATTCTAACCAGCACGTGAATTTTGTGCAAGCAAATTTTGTGTGAGCGTCCGGAGGCAGTTGGAGGATGGATGGCGGTTAATGGATTGAGATTACATCCTGACAAGACAGAAGTACTGTTTTGGGGAAACAGGGGTGGGGGGTTGGGTGTGCAGGACTCTCTGGTCCCCAAAGGACCAGGTGTGTAGTCTAGGAGTCATTTGAGAAGCACAGGTGAATTCTGTGTCCAGGACAGCTGTCTACCAGCTCCATCTGGTACGCCGGCTGAGACCCTACCTGCCTGCACACTGTCTTGCCAGAGTGGCACATGCTCTGGTTATCTCCAACTTGGACTACGGCAATGTGCTCTACGTGGGGCTACCTTTGAAGGTGACTCAGAAACTACAACTACCGCAGAATGTGGCAGCTAGACTGGTGACTGGAAGTGGCCGCCGAGACCATATAATACCAGCCCTAAAGCATCTACGCTGGCTCCCAGTACTTTTCTAAGCACAAGTCAAAAGTGTTAATGCTGACCTTTAAAGCCCTAAATGGACTTGGCCCAGTATACCTGAAAGAGCGCCTCTACACCCATCATTCAGCCTGAACACCGAGGTCCTACTCCGAGGGCCTTCTGGCAGTTCCCTCACTGTAAGAAGTGAAGTTTCAGGGAACCCGGCAGAGGACCTTTTCGGTAGTGACGCCCTTCCTTTGGAACGCCCTACCATCAAATGTCAAGGAGATAAAGAACTACTCAACTTCAGAAGACATCTGATGGCAGCCCTGTATCATGAAGTTTTTAATGTTTGACCTTTTATTATGTGCTGGAAGTGTGTCTGGGGTAACCCGGTCAGATGGGCAGGGTATAAATAATAAAATTATTATCATTATTACTGGGGTGAGTGCTGAATAAACAGGTTGTCTGAAATGCAAAACAGTGAGGTGGATGCAGTTAGGAACTGAGAAACCCTCACCTCCTGCTGCTACCTTTCCCCTCTGCAAATTACACCCTCCACCAGAGTGATTTCTACTAAGAAAGCCAGAGTTAAGTACTGTTTCTCCCTTGCAAATAATGTCTAGGGACATCAGCAGTGACCAGGGTACAGTTGGCAGGGGAGAACCAATAGGGAAGGGTGAAGCATCTCTCCCCTGCCTGTTTCTCCTTGCAAACTGTGCTCTGCTCTCCTGCTGCAGTAATTTTGGCAGTTCACCTTGGTTCCCACATTGCCAGCTGCTGTGCATTTTGTTTGACATCCAAAGACCTGAGGGTGTGAGAAATAATAAGAGCAAAGAGCCTGGGCACGCAGTCCACCTCTCCTTTGCCAATGAGGATCATGTCACACTTCCCATTTTTAGACACACACTTAAAATGTGTTGCATTTAATGTGTTAGCAACGCAAGGCATATTTGCAAGCACAGGCCGCGGAGCAGGGAACTTGTGGCCCTCGGTTGCTGCTGGACTTCCAGCTCCCATCAGTCAGAAAATAAAATGGAAATGAGAGCGGAACGTGTGCCATATTCCACTTAGAAGTGGTTCTAGAAGTGGCTTTTACTTTGTGTGAAAGCTCAAATGCAATGTGGAAATTAGTGACTAGCGTCATGAAAATGGAACAAACTGCCAGGTGAATGCAGCCAATGTCAAGGATGGGTTCCAGGCAGGCAAAGACATTTGAGGAGGCTGCAAAGCAGAGCTGGTGAGGGGTGTGGTTTAGGAGGAGGCGTGGCCCTGGGGGAGAGCCTCAAGGGCCAGATAGAGGGGACTGAATTGGCCCCTGTTCCAGATCCTCCGGCATGTCTAATGGCCCGATTTTGCTTCCTTGTTCAGAAATTAAGCAGTGTCTCCATGGTAGCAGGGTACCAGCTGTTTAGACAATGGCATGCACACCCCACAATGTGCAGATCTTGAGGGGCAGCATTGCCGTCCTCTGATTTGAGGGGCTCCATCACAGTGAGATCAGAGTCTCTCCTGTTGTGTTGTAGTAGAATGCCCTGCCCAAGAAATACAGGGAGATAAATCACAGATTTACAGAGCTGTTTAATTTGTGTTGTAGTGGAAGGCTGATGGAGCAGTCTGGGGCCTTTTAATTATTATCACTATTATGAATTAAATCATTATTATGAATTAAATCTGTTAGCCACTTTATCTTGCAGAAGGCAACCCATGGCGACAAAACAATAAACACCCCCCACGATACATTAAAACCAAGGGAGGAAATACATTAAAAACATTAAAATATATTAAAAACATCCCACCCGCTTCTAAAGGTCCATAGTTCGTTAACGGCCACAGGCCTAGTTATAGAGGAAAGTTTTTGTCTGGTATGTAAATATTTGCAGTGAAGGTGCCAGGCGAGCCTTCCTTGGGAGAGAATTCCACAATTGGAGATCCACTGCAGAAAAGGCCCATTCTCGTGTTGTCACCCTCTGGGCCTCTCATGGAAGGGGCACACGAAGAAGGGCCTCAAATGATTATTACGGGGTCTTGGCATGCAGAAGGTTCCAGTTAAAATGGATTGGAAACCTCAGGCCCAAGAATGTGGCTCTCTCACGGCCATTTACCGTGCTATAATTCCCAGCACCCGTAACAAACTACAGTTACCTGGATTCTTTACAGGAAGTAGTGTGCTTTAAATGTAGGGTGAGTACGAAGCCCATGTGAGACAAAATGCTTCAGAATAAAGATTTCTGATGAAAACTGTTGGAAGATTGTCACCCCACTTCTCATATTCAAGGAAATGCCCTTGTAATGGTTCTAGGGGGTTGCTCATGCGTAAGTTGCCGCCACTCTTGGCTTGGTTGCCTGGTTGAACCCTTTCTGTCTGGACAGCCCTTCACTTCGTGGCTGTCTCAGTCGCTGGCAGAATCCGTCAGTGGGCGTTTCTTAAACTTCTTCCAGCAAAAAAGTTCTTTGACGCCAAGTCTCCTCCTACTCTCCCTGCACGGAAGTCTTCTGCGCAGGGAGGGTGTGGGCAGCGGAGTACCCGTGCTCTCCCCACTAGTCTCCGGTGAAGCGTCCTGGAGCCTTTTCTCCGATTCCCCTATCTGCCCCCCTTCTCTCCTGGTGTTACCAGCATCGCTCTGGAGCCTTCCCTCCGCCTCTGGCTCTGATGGCAGTTCCCTGACAGCCCTCTCCCATTGTTACAGCCCATAAATGGTGTGGAGAATTTGGGGAGGCCACTTCACTTAGCTTTTAACAGTGAGCCATTTCCTTGTGTCACATATAAAGTCACACTTGCACCATACATTTACAATACCGTTGCATCATGTCGTCCACAACTTCACAAGGAGAAACCTCCTGTATCCAGACCCTCCAAGTGTCCCTGTTTTCCAGGGACACTCCCAGATTTACAGAATCTGGTTTCTGATTTGATCCTGGAATGTCCCGCTTTTCCTTAGGACGTCCCTGTTGTAAATCTATGCTGCATCCCTCTTCTGCGGTGTCAGGAGAAGGGGTATGTGTGTGTGTGATCTCCACCATTCCTCCTCCATATCGCCCTTTTGAGTCCAATCCCTGACAGGTATGTTTATCAGGTCAAAGGCCCATCAAGTCTGGCATCCTATTCTCAGCCAGGTCCAGATTTAGGTTTGATGAGTCCCTAAGCTACTGAAGGTCATGGGGCCCTTTATATGTCCAGCTCTCCTTTGTCAACAACAAATTGTCACTGTTTTTTGCTATATGGTAATTTATGGACCTAATAGGTATCTAAAGCCATTTGCGCATAACAAAAAAGTGAAATACAATTAAGAAGTAGTATATTAATAGTGAAATAATTATTAAGCTCTAACTTAAAATTATTATTTTTTCATAACAAACTTAATAATGCAAACACATTGGCATTGGGCAATAACAAAATTTTTATTTTATATGTTTCTTATCTTATATCTTGGAAATGCACATCTTTTTTTTCCTTTAATTTTTTTGGGGCCCCCCCCAAGAGAGTGGGGCCCTAAGCTATAGCTTGTTTAGCTTATATGTAAATCTGGCACTGCTCACAGCAGTGGTCCCCCAATGGGAAGTCCATAAGCTGTCCCTGAGTGCAAGAGGGCACTCCCCACTTCTGAATCCCACAGTGGAGGGAGAACATAGTCATCATGGTTAGTAGTCATTCACCGCCTTGTCCTCCATGAATTTGTCTAATCCTCTTTTAAAGCCATCCAAGTTGGTAGCGATCACTACCTCCAGTGGGGGCAAATTCCATAGTTAATCTATGCACTGCGTGAAGTCCTTTCTTTTGTCTGTGCATAATCTTCCATCATTCAGCTTCACTGGATGAACTCAAGTTTTGAATGGCTGAAGTCCCCCAGGGGTCAGTCTCTTCTCCTCCTATGCCCCTGCCCTTCCATTCTGGGGGCACAGTTTATCTGTTGACCCTAAATCAAGCTCCTCATTTAGGATAGGTGCCAAGGCCCACGGAAGCAGATGGAAAAAAGAATCAACCTGACCCAAATCCCACAGCTTCACACCCGTGCCTGGATATATTCCAGGCCATTTGCAGTAAGAAATCTGCGCATTTTCTTTGGACGGAAAGTGAGATGTGCTAGAGAACTGACAGGAATGACTGCAAATCTCCACGGCGCAAACAAGGCCTGGAGACTTTGACCCAGCCAAATTGCAGTTGCAATTATTATCTATCTTGCATCGCTGAACTCCTCATCTTTCAGCCTTTTTCAGTCTCAAAAAGAGAGACTTCCCATTCATTGTCACTGCTCAAGAAGACTGCTGCTAGGTTTTGAAAAGCTGTAGGCTAAATAGCTTCCTTATTTTGTGAAATTCAGATGTATATATTTATTTTTTTACCAAAATGTATGTAGCCATTCCTCTTCATGGATCACTGCCTTGCTGTGGCGAAGGGGCTTGAATAACTCAGAGAAGCTATGAACTATGCCGAGCAGGGCACCCAAGATGAACAGGTCATAGTGGAGAGTTTTGACCAAACGTGATCCACCTGGAGGAGGAACCGGCAAGCCACTCCAGTATCCCTGCCAAGAAAACTCCATGGACAAAGACAACAGGCATATAAAATATATGACGCTGGAAGATGAGCCCCTCAGGTCAGAAGGCGTCCAACATGCTACTGAGGAAGAGCAGAGGACAAGTACAAGTAGATCCAGAGCTGATGAAGCGGCTGGGCCAAAGCCGAAAGGACGCTCAGTTGCGGATATGCCTGGAAGCCAAAGGAAAGTCCAATGCTGTAAAGAACAATATTGCATAGGAACCTGGAATGTAAGAACCATGAACCTTGGTAAGTTGGATGTGGTCAAAAATGAGATGGCAAGAATAAATATTGACATCCTGGGCATCAGTGAACTAAAATGGACGGGAATGGGCGAATTCAGTTCGGATGACCATCATATCTACTACTGTGGGCAAGAATCCCATAAAAGAAATGGAGTGGCCCTCATAGTCAACAAAAGAGTGGCAAAAGCTGTACTGGGATGCAGTCTCAAAAATGATAGAATGACCTCGATACGAATCCAAGGCAGGCCTTTTAACATCACAGTAATCCAAGTTTATGCACCAACCACTGGTGCTGAAGAATCTGAAATTGACCAATTCTATGAAGACGTACAACACCTTATAGAAATGACACCAAAGAAGGATGTTCTTCTCATTATAGGGGATTGGAATGCTAAAGTAGGGAGTCAAGAGATAAAAGGAACAACTGGCAAGTTTGGCCTTGGAGTTCAAAACGAAGCAGGGCAAAGGCTAATAGAGTTCTGCCAAGAGAACAAGCTGGTCATCACAAACACTCTTTTCCAACAACACAAGAGACGACTCTACACATGGACATCACCAGATGGACAGCATAGAAATCAGATTGATAATATTCTCTGCAGCCAAAGATGGAGAAGCTCTATACGGTCAGCAAAAACAAGACCTGGAGCTGACTGTGGCTCAGATCATCAGCTTCTTATAGCAAAATTCAAGCTTAAACTGAAGAAAGTAGGGAAAACCACTGGGCCGGTAAGATACAGTCTAAGTCAAATCCCTTATGAATACACAGTGGAAGTGAGGAACAGGTTTAAGGATTTAGATTTGGTGGACAGAGTGCCTGAAGAACTATGGATGGAGGCTCGTAACATTATACAGGAGGCAGCAACTAAAACCATCCCAACGAAAAGGAAATGCAAGAAAGCAAAGTGGCTGTCCAACGAGGCCTTACAAATAGCGGGGCAGAGAAGGCAAGCAAAATGCGAGGGAGATAGTGAAAGATACAGGAAATTGAATGCCAATTTCCAAAAAATAGCAAGGAGAGACAAGAAGGCCTTCTTAAACGAGCAATGCAAAGAAATAGAAGAAAACAATAGAATGGGAAAAACCAGAGATCTATTCAAGAAAATTGGAGATATGAAAGGAACATTTCGTACATTATTATTACCATAATAAAAGACAAAAGTAGAAAGGACCTAACAGAAGCAGAAGACATCAAGAAGAGGTGGCAAGAGGACACAAAGGAACTATACCAGAAAGAAATGGATGTCTCGTACACCTCAGGTAGTGTGGTTGTTGACCTTGAGCCAGACATCCTGGAGAGTGAAGTCAAATGGGCCTTAGAAAGCACTGCAAATAACAAGGCGAGTGGAAGTGATGGTATTCCAGCTGAACTATTTCAAATTTTAAAAGATGATGCTGTTAAGGTGCTACACTCAATATGCCAGCAAATTTGGAAAACTCAGCAGTGGCCGCAGGATTGGAGAAGATCAGCCTACATCCCAATCCCAAAGAAGGGCAGTGCCAAAGAATGTTCCAACTACTGCACAATTGCACTCATTTCACACGCTAGCAAGGTTATGCTTAAAATTCTACAAGGAAGGCTCAAGCAGTATGTGGACCGAGAACTCCCAGAAGTACAAGCCGGATTTAGAAAAGGCAGAGGAACCAGAGACCAAATTGCAAACATGCACTGGATTATGGAGAAAGCTAGAGAGTTCCAGAAAGACATCTACTTCTGCTCCATTGACTATGCAAAAGCCTTTGACTGTGTTGACCACAACAAACTATAGCAAGTTCTTAAAGAAATCAGGGAGTGCCTGATCACCTCATCTGTCTCCTGAGAAATCTCTATGTGGGACAAGAAGCTACAGTCAGAACTGGATATGGAACAACTGATTGATTCAAAATTGAGAAAGGAGTACGATAAGGCTGTATATTGTCTCCCTTCTTATTTACCTTATATGCAGAATTCATCATGCAAAAGGCTGGGCTGGATGAATCCCAAGCTGGAATTAAGATCACCGGAAGAAATATCAACAACCTCTGATATGCAGATGACACAACCTTGATGACAGAAAGTGAGGAGGAATTAAAGAACCTTTTAATGAGGGTGAAAGAGGAGAGCACAAAATATGGTCTGAAGCTCAACATCAAAAAAACGAAGATCATGGCCACTGGTCCCATCACCTCCTGGCAAATAGAAGGGGAAGAAATGGAGGCAGTGAGAGATTTTACTTTCTTGGGCTCCATGATCACTGCAGATGGTGACAGCAGTCACGAAATTAAAAGACGCCTGCTCCTTGGGAGAAAGGCGATGGCAAACCTAGACAGTGTCTTAAAAAGCAGAGACATCACCTTGCCAACAAAGGCCCGTATAGTTAAAGCCATGGTTTTCCCAGTAGTGATGTATGGAAGTGAGAGCTGGACCATAAAGAAGGCTGATCGCCGAAGAATTGATGCTTTTGAATTATGGTGCTGGAGGAGACTCTTGAGAGTCCCATGGACTTCAAGAAGATCAAACGCATCCATTCTTAAGGAAATTAGCCCTGAGTGCTCACTGGAAGGACAGATCATGAAGCTGAGGCTCCAATACTTTGGCCACCTCATGAGAAGAGAAGACTCCCTGGAAAAGACCCTGATGTTGGGAAAGATTGAGGGCACAAGGAGAAGGGGACGACAGAGGACGAGATGGTTGGACAGTGTTCTCGAAGCCACAAAGATGAGTCTGACCAAACTGCGGGAGGCAGTGGAAGACAGAAGTGCCTGGCGTGCTCTGCTCCATGGGGTCACAAAGAGTCGGACACGACTAAACGACTAAACAACAACAACAATGTAGCCATTATGAAACTGAATGACCAGCCTTTGCAGTAGCCAAGAGTGACAGGTTTGTGGCAGCGATTGTCTGTTTTAAACCCTTGTCCATTTCCACTCCCTCTGATCTGTTTCCATTCACCTGGAATTACAATATGATGGATATCACTGTGTAAACTCAATTTGATGGATGGACAAAGGCTTGGTGGAGAGAGAATCCTTGTCTTCTACCAAAAGAGGAAAAATTGATTGGATTGGAGGAGAACCTGCTATTAATTAACTGTGTGCAGAGTTATTGTTTTTTGTTAGTCCTTAATGCTTAATATTTAAACAAGAGTAAAAAGGTACAGGTAAAGGACCCCTGACAGTTAAGTCCAGTTGCAGATGACTCTGGGGTTGTGGTGCTCATCTCGCTTTACAGGCCAAGGGAGCTGGCATTTGTCTGCAGACAGTTTTTCCGGGTCATGTGGCCAGCATGACTAAACCACTTCTGGTGCAACTGAAGACCGAAACCAGAGCAGCGCACGGAAATGCCGTTTACCTTCCTGCCAGAGCGATACCTATTTATCTACTTGCACTTTGGGGTGTGCTTTCGAACTGCTAGGTTGGCAGGAGCTGGGACCGAGCAACAGGAGCTCACCCTGTCGCGGGGATTCGAACTGCCGACCTTCTGATCAGCAAGCCCAAGAGGCTCAGTGGTTAGACTTCAGCGCCACCCACGCCCCACCTTAAACAACAGTAACAAAGCGCAATTCATTTGTTACTGTTACGTTATTGCCAAGGCTGATGTTTGCAAGGTATCCGACAGCAGCTTAAGCGAAGTTTAATTCCCTGTCAAAAAACTTACCATCAAAGATAATGAGGAAAGCAAACCAGATTAAGGAGGAAAAGGAAGCAAGCAAATGCAGAGCACTCCTGCATAGTTGAACACCATTCAAGGGTATTAAGGATTATAAAGCACCTTTCAGTATACAGGAAATATTAAGGTGGGGGAGAGTACTCTTCATGGAGAGTAAGGGAGGTGGAGGGGTAGTACCTCTGGTGGGGGACATGTTGTGCTCCTCCTGAGGTAGTTTGTCCACCTTTGGTCCCCACTCTGCAGCCAGCTCTCACCTGTGGCTGCTAGAAGCTGTCTGCACCCAACAACAGCCACCCCCTGGGAATGGCTTCAACTGGTCAGCTAAGCAAGGGGAGGGTAGCCGATGGGTCTCAAACCCTTGGGGAGTTAGGGACTTCCCCTGCATGCAAAGACAGGCTCTGGCAGATTGAACAGACAAGACCAGCAGTCAAAAAGGCAATTTCTGCACATGCTGTATGTCAGGTGTGCATGCAGGAGCCAAGCCCTGTGACCAATAGGACTGGGGCCTTCCTATGTTTGTTCTGAAGAGGCAAGGCGCGGCCACATAGGTGAGGCCGATTGGTAACTCACAGCACCTGGTGGCAAGAGCTGGGAAGGGATATAAGGTCAGCATTTCCCTTCAGCTCTTTGCCACAGCAACAAGCTTCTTGCCTTTGGCTTATTGCTTCCTGATCCTTGAACCTCGGCTTCTTGGCTCCCTGCTTCTTGATCCTCAGACCCCTGACTTTGTGACTCCTTGCTCCCTGCCCCTCGGACCCTTGGCTTCTTGACTCCCGGCTCTCTGACCCTCAGACTCTTGGCTTCCTGACTCCTGACTTCTGGACCCCTGTTTCAGCTCCCACCCCGTCATCTTGCCCCTGGTCCTGACGTCCCCTGCTGGGACTTTGATTGCCCGTGAACTGGACCATGACACCGTAGAGAGAAGTGGGCAGCAGATGGGGCTCATCAACCTGGGAAGGTAGCTCATCCAGGAGAAGGAAAACTGTTCCTAAACCTCTGCTGCCTTGCAGGGTATCTTCAGGAGAAGAAACGGCTAAGGAGTAAACCCTGCACAAATCTAGAGGGAGTCCCTAAGGCGGTTGGATGGCGCCTTTTATGCCTTCTTCCAGCAACTCCTGCAGCCAAGCTTGCTCCAAACGTATTGCTCTGTTTCCCTTTGGACTACATCAGCAACCTCCTGCAATGGAGGAATTTGCAGCTGTCCCATACTGACCTATCCAGGCTTGATTGTGTACAGTATGTATTTATTCTATTTTATAACGCATGCTCCTTCCCAGGAGCTGGGGGTGGTATCCATGGTTCTTCCTCCATTTTGTCCCATCAACCCTGCAAAGTAGGTAATGCTGAGAGAGAGAAACTGTCCAAGGGTTATCCAGTGAGCTTCATGGCTGAACAGTGGCATAGCGTGGGTTGTCAGCACCCGGGGCAAGGCAAGTAATTTGTGCCCCCTAACCTGTGGATTTGCGCCCCCTAACCCTAACCCCTAGATGTTGCGCCCGGTGCAGCCGGCCCCCCCTACACCCGCCACGCTACGCCACTGTGGCTGAATGGGGATTTGAACCCAATATTGCACCCAATCCATGTAAGCCCAAGCATAACTGTTGACATTACAGACATCTCTGAGGAAGAACAGCCTTGTAGCTATAAAGTTTTGATCTTGTGATTAATAATAATTGGGTTGTATCCAGCTGTGAATTTCAGCTTGCAAAACCCTTCATCCAGAGAAGGGTTCGGAGATATCATTAATGGCAACACTGCGTCACTTCAATGCATGAGAAAGTTAAAAAGAGCAAAGCCACTCGGCAGGCTTAAGAAAAGGGAGCAGGAGCTCACCTTAAGTGCTGAATGATCAGCCATAATCTTTCCCCAAATTCTTGCTCCTATAAATAAGTACCTTCATATTCTTTCCTCTGCTAAGCTTGGATGCTTGAAATAGTGTGTCTATGTAGTACTTGTGTGTTTAAAAAGAACCCAAGCCTCTAGAGACCTAGAAAGCATATACTGTAAAATGATGTATTTGCTGTACATTAACTTTTTCCACTCTGTTAGTGGATGTTGCTTTAAAAAAGAAAAAGAGGAGAGCTAGTAAAAAAGAAAATTAATTTAGAGTAGGCAATTCTAGTAGCAGGCATTTTTCCCCCAGACAGATTTCCAGAGAACTTGACCATGGAGTGTGAAAATAATTTCATAAGTGGTCAAGCTTCTTATGATAAAAGGTGCTAAGGCATTTGTACCGTATTCACCACAATTTTTATTTCTTTGAACTGCTGTGGTTGCTAGATGTTCTCAGTTACTGAATGAGGACCCCCCCCTCCCCACTCTCTGGCAGCTGGCAGATGAAAAAAACAACCACCACCATGTGTGAAACTGGACTTCATGAGCAACAGTCTTAGCTTGCCACTGGTGGTCTGTGCTAGCATATAGAGCAGGCTTCCTCAGACTTGGCCCTTCAGATGTTTTTGGCCTACAACTCCCATGATCCCCAGCTAGCAGGACCAGTGGTCAGAGATGATGGGAATTGTAGTCTCAAAACATCTGGAGGGCCAGGTTCAAGGAAGCCTGATACAGAGTCTATTTGTAGTAGTAGAGGTAAACTTGAATTAAATTAATCCTTACTCAGAGCACACCTTTAGTTGAAAGTTAATTAGACCGAGACTAGGTATAAGATAAGAAAGCGTATGATTATTAAAGGAGGTATATTCTTGATAGGAAAGAGTTCTATAGTCGTAGTTAACTATCTAGTACTATTTGGAGAAACAAAGATGACACGCTTGACCATGAGGTCCAGAGAAAGACTCTTGACTGGAAGCAGGAAATTGTCAAACTGGACGTAACCCAAGATTCATCAGTCTAAACACCCAAGAGATGTCAGCACAGAGATGAAGTTACAGGAAGAGTTTGGGAATCTGCTGCTTCGTCTCTCATGACCCGTGCAAACCCATTTTAGCAAGCTGTGTTACACCCAAACTTCCAACAATTTCTAGACTGAAGGATTGCATTTGCAACTTGTAGTGCTAGTTTACTGTTCATAAAGCGCTGCTCCCTCAGAGATGCTTCAAGGGGACAATTTGTTTCAGTTCACATTTAAAGGCAGACATACCCAGTTCACAATTCCTAAAATAATGTGCAGCCAGAATTTGCAGTTTCCTGAATTTTGCAATGCAGTTCTCCTGCCAATTGATGTCTGCAGAAATGCATATACTAGGGTAAGTTTGCATTAAAGTGTGAATAACATAAGTGCATTATATTGGGAGGAAATTGCTCTGCAAAACTGTGGATATTAGGTAAAATTACATGCAAAAATGTGTGTATTACGAGAAATTCATGCTAATAAGCTGATGCATTTTGATGAGGACCTGGTTCCCTGCATGCATATGTTGAATTCTACTCTATGTCTGCCTTTTAGTGAGAGACTACCTAATTTGCACTTCTCAAAACCAATACATGAATCAAAACAACTATCCTTTGAAGTTTGCATTCTTCCAATTTCTGTGGTGCAGTTCTTCAACCAATGTGAACAAAATGCAAGCATTAGGGAAACATATACATCAAAATACATATTAGTGAAACCAATGTATGAAATATACTACATTAGGGGAAATTACTTTGGGGAAAGGTGTCTGTTAGTCATTATAAACACCAGCAAATTTATTGTACTAGCCTTGACAACTTTCAAATACACCCTCCCAAAAAAATTCCATATATATTGGCAGTAAAGTAGAAATGAACAATGAATAATGAATGCATGAAATACAATGATTATATAAAACCTTTGATGCAATATGGTAAAACTCAATTTAATCTGAAATTGAACTTAGCACACTCTTAAAACCCCTGAGATGTGTCCTGCCAGTCTGTGCTAGTTCTCTCTGTTCAGAGTTTTCTTGCAGCAAAATTGCCAGACTCATCCAGCCCTACTCATAACTCAGTGGTAAAGCATGCAAAAGGCCACTACATTGGTACCTCAGGTTAAGAACTTAATTCGTTCTGGAGGTCCGTTCTTAACCTGAAACTGTTCTTAACCTGAAGCACCACTTTAGCTAATGGGGCCTGCTGGTGCCGCTGGGCCACCGCTGCACGATTTCTGTTCTCATCCTGAAGCAAAGTTCTTTTTTTAAAAAAATAATATTTATTAAGAGTTTAAAGATTACAAAAAAGAAAGAAAAAGAATTAAACAGATCAATATAATTCAATACAAAAACAAAAACACTACATAAAACATTGAATTAACAAAACAAAACAAGAACAATTAAAAACACTTCCAATATTTTCAAGCTTATCTTTCATTCACTTGTTTCATTGACTTCCTCACGCCTCCCTTTTTGTATTCCACTTCAATTAACTGTTTCAGCAACTCCTTTCCATCTTCCTCTGTTTTCTGTCCTGTAATTAATCTTGACATATTCTAACCTTGTTTTTTCCCTTTAATACATTAACAGTCTATCTGTACCTAGTTCCTGAAGCAAAGTTCTTAACCCAAGGTAATATTTCTGGGTTAGCGGAGTCTGTAACCTGAAGCCTATGTAACCTGAAGTGTATGTAACCCGAGGTACCACTGTAGTTTACTGCTTGGCATCTCCGGGTAGGAACACCCTCTGCCTGAAGTCCTGCAGAACTGCTGCCAATCAGTGCAGACAGCACTAAGCTAGACAGAGGAATGGCCTGATTCAGTGCGGCAGCTTCCTCTTATGTCTTCCCACCAAGCCTGTTGAGTAGCAGAATCTGCCAGGTGGATTTAGATCTCTGCTTTTGTAGTTTGAAGCACTGGAGTCCTAACAACCAATCCATTTTTTTTTTTTTTTTTTAAAGAGAAATGTGCTCTGTTATCGCATTTCTCTCAGGGGCTCAGGAGCAGAGGCACAGGGAAGAGAGGAGATGGAGAGCGAAGGGGAAGAATCCGAGGGGAGCGTAGGAGAAGAGGACAGTGGACCGAGGGATTCCATGAGCCTCTCCAGCGAATCGGAAGATTCACAGAAGGGGGCGCCAGTGGCCAGGGGTAGGGGGTTCCCAAGGGGAATGCCCCAGGAGCAAGGGGGCAGCAGGGACTCCCAGAGCAGTAGTTGGAAATCAGGACCAGCTTCCCCACCAGAGCAGAGTGGGGGGGGAAGAGTCCCAAGTATCGGGGCCAGTGCATTCCCCACCAGGGAGAGAAGATGAGGCAGGGCTGACCACGCCTCCATCAGAAAGTGGGACAACGGAGGGGAGGTCAGATCCAGCCAGTATCCCGGAAGAGGGAAGCAGTGACCGAAGTAGTGTAACGGTTAGGAGAAAGGTCACTGGGTTGGCGCGAGAAGCAAGTTCAAATGTACAGGAGCGCGGGACAGCAGAGAATGAGGATTGGGAACCGGGTCCTAAAGCCCGCAGGAGGCAGGGGGAGGAGCTAAGCGACTCAGCGTCGGAAGAGTCCAGAAAGGGCAATGCCCCAGCGGGCAGGAGGACCCAGAGGAGGAGAGAGCAGCGGAAAAGGTGGAGCAGGGCTAGGATCTTAAACTGGTGTCAGAGGGGAGGAGACTCAGACGGGACTTCGCCGATCTAGGGTTTAAGATGTAGGGCTGCGCGCTGCGGCTTTGAAATGGAAATTGAACTTCAATAAAGACTTTTGTACATTACGACAGCCTAGCGTTGGTCCTCTGTGAGCTGGGACCTAGCGGCAGCTCTGACAATTATGTACATGTTAATCAAGGTGAAATTGCACTTCATCATCTCTAAATGGAGCAAGAGTGTGCTTTGCGAATACTCAAGCTGAGGTCAGCCGTGAACCAGTCCCCTGGCAATAGGCTCCAGAGAGTTTTCTGGCACTCGATTGGCTGCGGGCGAGAGCCTCCAGAAGATTCCTTGGCTGCCAGCAGGTTTGGCAGGAGTGCTTGCTTTGACACACAGAAGGGATGAAAGATGGGAGGAAAAGGAAGCACAGTGCTTGGTCAAAGAAGATTTTCTGCCACCTGTTCCCACACCTGCTGTCGCAAGGGAAAGGGGTGTCCTTTGTTGGGGTAGATGTGGGTGAACAGTGATCTTCTCTCCCATGTGCAAATCTTGGGGATGGAGCCTGTTCTGCAAAAGAGCAGGGCGAAGAGACCTGTTTATGGCAGCACCATGGCTGACTGCTATTTTGTTTTGTAATATCCGTATCTAGTATAATTACGGTTGACTATATATTATTATTTCAAATGCTGCTCATAACAACTGCAGTTATGGTTATTACAATTGCAATCATTGATTGGTCATTATTACATTTACTAGTGCTAATTGTTTATCTGATTCATGAATTGCTTCCCTTCAAATATATCGGAGTGACTTCATAGAAAAAGCACCAGCATTAAACACTATACAATAGATAAAAACTATACAATAAAAATCTGTACATAAAGCAATCAAAAACAATTGCACATATGAAAATGATGTAACCATATCCACACCTATATTTTACCATTACTAGTGCTATTACTGCTGTTTATTTGTAGATCACTTCCCACTGAATATCTGCAAGCAATTTTGCACCAACATTTAAACTTGGGCTGGGGTAAAAGCTTGGGACCAGGCATGACAGAAGCAGGCCAGTCTAACCCACCAGCCGCAAAGTTGGAAACCATCCCTCTGTCATAGAAGTTGTTGTTGTTGCCATTGTTGGTGGTGTTGTTGTCATTTCCTGCCTTTTTCTTGGACGACTTACAGCGAAAACAGAAACAGCTAAACACATATAAAAAAGCAGCCATTAAGAACAATTAAACATGTACAGGATTGCACTGTAAAACATTGTTGTAGACATGAGAGGGAGAATTAAGTTTAATAGAAGCACATAATGCAGGGGTCAGCAACCTTTTTCAGCCGTGGGCTGGTTCACCGTCCCTCAGACCATGTGGTGGGCTGGACTATATTTTTTGGGGGAAATGAATGAATTCCTATGCCCCCCAAATAACCCAGAGATGCATTTTAAATAAAAGCACACATTCTACTCATGTAAAAACACGCTGATTCCAGGACCGTCTGTGGGCCAGATTTAGAAGGCGATTGGGCCTTAGGTTGCCGACCCCTGACATAATGCTTCCTTCTCTGGTGAAGATTTGGCACAGATTTGTTCTTGCGACCACCTTAACATGGATTATACCCAATGCTTTTCAGTTCCCTCTTTTTGATTTTCTTGTATATTTGGTCCCTTTCAGCATCCACTAGTAACTGTATCTACAGTGAAGAAAGAAGGCAGAAAAAACCCATGTTTCTAGGGAGGGAAGATTGCCTGGAGAGTAAGCAATGCCCAGGGAAGTCTCAGAAGGAGAATCTGCAGAGAACTTTGTGCCTCCCCTGATGACAAGCTGCAGAATAATAAACGATGCAAAACAAATATATATTTACTTAATTTGCAAAACTGTGCAGGTCAGAGAATTCAGGTTACCTTCGTGTCCTGAGTTCAGATTTTTAAGCCAAGGGTGCACACAGCCCTGGCTAATATTCTCCCACTGCACAGACAAGAAAGTAAGTCTGATGCAACAAGTTCTATTCCCAGATGGGAAGGCATAGCACAGCAAGACACTTGCCTGTGTCTATTTATCCAGCCCATAAAACATACCTTTTCGTCATCCAAAGCTTGCCAAGAAAAATAATGAAATCTAAGGAACATACAGACTACTGTCACAAACACAGATACATACAAACACATGTGTAACAAGAAGAAAATCAGAAAGATTTGACAGAAAAAGCCATATTGTTGTCAACAACATGGGGCTGAGATATCACACTGGAAATCTTTCCTGGGCTTTGAATCGTAAATTGTTGTGATTTCTGTGTATTCTACTATTTCTATTGAGGTAAACGATAGAAAGGTTTGATACTAATTGCTGGATCATGTTTCACAACTTTCCAAAATTTAAGAGGTGCATGGTTACATATTCACTGTTTAACTTTAAAAATAAGGGGTGGGGGAGGTTTGACTTCCTATCCCCTTTTGTTAATACTTAATTTGAAGAGAAACTACCATATAAATTACAATACTATTTTGGAAAGCAACCACTACCCAGAAGCCTTTGTGACATGCAGGGTTTCGTCAGCAGACGCATCAACTTGGAAATGTATTCCTAGCCTCTGACAGATGTTAATTAACTCGGCATTACCAAGCTGATTGTTTTATCACCTATCATTGCTGTTGCAAAGGGTCACTGTGCTAATCTTGCATACAGTGTAGCTCTAATTGAATTGCTACTGCCTGTACCTTTTCATATTCTGTATCCCTCTGATTACAGTCCCACCGCGGCCACCCCTCAGGTGCACATCTGCAACTGAGGATAACATTTCATGCATCTCACGACACAAACTCTGGTCCGCAAATGTTTATGGGCCTTGATAAATGTGTTGATCCTGGCGATGCCCCATAGCTTCCTGATGCGATCAGCATGGAAAGGCAGCGCCACTTATTTTATTTGCAACACTTTGTACAAAACATAAGGAGCAGCGCTGACTGTCGCTTTCCAATTGTTTGTGATTTGGTGTGTACTGGCTGGGGTTTTTTTTGCATTGCAGTAAGACCGGCTGACTGATATAAAAATAGTACCATTTTGTAAAATGAAAAAAAAAAAAAAAATCACACAAATAAGCAAATATAAGACATCATTGGTGGAAGAAATATGATTCTTTTAGCTTCTGAACAGAAAATAACATTGCAATCCTTTCTGTGCAATTTTCTGGGTGCAGGGACATTTGTGGGGACTCCTGGATCTTTTGTGATGAGCCTTAGCTCTCCTCTTCTTCTTTTCTCTTCCTCTTTTCAAAATTATTAGGAGCACAGATTGTTTCCCTTAATAAGAAGGTACCTTGTCAGACCATTGGTCCACCTAGCTCAGTACTGTCTATATTGAGTGGCAGTGGCTCTCCAGAATTTCAGACAGGAGCATCTCGTTGACCTCCTTGGAGACTGAGGCATAGCAAGGTGTGGAAATTTTTTGGTCACTCCCCCTCACATTGCAATTTTTGAGAACGTTGTCCAAAGTTGAGTTTTTTTTAAGGGAAGGTTCCCCAGGGTTACTGAGCTTTTTTGCACCCGCTGGCAGGTGGTGCTCGCCCAGCGGGTAGATTTTTGTGATTGCCGTGAAAATCCGCCCGCTAATCGTGTCGTTGTGAAAATCCGCCCGCTGATCGCACTGCCCATCAGGGGTGCCAGCGCTGCCCGACGATCGCAAAAATCTGACTTACGATCTCATAAAACCGCCCACTGGGGATGCGAGCGCTGCCCGCCGGGGGTATGTGTGTGTGTCAGGCTGATCACCAGGTGTGTTTGCACGATCAGCGGGCGGATTTTGACAACCACGATCGTGCCAATTGCGAAAATCCACTTGCCGGGGGTGCGAGTGCCGCCATGCCAATCTGCCCGGGGGGATTTTGTCACCCCCCTAGGCATGACACCTGGGGCGGACTGCACCCTCTGCACCCCCCCCTTGCGACACCCCTGCTTGGAGATGCTAAAGATGGAACCTGATACCTTCTGCATGAAAAGCACGTGCTCTGTCACTGAGCTATTCACCTGACTTTGCTCTGTACTGGTCAGATCACAGCCACTCAGCATCTTACTTTGCCCTCTATACATATAAAATAGCATAGGAAAATGCTATGCACATTTGGATCATGGGCCTGTTGCCGCCAAGCCCTCGCCCCACCCATCCCTGGGAGTAAGCACCAGGCTTACTTCTGAGTAAACCTGCGTAGGATGCACAGTGAATATCTCAAACTGAATCAGCAAAACTTTGGTCAAGCATGCAGATGCTTAGCATCTCACATGCCACTGAATGACAAAAATATATAAATATTCAAGTTGCAAAAATAGTAGTCCTTTCACCAAGAAATTCAGTAGCATAATGTAGACATGGGAAAATCTGTTCATTCGGTTTCTTTCAATTCCTCATTTTTCCAGTGTTAAATTCAGGGATGTACTCCACACCTCCCTTTCACCCCCCCCAGCACTTTTGCAGATCTCATGCAGCAGTAAAAAAAAAAAATTGCACTTTTTTCCAGGGCACTTGGCAGGTATGCTGGAGTTGGCCTGGGGGAGCCCGGCATACTGAAGGCAGTGGGGGTAGAAAAAGGAGGCTGGAGAGTTGCTTTGGTGGGCAGCAAGTGCAGGAGACAATGGGCAGTGTGCTCCTGGGCCTCTTGAATCTGCTGCCCCTCCCAGTTTGCCACCTGAGGTGACTGCTTCACTCAGCCTCATGGGTCCATGCTCCATGGTCCAGCTCAGGTCCATGCCTAATAGCATCCTCCTGTATCTCTGTTAAAGGTGATATAATACTGATTGAGTCCAAAGAGACGAGGAAACTAATGGGGACGGGTAAGAAAGGTGGGCCCTCCCCACTGAGAGTACATTTTCCAAGGGTTCCCCAACCCCCACCCCCGAATTGGCACTAGGAGTTACCAAAATGCTGAGCATTTGGGATCCAAATCCCCGGGTTTAACGAGCTGGAAATGTTCAGACAGGACTGAGACAGGAACATCATTTCCACAAAACCAGGTTTGAAGAGCTTTCCTCGGATTAAAACATTGAATATCTGCAAATACTAAAGTTTAATGGGCTGGAGAAGATCATTTTCTACACGCCGAACCATCTCCTCAAGTCATAACGAAGCTGATTGGATGCAGGCTCAGTTTGTGCAAGCAAGAGATCGTGTTGTGGAATGTGCTTTAGAAAACAAATAAGCATACATCTTTTCTCTTCTTCTTCTTCTTCTTCTTCTTCTTCTTCTTCTTCTTCTTCTTCTTTGGCACCAAGATATTTTTTTTAGGGCTTCTTATACGCTGGAAAGATTATAAACCGTGCAGCCTAGTGAATCAATGCAACGGCATCCCGTTTGCTTCATAATCACAGCCCGACGAAATACCCTGAACATGAAAACCAAGGAATCAATTTTCTTTAGGCAGAAAAAGAAATTGTGAAATAAAGGCCATTAAATGATCATTTGACTAGATAACTGCAGCTTACTCTGTGGCATAACTGTCAACTTGCTGGGACATAACGGGATTAATAGACAGGGGAATCGTGGTTAAGGACTGCTTAGGCTGTATGAGACCATGGCTCTGCTTAGTTCAGTGGTGGCCAGCCAGATAACCCTGCAAAGTCATTTGGAATCACAAAAGGTTGTAAAGGTAAAGGTAAAGGTACCCCGACAGTTAAGTCCAGTCATGAATGACAGGGGTTGCGGCGCTCATCTTGCTTTACAGGCCAAGGGAGTCGGCGTTTGTCCGCTTCCGCAGACATTTTTTCCAGGTCATTGGCCAGCATGACTAAGCCGCTTCTGGTGAAACCAGAGCAGTGCACAGAAACACTGTTTACCTTCCCACTGGAGTGGTACCTATTTATCTACTTGCACTGCATGCTTTCGAACTGCTAGGTTGGCAGGAGCTGGTACAGAGCAACAGGAACTCACCCCATCGTGTGCATTCGAACTGCCAAGCTTCCGATCGTCAAGTCCAAGTGGCACAGTGGTTTAAACCACAGCGCCACCCGCACAGGGTGACTCAAATGCCATCTAGTCTAACGCCTTGCCAATGCAGGAGGGGGTCTTACTGCAAAGAGCTCCAGTGCATTGATTTCTTTTTAGTTAGGCTGCAGTCCTAATCACACTTACCTAAGAGTAAGCTCCAACTGAATTCAGTAGGGCATTCTTCTGAGTAGACATAGTTCAGACCATGTTGTTAAGCGATTTTTTTTTTTATTGTAAAAAGCTCTCTCCATTGAATAAATAAGCTATTGAGGAATACTTGAAAGAGAATCAACTGTAGTTAGCATTGATTTTTAGCTGCTGAACATAGCAGTCCTCCCCCTCCTCATTCCACTTTTCCCTGGGCAATTTAACAAACCTGTTTTTTCCTTCCTTCCCTCCCTCTCCCTGCTCCCCAGCTAGCCAGAGTTCAGAATGATAGCGTGATGTCATCCTCCACAGCTGCCAGTCAAAACAAAACTGTTGTACTGTATAGAGACCAGTACAGCTTTTGCCGCAAGGCACTGCTTTTTGTAGTTCACAAATCTGGGATAAAATCCAAGGCAGCTCTAAAACCATTGTGGATAAAGCTAAAACGTCGTAGGATCCCCAGGCTTAAACACTGGGCATGCCTCCATGGTGTGTGAATGTGTTGTCCAGGGATGGTGGGCTTCTCTAGGAGGCCCGTTTATTGAGCATTCATCCCAATTTGTTTGCAGGGGGCTTATTCACCTTCCTGTTATTCATTCATTCACCCCACTTTTTCAAGTTGCCCCCAGACTGTCACTGTTTTATTGGAGGGAATCAAGTGGGTACAATAAATAGAAAGTTGCACAATTATTATTAAAAAGATAATAATACAGCACCCTTTCATCTGAGGATCACAGGGATTTCAGTATAAAAACACAAAAATACACTGAATTGCCAAACTTAAAACCATGGAGAGACCTGGTCTGAACAGAGACATTGGATTCTTATCTCATTATACATGATAAAGCTATTTTTAGCCATCTCACCCATTGCTTTTTTCTGTAAGACCAATTGCAGTCGTTAACAGTCTTCTACAGGTTTACCACACCTATCAGCCAATCATGCATTCCCACCACCCTTCTGAGTAATACCCCTCCCCACCCTTTCACGATATATAAGGGTCTGGTGACTTCTGTTTCAGTGTATCTGAAGAAGTGTGCATGCACACGAAAGCTCATACCTAGAACTAACTTAGTTGGTCTCTAAGGTGCTACTGGAAGGAATTTTTTTTATTTTGTTCCGACTATGGCAGAACAACATGGCTACCTACCTGTAACAAAAATACACAACATAGTAACGAACAAAAACAATACCCCCCAGTTTTAAAAGGCCACAAATTGCTTCATTAGCTGAAAGCCTGGGAGACAATGATTTTTTTGCCTGGCACCTAAAGATATGTAACGAAGGTGCCAGGCGAGCCTCTCTGGGGAGAGAATTCCATAAACAGGGAGCCACCTTAGAAAAGGCTAGTTTCACACCTTGCTACCTTCTGGATTGATGTTATATGTTCAAAGCTGATGAAAGGCACTCTGCACCACTGAAGCCACCTGAGGCTCAAGTGACCCCAAAGCTGTGTACCTACTTCTTCAGAGGTAGTCTTCTTCTTCTTCTTTAGTGATCGCTCGTAGCTGAGTAAGATTGTCTTCTATAAACACGGTTTTAACAATGAGTCCGTAAGTGACTGTGGAGGCCAATTCTGGATCCACACTTCCTTCCACAGTGGGGACATTGGTTTCCGGGCGGGAGTTGATCACAGTGTGGATTTGCCAGGCGTGCCTTCCTCTTAGCACATTTCTCCCTTGCGTCCTGAGTTCGAGTGTCTTCAAAGCCCATGACACCTTTGGTAAAGGCTGTTCTCCAACTGGAGCTCTCACAGGCCAGTGTCTGCGTTCAGGACGCTCGCTGTCTGTGTTATCTGACAAAGTCCATACATTCCATGTTCCAAAGTTCAATTATCTTTTACAACCGCTAGGTGGTGACCCCACTGGGCATGATAATCCAGTTAGGGGAAAAAGGAGGCAGACTATGTTTAGGGCACCTTTTCTAGCCCCTTCCCCTTTTCGGGGTGAGCAGAGTGGATCCTAAAAAGGGCTGTTCAGTCATGGATACAGCTGCTGAGCTGCTCAACTGCCTCGTTCCTTGAGTCAGAATGACTGAATCTGTATCCACCGCCCATGTGCTGGTTCATGGCTAGGGGCTTCCAGATTTCATGATCCTGCCCCCATTACCATTTGCCGATCGCCGTGGGACTTTTGGGGTTTGGGTTGGGTTTTTGGAAGACGCCTGTGCATGAATTTGTTTTATGTGTGTAGATCAGTGCATGCTGACCAACACACAGTCTTTGCAGTAGGGCTCTGTTCCAATGGCATGAAGTAGTGACGACAAACCGGTAGATCCCTATCTGCTGCAGCCTTCATCCGCCTTCACAGCCGTTGTAACATACCGCTTGTTATCATCTGCCTGTTCTGCCGTTGAGGACTTCTTGGATCATTCTTTGTCTAGCTCCTTCCCTTTGACCTGTCTTGGGTGACATCAAGAGCAGACAACCTCCCATCTATCCGGTCTAGGGAGCTTCCCACTAACAGTGCACAGTCATATCTGGATTGAGCTTCAGTGTGTTGGCTCTCATCCAGTCCATTACCGAGGCAAGAAAAAGAGAAGTAGAATTGTAGATGTTAAACAGCAAAGGGGATAAAACTGAACCCTGAGGAACCCCACATTGAACGCTCTACAGGGCTGAAGAGCCCCTGTTTATTGGCTGTCATCCAGTCCATGAGAGCCAGTGTGGTGTAGTGGTTAAGAGCGGTAGTCTCGTAATCTGGGGAACCGGGTTCGCGTCTCTGCTCCTTCACATGCAGCTGCTGGGTGACCTTGGGCCAGTCACACTTCTTTGAAGTCTCTCAGCCCCACTCACCTCACAGAGTGTTTGTTGTGGGGGAGGAAGGGAAAGGCGAATGTTAGCTGCTTTGAGACTCCTTAAAGGGAGTGAAAGGCGGGATA
This sequence comes from Podarcis cretensis, assembly GCF_951804945.1. Lineage (NCBI taxonomy): Eukaryota > Metazoa > Chordata > Lepidosauria > Squamata > Lacertidae > Podarcis > Podarcis cretensis. The sequence goes on from NC_137186.1 coordinate 34,159,291, forward strand.
TCAAATCCAAACTCCTCCTCCTCCTCCTCCTCCTCCTCTTCTTCTTCTTCTTCCATTACTGAGGCAAGACGATGGTCCAGCACACCTGCAGATGCAAAGAAGTGGAGCTGTGTGTCATCAGCAGATTGCTGACAACAACGTACTCAAATTTAAACTGGATTGAAGTGCTCTCTTGCCCTAGTGCAACAAATCCGCTTAAGATAATAACAGTAACAAATCGACTCTATTTTTCCAGGTCAGAAAAGTGATGGGGAAATGCATTCCAAAATGTGATGTGACTGAAAGTGTATCAAGAAGATGTATAAAACACCCCACAAGAGAATGAATTCAGGGCAAATGATTTCTGCTTGCAAGGATTCCCATGGGCTTCTGATTGGCTGCTGTGGAAAGAGAGTGTTGGACTCAATGGGACTTTGGAAGGTCCAAAGCAGAGGTACTGTAGGGTGAGGCCTCTGGGAAAAGATCTGGTCCAGGAAGGGTCTCCAGGGCCAGGCAGACAGGCATGGAGGGCCACATCCCTTCACTAGTTACTAGCCGCTAAAGTGTGTGATCTGATATATGTGGTCTAAATCTCTCTTCTGTGCTAGCTGCACAGGTCTAATTCCGTTTCCCTCTCCCTCTCCCACTCTCTGTTGCACTTAAACTGAAAATGATGTCTTTTGTCAGTTACAAGGTGTCTGGCATTACAGGGAAAGTGTGCTTTGTGTTAATGGTGGTAACTGTCAGATTGCTTCACACAGACAGACAACTTGGTTTCGCGAGGATATAATTGATGTTATCCCTCTGACCCGCAGAAGGCGTTGACTGTTTCCTCTGAAACTGAAAGAGCTGGGATGAAGTGTGCTGCACGTGACCCTCGTGAAGTGTTAAAATCCCAGCAGAACCTGGGAGCCTATTCTGGGCAGCCAAAGTCGTTTTACTACCTGAGGCAAAGGGCAAGATGGCGCCACTCCTTGCATCCCACATAGAGGGGCGGACCGGACAGGCAAGGGATGTCGAATTTAACACTTCTAAGGATGTGCAAATCCGTCTGCATCAGTGCTTCTTGGTTTGTCATTTCCCAAATCTTAAATTCATAGAATCATAGAGTTGGAAGGAACCCTGAGGATAATTTAATCCACCCCCTGCAAGGCAGGAATATGGCCAACATAGTTTGTTACTTAACCAAAGGAATGTGGTGCCTGCCCCATGCTGTTTGACTACAACTCCCATCCATCCCTGTCTGTTGGCCGTGCTGTCTAGGGTTGAGGGGATTTGTAGTCTGACACCATCTGACAGGCACCACATTACTTTGGTTAACTATGTTGGCCAACATGGTGAAACCATCTCTGCAGCATTTTGAGCCCCCCCCCCTGCTCGTTCTGCTAAATGGGATCCTGCCCCAATAGTGCCCAGGAAGAAGTCGCACCTTACCCAATTTTCTCTCCTGAAATGCAGCTGTACAGAGGCAGCCAACAGGCAGGAGGACCCAAAATCTCTGTTCAAGATCAATGTTTGATCCATTTTGCCATAAGAGCTGAATAAAGCAATGGGGGGGGGGACTCTCACCTATGGGCTGAATTAGTCCCACCTCCTGGTCACTCCTAACGGCCCACGCAGCTGTTTCTCACAATCCATGCCTGCCTGTCAACAATTTGTGCTGATGTAAGTGATGCCAGTGACTTGTGGTTTGCCACAGCTTGCTGCCAGACTTCTGGGTTAATTATCTGTTGCTTCAGTTGCAGGATGACCACACAGCTTTTCTAGAGGCTTCAGCCTAAAGTTGGGCATTTAGTGTCACTGGCTCCCCATGCTGTGGAATATCAATCTACCAGCAGAGATTCAACAGGCATCCTTTGCTACTTAAATTTACTTGATTAGTTAGCCATTCTGATGATAAAAGAATTGTAGAATTGTAGAGTTGAAAGGGACCCCAAGTCCAACCCTCCTGCCATGCAGGCACTACAGTTAACAACCCCTGATAGATGGGTACCCAACCTTCAGTGAAGGAGAGTCCACCACTTTCCTAGGAAATCCACTGCACTGTCAAACAGGTCTTGCTGTTTGGATAGCTCTGTTGGTTACAGCATGGTGCTGATGACGCCAAGGTTACAGGTTTGATTTCTGTAAGGGACAACTGCATATTTCAGCATCACAGGGGCTTGGACTAGATCAACCTTTCTCAACCTGTGGGTCCCCAGGTGTTGTTGAACTACAACTCCCATCACCCCTAGCTAGCAAGGCCAGAGCTCAGGGATGATGGGAGTTGTAGTCCAACAACATCTGGAGACCCACAGGTTGAGAACTGCTGGACTAGATGATCCTTCCAATGCTGTGATTCTATGTTCTATGTTCTTACCAATGTTTACCTGGAATCTCATTTCTTGTCGTCTGAAGCCATTGGATTGGGCCCTACTCTCTGGAGCAGCAGAAAAGAAACTTGCTCCATCTTCCATGTGACAGCCCTGTGAAGACAGCTATCAGATCACCTCTCAGTGGTCTCTTTCCAGGTTGAACATACCCAGCCCCATCAACTCATAAGGCTTGGTTCCCAGACCCTTGGTCATCTCGGTCGCCCTCATCTGCACACATTCCAGCCAGTCAATGTTCCTCTCAAATGGTGGAGCCCAGAACTGGACACAATATTCCTGGTAGGGCACTGAGCTAGCGCTATAAGGTTGCCATATTTCAAGAAGTAAAAATCCGGACACAAAAGTTGTTGAGTTTTTTGGGGGGAAATCGCCCCCAAATTCTGATTTTTTGAAATTCCCCCAGACACTAATTTTGCCATTGAATTCCTGGTCATGTCTGGGAAATTCTGGACATATGGCAACTCATAAATATATGGCAGTAAATTAAATAAATGAAGAGATGTGTCCCTGCCCTCTTGCCCTGTGGTTTCTGTGTTGACCAAACAGTAGCATCAAGGAATTTCCTAGCTAGAGCCAAGCAAAGTGATGCATGTTTCTTTGTAATGAAGATTTATTTAGCCTAGGGTCAAAAGTTCAGTACAAAGGGCTCAGGGCAAGGCTTCTCACTGCAGTGGGGAGCTATAGCCTTTGAGTGTTTTAAAATAAGCACACAAAGTGTTTGTGGGGGCGATACTTCTGTCGGCCTGTTGGGAATGTCATGCTGTCCCAGAATCCCTTGGTGCAGAGGCAGCGACTGTCAGCATAAAACATATAGCAGTGTGTTAGCAATGTGCCCTACAGAGAAAACAGCTTAATTTCAATGGCTATCAGTTTGTCCTTTACCAACAAAGGTCCGTATAGTTAAAGCCATGGTTTCCCCAGCAGTGATGTATGGAAGTGAGAGCTGGACCATAAAGAAGGCTGATCACCGAGGAATTGATGCTTTTGAATTATGGTGCTGGAGGAGACTCTTGAGAGTCCCATGGACTGCAAGAAGAACAAACCTATCCATTCTGAAGGAAATCAGCCATGAGTGCTCACTGGAAGGACAGATCCTGAAGCTGAGACTCCAGTACTTTGGCCACCTCATGAGAAGAGAAGACTCCCTGGAAAAGACCGTGATGTTGGGAAAGATGGAGGGCACAAGGAGAAGGGGACGGCAGAGGACGAGATGGTTGCACAGTGTTTTTGAAGCTACAAACACGAGTCTGACCAAACTGCGGGAGGCAGTGGAAGACAGGAGTGCCTGGCGTGCTCTGGTCCATGGGGTCACGAAGAGTCGGACACGACTAAGCAACAACAACAATCAGTTTGTCTTGCTTTTACAGAGGTCACCTGAGCAGGATTATTGGCTGTTGAGAGAACTGGGAGCAGCTTTTCAAGAGGAGAGGTGCTAGGTAAAATCTTTTTGCAAGAGCTGAGTAGCGGTTGTGCACAAAGAAATGAACAGTTTTGGAAGTTCTCCAAGAGTGCAAGCAGGAGACCATCCCAGCACAGGGAGAAGGGAGAGGGTTATAAATAAACCCTCTAGAATCTGGTAGGATCCTCACTGGACTCTCTGTCCCGTCTATGAATGCAAGGAACCCTTCTTTGCAGAGGCATCTGTTTACAGGGCCAGACTTACCATGGGGCAGAGTGAGATCGATGAGGGCGGGGTAGAGAGGTAGGGGGGAGGTTTTGGGGGGATGGGACAGAGCTTTGGGTGCCAGACATTGCTGTCTTCTCCATGCAATTCACTAGCTCTCCCAGATTTGAACAGCAGACCCACTTTTTTTGTACAAATGACCAAAAACAACAGCATAATTCAAAAATATGGGCTGTATCCAGTGTGGCACTGAGTTAAAGTCACTTTGCAGTGTGTGTGTGAATAATATAACTGTATACTAGGCTTGCCATATTTCAAAAAGTAAAATTCCTGACACTTGCAAAGTTTCTAGGAACACCCCAAAATTGTTGAGCTTCGTTTTAGGAAGCCTCCCCACAAAATAGTGTTTTTAAGCTTTTGTAGCTATTTCTGCTGCTTTTCCCATCACGTTGCCATACATCCAGGTTTTCCCTTAATTTGCTAATTCAGCAAAATTCCCTCCTGATGCCATTTTTACAGCTGAAAATGGGGACATGTTGGGAATTTTCCTGATGTATAGCAAGCCTATGGTATACTCATTCCACTAGCGAAATGTTTTGAGCCAGGGGGACATTGTTGCACAAGAACCTAAGGCCTGGGGGCTCATTTCCTGAGGAAGGAACATAGGTAGCCCTTTTTATACTAAATCAGGTCTTGGTCCATCTTACTGGGGACTGTCTACACCAAGAGTAAGCAACCTAAGGCCCAGGGGCCAGATGCAGCCCAATCACCTTCTCAATCCGGCCTGCAGACGATCCGGGAATCAGCGTGTTTTTACATGAGAAGAATGTGTGCTTTTATTTAAAATGCATCTCTGGGTTATTTGTAGGGCATAGGAATTTGTTCATTTTTTTTTTTTTCAAAATATAGTCCGGCCCACCACATGGTCTGAGGGACGGTGGACCGGCCCACGGCTGAAAAAGGTTGCTGACCCCTGCACAAGAGAATGCACAAGCAGGTTGCTCATAACTTTGTGGTGTGATGTTGCATTGAATTCCACTGTTGCCCAACATTAAAACCCACCCGTCGCCTCATGCAAAATCCCTTGTGTTAGTGAATAGAGAATACAGTTCTGTGTTTCTTGCGTGGCATTCTTCTTCTTTTTTGGCAATCACCCATAGCTGAGTAATATTGTTTTCCAAGAACATGGTCTTAACAGTGAGTCCATAAGTGACTGTAGAGGCCAATTCTGGATCAACATGTCCTTCTACAGTAGGGACATAGGTTTCCAGGCAGGAGTTGATCATGGTGACGATTTGCCAAGCATGCCTTCCTCTTAGGTCGTTTCTCCCTTTCCTCCTGAGTTTGAACGTCTTCAAAGTCCATGACACCATTGGTAAAGGCTATTCTCCAATTGATGCACTTGCAGGCCAGTGTTTCCCAGTTATCAGTGCTTATACTACATTTAAAAAATATTTGCCTTGAGAGCATGGAAATGCAAATGCGAAAACCTCCTGTGGATACGTAGCAGAGGTTTCTGCACTTCTGTGGAACCTGGGCATTCTCTTTTACTTTTTTGCAAGGATGGAAAAAAATAAAGAATGCTGTAGCCAGGTTCTTGTGCTTTGTCTGCCCCCCCTCTCTTTCTCTCTCTCTCTCTTTCTTCATTATCTCCCAGGAAAACTTAGCTAGTGATGTCTTCCTTTCTCTGCTTCAGATGGCAACTGGCGAGCCTTGATTGTTTCCCCTTAATTATAGCATCTCAGTCGAAAACTTCAAAAGCTCTCTCAAATACTATTGTGCATTACGATAATGGCTCCCTCTCCTCTCCTTGATTGCTACATTGGGCTTGAAACTGAGCTCTCTGGATCCTCTGAGGAGGAGGCAAAGAGGCTCCATAATTCTCCCGTCCCAGCGTATATGGCTTTCTTGCTTTTAGCATTCATTCTTTGGGGAGATTGGTTACTCTTCCCTCCCTCCCTCCTTCCCCCCAGCCTTCTCTCATTTCATTCCAGCATGCAGACTACTTAAAGTGACTGCAGCATCACTTGCAAGGAAGGATGAACTGTGCTTGAAGATTTCTGTGGAGCCTGGAAGCTTGATGCTGGGGCCGGCCCAATACATTTTGCTGCCCGAGGTGGACCAGGGGGGGGGGGAAATGCATCCCCTGGGAATTGTTCTTTGTTAAGGGTGCTGGGTTAGAGCACAGATAGAGAAGAACACAGGCTCAGGCACCAAATGCAGCTCTCCGGGTCCCTCTGTTGGGGCTCAGGCCCCCTCCTCTTTGCACCCCTTATGAGTTTTTTTTTTAACTGACTGAAATGTATCTTTGGATGGAGAGAAGGTGCTGTGGTGGTGGCGGCGGCAGAGTGCTCATCTTGCCCTCTCTTCCTCTCTTTCCATTCTGCCAACCGATTGCTCTGTTGCCTTTACACCACAGCTTAATGCCTGGCGACTCACATTGCTCTCTTGCAAAGATGGGAGCCTGCCTGTCTCAAGGCAGCTGTACATGCAACATGGTATCATAAAAAGGTAAAGGGACCCCTGACCATTAGGTCCAGTCATGACCGACTCTGGGGTTGCAACGCTCATCTCGCTTTATTGGCCGAGGGAGCCGGTGTACAGCTTCCGGGTCATGTGGCCAGAATGACTAAGCCGCTTCTGGCGAACCAGAGCAGCGCACGGAAACGCCGTTTACCTTCCTGCCAGAGCGGTACCTATTTATTTACTTGCACCTCGTGCTTTTGAACTGCTAGGTTGGTGGGAGCATGGACCGAGCAACAGGAGCTCACCCTGTTGCGGGGATTCAAACTGCCGACCTTCTGATCAGCAAGTCCTAGGAAGGGGGAGACCCGAGGGTCATCTAGTCCAACTTCCCACAATGTAGGAACCTCAACTAAAGCATCCATGACAGATGGCGATCGAACCTCTGCTTAAAACCCTCCAAGGAAGGAGAGTCCACAACTTCCTGAGGGAGACTGTTTCACTGTCGAACAGCTCTTACGGCCAGAAAGTTCTTCTTGGTGTTTCGCCGGAATCCCCTTCTCCCTGATGTACTTGAGTGCGACTCTGTGGGTTAGTGGTTCGACAATTGAGCTGACTTCTATACCACTTTTTCCACAACAAGCATCATCCAGCACACATCCAAAACACCCAAATACAAATTTACAAGTTGCAGAGCATGCCAGTAATTTCCAAGTGACAAAAACCAACAATTTAACAAACACAATATAAATCTGATATTACAAAAAAAGGGAAGAAAAACTAGGTTTAAGTACATCAAGAGTTAACTGACAATAAAGGTCCCAATATAGGTCTTCCTGTACTCCAAGGGGCCTGGCTTAAATACAGTTCAGAGAGAAGGAGTCCTCTTGCCAGGCTAGATGACATACCGCTGGCTCCCATATTCTTGCTCCACAGGAGGCTGGCAGCAGCAGAAGGCAAATGTTGGGGAGGGAAAAGGTGGTCAGTCTCTTCCCCAGCCTCCTGCAAGTAGCAGCTGCTGGTGCTGGTCTGACTGCACTTATTCACTGCAGTGAAGCAAGGGGTGGGGGCAAAACAGAAAAGGAAAATGGGGGAGGGGGGCTATTTCCTCTTGATCAGCTTTTCCATCTTGGTTTCCTCGATGCCAACTCAGCATTTAAAGAAGTACCTTATTTTTCGCTCTATAAGACACACTTTCCCCCTCCTAAAAAGTAAGGGGAAATGTGTGTGCATCTTATGGAGCGAATGCCGGCTTTGCGGGCTATCCCAGAAGCCAGAACAGCGAGAGGAAGCACTGCGCAGCGCTTCCTCTCGCTGTTCTAGCTTCTGGCTTAGTCGCGCGAAGGCTCCGCAGGGCAGCAAGGAGCCTTCATCCCGCTGTCCAGCGGAGGCTTCGCTCAGCTATCCCTGGCTTTTGCGGGAGGTGGGGGAAGGAATAGAGCATGCGGCTCTGTCCCTTCCCCCACCTCCCAGAAAAGCCCCCAAGAGCCGTGCTCCCTTTAAAGAGCGCGAGGCTCTTGTGGGAGGTCGGGGGAAAGCCCGGAGGCTTGCTTTCGCTGAAGCCAAGAGAGCAAGCGGGATCGGTGCCCTGGCTTCAGGGATAGCCCCACAAGGCCTCCTGAGCAAAGAGGGAGGAGCACTCCATCATCACTCAGGAAGCTTCTTATTTCTTGTTTTCCTCCCCTTATGGTCGGGTGCGACTTACAGAGTGAAAAATACGGTAGGTTGTCGCCCACAATCGCTCACACCACTTTGTAACAAACAGCTTATTAAAGGTTCACTGCAGGGTGCTGCAAAACACATTTCCCTTTAGCCTAGGAGACCAACATGGTCTTCCTGTTATTTCTTATAAATAAATGAATTAAATACCACAAAGACTCCTGCTGCACAATTATCTACTGGGGCTGCGATATGAGGGGACCGGATACGATATGTACTGGATAGATTTTACATTTCTAACAAGGCGTCCAAAAGTCTCATTAGCAGTTCTGAATGGTGCATCATCCTGTCAAATAAAAAGTGTGGGTCCCCCCCCCATAGAATTATAAATTATACAGCTTCCAGCCCCCTAATTTTTGCCATAAGTGACATTTAAACAACCACCTGGGTCAAACTCTCAATGGGGACACTGACAAACAGTACCAATTTGAAAGGTCAGATCGCCTGTTTGCAAAGTGGATGGATGATACTGACCTTAAGATTTTTTTATTTTTTTATTTTAAAAAGAAACAGCTTCCATCATCCTTAGTCCTTTTCCTCCAGCAGCCCAAGGTGACATCGCTAGCTGTGTAAGTGTGCCAGATTGACAAGAAATGCTGAGGGTTAGGTGTGGGTCCAATTGCGACTATGTCAAGATTTCTGGGTATCTGGTTGGCGCCTGACATCTCTGTCGGGTCAGCTGACTCGTGCACAGCAAAAATACATGTGTCTTGTGCTGTTGCGCAAATCATGGACTCCTTGCTGGGCAACTTAGTCCTCCATCATCGCATCAAGGAAAGTAAGTGCAGGTCTGACACCAGAGATATTTGACTGTGCTGCAGCCAATCCACAGGCCACCCAAATGGAACTCACAGACCACAAATTAAAAGCCTCTGCCTTGTTCCATGGTTAATACCATTTCCACTGTGTGTGTTTCTCCTCCTTGCATACTGGAACAAGTGAATTGCTGTAGGAGCAAGCTGCAGTCAAGCCATGTAGCTGAGGTCATGTTGTTGTTCTTTAGTCGTTTAGTCGTGTCCGACTCTTCGTGACCCCATGGACCAGAGCACGCCAGGCACTCCAGTCTTCCACTGCCTCCCGCAGTTTGGTGAAACTCATGCTGGTAGCTTCAACAACACTGTCCAACCATCTCGTCCTCTGTCGTCCCCTTCTCCTTTCCCAACATCAGGGTCTTTTCCAGGGAGTCTTCTCTTCTCATGAGGTGGCCAAAGTCTTGGAGCCTCAGCTTCAGGATCTGTCCTTCCAGTGAGCACTCAGGACTGATTTCCTTCAGAATGGATAAGTTTGATCTTCTTGCAGTCCATGGGACTCTCAAGAGTCTCCTCCAGCACCATAATTCAAAAGCATCAATTCTTTGGCGATCAGCCTTCTTTATGGTCCAGCTCTCACTTCCATACATCACTACTGGGAAAACCATAGCTTTTATTATACGTAGCTGAGATCATAGGATCATAGAATTGTAGCATTGGAAGAGCCCCCTGGTGACATCTATTCCAGCCCCCTGGTGACATTCCGTTTAGATTTAAGGTGCCATTTGGCACCTAGCTGATATACCTAAGTTTCTAACACTGGCACTGCCCCACCAATTTGGGTCTGCTGTCACCTTACTTACAAGCTGTTCAAGGGGTGACACCACCTGGTCACCTTCCCGGTTTCAGCATGGCGCTTGTAGAAGTCAACAGGAAAGGAGGATAGGGATAAAAATAGAATGAGTTAGCTCTGCCTGTCAATGGCTTGGGCTTCACCTACTGTTGAGCTCCTGACAACCATATGTCAGGAGTGCTCTGATGGTGTTTCCTGCTTGGCAGGGGGTTGGACTCGATGGCCCTTGTGGTCTCTTCCAACTCTATGATTCTATGATTCCTTGCCTTCCACCCCACTGGTCCCAAAGGTCACCAGACTCCATTGTCCCTCTCCATGTGCCTGGTCCTCCTGACCTGGGTGTTGTCACTTCCTCTGCCACTGGATCTGAAAAGTGCATCTGGAGAGAATAAAACAGTGAGACTCACCACTGACATTGGCAAGGGAAGAGGCAGCGCTCCACCAGGCCACCTGGGAGGACGCTGCCTTCAAGGCTCAGACTGTGCAGTAGGATCTGCCCTGCCTTCCTAGCCCTGGACACTATTGTCTCCTGTGCAGTAGGATCTGCCCTGCCTTCCTAGCCCTGGACACTATTGTCTCCTGTGCTCCGGGTTCTGATCTGGGGTGGGACAGACAGGCTGCTTTAGGGTGGGGGGAGGGCAGTGCTCTTCATTAAGAGGAAAGCATCAGAACTGCCACTGACACCAGCAAGAAGCTGCTACTCTTACCTACGCTGTAAGAACTACAACTTAAGAACTTGAGCTCACTTCGTCCCTCTTCCCTCCTATTCCTTTTTCCTTGCCTGCCATGTCTTTTAAAAACACAAGCCTGAAGGGCTTAATACTGGCTTGTTTGTTTGTTTGCTTGTTTGTTTTGCAAGCTGCTCTGACAGCCTTTTTTGGCTCAAGACTGGGGTATAAATGCTGTAAATAAATAATTGAAAATAATGTTGAAGATTCAGCTGCCAATCTGGTTGGCTTCTGTATATGTGTGTTTGTGTCCCTTTCCTTTACCCTGGTGTGCAGAGTATCTTAGGCCAGTCTGGGTCAGCTGACACACTAAAATATGGGGAAGAAGCGCTGCAATTAGACCACAGCAAATGAATGGATTTTAAGTCTTGAGGCAACAAAGATGGTTCAGAGCTTTCAATTCTTTTATCTTTTAAAAATCTACACTGCCCTCCCAGCGATTAAAAGACTGCTCTGTGGCTATTTATATCCCCATTGATGCTTCCCCTCCCCCGTTCCACCCCCCCCAGTTTCCCCCTCCAGAAAATACCACACTGTCTTTGTAGATCTGAAAAAGGCCAGGGCTTGCTACTGTGAATCTTAACGTTGAACCCTCATCAGTATTTCAAAACATTATGGAAACATCCGTCTGTGGCCAATGTTTTCTTGGTAGCAGGGAAATTATTGCAGACAGGGGTGGCTGGGATATTTACAGGCAGCTTGATAAGAAGACACGGTGGAAGGCGTAACGAGAAACTAATCTGGACTGAGGGTGCCACGGGGGCTGATCAGGACGAAAAGCCACCCACAAAGAAAGAGAACGTTTCCCCAGAGTAGTCATAAATAGATTTGGGACTCGCATAGATTGTGAGCATGTGAATCATTGATGGAGTTACTTTTCATTTACACAGATTATTTCTCTCTCTCGAGCAGTAGCGTAGCGTGGGTTGTCAGCACCCGGGGCAAGGCAAATAATTTGCACCCCCAACTCGTGGATTTGCACCCCCTAACCCGTGGATTTGCGCCCCCTAACCCTAACCCCTAGATGTTGCGCCCGGTGCGGCCGGCCCCCCCTGCACCCCCATGCTACGCCACTGCTCTCGAGCCCATATTTCAAATATTGAACACTAGTCTTGGCAAAGCCATCTCCTCTTGTGAACAAATGAAAGTCTTGCATCCTTGTATCTAGCGGCATGCGCAGGAACAGACGTATCTAAATAGAATGAGTTTAGGGTTAGTGCCACAGAGCTGGGTGGTTCTCCAGCAGCGGTGGAAAATTAAAATGTAGCTTTCCAGGTCTGGGTCTTCTCTCCAAGCTTGCACCACTCATGGTCAGCCACACCCCGCCCTGGCACCTTCATAATCAGGGTGGGTATTGAACAGGTCAGCAATTCCCAACAAGGCATCAGTGAAGTTAACTCTTTATTCAAAGAAACAAAACAGCTCAGGCCTAGTGAGCACCACAACTCTTCTCAGTAGTTCTTGTCCCAATGATGCAGTTGCGAGGACTGGAGGTGCCCTCCTTCCCACAGCCCTCTAAGTCTCCTCCTCCTTCTGAGGAGCCAGTGTGGTGTAGTGGTTAAGAGCGGAGGACTCGTAATCTGGGGAACCGGGTTCGTGTCCCCGCTCCTCCACATGCAGCTGCTGGGTGACCTTGGGCCAGTCACACTTCTCTGAAGTATCTCAGCCTCGCTCACCTCAGAGTGTTTGTTGTGGGGGAGGAAGGGAAAGGAGATTGTTAGCCGCTTTGAGACTCCTTCGGGTAGTGATAAAGCGGGATATCAAATCCAAACTCCTCCTCCTCCTCCTCCTCCTTCCATCCCAAGCAATCTGAGGCTCCTTCATCTTGTCTGTCTTTGCCCTACCCTCTTCATACCTCTTCTGGTTCTGGGAGACCAACAGGGAGGAAAGCTGGTCACAGCAGGAGGGGGAGAAACCTGTGCTTCTTCACCAGCTGTGCTTCTCATTGCCTCTTAGTTTACACCCTCTCCAGCTTCAGCTTCTGCTTCTGGACTTCTCTCTACCACAGACTCTCCCTGCTCACTAAGCCCTGTTACTTCTTCAGCTTCTGACACCTCCTCCTCCCAGTCTGCTCCTTCTTCTCCTTCTGACCACTCATCATTGTCCGACCACCAGTGCCCTGGGTCTCAGACTTCTTCCTTTGGGGTTCCCCCAGCTGGTGAAACTATCCTACTGTATGGAAGGTAAAATTTACATGATAATGGAAAGCATAAGTACAATGCACGTATTAATATTTAAACATGCATTAGGTGATAAGAAATTGCTTGCAAAAATGCGCATATTAGGCAAAACTGCATACAGAAATGCATTTATTATGAGAAACATGTCCTATGATGCTGATGAGTTTTCATGTGTGTTTTTTTTCTAATTGGAAAAAAACCACACAAACTGGTGCAGAAATGTGGAAAAGCAAAATAAAGTCAGGGGAAAAGGAGAAACAGAGTGAAGCTGAAATTGACCGAGTCGTCCCTCCCAAGGCCAGGCACTGCCGCTCAGCCTAACCCCCCCAGCGAGGGTTGCTTTGACAATAAAAAGGTGGGTGGTCAGAGAGTCTCCATTTACACAGCTCTGAGCTCCTTGGAGTGAGGACAGGAGAAAAATATAATTCATACTCCTGTGGGAATGGAAACCGAGCTTCCTTTCCTGAGCTTTCCCATTTTCTTCGCTTGGCTTCTGATTAAACATCAGGTTTAAGTGTCGTCAAAAGTGTGAAACGCTGAAGAATACACAAGAAGGCACTTGAGGTTACAAAAGCTTGTTTTTGAAAGTGATTTCAAGCTGCCCCCCCCCGCACCTCTCAAGAACAAAAAACAAAACAGGCAATGGGTTTTCTGCTTGAAATAAATTGTCCAAAGATTATTCAAAGACCACGGGTTTTGCCGCAGACCGTGGCAGCTGGGGGATGCATTTTGTCAAAAGCAAGTTCTCCTCTTAATTCTCTTGTTGTTGGCCATTTTATGGAAGTTCACAATCTGCATGCAGACTTTTAAAGGTTAAATTCTTGATATCATGAGACATCGGGGAGAGACCCCTGTCTGAAATCCTAGGGGGCTAGTGCTAGTCTTCAAGTGACTGAAGATTTTGACAGATTTTTTTTCTGAGCACTTGGGGCAAAGGAAAGTAAAACAACTGTTGTTGAGACATTTCATTCATTCACACACACACACACACACACGAAAATGTGTATTTAAATCTAGATTTTCAAGATAGCTTACAAAAGAGAACCATAAAACAAATATAAAACAGATCAAAAACATTAGAAATAAAAGCAATTATCGTAGCAACAGTAAAAACACAAAAAGCAGTAGATATAAAATCAATTAAAATCCTGGGCCACCAATACAGGGTCATTGAGACACATTGGCAATGCAAGAGAACTGCCCTCTGCCCTTGCCCTGTGAACGGTGACTGGGGGTTTGAAAGGTTGCCAGGATAACTGCGTGTGGGGTGACAGGAAAGGAAAGTTTTTAGCAGGGTGTTCTGGGAAGAAGAAGGAGGAAGAAAGACTGGGGTCCATCTTGGGCAGGTTGGCTGAAGGCTGGCTGGGAGAGATGTCTTCGTCTCCATGGCTGCACTGCTGTGGGGTACAAGCTCCTCTTGAAATGACACTGCTGTAAGATCTGAAGCCCCCTCCACACAGACTGAAGGTGCAAATAGATGAATAAATTGTATTTCTTAAAGCTACAGCAGTCTCCGCTATGTGTCTCAATTCTCCAAAGGAACACAGACCCTGTGTGAGTGCCTGGAATCCCCTGGGATCTTGCAGAGAGCGGGGGGCAGCACCCAACTTTTGTAACAATACTGTCTCTGACTGTGGAGGTAGAACTTAGCCATCAGGGTTAGCAGCCACTGACAGCCCTCTCCTCCACGAATTTGTCAAATCCTCTTTGAAAGCCACCCAGCTTGGCAGCCATCACCGCCTCTTGTGGAAGCGAGTTCCATAGTTAAACAGTGCACTGCATGAAGAAGTACGTTCTTTTGCCTGTCTTGAATTTTCACTGGATGTCCCTGAGTTTTAGCATCATGAGGGCGGGAGCAACGTTTTTCTCTAGCCACTTTCTCTATGCCATGCATCGTTTTAGAGACTTCAACCATGCCACCTCCTACCTGCTTTCCCTCTAAACTAAACGGCTCCAAAAGCTGCAACCATTCTTCATAGGGAAGTTGCCTCTGACAGGTAAGGCAAGGCTGGCTGGCTGGAACTCCGAACAACAACTCAACATTGCGAAATTCTTTTGCAGTTCCCACTTGCACTTTCATGAATGTATGAGTCTGCCTAGCCCTCTCCGAAGAAGCTTGTCAGATACCCTCACATCCAACCATTTCCTTTGTGCTTCGGCAGTGTTACGCAGTAGGCCTCAGAACAGTTTGCCATGGACAGGAAAAGCATGTGGGCTGTTCAGTCATGTCCTCCTCCTCCTCCTCCTCCTCCTCCTCCTCCTCCTTTCATGCTGGTTCCAGGGCAGGGGCAAGCCATGCCTTTCAATGTGAGAGCCTGTGCGTAGGAGAATGTTCTGTCTATTTCCTGCGGAGGGAGGTGGAAACACTTGGCAGCCGATAACGGTTCTCGGTGGGTACAGTCAGGGAATGGCAAATCTGTCCGTTTCAGTTTCTCATTTTTCCACCCTAAAGTTTTATATATGCCTCATTCCTGTATCGCTTTGCAAATGCTTTTCTTTTAAAAAGCCTGAATGCAAATGCACGTGCCTTTTCGGCAGGGGGTATGTTCCTCCTGCTGTATGCATTTTTGGTGCGCAATCTTGCCACATGTACACCTTTTCTCTTTTTTTTTTTGCAAGCAATTTACCTTAATGTGGTTTTTGCCACCAAGATACACATTTTGTGTGTGTATGCTTTCTGGTTGGAAAACTGTATCACAAAATTCAAGGCGTGAGTTTTGTTGGTTCAGGGAATGTGACTTAGGTAGGTTCACACTAAAATGTGAGCTGAGCACATTTCTTTCCTATCCCCAGGTACTGTGTGGTACCAATACAAATAGAGAGGATGATATCAACAACCTCACACTTCTTCCTTGCACTACTCCAAGGCTGACTCAAATGGGGAACAAGTCAGTGGTAGAGCATTTGCTTTGCATGCAGAAGGTGCCATATTTGATCCCTAGCCTGGAATCCTGGAGAAGCTGCCAGCCAGTGTAGACAACACTGATGGACCAAAGTCCTGACTCAGTTTAAAACAGCTTTCTGTGTCCCTCTTAAATCAGGGAAGAGCTTTAGTTCAGAGGTAGTACATTTGCTTTGCATGTAGAAGGCTTCTGGTTCAGCCCTGGACATTCTAGATAGGGCTGGGGGAGACCCCTGTCTGAAACACTGGCAAGCTGCTGCCAGTCAGTGTAGGCAATACTGAGCTAGATGACTCAGTATGAAGCAGCTTCCAATGGGTGTCCTTGTAGGCTCTCATTACGTAAGTGGATTCCCGTGCATGCCAGCCACAGGGAGGAGTCGGGGTGCCCTTTTCTGCTTACCTGTACTCATTCCATCTTGTGGCCCTATCCAGCCAGCCAGCGTCAGTGAAGGACCATTGCACTTGGATGCCGTTGTTGGGCAGAGCGGTTGAGCAGCATTTTCCGCAGGAGTGGACGGAGCCCTGACCTGCCTGACACCAGATCCCCCTTGCAGAATTCCCTGCTAATCTGTTGCCATCAACAGCTCTTCAGCTAGGCCAGCGGGACATGGGAAAGGAAACTGAAGCATGCAGGAGTGGCATGCTTCACTGGAAAGAGATGCTGTTGAAAGGTGAGCATGGCGAGAGCGGAGAAGGAACTCAAGGACTCTTGCCTTCCTCAAGGACTGTCCTCTCCTTAAGAGTCTCTCAAGAGGGCAGATTGCTATCACGTTGCAGCCTGAACAGCAGTTGTCATCTAGAGGCCCAACTAGATACGATGCTGTTGGCTAGGTTTTCCCTACCTGTCCAGGTTATATATTAAGCAGTGTGTGTGTGTGTGGGGGGGTCTTTAACTATAAAGGGAGAGGGGTGCGGGACACCCCCCCACTTTCCTAACCCATAGCATTTGGTCAGGAAAAGTCAGGGACTTTTTCTTCTGTTCTTGGGGGTAGAGCGCTGCATCCTGAGCATTTTATCTTTCTACTTGTAAAAAATGTGAGCAAGTGGCTAGTCCTCAAAGTTACAGAGGTGGGCTGCTGCTCAATGCAGGCTCTAATGGGCTGGGTTTGGTGTGTGTGTTGGGGAACCCGAGGTCTCTGAGCCTCTTCATTCAGGCCTTGACACTCTCCTCAGGCCCCACCCCTCACCTGCCTGGCTTCACACCTTCACTGAGTATTCCCCCCCATCCTCTGCAGGTTGGAACGAATTATTGGACTCTGGTAAGGCCTTTTGCTAGCTGGCATGAAGGCTGAAGAAGGGTGTGTGAGCTATATGGAAACTAGCACAGTGCACAAAGGTAAAGCAAAGGACAATCAAATAAACATTTAAACATTTCAGTGTAGTATAGTATAGTATCAAATTTTTATTTTTATTATTTGCAGAATTTGGATAGTTTTTCAAAATGAGAGCATGTGAGCATGCAAGCTCTCACCTATCACTGAGTTTGTATATATACATGAAAGAGGCTCATTGATCATTACATTTTGGGAATGATTTATGTTCTTACGCAGCTGCATTGGCTTATACAGTACTTTCAGGATGTCCCATGACCATATTATAAAGTAGTAGTCTTCTATGTTATAAATCAAGCACTGCTAGGAGTTGTTTCTTTTTGTTTCCTCTTATTTTTCCTATCTATACATTTTTTTGGGTGAGGTGCAAGCAAATTTTTGTTCTGAAAGTGTGGCCAAGAGGAAAGGAATTTGAGAACCACCGGGCTAGATGGATGTCCAGTTTGACCACGTGTGAGGCAGTTTCCAATTCTTCCATGCCTTTTTCTTGCCACTTCTGCCATTAGCTGCCCAGCTGCAAGGAGGCAGAGGAACACAGACCACTTTCTTGTACCCAGTCAGACTATTTGTCTATTGCAGGGGTCAGCAAACTTTTTCACTGTCCCTCAGACCTTGTGGGGGGCCTGATTATATTTTGGAAAAAAAAATGAATGAATTTCTATGCCCCACAAATAACCCAGAGATGCATTTTAAATAAAAGCACACATTCTACTCATGTAAAAACACCAGGCAGGCCCCACAAATAACCCAGAGATGCATTTTAAATAAAAAGACACATTCGCTGTGGGTTAAACCACAGAGCCTACGACTTGCTGATCAGAAGGTCGGCAGTTCGAATCCCCGCAACGGGGTGAGCTCCCGTTGCTCGGTCCCAGCTCCTGCCAACCTAGCAGTTCGAAAGCACGTCAAAGTGCAAGTAGATAAATAGGTACCGCTCTGGCGGGAAGGTAAACGCCATTTCCGTGCACTGCTCTGGTTCACTAGAAGCGGCTTAGTCATGCTGGCCACATGACCTGGAAGCTGTATGCCAGCTCCCTCGGCCAATAAAGTGAGATGAGCGCCGCAACCCCAGAGTCGGCCACGACTGGACTTAACGGTCAGGGGTCCCTTTACCTTTTTTTACTCATGTAAAACATGCTGATTCCCAGACCGTCCACGGGCCAGATTTAGAAGGCGATTGGGCCAGATACGGCCCCCCCAGACCTTAGTTTGCCTACCCATGGTCTATTGAGTCCTGCAGCATTCACTCTCCCAGCACAGGTCTTCTGGTGTACCTCTTACCTGTGTGCCCCCCTTTTTGCCTGGAGATGCCAGGAATTGAGCCTGAGCCCACACAATGTGTGGTTGCCCCCCCCCCCCCGCTGCCCCCGAGGGCCTGTTGTGAAGGACGGAGCCCAGATGGAGAAAGGAGGCTTCAAAGCAATGCCATCCCATCCCTCATGTGCCCGGCTACAGCAGGGGTGCAGAACCTCAGACCTGGGAGCCAAATGTGGCCCTCTACCTGGCGCTTGAGACTTTCCCCAAGCCACACCCTTCCCCAGCCCTGCTTTATACGCTTAGGTGTTTTTGCCCGGCTGGAATGTGTGCTTGAGCTGGGTGGAGGATGGGCTGTGTGTGTGTTTGAATGTGTGTGAAAATAAGCCTACTGTGGAAAACTGAGATGTATTGCTCTGCCCACATGTGCCCTCGGCTCTGCCCACCGCCAGCTTGTGGCACCCAGCAGGTTGCCTTAAAGAGACTGCAGGCAGCCTGCAGGCACAAGATTTGCATTGCTGGAGTGCTGCCCTTCGCTGCCTCTGCCTGGCTAGACCTGCACCAACAGTTGGTCTGCGGGGCCTCAGTGCATGGCCCCCTGTTGGTACATGGACCCGGGCAGATGCTCAGCCATGCTGGCTGCTGATGACACAGGATCTAAGAGAGCTAGGAAAGAAGAGCAGGGGAAAGGGTGTCAGCACCCTGCCCCACTCTTTGCCCCTCCTCTTGACTTGGAGAATTGCCATTAATTATGCAGAATAAGCGAATGTATTCTAATGCGCTAAAATTGTATAATTATTCTTGCAGCTATATAATTACTGAGATCATGTGTGCAATAGATGCTGAACATTCTCAAGCACTATGAATGATATTTCTCCTGGTTTCTCATGGTTCCCTACTATTTTATTGGGAAAAGATGGAATGATAATAATAAAAATGCCTCACTGGTGTTTAATAATACGTGCATATTGTATAAGAGAATATGGATGTACATTGCCGTAAGAAGTTTTTATCCCTCTCTCTGGTGGCGCTGTGGGTTAAACCACAGAGCCAAGGATTTGCCAATCAGAAGGTCGGCGGTTCGAATCCCCGCGATGGGGTGAGCTGCCGTTGCTCGGTCCCAGCTCCTGCCAACCTAGCAGTTCAAAAGCACGTCAAAGTGCAAGTAGATAAATAGGTACTGCTCTGGCGGGAAGATAAACGCCGTTTCCGTGCGCTGCTCTGGTTCACCAGAAGCGGCTTAGTCATGCTGGCCACATGACCCGGAAGCTGTACGCCGGCTCCCTCAGCCAATAAAGCGAGATGAGTGCCGCAACCCCAGTCAGCCACAACTGGACCTAATGGTCAGGGGTCCCTTTACCTTTACCTGGAACACACAGACATCGTGTGAAGCTGCATTTTGGACGGATTCGGGACAGACAAAAGGAAGGGTTCCTTCACACAGCACATAGTTAAACTATGGAACTCATTTCCACTTGAGGGAGTGGTGGCTACCAACATGGATGGCTTCAAAAGAGGATTAGGCAAATTCATGGAGCAGAATAAAGCTATCAAGTGGCTCTTGCCACAATGTTCTCCCTCGGAGGCAGTATGAATATCAATTGCTGACTATCACCACCATAGTGGTTCTGCTTGTGAGCTTCTTATAGGCATCAGGTTGGCCCCTGTGAGAACAGCATGCTGGACTAGATGGGCCTTTGACCTGACCTAGCAGGGCCTATTTTACGATTTGCTTTATGAACAAATTCTCAGCCTAAAAAAATCTCCCTCGTAACATCCCCCTCCCTCGGCCGTCCCCCCCCCCCCCCCCGTTCCTCTCCAGAGGTTTGGAAATCTACTGACCATAGTGGGTAGTTATTTACAAGGCTGCAGTGGGGGCGGGGAAATGGAAAATAATAATAATTGCAGTAATAATAATAATAATAATAATAATAATAATAATAATAATAAATATTATGCAGGTTTAAGTATTCAGCTTTTTTGTCTGCAGGGGTTATGCAGCCTGGTTTATTCAACTATGTTTATTTTATTTTAGTTATCCATACGATTGAGTGCACACAGTAATACAAGTTAGGTCTACATTCATAAAGTGTTCATTCTTCAGAGGGTAGCATTAGGAACACATAAACAAGGTAGCTGTGTAATCTACAGAAAAATAATGCAGTTGGAAAACATTTCCCCTGGTGCTTGGACAGCATCTGTCATGACTCTTAATAATAATAAAAAAGAGGGTGGAGGGGGGGGATAGAGAGTAGCATTTCATTATTGGAGGATATATATTTCATAATGGATTGCAATTTACCAAAATACACAGAGGAACCTTGGTTTGTCAGCATGCGTTTTCTCAGTGAGAGATGCATCTTCCTGAAAAGCCAGATGTCAGAATTAACAATAACTCTGGCCGTGTGTTTCTGAGCAGGGAGAGGTCCAGAGGAATGTATCCTATGTATTCATTTAGAGTGCAATCTGAAGCACAGACTACTCAGTACATAGCACCATGAAATTCAATGGGGCTTGCTCCCAGGTAAGCTTATATAGGACTGCAGTCTTATTAGCTCAGGGTGGCACCTGCAGACCCACTTTATCTTAATCCTCACAACAATCCCATGGGATAGGTTACTCCAGGCATAGGCAAACTCGGCCCTCCAGATGTTTTGGGACTACAACTCCCATCATCCCTAGCTAACAGGACCAGTGGTCAGGGGTGATGGGAATTGTAGTCTCAAAACATCTGGAGGGCCGAGTTTGCCTATGCCTGGGTTATGCCATGCTTACTACACGAGTGAGGTCTTTCCACTTTAACCATATTAACACCATCAGGTGGTGGGTGTCATGGACTGGCTGAGTGCTGAGGAGCAGTGGGAGGCACCAGTTGGGTAACCCCCAAGGGAATCCCCTGGGATGAAGGCTCAGAGCCTGGGGATTAGTGGTGGGATGACAAGGAGTGGTCAGAGGGAGAAGAGGGAGTGGACTGGGAGGAGGAGGTGTCAGAAGCAGAAGAGGCCACAGGGTTTAGTGAGCAGGGAGAGGCTGTGGCAGAGAGCAGTCCAGACTCAGAGGGGCTCCTGAAGAAGCCGGGGAATCTCCCCCTCCTGCTATGAGCCACTCCCCTCCTCCCTGGTCTCCCAGAACAGAGAAGAATGAATTGGTCCTTCTTGCTCAATACTGTCTACTGACCAGCTCTCTGGGATTTTAGAGAGGGGGTTGTCTCTGTTATATATTCTGTGATCCATGTTTTCCTGAGCTTGAGTCTAGGCTAAGGATTCTGAGCCCCTGTGTTCTGATTCGATACATGATATCCAATCACAGAACATTTCAGAGTTTGGGCCTCTGCCATTGGCCCTTAAACTCTGAGTTATGATTTGGAAGTTTAGACAGCCAATCATGTTGGGAGTGGCAGTGGCTCAGGCCTTCAGAAATGTATATAAGCAGTTGCCTTGCCCCTGTTGTCCTCTTGGCGTGAGGGAAGAAGTCTACTAAAAAATGATCTGAGATGTCTGAAGTCTGCCCGCCCATGATACAGATGATCACCAAAATCGTCCCAAAGCCATGTGAGAATGGAGCAGGTGATTCATGCACCGACCAAATCTCTTACACAGGGCCAATTTGTACAGCCTCTGATCACTAATACTGAGGCTTTTTATCATATTATCCTTCAATTATTTGCTCCAACAGCTCCCCTTGTATTTGCTTAATAAGCCAGTTTTGCAGAGTCTAGCTATAAGATTGATTGCTGACTTTGGCCTGGTCACAAGGGAATGATTGCCATTGCCATGGAAGGAAATCTGAGGCTTTTACGGGGCGGCCTTGTAGGATCCTCTAAAGCATGGGTTGGCAACCTGCAGCTTTCAAACCTGAAAGGAGAGAAGATAGGGGTGGGGTGGGGGACGGATGGGGTGGGGAAGCTGTAATGGGTGTGACAATGGAAGGAGGAGGAAGAGGAGGAGGAGGATAGGAGGTGGATCCTCTGCAATCATTCAGTTCAGACCTCAGACAAGAGCAATTTGTCCCTCCTCCAACAGCCCACTGGGAAAAGGGACGCGGGTGGCGCT
The DNA here is from genome assembly GCF_951804945.1 of Podarcis cretensis. Lineage (NCBI taxonomy): Eukaryota > Metazoa > Chordata > Lepidosauria > Squamata > Lacertidae > Podarcis > Podarcis cretensis. The sequence continues at coordinate 34,181,497 of NC_137186.1, forward strand.
GTGGGTTAAACCACAGAGCCTAGGACTTGCCGATCAGAAGGCTGGCGGTTCGAATCCCTACGATGGGGTGAGCTCCCGTTGCTCGGTCCCTGCTCCTGCTAACCTAGCAGTTTGAAAGCACATCAAAGTGCAAGTAAATAAATAGGTACCGCTCCAGTGGGAAGGTAAATGGCGTTTCCGTGTGCTGCTCTGGTTCGCCAGAAGCGGCTTAGTCATGCTGGCCACATGACCCGGAAGCTGTACGCTGGCTCCCTCGGCCAGTAAAGCGAGATGAGCACCGCAACCCCAGAGTTGGTCACGACTGGACCTAATGGTCAGGGGTCCCTTTACCTTTTACCAACAGGCCACTGGGAAGGAAGGGGAGAGATAGCATTTTCAAAAGGAACTTATGTGTGTGTGTGAGGGGGGGGGGGAGACGGGTAGCGGAGAGAGAAAAGGGGAGGCCCTGCCTATCGTTGCCTTCAGCCCATTGCATTTATGCCTTCTGGCGGATTACCCCAGAGGGAATGCAGCCCTTGATTGTAAAAAAGAGGTTTTCCCACCCACAAACAAATTCGTGGTTCATGTATTTATTCCCCCTATACCTCACCTTTCTTCTGCAGAGCTTAAGTAGGTATACATGGGATTCCTAGGCAAATCCCTGCATCTAGGTAGTGATTAAAACCCAGATGCGCTTGAACTTCAGCAATGCGCCTACAGACTGGGGATTTGTGTGTGTGTGTGAGAGAGTAATACAGAGGTGCAAACAGGAGTGAGAGGTGCTTTATGTTCTAACTAGGCCGACTGATATTGGTGCTTGGTGGTTGGCAAGGTGATTTGTGTTCCCTAAGGTGAGGATGTTACTAGGCAGCAGGTTGTATAAATGTTCCAGATCCCTTTGGAGACCCCTGAGTCTCCTGTGGCTTTCCTGCAGGATCGCTTCATAGCACAACAAGTGCATGTTGCTCATTTCTCCCCTCGAGGAAGCAGTCTTGGCTTGGCGTCGTTGATGCAGCACAAGCTGGCAAGAGGCTCTGTGGAACCTCCATGTGACGGGCGAATATATCACTGAATACCAGCCGCTGGCAGGGCCGGCTCACTCATAAGTTGGGGTGAAGCTGCCGCCTCAGGTGTCAGAAACTCCCAGGGCAGTGGTTGCGGGGGGTTAACAATGGGGGAAGGGCCACAGCACCCACAGCACCCACACTGCATGCAGAAGGTCGCAAGCCCAGTCCCTGGCATCTCCAGGCAGAGACCCCACCTGAATCACTGGACAGCTGCTGTCACGTCAGTGTAGACCAGGGGTCAGCAACCTTTTTCACCGTGGGCTGGTCCACCATCCCTCAGACCATGTGGGGGGGGGGCCCGGACTATACTTTGAAAAAAGAAGAACGAATTCCTATAACCCAGAGATGCATTTTAAATCAAAGAAAACATTCTGCTCATGTAAAAACACCAGGCAGGCCCCACGAATAACCCAGAGATGCATTTTAAATAAAAAGACACATTCTACTCATGTAAAAACACCAGGCAGGCCCTGCAAATAACCCAGAGATGCATTTTAAATAAAAGCACACATTCTGCTTATGTAAAAACACACTGAATCCCAGACCATCTGTGGGCCAGATTGAGAAGGTGATTGGGCTGCATCTGGCCCCCGGGCCTTAGGTTGCCTACCTCTGGTGTAGACAGACCTCAGTATGATGGACCAAGGCCTTACTCAGTACAAAAAGGGCTACCTATGTTCCTTCCTCAGTGAAAGAGCACATGGTTCTCATGCAGGAGGTGCCAGGATCAACCCCCAACATCTCTAAATAGGTCTGGAAAAGGCTCCATGTCTGAAGCCCTGGAGAGATGCTGCCAGCTGAGCTAGATGGACCTGCAGTCTGACTTGGTTGTACCTTTTCTTGTGAAGTAAAATTTCTGTCTACACCATTTTACGGGGGGTTGTATCCAACAGTTATGTGAGCAGAGATCAGCTTGTGCAACAGACTTTTCTCTTCTCCCATTCAGCCCCCAGCACTTTCCAGAAAACCCTCTCCATGTGTTGAAAGTGAGGCTTCTGAGCAATGGCCTGCTTATGGGCATCTCCAAGGGGCCACCGGGGGGGCAATGGGATGCTTGAATCTGATCCCGTACGGCTCTTCTCGTACACTTAAATTCTATTTGCATTATGATTTGCAGCGCTGTCAGGAATGTGGCCAGGCAAGTGTCCCGAGTGCCAGCTGGAGAGCAAGAAGCCAGCTCTGCCAGCTGACTGTGGAAGAAAACAGCACAGGTCCAAAACTGCTCTTCTGGCAAGTCAAAGAACACAATCCTGAATCTCACAGGTGCTGTGCAAAAATGCCGTCTTCCAAATCTGTCACACCTCCTGCCTTAGAATGGATTTTATAGATTCTGAGAGGTAGCTATCTAGTCAAATTACCTGCATTGTACCAAGTCTGGGAGGGGCCTTTTAAAAAATGACAGTTCCTAAGATTCTTTGAGGGTAGTGTTGACTGTTAAAGTGATATAAGGTAAAGGTAAAGGTACCCCTGCCCGTACGGGCCAGTCGTGTCTGACTCTAGGGTTGTGTGCCCATCTCACTTAAGAGGCCAAGGGCCAGCGCTGTCCGGAGACACTTCCGGGTCACGTGGCCAGCGTGACGAAGCTGCTCTGGCAAGCCGGCACTAGCGCAGCACACGGAAACGCCAAAGTGATATAAGAGTGCCTTAAATGTATAGTGAAAATCTTTCTCTCTCTCTCTCTGTGATACAGAAGTCAGGAGGAATGCCTTTGGTTCAAGGCTCTTCACCCCTGTTTCAGAGGAAGCAAGAAAATCTAATGTTGCAATCCTTATTTTTTCATATACATTTTTACAGAAGTTTTAAAATTAGAAGAAAATTGTTTTTTTCTTTACAGAAGGCAAACAAGAAAGAGAGGAGAGGGAGAGGAATACCAGAAGGGAAGCAACAGAGACATGGAACATGATTGCAGGAGAATATTGCTGAGGTTTAGCAAATACATGTACATAACTGGAAGAGACAATTCCACCGTAATTACCAATATGATGTGCGTGTGGTGGATCAAACAAAAATATTAATCTTAATGCCCTTGCCTTTAAATAATGCTGCAATCCTATGCCCACCTGGGACTAGACTCACTAGGGCTTACAAAAATCCCCATAAGCATTGGAGCGTGTTTCAAAACCAGCTTAATTTGCACTAATCGAAACAGGCTGTGGAGTTCTGCTTTCTTTCTTCCCCCAATTGCAAAGTGCTGGTTTCTCCGTTCCCTGGCTGAAGGATAGAGGCTGAGAGACGGGAGCGGATGAAAGCCGTTGGAGGAAACAAAGATAAGTTGTCTTGCCACCTCGCCAAGTGTGAACAGCGTGACAGCTGCTTCTCTTTATTGTCAGAAAACACAAACCTTTATTAAATACCAAAGAGAGCCCCATAAATCCAGGAAAGGCTGCGAGTTCCATGTCGGTGAGACCCTCTTCCTCCTCGTGCCCCAGAAGTCTTTTAAAGCAAAACAAAAAGAAGAAGGAGAAAAAGGGAAAGGGGGAGGGTTAAATCTAGGGTGTTCTGCCTTTCCTGCTGATTGTTAGCCAATGTTTCCATGACACTGTAGCAAAAGCCAAGATAAATATTTAATTATGGAAACAACCTGATAGTTAAAACTTGGAAATAGAGGTGGGGAGGTGGAGGGATGGCGGGCGCAAGGGGGGGGGGAGCTGGGAAGTAGCTAGCAGCAGGCTTACTTTGTAAAAACAAAACAAAACAAAACAAAACAGAACAAAACAAAACAAAACAAAACAAAACAAAACAAAACAAAACAAAACAAAACAAAACAAAACAAAACAAAATAGCAGCCACATAGCCACATTTCCATTGACGGAACTGGTTCTGCAGATGAAAGTTGGATTTGCAAAGATGAGTTTCTCACCATGTAGCTGAGGGTGGGAAGTTGGGGAAAACATCAGCTTTAATAGCCTGAGAAAGCAGGAGTAGATCTGCAAAGGGCCAACTCGTTCAGGGACCTCCTCACCAGTGTGGTGTAGTGGTTAAGAGTGGTGGACTCGTAATCTGGTGAACTGGGTTCGTGTCACCGCTCCTCCACATGCAGTTGCTGGGTGACCCTGGGCTAGTCACACTTCTCTGAAGTCTCTCAGCCTCGCTCACCTCATAGAGTGTTTGTTGTGAGGGAGGAAGGGAAAGGAGATTGTTAGCCGCTTTGAGACTCCTTAGGGTAGTGATAAAGCGGGATATCAAATCCAAACTACTCCTCCTCCTCCTCTTCTTTTTCTTCTCCTCCTCAATCCAGCTCAGGCAAAATGTGCATGTAGAAAAAAATGGGACTGGGCATGCGAGGACATTGGAAAACTGCCTTTAAGCCAGTTCAACTGTTTGTCCGTGTAGGGGTGGAGAAGCAGAAGCCAAATTTGGCCCTCCAGACTTCTCTGCCTGAACCTTGGGACTTTCCATAGGACATGCTCCTTCACTGGCTCTGCCTTTTTCGTGCTTTGGTGGGAGACAGAAAGAGTGTGTGTGGAAACAAGCCTACGGGTACAAATGTAAAATTTATATCTATTGATCCACCTGCTGTTGCCTTTGGCCCAACCCACTACTGGCATATGGTCTCCAAAAGGTTGCTCAGAAGGCCATGTTGCCCTCTGACCAAAAATATTCCCCATTTCTGTAAGAACTGTAGAGTTGGAAGGGACCCCAATGAAGGAATCACAGCTAAAGAATTTCTGACAGATGGCCATCCAGCCCTGTTTATAGCCTCCAGTGAAGGAGAGGCCACTGCTTTCTGTGGTCATTTATTTCACTGTCAAACAGCTCTTACTGTCAGAAAGTTCTGTCCAGTGTTTAGTTGGAATCTCCTTTCTTGTCGTCTGATGCCATTGGTTTGGGTCCTGCCCTCTGGAACAGCAGAAAACAAGCTTTCCCCATCTTCCCTGTGCCAGAACTCCAGGTCTTTGAAGGTGACTGTCATAACACGTTCCAGTCTTCTCGCAGGCTAATCATGCTCTCCAATTGTTCCTCATAAGGCTTGGGACAAATTTTCATGAGGATTTAAATAATAAACATATTAGCAATTCGCTGCAGAAATGTGGAGAACTGAATTTAAGACTGGAGAAAGAAAGCATTAAACTTTCTTTTGTGGCAACACGAGAACGGGCCTTCTCTGCAGTGGCTCCTCAGGAATGTTCACCTGGCACCTTCATTATGTACCTTTAGACGCCAGGCAAAAACGTTCCTTTTTAACCAGGCCTTGGGTTGATCTGATTTACATCCTATGCACTTTTAAAATGTGTGGGGTTTTTTTGTGTGTGTGTGTGGGGGGAGGATAGTGGGTTGTAGTATTTATTTTCATTATGTATTTTGTGGTTTTATATCTTGATTTTATTCTGTGAACCGCCCTGAGACCCCCGGGCATAGGGCGGTATATAAATTCAATAAATAATAATAATAAACGGAGAGGACCAACATTGACCGGTCCACCCCTACTTCCAAGTAACCATGCAGAGTATCCATCTGCAAGTGATGTAAAGCACATGGGAGACTCAGCCCCATCTGCCACTTGCTATAGCTGCTGGCCCCAATCCAGACGTGCAGCTTTGTCACCCTGTCACTCAACCAGCAGTTGTTCCAATCAGCTGTTTGGCAAGGACAGGGAAGGGCTAAATCTGCTCCTCTGGCATGGAGCCCCAGCAAGCCTTGGGATTCAGCTGTTTGCTTGGGAAGGAGTCATAGTTCAATTGCAGGGCATGTGCATACCCTGCAGAAGGTCTTGGTTTACTCCAGTGAAAAGGATCCAGCAGTAGTGAAAGCCTGCAGGTTATATCCAGACATTGGCTATCAGTGGCTACTGGTCATGGTGGCAGTATGTCTCCAAATACCAGTTGCTAGGAACCCCAAGTGTGTTGCAAGGTCCTTTTGGCAGGCTTCCCATAGTCATCTGGCCGGCCACTGTGAGGATAGGATGCTGGACTAGATGGAAGATACAATCTCAGAGATGGGCGCTGACATGTAGGTGGGTTCCCAGGAGGCAAGACACAGAGATAACAGCAAGAACCTTTATTGAACTAACGGAACTGGACAGCAGGGGCAAAGCAACTGCTTATATACAGTGGTACCTTGGTTTACAAGGGACGCGGGTGGCGCTATGGGTTAAACTACAGAGCCTAGAACTTGCCGATCAGAAGGTTGGCGGTTCGAATCCCCGCAACAGGGTGAGCTCCCGTTGCTCGGTCCCTGCTCCTGCCAACCTAGCAGTTTGAAAGCACGTCAAAGTGCAAGTAGATAAATACGTACTGCTCCTGCGGGAAGGTAAAAGGTGTTTCCATGCGCTGCTCTGGTTCGCCAGAAGTGGCTTAGTCATGCTGGTCACGTGACCCAGAAGCTGTACGCTGACTCCCTCGGCCAATAAAGCGAGATGAGCACAGTAACCCCAGAGTCGGCCACGACTGGACTTAACGGTCAGGGGTCCCTTTACAACCATAATCTGTTCCAGAGGTCCATTTGTAAACCAAAACAGGTTGTAACCCAAGGCGCACTTTCGCCAATGGGGCCTCCCCAAAAAAATTTGTTCGTAATCCAAAAAAAATGGGTTGTAATCCCAAAAAAGTTTGCAAACCAGGACATACACTTCTGGGTTTGATGTGTTTGTAATCCAAATAGTATGCAAACCAAGACATATTCAAACCAAGGTACCACTGTATATTTCTGAAGGCCTGGGCCACTCCCACTCCCAACGTGATTGACTGTCTAAACTTCCAAGCTGTGAATCATGAATCAGAGTTTAAGGGCCAATGGCAGTGGCCCAAATCCTGAAATGTTCTGTGGTTGGATATCATGTATTGAATCAGAACATAAGGGGTCAGAATCCTTGATCTAGACTCAAGCTCAGGCAAACACAGACCACTGAATACATAACAGGCGCTCCTTTTCCAATCATTTCCTCCAGCGCTCTGTCTGCTCAAGTCTGCTCTCCAATTGTTCGCGTTAACAGCTGCGATAAAGATGCAGTGTGTGATTGATTGATATTTTGATTGCTCCGAAATTTGTGTTGTGATTGAGAGGGATGCTTTTGGAGGCTGTTCTCCTGACAAAATAGTAAAGGAAGTTGAGAAAGAGAGAAAGGCAAGATCGGTGTAATTTCGTCAGGTATTGTCATGGATGCCTGTTTTGTTTAGTTGATACTTATGGTCCCTGCAGCAAAAGAAAAGAAAAGATGGTGGCGCTTGCTTGGGTGTCTACTGCATCCTTTGCAATCAGTGCTGGCCCTACCATTGGGCAGTGTGTCTCAGGGGGCAGACTCTACTTTAATCAGGGCTGTCCCTGCTGTTCGCTGCCTGAGGGAAGTACTTCCTTGGTTTTTCCTAGCCTGGACGCTCTCCCCAACTCTGCTCTTGAATCTGATCTGGAGGAGGAAGAGGGCTTTAGGGAAGAGACTTCTCTTTATCAAAGGCAAGATGGCTAGAACCACCACTGACACAGGCTGTGACTTGTAGAACTATATATTTAAGAACATGTGCTTGAACTTGCTTTCCCTTCTTCCCACCTATTGTTTTTTCCTGGCGTGCCATGGCTTCTTATGTGAGCCTGAGAACAGGGGTCGCATTAGAACTCATTTTTGTCAGCCACTATGAGAGCCCTTTTTTGGCTAAAGGATAAACCTCTTAGAAGCCATTTTGGCATGTAATAATAATAATAATAATAATAATAATGCAGTTAGGTTGAGGTATTTTAAAACTTATGCATGCTTTTAAAACTGTGTCACTTTTTGTAGTAAGCAGCTAATGAAAGAATGAATGAATGAATGAATGAATAACAGCAATAAAAATGAAAGCATTATAGGATGGGAATATGGCGATCCATTCAAACCTAGGAGGGACCAAGATGAAGTGAGACATTAGCCAATTTTAATATACATATATAATTTGGTCTGCCATCAGTGTTGTCTTAATTAGCAAATGCTGCATACTAAAATTGTGGGCCTGCTTTTGAGGGAATGTAATTTTTAAAAATGGAAAAATAATTATTTATTTTAAACCCCTTCAACTGAGGAGTTCAAAAAAAAGTGTCAACGTGATCGCCTGTCTTTTTGTCAGGCTCTGCTTCTCCCATCCATCTCTCTCTCTCTCTCTCCCCCCCCCCTTTCTTTTGCCTTGAGGTGTTTTTAAGTCATTCCATTGAAAACACATAGCTCGTTTGGATAAAAGCCTGTGCGATGACATCCAGAGGCCCAAATCCACTCGCTTCAAAGGAGCAGTCGGGGAGAATTTATTGAACTGACAACTCCCCCCCCCCCCGCCTTCTACCTCCACCTCTCCCCTTCCCCATCCCCCTTATAAATTCATGAAATGGATTTTCTACAGCACTTGTTAAAAAGTAATAAATCCTATCTTTCCCCTCCATTCCCCAAAAGGTGGTAGTTTAAATTTATTTCTTTTTCTTTTTTCTTTGTAAAAAACAAAACACCAGACTTGAACCTATGGCTGCCTGAGAGTAGATTTAGACCTCACAACCAGCAAAATCATGATCCCTATCCTGTCTACCCCCATAAAATGGGAACATGTGGGGCAGTGAAGGTTGGGATGTTTAACCCTTTCCGGGAGTACCAACTTGGCCCCACCACCGTGGGTGCCTGGGGCTGTGGGTGCCGTGCAGCGTTCACAGCCCTGAAATTTGTGGGTGCCTGGCCCCTTCATGGGGAATTTTGTGGGTGCTTGGTCACCCAGGGCCCCAGGGAGTTGGCACCTATGATGCTTTCTGCACCCATCAGTTCTCCACTACGAATGGAAGATGTCTTCTCCCCAAATGGGGGCACATTTCCTGTTTTGGAGGTGGGATTTGGGATTAAAACCACCGGGGAGGGGGGGAATCCCCTTGTGTTCACTGGTTCTCTTCTTAAGTAGGACTGATCCTACCATTAGGCAGAGTGAGGTGGTTGCCTCTGTCAGCAGATGCTGCTGGTGGTGAGAAACAGCAGCAAGGATGATGGGAGGCAGAAATATGTGCCACAGAGCCTGTTCTGCACCCCCTTATCCATGGGTAGGCAAACTAAGGCCCACGTTTCCCTTTTTTAAAGGGAATTTCCTTATTCCAAATAGGATTCCTCGCAAGAAAAGGGGAAAGTTGACAGCTATGGCCCAGGGGCCGGATGTGGCTCAATTGCCTTCTAAATCCGGCCCATGGGTGGTCCAGGAATCAGTGTGTTTTTACATGAGTAGAATGTGTCCTTTTATTTAAAATGCATCCCTGGGTTATTTGTGGGGCATAGGAATTCATTCCCCCCCCAAAAAAAATATAGAGCAGCAAAGCAATACAATTGAAGAAAACAATACCCTCACAGCAAATATTTCACCGGGGCTAGGAACAGTATCATTGAGCCATCAAATGTCTGGGTGAACAGTAATGTTTTGAAATTCTCCTGGATGTTAAATAAGGAGGGAGACAGGCGCACCTTTCTGGGAAGGGTATTCCACAAGCGGGGTCCCACCCCCGATAAGGCCCTGTCATGAATCAGCACCACTGGACAGCACCCAACTAGCTATAGCACCACAAACCCAGCCTCCCCTCCTGATTTTAGGACCCAAGATGGTTGATATTATGGAAGGTAGTATTTTAGGTATTTGACTGGCAACCCATGTTGCCCTCAGGTGCAGTGAGGTGTCAAAGTTTTCCCTGTCAGTCTAGTCAGGTTCTGTACATGGAATAGAAGGAGATGCCATCTTGTTTTTCACTTCTGGCAGAGAAATGCCTTGGGTTGGCTCTGCATGTAAGGGTTGTATCCAGGTGTGAGTCAGAGTAGGCCCAATGAAACAAAAAAAAACCATGACTAACTTGGGCCCGTTAATGGGTCTTCTCTGAGACCCACTAACAACACTGCCTCATCCACCGGCTTGCCCTGTGCCTAGAAAACATGGGTCTGAAACAGTTTCCTCTCTGCCCTACTCCTTTCCCAGGGAAAACCCACTCTTTAGTGCTAAATCAGAGCAAACGTCAATCCGGAGAAAATCCTAATTGCCGTTTGCTCCGACTGAGTGCTAAAGAGCGGTTTCCCCCAGGTAGGGAAGAAGCAGTGGGACAAGGGGAAGTCTGGATGAGCTCTGAAACATTGGCTGGACCCCAGTTAAGGGTTATTTTGTGCCATGCTTGCTGTCAGAGCTGGGTTTAGCTGGGGTGGGGCCTGTTGCTTTGACCTCATTTTATATGAACTGAAATATCCAGCAAAAGTTAACTGCATTAATTTTTTTTCTGGCGGAAGATAGCTCAGATGAGTGAATGGAAACCCGCGTCTCTGACAGGGGTGAATTACATTTGCAATTTATGGATGCTTTCTACATTTTAATTCGGCACCGTGGGGAAGCAGGATGTCGGCAAAGGGTGAAATGCTTATTTGAGAGCAATTGGGCTTAGTGCTCTCTCTCTCTGTCTCTGTCTCTGTCTCTCTCTCTCTCTCCTTTCCTGTTCCTCTCTTCCTCTAGCTGCCGGCTGGTCTATGCTGCTCGAGTAATTGAACTTTGCGCTGGGAGCTTGACTGCAGGAAAGTGGAGAAGGCTTAAGTATGTTTAACTTGTATCAAGCGAGGATAAAAGGTAGGATTGGCAGCATGGCGTGTGTTTTCAGCTCCTGCCTTTTGAAATCACAAGCCTGGGCTTTTTTTCCTCCCCACCTGCACTTATTTCTTTCAGTTTTCCAAGGAAAGCTTAGCTTGTGGCGCTTTGCTGCGGATCCAGTAGAATTAAGACCCGGCTGTATGTATCCCAGTAGCCTTAGTGGGGGATTTCAATGTCTGGTTCAAGGGGCTAGTTCCAGAGCTCAGTGGAATTCTTTTGGTAATGTAGAAGCTGTATTTGTGGTCAGCTGATCTGAGGCAGCAGCAGGGGCGGCGTGTGTGTGTGTGTGTGTGTGTGTGTGTGTGGACAAAAGCACAGCATGCTGCCTAAGAAGACAGAATCATACAGAACTGGAGAGTTGGAGGGGACCAAAAGGGTCATCTAGTCCAACCCCCTGCAATGCAGCTATCAGAGCTAAAGAATGCCTGACAGATGGCCACCTGACATCTGCTTAAAAACCCCCAAGGAAGGAGAGTCCACAAGCCTTTGAGGCAGCCTCTTCCATGACTGAACAGCTCACCGCCAGTCTGATCTGCCGAATATTTCAACAGCTGCTGTTTTATTGCTGTTCATTTCGTGACTTCTTGCTTGCTTTATTTTTGTTCTGAAGTATTTTACTGCACACCACTTTTAATTGTTTCACCAGAAATGCTGGACTGTAAATATCAAGCCAAGCTTCAACTCTTCCTTTAAACACAGTTTAGCAACGCTCCCTATTTCCTGGGACCAAGTTGCTTTTGTAAAGGCACAGATATCATGTGCTTGCTTTTGAAGGGACCCAGCTAGTGGGTGAAGCTTTCTTTAGAAGTCCTTCTCTGGGTGTCCTTGCTGACTGAGTTAGATGGGTAGCAACCAGAGAGCGGAGATTCTGTGTGCTTGCACCCTGAGATAAAGGTAAAGGTAAAGGTACCCCTGCCCGTACGGGCCAGTCTTGACAGACTCTGGGGTTGTGCGCCCATCTCACTTAAGAGGCCAGGGGCCAGCGCTGCACCCTGAGAATTTTCATCCAAAAGGAAACTCACCTGGCTCTTTTCAAAAATTCTTTAGGGCAGAATATCCTGTATCCCCCCCCCCCCGACGTTGCTAGACTACAGCTTTCATCATCCCTAACCATTAGCTATGTTGACCGGGGCTGATGGAAGATCTAGTCCAGCAAAACTGTGATGGATTTTCTGTTATCGGTGAGGCCAGCGTCACATAGGAAAGAATATGAATTGACTACAAAACTGGTAGGAATCAGTTAAGGGGTGACCAAACAGCTGAATGTTATAGTGAAAAACCAGCTTCAGATAAGGTCCAAGGAGGGCTTTGCACATACAGTAAAAAAAATTGAGTTGAGTTGCCCCAAAATGGAAAGAAGCATAAGTCCCAGCAAAGGAAGAATGGATACAAAAACTTATGGAATATGCAGAAATGGCGAAACTTACTGGAATAATAAGAAATCAAGATTTTTTTTAAAAAAATAAAGGAATAGAAATGGTTTATTGAATATTTACAGATACATTATAAACAGATAAAAACATTGCCAGGATTATTGTAATAAGCTGCAGTTTTATAAGAGTATATATTTAAAGAAGATGAATAAATGAGCAAATTAAGTTAATTTGGATATGCAGAAGATATAAAAAATAAATTTAAGGAACTGCAGAAAGAGGGGGAAGGAAGTCAAGTTTTGAAATGCCAAAATGATTGTAAAATCAGTGAAAAGTATAAAATTAGTGAAATGTATAAATTTGAAAAGTATAAATAAATAAAATTTTAAAAAAATGAGTTGAGTGTTTCCAAGGAATGTGGTTGGGTGAGAGATGGTGGGGATGGCAGGAGGTGACTGGAAAGAGCAAGAAACAACCAAGATGATGTATATTTTACCAATATAGCTTGTTGTCCTAATGGAAAGCTTTTGCAGACTCTCTGGGCTTCTGTCCTGTAATGTATTATTGAATAAAGCCTGTCCGACTGGGAATTTGGTGTGAGCCTCCATACTTAAACCCGAAAGGGAATCCCCCCCCCAAAAAAACACCTGGAGGGCCCCGTATTTGGGAAAGCTGATCTTGGGCATGCACTTTGCAGTCCACACACCTGTAAGTTTGTTGGAGTCTAGCAATGTCTGGAGCTGGAGGGCATCGCCTTTTCTATCTCTCCAATCTCTCCACTTGCTATATTTCTGCCATGTCAAAAGGCAAGAGAACTCCCAGGGGACGCTGGTGGTGGGTGGGTTGGAGCTGACATCCTCCTAATAGTTATTTATTATGGGGATAGCTGGAGAGCTGGTTTGCCTTCCAGGGGTAATTAGGAGGTAACGGAAGGGAAGGAATAAAAGGAGGAAAAAGTGTGCTGAGAGACATGCCAGACAGATTTGCACAGACTGTAACACATTGTTAATAGATTAGCCCAGGAGAGAGTTCAGCAGCAGAGCAGGATTCACCTTGACTAAATTAAATTAGGTGCTGAAGGAGGGATGAATGTCTGTCTGTCAGATGATGGCACAAGGTGTGGTTCTGATAATTGAGCATCTCAAGACTTCCTAGTGAGTGATGCATTCCACACCAGACAAGGCAGGGATGCCTTGAAGGTATTTCACAACTCCGGGCAAGTTAGAGCAGTGGAGAGGGCACTCTTTGTTTTGAGTTGAGTCTGCATCCCTGAACCATCTACCATCTTACCAAGGATTCTCAGCAGGTGGGCGCAGACTCCAATTTTTCAACCTCCACTGTGAAGGGTGGTTAATAATAATAATAATTGTTAAGTTGTGGGTGAACATATCAAACGACACAGCGATTCTTCAAACAGCTCTTGTTTATTCACAGGCCAGAACAGAACAGAACTGAACTGAAGGGTTCAGTCAGCCTGCTTATATAGAGCTCCAGTACAATGTAACTGTAACAATTTTCTAAAACTATCCAATCACTGAACGTCACTTTCGATCCCTTATTTGCATAACTATCTACAGTATCCCCCTGCTGGCCCAGGGTGAGAACTTCAGTACATAACAATAACAACAACAACAACAACAACAACAACAATAATAATGGTAACAATATTCAGAGAAGTGTGGATTTTGAAGGATGGCTGCCTATTGCTTCACACATTGTTTCAGAACATGAAGGGAGTCAAATACCTCCCTCATCTCTACTTGTAGCTGTGCTCTTCTGTAGCTATAGGCAATGCCTTCTGAATAACTGGAAGTACCTGACACCGTCTTTATTCATATGAATTCAGCCTTTTGTAAGTGAACTTGAGAATGCCCCTTTAAGAGTTGGAGTGGCAAGATCCTCTTCTGTGCTGGTGAGCTGAAAAAGCAGATGAATTAATCTCAGATAAAAAAGGCTATGATCTTGTGAATGACTCTTCAGTCTTTCTCAGTGAATAGCTTTGATACTCTGCTTTGTAATTACTGGGTCATCCAGAATACACCCCCCCACCCGTCCCGCTCCCCCTGGCCCATTCATGATGGAGTGCGGAGAACCTCTCCACCTCGTGATACGGAAATCGGCCCCACTAATGGGCCCCCCTCTCCTTCTTTTTCTATGGTGTAGACGTAGCCTGATGTTTCCATGCACAAAGCATGCTGGCTTTCATGCCTAATCAACTCTGCAGGCTGATGATAATCGCTGTCACATGGTCAGTGTCCTTGATCCAGAATTTGTCACAGTGCATTTTCAGTTCAGGGGGGAAAAATATTGCCTCTCAGCTAGCTCATTAGAGCTGATGACAAGATGCTCGAGCCAGAGACTTCAGTGCGCTCTGGCTCCAAGTGGCGCAGAAGTCTTTCTTGGGAATGCATCCATTTTTGTCTGCTAATAAAACATTTCCCGAGGTTCAGCAAGACCACAGAACTGGCCTCTCCCCTCCCCCTTCTTTCTTGGGAATTGTTTGCTAGAATCCTATATATTATAGCAGGGTTGGGAAACCTTTTGCAGACCAAGGGCCACAAGGCATGGCGGGCACCTTCCCATAGTCACATGAGAGCGATGGGCAGGGCCAGAGGCAAACGTGGGCGGGGCAATGGGTATGACTCCTACCTCTGTACAGTGGGCTGCATTTCAGCTAGGCCAAAGTCAGGGGTTTCTACCCTCCCAACATCCACACGTCCAAGCAAACAGGAGGTATCCATGCACTTTAAAGACACGTTCTAGCCAAACAAAGACATTCAGCAATCACAACTGGTGTGGGGTATGACTTGGGGAAGAGGTGTGGCCTGGAGAGAGTCATGGAGAGCCATATTTGTTAAGTTGTGGGTGAACATATCAGACGACACAGCGATTCTTCAAACAGCTCTTGTTTATTCACAGGCCAGGACAGAACTGAACTGAAAGGTTCAGTCAGCCTGCTTATATAGAGCTCCAGTACAATGTAACTGTAACAATTTTCTAAAACTATCCAATCACTGAACGTCACTTTTGATCCCTTGTTTGCATAACTATCTACCCTGCTGGCCCAGGGTGAGAACTTCAGTACCCACCGAGATAAGGCGTTAGTTACAAGCGTAATGATTTCCTTATATACAGCACTACATGTAATGGTTCAATTAGGCACAAAAGCATATCGGTTACATTTCACATACTTCCATTAGACCAATGGTGTTACACGTCCAACAACATAGCCCTTTAAATAAGTTGGGCGCTTGGAAACTCTGGCAGACCACCAGGGACCGGTACCCAAGTCTGGGGGGCCGCCCAATTCTTGCTGAGGCTGTGGCGCGACCCTAGGTGGCATTGAAACCAAGTCCCCTGCTGTGAGTGGAAGCTCCGCAAGTGGAATTGGCGGAATGTCAATATTAGATGTGCCTGGAGTGGGTCACCTTCAGCCTCCAAGCCTGAGGTGAAGATAAATGTCTTCACCTGGTGCTGGAAAACACACACACAAAAAGGGTGCTGGGGGAGACTCTTTGGAAAGGCTTTCCCATAAGTGCGGGGCCATCCCTGAAAAGGCCCTCTCCCTGGTGGTTGCCTGCTTCGCGTCATTTGGTGAGGGTACCTGGAACAGGTCCTCCAAAGAAGTTCTTAAGGTAGCCATCGACTTGTAGAGAGAGGGCTATCACCCCTGTGTCCTGCTTGTGGGCTTCCCATAATTATATGGTTAGGTACTGTGGGAAACAGGATCCTGGACTAAATGGGTGTCTGGCCTGATCCTGTAGGACTGTTCTTTTGAACAAGATGAGGGCAACTGCCATTCCTGTATTGAGCTGACATAGACAGACAATTCACTGGCTACAGGTCTTTTCTCTTATAGGGAAGGGTAGAGCATCTTCTTTGCATGCAGAAAGTCGCCGGTTCAGTCCTTGGCTCTCCAGGAGCTTGAAATCCAGCCTGAAACTCTAGAGAGCTGCTGTCAGTCATTTTTTTTTTAAAAAAATAATTTTTTAAAAAATATTTTCTTGGTTTACAAAAGTATGTGCATTGCTCCTTTTTCAGGTTGTAGAGTCTTTTTACATTTGATGTGAGACATTAGTGTTGTATACAGAATAAGGCTGGGAAAGAAGGAGGAAGGAGAGGAGGGGTGGTAATAGTGTATATGTGGGGGTTTTATGCCAGCATCACTTGGGTAGGTTCTCTTTCTATTCATTTATTCAGTGCTTTTTTCTGGGGGGGGGGACACACACACAGGGGTATGCATACCCCTAAACATTTTGTGAATCTACGTTTGGACTCATTGATGGGCAGTATTTCAATATGAGTAGGAAATTGAGAGGGGACGCGGGTGGCGTTGTGGGTTAAACCACAGAGCCTAGGACTTGCCGATCAGAAGGTTTGCGGTTCGAATCCCCGCAACGGGGTGAGCTTCCGTTGCTCAGTCCCTGCTCCTGCCAACCTAGTAGTTTGAAAGCATGTCAAAGTGCAAGTAGATAAATAGGTACCGCTCTGGCGGGAAGGTAAATGGCGTTTCTGTGCGCTGCTCTGGTTCTCCAGAAGCGGCTTAGTCATGCTGGCCACATGACCCAGAAGCTGTACGCCGGCTCCCATAGCCAATAAAGCGAGATGGGCGCCACAACACCAGAGTCGTCCGCGACTGGACCTAATGGTCAGGGGTCCCTTTACCTTTACCTTTAGGAAAATGAGAGTACCCCTAAACATTTTTTAAAGAAAAAAGCACTGCATTTCTTTCGTAGTGAGAGAGGTTTGGGGGGGCAGGGTGTGGTTGGTTGTCTTTAGTTGGCTGCAGTGAGATTTGTTTGTGTTTTGGGGGAGATTGTTGGGTCAAGTTAGCCATATTGATTCGTTTGCTGTCATTGGGTTCTTGTTGTTATCTTGTTGGGGTGTGTATGTAATAAACGGGAACCATACCGGGATGATGGCGTCCTATTTTATTTGTCCCTGTGTCAGTCTTAGTCTATTGGTTAGCTTTTCTGGTCAGGCTGTTTCCCGTACAATTTGGTACCAGTGGTCCATGTTTACTCCTGACAGGTCTCTCCAGTGTCTGGCTATGATGCTTCTGGCTGCTGAGAGTAGATGGGTTATAAGCTCTTTATAATGTGAGTGGGCATTATTATCTTGGAAAATAATAATAATAATAATAATAATAATAATAATAATAATAATAATGATTTATTATTTATACCCCTCCCATCTGGCTGGGTTTCCCCAGCCACTCTGGGCAGCTTCCAACAAAACACTAAAATACAATAACCTATTAAACAACAATAACCTATTAAACAAAATGTTCAATAGGGCTAATTCTAATGCCTCTTGAGTAATAATAATAACAACAATAACAATAATAATATTTATTTATGCTCTGCCCATCTGGGTGGGTTTCCCCAGCCACTCTGGGCAGCTTCCAGCAAAATATTAAAATACAATTGTCCATCAAACATTAAAAGCTTCTCTAAACAGGGCTGCCTTCAGATGTCTTCTAAAAGTCTGGTAGTTGTTTTTCTCTTTGACATCTGGCGTTCCACAGGGCAGGTGCCACTCACTGGCGGACGAAGAGGAGTGCGGGGGGAGTGCACCGCCCCGGGCAGCGCGATTTCCAGGGTGCCATCGCAGCTGCCCCCCCGCCCGTGCTGGGCGCCCCGTCCCCGCAGGCGGCACGCCCCACCCCCAGGACATGTGCCATGCCCCTGCTGGCGGCGCATCCTGCCCACTGGACGCGCACCAGCCCCTCCCCTGCCTGCTTTCTGCCCCCGGTGCCGGAGCATGAAGCTCCGCCACTGGTGCCACTACTGAGAAGGCCCTCTGCCTGGTTCCCTGTAACTTGGACCAATGTAAGATGGACCAATGATCTGACTCGGTATACGGCAGCGCCGTATGCTTATTTTATTTCTGGGGGAGGGAGGGGGGAAGAAAAGGATGCTGAGCCAGTCCTCAAGTGCTTTTTATTTATAAAACATGAAAAAATAAGTTAAGTCCTGCATATCCTCAGTGGGTTCAGAGGGCCACCCATCTTTTCATCTTGATTCAAACAAGGAGCTTTTTGTGTGCTCCCTGTTTGGCTTTGCTGTCGGTGAACGCAGCTGGAGAAAACCCACAAGCCTTTATTTCAGGTGCTGAAGAGACCCTCTCTCTTTTTCTTGTCCTCTCCCTTTTGTGATGGGATTTACAGCCTGTCTCAGAAGACAATCTATAAGGCTATGATGTAATTCTGCATGATGCAATCAGCGCTTCGTCCTCCTCCTGTTCCTCCCCAGACCGTCTCTCTCACATACAAACTCACACCCCCATGCTATACTAGCAAAGTGTGTCAAAATGCAACAGAGCCACAATGACACAGTGTGCATGGAAATACTCCCCGATCCCTCAATTTCCAATCCTGGATTTCAACGCAACGTCAACATGAACAAGAGAGGGAGATTTATAGAAT